>NW_026294413.1:71039339-72511839 GCF_007827085.1 Peromyscus californicus insignis | reverse complement strand
AAAAAAAAAAATCTTTTTTTTTTTTTTTTGGTTTTCCGAGACAGGGTTTCTCTGTGTAGCTTTGGAGCCTGTCCTGGATCTCGCTCTGTAGACCAGGCTGGCCTGGAACTCACAGAGATCCTCCTGCCTCTGCCTCCCGAGTGCTGGGATTAAAGGGGTGGGCCACACCGCCCGACTAGCAGAGAATTTCTTGTTGAGGCTTTTTTGGTTGTGTTCAATCCATGTACACCACAGTTCTTCCACTCCCAAGATCAGTCTTTGATCTTTGCAGCTGGTTGTGATGGAATTGGACTTGGGACTGTGAGGAGGTTCTGGGTTGAGTTTTTTTTTTTTTTTTTCTAACACTGATTTCTTGAGACAGGGTTTCTCTATATACCAGTTCTGACTGTGCTAGAACTCGATTTGTGAACCAGGCTCACCTGGAACTCACAGAGATCCACTTGCCTATGCCTCCTGGGTCCTGGGATACTACTCCTGGCTTCTTACTGAGTTTTTAATCTGAAGGGATGGGCCCAGAAACTTCTATTTTCAACAAGTGTCTGCTGAGAATCCATGCAGCCAGTACTGGTTTAGTATTTTATAACCAATGCTGTGAAATAAGCCTGGTTCTTGTTTTATTTTGCAACCGTGTCACTCATAGTTCACAGTGTTATCCCAGTACTCCAAGGTAGAGACAGAAATGTCAGGAGCTCAAAGGCAGCCTGGGCTACATACTGAGTTTGAGGCTGGCCTAAGTTACAGGAGACCCTGTCTCAAAACAACAATAAACTCTACCAAAAATAAACAAACAGACAAAAAGTTTAGTTTCTGAGATATATATATATATATTATAGTCTTTGATTTTGAAATATATCTATGTAGCCCTGAGTGGCCTGGAACTCACTATGTAAACCAGATTGGCCTTGAACTCACAGAGATCTACCTACCTCTGCCACCCCAATCCTGGGATTAAAGGTGTGCACCACCAGGCCTGGCCACTGAGTATCTTTGTTAATTCCATATGACAGAGATTCCATTTGTACCCAGGAATCAAAGAAATATGTCCAGAGGAACTAAGGCTCTCATATAAACTTCTACTAGGAGTGTTCTTATTAATAAACAATAAAAGTAAAAAAAAAACTCAGGGCTGGCGACATGATTCCAAAAGTAAAGGTATTCCCTGCAAAGCCCCATCCAACTTCCATCCTTGGGACCTACGTGGTGGAAGGAGAGAACTAATTCCCAAGTTATGCTTTGACTGACACACACACATGCTGTAGCATGCTTTGTACACATCACACACACACACACACACACACACACACACACACACACACACACACACACACACGCACGCGCACACACACACATCAACTAAATTAAAATTTTCAATTAAAAATTAAATTTAAAAAGTTTTTGCCCAGCCGGGCAGTGGTGGCGCACGCCTTTAATCCCAGCACTCGGGAGGGAGAGCCAGGCGGATCTCTGTGAGTTCGAGGCCAGCCTGGGCTACCAAGTGAGTTCCAGGAAAGGCGCAAAGCTACACAGAGAAACCCTGTCTTGACAAAACCAAAAAAAAAAAAAAAAAAATTTTGCCCATAGCTACTCCAGTAGTGGGCTGAGGGGAGAATCCCTTGAGCCCAGGGGTTGGGGATTACTTTAGGCAATGTAGGGAGACCCTGTCTCAAACAAAAAAAAAGGGTAATAACAAAAGGCAAGAAACTTGTCCTCTTCAGGAGGGCTTTAGTTCATTCTGAGTCCCCTCCTTGATTTGATTCCTGCAGCATAGCTCTATGGCTGCCCCAAGGAGAGGTGCTGGGGTGCAGCTCAGTGGCAGGGCGCTTGAGGTGGAGCCCTTCATGGAAACAGGCTTCATTAGCTACCATGCTCTGGAATGAGCTGCGTTTCATGCCAGACTTTTAGTGGGCCTGATTCAAAAGAGAGATGGGGAAGTGGTTGAATAAACAGGGTGGGCTCCCTCTGGCCTATCATCTCTGTCCCCTGATGCCTTAGAGTCCCTGCCAGGTTTTCTGTGTGAACAGTCGTTTTCCTGTGTACTTGGAATAGAAGGTGAATTCACTTGGTTTCTCCCCCGCTAGATTCACGTACGAAGATTATCAGAGAACCGCCGAGTGGCTTCGGTCTCACACTGCATATCGACCTCAAGTGGCCGTGATCTGCGGCTCTGGGTTAGGAGGTCTGACTGCGAAATTGACTGAGGCCCAGATCTTTGACTACAGTGAGATACCCAACTTTCCCAAAAGCACAGGTATTGGCTGGGACTGTTGATGTTGGTGGGTGTCCTAGTCACTGTTGCTGTGAAGAGACACCATGACCAAGGCAACCCTAATGAAAGAGAGCATTTAATTAGGGGCTCTCTTTCAGTGTCAGAGGGTTAGGCCGTGATCATCATGTCGTGGAGCATGGCGGCATGTGTGGTTCTAGAGCTGTAGTACGCAGCCACATCCTAAGGCCAAGAAAGAGACTGGGCTTGGCATGGACTTTTGACACCTCAAAGCCCTCCCCCGGTGACACACTTCTCCAACAAGGCCACATCTCCTAGTTCTTCTAATACTTTCAAATAGTGCCACTGGCTGGTGACTAAGCATTTAGGTATATGCACCTGTGGGGGCCATTCTTATTCAAACCACCATACTGGGCTTATGTGGACTCTAATCAAGGAGACGTTCCCACTTCTGCCCTATCATTTGACCAAACACAAGTGTAAGACAGGGAAACAGACACCATGGGGTCAGAATGAGCTTAGGAAGAAATGACCCTGTTTTTACCGTGTGTGTCGGGGTGGTGAAATTCTGTAGTGTGCTGTGTGGTTTGTTGGTGAGGTGGCTCAGCAGGAAAAGTTACCTATCCCCAAACATGATGTTCAGTCCCCAAGGCCCATGTACCGAAAGAACTGACTCCCACTGGTCTTCACACTACAACACACTCTGTCACTCTTTCAGTCTCTGTCTGTCTGTCTGTCTGTCTCTCTCATTTCTTCTATCTATTCTGTGGCTCCAGTGGAAGAAGCATTATCTGTAGCCCCAGGACAAAGACCTGTTTCCATTGTCTTCCTGCCCTCTTTCATCTCCATCCCAGCTGCAGCCTAGACATACATGACAACAATAAGCATTGTGATCACAGGGATTAAGCTAGGAGAACACTTGGTGTACAGTGGTCTTTGGAAAGGGACCCATATGCCCCGTGTACTGTGGAGCTCTGAGATTTCCAGGGAGCTCTGGGACAGCAGCATGGAAACACTGGTTAGATTAGAAAGGCAAGGTGAGACAAAGCAAGCAAAGCACAAGAGTACTTTGTTTTAGGTTTTTTTTTTTTTATTCCCTTTTGCTTTAAATAACTTAAGTTTGGTTTACTTACTATTTATATATTTTCTTGTCTATTTTCCTCTTTCCTAAGGGAGTTGAAACTTTAAATAAATACTTAAAAGCCCTTTGGGAGAGGCAAGTAGATCTCTGTGAGTTCGAGGCCAGCCTGGGCTACAGAGTGAGTTCCAGGAAAGGCTCCAAAGCTACACAGAGAAACCCTATCTCGAAAAACCAAAATAAATAAATAAATATATAAGTAAATAAAAGCCCTGTGGAGTCAGTCTGGAAGGCCAGAGTAGGGAGGTGTGGGAGCAAGGGGTAGGAAAGGTAACATCACAGAGAGAAGGGCAAAGGGAGATAGTGGCATTGGCCCCTCCTGCCTCTCCTTCCTTCAGGGAGGAGAGCCCTGTACTAAGTGATAAGCAAGTTAATTTGAAGTTTATCAACTGACTTTTTATTGGGGGAATTGTACAGCTATGTCAACTTTGTTCTATTACTAGTATTTTTTTTAATGATTCTTGATTCTAGTCCCTCTTCCTGATAGATCTATTCTTTAAAGGAGTGAGTATAGGGTGGCCATCCATTAGAGGACACTGTTAGAAAATGGGAATGGTAATAATGGTTAATCTTTGTGCTCCCAGGCCCTACATACCCCAGTATGGGTTTTGTTTCCCCCAGGACTGTTATATGGGTGAAAAAGAAGGAGTTGTGTGGTCTCAACAATCCAGTATATACCAGGAGCTCCCTAGCTGGAATAAGGAGGTATCCAGTTTAGTTAGAGTTAACTATCAGACACATTTTAAGAATTTGGAAAATCTTGGAAGAGGCTTGTAATTACTGAGTCCACTATTTCTAACCTTGGTTGTACTCACATTTGCTCTACAAGAGGAGTTTCTCTTTGATATGCCATGTATGTTAATACTCATGGAAGAGTGGATTAGGAGGTGGGAACTAAGGGGGTTGGGGGGAAGGAAGTGAGAGGAGAGGAGGGAGGGGAAACTCTGGCCAGGATGTAAATAAAACAAACAAACAAACAAAACAAGCAAATAACAATCTGAGTTTCTCCATCTTTGCAAAAGTCTTTTGAAATTCTTTTTGTAATTGTGTTATATGTTCACATCAGATATTCTTACCCACATCTCTAACCTCAAGTTACATTTGTATGATTATGGTGATCTGGTCACCAGACTTCTGCTGTCTCTTGTTTAATTATATCACCATATGTTGAACACAGTGAGTGGCTTCTAGTAAATGCCAGTGTGTGTGTGTGTGTGTGTGTGTTACAGGAAAGAATGATCACTTTTCTTTTTGAGGCAGGCAGGGTCTCACTGTGCATCCCTGACTGGCCTGGAACTTGCTCCGTAGTCTAGGCTGGCCTTGAACTGGCAGGGATCTGCCGGCTGCTGCCTCCTGAGTGCTGGGTAAAAAGCGTGTGCCACTGCACCTGGCATAATCACTTTCCTTTTCCTTTTCTGTGTGCAGTGCAAGGTCACGCTGGCCGACTGGTGTTTGGATTCCTGAATGGCAGAGCCTGTGTGATGATGCAGGGCAGGTTCCATATGTATGAAGGGTACCCACTGTCAAAGGTACATCGGGGCACAAGCTTGGTTGGACTTGGAGGAAGATGGAAGGGCTGTCCTACTTTATTATCTAACTATTGGGCTAGGTGAATTTTTGATTTCTTGTTTCCTGGTGTGTATTATGCATGCCTTTGTGGGTAGGCTCGTGAGGTTTTGAAAAATCTCTTCTGACCTTTTGCATCTAAGGTGACATTCCCGGTGAGGGTTTTCCATCTTCTGGGTGTGGACACTTTGATAGTCACCAATGCAGCTGGAGGGCTCAACCCCAATTTTGAAGTTGGAGATATCATGCTGATCCGCGATCACATCAACCTACCTGGTTTCTCTGGTCAAAACCCTCTCCGAGGCCCCAATGATGAGAGGTGCGCATCTTAACCCTTTGCTCTGGATGCAGAGGGTCTGGGTTTGGTCCAAGAGTTGGGAAAGAAAGTTTGCTTGGTGCCGTTTATCTGAGATAATCCAGTCTGTGCTCCAGGTTTGGAGTTCGCTTCCCGGCCATGTCCGATGCGTATGACCGGCACATGAGGCAGAAGGCCTTGAGTGCCTGGAAGCAAATGGGGGAGCCGCGAGACTTACAGGAAGGCACCTACGTGATGCTGGCAGGCCCCAACTTCGAGACTGTGGCGGAGAGTCGCCTGCTGAGGATGCTGGGAGCAGATGCTGTTGGTGAGAAGGGGGATTTGGCTGGAGGTTTGAGGGAAGGATCTGGTAGGATAGCGAAGGGTAGGAAGAGGGTATGGATCTGGGGAAGGATGAATCAGATTAGTAGAAAAGTGGTGACTACAGGCTTGGGCTTCCACACTGTTTCAGAATATCAGTCCAGCTGCCCTCTGTGCCCGTGGCTGGGAGTTGGCCTCATATCATCATTTGCCACAAACGACAGAAACAGATTGTACTGGTGAAGTGTGCAAAAAAACTCGTAAGGCTACCTGAAGGGATGTGTCGGACAACATATGCTCAACACTCACTTAGTTGCTTCCGATGCTTTCTGAGATTTGATGAACTTATGAGAGTGGAGGGTGAGGAAAGTCACATGAGGGCCATCTTCTCTTTCTCCCCATCAGGCATGAGCACAGTCCCAGAAGTTATCGTCGCCCGACATTGTGGGCTTCGTGTGTTTGGTTTCTCACTCATCACTAACAAGGTCGTCATGGATTATGCCAACTTGGAGAAGGCCAATCACAAGGAAGTCTTAGAGGCTGGGAAAGCAGCTGCACAGAAATTGGAACAGTTTGTCACCATCCTTATGGAGAGCATCCCACTCCGGGAGCACACTGCCAGCTGATTGGCCTCGGAGTGCTCTGCTGCCTCCCTGTTGGGGTCCAAGTAGCTGTCTACTCGGCTCCTTCGATGGGGCCACTAGTCTCTGCTCTTAGATCGTAGCAGAAAGGGAAGAGGAGGATCCCTGCTCTTCGCCTGCCCTGTGTCCTTACACCATTCTGATGTCTGTCCCTCTTGCCCAGTTGCCTTCTCAAAACAGCTTAACTCCCACTCCTGGAAGAGCTGACGCTCATGCCCCACCACACTTGGAATATATGTCTTCAAACAGTACCTTCTAGATCTGGAGATCATACACATGTACACATGTTCCTCTGGGTTCAGTCTGCTTCCCCTAAAGCACTAGAGACCAAAGACCAACCCGATACCTCCTGGATTTTATTTAGTACCACAACGTTTTAAGAATAAAGAGATCAAACACTTTCTTTTTGTGTGTAATTTGGTATCAAGCTGGGGCATAGGCCAAAACAGGCTTGAAAAGCTTTGGGACCCCATGTCTTGTATGAGTCTCTGGTTTTCAGAAGTAGCTAAGGGTGGAGAGGAGGCGGTAGGTGGGTAGCAAAGGATGACGGTGAAAGAATGGTGGTGTAAGGGGCGGGGTGAGCGACCGCTTCTTTCAGACTCCTCTCCCTCCTTCGTTTCTGCTTTGCTCCGGTCACTTTCGTGAGTATCTGCATCTCACAGCTTTCCCGTCTGTACCTCAGCTGCCACTTTCTTATGCATTCTTTTTATCCTCTGCTCTAATTTTTCAGTCATTATTTTCCACTCCATCCTGGCAGTGCAGCAACAAATACCCTTTGCTGTTTTTCACACTGCTGCCAGGTTCTTTCCAACCCCAGTCAAGCCTGTAAAGTTGACTCATACTCAGTTGCTCTTTAAGCACCGTGTGATGGCTCTTCTTGGTTGTCAACTTGACTACATCTGGAATTAATTAAAACCCCAATAGAGGACACACCTGTGAGGGATTTTTGCTTAATTGAAATGAAAAGATCAACTTCTAATCTGGATCTTTGAGGTAGGAAGTCACACCTTTAATTCAGATCCTGAGTTGGGAAGATACACCTTTAATCCATATCTAATCTGGACCACTCCTGCTGGAAGCCTATATAAGGACGTGGAAGAAGGAGGCACTTGCTCTTTGCCCACTTGCTGTCTCCCTGCTAGCAAGTCCAATCCTTCACTGGCCTTACATCCTACTTCAGGATTCCAGCAAATACTGACAACCAGATGAGACATCCAACCTCATGGACTGAGAAACTACTGGATTCTTGGACTTTCTGTTCATAGTCAGCCAATGTTGGATAAGCTGGACCATAACCTGTAAGTCATATCTGTCTGTCTGTCTGTCTGTCTATCCATCCATCTACCTACCTACCTACAAATCTATCACCTTGCCTTCACCTTGCTAACAACACATTAAGGAAACTGCACTACCCTGTCATCCAAAACGGAACAAATCTTAGGAGACAAGAGAATGGCTCGAAATCAAGGGAACTAGATCTGGAAGGATGCCCTCGTCAAAAGAATTTCTGGGAAAAACTAATGAGTCCACTCTGGTTGAGAGGCCTGCAGGGTGCCTGTAAATGGACTGGGTTTCCTTGGTTTCCTGGAAGGTATCAAAACTTACACTCAAATTGTATTTTTTCCTTGATTCTACCATGGCCAGCTTTATCATCAACAAATACTTATGTACTATGTGTGGTTCATTGTCCTAAACAATCATAACATAAGCGAGTATAAGAGGAAGTGGGTGGGATGCAGAAAATGTATATAACAAATAAACAGCACAACTAAAGTAGTCATGCCTTTTGTCTGTCAACGACTTTTTACTAATCTTTTTTTTTTGAGCTGAGGATTGAACCCAGGGCCTTGCGCTTGCTAGGCAAGCACTCTACCACTGAGCTAAGTCCCCAACCCCTTACTGTGGTGGTACTATGTTCCCCAAAATATAGTGCACCCTAATAAACTTATCTGGGGTCAGAGACAGACCAACCACTAGATACAAAGGCTAGAAAATGGTGGCTCACGCCTTTAATCCTAGCACTCCAGAAGTAGAAATCCCTCTGGATCTCTTGAGTTCAAGGCCACATTGGAAACGGCCAGGCACGGTGACACACGCCTTTAATCCCAGAAATTGAGCCTTTAATCCCAGGGAGTGGTGGTAGAAAGCAGAAAGGTATATAAGGCCTGAGGACCAGAAACTAGAAGCATTTGGCTGGTTAAGCTTTCAGGCTTCTAGCAGCAGTTCAGCTGAGACCCATTCTGGATGAGGACTCAGAGGCCTCCAGTCTGAGGAAACCAGACCAGCTGAGGATCGGGTGAGACTCTCTAAGATTCCTGCTATACCTTACTAATCTTTTTTAACTCTATATTATCATGATTCAGAATCATCTTTTTCCACTAAACTTTGAGGATACCCTAATAATTTTTTTTAAGGAAAATAAGGAATACAATAATATGTGGAAAGCAGTATACTGTAAGGGCTAATGATCAGATCTACTTCAGGAATTCAAAGGAGAACTAACTTGGGAGTGGGGGAAGAGGGTGTGGAAATGTATTCGTGAGTCTTGAGTTAAGAAAGACAGGTGCTGAAGATATCCCCGAAAGCACTACTTAAACACATTTTGAATGTTTTATTATTTAAAACAAAATGGCTAAGCTGAAGAAATGAACAGAAAGATAAGAGGTAAAGTAGGAAAAGGAAGACGTTGTTCAGGTCCCTAATCTAGGCTGAGGTATAAAAACTGCATTTTCTAGTCTAAATAGATGGCCATTGAAGTCCAATAAACTAAAGACCTACAGCTAACAATTGCACCGATTATTTTGTCTGCCTAAAATGAAGCAAAAAGTGCTATTTTTCTCAAATGGTAATTTTTGCAGTAGAGTCTTGTAGCCCTAAACAGACTGGGACTCAACTCACTGTGTTGAGCTACAGCTTTTAAAAAGGCTTGAAATGGGGGCAGGACAATACAAAAGGAGGAGCAAATGAGAAAGACGCATCATGACATATATGTGTACTAACCTAAAAGATGACTGCAAAAGACTTTTTGATGGTGAAACTGTGTTCGCCTAAAGTGAACTCTAGCATAGCATTGTTAATATTAGATATTTAACCTTTTCTCGGGTTGCAGTTTTTTTTTTTTTTTTTTAGTGTTAGCTGTTAGAGGCTGTGAAGACAGCTTAGTGGTAGAGCACTTGGTTTGTGTGTGCAAGAGCCTAGCTTCAGGGCCCAGCATCACACACACATACACACACACACACACACACACACACACACACACAAAATCAGTAAATCTAATTTTAAAACCTTGCAATGGGTGGTACAATCCCATAGTCAAAAAACTAAGCACTAGCTGGACATAATGGCACAGACCTTTAATCCCAGCACTCAGTAGACGGAGGCAGGAAGATCTCTGTGAGTTCAAGGCCAGCCTGGTTGGTCTGCATAGTGGTTTCTAGGACAGCTAGGGATATACTGAGAGACCCTATCTCAAAAAAACAAACCAAACCAAACCACCTAAGTCCTACAAAAATGTAGATGATGAAATTCTCACCATGACAAACAATATTCTAGTTTCGGCAATATTCTAGTTTCGGCTGCTTTTATCCAAGATTTAGGCTGATAAAATGAATACGGCTTTTCTACTTCTATTATACATGCCAGGTAGTGTGTTAGATGTACTGGTCTGCACCATGCTCCTTTTAATCAACTTTTTTGGAGAGACTTTACACCAGTACATTGGGTGTTCCCTTGATAACGTAAGTCAGTGCAGCCAAGAATACATTTTATTTGGGGGGAAGCAAAGAAAATGTGAACAAAACTCTCCAGAAAGAAGCTACCCTGCAAACTGAACCTTCAGCAAAGCTGACTCTTAAGACCTGTAGTGACTAGGGGGAGTTCGGGCTGTTACAAGTCCAGAGGCAAATGACCTTGGGCCACCTTCAGTCCTCTTAACAGCCATTCACTGGCCTTCTTTGTCGCTGGCTGAAAGCTTTGTGGCTACTGGGTAGGTCACTTGCAATGTACCAACAGGGCCTCAGTTTCCCTTCGGTAAACCAGTGGTTTCCACCAACCAAAAGCTAAAAGTGTCATCAGATAACATCTAAGACCTTAACAAAACTTTCCCCACTTGGTTGTAGCCTGCTTCTTGGATGTCTCTACTTAATGGATATATTCATTTCCTCATTCATTTATTTATTGTGTGTGTGTGCTCACGCGCGTGCGCGCGAGAGAGCATAGCGTGCCATCATGCGTGTGGAGGTCAGAGAACAGCTTGCGGGTTCTCATTTTCTTTATGGGTCACGGGGGTCAAACTTGGATTGTCAAGCTTGGTGGCAAGTACCTTAATTTGCTGAGCCATCGAACCACCCATGAATTGTGTCTTGATGGATGACTTCCTTTGTTCTGTTACTATAACAACTTCACGAGACTCTTCCATGTTGGAACATGGAATTTGGGGTAACCTAAATCTGTGTTCCCGGGCCACTGTCACTCGTATTTGGCTCCAGGATAAACTATCTTTTCTCCACTTTGGGTTGGGAGCTGTGTTTCTGTGACCACAGAAAATTCTGGTATTAATTTTTGGTTTCTTTCTTTTTTTTTAAAGCTGTTTCCTAATGCGTAGATTGATTGTCTATGGGAACAAAAGAATAATGTCAGCACACAGAGGATAAAGAAAGGTTACCTCCCCTCCAGAATAGCCAGAGGGTAGGAAAGAGACAATGCCACCCTCTCCGTGGCATAGCCAGAGAGAGCGCTTGGCTATGCTGTACCTTCTACCTAATTTTGATTTGCCTGAGATCTGTGTGGCCCTCTTCCTGGTAAATTGCGTATGCTTTGTGTAATAATATTTTGTTTCTAAGGAACATCTTTTGAACTAACACTGGCTGTATGCCTGGTTTTTCTGCCACTGTTAATTTGTATTTCAATAAAAATGCAAATGTTCTTTTCTATAGCCTGTCTCCCTCATTTTTAGGTTTGGCCTAAATTAGATTGAATATTTTTCCAGACTCATTTGCCTTCCTGCGTCAGACCAAAGAAGCCCTTCATTTGGCTTTCGCTTTCCTTCCCTTTTTCAGTGTGCTGGGTTCTTGCCTGGCTTATTTCACTTGCCAATTCCCTCCTTTCCCAGCTCCGTTCTCTGGCTCAGTTCTCTGGTTGTGTGTTGGGGGAAGGACACTGTTTTGCTTGTGAGCTAGGGGCTCTGGGCTTTGGTTTCCCCTTTCCCAGTTTCGTTCTGAACGCTGCTGTTCCTAGCTCCTGCTGTGGCTTGAAACACAGGGTGAATGGCATGCTGTACAGCTGTAGCCTGACCTGCTTTGGTTCATCCAAAGGTTCCTTACCAAGGGTTGCCTAAGGCCATTTCTAGCTCAGAATATGAATCATCTCTCTGCTGGAAGAAACAGTACATAGTCACTACCATTCTATCTCCCAACTCCAACAAAGCATGGAGATCATTTCATTGCAATCAGGGGATAAAGGTGGTATATTGTTATTTTTTTAATTACATTTATTTATTTATTTATTTATTTATTTATTTATTTATTTATTTATTTATTTGGGGTGTGTGTGTGTGTGTGTGTGTAGACAAGTACAAAGGTGTGGAGATCAGAGGACAGCTTGAGGATGCTCAGCTTTCACCATGTGACTCCCAGGACTCAAAGGTTGTGAGGCTTGTGAGCAAGCAACTTGACCCACTGAGCCTTCATTCTCCTGCCTCAGACCAAAGAACCCCCTCCTCCACCTGGCTTTCACCTTCATTCCCATTGTCAGTGTGCTGGTTTCTTGCCTGGTTTATTTCCCTTGCCAGTTTCTGCCCTTCACAGCTCTGTTCTCTGGCTCTCTTCTCTAGGCAGCGTTTTGCCTCTTGTTTTTGTTTTTAAGAGTCGGGGTTTTACGTAGCCCAGGCTGGCCTTAAAGTTTTTATGTAGCTGAGGATGACCTAGAACACCTGATCCTCTAGCTTCCACCTCCTGTATGCTTAGATCACAAGCATATGCCGTCACGGACAGCTTCAGGTGTTATTTTTAGCACAGGTGTTTTAAATATTCTCACTCTGAACATAATGACATGCTAGGGAGCCTCTCAAGCTCTTGAGATGCAAAGCTGAGTAAAAGTGTCAGAGGTTTCAGGTGGGTGGCCACTAGGTTTCCTTGGATGCCTGTTGCTCTTCTCCCTCACAAAGACAGGGACAGCTAATCCCAAAGATGAAAAGAGAAAGACTGCCAACTCAAATCATCATGGCCACATGAATTCAAGCAAGCAATTAGTTAAAACAAGCTTTTTTATTTGAGTACACGGGCTGCCTCCCCCTAAGGCGGGCTTGAGAGGTCAGTATGGAATATGAGAAAGAGAAGGCCTTTAAAGCTCAGGAGTCGGGGGTTTCAAATGGGGGATTTGGAGGGCAAGATAGGTGGGGTCACAGGAGCAGAACATAAGCATAACAAGTTAGTCCCTCCTGGAACAAAGACATGCTTGCAAAGTAGACCAAGCAAGGTAGTCACGGGTAGTCACATAACCTTTTGTAGCAAAGGTAGGGTTGCAAGATGCTTATAAACAACTTTTTGAAACAAAGACATGATGGCCATTCCTGGAACATGCAGCACAGAACCTTTTATAGTTAAGGTTACAGGTGGGCATAGCCCAATCCTTGAGAAACAGAGGTTTAATCATAAACAGGAATGAACCAAGCTTGTCTTTACTATAAGATGGCTTTTAAGCCTAAGACGGAGGCAGGCTAATTATTCAGAATTACCCTCAGATTTATGAAGTACTTTTGCCCTGACGAACCAGCCTGCCTCCATCATCATCACTATGACTCTACTGATGTTTGTCAACAGTATGGCTGGTTGGCTTTGCAGAACCATAATGTTTATTTACAATTCT
The DNA here is from genome assembly GCF_007827085.1 of Peromyscus californicus insignis. Lineage (NCBI taxonomy): Eukaryota > Metazoa > Chordata > Mammalia > Rodentia > Cricetidae > Peromyscus > Peromyscus californicus. The sequence continues at coordinate 72,498,790 of NW_026294413.1, read as the reverse complement.
GTACTGCATTTATCTTGTGCATTTTTTTCTACTGGTTTTGAATTTCGGTCTTTTTCAAAATTTACATTTACTTATTGTAGGGGGCATGAATGAGCCACAGCGCACATGTGGAGGGTTCTCTCATTTATCTATCTAGAGCTTGGGTATTGAAGTCAGGTTGTTGTGCTTGGCGGCAAATGTCCTTCCCCACAGAGCCATCTTGCTCACCTCATCCATTCTATTCATTACTTATGTGGTGCTAGAGTGCTAAGCAAACACTCTATCACAGAGCTATCTCAGCCCATAACTGTATCCTTCCAATAATAACATTGTAGCTCGAATTATAATTGGTCTTAATAATAAAAACCTGGAGTCAGATATCAGGGTGAAAGCTGAAAGATCAGAGAAGCAGAGCAGCCAGCCACTAGAAAGACTTCTTAGCTCTAGGAATCCTCAGACTGAAAGGGCCGAGCGCCTATCTCTACCCTGCCTTATCACTTCCTTTCTCCGCCCAGCTATATCACTTCCTGTTTCCTCCTCCCAAGTGCTGGGATTAAAGGCATGAGATCCTAAGTGCTGGGATTAAAGGTATGTGCCACCACTGCCTGGCCTCTAGTGGTTAACTCTGAACTCTGATCTCCAGGCAAGCTTTATTTGTTAGAGCACAAACAAAATATCACCACATAAAATGTGTTATAAAAGGAAAACAGATGTACTCACATGTACTCAGGTGGGAATGCCAGAAGTGTGTGGATATGTGTACCTATATACACACACTTGTAAGCACACGTATGCAGCTCTGCAACTCACAATCAGTCAGTGTCGTTTATTAAAACTCAAGGAAGTCTAAGCATTCTCATATTCTTGTCAGGGCCCCTGGAATTGTTTTAGGCTGCTGATGAGAAATGCCCCCACAGACTCACAGTTTTGAACACTTGGTCTCTAGTGGGCGAGGATTTGAGGAAGTCGTGGAACCTTTAGCAGGTCCAGCCTTGTTGGAGGAAACACATCACTGGGGGAAGGATTTGACTCCTCACCTCCTGCTGACTTCCTCTGCTTTCTGTGTGTGGTTGGAGATCTCTCAGCTTTTTCCTCTGCCCTCCTCTGTTGCCGCGCCTCCCTCACCGTTGTGGACTCTCCCTCTGTGACTGTGAGACAAAATAAACTCTTTTCTTCCAGAAGTCACTTTTGGTCATGGTGTTTTATCATCACCGCATATCATAAAAGGTAGAGTATGCGTATTCATTTACTTCAGTGATCTAGTGTTGGGAGTATAGAGAAAAGCCATGTGACAGTGTTGCGGTTGTCACATTTAAATTAAGGGAGTCAGACTACAAATAAATGCAAGTGTAAAAATTATCTAAGTTAATAATAAGCAAAAAGGAAAATATTAGGGCCTGAAGAGATGACTCCACAATTAAGAACAATCACTGCTCTTACAGAGGACCCAAGACTGATTCTCAGCACCTGCATGGTGGACCACAGCCACCTGTAACTCTAGTTCCAGAGGACCCAGTGCCCTCATCTGACATCTGCGGGCTCAAGCACTCATGAGTTGCATATAAGTACAACCAGTCATGCACACACACACATAAAATCAATAATTTTTTTTTTTAAAGAGCAAGGAGAAAATAATGAAGCCAGATGTGGTATACACTTGTAACTCAGATCTTTGGGAGGTAGAGACAGGAGCACCAGGAGTTCAGGGCTATTTAAGTTACTTTTGGATTTCTGTGATAGGACATTGTGACCAAGGCAACTTAAAGAAGGAAGAGTTTATTGGGGCTTACGGTTCCAAAATGCTAGAATCCATGATGGTGGAACAAAGGCAGCATGAGGTAGATACAGCAGCTGGGGCAGAGGCACCTCTTAAATTGCAAGCACATGACTTGTGTGAGCTTGCGTGTGCACATGCACACGCACCCCCCCCCACACACACACACACAGAAGAGAGAGAGAGAACACTGGGAATAGCATGTCACTTTTGAATCTCACTTCCAGTGACATACTTCCTAGAGCAAGGCCAGACTTCCTAAACTTTCTCAAACAGTGCCACCAGCCAAGGACCAAGCATTTAAATGCTTGAGACTATGGGGGGGCATCCCCTTCAAACTACTACAGAGGAGGAAGAAAAGAAGAATAAAAAAAATCAAATCAAGACAGTGAAGGAAAGACAAACCGAAAACAAGTACAGAGGTGGTTGCTTCTTGGAGCAGCATTTTTTTCCTGAGCCATTGTGGCTTTTCACTGGGCAGCAGGATCCCTCAGGCCAAGAAAACTGTGGGTACCGGCTAAACTCATGAGAAGCCACCACTGAAGCTGTCCCGAAGGATCCCTGTGCCTGCCTATCTGGGGTATGTGAGAGGTTTCCAGTGTCTCCCCCACATCACTTCTCCAGAACGGTGAAGGAGACTTCCTGGGACTCTGAACCAACCTGAGGCTTCAGAGTGCATTACCTGTGGCTTGAGGAGCTAGTACAGCCTACCTGGTGGGTCTATGTGAAGATGCAATCTGTGCACATGCCTAACTTAAAAATAAAAATTATAGGGGTCGGGAATTGGCTGGATAGTCAAGAGCACTTCCTGCTCTTGCAGAGGACTGGACTTCATTCCAAGTGCGAATGTCAGATAGCTCACAACTGCGTGCACCCCCAACTCTGGAGGATCTGATATCTCTGGCCTCCTTGGGACCCTGCACTCACATTCACACACCCATACTCAGGCACACACACACACATACACATAGTTTTTAAAATTTAATCTTTTAAAAATAAAAACAGTTACAATGAGGTAACACTTCACCAGGGACTTGGCTCAATGCTGCATTTGCCTTGACCCTGAAATCCATCTTTAGCACTGAAGACGATGACCCATGAGATAGCATTTCCACTTGCTAGAACGGCTGTGATAAATAAGACCAATATTAGCAAGTGTTGACAAAGATGCCAAGAAACAGTGCACTCCCCTGTTGCCAGCAGGACTGAAAATTGGGTTGACTGACCATTTTAGAAAGCAAGTTGGTTATTTTCAAAATGTTTAGCACAAGGGACTGGAGAGATGACTCAGTGACTAAGTGTATTGGGTGCTCTTCCAGAGGTCCCAGGTTCAAGTCCCAGCACAGATGCAGTCCTTCACAACCATCTTTAATTATAGTTTTAATGAGCCTTGATTCTGGCCTCTGTGGGCACTTCTGGAATGTGGTGCAAAAAGCATACACATAAAATAAAAATAAAGCTCAGCACAAGGTCCACGCTTAGCTACACCTTTTTAGGCAGGTAACCATGGATCCATGTGCCAGGCCAATCAGTTGGTTAAAAAATACACTAAACCTGAAAGAAATCCAGATTGCTCTGGCCACAGCAATAGCGTGTTCTTTAATGGGGTCAACGGCATCTTTGGGAAACGATCCCCAAGCCTATTATGTTCTTGTGGGTACAGTATTTCATCCTAGGGTCAAGGGAAGAAGTGAGGTGTGAGGAGATCATGATGTCAAAACTTGCCTGTGTATTTTATGCCTTCTCTCTCTCCTTCTAAGATTTTCCTATTTCCATGGCTTATACGTTTGAATGTTTGGTTTCCAGTTGTTGGCATGTTTAGGAAGGATTAGGTGATGTGGTCTTGCTGGAGGAGGTGTGTCACTGGGGTGGGCTTTGGAATTTCACAAACCCAGGTCAGCCCCAGTCTCACTTTCTTTCTGTCTCCATCTTGAAGATCAGATGTAGGTGCTCAGCTACTGCTCGAGGGCTGTGCTTGCCTACCTCCCGCTGTGCTCCCCGCCATGATGGCCACAGGGATTCACCCTTTGAAACTGTAGGCAAGCCTCCAATTAAATGCCTTTTTAAGTTGCTTTGGTCATGGTGTTTCGTCACAGCAATAGAAGAGTAACTAATGCGCATGTACAGAGAGACATTCACAGTAGCACTATTCATGATAGATGAAACCCAGAAACAACCGAAGTGTCCATCAGCGAGTGAATGAATACATTTTTGTGTATGTCGGCCTGTATGATGGCATACCAAACCACTGACACAGATCTCAACATATGCTAAATAAGTGACCATGGATTTGTGATTCTATTTACATAGAATGTTCAGGAAAGGCGTTTATAGAGATAAAAAAATAGATTAGTGATTTCCTGTGGTTCAGAGTAGAACAACAATTAATATAAATTAGCCTAAAGCTCTCATCTCTAGTATTAAAATAGTCCAGAACTGACAGATGGTGATAGTTGAAGCACTAGATAAGGTATCTAAAAACCTCTGGGTTGTCCACGTGAAGCAGGTGAATTCTATCGTATGCAATACACCCTAATAAGATGTATGTAGTCGGAAGTTTTCTCCGGTCCCAAGTTCCTCTGGTCCTGCCTGGCCCTGAGGTCCGGCAGCCATTTCTAAAGTAATCATTCAGAGGCTGAATATTATTTACAAACTGTATGGTCTATGGCAGGGCTCTTGCTTGCTAGCTCTTATATCTTAAATTAACCCATTTCTGTTCGTCTATGTATTGCCACGTGGCTTCGTGGCTTACTGGTACTTTCACATCTTGCTTCTCCTGGTGGTGGCTAGCAGTGTCTCTCTCTCATCTCCTTTCTTCTCTCTGTATATCTGCTTAGAATTCCCACCTGCCTCTAAGCTGCCTTGCCATAAGCCAATGCAGCTTTATTTATCAACCAATCAGAGCAACACATATTCACAGCATACAAAAAGACATCCCACAGCAGATGTTTTATATTATTTATTTGCTTAAGACAAGATCTCCCTCAATAGCCTAGGATGGCCTCAAACTCACATTGATCCTCCTGTCTTAGTCTTCCAAAAGCTGAGATGATAAGCACACATCATTTCACCTACCTTAATAAAATGGATTGGGAGCTGGGCATGGTAGCGTGCACCTTTAGTCCCTGCACTTGGAAGGCAGAGGCAGGTGGATCTCTGCGTTTGATGCCAGCCTGGTCCACATGTAGAGGGAATTGCAGGACAGCTAGAGCTACAAGAGAAATCTTGTCCTGAAAGCATCAAAATAAATAATAAAATGGATTGGGGCTGGGGGAAGACAAGTGATGATGTACTGGTCCTTGCAGACTCTGGTGGACAGAAGAGCTCTGTGACTCCCACAGTTACACAGTACCTGTCAGGTGCTGCTAAGGAACCACCTGGCTGGATTAGCATCAGTGAGGTAAAACTAGATCTTGGGGCTGCAGCAAGGAGCCATCCCTGTAGGCAAAGTCAACACTGAGATTCCCAAGACACATTCCAGAGAGGAGTAAAGCCGTATCCAAGGTCAGACATCGTCAGGTTTTCACCCGCTTTATTGTTACTTTAACACTCTGATTTGAGAACATCACAACATAAAACAAATACTAGAAAGGAATGAGTGGTTAATACTGAAAAATATATTGCATATATGGATGAAATTGTCAAAGAATACATAAAAATAATTTAAAGAAAAAGTATCATATCTACATTGTTAACTATCTTCACAGCAAATGTTGGTGATCGTGCTGGTTCCTGACTATCGCTTGGCAGAAGGCGTTACACTTTTCTTTCCATGTCCCCACAATTTCCCGTCTTTCTATCCTGCCTCAAATAAAGAACTTATTACATATTAATAACAATATTATTAATTATAGTAATAATATTAATTATATACAATAGATAATTTATATAATAAATCACTTATTATTTTATGTGATGGGAAATACTTTGGAACAGAAAGATGTCAACCAATTGGGGACTTGAGTGTGGTATGGAACTAATAAAGCAGGAGAACAGGGCAGAGAAGTGAGGAGCCTCACAAAGGCTGCAACCTCAGCACGTGTAAAGAGCAGGCTGGCAAACAGGAAGGCTGGAACTCCTAGCAGAATCCCACTGAATCTGGCCACTGGCATCGATGCAAAGCACTCAAAGTGTCTGGCATTGCCCTGTGGCTCATTGCAATACAAATACACACACACTTGCTCAGGGGATTTGAGACACTGGCTGAGGAAGAATTGAAAGATGGAGAAAGTTATGTACGTGAAAACGAAGGGATCTCCAGAGTCTGGGTGAAGTCTCCAGCCAGCTAAAGGTCAGATTTCCCGATACAGCACTGGTGATGAGTCTCGGTAGGTAAAAAAACACTTGCAAGCAAACTTGAGGACCCAAGTTCAATCCCTGCATCCCATGGTGGAAGGAGAGGAACAATCTGATAATGTTTTCCTCCGACCTCCAGATTGTGTGCTATGGCACATGCACACGCGCACACACACACACACACACACACACACCTGCATTCAAACAACATACACACAACAACAATAACAAATTTTAAAAATAATTCTAACACAATGAACATTTATTAAGGCCTTGTTCTTTTCCCAGCTTTTTTTTTTTTTTTTAAAGATTTATTTATTTAGTATACAGCACGTATGACTGCAGTTCAGAAGAGGGCACCAGATCTCATTACAGATGGTTGTGAGCCACCATGTGGGTGCTGGGAATTGAACTCAGGACCTCTGGAAGAGCAGTCAGTGCTCTTAACCTCTGAGCCATCTCTCCAGCTTTAAACCCACATTTTCTAGGAATCTTACTGTTAGGAGCCTGCCCTCACTCCTGCACATGCGCAGCTCGGGGGGTCTTGCTACGTCATCAGGGGGCGCTGGCGACTATGTAAGTGGGGCGTGGTCACGCAATCTGTGCCTTAAAAGCCGGATGCAGACCCCACGCTCTCTCTGCTCCTTGCTCTGCTCTGCTCCCCTCTTCCCCACCCCACCATCTCTCTCTCTCTCCAGGCCTGGTCCCCTCCACTCCCCTTTTCCTCCTAATAAAGCTCTGAATACTGATAGTGGGTTCTGTTGTGACCATGACCTTTCCAGGCCACAACCAGCACCGCCACCAGCGCTAATTAGCATCCTTTCACTTACCCCAACCACTATTCATCGTAAAAGGTATTTCCCACCCCCTTATACACCCCTAGCGGTTCTGGCTTTGCTTTATCAGATTATTATTCCATCAGAAACATGTCTGGAGCCACTTATATTAAAAAAAATAATAATAATAAATACGTGCTAGAAAAGAAATGGCTCAGTGATTAAGAGTATTGACTGCTCTTCCAGAGAACTGTGTTCGAGTTCCATCTCCCACATTGATGGTTCACAATGGTCTGTAACCCCAGTTCTAGGAGATTCAATCAGTGCCCTCTTCTGGCTTCTGAGGGCATCAGGCATGCACACACACATAAGAAAAGGAGAAAAAAAATCTTAGCAGCCCTTTCAGATGTAAACTGAAAGCCACGTAAACTGAAAGCCACCAAAATGGCAAATATAGCTACTCTTAAGACGTTCAACGGTAACTCTCCCTTGAGAATTCCATGCTCACACTTGAGTATGTCTTATTGTTTCCTCAAGCATCTCACTTTCTCTCAACATCCATGGTCAGAATCTGTGTGAAAAACATCTTTTGGTGGACTGCAGCTTCGAGAAGCCACGCCCATGCTTTCCCCACGCCGTACTCTCCCTCCAGCAACTCTCTTTCCATTTTTAATGACATCTCCTTTCATATTGGCTCATCCTGGCTTTATTTTATTTTTCTAGTTGAAGCCAAGGATCCAGTTTTACCCAAGGTCCCTAAGAGATGAAGAGAACTTCCCAGACTGCTGGAGGTGACAGTGTGGAGCTGCACCTCTGTTTCCGACACTGTTCATATGAGATGCACAATGATGCATAAAGCTGTGACAACAGAGCACGCATGGAAAGCCTGCGGTATGCAAAAGAGCCCAAAGTGACAAGAGCAGGAAGTACAAACTCGTCAGCCAGTCTTCAGGAAGGAACCTTGGAATCAAGCAGTTCTAGTTCTTATCCTTGGCCACAGGCCAGAAATATCCTTGGTTATGACTTTGGCCAGAGGCAAAGCATTCCAGAAGAGAGCGCCCTAGTTCCTTGCTGGTTTCTTGTGATCTTTCTCAATTCCTCTTTACACAACAGATGAGCACCTCAACACCCACCCACCCCCACTTCCGTCTTGGAAACTATGTGTGAGGATCTGATTGAAACTGAGAAGCACCTGGACCCCTTGTTGGTACGCCAACTGTCCTGATGGGCTACCTGTGCCTCACCGGGTTTCAGCCATCACTTCCGTAAAACAGTTCCCAGTAGCTGCTCGATATATGCTGGCCTCACAGACAACAGCCTGTGAATTTCATTCTTTGAGTTGGTGAGACAAAGACGCCATTGGATTCCTTTAATGTTGTGGATGAGAAAGCTTCTTTCATTCTCAGAGATCACAATTGCCCCAATTTTACATGGACATTTTCTTTTTTTCTTTTTCTGAGACAGGATCTAATTATGTAGACCAGGCTGGCCTGAAACTCAGAGATGGCCTGCCTCTGCCTTCTGTATGCTGGGCCTAAAGGTGTGCACTATCATGCCCGGCATGGACCAACATTTTATTTTCCTGCTTAAACTTTACCTTCTTCATCTTCCTCTTCCTGCCTTCTGAACTCAGCTCTGTACCAAAGGTCGGAGGTCTGATGGGCGCTGGTCCCTATCTCTCTCCTTTGACACACTCCCCTTTCGCCCAGGATTGTATGCTAGTGTGAGTGGAGACTCCTGAAAAGCTGTGCCTGCAGAAACTGATTGGCTGATTAGAATTTCTGTCCTGTGGAGAGACTGGAATGTTGCAGGTCCAGATGCTAATGACCTTATCTTGGGTTAAGTTTTAGCCACAGTCCCACCCCACTGAATTCCTTGACCACCTCTGTGTCTGAGCTAATAGGAAAAAAAAATCTTTTAGAACCTATTAACTTAGCAGACCACTAGCTTCCACCAACCTGAAAGCTAAGAATGTCATCAGACACATCTTGGGCCTGTAGGAAAGCTCCCCCATCTCCCTGTCCCTGTCTCTCCGATGGACCCACCAGTGTATTTTAAACTTGCTTTGATTCATGACTTTGTTCTGTAAAACTATAAAACTTCATGAAATTGCTTCCACATTGGAACACTGACTTTGGGGTGGCTTAACTCTGTGTACCCAAGCCACGATCACTGAAAATGACTGCAGAATGAACTCTCTCTTTCTCTCTTTAAGATAAGAGCTGTGGTTTTTTGCGTTGACCTTCTCTCTGCCTTCCTTTCTACAACTAGGGCCCTTGTGAGCAGAGAGAACTTAGGTGGGCAGAGGTTGCCTGGGGCCTACACCCTGCCTCTTACGAGCCACTGCCAGCGTTTACTGACTTACTGCTCCTTCTGATACTGTGTGGAGGTATAGGAACGGGTTTCTTTTCTCTACCAATGAAATAGCTAGAAGGCAGGACACGTTTGAAAGTCAAGCAAAGGCAAAGTTTATTAAAGGGGGACACATCATTTAGAGTTTAAAAGAAAAGCCTCCCGAACTGTAAATTTCAGCAGCTTCCCAGAGGAGGAAAACTGAGGGGAAAAGCAGAAAAGGCCACTTTGAGTCAAGCTGGTTCAGAGGTCAGCCACACAGCAGCAGTCTGCTTTATAGACTGAGCAAGGAAGCCCAAAGTGCCTGGAAAAGGCATATTTAGGTTCTGGTCAAACAAACAGGAAAACAGAAAACAGGATAAGTTGCAACTTTCTGAGTCAGCACTAGGCAGAACCTCACCCGAGCTAAGCAACAAGACCCAGACGTCCTTCCCTTCCAGCTCCTGCAGTCACACTCGTGCTGGCCTGGCGGGCCGGGCTACAGTCCCACCCAACCCCTCCGTTACTCACTGTTCACTTGGCTGCCTTAGGCTCCTGGCTATGGCAGGCTTGCCCTTGCTCTCCAACCATCCCTCCACCCCCACCCCATCTGATCTTCTCGGATGTCCCATGAGGAAGGGGGAACCTTAGACTTTGTTTAAATTTCAATACCCCCCTCACTGCTGTCACCCCTATCCCAAATGACTGCCCCTCAGCCCCACCATGTAGTCCTGGCTGGCCTGGGATTCTCAGAGATCTGTTTGTCTCTGCCCTCCTGAGTGCTAGGATTAAAGGCAAATGCTGTTAATCCCAAAGATGGGAGGAGCAAAATCAAGGAACCAAATCATCATGGCCAAATTAATTAAAGCAAGCAATTAATTAAAGCAAGCTTTTTAAATCGTGCACATGGGCTGCCTCCCCCTAAGATGGTGTTCAAGAGGTCAGCACTGGACAAGGGCAAGATAAGGATTTTTATAGCTCAGGGATAGGGGGTTTCCAAATGGGGGATTTGGAGAGCAAATAGGCAGGATTACAGGAACAGCATAATAAGGTGGTCACAACAGCCTTTTGAAACAAGGTAGGGTTGCAAGGTGGTCATAACAACTAAAGACATGGTTGCAATTTCCAGGAATAGGCAATACAGAACCATTTGTAGTTAAGGTTCCCTGAGAAACTGAGGCTTAATCATAAACAGGAATGAACCTAGTTTGTCTTTACTATAAGATGGCGTTTAAGCCTAAAATGGAGGCAAGCTGGTCCACAAGTGCCACCACACCTGGCCCAAATTTATCTTCTGCAAACTTTGGAAAGGTACAGTAAGACAGGAAAGAGATTCTCCTGAAGAGTAGAAGAGCTCTAAAAATAAGAACTTGAAGGGGCTGGAAAGCTGATTCAGTGCTTAAGATCAGGGATGCTCTTCCAGAGGACTGGTTTCAGTTCCCGGCATCTGCATGGTAGCTCACAGCCATCTCCGGTCCCTGGGGATCTGATGTCCTCTTCTGGCCTGTGTACGGAAACCTCCCATGCCTACAAACTTTTTTTTAAATAATTAAAAAAAAGATGTTGTTGGTAATATTCTGAGTCAGAGACCAGGGAATTACTGGTTAGGCTTTACAGAGAAACTTTTTACCCATGATGTCTAAAATACTTCTCAAGTCATGTCATCCAAAACATTAGGGCTGGGTTGATTCACAGAGTGGGATGTCATAGCACTGCTGTGTTACAATAATTGCGTAGTCACAGACCTCCGTTTCTTTTGACCTGCTGCAGGGTGAGATTCAAGTTTCCAGAGACCAGGTTCCAGAGAAACATGAAAGAGCAACTTCTTAGCTTAGTGTCTGAGAAACCCTCAACTTCAAGCCAGCGTTTCTGTGAGGCTGACCTCAGGGGACAGTGAGTGACTCAGATGATAGGGGTAGGAACCTTGCAGGAGCAGGGGAGGCTTGTGGGTGGGATCCGTGTGCACTCGGTGGTGAAGGAAGCCATTTGTTCTGGTAGAGCAGTTTAAGGGGCTGTTTTGTGTGGGTAGTAGTTCACGAAGGAAGTGTTTGGGGGAGGCTGGAGGAACTAGTGATTCCCATTGAGGAATATGGTCTGTAAGGGGTTTATTTTGCTGAGTCCCAGAAGCAAGGGTGTATAGGAAACAGCCGAGAGACAGAAGAATAGGTCTTTGTGTTGCTTAAGTTTTATATAAATACTATATGGATACAAAAGCAATACATATGAATGTAGAACAATTCACAATATAACAACAGAAAGAACCCATCCTCCCAGCCGAAGACATTCTTAGGAGTTATAAGTGAGCCCATATTTGGGGGACAATGTTTTATACATATTTGTCATTGACGTTCTAGGAAGAACATCCTTAAGCTTAGGGAAGATCGTGTGATGAGCACTCTTGTGCCTTTCACCTAATCCCTTACCTCACTGACTACTCACGTACTACCTCACCTCAGGCCATTTGAAAATAAGTCTCTGCAGACACCCTGTCGGTTCACCTTTGACTACTTTGGCATGCCTCAGCAAGGACAAGGCTATTCTCTCAGATAACCTCACCACGATTCTGCCCATTCTGATGGGTCTTTGTGTCTTAATTATCAGTCTGTCTTATGACAGTTCTAAATTCTTTCCTTCTTCTTACTCCTCTAGCTCTTGTCTTTTGAAAGTGGAACCTCAGTTGTTTATCTAGGCAGCCAGGGCAAAAACAGTGTAGTCTACAGTCCTGGTGGATTAGAACAAGACTGGGAAAGTGTGTCTGGTAGCCTGAGACCTAAGAACCTAGGAAGGATGACAGAAAGGCATCTTTGTGTAGACAGGGATGTCTAATGTTTTTTCCCACCCATGGAGTTCATCTCAACTCCCTTTCTCCAGACACTGCCCTGGGATCTCTGACTCCTCAGCTATCCTAACTCCTATGTCAGTATCTGCCAACCAAGTGAACTTGACCTTTGGTCTCATGAAAGTTCTGAAAAGGTGGTTTTTTTTTATTGATAAATTGTTCTCTTCCTAGGCTTTGTAACTGACCATCAAACTGATAGGTGCGAGCAGCTTGTTGATCAGGTGCCCTTACCCGGAAGCTCATGGACTTCCCAAGGAAAGGAAGGGCTAGTTTCTCGGATATCAGATGCCTTGACAATCATTGTTAATGAAGACAAAATACATCTCTCCAGTCTGAAATTACTTCTACTATGATGATTCTTTGTGTGGGGATGGGGATATGACTTATAAATTGAGGAGTATCATCTATATCTTCTTGACTTGAGTGGAGGGTTGTGGTTTTTTATTTGTCTTTTTTTAGTTTTTGCTACAAGCTCTCACTATGTAACCCCTGCTGGCCTGGAAGTCACTATATAGACAAGGCTGGCTTCATGCACAGAATACAGCCTGCCTCTGCCTCCTGAGTACTGACACTTTATAAAGGGGTGCACAACCCTAGCTTTTTGGGGCAAGAGGATTGAGAAAGGTTTCTCTGTATAGCCCTGGCTGTCCTGGAACTCACCCTATAGACCAGGCTAACCTCAAACTTGGAAATCCCCCTGCCTCTGCCTCTTCAGTGCTGGGATTAAAGGTGTGTGCCACCACTGCCCAGCCTTTGTTTTTGCTTTTTTGAGAGAAGATCTCACTATAGGCTGATCTCAATAAGGCTGATCTTGTACATAACATCAGCATTATTTTGCCCGTTCAATTCCATCTTTGTGTCTTATTAATCTGTCTTATGACAACTTTAAATGCTTTGTAATACTCCTGCTTCAGCCTCCCAGGACTGTGGGCATGTACTACTATGCCTAGAGACATTTTAAATAAAACAGGGTTGGTCTCATGTAGCCCAGGCTGGACTAAATTCATCATGTGGATGAGAATGACCATGAACTTCTGATCCTCCTGCCTCTACCTCCCCAATGCTGGGATGACAGCATTGACCACTGTGCTGTTTTTGTTGCTAGTTTGTTTTTCTTAACATGATGTTGGGTAATGAACTCTGAAGTTTATGAATGCTAGGTGAGCACACTAGTGACTGAGTTACATACTCAGTTGCTTGTCTATGTGAAACCCTATAGATTAAGATGGCCTTGAACTCCTCTTGTAAGTGTTACAGATCTGAGGGGTATCCTGGCAATCAGGACACAAGGAATACCACAAAGTCACACCTCACAATAAACCTCACACAAGAGTGTAGCTAGAAGTTTTCCCAAGTCCCACCGGGTCCCACAGCCACTTGGTCCCAAGTAAATACACAGAAACTTATATTAATTACACACTGTGTTGCCTATTTGTATTTGGTAATATTAGATAATAATATTAGGTAATAAAGAAAATATTCTGTCATCTATCCTATTTTTGTGAGTTTAAAGTTTTATATCTAATTTATCTTTTATTATGACTAAGGAAAACTATAATTATAACTATCTAGTCTTCAACTCCACCAAAGACCCCAGAGTGATATAATATTACCTAAGTAAACAGGAAGTACATTATAAGCAACTTCCAAAATTCTGGAAATGACAGAGACATCTGGCTGCCTAGACAGTCACCAAAAATTTCCTCTGTAATGTTGGGACTTCTATCTTCAGCCTACAGACCTAGAGTCTTTGATAGACTGTTTTGTGAAGCAGGAAATTTGAAGGATTGTCTCGCCTAATGGCAAAGTTCATCAGTCTCTTTCCTCTGTGTCCTGCAGAATGTCTGGCAGTATCTTTTGTGAAGGAGGAACCTGAAGGACCACCTCGCCTTGTTTTGGCAAAATTTAGTGGTCACTTTCCTATGGGTCCTGTATGTCCAGTTTACACAACATACTGTCAAAGCAGTGCAGGCAAGAGCAGTTTCTTGCCAAAATGGCTACCTTTTGCCAAAAAGAAAGCAAACTCCATCTGGAGTTTCCTCTATGTCCATCATCTTCTCTGAAGTGGATTGGTGCTGCCAGGAGCAGATGTGTCTCAATATCCAGAAAAGTCTAAGTTTTTAAAACATTTTAAATACCATGTTCTGTAGGTCTTTAAAGTATTTGAAAATTACCTACCCATCTGAAATATATCTTTGCATATCTATAAAACCTAACTAACATGACTATAACTTTGACTATTAAAATGACTATTAAGTTGTATTTCTTAATTGTATATTACACTTTTAAATAAGCTACATAAACATAATACCTTAAACAAGAGTAGAAATATATATACAGTATAACAAAATTAACTTTAAATTTGTATCAATAAACCAAAATCCATAGTAATGTAAAATATGTAAGCTTAATAGTTGTTTTTTAGATTAAAGTAGATTCAATAATCTACCCTTTTATCCCATCATTTCTATATCATATATTTCTGTATCATATCTCCCTTTCTTCTTCTAGAAAGAGATTGTCTATGACCAATAACAATTTGTAACCAACCCACTAAACAGAGACAAACATCCTTAATCCATTTTTTGGGAAAGTGGGCATAGTTTTTTTGACTACTTCCTGCTGATTGGGGGTGCTGTTAATCTGATGGAAACCCTAAGAAATTTTAGGATTATGGTCAAGTCCTGACTGGAGTAGTCTGTGAGGCTGGATCATCTCAGCCAGCAGCCTTGAAGCCTTTCTGGATGCAGAACTCAGAGGAAACTGCAACAGAGGCATTTTGAGATGCTGGATCATCTGGGCCATTTGTTTTCATTGGTGTCTGGTCCCTTTATCCTGAAAATACATAAACTTTTAAAGGTAACATACATATCTGCATTAATACAAGTACAGACTGTGTATTGTACACAAATCAGCCAACGATAATTTCTTGTTATGTGTTTGAGCAGGTAAAATATACATCATGTGTCTTGCAGTTCTTTCAGGTTAATTTTTTTTATGTCTATAGTCAGGATTTCAGGGGTCTTCCTCAATCAAATCTGGTCATCTTTAATTTTTAACAAATCCATAGTCTCTTATTACCTGTGGAAATAAAAACACAACCCCTCCCCCAAAGTGACATACCTTTTGACTTAAATTTTGGAGTCAAGATATTTTTAAAATATGTAGTAGGTTGATTTCATCCAGCAGCTTTTATAATCAAATGTCTCATAGCAGTCAAAAAATTTAAAGACAACACATTAATATACATAATCCACACTTTCTGTGCATTTTCCATCCTCATGTGGCTCATTTTCTTTATATTGCTTTACTCCTCTTTCTAAGGACTTTATTTTGCTATTTTAAAACTATATGTATCCTTTCTATGACTGTCTATACCTTCTCTTTATTCTCCTAAACCTACATATATTTTTAAACACACTGTAACCCGTTTTGAGTTTTTTCCATCTGAATCTGTTCTTGTTGTGTATCTGTAATCTTTTTCTGGCAGGGAGAGATTTTAAACTGTTAAGCTGCATGGCTAGGACAAAGGGGGCAGCATTCCTGGCTGCTGCCTCCACCCCACTTGGCTTTTCAACACAGGGCAGGCACCAATGAGCCACACTTTACCTCCCCAATTCTGGGAAGTGGTCCTAAGTAGTATGCTTGTGTTTTTAAGCCTGCAGCTGTGCTCCCAAGTCCGCAGGCAGTGGCGGGGAGAAGCTCCTCTATGTTGTGGCCCATGAGAGACAGCAGGAACCTGCCATGTTGCTGCTGTGCAGCAAGCCACAGGAGAACGTAATGGAACCCAGCTACTATCACAAAAGCTCCTACTTGGAAAAGTCAAGGACTTCTCCAAAGGTCAAGCCATGGCTTAAGTAGCCTTGGTGATATTTTAGCTTTTGTAAATATATTAGCTGGTTCGTACAGTGATTTTCTTGTAATGCTATGTATGCTTCCAAGAACTCCTAACAGTGTATTTATCTAAAATACCTATCAAGCATCCAAGCCCAAATGAAACAACACCTGTCTCCTAGGTCAGGAGGATAGCTTTATTTCTTGTGCAATTTAGGGTGAGACCCTCCTTCCTTACAGCCTTACTAATAGACTCCTAATTTTTTACCTAACCACTTCTAGGAACATAGATTGAACACATAAATTCCCTTTTTGATATACTAACCGATCATTAGCACTCAGTTGACCTCCTCCTTTACCACTTCCCTTTTGAGTTGTAAAAGAAAGCCTGGTGGTCACTGGCTGAGGAAAATTCTTACCTGCCTTTATGACCCCATAAAAATTCAAGCCTGATGACCTTCCTCTGCCAGAGGATTGCTATTGCTTGGGTTTATAACTGGATTCCTGAGAGATTTAGAGGGAACAGAGAGAATAAGGAGATGGAGAGGAAGAGAGAGAGAGGAAAAAAGAGAACAGAAGAACTAGATGGGTAAGAACTGGAGAGGAATGGACTAGATGGGAAGAACTAGATTGAAGGGCTAGAAGAGAGGACTAGAGGAACAAGATGGAAGATGAGGAAGAGCCAGGTGGGGAAGAACAAGATGAGAGAGAAGGAGATGGGAGAGGAGCCGAGATGGGAAGGAACTAGATGGATGAGAACCTAGATTGGGGCAGAACTAAGATGAGAAAATTAAGATAGAACTTAGAGGAGACAACAGATAAAGGTAGAGACAATTCAGGCAAGAAAGGAGCTAGGCATGAGAGCAGAATGGAAGCTGTGTAGAGAGAGAACTGACACAGAATAATAAAGTGTATGGACTAAGGAGTTTCATGTACATAGATTCATTTCTTTTTGTCAAAGATTAAATTATCAGCTGGTTGTAGATTCTTCCCCAGACCCTGGGAGGGGACTGTCAAGGGGCCAGACCCCCCTTAGTTTCTGAGTCTGCTGAAGCCCCCGCCATGACCAGGGGATGTGTCTCTGTACCATGGCCCATAATGAGAGACATGAACTAGGAAGCTGCTTTTAGCTCTATTCTAGAATCTCTTCTTAAGTTCTCTCAGGTTTTAAGTAGAAACTCTTGCCACCACATATGGGCACTAAACGTACCTAGAAGTTTTCCTGTGTTCTGCCCAGTCACAAGTAAACACACGGAGACTTATATTAATTACAAACTTTATGGCCTATGGCTCAGGCTTCTTGCTAGCTCTTACAACTTAACTCAACCTATTCCTATTAATCTATGTTTTGCCACATGGCTTCTTGGCATTATCTGTTCTCTCACATCTTGTTTCTCCTGGTAGCGGCTCCCAGCATCTGCCTCAACACATATTGACAGCATACAGAAAGACATCTCACAGCACAAGAGATTTATTGGGAGGGAAAAACCATGAGGGTGGTTGCCTCTGCTCCAGAGAGAAGCAGCAGGGGACTGAGCAAAAGTCAGGCTTTGTATAGGGTTTCTGGGGGAGGGGGAACTTTCCAGGTTAGCCTGGGATTGGTGGAATTTTTGTGGCCTGATCTTGGGGCAAGCTCAGGGATTGGTGGGAGTCTTTCTCTTTCCCTTGTCCCTGATCTTGGAATCAGGTCAGGATAAAGGAGTTCTTTCCTTGGCCCTTTTACCCTACGTTTCTCCCTTTTTTGTTTATTATTAATGAATAGTTGGGAGTTAGACAGGGGATGGTGTTATCATTAGACTACTTCCTGTTGATTGGGGGCATTGAGGTTCTTGGGGCAAACTTCACCTTCACCAGGGTATGAGTGGAAGTTGCAGACCTCTGGCACTGTAGCTAGGGGCTGGTACTCCTGTAAGAGCAACTGGTTAAAAACCTGGTTAGAAATCTTTTGGATCTGTTGTTGAAGAAGTCTAGATGAGACGTTTATAAGGCAGGGTGTGGGAGGAGTGGGAGAGTGGTCCCCACTACTTGTCTGTCATCCAGAGGAGTGGATGGGGAGAGATGCCCCCCCTTACCCTTCTCTGCCTGTGACCAATGAGGGAGCCGATCCTCCCCCTTACCAGCTGCAGCACTCAGGGAGGCAGGACCTGCTCCTTGCCTGGGCAGCACAGTAGTGCTGACCCTACTGGCAGAGGCTAGGGTAAGCTGGCCTTGAGGGTGTGAGAGTGGGATAGCTGGTCACATCCCCCTCCTCTTCCATCAGTGAGCAAGTGGTGGGGCCAGTTCTCCTGCTTTCACACCCTCAGGGTCAGCTCTCCCATACTGACACCACCAGAGCCAGCTCTACTGTGTTGTCCTGGTGAGGTGCAGGGGCCACTCTCCCGAGTGCTGCAGCTGGCGAGGGGCAGGGATAATTTGTGCAGTGGCAGGAGTTGCCATCATTGAACATTGAGTTTGAACTCTCCTGAGGCCCAGCTGTTTGTAGTAACAGAGCTAGGCTTTAATAAAATCTGAGTCCGTGGAGGAAGAGAGGAAGGGTCACAAAGCGAACTCCACTGGAGGGAGTTTCTATCAGCTTCAAGTGGGAGCTGAGGAGCAAGAGAGAAGCCCAGGAGGGCATAGAGAAGCTGGGAGACAGGAGGGACAAGGTCACAGAGGCCCAGAAGGGCTTAAGGAAGCTGCAGGACTTAGCAGGCAGCTCCTATGGGGAGGAGGCAAAGAAACAAGGAGGATTCCAGCACAGGGAGAGGAGCAAGTGTCTCAATAACTAGAGAGTTGCCCACAGGGTGGGGCCTGGAGGGTGTAGCAGGCTCCAGGAGCCAGAGAGAGGATGCTTACTAAGTGGGCAAAGACAGATTGTGAGAGCAGGTGGAGGAAGAAGCAGCTGACGAGGCAGACTCTAGAATTTGGAACCAAGTATGATGGGTGGCAGAAGCCAGCAGAAACAAATGATCTGTATGTACCTGGAGGGAGTCAAACCAGCAACTTGAGTCCGTTTGAAATGTTGAGATGTGGGCGTGGCCAAAAGGTAAGTGTAACGTCCTCTACCAATGCTGCCTGAAGAGAGAGAACTCTGGAAGGAGATAGCGTTTGGAGACCCTTGTACGTTAGGAGAGGCTAGGTGGAGAAAAGAGAAGACAGTAATGGGTGATCCAAAGGTTAACTTTTTTGATTTGTGTATAAGAAGTTTGGCTGTGGCCAGAGCATACAGCCAAGGTGCTCATCCTTAGAGAGTATGATCCAATTTTTTTGATAAGTATTCAATAGGAGCAAAGGAAGGTCCCAGTTGGTGACTCGGGACCCTGAAGGCATATTCCCTCCTTCTCTATGACATACAATGAGAAGGGGTGAATCAAATCTGGAAGGTGTAGGGCCGGGGCCTGGAGGAGGGCACGCTGAAGCCTATGAAAGGGCTTAGTAATGTGTACAAGGAAGGATTTATGTGAGGGGCCAAAGGCTGCCTCATATAGGGGGTAGGCAAGAAGAAGGGGATCCAAGAGTGTAAGAAACCAGCTATCCCTAGGAAGGACAGCAATTCATCCTTGGTGTGGGGACTGTGAGTGACCGAATTATGTGTTTTCTATCTAGGGTAATGGCCTTGTAGGTTGTTGGAGTAATAGCTAATCTCAGGTAAGTAACTTGAGGGGTGGATAGCTGGGACCTTAGAAAGTGAGACCCTATATCCCCAGCTGGACAGAAAGTTTAATAAGGTAGAGGTGTTGGTCTGGCTAGTTTGCAGGGGTGGACTACAAGGAGAAGATTGTCTATGCATTGCATAAGCTTGGATTTAGGAAGAGACAGAGAGGATAAGTCAGAGGCCAGAGCCTGGCCAAATAGATGTGGGATGTTCCAGAACCCCTGAGGAGGACAGTCCAGGAGAGTTGGGTGGAAAGGCGAGTATCCAGGTCAGTCCAAGTAAAGGCAAAGACATTTTGTAATCGGGGATTGAGAGGAATGGAAAAGAAGGCATCCTTGAGGTCTAGGACAGAGAAATGGGAGGTCTCTGAGGGGATGGCAGAGAGGAGAGTATAGGGGTTGGGTATTACAGGGTGAAGGGGAACCACTGCCGAGCTGATAAGTCAGAGATCTTGAACAAGGGGGTAGGTGACATTGGGTTGTTTAACCACAAGTATGGGGGTGTTAAAGTGGGAAGAAGTAGGGCGCAGCATATTCCTTTGTTAGAGGTCAGAGATGAGATGTGTAAGTCCCCCGAGGCTTTGGAACGAACATGGGTGTTGAGCCTGGGTACATACTTGGTGGAATTTTACAGTTGAATGAAGAGAGGGAGGTGAAGTTTGGCTATGGTGGGGTTTTGGGTGTCCTATACTTGGGCATCCATCCAAGAGGCCAGTAAAGGGAATGGTGTATTAGATTATGCGGTTTGGAGGAGGAGGAGGAGGAGGAGGAAGGGAATGGTTGGCAAGCCTGGAGTCAAACACATTGGGGAAACAAAGGAAATAGAGGCTCCCACTTTGGATAGGAAGTCCCTTCCCAGCAAGGGGATGGGACAGGTCGGTGCCACTAGGAAAGAGTGGGTAAGAGGGGTACCCTTAAAGATACAGCTATGTGGTAGGTTTGGTGAGGTTGGCAAGGCAATATGTCTTATACCCTGAAAATAGGGGAATGAGGAGGGTTGGATCCCCAAAACTCCATCAGGACTGAAAAAGTGGCCCCAGTGTCTGGAAGGAAGGAGATGAGTCACTCTATACTGTGATGACTACCTGAGGCTTCCTGTCAGAGATGGTGGTGGTCAGGCCAAGGAAGCCTGGAACTCCTCAGTGGTCCAGGGCCAGACCTAGGTGTTCGGCTAGAGGGCAATCTTGGCCTGATGTTCCCATGCTAGAAAGGACATGAGGACAGTCAGTGACCCAATGTTCCTCTTGATGGCTCCATGGGCCATGTCTGAATGGTTTGCAAGGGTCCAGACAGACCTGGACCCGATGACCCTTCTGACAGCATTTGAAACAGGGACCTGGAGGTTTGGGGGCTTTGGGGGCCTGGGAAGCTGCTATAGCCAGATGAAAGGCCTTAGCTATCAGGTAGTTTTGTTTTCAGGCTTTCTCATCTCTCCCGTGGTATGCACACCTTGAAGGCCATGGCTAAGACTTCTCCCTGTGGAGTCAGGGGTCCTTTCTCTAGACATTTAAATTAGGCCCTAATATCAGGGAAACTCTGGGAGAAGAAGCAGGTCATAAGGAGTTGTTTGCCATCAGGGGTCCTGAGATCCAGATGGGTATAAGAGGGCCTTTGTAAGGCAGTCTAGGAATTGAGGTGGGTTTTGGTGTTTATCCTGGATGGCCTCTTGGCTTTTTTCATAAATTACTGCTCTAAGGGTAGCCTTGCAGAGACCAGTTAGGAGGCAGGTTATAAATTAATTCTTGGCTAGGATGTCCCCTAGGGTATTGTAATTCCATTCAGGGTTCCCAGGGCACAGCCTCAGCCCTGACCGGGTGGGTGGCATTAGTTTGGTGGGTTTCGTCTGCATGTGCCCTATCCTGGTGCCAGGCTTGCCTGTGCGTCTCTGGGAGAAAACTGTCGGTGAGACTCATAAACATCATGGAAGGTGAGGTTGTGAGATTGGGTAATATACTGGCATTCTTAATAAAGGTGGGAGAATTAGTGGGACAGGACGCCAATCTCTTTTCTATCTGAGAGTTGACTTAATGAGAAGGGGACATGTACTCTGACCAAGCCGTCCACTGTGGCAACCTCCCACAAGGGAGAACCATGGCCTGTTTAGGCCAGGTAGCGGGAGAAAAGGGGGTTCCGTGGCGGAGCAGGAGCAAGCAGCAAGAGGACTAAGGGCTGCCAGTGGACAGCCAAGAGGGTCGATTTAGGTGGCCTATAGCTGAGGAGGGGGGCACGGAAACAGAAGAGGCCAGAGCAGGAGAGAAGGGACTGTGGGTTGAGGTTGGTAAGTGCTGGAATTCCTGGCCACTCCCCCAGCTACATGACTGCACATGCGCTGTCCAGTAGCCAAGCAAGAGGCTTAGTCATACCGGGGCCTTACGTCCTACGTAATCTGTGCACTGCGTGGTCACATCATTTACGCACGGTGTGATCATGTAATCTATGCACGTGCGTGGCATAGCTACGTAAGCCCATATGCACATGTGCGAGGGAATCCATAAAAAGCAGGTCACAGACTCCTCCCCGCTTTCCTTCTTCCTCTCTCTCCCTGCACAATCTTCCATAGGCCTAAGCACATTCCCCTCTGTTCCTTCTCTTAATAAAGTCTTTGTCTTAATAAAGGCTTTGTTGTGCCTTGTGGCTTTTCTCACACGGTAAACTGCAGTGCTTAATGAATAACACAGTGCAGCATAATAACTAACCATAAGGAGGAGGATCTTTAGCATAATCAAACATAGTGGAAGAATCATCTGGTTTGGGCTTTATACCTAGGGAGAACTGGTTTTTCCTTGGTTGGCTTATGCCATGTGGTCACTTTTAATCAAGATGGACGTGAAGTCACATGTCAAAATCCATCCTTTCCAACCCTAGCAAAGATAGCTGTCAGTCATCATGGCTGCCTCCATCCCAGTGTGCGGACAGTAGCTGATATGACACCAAGCCACATGTTTCCTTTAAAATTACTCAGGTGTAGATTTTTTTTTCTTTTTTTTTTTTTTTTGGTTTTTTGAGACAGGGTTTCTCTGTGTAGCTTTGCGCCTTTCCTGGAACTCGCTTTGGAGACCAGGCTGGCCTCGAACTCACAGAGATCCACCTGGCTCTGCCTCCCGAGTGCTGGGATTAAAGGCGTGCGCCACCACCGCCCAGCCAGGTGTAGATTTTTAACTAGCAACCCCTATGTTACGAGTTTTAAGTGAGCAGGGCGGTGGTGGCGCACGCCTTTAATCCCAGCACTCAGGAGGCAGAGGCAGAGGCAGGTGGAACTCTGTGAGTTTGAGGTCAGCCTCGAGGTCTACAGAGTGAGTTCCAGGAAAGGCGCAAAAACTACACAGAGAAACCCTGTCTTGAGAAACCAAAAAAAAAAAAAAAAAGGGTTTTAAGTGAACCCTTTTGTTACAGATTTTACAGGTTTTTAAATCATACCCAGTATGCTTACAAATCTTGAGGTACAGAAAGTTTACACAATAGTCTTACAAATCTTGAGGTAAGATTTACACCTTAGCAAAAGTTTTAGAGAGTTAAACCAAAACTAAAAGAATATGAGATGAGTAGCAATCGTCCCCTTTGGGTACAGTCTGTCCCTTTATTTAGTTTTTCTCTCCTTTCTTTGTCACACTCTCAGGTGGCTCACCTGATACGGGACAGAGATTTTGGAGGCAACCTTTAAATGAGCATGCTTGGGTCTAGAGGAGGGGGAGCCATATCCCAACTCCAGAGCCAGCTTTTAATCGAAGTGGGACAGCATAAAACAACAGTCTAATTCCCACATACCTAAAAGACACCTGAACCCCTGTAAAACTGAATCTAGCAAACTGTGAACAAAGAAGGCTTAGAGAATCTTAAAAAAAAAAAAAAAGAAATTGGCAAGATACAACTTGCCCACTTTCCACTAAAAGAAGGCTGAGAGATAGGAAATGTTTGGGCCCTGGCTATAGACAGAGGACTCTGAAGGAGGCAGTGGAGAGACACACCAGCCAGCAGGCAGTGTGGCCCCGGTGTGTGCTCGCTGTAGCTGGCCTGCTCTTGCTCTTCTCCCCCTCCTGCTAGTTCCGGCTCCCCACTCTTACTTTGCAGCAAACTTCCAGATCCATCAAGGGTCATTTAAAAGACAGGACATTTACACAGTGTGGCTGGGAGACCAGACCAAAAAAAAAAGCTCGGAGAAGAAAAAAAGAAAGAAAGTTTGAACATAGGGATGGGAGGTTTCTTTCCATTTCCCTGATTGCACGCCTATTTGTAAATGTCCTGAATACTACTGGGATCTAGGGTGCCATTAGGCGGAAGTTTGAATTGATTATCTAAGGGACGTTGAGGCCAGATTGGATTGCAAAGGGAAACAGGTTTAGGCCCTTCAGGCTGGGTGCCAGGTACAGAGGCTGAAGGTGTTTTGAGAGGTATCCCAAAGGGGAAATGAGAGAGTACGGAAGACACCATTCCCATGGATGAGAGAGGGGGCTGGGAGGAAAAACACACTGCAACCTACAGTCGAGGGCATCGCCAGGACTCAGGGAGGCCTGAAGGAAGACACAAGCCATGGGCCATCAACACACTCAATAGGGGTGAGGGGCCTAGCCTGGCCAAGCCCAAGGAGAGACTTGGTGCCTGGTACCAGGGCTTTTGTGGAGGCCAGAAGGCAAAGACTAACACAGCGCTCTAGAAGGGGGGGTCACATCCAGAGGAAAGGGGTCAGGAATGGGGTTGCAAAAGCCATAAAGGCCTAGAGGAGCCGTGGGATTACAGGCAGCTCCAAAGGAAAGGTGGGAGAAGAGGGCAGGAAAGGGGCACAATGGCCTAAGGAAACTGCAGGATTGCAGCTCTAAGGGCCGGGATGGGGCCAGGTGAAGAGAGCCAGCCCTAAAGATTGTGCCTGGGTGTACCTCTGCTTCCAAGAGTACCAGAGGAGGGCTGGACACTCAGTGGTCACTTCCTCTGACTCAGGGAAGTGTTTACACCCACTGAAAGGGGGACCTTACCTAATTGTCACTGGTGGATGGGGTGCTGAGCGATCGGTGAGCCCGAAGGTGAGTCTTTTGAGGGTAGAGTGGAGATGAGGGATAGGGTCAGACCCCGAGGGGGAGCACAGTCACCAAGAGAGCCTATCCAAGTTACACCAATGCAAGTGTTACATCTCTGAGGGGAAAGGTATCCTGGCAGTCAGGAACCAAGGAATACCACCACAAAGTCATACCACACAACAAACCTCACACAAGAGATTTACTGGGAGAGACCCATGTGGCTGCCTCTGCCCCAGACAGAAGCAAGGGAACTGAGCAGAAGTCAGGCTTTATATAGGGTTTCTTTTGTGTGTGTGTGTGTGTGTGTGTGTGTGTGTGTGTGTGTGTGTGTGTTGGGGGGGCAGGGCGGAGCTTTCCAGGGTGACGGGATTGGTGGGGTTTTTGTGACCTGATCTTGGGGCAAGCTCACGATTGGTGGGATTCTTTTTCTTGGCCCTAGTCTTGGATTTGGGGTCAAGTCAGGGTCAGGGTGTTCTTTCCTTGGCCCTAATCTCAAGGTCAAGTCAGGGTCAGGATGTTCTTTCCCTTGGCCCTGGTTTTGGAGTCAAGTCAGGGTGGGGGTGTTCTCTTTTTGGCTCTTTTACCCTATACCTTTCCTTCTCCAAGCTCTGGGATTGCTGGGATGTGCCAACACACCCAGCTTGCTTTGTTTTTATAAATGTTGAAATATATTTCACGAGTACTTCTGGGTGTCAAAAACATAAGAAAAATGGAATTCTGTGAACTCATTTTAATATTTCAGAGATCTTCACAGAAACTGTACATTTATCAGGAATAAGGCTGCAGCATGCTAACTACAACCAAGTTTACTTGAACTTTTAAATCACTCGTGGGACCGGCAAAATTGACACATGGATAAAGGCTTTTGCTTCCAGGACTGGAGACCTGAATTGTAGAGGAGGGTTAGAGGGACATAGAGAAGAAAGTGCCTGACACGGTGACTTCTTGCTTCTGGAAGACATTGAGAAGAGAAAGGGTAGGATGGCTTAGGGGTGGGCTTCCAGACAGGACCAATAAGAGAAAGAGGACAACCCTATGAAACACCCAAGGGTCCAGTGAGCAGACTTCCAGCCTTAGCGTCCCTCCTGCCCTGAAGGGATGAAGCGGTAACTTATGCTTTCTCTGCGACTTGGTCTTCTGTCTTCCCAGACATTTTGATTCTTTGTGCCAGGGAACACACTTGGAGGTCCCCTAGAAGACTACCAGCACCCCTGTTACATTTCTTGGGGTCTCTCATCTGGAATTTGAGAAGACCTCTTCTCAAGGTAGTACACCTCACTGAATCTCAAGAAGGACTTGAAAGTGGACAAAATGATCTTTCAGCACTCCCAGGGACCCTTCAAAGTGAGTGGGGCCCCTCATCAGGACTAGCATGGTGGGAACCACTAGTTAGCTCCCACCAGGAGTAAGGAGGGTAGGGGGCTCATGCTCTAAAGGAATGAGGCACTTCATTCTTTTTTTTTTTTTTTTTTTTTTTTTTTTGGAGCTGAGGATCGAACCCAGGGCCTTGTGCTTGCTAGGCAAGCACTCTATCACTGAGCAAAATCCCCGATACTGGCACTTCATTCTTTTGCAGCGGGACAGAGGTTTCTCCCAAGAAAACCAGGGCAGAAGCCTACGCCACCACTCCTAAGTCAAGAGACAAGGCAAACCTTCCTGACCCCGAGGAAATGGTCATCTTCCCAGGAAGGAAGGTGAGAGAAGGCAGGCTCCCCATGCACTACCCCGGGAAAGGTCCATGGGGAAAGGTCATTCCTCGGCTCCATAGCTTCCTCATCCCACCGAGAATAGCTAAGTGTACATACTTGGGGCAGGCTGTCAGGGGAAAGGGGAGATTGTATAGGAAAGTGATATCCAGCTTCCTCTGAGCAGGAGGAAAGAAGCATCTGAAATTTGCATGGAGGCAGCTACAAGAGAGGTAGGAGGGAGAGCTCTGTCTCTGTGTAGGAAAGCTTCAATGGACTTGACAATCCTGCAGGGCTTTAGCTGTTTGTACAACACCCACGTGGCTACTGCTAATACAAATGCCTCCTCTACACACACACACACACACACACACACACACACACACACACACACACGCACGCACCTTCTCCAGCCCAGTCCCTGTTGTGTGTATGGAGTTCTCTATTGCAGGAGACACTGATCTCAGGTTCCCTGGGCTGATGGGGGCGTGGGGAAGAAGATGGCAGGAATGCTGGCTGCGGGGCTATACACACATGGGGCCCTGGTTTCCGTCTCCGCACTCATCGCAACTGTCAATCAGCGGAGAAAATCCGCTGTTTTGTCTCCGCATCATAGTTTTCCTGGTGCCAGTAACAGCTGGAACCAAAGAAGGTGCAGCTTGCTTTGGGTGGAAATCACTGGGTTGTGTTTGGTTGAGGAACAGATGCCTTATGTGTATACATTAAATTGTCCCGTGCTGTTTGAGCTCACTGAGAAGTTCGCTTAGGAGATGGGATTTGTTCCTCTCACTTCAGATACAAGCATGGTGTCTAACAATGTCTTCCCAAGCCCCCTTTCCTGAGCAAGGCTGGTCTCCCGACTCTGTCACATGGAGAAAGGAGAACAACAGGGCAGACAGAGTATAGTCATCGTGAATATTATTGATCTCATGATATAAAACTGTATCTCTATCCGCTACCTACACTCATTCAAAGCCAAGCGCACAGATGGCAGATTGGTCTGTGTACTGTGTGCAGACTGTCTTGTGTTTTCCATAAGATTAATCTTGGGACTTAGCAAACCCCATAGTCTGACAGCATCTACACAGGCAATATTAATTTACTGTGTATGCAGTTCGGATTCAGTCTTCTTTTATAAAGGCCGTGTTAACAACGCCAAGCCAAACAACTACCCTGACATCGGCCTGTGCCTGCTTGGAAAAGATCAATGGCTAGGCTTGTTGACTGTTGGTTTGTTAATGTTGTTATATTTCATAAGACGACTGGATGTTTCTCCAGAATGAAAAAGAAAACTGGAAGCTTGAGCAAGTCACAAAGGTCTCAGCAAGTTACATAAGGCATACAAAAGGTCAAAGCTCATTGATATCAAATTTCAGCTTAAATCAATAGTTATTGGCATACTCGCAGTAACAATTATAAGGACTAGATTAAGTGTTTGGTTTTTGCCCAAGCTTTATCTAAGTATTACAAGCAGCTAAAAGCAGCAGACTGGTGTAACTGACCTCCTGAGTGTTCGACAACCATACCTGGATGCTATACTGATGTTCTCATGTAACACACCCCCAGACCTTAGTAGGCCCCCAGACCTTAGCAAACTGACTTCATAATGGAAGTACCATTTGGATCATAAAACTCAGCATAGCACCACCTGCCTAAATGAAAATAAAACTAATCTATCAAAGTCTATAGTTCCAGGAAAGTCTC
Source organism: Peromyscus californicus insignis (assembly GCF_007827085.1). Lineage (NCBI taxonomy): Eukaryota > Metazoa > Chordata > Mammalia > Rodentia > Cricetidae > Peromyscus > Peromyscus californicus. The sequence goes on along the minus strand of NW_026294413.1, from coordinate 72,470,930 downwards.
TAAGTGTACTAACCTTGCTTTTTGGGTTCTATAGTCACACTTCTGGCTAACTGTTTTTATTAAATAAAATATGGCAACTCAGGATGTTTTTTTGTGCTTAAAAGCTCACCTTGAGAAAGGCTTGGGCTACACTGGAATCTGGAATAACCCGTGTAGTTGCTGGCTAGCTAATAAAATAGTTCTATTGGCTTAAACCCAGTCTTCTCTGGTGGATACCCTACAACAGTCAGAGGAAGAAAAGGAAGAATATTTTCTCTCTTGTTCTCCAGTGAATTAGATCCCAGGGGACTACTAGGTGTAACTGTGGAGAAACAGCTGTTCTCTGGTTCAGGGAGCCATGGAGAACTCACCCAGTGAGCTATACTCAATATCCAGTCTGCAAAGAGGAGGCTCCTGAGTGGAGCCATGATTAAGGAATACCTTGGGCTTATCCTTACACAGATGGGTCCGGTAAAAAGAATGATAGTCAAACAAACAAAGTAACTTTAATTAAAAAAAAAAATAGCAGGGCCTAGTGACAAATATCTGTGATCCCAGCACTGAGGAAATAGAGGCAGAAGAATCAGGAGATCAAGATCATTCACAGCTATATAGCAAGTTTGAGGCTGGCCTGAGATACGTGAGACCCTGTCTCAAAAATAATAACAAAAGCCAAAAGGATACTAAAAGAGAATACAAGCAAAATCTCTCCAAAATATGAAATGAAGTCAAGATAACTGAACCAAATCAAGTCAATATTTAACAAATAATTAGCTAACATTTGTGATATTATGTTACCTAAATTCCTAATCTATTAATAAGAGTATAAAATTTTAAATTTACAGATTCTGGGGCTGTAGAGATGAATCAGCGTGTAAGAATACTTGCTGTTAAGAAGAGGACCTGACTTCAACTTCCAATCATCCATGTAAAAGCTGGGTGTGGCCATACATGCCAGTAAACCCAGCACTGAGGGACCTAGGACATTCTGATGTACCCCTAAAGATTACAACACAACTACTGTTGTCTTCTCCCTTAAGAGTTAATCCAGTTGGGCCTATCAGTTAATTGGCCAGAGAACAATTCTTGGGAAAGCAGATTCACCTGCTAAGGAGATTGGAGGAATAATTATACCCTTATTGAAATAATTTGCTGTGATGACTATTCTTGGTTGTCAACTTGCCTATATCTGGAATGAACTATAATCCAGAAATGGAGGGCACATTTGTGATCCTGATCTTGGGGCAAGAAGACAATATGCCTTTGATTCAGATCTTGAGGCTGGAAGATACATGCCTGTAATCCAGACCTTGAGGCTGGAAGGCACACCTTTAATCTGAGCCACACCTTCTGCTGGAAGCCTATATAAGAACAATGGAAGAAGAAAGGGTTCATTCTTTGCCTGCTTGCCCTCACCTCGCTAGCACATCTATTCCTTCACTGGCATTGAAGCCTTGCTTCTTCAGGATTTCAGCATCTGTAGAAGACCATCTGGGACACTCAACTTTATGGGACTGAGCAACTACTAGATTCTTGGACTTTTCATTCACAACTAGCCATTGTTGGACTGCAGCCTATAAGTCGAGAGAGAGAGAGAGAGAGAGAGAGAGAGAGAGAGAGAGAGAGAGAGAGAGAGAGAGAGAGAGAGAGAGAGAGAGAGATTGATTCCATAAGTTCTGTGACTCTAGAGAACCCCGACTCATACAGATTTTGGTACCAGAGTGGTTCTAGAGAAACAGAAGTATAAGGATGACTCTTTTAAGTGTCTGGAATAGGCTTTTTAATTCACCAGCACCTTCAAATTCACCAGAACCTTCAACTACTGAAACCTCTCCAGTCACTTTCTCTCTTGGGAACTCAGAAAGTACTAAAAGTTCATGGTGTAAACTGTATTTCAGACTTAAAAGAGATAAATGCCTTTAGTTACCTTGATTCATCAGTAGTGAGTGGCAATGGATTTAGTGATGTTATATATGAAACTTTTGACATTTTGGGGGAAAATGCTGCTGTTGGTTGGTTGCTCTTAATCTCTCTGGATAAATTGCTAAAGGATAGGAATGAGCTCCATGATAAACTTAACCAACTTCAGAATACAATGAAGGACAACGATGAACTTGGTGATGAAGTTGGCCGGCTCCAGATGAGAATAAACAGTCTAAAGTTTTCTAAGTGTGCCATGGACGAGAATCTTCTCTCCAGCAGCCACAGAGTTCCAGTTGCAGAAAATGAAACTGAAGCCCTCATTATAAGGTTGGCTGAACTACAGCCAAAATTCAAGTCTCAGCCTCAGTGGTGTCGGCGGTTAAAGTAAGGGCATTAATTGGTTAAGAATGGGATCCTGCCGGGCAGTGGTGGCGCACGCCTTTAATCCCAGCACTCGGGAGGCAGAGCCAGGCGGATCTCTGTGAGTTCGAGGCCAGCCTGGTCTCCAAAGTGAGTTCCAGGAAAGGCGCAAAGCTTCACAGAGAAACCCTGTCTCGAAAAACCAAAAAAAAAAAAAAAAAAAAAAAAGAATGGGATCCTGTCACTTGGGACGGGGATGTGTGGGAAGACCCGATGGAAGCTGAGAACTTTGAACCCTCAGATTCTCAAGGACTTATCTCACCTGAGTACCCTCAACTCCACCCTTTTCACCTCCACTGAGGAAATTAATCCTTCAGTGTCTGCTAAACCATCAGGGAGTTTTTCTGAAGGAAATGTCCTGCAAGACAATACCAATGTCCCTCAAGGCCCACCACTAGTTGCCTCTAGACCTATAACCAGACTCAAGGCAAAGTGGGTGTTCCTAGAGGGGAGGTAGAAAGTGTAGTCCATGAGGAAGTACCTTACACTACTAAGGAGCTTAATGATTTTGCTAAATTGTTCAAGCATAAGTCTGGGGAATATGTGTGGGAATGCATTTTAAGGGTGTGGGATAATGGTGGAAGGAACATAAAACTAGATCAGGATGAGTTTATTTTATTGATATGGGCACATATTAAACCTTGAGTGCCACCATCAAGGACTTGATTTGAGCTTCCATATTAAACCTAGAATGGTTTAATATGGAAGCTCACACAGTTAAAAAAAGGTGTGAAAACCTTGTTTGAATGGTTGGCTGAAGTGTTTATCAAAAGATGGCCTACTGAAAAAGAAGTTGGGGATGCCTGATATCCCTTGGCTTGGTGTTGATGAAGGGATTTTAAGGCTCCAGGAAATTGTAATGCTAGAGAGTGTATACCATGTAAAACTCAATCCTCCACAATAGGAAGACCCAGAAGACATGCCCTTCACGAATCCTATAAGATGCACAATGGCAAGGGGCACCAGCACATTTGACAAGTTTTGTTGTCACCCTTTTCCTTGTGCCAGACCTTAGGGTTGAAGATGCTGCTGCTCAGTTGGATAAACAAATGCAATGGGTTTAATTGGGCCCTGAAATAGCAGGGGCCAGATGGCAGCACAAAATCACCAAAGGCAAGGTGATCATAGTTATTGTAATGGGCAACACAGACAAAACAATGTTCATAATGGCCTGACCCATAATGCTCAGCACAGGCAAGGAGAATTTTATAGTGGCATGACTTGTATGGACCTTTGTTACTGGCTAATCAATCATGGTGTTTCCAGGTATGAAATAGATAAGAATTCTACTGCATTTCTGTTCGATCTGTACAAGCAGGAAAATTCTCAAACAAAAGAAAGTAAGGCTGCATTGGATCATGGCAAAAGGCAGTCAATCTGGGCCAATGAATCAATTTCAAAACAGACTTGAGCCTGTTTGCAGACCCCAAACCCCTTGAACGAAGGGGTGGCCAGGTTCCCCCAAGGAAGAACCCTGATTAGGTACCTAAAAGTTTAGCCTTTCTCCAATTCTTCCTCAGAGGCACCTACGGCCTTTACAGGGTAAGTATACACTAAAAGAAAGGAAACAATCAGACTTCCAGGGTCTGTTGGACCCTGGAAGGTCCATTAAATCTTAAATCCATTGCCACTCACTACTGATGAATCAAGGTAATTAAAGGCATTTATCTCTTTTAAGTCTGAAATACAGTTTACACCATGAACTTTTAGTACTTTCTGAGTTCCCAAGAGAGAAAGTGACTGGAGAGGTTTCAGTAGTTGAAGGTTCTGGTGAATTTGAAGGTGCTGGTGAATTAAAAAGCCTGAAAAAGGGTTCTGAATTGTCACTAATTTTGGGAGACCTCAAGAGACACTGTGGCCCTCCAGTTAAAGTAGGGGCTTAGGGAGGCCAGGTTATTAATGGAGTTGTGGCTGATGTCTGACTCACAGTAGGTCTAGTGGGTCCCCGAACTCATCCTGTGGTTATTTCCCCAGTTCCAGAATGTATAATTGGGATACATATACTTAGAAGTTGGCAGAGTTCTTACATTGGTTCCCTGACCTGTGGAGCGAGGGCTATTATGGTTGGAAAGGCTAAGTGGAAGCCTTTAGAGTAGCCTTTGCCAAAGAAAATAGTGAATAAAAAAACAGTATCACATCCTTGGAGGAATTGCAGAAATTAGTGCCACCATCAAGGACTTGAAAGACGGAGAGGTGGTGGTTCCCACCACATCTGTCTTTACCTCTCCTATCTGGCCAGTGCAGAAGACAGATGGATAGTGGAGAATGACAGTTGCCTATCAAAAACTCAGCGAGGTAGTAACTCTAACTACAGCTGCTGTGCCAGATGTGGTGTCCTTACTTGAGCAAATTAACACATATCCTGGTACATGATATGCAGCTATTAATTTAGCAAATGCCTTTTTCTCAAGTACCTGTCCTTAAGAACCACCTGAAGCAATTTGCTTTCAGTTGGCAAGGCCAGCAGTATACCTTTACTGTTCTGCCTCAGGGATCTATTAACTCTCTTGCCCTGTGTTATAACTTAGTTAGAAGGGATCTTGATGGTCTGTCTCTTCCACAAAATATTAATTACATTGGTTACATTGGTGTATTATATTGTTGACATTATGCTGATTGGACCAAGTGAGCAGGAGGTAGCAACCACTTTGAACTCATTGGTAACACATATGCTTGTCAGAGGATGGGAAATAAATGCAACCAAAATTCAAGGACTCTAGAGAACGCTGACTAATACAACACCCCAGAAGCTCTCACTCAGGGCAGCTGCTTGCTGGTCTTTACTGATAAGTCTGCCCATTTTTTTCTGAGTTTTAACTTTAATCATTTTATCTCCCCCACCCCCATTTTACCTCTTCTTTGAATACGAAGCCCAAATTTAAAACATGTTTGCCCTGATACTCTGGGCTTTCTCAGTGTTTCTCTGAAACTTTCCCTCCATCTGTCCCTTCTATTGTTTGCACACCTCCATTGTTGACCCTAACTCAAAAGACAACTTTCTTCCTGTTCTCCATCTTCTTTTTCTTGAAAACTTCCAGGACTTGTGATTTGTCTACTCTTTGTAGCTAGAGTTTTCCTGCCTGGCCCACGGTCAGGACAAATCTCTCTCACCTGCCAGTCCCACAGTCGCTCAGACCCAACCAAGTAAACAGAGACTCATATTGCTTACAAACTGTATGGCTGTGGCAGGCTTCTTGCTAACTGTTCTTATAGCTTAAATTAATCCATTTCCATAAATCTATACCTTGCCACGTGGCTCGTGGCTTACCGGCATCTTCACATGCTGTTTGTCATCATGGCGGCTGGCACTGTCTCTCCCACCTTTCTGTTCTCTCAATTCTCCTCTCTGTTAACCCCGCCTATGCTTCCTGCCTGGCCACTGGCCAATCAGTGTTTTATTTATTGACCAATCAGAGCATTTGACATACAGACCATCCCACAGCAACTCTTCATGTTTCTCTCAAACTCTACTTCAATGGTCCCAAAGCTTCTTTCTGAAGCCATTTTAAAGTTATTTATCCACAATGCTGAGAAGCTACAAAAGGGAACTTCATTGAAGCTTTTTGTTTTCAATGTAGCCTCTGCTACACTGTCGGAAGACACTGCTGGCTGGTCAGAGGTTACAGCCTCCCCAGGGCCTAAAGCTCAGTAACATGGAGCTCCCTCCATCCAGGAGAACTTCCTGCCTCTACCTGCCCTTATTTGGAGACTGTCTCCGGTCCTGAAGAACTAATCTTATCTAAAAGCTGTCTCTAAAACCAGATGCCTGATTCATCTGTAGCTTGGCCCTTGGCACAGATCTCTGCTCAGAGACTTGTGCTAGGGACCCTACTGCCACATACAAAGCTTTGTGATAGGAGCACGCCACTTACTGCAATTAGGGTTTATCCCCGGGCTCCTTAATCCTTATATATTCCTGATGTTTTGAAATAAAATGAGCTAATTTACCGAAATCTGTCTCTAGGGAGGGCTGTCTCCGTCTGTGCTCATGGACCGCCAAAGATTTCTGTCACCCCATCTGCCTCTTTTGCCTCTCGACCTGGTGGCCAACAGGCTGAGGGGGGAAGAGGACCCCTACACTACATTTTCTAATCTAGAATTGTTTGGTGTGAGTCAATCGTAAGGAACCCAAAAATCTTCCCACAGTTTTGTCTGATGCACAGGCAGAATATATTTGGACCTGAGCCAATGTGGCTAATTGTGGGGCTTCTCCTACCTAAAACTCTTTCCAGGAGGTCACCTGACCTCACTGGGCTGAATGCCTTTGTTATCTCCTTGTAGACTAAACAGGAGAAATCATTGAAACCAGTCCATGATCACATGTGTTCTGAGCCTGAGGCACAGCAACCTGGGACAGAATTCTGGGAAGGAGGACCATCTTCAAGGCAGACAGGATGAAGGAAAAAGACCACTGTGTTCTTGCTCATCTTTCTTTCCTTCAAAAAAAATGTCCCCCTATCCTTCCACTGATTTTTATACATCAGCAAGGAGAGGGGCAAAGGACCTCCCCCTTTCAAGGTTGAGGTATAAAGTATCAACAAGTATAGACCCTTCAAAACACCTGATAGCCACCCCTTTGGCCAAATCACCTCATTATGCAACCCTACTGAACAAAGCAAGCTCAGACTTTCTGACCTTGAGTAAGGCCTAACTAGGGAACCTCTGTGTATTCCCACAGATTAAATCAAGACACTTTTCAAATCCATTGATGGAAACATTAGACAGGTTGTAGCACAGTAGGGAAATCTCTTCTAGGGATGCTCTGGACCACCAACATTCCAGCCTCTCTACAATTGTGTAAGAGTTAATCAAGCTGTTTATAGGGGCTCATGCCTTTAATCTCAGCATTCAGGAGGCAGAGGCAGTTCACGGCTAGCATGGTGTACATGGAGAGTTCCAGGATAGCCAGGGCTACACAGAGAGGCCTTATTTCAAAAACTAAAACAAAAGCCCCAAAACAACAAACATCAAAAACCAACAAACAAAAAACAAACAAAAATTATTTAGTCAGTAAAGTAGCCTTGTAGAAAGTTAAGTAGGCGTGGTTACTTTCTCTGAATTTTTATTTGGGGTGGGGTTAAGGCAGGGGTCAGCATTGTTTGTCTTTCTGCCCAATTTGATCTTCTGTTCTTTTAGCATTCCATTGTGTTCACTTCTCCATCTTAGGTACTTTTCTATCGCTGTAAAGAGGTGTCATGACCAAAGCAGCTTATAGGAGAAAAAGCTGATTGGAGGTTTACAGTCAGGCAGACAGGCACGGTGCTGGAGCCATAGCTGAGAGCTTACACCTGATCCCCAAACACAAGGCACACATACACACACACACCACACACACACACACACCACACACCACAGACACACACACACCACACACATACACACCACACACACACCACACACACACACCACACACACACACACACACACACACACACACACACACACACACACACACGCACCACACACACACACTACACACACACACCCCACACACATACACACCCCACACACACACCCCACACACACACACTACACACACACACACCACACACACACACACTACACACACACACACACACACACACCACACACACACACAGAGTTACTGGGACTGGCATATACTTTTGAAACCTCAAAGCCCACCCTCAGTGACACACCTCTTCTAACAAGGCCACACCTCCTAATCATTCTCTACCAGCTAGGAAGCAAGCATTCAAACATATCAGCCTGAGGGGTCTATTTTCATTCAAACCACTACGCCAATCAATACTAATTTGAGCATCCCTTTTTGTGATACAAACTTAGCTAGGAAGCTATAAAAACAGTTTTATACATATACTAGTCATCGTGCAGTAAAACAAATGATTTGGATGCTTTCCCACTGTTTTTCTAGTATATGCCCATTTGGGTATAGAATTCAACATTTTCAATGCTGGCTGGATGGCTCTTCTGCCCTAGTACACTCCACACAGTAAGTACAGCGATTAGTCACTCACAAAGCTGAGGTCTAAAACTCCGTTTTCCTCCACTCATTTTTATGCTCTGTGTTTCTGAGGGTTACCTTGGGAAATAGAGGGTTGAATTCAGTTTGGTATGCTGATAACAGACATGGCAGGTGGCAAGTACCCCAAGACCAGTTTGAGAAATCTGGCAAATCATCTGAATTCGAATGTTCTATTAATTCAATACATGTTGTCTAGTTGAATTCAAGCAATCCAGAATCTCTCTCCACAACAGAGCCATAATACAACATAACAGTCAATCCCAGACTCCAGAATTTTACAAGCTTTACTAGGGAGACAAATGATTCTCATTCAAATATAATTTTCCCGTTGGTATCTATGCCAACAAACAGCTGAATGCATGGGTAGGTTTTAGCAGCCATAGAACTCACTATCACCTCATTCTAGGTCTACAGACTTCTTGGATTCGTGTTGCTCTACTAAATTCCTAGCAAAGTGGTATGGTTGTTTGTATGATGGAGGTTTTTTGCTTAATTACTCCCCTGAATACAATTCTTCCAAATTACCATGCATATATTGCATAGTACATTCTTACCTCTCATTTCCATATTTTGTTGACACAAAAATATGAATATATAATTTAAGCTCAATATCAGAGAATCTTTGGCTCTGAAAGAGGATGTTTAAGTTGAGTGCCCCACCCTTCTGCCCTCTGCAGCCTTATCAATGTTCTTTCTCCTCACTTAGTACTGTTAGTGTCAAGTACTATTGTGTGCCTCCATGATTGCCTGGACTTCCTCACTGTGGGGTTTACCGAATAGTGTATTTCTGTACTTCTGTATTTTTTTTTTCTGTCTATACGGGAACTTCGGTGAATATAGCAGTCTGTCAAAGTCAGACAGATCTGAGTTCAAAGGCTAGCCATATGCTAGTTATGTGGTCTTTGGTATTTTTCTTAAGTGTCCTAATGATCTATTTCTACATATACAAAAGGAAGATATAGATAGCATCAACTACTTAGAGTAGGGCTAGGTGAGATAATGTAGAAAAGGTGCTTAACACAGTTCCCTGGGACTTTATTTATTTATTTATTTATTTATTTATTTATTTATTTATTTATTCTGGAGCTGAGGACTGAACCCAGGGTCTTGCACTTGCTAGGCAAGCGCTCTAGCTAAATCCCCAACCCCTCCCTGGGACTTCTTAAGTGAGATTATGCAGAAGGGTTTAGAGTCAAGTCAAAATTAGCATACAAAATATATGTCTGGGAACCCCACCCCACCAAGACTCTATGAAATAGACATGCTCAGGGAAAGTGCACATCATATGAATGACCTGTGAAAGTCCAGTCTTGGGGTACAGGAACCACTGAGTGTCTAAACTTTCTGTCAGATCTGGTCCACTTTCCTTGAGAGCGCTCTCTCAATAAATTCTCCCTGTTGCCCTATCATTGTCCACGCATCCCTCCATGTCCAAGAACCTGGAGATGTTATGCCCTGATCGTGGGGACCCCCAAAAGACCACCATGGAGACCGAATCCCGCATGTAAAAAACAAAGAGCCTTTATTTCAAGCTCCAGAGCTTGGTCCCTCTGTCTGTCTGACACAGCAGTGAGAGCAGAGAGCCCTGAAATCAGGTGGGGCAGAGTTTTTATCATAGCAGAGGTTGGGGTGAGGGGATTTCCAGGGTCCAGGACCCTGATTGGCTGACAATTGTCTAGGGGTATCTGTAAAACAAAAAATAGGTGTGTGCTAGACTCAAGGACGTCTGGCCACTTTATCTAGTGGTTGGAATGTTTGGGATGAGGTTGGGGATTTAGCTCAGTGGTAGAGCGCTTGCCTAGCAAGCACAAGGCCCTGGGTTTGGTCCTCAGCTCTGGAAAAAAAAGAAGGAATGTTTGGGATGTCAGGTACTTCCTCACCGCTGGGTAGATCCCTGGGTGGTATCAGCTTAAGGCTTTTCCTGGATCTGGGTATTGCCTGCCAGTAAGCCTGTCACAAAAGCTGTGTCTAGGCCCCTAAGCCTGTCATGGCTGCTGTGTGGTTAAGCTATTTTGGGGCCCCTCGTCCAGACAAATACCTTCTATACTCCAGTCCTCACCTGAACAATATTACCTCTTTTTATCTCCCAGAGACAACAGTTCTGTTACATGACATCATACTAAGCTGTTCATGACTGCAAGCATTGTTAAGTAGTCAACCCTTTCCAGGGTAACGCCCCTTTGAAAAAGAAAAACTCTGGGGGAAGAAGATCAATGTTAAAGGACTGTAATTAAAATTTTCCAATCCTACTCACTGTGAACAATTTTGGAGGGGTGTTAGTGGGAAAACTCTAAAAATATTATGCCACCAGATCATTTTTATTCTGTGCTTACAGTAATGTTGGCCCTTGGCCTGGCAGGACGTCCTGATGAGCTGAGTTCAATCTTTGAAATAGAAGCAGAAACAGAGAACTGACCCTTGAAAGCTGCCCTCTGACTTCCGCATACGAGCCCAGGCACACTCACACCTGCACTCATGTGTGTACATATCAGACACACACACACACACACACACACACACACACACACACACACTCACACGTAATAAATGAAATTAAAGTACAAAATGAAAACGTTAGTGCTGTCCCTGTGTAAAGCAGTAGACACGGAACATTCATACTTCAGCACCAGTCCCTCTTCTGTGTCCTCGGGCCCAGGGCTGACACCATTTATTCCTAATTCCCTCCAGGAGAGGATAACGAACAAGGCCCATGCTCCCTCCCCACAGCACTGCTGTCTCTCCTTGACGATTCCCTGAGTGGATCCAGCTCTTTCTGTTCTCCTCTTCCCAGGACAACCTTTGACCCCGTCTGGCAGGGCCCTGGGTGTGGGTGTGCTGACTTCTGAACACTTAGAGTGAAACCAAGTCATGTGAGTGCTTCCTCCCTTGGCCGGCTCTTCCCAGAAGCCTCTCCTGTTTGTCCTCAGCTAGAACAGGAAAGGGACGTGCGGCAGGAAGTGGTTTGGATTTCTCAGTGTGAACAACCAACCTAAAGCAAAGCTGCTCTAACGGTCCCTAACCTCCTTCCTCTCCACGCCAACAGACTTTTTAAAATTTCTTTCTCAAAAAAAAAAAAAAAAAAAAAAAAAAAAAATTTCTTTCTCCTCCAAAGACTTGTTTTGTTTTAATATATATAGAAGTTTCAGATATTGAAGTACAAAGATGAATATAATCATCACATGCACTTTTAACGGTCATCACATTTTGTCCATTGTGTGCCCATTCCTCCTGATTTTAATATTTTAATTTAAACTTTTCATTTATTATCTATTGTATAATGGTCATATTCCCCCATGCCCTCTCTCTCCCCTGCCATTAGTTCCTGTTGTCTCCTTAGACAGTTTGAATTCTACTTTCACGGCATATATCCATATATAATTTTATCTCTCTCTACAAAACCTAGGAACCACTGATGAGAGAAAACCAACATTTTTCTTCTGATAACTTTCTCACTGTGATTATCTCCAGTTGAACCCATTTTCCTGCAATGACAGAACTTTTTTCTTTTCTTGTGGCTGAAAAAAATCCCATTGTGTATGTGTACCACACTTTCCTTATTTATTCCTCTGTGGTTGGACACTGAGGTTGGTTCCACAATCTAGTTACTATCCAGAGTGCTGCCTTTACTTCATCATTGAACAGTTTTTGTTGCATTTATTGTTTTGTATGTGTATGTGAGTGCACACATGCCACGGAGTGAGTGTGGAGGTCAGAGGACAGCCCACAGGGGTCAGCTCTTTCTCTTCCGCCATGTGGGGCCCAGGAATCAAATTCAGGCGGCCAGATTTCAAGGCAAGCAGCTGAACCTACCAAGAAGAAAAAGGAATAATTCCAGTTTTCTGTTGTGTTTTGAGACAGGGTAGCCCAGGTGGGCCTTGAGCTGTATAAGGCCAGAGATGAGCTTGAAGTCCTTATGCTCCAGTTTCCACCTCTGGAGTAGCTGAGATTACAGGCCTTTGAGCTCCCACTACCCTGTTCTAAGCAGTTCTTAGGATTTGAATCCAGGTCCTCGGATATGCTAGGCCTGTGGGAATTTCTAGCCACTCCCCCATCACCGCACGTGCACTGGCGAGACACTTAGTCATTCTGGGGCCTTATATCCTATGTGATCCATGCGCTGCTACGTGGTCATGTAATATGCATGCAGTGTAATCACGTAATCTATGCACATGTGTGGCACAGCTAAGTAAGCCCATATGTGCATGTGTGGGGGAATCCATAAAAAGCGGGTCGCAGACCCCTCCCCTCTCTCTCCCTGCAGACCATTTCCATAGGCCTAAGCACTCCCTTTCTGCTCCTTCTCTTAATAAACTCTTGTAGTGGGTTTTGTTGTTTCTCGTGGCTTTTCTCCCACAGTAAACAGCGCTGCTTAATGAATAACACAGTGCCGCACAATAACTAACAAGGCCAGCCTTCTAGCCACTGAGCTACATGGACATTATTTTATTATCTTTGTTGCTGAGATATTTTAAAGTTAGCCATGAGTTTATTTTAGTGGAATCTCTGCCCTTCTGGTCCTAAAACTGGAGGTTGGCAGAGCAATCCGGGCTCCGTGAGCTCAGTCTCCCTTCCTTTCCCTGCTCGGTCTCTATTGCTGCCACAGGGTTAGAACCAGGTACAATGAGCCGTCATTAGCTGGTAACTATTCTTCACATAAATATTGCTGACTACCTTGATTGCAGACAGCATTTGACTCTGAGGGAAAGAAGAAAGCTGGAGACGGGAAATATTCACTGGGAAAGAAAAAGTAAAGGCAATGTGATCCTTTTTGACTCATGAATTCAATTAGTATTCTAGAGTGTTCACTGCTCACACAGGTTGCCCCTTCCCGCTTATTCTACAGTTGATTGACAAGGCCGCAGAATGCAGTTCTTCCTGGAAGTTCCCTTAAGTGGTCTCATCGTGCACTTTTCAAAGTTTCTATTATTCATCTCACAAGTTTAGGAAAAGTAAAGTTTAAAAACTTTTCTAGCATGTTTCAGTTGAGTGAATTCTTTGCATAGTTCTTACATTTTCTTCAAGTTGTGGACCTGCTGGAAGGTGATGGCCTTCATCTCCCATAGGTGGATAGGACCTGCAATCCAGGGCCTAGCAGGCTTTCCTGAGAGGGTATTGCAAGTAGTCCTCACTGTACCTGACTAGTGGAGCACTATTGTTAAAGATGAACTTCTCGGAGGCCATGTTGAAAAACTGACTTTTCCATTATATACATATACATATATGTGTAAAAAGGATGGGCCATTACTGTCCCTATGCAACAACTCTCCTCACAGGAAAATAGGAGTGTTGCTGGGAACTTCTGGATTGTTGTTTGGGGGTATATGAGTCAGAAAGAATCGGTCATCATTTCAAAAGGCCTATTTTGTTGTTTTTCTTTTGTTTGTTCATTGATTTGTTGTTTTTTGGGGGGGACAAAGTCTCACTCTGTAATGAAAACTGGCCTTAAACTCACTGTGAAGCCTAGGGTGGCTTTGAATTTGTGGCAGTCTCAGACTCCACCATACTGGGATTATAGGCATGTGGCACCCCACACAGATGATTTAAAATGCTTATTTAGTTTATAGAAGTAGAACCTAGTGTAGGTGGGTTTTTTCATCAGAACTGCTGGCTCCCCAGTAAACTCACAGAGACTTAATAATTAATTATAAACACTTGGCAGATAGCTTAGGCTTATTACTACCTAGCTCTTACAACTTAAATTAACCCATATTTATTAATTTCTGTGCTGCCTCATGGCTTGTTACCTCATCTTCTACATGTCCTGCCTCTCTTGAGTCTGGCTGGTGACTCTTCCTAACTTCTTCCCATTGTTCTCTTAGTCTGGCTCTCCCTCCTAACCTCTTCCTGCCTAGCTATTGGCCATTAACTCTTTATTAAACCAATGAGAGCAACACATCTTCACAGTGTACAATAGGATTATTCCACAGCAACCTAGTAACTTCTGAGGAGCAGAGAGTTAAGAAAAAAGAAAAAGGTTCCAGTGCATGCTCAGAATAGACCACAAAACATCAGGGATAGAGGAGAGCTTCAAAACTGTGTTTTAAACAACTACAGGGTGTGGACAGCAGCTCGCTCATTTCTATCTCTTATTCTCTTGAGTTAATAGATTTATAGAGCTATTCTTTTTTGGGATGAAGAGAGTTCTGGAAAACTTGAGTTAGTCTACATCACCGTGGCTGCAGGCACACATGGGATCATGCCTGGTTTGATACATGGGTGCTGGGATCTGAACTCAAGATCTTCATGGTTGAGCAACAAGTGTTCTTAACAATTAAGCCATCTCATAGGATCTCTCTGTGTTCTTTTTTTTTCTTTTTTTGTTTCTTTCATTGAAAATAGATTTCCCCCATACAAAGTATTCCAGTTACCGTTTCTCCTCCTTCTATGTCTTCCAGTTCCTCACTGTCACCCTTCCATCTGGATCCACTCCGTGTCTGTCTTTCATTAGAAAACAAACAGGCACCTAGGGAATAACAATATAATAGAATATAAAAGACAAAACAAAAATAAATCCATCAGAATAGGACAAAACTAATAGGAAAAGAGCCCAAGAAAAGTCACAATAAATATAGAGGCAGAGATCTACTTGTTTGCACATTAAAGAATTCCACTGAAACACAAAATCAGAAGCCATAAGATATACACAAAGGACCTGTATTTTAAAAAAGAGAAAAAAAAAAGATAAAATTTATATGAGAAAAAGCCCCCACATGACATTATGAGACAAGGAACCTCAAAACATGCCGGTGAGTTTGTTTTCTGTTGGCATCTACTGCTGAGCATGCAGCTCACCCTTAAGAGTAGTTTGTTTCCTCAGTGAGATGTCTTCAAAGGGGACATGATTTACCATTCTCAACCTTTCATTCTTAGATCGTAAGGTGAGTCAAAAACCACTCAGTCCTTCCAAGATTGACACCCATGTGATAAGTGTGGAGTAGAAATAGAATGAGATACACTGAGTAAACCTCACTCCTACCTCTTTAAGAGCATAAGGATGGGTAGGATGTGCTAGCAATATACAACTGGCCACTCTGTTCAGTTAAATAATCTTCACTCTGCAGAGACACACAGCCTTCCAGGATAACAGGGCTTATAATCCAGTCCTCCTCACCAATTTATCACATGAAAACTCTAGGGACTTCATCTTATTGAAAGAAACTAAAATTTCCTTCTTTCCCCTTCCTCCCTCCCCCTCCCATCCTCTCTATTTCTCATTTTTTTTAAATGGGTGTAGTGGTTTATTCTTTTTTTTTTTTTTTTTTTAGGTTTTTCGAGACAGGGTTTCTCTGTGCAGCTTTGCGCCTTTCCTGGATCTCGCTCTCTAGACCAGGCTGGCCTCGAACTCACAAAGATCCACCTGCCTCTGCCTCCCAAGTGCTGGGATTAAAGGCGTGCGCCACCACGGCCCGGCTTGTTTGTTTTTTTTAATGCCAAATGCTGCTGATTGAAGGAGGGAGGAGGTCTTAAATACAGGCTTACAGCACAATGGGAGAACCCCAAAGGGCAGAAGTGCACTACCGATGTTTTACAATCTTGCATCTAAGCTGTTAACACCCAATATGCAGGATACACAGACAAGGAACTTCCCTTAAGCATTTAGGAGGGTGGAACTTGGCAGGGAATTAACATAGGGGAGGACATCAAGGTCAAGGTCAGCAAGCAAGGCAACAGTTACCCAAAACGGGAGCCAGGACCCACAGGTCCCCCTTTTTACTAAAAAATGAGCTTCTGACTTAGGTTGTGTGGGATGTCAGCAGGTCACCTTACCCGTCGTGGAGACACCTGCCCAGGCCACACAGGGGCTTTGTCTTAGGTTGGTGAGCGCCCTCCAGGCATTACCCGTCTCTGAATACTCATTATCATACAGGCTCAATCGTGTGTGAGCCGAAGAGTTAACTGCCCGCAGCTCTCATCTTGAAGGGAATGAAAGACAGCCATTGTGAGTGACCAGGGCCTGGGAACACAGATTTAGGTTACCTCAAATTCCATGTTCCAGTGTGGACACAGTTTCACAAATTTGGTAGTTTTATGGAATGATGAAAGCCATACATTAAGGCAGATTTAAGATACAAATACATTGGTGGGTCCATCAGAGAGGCAGGAACAGCAAGATGCCATCTGATGACATTCTTAGCTTTTGGGTTGGTGGAAGCCAGTGGTTTGCTAAGTTAATAGACTGCAAAAGATTTCTATCTGTTAGTCACAAGATGCTAGTTCAGACGCTGACACAGACAAGGGATGGCTGTTTGGGAAGGAAAGCTAGACCTAGCCCAAGATAAGGTCATTAGCCTCTGGACCTGCAACATTCCAGTCTCTCCACAGCGCTGACATTGTGATCAGCCAATCTCTGCAGACACAGCTTCTTTCAGGAGTTTCTGTTCACAAAGACAAGGATCAATGAGTGGGAGCTGACAGAGCAGGAGCGCCCATCCTGTCCTTCCATATCCTGCTAATGTGGCTTCACAGGTCACTAAACATCTTGTGGCTTCAACTGTATCATAAAACTGGAGGAAGAATTCTAAATCTCATCTGCTAAAGAGGTCAGAGGGCCGTATGAAGTGACTTATGTGAAAATGAACTAAAATATAAAAACATCTACCTAAATCCTCAGATCTGGGGAGGGTCTTTGTAGTGTCTTAACCATCCCCAGGTGATGGGAAACCCAGCCGAAGGGAATGTCTACATGGTGAGCTGACTGCTTTTATTCACCCCGTGCAGGAGCTGATGAACTCTTCTGCTTTGGGTAAACTTTTTCTAAGGGCCGAGTAACCACATTTACAAAATCTGGACTTTTTCTTTTTTCACTCCAAATAGTCAAATGAAATCATGATACAGTTGTAAACTGTGAGAAGCAGTGTTGGAAAGGTGATGCAAATGGAAGACAAAACAAAACATCAGAAACTAACATTCCAGAAGCGATACGAAAGGGCTTACAGCAGTGCGTGTAGGAAACAAGACCATAATAAGGCCTGAAATTCATGCACAGGGTCAGACGGCTCTAAACCACAGGTCAGTGGGCGTAACTCGGAGTAGAACAGTTGACTGATGAAATAAAACTGTCTTCAGTTTCCCCCGGCTAAAGACACTTCCTGTCATTGCCTAAATTGCTTTACTTCAAAGTGTTTGTGGGAGCAGAAATGCAAATTAGCTGAGTGTGTTTATTCTGTGCTGGGAAGAAGGGGAGCGGAATGGGTTCAGGAAACCCGGCTGTGTTTAAAAGCCCACACAGCTCACAAGGAGATAGAATTTTATGGAGAGTGGCTTCTGGGTACTGCTCACAGACAAGAAAGCTCTAGGAGGGCAGAACCAGGGCCACAGAAAGAGCCAGGACTATCTGAGGCTGCTTTCAAGTATAGGTAAGCCCACAGCAGTGTCTCGGGGAGCAATCCGGGGCCTCGTGCACACTAGGCAAGAACTCTACCAACCGAGCCACATCTACTGCCCATTTGGTTTCATTCTTCCTACGTTTCTTTCTTTCCTCTTCTTTAAAACAAAAGCAAGCTCTATCTAGTTTTATTAAAGAAAAGCTTTCCTGGTTTATTTCTCACTGGTCTGTTCTGGCAAGCTTCTGATAACGTCAGAATCACTTGAGTCAATGACAGCCAGTGTACACATGCAGTAGCATTTTCCACATGCGGTGCCCAATTCAATATTATTGCCACTGGAGTGATGGAAGCGAATTTTGGCCAAGAGCATAGTATTCTATTTCAGATTTCCTCAAAGCTGGGCAGTTGTTGACCAGGATGACCAACCAGTTTTATGCTTCCTTGTCTCATCATCTTCAGAGTTTGCTTATACCCAGTGTGTCCTTCCCACTTTTCGTAACAAGGTGAAACCTAGAGTTGGCGACTCCTAAGACCTGTCTTCTTTTCAACTACCATCTTCCTGCCTTAGTTGTGGAACAGGACCCAACCAAGAGCAGCTGCCATGATAGCTAGAGAGTGGGAAAGCGCGGGTGCGTTTCTCCCCTAACTACAAATAGAAGCTCGAGTGGCAGGATGTAGCAGAGGCCTGAGCTGTGACTGGACATTCTTGAAGCTTTACTTTAGGAGCGAGAATGAATCTAGTACTTTTTCTATTCATTTTTATCTCTTTTTGGGAGAAGGTAATAATAACAAGCAAAATCAATCCGGGATTAAAAAAAAATGAATACACTGTCTACTATGATGAGTCTAGTTCTCTAACTAGAGCAAGGTTTTCTGCAAGAATTTCTCTATACTCATTCATTTGTCTTAGCTGTCCTCTTTGGTGATTAGGAAGTAATTTCTGTTTAAGAATTGACTGATGGGCTGGGGCTAGAGCTCAGAGGGAGAGTTCCGGCTTAGCATGTGCAAGGTTCCAGCACCACAAGGAAAAGGATGGAGTGTATCCAGTTTCCTTAGTGATTCCTCAGATGCAAACCTGTTTAATACCACTTTACTGGTCACTTTCCAATCCTCAAAACCCACACCTGATTACACAGGAAAGGAAAATGTGGTGAGGAGGGGAGAAAGGAATGTTCAAGAAAGAGATTCTTTCCTGTAGGTGGGTAGAGCAATGTGGAGAACTGAGTGGAGAATCTGGAGCCTATTTTGCTGACTGTGGCTCACCATGACATGGGTCCGAGATTGTCTCTACATCATGCCTTCATTTCCCCCCTTCTTCTCCAGGCAAAATGAAGGTGACTCTAGTGAACCTATTGTTTATGATGTTGCTGCTGCTGCTAGGCCTGGGGATGGGCCTGGGCCTCGGCCTTCACATGGCTGCTGCAGTCCTGGAGGACAGTGATCAGCCACTGAGTGATTTTTGGCCTAGTGACTCCCGGGACACAGCTGAGACCACGGAAAAGGGAGAAGACACCCGGACCACAGAAGCCCTGGTGCTTGGCTACAAAGAAATGGCACAACCTATTGGGCCAGAAGAAACTGTTCTCAATGAAGATGAAGTTGGAGGAAGTAGAATGCTGAGGGCTGACACTCTCTTTCAGAGCAAACAAGATTACCTGAGGTTTGACTTGCGTGTCAGAGAATGTAACACCTTGATGGCACCCAAGATGAAGGAGCATAATCACAGTTGCATAACCCAATACACATTCATCCATGAGGATCCAAGCACGGTCAAAGCAGTCTGTGACAGTCCTGCGGTGGCCTGTGGCCTCAAGGGGGGCAAATGTCACAAAAGCTCCCGTCCTTTCGATCTGACATTTTGCAGGTTGTCCAAAGCAGGCCAGGTCACTCCCAACTGCCATTATCTGACTTACATATTTGAAAAGGTCATTGTCACAACATGCAGTGACACAAAGCCACTGGAGGTTAACTGAGGCAGCTCCTGCCTTTCCCTTCTCTTCACCTCATTGTCTTTCTTCTTTTGCATTTCCATTTGCTGATGCTTCTGTCCCCCACTTGGGTGCACTATAGAGAAGATCCTGGGAAGAGAGGATGGAGCACCGCTGATCTTTGTCTTCTGAAAATATAATTATTCTTTTCATTAGGGGTCATCCAACTGGCATTTTATTCCGGGGGTCAGAAATGGCAAAACTATGCCTAGTTTCTCCTAGATGTCTCTCACCTTCAGTCCTTGCCCTACAAAGGCCAAGCTGTAGACCCCCACCTTAGCCAAGGTCATCTGCCTGATGCCTGGACTGAGGACAACTTGGGCACAGATTAGAAGAGTTCCGTACATCCTCTACCCATCTCCTTCCTTGCTACCCACATGTGGTAATCACAGACTCCTGGGCCCTGCCTGTACAAAGGCAATGCACTTCTCTGACGCAGACGTAATTAAAGTGATTCTATCTAGGACTGTGTCTGGAAAGCCATGTGGTCAGGCTTCTTATCCTGAGCCTGGAAAATTACAGAGATGGTCGAGAAGAACAAGGGCTTGGATAAGGACCCCCCCTTTCCTCCCCTTCCCCTCTTCCTGTTTTCACAACCTTTCTCTTTGCTCCTCTTTTCTTTGTTTCTTTCTTCTCTCAGACTTTTCTGTCTTCTCCTTTTCATCTACCTTTTCTTTTTGGGCCCTCATTTCTCTAGATTTTTTTTAGCTTCTCAGTAAGCTAATGTGTTATCTGGGCTATACTAGGTAAGCAGATGTTGGTCCCCACAGATTGAATCTGGCATAGGGAGTTGGAGGTTAGATGAAGAGAAAGAAAGGAAGAAAGAAAGAAAGAAAAAAGAAAGAAAGAAAGGGAGAAAGGAAGGAAGGAAGGAAGAAAGAAAGGAAAATAGATAGATAGAAATGACTATTCTTGGTTGTCAACTTGACTACATCTGAAGTTACAAAAACTCACTTTGTAGACCAGGCTGGCCTTGAACTCACAGGGATCCACCTGCCTCTGCCTCTGCCTCCTGAGTGCTGGGATTAAAGGCATGTGCCACCACTGCCCGGCCTAATCTGGGTCTTTTGAGGTGGGAAGATCCACCTTTGATCTTCACCTTTTGGTGCAGCCTATACAAAGCACATGGAAGAAGGATGCTCTCTCTCTGCCTCCTGGCCCTCACTCTTGCTGGCAAGTTCATTACTTCACTGGCATTCGAGGCTACTTCCAGATTCCGTTGTATGCTGGAGACCAGCTGAGACATCAGCTTTGTGGACTGAACATCTGCTGCATTCTTAGACTTTTTGTTGGTAGACAGACATTGTTGGACTAGCTGGACCAGAGTCTGTAAGTCATAGATTTTTGAGATTTGCCACATCCATACTTTCCCATTATCCTTCCTCTGCTTATTATACTTCAACTAAATGTTAGTTATATTTCTATTACTGTCATAAAACGCCTGAGAACTAACTTAAAAGAAGGAAGCATTCATTTTGGGACCTCTGGAAGAGCAGCCAGTGCTCTTAGCCACTGAACAATCTCTCCAGGCCCTATAATTTTGCTTTTTGAAAATCCAAAAGGTTTCAAGTTCCAAAAAGCACAGGCCTCAAAAGTTTCAGGTAAGGGACTGTGTTGCAACATATACATATTATATAATTAGTCTTTGATGAATTTGTTTACATATGATACTAGTTAGGCTGTAAGGTCTCTGTGGGAACAGCTCTATTATATGTTTCTCCCATTCTTCATCAGTACATTTACAGGTCACTGATAATCTACTTAGTGATTATCCATCCAGTGCCTCCTCAGAGGTTATAATAATTACAGTGAAACATAAACTCACTTAGGAGAAGTGAAAAATTCTGATCCTTGTCAAGCGCTGTACGAGCAATGTTTCAAAGGACTGTAGATGGACTCTTTCTTTTCTAAGACAAGCAGGAAGAAAACTGCCATTGTATGTCATGCACACTCCTACAAGCTGTCCCAGAGTCATTTGGCTTTATTTAATTACATTTAATAGAAAAGTAACAAGCTCAGGGATGCCCACTGTATTGGTGACTTTGCTGTTGCTATAACAAAATACCTAAAGCTAGGCATTTATAAAGAAAAAAAAAAAAACGTTTCTTTAGCTCACAATTTGGGAGACTGAAAACCCAAGTTTGGATGTGGTATTTGATCTGGACGGGGCATTTCATTTGGGTGTGGCATCCGAGTGAGGAGCCTCCACAGTCTCAGGCTTTTGTGCACTCTGTCTCCAGTTGGTTGGTGCCGCTTGGGGAGGTTCAGGTGGTGCAGCCTGGCTGGAGGAAGTACATCACCGGGGGCGGGCTTTGAGATGAAAAGCCTCAGGCCACTTCCGGTTTGCCGTCTCTATTTCGTGCTGGTGGTTGAAGATGTGGCCTCTCAGCTTTCTGTTCCTGCAGCCGTTACCTGCTGCTTGCTGCCACGCCTCTCCACCGTGGTGGACTCTTTCCCCTCTGGAACTGTAAACCCCAATAAACTCCTGATTATAAGTTTCTTCTGGTCGTGGGTATTATCATAGCAACAGAAAAGTGGCTGAGACACTGAGAAACTCTTATCAGTTCAGCCTATGGTGAGGGCTCCTTCAGTTGGGTCACAACGGGGCAGGCAGACATCATGGCGCTAAAGGGAGGGATGTAGACCAAGACAAGAAGTTGGAGACGGTGAAGCAGAGAGCTTTGCTCTTTTGTGACAGCGTGGTCTTGTGAGAACAAACTTCTCTGTGTGACCAGCATTGACCCTTTCAGAAGCAGTAGCATCAATGACCTAACTGCCCCTCACCAGGCCTCACCTCTTAAAGGCTCTTCAGCGCTGACACTCCGAAGAGCAAGCCTCTACCACATGAACACTTCGGGAACAATCCTCACCAAAACCATAGTCCCAGCCTCTGTGAGCCAAGACCACCCAATTTACCCACAGCTGCTCTGCTCCTCAGTCGGGACTCACTGTACCTCCCTCTCCTGTCTGATACATTACGGAGTTTGCTTTCCTGTGCTCCTCAAAGGGAAAGATCCAGCTCTAAATAAAGTTTGAGGACTTGGATTCTGTAGTGTATGCCTTTTGTGTCAATCAAAAAGCATTTACAAGCCAGCATGGTGGTATATACTTGTAATCTCAGGACTGGGGCAGGGAAGTCTTGAATTCATGCTAGCCCTGGGATACACATAGAATTTCAGGACAGGCTGAACAGCAGAGAAAAAACTTCAAAAAAACCTCTACAGATTATCTATCATCTATCTATCTCTTTATCTCTTCATCTCTATCTATCTGTTTGTCTATCTAACTATCTATCTATCTATCTATCATCTCAAGCACACATACACACAAATAATTTTTCAAAATAATCCTATTTACAGTTTGAAAATTTTATACAATGTATTTTTTTTTTAAATAGTGTTTTTCATGCAATATATTCTGGTCATGGTTTCCCCTCCCCCATTTCCTCACAGATCCTCCCCACCCTTCCAACCCTATGCTTCCTTTTTCTCTCTTAAGAAAACAATCTCGGGAGCACATGATGGTGTTCCTAACAACGCGGCTCTGGCTTGAAACCGCCTCACAGACCGCTTTTGGCGAGTTCAGGAGGTGTTGAAACCTGCTCAGCATTTTAGGGGAAGGAAGAGTCTGGCAGTCAGGGTGGTGACCAGAGACTTCCTTAAGTGTAGGCAGGCCTGCAAACTGAAGAAGCAGAACCTGAGGGCCCTCTAGACTAATTGGATTACAACTGCCTCCCAGGAATGTGGCTTACAGTCCCCAACATTCATTGTCAACTTAATGAAGTGCCAGGTGGAGCTCAACAAGAAAGTACTTGTGGACTTGGCCATCTATGAACCAAAGGCTTTTAAATCTTTGGCAACTTTGGCTAAGGAGGAGGCAACAGGAATGATTTGCTCCAGCTTTGGGGGATAGAAAGGAGCCTGAGGGCATCTTTTCCAGAGTGGTGCAGTACCACTCAAGGCTGCAGAGCTATGGAAATTCTTATAAACAAGATAGTTGCAAAAGGATTGTCTGTCACCAGTAAGTCTGATTTGTATTTATTTACATTTTAGCAACAGGCTTGAGAGAAAAGGTTTTTACTCAGTGGCACAGCCCAAACCTGCCCTGTAAAGACTGTACAAATTTGCAGTGTTTAAAAAAAGAAAGAAAGAAAGAAAACAAACAGGCAAATACAAAAGACATACAATCAAGAATAAAACAAAATAAACTAGCAAATGAAGAAACAAAGAAAGACCATGAGAAACACATACACACGCAGATATATACACATACACATAAACAAAACCCATAAAAACACAAAATCAGAAACTTTAATATACAAGCAAAAGACATTTAAGTTAAAAAAAAAAATACCGGGGGCTGGAGAGATGGCTCAGAGGTTAAGAGCACCAACTGTTCTTCCAGAGGTCCTGAATTCAATTCTTATGGATTGGACTGCAACAGTGACTTCTGGGCAATCACGGAGGGGCTCTGCTAGATTATCAGCTGGCAGTAGGCTGGCTGGCTTGATGGTTGACGTTTTATAGAATTAGATACAGGGCTGGTCCAGGAGAAATGTCTGGTGATGCATTATTTGGGCTTTGGACGTCCACCTCTCTGAGTCCCTCTCAAGGGGCCTCGACAGAGTGTGAGCTGGTTAGGAACAGTTCCTGGCCCAAGCTCAGATTGTCAGCATCTTTCACTAGTATGGCTGTAGAAGCAACCGCCTGAAAACAACTGGCAGAAACAGAAGCTGCACGTATCTTGAATCTTGAGCATCATTTTCAGGTAACAGTTTTGGTGGGAGGAGCTATTCCTCCAACAGAGGGCAGATCATAAGAATATGGGTTGGGGGCTTAGTAGAATTCAAAGTAAAGTGGGCTGTGCCCTCCCCCAACGGATAGGGTAGCCCATAGGTTTTGTAATAAGTATTCCCAAATTAGGGGACAGGAACAGTCTTGGCATGACTAAGAAGGAGTGGGTCACAGTACCTGGTCCCAAGTCCACCATCTGAGAGAGTCATCCAGGGAAAGAGAACAGTCTGTCCAGTTGCCCCTTGACTGGCTGTTCATAGAGACAGCACTGTTCCAAGTACCTCTGTCAGGACTGGGTGGGCTGTTCCTGGGTCTACCAGGAATTTAACAGACTTGCCCCCTACCTTTAATGTTACTCTGGGTTCCTGGGGGCTCAGTGGAATGGAGCTCTGGCTCTGTCAGTCCTCATCCAAATGAAGGACAGGGTGTTTTTTTTCCTCTTTTTTTTCTTTTCCTTCCAGGGTCATTTTTGTTTACAGTAAGCACATTGGTCCTTCCAGCCTCCGCCTTTCCTTGTACCTCTGGCTCCCCCTGTGGGATCTCTCTTAGTGGTCTCCCTGAGTATTGTCACTACTGCCTTCTGTTTTGTTTTTCTTCTACAGAGTCATGGTTATTGTAAACCTTTGGCACAATCTCCAATAATTGAGGCATATTTATACCCTCAGACCCTTCTACCTTCTGAAGTTTCTTTCTAATGTCTGGGGCCGACTATATAACAAAATCAACATTGGTTCCTCACTGGTTTTCTGACATGTCTGGGTCTGTGGGCGTGAACACCCAGTAAGCCTCACAGAGGCACTCCAGGAATCCAACTGGCGATTCTTGGGGACCTTGTATAAATAACCTCATTCACCTTAGATAGATTGGTGAGTTTTCTAGCAACTGCTTTCAATCCTTCTAACAAGGGCATGCAGAAACTGTTTAGAGTCTTCTTACCTAGGTTGGTATTGGGGTCCCAGTCAGAGGAAAATCTTCTCTATTTGGGATGCATTGTCCTCAAGTGATCCTTTACTCAGGAGCATCTTTTCTCTTTTCTTTCTTTCTTTCTTTTCCTTTTTTTTTTTTTTTTTTGAGACAGGGTTTCTGTGTAGTCCTGGCCATCCTTGAACTCAATCTGCATATCAGACTGGCCTCAAACTCAGAGATTCCCCTGCCTCTGCCTCTCGAGTTCTGGGATTAAAGGTGTTCACTACCACTCCTGGCTGGAGAGAATCTTTTCTATTCTCAAACCAGATCTTGTCCCAATCCTGGGTCATGAAGAGGGTGTCCAGGAGCTGTAGACTTTCATTCCAGGTGGATGATGGGTGTAAAAGACTGTCTCCAGGAGACTAATGAGAGTCTGAGGTTTTTCAGAGAATGGTGGATTTCGAGTTTTCCAATTATACAGGTCATTGGTTGAAAAGAAGACATAAGCCATGACTAGGGTAGAGAAGGAATCTTCAGGTCTTGGGCCTGCTGGGTGCACCTCCCTTGGAGAGAGGATGGGGGCTTCCTCCACCCAGCCAGAGCCATTCTAGTGTGTAGAGGAAAGAGGGGCCATGAGGTGTAAGAGACTACCTCTTCCCCCTGAGCACAGCCAGGGGAAGTATTTCCCTCTCAATGGTCACGGCCAGAGTCCATGCTGAGACATAGGGAGTGGGAAAGTCAACATCCTCTGTGGGGCTGAGAGAACAGACAGAGGTTTGGCTTTCTCTGACCAAACCAAGAGGATTTGCATCTCCAACAAGAGGGCAAAGGTCTTAAGCCAGGAGTGTGGGTCTTGTACCAGAGAAAGTCACCAATCAATATAGGGAAATTGATTGGGGTGGCCAGAGTCTCCAGTCATCATTTTCCAGATGGCCTGAACAGTTTGGGGGTCCAGAGGTGCTTCACTGGTCCACCTGACTCCTAAAGAGGGTCACAGAAGGTTGTGAGTTTTCTGGGTGAGAAAACAAACAACATATCCATCCTCGTCCACAAAACCCTCCGTCTTAGTTAGGGTTCTATTGCTGTGAAAAGACAACGTGACCATGGCAACACTTACATAGAAAAACATTCAGCTGGGGCTGGCTGGCTCACAGTTCAGAGGAGTAGTCCATTATGGTCAGGGTGGGAAGCTTGGCAGCATGCAGTCAGACATGATGCTGGAGAGGTAGCTGGGAGTTCTACATCTGGATCTGCAGGAAGCAGGAAGAGAGAGTGACACTGAGCCTGACATTGAGTGACCTTTGAAACCTCAAAGCCCACTCCCTGTGACACACTTTCTCCAATAATGTCACTCCCTATGGATCTACGTGGGCTAATTTCATTCAAACCACCATACCCTCTTTGAAGTGTTTTAATATGCACTTCAACAGTGTTGTCTTAGTCAGGGTTTCTATTGCTGTGAAGAGACACCATGATCACAGCAACTTTTTTTTTTTATTTTTAAAGATTTATTTATTTATTTATTATACAGTATATAATCTGGCTGCATATACTCCATCATATAGATGGTTGTGAGTCACCATATGGTTGCTGAGAATTGAACTCAGGACCTCTGGAAGAGCTGCCAGTGCTCTTAACCTCTGAGCCATCTCTCCAGCCTCCCTCCCTCCCCCAGCAACTTTTCTAAAGGAAAACATTTAACTGGGGTGGCTTACAGTTTCAGAGATTTAGTCCATTATTGCCCTGGCGGGGAGCATGGCAGCATGCAGGCAGGCATGGTGCTGGAGAGGGAACACAGAGTTCTACATCTTGGTCCACAGGCAACAGGAAGTGAACTGTGTCCCCTACTGACCATGGCTTGAGCAAAGGAGACCTCAAAACCCATTCCCACAGTGACACACTTCCTCCAAGAACACCACACCTACTCTAAGAAAGCCACATCTCCTAATAGTGCCGCTCCCTATGAGGGCCATTTTCTTTCAAACCACAAGGATCTTGGGACTGATCACTCCCCTTATGTCTGTTTCTTTAGCCAGCAGAACTGACAGAAGCGCACGGATAAGCAGACAGTAACAACAACCAGCAGTGCCCACCACGCGGACTTGAGCCAGGGCTCCAGTGACACCTCACGGGGATCTCAGACACCAGCATTAAGGCTGCAGCCAGCCTTTCCTAAGTGTCCTATTCTGAAGGTGCCATAAACAGACCTGCCCTTGGAGGTGACAGTTCCATCTGCTGAAGGTCAGACTCTGTTCCTTTTCTGCCTTCTGTCTCTTTATGCTTTCTCAGAGATCCGCCACCACCACCTTCTAACTCCAGTTCAATCCCAAGAGCCAGCCAGCCCTCTCTCCTCCACAACTTTAGAAATGGTGTCTTTTCTATGTATTGACTTACCTGCTGACTTTGCATCAGAACAGACAGACAGACAAACTTGCTGTCCCCCATCACTTCCCTTGCTCCGATTTCAGCTCGCCTTTCTTGGCTTTCTAATTTAGTAATATATGAACATTTTAGGATGTCTTTGCTGTATGTTTCTTTGTTTAGTTCCCCAATGCCCTTTCTGCCCCATCCCTTCCCCAGGGCCTGCTTCTCTAAAAGAAGGAGCCACCAAAGGAAGGAAAGGGAGACCCAAGGCAGGCAGGGATGGAGACCCAGGCTTACTATTCCCACCCACACTGGCCCTACGATCACTACCTTGGGGATTCTGGAGTCCACATTGCACTGTACAAACTGGGATAAAGATTCCTGCCTACAGCCTCCCTGGACGGGCCAAAGCAAGATTTAAAACTTCCCTTTCCAACAAGAAATAAGCTACAATTCTTGGAGATCAGGCAGGCAGAGAGAGGCCAGCAGAAGCGGGTGGGGAGGAACCCCAGGAGGTGACACTCCCCAGCAAGCCCAAGAATGCATTGTTAGTGCCTATTGAAATTCTCTTATGAGTTCCTGTTTATAAAGTGATCCTTATCATTCCTTTCTATAATTTTACAACCCATGTAATAGGCCTGGCAGATACAGGCATTCTAAAGAAACCTTCTGTCCCACTGAATCTATCAGACTATTAAAACAATAAACTCCAAAGAAATGGGTACTTCCCCCAGGAATCTCAAGCAGGAGAAGAAAAAGGTCCTAGCCAGAGGTGTGGCTTATCTTCCCAGGGAAGATAAGTCACACAGTTGGGACAGCTTGTCAGACCACCTTACAGGATGAGACCAATGACTCAAGGGTGAGCAGGACCATGCTTGGACTGCTTATTTTGTTTGTTTCTTTTGTTTTTCAAGATAAGGTTTCTCTGTGTAGCCCTGGGCCTCTCAAACTCAGAGACTGACCAGCCTCTGCCTCCTGAGCGCTGGCATTAGAGGTGTGCACCAGGGACTGCTTATCTATACCTCTTATTTAGACTTCAAGCTTCGTTTCAGGACCTAAGAGGGCTGTGAGATTTCATGGGATCTCTTTGTCCCTCATCCCATGAATACATCTCCTTTTTCTGCTTTCCACGATTACTGTGACTCCTGATTGGCTTATTGAGGACAGGTGGCTGAATCTGGCTAGGGGCACAGGCTGTGGCCCCAACATTTGAAAACAAAGCCATATTATGTATTTCTTGCAGTTCATTATTGCCTTTCAATTTTCCTTCCACTTCTACCTCCTCCTCCTCCACGGTAATCCTCAAATACACGGATGCTCTTAATTAGAGTTTCCCCACAAGTCCTTGCACTTGGGAGGGACTGAGTTTGACAGGTTTCCTGACAGACAAGCAGAGAGGGAAAGAAGTCATGACTAAGTAATAAAGATGGCAGACTTCTAAGATGACTGACTTCTTCCTCACTCTCCTGACCTGAGACAAAAGCCTGGCAGCTTAAAACAAAGGCGTTTCAGACATTTTCTCTAGCTAGTCAGGGTCCCTGCTGATGGACTGGCTCACCAAGTTCAAGGCCAGATCGGAAGACGCTTACACAACACCAGTCAGCCATCCTGTCTGTTTTCAAACTGACCGCCCATTAATTAAGGGGGATCCATCAAGGACTTAAAGTCTCCCCCCAGCACACACACACACACGCCAGCCCTCTAGGAGAGAGTGGATTTTTAGGGTTCAGCTTTCCTCTATCTGCTTTGCACAGGCCCCCCACACCCCCAGTGCGTTTCTTACCCCTAATGAAAGCCATCTCTATTACTGGCTCACCATCTGCTGTTCTTGAGGTCTACCCTCTGTCCACTGCCCGTGGCTGTTTCCTACCTTTTAATTCTTTAACTGGCAGAGAAAATGAAGCAGATCGAGGCCCCTAGACAGCAATCATTTCACCGGAGGTTTTTTCCCTGGGGCCTCTGCTAGAGGTCTGTTCGGAGTGGTTACTCTGTCTTCAGTGATTTCCGGTAGTCTCTTTCTCACTCCACACGCCCACCTGTTTTGTTTTTGTTTTTGTTTTCTGCACCTCCCCCTCCTCAAAAGCACATCCTCAAGTAAATGTATGAGAATGTGTGCTTAAGAGGAGCATTCTGAAGCCGGGCGGTGGTGGCGTACGCCTTTAGTCCCAGCACTCGGGAGGCAGAGGCAGGTGGATCTCTGTGAGTTTGAGGCCAGCCTGGACTACCAAGTGAGTTCCAGGAAAGGCGCAAAGCTACACAGAGAAACCCTGTCTCGAAAAACCGGAAAAAAAAAAAAAAAAAAGAGGAGCATTCTGTAAGCTCTGGCACGGCTGAAAGTGTGTGTTGCACACTGAACAGTAGGTGTTCTCTTTGACTCGAGGAATAGTTTATCTGGTGATGCCGTTGCAGACTGGCTTTGAGTTTCTGCCACAGAGCTGTGAAAACACATTGCTTTAAAAGTCATTGCCAGCCGGCTCTCCGTGATCTGTTGACAGCTGTTGTGAGTAGGGTTTTCGTTCGTCTTGGAAGATTTTCTGATCGTCTTTCGCCTGTTCTCAGTCTTCAGCTTCATGGGCTTAGGTGGTAGGGTTCATAGGTCATGGTATCTGGCTCTGGGAGCAGAGAGATTTTAATTTGGAAACTCACATGTTCAGGTATGGAGGAGGCCAGTGAGATGGCTGAGTGGATAAACGTACTTGCTATGCAGGCCTCCTGAGCAGCTGAGTTCAACGGAATCCATGGTGGAGCAAGAAAACTGACTCAAACGGTGACCCCAAAGATGACGCTGTCATCTGACCTCCAGATACGCACCGTGGCACATGTGTGTACACATAGCACACACAATAATAATTACACAGGTTTTTAAAATACCATGTCTGGGAACTTTTTGTTGGGAAATTTTAAATTTTCACATGCTATGGTGTGCATGTGGAGCTCAGAGGATAAGTTGTGTGAGTCAGGTGGAGCTCAGGGGCTCAGGCTTGTAGGAAGCATTTGTCTGTCCTCTCTCTGGAGTGCTATAAAAAAATGGGTTGCGTGGGTTCCTTTTTATGTCTTTTTTCTACACTCTGGAACTAATCTTTTAAGTCTACCCTAGACCCTAGTAACAATTATTCCCTCCTCTACATTTATTTCCCAAGTATTTATTAATTTATTTTGAGATTTTTAGTTTTTTGTTTTATTAGGCCAAAGACAAAATTACACCACTATATTTTAGTCCTGTTCTATGGTCAGAGTATTTCACAACTAGTACTTAACTCATAAAGGGTTAGGGACTTCATTGGGCAATTCTTGATCCTTGAAGTCTAGCCATTCATAATAAAATCCTGGGTAATTAACTTCTCTGGAACTCAACAGTGATCCACTAATTGCCATTGACACAAGCCTTGGGCTCAACAATGCAGAGATCACCACTGACATAGATCTGTAGCTCAACAATAATGCAGAGGTCACCGTGGATACAGGTCTGGGACACAACAGTCATACAGAGGTCACCACTGATATGTTTCTGGGACCCTACAGTCATACAGAGGTCACCACTGATACAAGTCTGGGACCCAACAGTCATACAGAGGTCACCACTGATAGAGGTCTAGGACCCAACAGTCATACAGAGGTCACCACTGATATGAGTCTGGGACCCTACAGTCATACAGAGGTCACCATTGATACAGGTCTGGGACCCAACAGTCATACAGAAGTCACCACTGATACAAGGGACCAAACCATCATACAGAGGTCTAGAGAACACATATGGAGGGCCTGTCCTCTCTACCCCTTTGTTATTTTGGGTAATTACTGGAAAACAGTGGCTGTAGCTGAAAACTGTGTATTGTTTTTATTTTTATTATTTATTTATTTATTTTTTGGTTTTTCGAGACAGGGTTTCTCTGTGTAGCTTTGCGCCTTTCCTGGAACTCACTTGGTAGTCCAGGCTGGCCTTGAACTCACAGAGAACCGCCTGGTTCTGCCTCCCAAGTGCTGGGATTAAAGGCGTGCACCACCACCACCCGGCGTGTATTGTTTTTAAAATGTTCCCCTTTGGATGTATGAAACAATAGCTCTCCAAGTAACACAGGATATTTGAATAAAAGGTTATTGACTATTTGATTCTAGTTCCCATGGCATCTCGTTATTTATTACCTTGTGGTGCTGGGGAATCAAAAACACTCTACTGAGCTTGACCCTAGTTTTCATTTTATATATGTATATGTGTGTGTTTTTTCTCTCTCTCTCCCCCTCCCCCACCCCATTCTTTGAGACAGGATCTCATTATATAGCCCCAACATGCCTGAAACTTACCTTGGAGCCCAGGCTGGCATATAAACATGTAGAGTGATTCTCCTGCCTCTGCCTCCAGAATTCTGGGACTACAAACCTGTGTGTCACCATGCCTGGCTCACTTCGTATTTTGTAAATGTTATCTTTAAAAAATTATGTAGGCAATTCAGTAGGTGAATGATACGGGCTTTGCAAAGAAACACAGCTAGTTATCTTTTATTTTTCTCTCTTCCTCCCTTTCCAGAATCTTGCTAGAATTACAAGCATAAGGCAGCATATCCAGCCTAAAATTTTCTTTAAAGGACAAATAATTAGTGTCGCTAAATGACCTAAATGCATGCATATATATTTAGAAGCTTAAGATATTAGATGCTGAACTGATAGCTCCAGCACTTCCTCTCGCTACGTGCTCAAGCAGCTGCAATGTTTATGATGTATACCACCAGATGGCGCCAGTGCATCGGCCCTTAACTGGAATTGTAAAACAGCTTGACTTTCACAGAATCTATGTGCCATGCTTTCTTAATAAATTTGAGTATTCTGGTATTGATCTTACTGAAATAGGACTGTAAAGACCAATAATTAAGTTATAATTTTCTGGATAATGGAATATGGTTTATATATTACTTCATTTTATTCTTTAAAGTTAAAATCATTATTCAAATGATGAAAAATAACATAAATATATATATATATAAAACAGTTGAATTCAAAATCAGTGTTATAATATATATGTCTTAACATATGAAAGAGAAAGAAATGAAGACATAGAGGCATAATGTTTATTTCTCTGTGGGTATTTTAAATTATTACTCCAAGGTTACTATTGCAATCAGAATTTCATCACACTAAAAATTAGACACACTTCCTCCTTCTCTCTTCTTCAGATTTAAAGACTGTACACTTAGGTCCTTTGGATTTCTTTTTAAAACTGATAATACAAATTGTTCTGGATAGCTATTGTCAATAGCTAAGAGTGGGGTTATCTGGTAAGAGAGACTCTCAGTTGAGGAATCGCCTCCCTCAGACTGACCTGTGGGCATGACTGTAGGAAATTTTCGTGATGAATGGTTGATGTAGGAGGGCCCAGCCTGCTATGGGCAGGTCTGTTTCTGGCAAGTGGTCCTGGGTTATACAAGAAACCAAGCTAAACAAGCCATGGGAAGCAAGCGCGTGAACAGTGGGCCCTCCATGGTCTCTGTTTCGGTTCCCGCCGTGAGTTCTGACTTGGCTTCCCTCCATGATGGACTGTAACATGTAAACTGAACAAACCATTTCCTCCTGTGTTGGTTTTGGTAGAGTTTCATCACATCAACAGAAGGCAAACTAGGGCACAAATCAAACCGAGCAAAGAATAAAAGCAGTCGCATAAAGCACATTACGTCTCCCATTGGTATTTTACAAACCTGAATATCTGGTCATATTTAGCTCCCATTTTTATTTATTTATAATTTTTTAATAGATCTTGCTTCAAGTTTATCTGTAAAAACACATTGGGCACTGACTATCTGCAAACAGTGTCTAAGTGTGTCACACCAGCCCATCTGTCTTCGTCTTGACAGACAGAAGCCTCTTCTACGGGGCTTTCACAGAGGCTTCAGCACCTTTGGGAGCCCAAGCTGGAGCTGCGGCCTCTGCCTTGGTTTGAACCTTGGACTTTGGTTGTCAGAGCCTATGACCCTTGGCCGTGTAGCTTCAGATCTGCTTTCCAAGTCTGATGTGAGCGATAAAGCAAGACCGCTGAGTCTGGAGTTGGGTCCTTTTGGCATCTTGGGCTTAATGGCCTTGGGCTTCCCAGGGCTTTGATGGCCTCAGCACATGCACTCATGGCTTTGACGTTGTTTGCCTGCATCTTCTTCAGACCTTTCTTGTACTTCTTGGCAAAGTGCATATCCCTTAGAACCTTGGGGCCCACCCCTTAAGAGACTCAGATCTTTGCGACCAGGGTTTCTTGATGTCATTTCTGTGCCATTTTCAGAATTGGTTGTATGTGGGTTCTTGAACTTGGCCATGTCTGCATGGTAACTTGCGGTTGCCGAAGTGCCTGAGACTGGAATGTGGAGACCCACAAAGGTTTCCTAGTGAGATCTGAGCTTGCTTGACCTAGCAGAGCTGCATTAGAGGAGTGCTTGACCATGTGCATAGTTTCTAGGTGATTGGAAGGGTCTACACTTGGAAGAGTTAGGGGGAGGTCTTTTGCTCCACCCCTTGGCATTCCTATAAATAGCCCTTTAGAAGAGACAGAGGGGCCCGGTGGATAAGGATCCAGGCTCTCCCGAGGCTATCCTGTGTTTCTATCTGTTTCTCTCCCCTCTATCCTTCTATGTAATTCTCTTATCCTTCACTCCTCCAAGAGTACCCTGGGGTAAAATGTGGGAGCCGGTCTCCCAGCTGGCCTCCCACACTGGAAGAGAAAATAAAACAACCAAAAAATTGTTTACTTAAATACACTTATTTACCTATTTATTTATTGTGTGTGTGCATAAGTGTGTGCATGCATGTACATGCTTGTGTTACAATACTGCTTAGGTATGCCTGTGGGGGTCAGAGAACAACTTACAGGAGTCAGTTGTATCCTTCCACCATGGCGATCTTGAGGATTTAACTCCAGCCTAAGGCTTGGTGGCAAATACCTTTACCTGTTGGGCCATCTTGCCAAGCCTGGTTCAGAGCTTTCTGTTCTTCAGTGTTAATAGGGAATTAAAGTGGTGTGGATGTAGCTTAATGATTTTCTCACCTAACTTCTTATTTCCCAGGAGCAACCACTACAGAAATGTTGATGACTTTTCCCTAATGGACATTTGTGCTTTTTATTAACCAGGCAACTGCCATAAACTACATGTGTGTATGTGTGTGTGTGTGTGTGTGTGTGTGTGTGTGTGTGTGTGTGTGTGTGTGTATGTGTGTGTGTGTGTGTGTGTGTGTGTGTGTGTGTGTATTTGTGTTAATAAGCTATATTAGGAGCTCAACAGATATTAGCACCCTTGAAGGCCACTGAGGATGGACCCCTTTTTCATGGTTGACTTTGAACCCTGATCATTTCCCTGGTAATATTAGAAAGGAGAGCAACATGGGGATGGAGAGATGGCTCAGCAGTGAGGGCATTTGCTGCTCTTCCAGAGGACTCAAACACAGTCCTCAAATATAATTCACAGCACCCACTGACAACCACCTGTAATTCCAGCTCCAGGGTTCTGATGCCTTCTTCTGGCCTCCACAGGCACCTGCATTCACATGACCACAGACCACACATACATACATACAATTTGAAAGTTTTTTTAAATGTTAAAAAGGGAGGGCATTATAACCGGCCCTGTAAGATTTAAATCATCACATAAGAAGGCTGAGATTTCAGGGCTTTACTGAGGTAAAACTTTACGAAGGGAAAACTACTTCCTCTTAGTCAAAGGAATAGATTCAGAGTTCTACCTTTTGCTATGGGTAGAGATATAACACTCTGACATGTCCAGCAGATTAGAACATAGCATACTATTGTTTTCTACTTGAAGAATTAATCCACCTGGGACTATCAATCACCTGGACTATTAATCTTTGGGGGCCTGCCACCAGCACCCAAATTAATACATGAAGACTTAGTCTTACTTATGAATGCCCGACCTTAGATTGGCTTGTTTCTAGCCAGCTTTTCTAACTTAAATTATCCTATTTCTCTTTTACTATGCTTTGCCTTTGGGCTTTTTACCTTCATTTATTCTATATATCTTTATTTCCTTCTTACTCCATGGCTGGCTTTGTGGCTGTGTGGCTGTGTGGCTGTGTGGCTGTGTGGCTGTGTGGCTGTGTGGCTGTGTGGCTGTGTGGCTGGCCCCTGGTGTCCTCCTCTCCTCCTTTTTCTTCTTTGAGCCTAGATTTCTCCTCCTATTTATTCTCTCTGCTTGGCATCCCCACCTCTTTCTCTCTCCTGCTTAGCTATTGGCTGTTCAGCTCTTTATTAGACCAACCAGATGTTTTAGACAGGCAAAGTAACACAGCTTTACAGAGTTAAACAAATGCAACATAAAAGAATGCAACACATTTTTGCATCATTAAACTAATATTCTATAACAATTGCCTCTTGGGAAAGCTAATTTACCTGAAGACATGCCACAGAAATGGGAAGAATAATTATCACCTTAATGAGGTAATGTACTTATATCTTCCAGCAGCTAAAGGCTGCTAAAGGCAGCTAAAGGCAGTTGCTTGAAGGTCTTCACTGCTAAGCCTGCCTGTAATTTTACTTCTATCTGTAGTCAGACTTTTTCTGTTCCACCTGCCAGCTCCCAAATAACAACATGGAGACTTCTTATTAATTATGAAATTCAGCAGATAGCTTAGGCTTGTTTCTAACTAGTTTTTTTTTACTTAAATTAACCCATATCTTTTAATCTATGTTCTTCTATGTGGCTTGTTTACCTTTACTTTGTAAAGCCCATGCTGCTTGCTCTGCACACCTGGCATCTCCTCACAACTCCACTCTTCTTTTTCCCAGTGTCCTCTCTGCCCCGAAAATCCTGCCTAGCTATTGGCCGGTTAGCTTTCTATTAAACCATTCACAGTGACATATCTTCATACAGTGTAAAGGAATATTCCACATCTTTCTGTCTCTTTTTTAGGATACTTGCCTAATCCTAAGCACACTTTCCTAGATACTCAGGGTTTTCCTAATGTTTCACTGAAGATTCCAAAAAACTCCTAATATTTGAATGTTTATTTATCAGGGAGTGTCACTATTTGAAAAACATTAGGAAGTGTGACCTTGATGGGGTTGGGCTTTGAGGTTTCAAAGCTCAAGCCAAGTATTCTTTTTCTGCTGCCTGCTGATCCAGATGTAGCACTCTTAGCTACTTCTCCAGCACCATGTCTGCCTGCACACCACTGTCATGCTCCTCTCCGTGATGAAAATGGACTAAACCTCTGAAACTGTAAGCAAGCCCCAACTAAAGGCTTTCTTTTTTGAGTTGCCATGGCCATGATGTCTCTTCACAGCAAAAGAACATTGACTAAAACAAACTCTTTCTCCTAAGTTATATTTGTAATAAAACTATAGTTAAATAGTTTGTGACACTTTTTTCTTTGTTTTTTTGTTTTGTTTTGTTTTTCAGGACAGAGTTTCCTTTGTGTAGCCTTGGCTTTCCTGGAACTATCTTGAACTCACAGAGATTTGCCTGCCTCTGCCTCCTGAGTGCTGAGATTAAAGGTGTGTGCCACCACACCCAGCAACATGTGGCTGTTATATATAGGACAGGAGTAGGCATGTCTAATGGCTGAGCATCTATTT
Source organism: Peromyscus californicus insignis (assembly GCF_007827085.1). NCBI lineage: Eukaryota > Metazoa > Chordata > Mammalia > Rodentia > Cricetidae > Peromyscus > Peromyscus californicus. Next base: position 72,433,668 of record NW_026294413.1, on the reverse strand, counting down.
ATTTGTTTACAAATTGTGCTTACTTATCTATTTGATGAACAAACAACACACACTGTCTGGGGTAGGTTTCTGTTGCAGCAGTAAAACACCATGACGCCATGAGGGGAGGTTATTTCATCTTACAGCTGGGATTTGCTTAGATCAGCCTTTTCTGTCTTTTTGCCCTAGAGCTGGGTCAACCTTCAGTGATGAAGGGTTTCTTGAAGGCAGCAAATCAGTGGTTCCCATTCCTTAACTCAATCCACTAGTCTGTGTCTTTTGATTTGGGAGTTGTGACTATTAATGTCCACAGTTATTGACAGGCATGTATTAATTCTTGTTATTTTTGTTGATTTTGTAGTGTTTCTTGTTTCCCTACTTTTCATTTATTCAACTGTTGTTCTGGAGTGGTTTAGTATTTCCTATAGCCTCCTAGACATGCTTATCACTCTCCTCAGATGAAAGATAAACTCTCTGGGTCTGGATTAGTGTTCATGAATCTTTTAGTGTGTGTGTGTGTGTGTATTTTTCAATCATGGACTATTTTTCTTTCTTTGTCAGTTTTGGCTGTTTAAAAATTCTTCCTCTTCTTTTCTTAGATTTCTTTAAGATCTTATTTATTTTTATTGTATGTGTACGGATGTTTTGCCTGAATATATATTAAGTGTACCACAGTGCCTGTGGAAGCTGGTGGAGTGTGTTAGATTCCTTGAAACTGGAGTTACAGATTTGTGAGGTGTGTGCTAGAACCAAACCTAAATCCTTTGTGAGAACAGCAAGAGCTCTTAACGGTGGAGCCATTCCTCCACCCCAACCCCAGTTTTGGCATTTTTGTTCCATATAATAGTCTAGCTGGCACTTGTGGACTTTCAGAACTTGAAATACATCCTTCCAAGTCACTGTGTCCTTTGAGGTTTCTGATAAGAAGTCAGCTGTGACTCTGAGGGGCCTGCCTCCGTCTGTGACTCGCTGTCTGTCTGTCTCTCCAGCTCTTGGTGTGCTTTTGTGTCATTGTGTACAATCAGTGCTTTAACTATAACACGCTGAAGAGAGTAAGCAGGGAGAAAGCGGCACCCGGGAAGAGCGGAGTGCGGACCAGCCGCGCTGCGAGACTGCTGCTTAAGGTTACTACAGAGTGCAGAGATGTCAGTGGAGAAAGAAATGGGTTCCTTCCAATGCTGAGTCTTCCTCTGGATGTTCAGATGACCAGTGTGATGCCAGCGTGTGGGTAGCACTACACTAGCAGAGCTCAGATGTTCAGCGCACTCTGGGTTCTTCAAGGATCCAGTTTCCAGTGCAGGACCCACTCCTGTGCAGCCCTGCCAATGTCCTGAGCACTGCGTGGGGTCTGTGAGAGTTGCCATGCACACTTCGGTTCTCACAGGTGCTCTTGTCACTGATTCCAAGTTCATTTTCTGCAGACTTGTAGCATTCTGTCTGTCTGTTTTCAATGTACTGGCCCCACGATACCAGGTCTGCATTTCTGAAGAGTGTGATTCACAGAGGGTGTCCTGCTGCCAAGCCACCACAGCATCAGTGGTCTTTTGAAGCGGTCTTGCTCCTGCTCTCTCAGCTGTACACGGCAGAATGCTTTTCCCATCTTCTCTTTCTGCTAATACTGTTCGCAAACCTCACTGCAGCTAGCCGGCTCCCCACAAGCTATTCTCTGGAGACCCCATCAGATGCACCTGAGTGGTGTTTGTTGTCTCTGAAGTCTCTCGACTACATTTTTTGATACAAGTTCTCGCTGTGTAGCCCAAGTTTCTGGTGCTGGGCCTTCCGCACACTGTAAAAATGTGGCTACCGTGGCCCTCGTCTTAGCTGTCCCCATGAATTTAACTCTACTGCCTATGTCTTCAGAGTACTGAAATCTTTTTTGTTTTTTTTGGGGGGGAGGGGTGTACTTCCCTCTTATACTTAGGGGATGATGATGCCCGGCATGCACCTTCTATGTTTGATCTTTGCATTACTGTTTGAAGGAACTAAACTAGTCCCTGTTCCCTTGTAGATGATGTTGAGAAGAAGGTCAGTGTGTACGTGGACAGTGCCTATCAGAGTGTTCCACACCTCCTACATTTTTTTCCTTATCCCCATCAACTCCATCCTTTGATCATACCCTCAGGTGGTGTGCCCTCAGGGATATCGCTGGTTCTGCCAGTAAGGCACAGGGCCGTTAATCTACTCTTCTGGGCCCTCAGCCAGAGACAGAAGGCCCACAGCAAACTTTAGACCCAGGTATTATCAAGATTTTTCTATACAATAAACATGAAACAGTATTGAAGATGCGTTGATGGCAACAATCAATTGTTAAATGTGTGCAGAACAGAGGCTCGAAGTTGTTTTTCTTTGCATTTAAAATCATTTTTTTTTCCCAAAGCTCAGAAGTTTATTTTGATTTTAAAGAGAGGGAAATAGAACAAATCTACTCAGCTCATTGTTCTTAGCCTTCTAAATTTAACTCACTTTTCCGGGGGCAGGTGAGGGGTACAGGATCTCATTGTAACACCCTCACTGGCCTGAAATGCAGAGATCTGCCTGCCTCTGCTTCCCAAGTACTAGAATTTAAGGTGTTGCCTCTGTGCCCAGCAAAGATAGGATTTTAAATTCTTCATTGTGTTGACAGGATCTCACTTTGCAGATCTTAACTCACAGTTTTATTATTCAGTTTACTAATTTAATAGACATCAGTGCACTGCTCTGATTTAAAAAAAAAGAAGCTTCTCTGATGACGAAGATTGAGATTGGTACTAACCTATGGTATACACATAAGAATTTAGAGGGCATTTTGTCTATTTAGCAAAACAACAGTAAGTTCTCCCCTAAAGCCTAAGACCTCCCCAATCGCATGCTCTTGACCAGGTTTACAGTACCAGACTTGAGTTCCCACCCATGTATGGCAGACCTCAAATCCAATTAGAAAGTGGTTGATGACCCCCCCCAAAATAGTCATGCCACTGCTGTGCCAATGGGCAGAGCTTGCCAGGCAGGTTGTTATTGTAGATTGTGGGGTACACAGCTGGGTAGGACAGTTGGTGGCTTTTCATCGCCCACAGCTTGCATAGCACTTTCTAGAATTGTGGAAGTTAGCCAGCAGGGAGGAAATGTCCATCAATTTCACAGTCTCCAGCATTCCAAATAGGTGGTGTCTTCAGTAACAGAATCTTATGATCTAGGTCTGGTAAGCAACCAAGAGCATTAGCAATACCCTATGATGTTTTGGAGGCTTCTGGGGTCTCTGTGGCTAGCAGCTAACAGGGAGGTATCCCGCACCTGGTACAGGATTGCCATTTAATGATCTTAGGCTTCTGAGAGGAGCGTTATCCACTACGCAGGATGCTTTCATTCAACCTTTGTTAAACTTTCTTATTCACTATTTTTAAATAATTTTAAAATTTGTCTTATGTGTATGGCTTGTTTTGTCTGCATGTATGTCTGTGCACTCCACATGTGCCTAGTATTCAGGGAAACCAGAAGAGGGTGTTAAATCCCTTGAAATTGGAGTACAGACAGTTGTGAGCTGCCACGTGGTTGCTGGGAATTGAATTCAGGTCCTCTGAAAGAGCAATCTGTGTTCTTAATCACTGAACTATTTCTCCAGCCCCCAAACTCTTTAAAATTATATTTTTAGCCGGGCGGTGGTGGCACAGGCCTTTAATCCCAGCACTCGGGAGGCAGAGGCAGGCGGATCTCTATTAAGTTGGAGGCCAGCCTGGTCTACAGAGTGAGTTCCAGGAAAGGCGTAAAGCTACAAAGAGAAATCCTGTCTCGAAAAAAGCACACACCCCCCCAAAATTTGTCTTTTTAAATTGACTTAAAATATAGTAATTTTCCATGCAATTGTTCCTACATCCTTGGTTTTAGCTTCTCCTCCGACCCTTCCTCATCCCCACCCCCATTGTCACGTGAAGCTTTCTCACCCCTAGGATTCCCGCTCTTCTTTTATATCATGTGAGTTCTGCCATCCTTGTTCTCTGAAGGATTCTGTTTTGTCCTCTCCTTCTAATGGTTCTTTCTAGCTTCCTAGTCTTTATGGGCACTCCAATTTAAACATACTAGTCTAAAAATTCAAAGTTGGGCCGGGTGGTGGTGGCGCACGCCTTTAATCCCAGCACTCGGGAGGCAGAGCCAGGCGGATCTCTGTGAGTTCGAGGCCAGCCTGGGCTACCAAGTGAGTTCCAGGAGAGGCGCAAAGCTACACAGAGAAACCCTGTCTCGAAAAACCAAAAAAAAAAAAAAAAAAATTCAAAGTTGGGAAGGATGTATGAGAGAGAACAAGCATCACTTCTCTGTCGCAGCGTGGATTACGTCACTCAGTTTTTGCTACTGTGGTTCTGTAATATTAGTTGAGTCAGGTATTGTGATACCTCCAGCCTTGCTGTCCGCTCAGGATTGCTTTGATTGACCGGGTCCTTTTTACTCTCAGATGAGTTTCAGGACCCCTTTTCCTAGTTCTGTGAAGAATACTGGATGGGATTGCAGGGAACCCAAACATTGTTTTTTTCGTAATTCATGCATTTTCATGATGCTAATTCTGCCAATTCATGAGCATAGTAGGTCTTCCTACCCACTGGTGTCTTCTCTCAATTTCTTTCTCCACTATTATTTTGAAAATGTATTGCAGAGGTCTTCCTCTTCCTTGGTTAGGTTTATCCTACGTATTGTTTTGAAGCTGTTGTTGAGTGAGATTTCTCTCCCCTCTGATTTCTTTCTCAGCCTGTTCATTACTAGTATTTAGGAAAACTGTCACCTTTGGTATGTTGCTTTTGTGTCCTATTACTTCAATAAAAGTGTTATCATTTCTAAGAGTTTCCTGATGCAGCCTTTAGAGCCCCCTCATCTCTTCAGGAGACTTTGACTTCTTTCCATATTTGGGACCCTTCTTTGGCTCAGCCTTTGTAAGATTCACCTTAGTTATTGCAGAAGTTACCTAAAGTTAACTGTCTAAGGTTTTCACTGGTTGAATTTTTATCTATATAAATCATCTCAAAAGTCCTAGGAACAGACATCCCACAAGTGAGGTATTGGTAGGTTTAATGTCCGTTTCTTTGAAAATACAATATTGTAGTTTGGCTACTTGCCAGTCTATTTATTGAAAGAGATTACCAAAGGCTAAAGAGTGGGAATGTGTATAGTTTGTGCATTGTCCTGGAGTGGAAGAAGAGAGTCTAAGCAGACCCATTTGCCTCTGCCTTCAGCTAACAGACTTCTAAATCAATAGGCCCCAAGAAACTGGAAATTAGAAAGTCTCGTGCTAGAAAAAGGAAGTCTGGGGTCCTGGTGGCACCTCAAGGGAGAGCTTGTCTCTGAGAAAGAGATTTCACAGTGTTCTGATTGGTGATTTACTCCACAGTGCCAGAGAGACCAGAGCCAATACGATGATGATGGGGATGATGATGGGTGGGACTGTTTGGTTAGGCATGGCTTCTGTTTTCTGTTTAACTCTAAACCTCACGTCACAATCCTGAAGATGGCCCTGGAAGGCTACCCCAACTCTTCCTGTCTTCTTCTTCCCAATGTGGTTACAACGAATGGCTCTCTTTTCTCTGCTTTTCACTGGCATTGACTGTTTAACGGGCTGGGCCTGCTTACGGTGGCTGCTGGAGCCCAGGCTCTCATCCAGACAACCCTCTCAGCACCTCCCTCACCTTACTGTTGCTCTTCCATGTAGCTTTTCACGCTCAGCCCTTGTCTGCGTGTGCTGTGCCTCAATGGAGAGAGGTCCCCTGAAGAAGGCTACCACATCCGTAGTCTAAGAGCTGTACCTAGTTCACACTACAGTCTTCCTTAAACTGTTGGGAACAGACGTTCTACATGTGAGGTATAAGTAGATGTTCAATGTCTGTTTATCTAAAAATAAATCATAGATTAGATGTTCTTTCATTATCTCAGTTCGGAATCGATTTTGGCAAATGTATCCCTTATTAAACCTTCAACAACCTATTAAAAAGGAAGAAGTGGACATGTTGCCATTGGGACGCAGACCTGTCTTCCCAGCACATCCTCAGAGCACAAAGATACTGGGAATATGAAAGCACGGGTATTTTACATAATTTACTGTGCTTTAGTGCCCGCACGCCAACGATGCCCCGGAACATTTTCCTGCACTGACCCTTTTTTGCTCTTCCGCACAGCTTTTCATGGTCAGCCCTGTCTTCATGTCTGTGTCTCAATGCAGAGAGGTCCTTTCTCTTACGTCCATTTTCCCTTTGAAGTTCTCCCCTTTTGTGTTATCAGTGACCATCCATGGCCCCCTTCTGTTAGATATTTGTTACGCAGGTTACCGAACCAATACTGATAATGGCTTTAGCTTGATCTAAATCAAAACATATCTTATTCTTCTTTCTGTTTACCTCGCACCTGGGCAACAATGTCAGTGCTGGAAAGTGTGTGTGGGGAAAAAAAAGAATTAACTCACCAGAATTTAAAGATTTTCAAAGATTTTTCGTTTATGATGGTCTAAATATTTAAATATTTAGTGGCAAGAAGTGAGGATAGAATGTGAAATAGGAGAAAAAAAACCTAAAATTTCTTGGCTTCAGTTGATCAATGTCCAGGCTGTGATACCAGCACATACAGCAAAGTGGCAGCTTAGTTCTACCCTACTTAAACCCAGTGTATTTTAGTAAGACAGGAAGAGAGGCTATAAGGCCTCATAAGGCCTCAGTGGCCTAAATATTTGCTCATTTTGCAATAGGAGTAGATAAGCACGCTCAGGTGTTAATGTTGTGAGCACCCTTGTTCTCTTGGTATTTATAACCAAATGCTTAGAAAACATGTAAGTCTTTCAGAAACCCGGCTTTGGGAGAAGATATCCTCAAATTGAAAACCTCATATGGCACGGAGCCTATTTATTTCTTTTGATATGACAAGAGGCACTCTCCAAGGGCTCTATGCTGACAGAGATGCCTGCTTTGATCTCTTAAGGGGAGCTTAATAGTGTTCACCAGCTTCTGTAATCTTCCAGCTGTAAAAACCGCAGGGTGATATGTATTCTCAAAGTCTGAGCACATCAAAGAATGACTGTCCCAGATGTAATGAGTGGGTGATATTTCTCCATGGACAATTCTTAAATGTCAAGTTCTTTGTGTCTCAAAGACATGAGAAATGTTCATATCTCTCTTCTGTTTTTTATTTTATTTTGAGGCGGAAACTGTGTGTAGGTAGATAAGACTGGACTGCAACTTGCCAGGCTGGCCTCAGGATTACAGCAATCCACCAGCCGTATCCTCCCACATATACCCAAGATTATAGATATAACCTGTCAGAAAGATCTATCTTTAATTTTATTACTTAATTAATTGCTTTATTTGAAACATGGTCTTGTATGCTCTGTGCTGGCCTCAAACTCATTATGTAGCTAAGAATAGCCTTCAGTTTCTGACCCTCTTGCTTCTGTCTCCTGAGTGCTAGGATTACAGGCATGCACCACCACTCCCAGTTTTATGCAGAGCTGGGACTCGAACCCAGAGTCTCGTACATGCTAGTCTAGTACTCTACCAACTGACATACATCCTTAGCCCTTAAGAGATAGATCCCAAGGACACAAAGAAGTATTTGGATAAAATGTATTGCTCTATTGTTGACCTTGATTTGTTGTTTGACTTGGAAGTGACTATGAATTGTTTACTTGTGGTTTTGTTGTTGTATTTGTTTGTTTGTTTGTTTGACACAGGGTCTCACTATATTCCCCATTGGCCTGGAACTCACTATGTAGACTAGACTCATAGAGATCCATCTGCCTCTGCCTCCTGACTACTGGGATTAAAGGCAAGCACCACCACGCTTAGCTCTTTATTGTTTTAAAATTTTATGGTTTAGAAGATCAAATCCAGAGCATCACAACTGCCCAGAAAGTGCTTTGTCACTGAGCCAAATCTCAGCCCCGAAATCCTTTATTGTAACATAGGCTTACAATGAACAAAATGAAAGAGCATATGAAAATACTTTGAATTATTTCTATAATAATAGAAAAATATAATGTGTGATATTGTGATTGTGGTGGATATAATACTGTAGTAAAGTTTACTATTTGCCCTGACTTCATAAGAAATTATAATTAAAAGACCACCAAAAAGATTCATGGACAAGTCAATCCTCACTGTGTAGTAACAACAAAATTATCGCTGCTGTGACTTGTCACATCCTCCAGCGGACTGGGACCTGATCATATTGTAAATGAAATGGTTGTTGTTCCAAGGGATTAGATTGCCTGATGCCTCTACTTTGAGGATAAGAAAAAGGACTGTCTTTCCCAAGTACATCCACAGGATGCTTGATGTATGGTAAACACGCGAAAGAGCAGCCAAGACTGAATTATTGGGAAGAAAGATGTTCCTTCTGTGCTGCATCTACTGTGAGAATGAAGACCACTCTCTGCAATCAGAGCATCAACATTCCAGAAAATGCGACTTCACTCAGAAGGGCCCCACGTTTGTTGTGCTGGGTGGGGAGGAGCCTTCCAGAAGGACTTTCACCGTGTCAGTGTGGAACTCAGTCTTCTTGGAGAGAAAGAGGAGGCTCTGGGTGGTCAGATGGTAGAAATAGAAAGGCTACCCTTCAATCTGTAGTCACATACAGCACATGAAGGGTGTTACACTGAGTTTCCCTTACAAGATAGCTGTCCAGTCAGTGTCCTGTTGCTGTGAAGAGGCACCATGACCACGGCAACTCTCACAAAAGAAAGCAGTCATGGGTTCTTTGCCAGAACGTAACATGAATGCCCTCCAGTTGGATTCCAGATGGAACCTTGTCCCTCTACAACGTAACACCTCAGCCTCCACTGTCCACATTTGTCTCCACAGTCGGAGGGACTCAAAGTCACACAGATTCCCTGACAGACAAGCAGAGAGGGAAAGAAGCCATGATAGGTAATAAAGATGGCGGACTTCTAAAATGACTGACTTCTTCCTCACTCTCCTGACCTGAGACAGAAGCCTGGCAGCTTAAAACAATGGCCTTTCAGACATTTTCTCCAGCTAGTCAGGGTCCCTGCTGATGGACTGGCTCACCAAGTTCAAGGCCAGATCGGAAGACGCTTACACAACACCAGTCAGCCATCCTGTTTTCAAACTGACCTCCCATAAATTAGGGGAGGCAGACCCTCCAAAGACGTAAAAATCCTCCAGGCTTAGAGAATGGGACAGGCTTCAGCTCCCCAAGTACCCCTCTGCCTTGTGGAGAGTCTTTCTCTATGTATCTGAGGTATGTGTGTTTCCTCACCCTAATCAAAGCCCTTTCTTTACAGCTGGTTCTGTCTGCTGTGTCTGAGGGGTTCCCTGCTGCTACCTGTCACACTGGAGATGTTTTTTCTGCCTTCTAATTCTTTAACTGGCTGAGTAAATGAACCTGATTAAGACCCCTAGACAGTAACAATTCCATTAATATAAACTTCCACCAGGGAGTCCATCAAGCTCTGCTTACAACGTTCTTGCTCTTCTGTAGTTCATGGTCCTCCTAAAACGGTTTCCTAACAACAATGACTAACCTTTGGTACCAATTTTTCGTCTTAGTTACTTTTCTCAGTACTGTGACCAAATGCAACTTCCTTTGAATCAAGGCTTGAAGGGATACAGTTCATGAGGGTGGCAGTGTGACAGGGAATAAAGAGATGAGTCAGAAGTGAGAATGGAGTGTAATCTTCAATGTCTGCCCCTCAGTGCCTTCACTTAACTTCCTTCAGTTAGCACCCCCACAGCGACCACAACTTCTCGAAACAGGGCCATCAGCTAGAGGCCAAATGTTCAAATACAAGAGCACGTGAAGACATTTTATATCCCAACTGCAACAGTTGGAATGCAAAGATGATTCAACACAAGGAGATCAATAAATACGATTTATAATATACTAATGAGAAATAGTTTAAATTATGCGATTGTCCTAGTAGGCAAAGGAAAAGCACTTAATAAACTCAGCATCCTTCGTGATGAAAACTCTCCACAAAGTAGGTGTAAAAGTCATGTGATTCACTATTGTAAAGACCCCACACGAAAAGTGTACAGTTAAGTATTGGTGAAATTATTAAGGCCACTCCACGTAGTTAAAAGGAGATTTATTTAATGGGGTAACTTACAAATTAAGGGATAGGTAGGTCGCGGAGTCTGGGGAAGGTGTATCGCAGTCCAGCGGTGTTCTCTGGAGCTCTGCTTGGTACACCTCTCCAGTCCGGGGTCCCGCAACAGAGAGAGAACCCGCTGATCCAGATCTCAGGTCCCCAGGCACCTCCTTTCGCCCGGCCTTGTAGGCGTGACAGTTGCCGAAGTCTCAATGGGGGTTGGAACTTCCAGATCAAAGCTGGAATGGCTACCCACTACAGTTAAGATCATACTCAACAGAGAAATGGTGAAACACTTTTCATGAGATTAGAAATAACACAAGGTTGTCCACTCTCACCACTTCTAATCAAGGTGGTAGGATTTCTAGCAAGCTCTATAAAGCATGAATAATAAACAAAAGACATTCACATTGGAAATAGGCATTAAATGTCCTCTTCAGATGGTATGATCACATATATGGAAAACTCTAACATTACGAAACATTTTAGAATACACTGATTCAGTTACTTGCAGAAATAAAGTAAATACACAAGGTTAGTAATGTTTGGATATATTATCAATGATCAAAAAAAGAAAAACCAAGACATGTTTCTATGTACAGTAGCTTCTAAAAAGACAAGCCTAAATACATTTATAGAGAAGTTGAGTGATCTACTCACAGAGACTTAGATGACAGATATTGAAGAGAGAACATAAACAGAAAGATAGGCAAGCGTGCTCTCACATGCCTGCAGTGTTTTCAACTTTTCTGAAGATTCGTTTAATGATGTGTATGTGTGTGAGGCTGTGTGATTATCGTGTACCACATAATCAGAGGAGGAGCCTGCTGAGGCCAGAAGAGGGTGGCAGACCCGTTGGAACTGGCGTTACAGGCAGTTATAAGCTGCCAAGGAGCCTGGGTCCTTCACTAAAACAGTAAGTGCTCTTAACCATTGAGCATTCTCTTCAGCCCAGCTGAAAATTATCTAAATAGGATTCTGGTCACTCAGGAAATAAACCAACATTTGACAAATGACACTGTTAGGTCTCACCTGGGACAAGTGGCCAACCAAGGTGCCTAGTTGACATATCCAAGTGGACACTGCCTGCCAGTCTCTCTCAGCATTGCCAATACCTGCTAGAGTCCTGGCTCCTCAGCCCTTCTCACCCTGCCCCCTAACCTAAAGTCTCCAGACTGTGCTAGGCTTCCCTCCCACAGCCTCTGATCCCTATACAACCTCAGCCATTTTGGACACGAATTCTCTTGGTGCTCTTGGTCTCCTGGACCCCTCTTGGCTCCTGGTTCTTCTCCCTCTTTTACTCCCTCCCCTGCTCAAGGTCCAGTTCAATCTGGACCTTTCCAGATGACTCTGGCCGTTTTCTTCCTCATATCTATAATAAACCTTCTCCTCAACTTGTACCTGGGAGCAGTCATGTCCTCATTTTTTTTTCCCAATTCGGCGACCTAATGAAACTAAAAGGCTGCTGTATGGTAAAGAAAACTGTCCATCGATTGAAGAGGCAGCCTTCAGAATGTAAGAAAATCTTGGCTGGCTTTCCATATTAACGGAACACATGTTGTCCTGTGTCTTAAGGAGCTTCCTTGCAGGATAGAATGGTTTACCTCTCTTTAGAACATCCTCTGTCTTAATGATGAGCCTCACTCCAAAGTGGACAGACAGTCTTTCCTTCGAGAAAATTGTTAATCAACAAATGCCAACTTGCAAGGCAAGGTATGCCCACTGGTGAAATAGTGCCATGATTGTGGGTGGGGGATGGGGAGACCAATCACTTTCTGATTGGATTTGAGACTCAAGAGGGAATGCATCCCTGGTACTGTCAATCTGGCCAAAAGTCTAACCCTGAGGATGTCACAGGCTCTGTGAGGAAATCTGTTACCAATGAGACATGTAACCTTGCTGCCTTCTAAACATTTGTTTGTACCCAGAGACTAGCACATGCCCCATCCCTTAGATGGAGGACCTTCTTTTGACAGAAAGTAACAGTTATTGTGGAGACCCATAACTGGTCAAAGTGTTGACAATAAGTAACTACTGAGTGCTTAGCTGTAAATAGGACATCTGTATCATTCCCTCCCAGGCCCAGGGAACATGAAACAGGGGGTTGAAATACTGTAGGAGCTGGAGTACAGAGAAGAGTTATTATTGGAGTTATTGCATTCATGAACGCAGCAGTTATGGATCTCTGCATAAGACTTAGACTAGACTGGGCCTTTCAGCATCTCATCGTGGATGGAGAGGGACTCATGAGGCCCCATTCCTTTCTGAGGAGGCTTTCACAGTTAATGGTTGCTGGGGGAAGAATACTCATTTTCTTTAGTGGTAGAGCTAGCTATTGGTAAGTTGCCCATGCTCCAGTAAATAGCCTCCTGCCCGTGGTCACAGAAGCCACCCTAATTAAACTCAGCGAGGCACACACACACAAGACATGATGAATGTAGGAGGGGGACTAGTTGGGAGGAAAAAGGAGGTCAGCAGGAATGGGAGGGTCTGATGGTTTACATTTGAATAGGTGGTCTCCAGTTGGTGGAACTGTTTGGGAAGGATTAGGAGGTGTGGCCTTGTTGGAGGAGGTGTGTCACTGGGAGTGGGCTTGGCTGATTGAAAAGCTCATGCTATTCCCAGCTGGTTAGCTCACATGTGCATGTTCTCTCTCTCTCTCTCTCTCTCTCCCTCAGACTTGCCTGTCTACTGCCGTGCTCCCATTGATGATGGTCATGGACTCACACCCTGAAACTGTAAACCCCAACAAATTCTTTCTTCTATGAGTTGCCTTGGTCTTGGTGTATCTTCACAGCTATAGGAAACTAACTAAGATGGTGGGGGTGGGGTGGTAAAGGAGAGCTATGGGGGTAAATATGCACATAAATAATTGTAAATATATTAAATATAAATGTATTATATCCCAATACATTGTATGCATATAAAAAGTTGTCAAAACAATAAAAACCAGTGGAATTCCATGTTTGGAGAGGTATTACTAATAGAAGTTGGAGCGTGATGCTTATGAAATCTTACTCAGTAAAACTGAAAATCATAGTGCAGGCTTGTCTTCATTTGTTTGCTGTCACCATACCAAAATACCATAGGCTGCACCAGTGAGGTGCTTCAACAAATTAAGGTGGCTGCTACACCACTGATGGCCTGAGTTACTCTCCAGGACCCATGTGTTGGATGCCGAGAACCAACTCCCACAAGTTTTCCTTTGGCCTTCACATGTATGTTCTGATTGTACTCTCTCTCTCTCTCTCTCTCTCTCTCTCTCTCTCTCTCTCTCTCTCTCTGTAATTGTCAAAATGAAAAAAATGGGGTTTTAAAAAATAACTTAATAATTTATAAGGACCAGAAACATGTTTTTCATAATTCAGTTGGGGAGTCTTATGTCTAGTCTCCAGCATCTATAGAGGACTTTATCTTCAAGGGGTGGGAAGCATGAGAAGAAGCTAGCTGAAGCCTACACGAAACTTCTTTTATAGTAGCCTTAATTCCATTCATGAGAAGTGATCCTTCATCACATAATAACTTTTTCAAGCCCTGGCCGTCTAATAATATCGCATTGGCAACACCTGTGGGGACACATTCAAAGCACAGCAGGCATTGAGAGGGCATTCAGTAAGTAGAGGCCCACTTCTGAATTTCTCCTGTTGTATAAGATAAGAAGGAATCCCTGGTACATGAGCTGGCTTTTTGGAGCCCGTTACCTATGGTGGGACACCTCGCACAGCCTTGGTGCAGGGGGAGGGGATTGGACCTGCCTCAACTGAGTGTACCAGGCTGTGCTGCTCTCCATGGGAGAACTTATCTTGTCAGAGGAGGGGATGGGGGGTGGGGTGGGGTGGGGAAGGCTGGGGGGGGGAGTGGGAGGAGGGAAGAGAGGAGGATCTGTGGTTGGAATATGAAATGAATAAAAAATTTCTTAATAAAGAAAAAAAGATAAGAAGGAAAATCCATATAACCATGATTGCATTTCTTTTTTCTTTTCTTTTTTGAGGCAGGGTTCTCTATTTAGTCTTGGATGTCCTGGAGCTCTCTCTGTAGACCAGGCTTCTAATTCACTGAGATCTTCCTGCCTCTGCCTCCTGAGTGCTGAGATTAAAGGCATGTGCCACCATGCTTGGCCCTATGATTATATTTTTAGAAGGTATTTGGATAAGATTGGCAACTCTGGAGTGGAAGCTACAGGATTCTTTTTATGCCTCAGTTGTGCTATACTATACTCCTATAAATATGTTTGTGTGTACATTATAAAATTCAAAGATCAATGATGTGATCATGGCCCAGATGATACGGTTCATAGAATATACCAGGCCCACCATGTATAGAATTTCTGCAGCTCACTGTCAGGGCTGTGTTGTAGTGTAGCAGTGTCATGGAGGTTCAAAAGAGCTCCTGAGGACCTTTACTCATTCAACGTCATAGTCAAAGGCCTCCCAGTTAAGGCTTTCAGAAGCATGGTTTTGTAGCTGGTATTTTCTCTGGTCCTGCCCAGCCCCATGGACCCCACAGCCGCTTATAAAATAATCACTCAGAAGCTTATATTAAAATTGCTCAGTCATTAGCTCAGGCCTACCACTGACTAGCTCTTACATTTAAACTCAGCCCATTTCTGTTAATCTATATGTTGCCACATGTTCTGTGGGCTTTACCTGTGTGCCTTTACATGCTGCTCCCTAGATGACCGGCTGGTGTCTGCTGACTCAGCCTTCCTCTCCCAGAATTCTCCTTCTCTGCTTATCCCACCTGTACTTCCTGCCTGGCTACTGGCCAATCAGCATTTTATTGATCAACAATCAGAGCAACACATTCACAGCATACAGAGCAACATCACCCATCAGTTTCCTCTGACAGCCCCCTACCCCCTGATTTGGATAATGAAAAAGGACTTTCAGACCCAGGCCTTAATGTATATCAACTAATGAGTAAATTAGAAGCTCAACTTTGACTCTGAAAATAGTGGTAAAGAGCTGAGGAGGAGCCTAGAAGATTGATTTGAGGTGAAGTGGGCCAGGACACCCATATCATCCCCTGCTACTAATTCTAATAGAATTTTCAGAAAGTTTTAGTTAATAGTTAAAAGTTTGAAAGAAAGGAGAAAATCACTGATTAAGTGAATAGACATCTCCTTCATCACCATCTCCAGCCTTGTTCGGAGGCGGAGTATACTCAGATGGAGCCACGCCTAACAGAAAGGAAGGGAAGAGCTGTGGGGAATTGTGAAAACGCCAGAGGACAACCAGGAATTGTGCTTGGTTTTGTGAAGACTGATGGCTGAGCTCTGAAAACGGTGGGGTTTCTCACACACACATGCTCACAACTGGCAGGTGCTCTGACGAGTTGGCTTTCCTAGGTCCTTAACGCCTTTTATCTTGAGATGTTCCTTCCTGTGGTTTCCTCCTTCATGGTACCATGTATTGTGTTGAATACAGAGAACATGAAAAGTGAAATATATACCAACATAACATTGGAAAGATACACTGCATAAAAGTCTGAAAGGAGTGTAAGTTGTTGATATAAAACTGCTGCCCAGCCCTGGGAATTCCCCATAGGCACCCAGAGCCAGTCACTAAGATTGAATCACTTGATTTTTGATGCTGAGCCAGAAAAATCACATGAAAATTCTGATGATCCTTCAGGCAGCTATTCCAAACTATATTTTTTGTTGTTGTTGTTTTTTTGTTTGTTTGCTTATGCCAGGGTTTTCTTGCCTGGTAACACAGACTGGCTTTGAACTTATGAACTTCTGCCTTAGCCTCCAAAGTGCTGAAAGTACAAACTTGAGCTCCCACACCCGGCCCCCTGCTGTTCTTCATGCTGACCATCTGTTTGCTGCAGACTTTTATTGTCATGACACATTCTGTGACCTTTATGAAAACAACTGCTGGAGTCTTGTGAGCATAGCACACGTGGCCATTCGATGCTTTGGGGACGGGAAAGGAGGCAGGGGGGTGATCAGAGTGAATGGCCTGGAACTGCCATTCTCACTTTTAACTAACAGCATCCATCAGTATCTAAAGCGTACCCACTTAGCGTATCTAATGTAACTACTTAGAGAAACCCGGAATGTCAGGGGAAGTCATATTCCTGGCCTATGATACTTTCCTGCTCCTAGGTATCAATATATCAAGTACACGGTTAGGGATAAATTCTTGGGTTTCATCATCCCACCGGCAAGTGACAACCGGGTAACCTGTCAGGAAGATGCTTTCGTATGAGCACTCTGATATCCTCTCTCCGCTTACTAAAGCACACTTCACTCCTTTCATTAATTCCGTGCTTCTTCTGCAAAACGAAGCCCCTTTCTTACATTTTACTTGTTTGCCATAACAGGCCTTTTGCAGGTCTTGATAGGTCTCAGCTACAAAGTAGTACTCCGAATAGCAGAGAAGCTTATTGTGAATATTTTTAAACACGAGTTCAGTGTCGCAGTAATCATCGCCAACCAAAGGTCGCTGGGGATCAGCAATAATCTTTTCTATGATTCTTTCTTTGGTAGGTGGCTTGGTAGGTCCTGTGCTATGGAGTTCCCTTAGGTAGTCACCTAATATTGGCATCATTTCATAATCCGAGTAATCCCATTTTTCCCCTTGCAGCTTGAGTGGCGGCAGCAGCAGCAGCAGCAGCAGCGTCAACGGCCGTGGGTACTTGGTGACCAGAGACTTCATTCTTTCCCTGCAGAGTCAAAGCAGTGAAGAGAGACATTCTATTATGACGCAATGTTTGTATTCTACACACAGGGGCCACTTAGACCAACTCTCACTGTTCTCTGCACTTCTGAGTAGGTGGCCCATTGGAAAACCGTTAGGTGAGACTTCAGAATTTGTTTGAAGACTGTGGGAGCCCGTTCTCGGGTTCCTCGCGGCTTTACCCAGCAGGTCTGAATAGAGGATGATTAGACCACGGGCCTGAGTGCAGGAGTCTGAGATGGTCTGCACTTGGCTGTGCTGGGGGAGGAGGTCTTTTGCTCCACCCCCTGGCGTCTCTATAAAAACTCTGGGGCAGAGACAGTCGGGGCCCGTTGGAATAGGTTCCAGGCCCTCCCGAGGCTATCCTTTATTTTCCATCTGTTTATCTCCACGATATTCTCCGCAATAAATCCTTCTATCTAATATTTCCTGCTGCTCGCACTCAAGAAAACTCTGGGGAACTGTGGGGGTGGTTGGGTAAACGCCCCACAGAAGACCTCCCTAATATTGACTCTAAAACAACCGTGTTAGTCTTGGGGATAGTAGGTAAAGTGGGGGATGTGAAAGAAAGAGAGACAGAGCTAGAGAAGGAGAGAGGGAAGAAGTGAGGGGAGGTGGGAGGAAGTGGAGGTGGGATAAAGGAAACCAATAAAAGGCTGGGAGAAGGGCTGGGGGAGATCATAGCCACAGTGAGAGAAGAGAGGGGCCACAGGCAGCACGTTGCTCCTTTTGCCTAGAACAAACACATTTGACTCATTCCCAGAAATCAATAACGTGCACAGAAATGAACCAGCTTCCCCCCTTGTTGATCTTGCTCTGACAAGGAGCACTCTCCGTCTTAGGGCTTTCATTTTCATCTTGCTCACATCTGGCCACAGATGTCCTTGAAGAGTCCAGCAAATGTCCACAGAGGCACAGCAGACATACACTAAGCTGGCTACTGGGCTGACTGTACTGAAATGAATGATAAGTAGCGCTGGTTACTGCGTGGAAAAATCATGAGCCATGGCCACAACTACCTAGTTACAGAGAGCTTTATTGGGAGGAAGAAGGGGGTGGGGTACAAGAGAACCAGGCCTGGAGAGGAAAGAGGGAGAAAGATGGTGGGGTGGGAGAGGGAGCAGAGCAGAGAGAGAGAGAGAGGGTGGGGTCTGCGTCTGGCTTTTTAAGGTGCAGATTGTGTGACCATGCCGCACATACATAGTCGCCAGCACACACTGATGACATAAGGCATAAGACCCTGAACTGCGAATGTGCAGTCACGTAGTTGGAGTGAGGGCAGAATTTTAACATGTACCTCCACGTCCATGTCTCTAACTGCTCTGTCCGTTTTAAGCCTCTTGCCATGTTGTACCGCTCTTCCACCAAAGTACATCATTTACTTTCTGGTGTTTTCATTGATGCTTCCTCCTGCCCCTTAGGTGAACTTGATGGTTCCTGTTTAGATTGGGTTTTAACCTCCCTAAACTCACTCCAAATTCGAATCACTGTCTACAGTTATGCTGATCTCATCAGTAGAGAGTTCACAGCTACCACACTGCTCGGCTTTCTCTATATCTACTACTCACCCCACCCTAGGCCCCCAATCTGCTGCCTACTGTTTCCATGTACATACAGGTCTTTACAAGTTTTTGAGCAAATGTCTTTGCTTATCAATTCAATGATAAGCCAATGACATAGAGCAGAAGATAATTTAAAAAGAAAATATTGTGCCCATATTGGTGGTGCATATCATAAAACTGTCTGGT
This sequence comes from Peromyscus californicus insignis, assembly GCF_007827085.1. Taxonomy (NCBI): domain Eukaryota; kingdom Metazoa; phylum Chordata; class Mammalia; order Rodentia; family Cricetidae; genus Peromyscus; species Peromyscus californicus. Next base: position 72,415,207 of record NW_026294413.1, on the reverse strand, counting down.
TAACTGTGCTAAGTTTTAAAGGTCTTTTTTTTTATAAGAAACTGAGGACCAGCCGGGCGGTGGTGGCGCACGCCTTTAATCCCAGCACTTGGGAGGCAGAGGCAGGCGGATCTTTGTGAGTTCAAGGCCAGCCTGGTCTAGATGAGCGAGATCCAGGAAAGGCGCAAAGCTGCACAGAGAAACCCTGTCTCGAAAAACCTAAAAAAAAAAAAGAAACTGAGGACCAACAACATCTATCCAGAGATTCTTCCCATTTACTAAAATAAGCAATGAGGCATAGTCTATGCTTTAGTCCAGCGAATCATCTTTTGTAGAGAATTTCTGGGCTCATTTGTCTTCTGCATCCCTATCCCAAATCTGACTGTTTCTCATTAATTCTCCAAGATCTTTCTTTCAGTCGAGAGCAATGACCTTATCTGAACTCAGAGCAGGCTTCAGAGCCTGACTGTGTCTGTCGCCTCTTTATTTCATCTATACCCTGTGTTATCTATTCTTCAGAGAATGGGTGTTTGGGTTGCTGGACTTAGAACTTGATACCAGAGATTTTGATCTTCAGTGAGAAGAAATCCTTCTGAATTAGGAACAGAGAATGAATCTGAGCAGCTCAGAAGCACATTGTTGAAGCTCATTTAATTCTTAAAAAGGTAACACAGATATAGTGTAAGAAGCTCTATGCTGTAAGCTATGCCAAAGACTTCTTATATATTACCAACATTGAAACAACCAAAGGATAGAAACATTGTTTACTTTGTGTACTGTTATTAGCATTTTCTCACTCTGGAATATAATTGTCATAACCCAGAAATTCTGGCCCATGTAGAAGGGAGATGGGAAGACGATTGTAGCTAATTGCAGGTTTGGATTCTGTTCTTATGAATTAGAGAGAGAGAGAGAGAGAGAGAGAGAGAGAGAGAGAGAGAGAGAGAGAGAGAGAGAGAGAGAGAGTCAGAAGTTGGGGGCACACAGTGGGAAATGGAGAGAATAGGAATGTTGAGCACAGAAGTACAGAGAGAAGAAGAAAAGATATATTCCAAACTGGTGGTATTGAGTGGTTACTCATCCCATGTGAACATGTTCATAACCCATCCCTCCATAATTTTTCACACTTCCATCAATATCACATTGTCACAGCCAGAGAGCTTGGCTCACAGCTCCGCAGTGAGGACTCAGAGCCTCTATAATGAGAACCCAGAGCCTCTTCAGCACTTTGAGTTAGAGTGAGCAAAGTCAGCACACACATGGCCAGTGGAGTCTGAAGCTCTAGGACCTACCCTTTAACTTACTGAGAACTCACCGAGAAAATGGTTTACAAGATATCACCATATATAATAGGATATATATATGGATATATATATATATGTGGTGAGAATGTGATATATTAAGCATTCATGAGATTTTGATCAGGAAGAAATTGTTACAATACTTTTGAGAAAAAAGAAAAGGTGGCAGACAAAAGGGTTAAAGGTCATAAAGCTTTTGTAGAAAGGTTTTTACTATCTTTTTTTTTTTTTGGTTTCTCTGTGTAGCTTTGCGCCTTTCCTGGGACTCACTTGGTAGCCCAGGCTGGCCTCGAACTCACAGAGATCCGCCTGGCTCTGCCTCCCGAGTGCTGGGATTAAAGGCGTGCGCCACCACCGCCCGGCAGTTTTTTACTATCTAAACTTCTAAATGGATGATTTAAGAAAGGGGATTACAGTAACATGCATGGGAAACAGCCATTTACATAAGCAGAAAACTTTCGAAATTTGAAAGTCTACTAGTGTGGGAAAGATTAAACAGAGTCTAATATATTCAGAATGGTAACAATTACCCACACCAGTAATAATAATTGTAAATGGGTATCTATTATTGAGACGGTGTTTTATGTTCATGGAGCTATGCTTTCTTTGGATAGACCGCTTTCCAGTTTTTGTACATACACGAAGCTATGGCATTTTAGAGACATATGGTGAAGAATTTTGTGCTTCTATAGCACAGTGCTGGGAGTGTCTAGGTAACAGGGAGAGAAATCCTCAACACATTATCTTAAACTCCAGAGGGGCTGTATTGACTCACACAAGAGGGTAGTCCACTGGGCACAGAAGGCGGAAGTTAAAGGTCTTCCCCGGCTCCTGCCACCCACTCCGCTCCACGTCTGTGCAGACCAGATTTGCTCCTGTGTGGGTGCTCTGTGGACTGGCAGGGCCAGGCACTGTCACTTTTCTACCCTATCAGAGGGTCACAGTGTTCCCATTGTGCGGCCCTCCCCCACCAAATTCCATCAAGGAAAATGACTCTTCTGATTGGCCTAGCTTCCATCACTTGAGTAAATCAGAGATGTGGGGACTTCTGACTGGTCAGCCAGAAACACATGCTTTTATTGGAGAAATAAAAGCAAAGCCCTGTGATTAAAACCCAGCTGTACTTCAGTTGTTAATAAAAGAGCTGCTCCGACTGAACGGCAAAGCAACAAGGACCATGGACAAAAGAAGTGTGGTTGTGTGGGTGGAGAAATCAGAATACTGACCTCTGTCTACCTCATCGTCTTTAATTATTATTACATTTTAATTGTGTGTGTTGCAAGGTATGGGTGCATGTGAGCCATGGTGCACACGTAGAGGTCAGAGGACAAGTTGTGGGAGTTGATTCTCTCTCTCCATTACGTAGGTTTCAGGAATTGAACTGCGGTTCTCAGACTTGGCAACAAGTGCCCTTACCCACTGAGTCACCTCACCAGCCTCACCTCACCATCTTAATTAATGAAAATGTAGATTACATAGGAGAAAAGAAAAAAAAAAATCTTAGTAAAGTGTTATTAATGAATAATTTATTTCTTGCTAATTTCTTTTGTTTTGTTTTGTTTTTTGCTTTTCAAGACAGGGTTTCTCTGTGTAGCCCTGACTGTCCTACACTCACTCTGCAGACCAGGCTGGTCTCACACTCAAAGATTAGCCTGCCTCCACCTCCCAAGTGCTAGGATTAGAGGTGTGTACCACCACTGCGTGGCATCTTGATAGTTTCTTAATCTTAGTTTTACAACTAAAAATTTTGCAACTCAAAAAAGACTTTAATAGTACAATATACTTTCAAGACCTCAAGTATTCCTGATTCAATTTGATGAGGAAATTCCAGGTTTTAGTTGCACCAAATGTATTCTTTTCACAAACATTTTGAGGCACTTGGACATTCACCTCATAACCTAAGTGAGGACCACACTGAGTCAAGAAAATCTGGACAGACACACCAGTGTGGATAACAAGGCAGTCAAACACATTGTTTATGTGATTCTGAGCGTTTCTTCCTCTAAGGTGAATGCCCCAGTGCTGGAGCTTCCAGCAGCATACAGGATACACCACAAGGAGCAAAAAAAAAATTCTCATTAATTGAAAATCAGCTTTCCAAACACAGAGTAATTTTCATATCTTATTTTGGAAAAACAAAGTCACTCCAACAAATGACAGAAACCTCTTCACAAGTGATTAAGGTTTTCTACAAATTAACTTTTACTAGTGCTTTGTTTAGCCTTTTAAAGTATAAGGTTATATAACATGTTAAAAGATTGTGGTAAATAGAAATCTGCTACGTTTTGCCTGTAAGTCAATATGATCCTGGACAATATAGACTGATTTATTCAACTCCTAGTTATGTTTTGCTTAATATTTTCATTCTTCTCTGAAGTCAGAGATGGAATGAAGATGAAATATATAATGCATAAGGTCAAAAATTCTGACAAATTTTATTTTGTAAAAGAATAGTGAATATGGTTAAATCATGGATATATCAAGAAAAAAAGTACTATAGACCTCCATACCTCACATAACACACACACATGCCATACAGACACAGATATGCTCACATGCACTCATCACTTCACACCACACACACACACACACACACACACACACACACACACAGACCCCATATGAACACACTCACTCCTCAACTTATGTAGCTTAGAAAGTAAAGTAACTTTTTTTTTTTTTTCCCCGAGACAGGGTTTCTCTGTGTAGCTTTGCGCCTTTCCTGGAACTCACTTGGTAGTCCAAGCTGGCCTCGAACTCACAGAGATCCACCTGCCTCTGCCTCCCGAGTGCTGGGATTAAAGGCGTGCGCTACCACCGCCTGGCCGTAAAGTAACTTTTAAAGATAAAAATTGGGTTTTTTTTTTTTAGAACAAAACAAAACCTTTTTCATAATTTAAGGTAAGAAATACCCTTACTACATAAGAAAAAATTTAGGCATAAAAGAAATTATGGTAGATGATATCCCATACTTGAGTATGGAATCACATACCTCTCTGGACAAGGACACAAAACATCACATCAAAAGTAAGTGGCAAAAACAGGAAATACTCTAACGGCCAATAGGTAGCAAGAGGGAAACTTAACACAAGTGTGAGCTTGTAACTGTGCATACAGTATACTATTTACTTCTCAATTTAGGGAAAAGACAGGCAGTCTTTGTGTGTATGTGAATATATGTTTGTGTGTGTTTGTTTGTATGTATATACCACTTGTGTGTGCATGAGTGCATATATGTGTATACTCTGTGTGTGTGTGTGTGTGTGTGTGTGTGTGTGTGTGTGTGTGTGTGTGACTTGACGTAAAAAATGAAGCTAATGAGACAAAAGGGACAGGTTTGACTACATTAAGACAGCATGAAAGATGCTTATGGTTATGAAAATATTCTGTTTAGGGAATGTTTGGCATGTTCTTGACTGTATCAAGGTAAATACCCAGGTCTTCATACCGTGTTGTAATTTTGCATCATGTTATCATTGGTGAAAATGATTTAAAGGTATGGTGATTGCTCTGCATTATTTACTACAAAGTACATGAAAATAATAACCTTGAAATTTTTTTTAAGAAAAGGCATTACTCTGAGATCAATTCCATGGGGACCAGTGGGAGGGCTCAGAGGGTAAAAGGCTTACTGCACAAAGCTGACCCCCTGAGTCCACTCTTGGTAGCAGAAGGCGTTGTAACAGGAGTAGAAGCCACAGCGTGTGTAATGGGGTGCACACCATGATCAGTTGACAGACACAGAGAAAATTAGGGCCTGGGTTATACATTATGCAGGCACCACCCAGAAGCAGACCGCTGTAACATTATTACAACCCTTTTGGGGACAACCCTGAAAGACACCAGCCAAAGGAAATCTTCACAGTGGACAGAACTTTGGGCAGTGCACACGGTCACACATTTTGTTTGGAAGGAGAAATGGATAGATATACAATTATTCACTGGTTCATGGGATGTAGCCAGTGGATTTGCTGGATGACCAGGAACTTGAAGAGGGAATGATTGGGACATTGATGAGAAAGACATTGGGAAAGAAGTATGTGGCTAGATCTCTATGTGGGCAAAAGATGTGAAGCTACTTGTGTCACATGTAAATGCTCATCAAAAGGTAATTTCAGCTGAGGAGTTTAATTATCAAGTAGATAGGATGACCCATTCTATGGATATTCAACTTCTTTGCCCAGTCATCCTGTCATTGCCCAATGGGCCCATGAACAATATGACCACAGTAGCGGAGATGGAGGTTATGCATGGGTTCAACAATATGGACTTCCACTCATTAAGGCTGACTGGATAGAGCTGCTGGTGAGTGCCAGATCTGCCAACAGCAAAGATCAACACTGAGCACTCAGTATGGCACCATTCCCCGGGGTGACCAGCCGGCGACCAGGTAGCAGGTTGATTACATTAGACCACTTCCTCCATGGAAAGGGCGATACTTTGTCCTTGCTGGAGTAAATACTTACGCTCGCCCTCGCTCTCTCTGGCAAGTCCATTCCTTCGCTGGTATTAGAGCCTACCTCTTTGGGTTTCGGGTATATATTGAAGACCAGCTGAGACATTCTGCCTTGTGGACTGAAGAACTACTGGATTCTCAGACTTTCCACTGGGAGACAGCCATTGTTCAACGAGCAGGACCACAGCCTATAAGCCACTCTAATAAATCCCTATATTCATTTTATCAGTTCTAGTCCTCGAGAGAACCATATCTAAATACCAAAGGCTGCTGAGGGGCACTCAGACTAGCTGAGCTGCCTATAAGTGATACTCTCCAACCTGTTAAGCTGCCTTCAGCCTGTGCAGAGGGTCCTAGGTTTCCAGTTTTCCTGAGCCATCATCCATGCTGAAGGGGGAAAGGACAATAGCAAACTTTAGTATTAATTAAATACAATTAACGTTAATTAAAGCATAATTAGCAAGCTTAATAAGAAAACAGACTAAGTCGGTTCTGCTTCTAACACAGTCAAAATCCAACTTCTGACTTCTACCTTCGTGAGCCTGGAGCGTCCTCTTTTCTGGAGAGGTAGATGACTCTCCTTCCCCACCTCCAAGAAGCAACCCCCAAAGAGAATGGCACTATTAGGAGATGTGCCCTTGTTGGAGGAAGTGTGTCACTGTGGGAGTGGGCTTTGCAGTCTCTTTTCTCAAGCTTCCCTCAGTGTGACTGTCGGTCGACTTCCTGTTGCCTCAAGATGTAGGACTCTCAGCTCCAGCACCACATCTGCCTGCACACCGCCATGCTCCCCGCTGTGATGATAATGGACTGAACCTCTGAAACTGTAAGTAAGTCCCCTCAATTAAATGCTTTCCTTATAAGAGCTGCCAATGGTCATGGTGTCTCTTCACAACAATAAAAACCCTAATTAAGACACTGGTCAAGAAGAAAAAATATAAAAATGGAACGGGAGGAAAGAAAGTGGGATTGAGCGTAGTTAGGTTATGTTGGCCATTGTCCTCACCCATTTCCCTCTAACAGGCCCCTGCTTCCCATACCCAGGAGTGTCTCAGGGGTCTCTGTCTACATTCTCATCCAGAACATGGGGTTCCTGAAGAGTCTGAGCTGGGGGCAAAGAGAGGACACGCAGAGCCCAGAACTCTTACCTGCCCAGCACTATGGCCCATGCAAGAAAAGTCCAGGGCCTCCTGAGGCCCTCAGATACGTCCTGACCTTCAAGACCCCCAGAGCCAGGGATGGCCGAGTTGAGCTCCTTACCTAGAGGACATAAGAGAGGAAGAAGGAACATCAGCAGCCACCAGGTGAAGCAGCTGAATGTGCAGAGAGCCTGCTCCAGCAGCTTAGCTCTAGATGTGCAGAGAGCCTGCTCCAGAAACTTAGCTCCAGATGTGCAGAGAGCCTGCACATCTATGTTCATGCCAACACTCTTAGTTTCTTAATCTGTGCCTGTTGATTGGATTGATTTAAAGAGTGATAGGGGCTGGAGAGATGGCTCAGTGATTAAGAGCAATTCTGCTCTTGCAGAGGACCAGAGTTTGGTTCTCAGCATCCACATCACAAGTCTCACAACCGCCTATAACTCTAGCCCCAGAGCATCTAATGCTGCTGCGGGGATCCGCGCTCAGACACACAGAAACACACATACACAGACTTTTGTTTAAATAGCTAAAAAATGACAGCACATCGTTTCTCCATTTAGTGAGAAAGAAATGTTTTCAAATGTTTAATGATTATTCCTTCCTTGGCTAATTTTCAGATAATGTCTTCTGATTATCTTTTTCTGTAAGTATGTTTCATCTTTCTGACAGACTGCTTTATAGGTTTAAGATATATGGTAAACCCTTAACAATAATATGTGGAAAACTGTCTTCAGTTGTTTACTTAGTATAGTGTAACAATCTAATTGTATAAAAATAATAATGATGACAGCTACCATTTCATCGTCAAAGCAAATGGTAAGTGGTAAGGTATATTTTATTCAGGAACAGTCAGAATTGTCTTTCCTTACAGTTATTGACAAGTGTGTTTTTCTTCTATCAAATACAGATGATAGGCTAGAAGGGTGACCTATGAAATCAAACTGTCCTTGTCTGCCCCTGCGGAGAGCAGTTATACACATGACTTTCAACACTGCCTACTGTCTGTAGGTAACGTCATCGACTCCACTCCGTGTGGATTGTTTGAGAGTAAAAAGAGAATTTGTAGATCTTTCTGACGTGCTGGAAGTACTCTGTTCTGTTATTACAATTACCATGGCCACGAACAATCGTGTGACAATTATCATTGTTGTGACTCTGAAAGCCTTAGCAGGCTTCCAAAACAAGAAGGATGAAAGAGTTTTCAAGTTGTCTTATCCCAGCGCTGCCAACTCTCTCCTGGGGGGAAATGAAGTTGCATTTCAGATGTTCAGTCTCTCTTTGAACTTCTCACTCACTGTTTAGAAGCGAGTGGCTCTTCCAGGGTCCTGTGTTTGCCTTCAGAAACGCTGGTTGTCCAGAGGCTTTCAGGATAAAAAGACTGCCTGGCTGCCCCGGGGGACTGGCGAGGAGGTAGGCATGTGAGGTGACACTGAATTATTTTGCCCCAAAGGCTCTGAACACATAAGTAGCAACCTTTCCCTACTCACTGAAACTCGAATTAGGAAGAAAGCTTTTTGATCTGCCTGGCTGAGTGGGAGTGAAACTCTGGGCCCTTCAGCAACCCTGATGCTTTTTGCAAAATGACCACACGCTCGATCCTGCCCTTTGTCTACAGAACCCAGGGTTCTTCCTAGACCTCCAGCCTAGGGACTTGCGCTTAACAACAGTTTCTATAATTAGGAAGTTTGTTATGTGAAGGCCAAACTCACGGGATGGAATCTCAGAGAGCAGGGCTTTAAAACACACCCTTTTTTCCCCTCTCATATAACAACCTGTCAACAGCAGGTGGGCGGAACAACTGCGTAGCACAGCTGTTAGGGACATGGTTCCCTCTGAATTCAGCTTATTCCTGGGCCATTACTATCGTTATTATATAAAATATTTAAGTGAAGACGCAGTCCAGTGGGGGATCTAGTTATTGAATAATGACAAGGTGTTTCAGTACATTGTGATGAAACCTGGACTCGGACCCTGCTCACATCACTTCAGCTCAGAGAGCCTAAGAGAGGAAGTGAGGCTGGGTGCCCTGACAGTGAGGAGAGTTGGCTTGGGTGACCTGAAACTCCTCCACAATGATCCTCACGAATGCCCAGGGCCAGATCTCATCCAACATCCACACTGCACGGATAAGGATATTGAACCCCTTCTCTGCTCTCTGGGTACCTCCCGTGGCTGCTTCGGAATCGGATCTGCCTCTCACTTTTCCTTTCAACTACAAAGGCATATTTACTTTTCAGTTACTTCCCTAACAAGTACCAGGGATGCTGGGACTGGTTCTTAGCAGGTGTGGCTCATGTGCTCAAGGGTTAAGATAAGTAAGAAAAGGGAAAGAAAGCAAGGACGGGGAGGCAGGGAGCAAACCCTTTCTGTAGGAGGGAAGCAATGGCCAAGGAGGATAGCAGCCTCAAAACCACAGACGCAGGAAGGAAGACTGGGGATGGTGAAAGAGGACTCTGGAGCCCGGAAAACCAGCCTGATCAACTTAGATACAAAGCCACAAAACCAAACCAAAGGAGCCCCTGCAGGTTTGGTGAGCAGAAATGGGAAGTGATGAAAACCTAATATTTGAAAGCTCAAATTCCCCGCTCAACGCCTCGCAAGGAACCTTGTGACACATACATCAAAGAAGTGATGGGCTCTGGAGTCAGAAACGTGTGCCTTTATGGCACTTCTGTTTTTTCCAGACCACAGTACGATGATGAAGTGATAGATTCTGGGAGATCGCAGGAACCGGTTAGAAGCCAGAGTTCCTGCTTCCTTCAGAGAGGTGGATGGTGTGTTCTTGATCACACCTCTCTGGAAGATGCTCCCAGCCTGAAAAAGAGCTACTGTCCTGGGTCTTTGCTCTTCTTTCCTGATGAGAGAAGCAATACGTGCTAAGATGGGTTGGCTTCTTCTTGCATATTGTAAAACAAAATAAAACAACAAAAGCGAGTTATCCCTAGGGCTGACTGGCCCCTCTACTATAAATGAATGGTGTAAAAATGAAGTTACTAATATATGAACTGAATGTGAACCACGAAGAGACAACTTGGGCTGTTGGAGAATCCACTCTTCTATGTGGTGAATGAGTGTAGTATCAGACCTGCCACATGAAAATGACCCTAGAATGGACTCACTGAGCGAGCACCTCAGCCAACCTATATCCTCATTTATTGTTCAGAACCCAGGCATTTCCCTAAGTCACTCTCCTCTTACTGCCAAATACAAATTGAACTCTGATTGTATACCAGTGACCCAAACTAACAGTGAGTGTGGGCAGTGTTTAAGCAGCCATCATGCCGACAAAGAGAATCCAGTTAAAAAGCCCCCAGATGTCAAATGTTGTTCTAATGGTCTGTACTGGTTGACTGTCAGCCTCTTGTAGTCTCCATAGTCTGAGAATTCTGTATCAGTGTAAAAACATTGGGAATATCAAGATAAAACGAACCATGCACTGCAAGAAAAACATTACAACAACATGGCCTTCATTTGCACGCATTTATTTAGAATTAAGCATTTAAAAAAAAAAAGAGTGGGATCGGGATGCAGGAAAGAAATAAGAGGGGAAACAGGAGCATACATTTGCACAACAGCAAATAATGATAACTGTCTGTGCTTCATGCTCTGTTAACTCCGAGGACTTAAAATTGGCAGAGAAAGCATCAAGTCCGAAGACAACCCTGCCTGGAACTCGGCAGAAACGTCATATTTCCGTCGCTACCTCCTGTATTTCCCATCGTTTGCCACTACGCAGGCGAAGTTCTGGAGCAGCAAGACGTTGCTTGGCTGCGAGAGGAGCTGTGTTTCATCTCTCTGCAGCAGCCCTGAGATAGGAATACTGGTGGAGGAATGCAGATGGTACAGTGCTGCAGAGACATCTGGAGGACGGGCAACCAACCCACTGGTGGGAGGCAGTTGCACTCAGGCACACACATATGCTCACACTTATGCTCACACTTCTTGGAGGAACAGCACTGAGTATACGTCTCACCCTCATTCACTATCTGACTTGGAGTTTCTTTCCTTTGTCCACTTGGGTTAGACTCAGCGTTGGGACAGCTTTATAACTGAACTAGGAAGGCATCCAGAGAGAGAGAGTGAGAGCAAGAGCGTGAGTCTGGATTCTAGGATCAGTTACAATTCTTAATTGACTTGTGCTGCACTGGGCCATTTCCCCCCATTTATCCAGTTTAGCACAAACAGTGTGTACTGCGTACCAGGGGACAGACGTGTGTCGCAGAAGGGTAGAAGCAGCAATGATCGTGAACTTGTCCTTCTTTACCCTCAAAGCCCCGCGATTTACACTTTAGAGCCGCTGACTAGCCAGCTCATCAGGGAGTGGCTTGTCAGCACTGTCAAGATTCTCTTTAAGGAGGTGACACTGTGCTCCTGGCACCTGGGGCACCGCTGGCCTGCAGTGACCTTGCACATGGTGTGCTCCAGTCCTAGGCTCTCACAGGAGCTTAGGCCACATTTCCAGCGGGTGGCCTTGAGAGTTCCGTGTATCCCATTGGGGGACCCGTGCCTAAAGTTACTACCCAACTGGCACGACTCATTCGTGTCTAAAACCTCTCTGCAGACTCTCGGGCCGTTTAGACAGTCTTGGTCATTACTCAAAGTGTTTCCCTTGGGGATGAGGAAATATAACCTTCTGGATGTTGGGGGTGAGGTAGCCATCCCATTCTTGGATATGCTGAGGCTGATATTTTTATCTGACAGGGTTGAGTTCACTGATTCCCCAAGAGTCTGTTTTGCAGCAGGATGCGTCTCCTCCTGTGAAAATTTTTCTCTGATGCCCTTCACCGTGCTTTCTGAAGGCGCTATGAGAACCACCCCGAGGCCAAGCAATAGCACAAAGATCGCCATCTCATGCACACTGTAATCTTGTCTGCAGGAAAGATAAAACAGGATGTTTTCCTTTTCATTATGGCAGTTATTCTCAGTAATGACCCCTCAGATATAAGACTCCTACACATATATCAACAAAATATGATATAGTAAAATAACAATCAGCTGAGGAGCCTGAGCACCCAGGCTAAAATCTCCAGCTACAACCAGTCCAGTCTGTCTCATTCAACACTAGTCTACCCAACTGAAGAAAAACAAAACAAAACTTGAGCTAAATCTAACGTGCTGGAGCCAAGTACTTTTCTTTTGTCTGCTCTTATTAGAGCGGTTTACAGTCTCCATGTAGGTCCGAGTCATCTCACCCACCACATTTCTCACTATCCCTGTCTCTTACTGCCCACACAGGACCCAGCACACGACAGCCACGTAAACAAACAAAGCACAGGCGGTGACCTTTCTCCATCTCCCAATTCTTTCCCCACTCATTCTCAGTCACAAAATCTCCATCTTTACCAGTTCCTTTGGCCAGTGGATCTTGCAGAGAAAGAGTCCAGCTTCTTACTGGGCTGGCAGTGAAACTGTGTCTCATACTCCGAGTTTCTGCTATTGGATCTAACCAAGGGAAGGAGGGGCAAGAAAGGGGTAGAGAGATGTGTGTGGGTTTGATGAGGAAGCAAGGAGCCAAGGACGCTCAGGGGGAACCGGACAGAACGTGCGTGCGGCAGTCAGAATCAGGGACCAAGAAGCACCCTGCTTCCTCTTCTGCAAATCTCACCATTTCCTCAAACCCAGAGTGTTTTATTGTTTTTGTTTTCTGAAAGCCTACTGCACACCTTTCCTTGTGTTCAGTTACATCTCATCTTCTCTATCTAGTTAGGTGATTCGTGTGACGAACACTGGTCCGAGGCTAACAGCTCCCCGATCCTGAAACACCCTTTCTGGCCACTGCCAGCAGACACAGCTTCACAGGGGCCCGCACAAACACCACTTCCTCGGCAGCGTTTGCCAGAGGCAGAGCATGGCTAGTCTAGCCAGGGTGAAAACCCTTTAGTAGTGTCAGTGCTGGACATCTCACAGCGAGAGTCCCCGCACAGTTCGTTATTTGCGTCGATAACGCTCTCGAGAGTCCCCGCACAGTTGGTTATTCGTCGATAACGCTCTCACACTGGAATGGTTTTTCATTTCTCTTCTTCCCCACTTTAAAAGTTCCCCTCAGCCGGGCGGGCGGTGGTAGCGCACGCCTTTAATCCCAGCACTCGGGAGGCAGAGGCAGGCGGATCTCTGTGAGTTCGAGGCTGGTCTACGGCGCGAGATCCAGGAAAGGCGCAAAGCTACACAGAGAAACCCTGTCTCGAAAAACCAAAAAAAAAAAAAAAAAAAAAGTTCCCCTCAGCCATGTGTCTTCCACGGGGTCACTTTAGCTCCTTTGTAATCACCATCCTGTGCCCCCCCCCAATTCTGTAAAACCCCACTTGAACAACACTGTCTCTTCTTGGCTCCAGGACCAGAGGAAGCCTAGCCATGGAGGCCCACAAACCAAGCCTCTGCTTCCTCTCCTCCCACTCCAGGCTCGGAGGTGTTTTAAACAAACCTGCCCTAATCAGTCAGGGTGACCAACTCTTATCCAAACACACCAGGAGCCTCCACCTCTCCCTTTTTTTTCCCCCCAGATTTTATTTTGTATTTGTGGGTATGTGTCTGTATATGTCATGTGCATATGGGTCCCCACAGAGGCCAGAAGAGGATGTCAGATCCCTTTGTGCTGGAGTGACATTCAGTTATGAGCCCTTTGATGTGAGTGCTAAGAAGCAAACCCAGGTCCTCTGAAAGAGCAACAAATGCCCTTCACCACTGAGCCATCTCTCCAGCCCATGTGTCTCCCTCTTTGGTCTCTCCTTTTCTGCCTCTTGAAAGCCCCCAAAGCCAAATCCAGATTGCATTCTTTCTTTGACACATCTTTAAACCTACCAAATCCATTTCTCGTTTCTGTGAATCTCTCATAACTCACTTTAAAAAATATGTATTTTTACTGTTTTTAGTTCTGTGTGTGTGTGTGCATAGTTGTGTGCACGTGAGTGCAGGTGCCCTTGAGGCCAGAAGAGAGCATTAGACTCCATAGTCCTAGAGTTACAGGAGATTGTAAGCAGTCTGACATGGGTGTTGAGAACTGAACTCTGTTCCTCTGAAAGAACAGTCAATATGTGCTCTTAACCCCTGAGTCACAACCCAGCCCCACACTTGTCTTTAAAGACAGGGCCTCACTATTTAAAACAGGATTGCCTGGAACTTGCTAAATAGCCCAAACTGGTCTCATATCCATAATTGATCTTCCTGCCTCAGCCTCCAGAATGCTGAAATGATAGACATGTGCTAAAACACCCAACCATTGGCAGATTATTAAGAACTCAGTCCACATGTCTTCCTTGAGACTGTTCTCTGGGCATAGACTTGGTAGATTTTGGATAGAGGAAGAATTTGTAAATAACTTATGTTTTTTTTTCTGTTTTTCTTATGTTTTTAAATCCTTTGCTTTGGCCTTTCTTAATGAGCTGATATTAGCAAATGGAAAGGTAATGAGGAAGAGCAGTACAGAGATCCTGTCCTTGTGAAACACGTATTTCACATGAGCAGGATTCACAGCTGCCTGTGCTTGATTTCAAATTATTAGACATTCGTTAAAAAATGCACAGACACCCAAAGTAAAGCATCTAATGTAGGGAATCATGGAATTGGCCTGGCCTAGCTGCCTTGAGAGGCTTCTGTCATAGGTTTTTCAGGTTAGAGTCCATAGCTCCTCGGGGCACAGTGTCCCTTCCGGTTCCTGAGAGACTGATGCACTCCCTAAGGTAGCAAAGCATTCAGGCTGCCTTGTGTTTCTCTGTATGTTCCCTTAGTAGTCAAGGGGGCATGGGAGCTCGAGAAGACAATTGGTCTTAGACATTAATCTTGCGTACTCTGTATGACTTGTAAGCTTCACTGTATCCTGGCAACTGCAGCAGTATCGATCCTGGAAACTGGCATTACAGTCTGTTTCTGATAAAGATATAAAAAGTCGGATTGCTCTCAATAAAATTGTCATAGCCTCAGTTGTGCTGCGGCCCCTCCAGCCTGGTCTGATTTCATCCCTCTCAGCCATATCAGGTGATGTTGGCCCAGTAAGTAAGTGCAGGCGCTTACAATCTAAAATGTCATAATTCATTTGAATTTGGCTTTGATTTCCACTGAATGAAAATACTATGAGATGGGTTCCTATAGATGGATGCCATCCCTGTATCGCGTAAAGGGGATTTATTTATCTTCAAATTTTGTTTTTAAGTAGGTCAGAGAAAAAGGAGGGAAGAAAATGTGATGAGAACAGAGGGAAGGACACTGAAGTCTAGGGATGGCGCAAGAAAACAGCAGCACAGACGAGTTTGTCTGCTTCAGGGCGAGGCTACCCTTGTGGACGTCACTTCTCAGTACAACTGCTGCGGCTCCCTTTCTCTTCAGACGCTGAGCGCTCTGCTCACTTGGTAGCACTCAAAACTCCACAGGGCAGCCAAGACGATGGGGTTCCAACAGAGAACTAGGAAATAATGTTCATCTGGAGAAGGACTGCCCCGTGGGGAAGAAGCCATGAGACGGGTGTGAAGTGTGCTTCGCTTGGGATGGTCGCCCTCCTCCCCATCAACCCACCTACTCAGTTATAACTTAACGTCTTGAAAAGACAGGCTTAGCAGCCCACAGAGATGTACCTCCTCTTCTGATACGACCTTGAGTTAAGTCCAAATGGCTGAGGCAACAGCTGAAGTCTCTCAGCTGAGACGATCAGGACAGAACGAGCTCTCTAAAGCTTGGGAATTGTTCACCCTGCTCCGGCCCACTCACTTGTCTGAGTCCTGCTTCTCACATACAGGACTGAAACTACATCCCTCAGAATTAATGGCCCCAGAAACTGGCCCCTACTTGTCCATTGCCCATATTCCTTACTGTTTTCCAACCCCAAGCCTTCCCTCAAGCAAAGCTGCTTTCTGCACTACCTAAGAAATAGAATTATAGGATAATGGACTTGGAAACAACCTCCAAGTTTACCTAGCTTTATAGGTGGAAAAACTAACAACTAGAAGACTAATGACAGGAAACTAAGGATCAAGATTTGATAAAATTTCCGGAATTGGATGCCTCTATTTGTCTTCCTCTCTCCTTTGGCTGTAAGGTTGTCATGTCCATACTTGAACATGGGGTGTCTACACACTGATTTAACAGCAAGAACCAAAAGGGGAAGGAGCTGGCAGTCTGCTCCAAAGCCCCCTCTGTTTCCTCCAAAACTTTGAAAAGGAAAAACATTAGCTCAGAGAGGCTCAGTCCTTCCTTGGGACATTGGTATCTGAATCTCTCCACAGTCTTTGTGGGAAATGGTTTCTGACCAGTCAGGTGCCTTCCAATCTCCTTTTCTTTTCTTTTGCAACCTGGAGAACCTGATAAACAGGAACAGATGCAGTATAAGTCATATAATCTATATTTAGAAAAACCTTAAAGATCCCAGAAGTACCCCTCTACACAAAATATAGGCTCCTGTCACTTCTCTTGGTTACCCACCCTACTGCTGTAGACAACACATACTTGTTGTTGGATGAAAGTTGTAGAGAAATTAAGTTGGAACTGATTGGAAGATTCTCCCTTGCTGGCTGGCTCTCAGTGTGCCAGACAGTGCTGTGCAGGGTGCTGTGGGGCAAAGGCATTGATGAGTCAACACTGATGTGAACTGACACACCAACCTACCATGCAAGATGTGCCTATCTATGTAACAGTGGCATGACTGTTATGGGGGTAACCCACTGCTTCCTGATTGGATTTTGGTCTTGCCTAATACTGTAAACCACAACTGAAAAGGTCTTTGACTCTGGAGGGGACCCTAATTGGGCTGCTTAGCTGAATCAACATAGCATCAAACCACCCTCTGAATAGCTCTGTTTATTGTTATTTACTGTTATTTGTCTACAGACAAAGGGTACTCTCTTCCTTAAACAAAGGCTTTGTTCACTCCTTGCGGTGAACAAAGGTACACACAAATACTCATGGCTGAACAAGATGCTGGGAATAAAGAACGCTCATCCCTAGGCAAGACATTTATATCACCCCTTAAGGTTCACATAGCATTATGAAAAAGGGGACTGAAAGAGTCTAAGGGCCATGGGATAGGAAGAGGGACTGCAAAATACCACCTTCTGTACACAACTTGGCTATGGCAACCATGAACTTACTGCAGCTTGGCACCCTGGGAATGGGTGCACCAAAGTCAGGCCCTCTTAACAGTCAACCAGGGAGGGGAAAGGACTCATGGGCCATACCACACACGGCCGATCCTGGGAACCCACAGGTTCAGGCTCTGACGGTTAGTTCCAAACTCAGGGTGATACACATGGCTCTGATTAGACTTTGTGGCACACAGGAAAGTAGGCTCTGTGTTGAGAAAGAAAAGAATGCACGAAGTTGTGGGTGGAGATGTAGGGGGCATGAGAGGAGTTGGAGGAGATCGAGTTGGGTGGATTTGATAAAAACAAACAAGAAGTTTAAAGTATATATATATATATTAAAGGAGAAAAGTTCCTAAGAGGTGACCCCAATTGCTTTCTCTTAAAAAAAATAAATTGAGGGCTGGAGATCCGGCTCAGAGGTTAACAGCACTTTCTGCTCTTGCAGAGACCACGGTTCAGTTTCCAGAACTCACGGAAAGTCTCACACCAACTGTAACTCCAGTGTCAGGGTGTTAGAGGGTCCCTTTTCACCTCTCTGGTGAATGTGACACAAACACACAAAATAAAACAAGGAAATTGAAGGGGAAGTGGAGACAGCCCCCACCCCCGTCACCCCGGCAAAAATCTATCAATTGATTGCTGCTGGAAGAGGAAATCTCAGTTTTCTTTAATGGAGTGCCATTGGGTATAGCAGCCATACCTCAGGGCAGGCCCCAAGCTCAGGAGTAGTTGGCCAGCCCAAATTGAACTCCATGGTTTGGTTTTTTGTTTTGTTTTTTTTTTGTTTTGTTTTTTTTAAGAGAAAGAAAGAACATGAAGCTGATATTTTTAATCCGTTTTTAATAAAAACAGGATCATGTCACTTTTCCCCCTTCTTCCTTTTCCTCCAGCCCCTGCCATGTCCCCTCCTTCCAACCCCTTCTATGTTTCCTCGTTCTCAAACTGATAGGCTCTTCTTTTATTATTACTGCGCATATATATATATATATATATATATATATATATACACACACACACACACACATATATATATATATATCCTGCTGTGAGTCATTTTTGTTGTTGTTTATGTCTATATAGTTTCAAGGCTGATCACTTTGCAGTGGATAACCAATTAGGGGGCTGGGTAGGAACATCAGAAAGAACTAGGAAAAGTTGGAGGTGGGGAATGAATATGATCAAAATACATTGTATGAGCCAGGCATTGTGGCATAGGCCTTTAATCCCAACCCTCGGGTGGCAGAGGAGAGCAGATCTCCATGAGTTTGAGGCCAGCTTGTTGTACATTGTGAATCCCAGGCCATCCAGGGCTACAAGATAAGATGCTGTCTTAAACAAACAACAGACATAATATGAAACTCTTAAAGAATAAATAAAAACGTGATTCAAAAAATTTATGCCATATATAATTTTTCATGCACAAAATTAAAATTTTTAAACAAAATGATCCAATTCTCTGCTGATAAGTTCATATAATCTGCCTCACCCAATCCTGTCCTACCACACTGGATCTTTGAGATAAAGATATTTTACACAAAAAGGATTTTTGCTATGATTTTGACTTTTCAGAATATTGACTTACTGTTGTTTATATAGATTAATAATTGGGTTCTGGTTGTCTGATGTTTGGTTGGTGGTCCCTTGAGTGTTAAACCTAAGTGACTCCTACTCACTCACCCAGTCCTACAAGATGCCCGTCAGTTCTCATTAAATGACTCACCAGTAAGGAGCAAGAACTGAAAACACATGCGGAGTTTGTGGTTTAATTCAGCAAAGATGTTTTTATTGACACAGAATCAGTGGTGGCACCTCAGCCACACTGGGAGGATCAATCACCACCACCCCCCACCACCACCCCCCCCCCCCCGCCCCATTCCGCTCACAGCAGTACACCACAGCCACACAGTTCGGGTTAACCAGAGAGAAGTTCACACACTCTGTGCTGCTGGCGAGCTATTCAATATATCCCTGAAAATTAACTGGCCCCAAGTCATCACAAGTGACAAGAACGAAGCCCTCTATAGGGGCAATTTGGTACCTGCAGGCAGGATATCTGGTGCCATCGATGAGCTGACAGACTGTCATTCTGAACCTTGTCTCACTCTGGAAGCAGGAACTGTCAGAATAGTTTGGGCACGTCATCTTCTTGGAGGAAGTGCAAACGCTGTTGATTTTCTGAGGCCGCTCGTGGATGAAGACATGCAGCTTTTTGCATGCGTGGTCAGGTTCCCTGATGACTCTCTGTAGTATCATGTAGTTGCAGTACCTCAGAAGGGCAGAGTTCTGAGGATAGTCCACGTGCAAATGCTCTATGGAGGTCAGCATAACATCCTCAGTCGTCTCGTTTTCCCAGAACAGGAGCAGCAGGAAAACGATCACCATTAGTACCATCAGGGGCAAGATTCCCTTCACATCTCTGGCTTTAACTCCTAGTAAACAAAGGGAACAGAAAGGAGCAGAGGGTGATCAGAGTCCCCCAGGATATATTATCCTGTCCTGCTACTTAAAATCACCCTGGCCATGGAAGACCCCATTGCAAGGGCTGCCCGTCAGAAAGCTCTCATCCTATTACCGATCAGCTTCCTTTCCACCCAGTTCCACACGCTGTCCAGACTATCTACTATAATCTGTTCTTTCTGATTCTTTCCCTTGCACGGATTCTCCTGCGGTCTGTGGCGCTAGCTCCCCTCACCTGCCCTTCTTGCTCTCGCTCTCACAGGTAACATGTCCTTTTAATCATGTATGTGAGGAAATCCTTTGCGTCTCACAGTCCCCAGACAAGAGCTGGTAAGGAGTTGTTGACTGTGGGGAGGGCAGAAGAGGAGAGGGCAGAAAGGGAGGAACCCGTGGAACAGTGTGCTTGGATGCCTTCGGGGAGGAAGAGGCTTTGCCTTCAAAGTGAGACATTGGTGAGGCCGGTCCAGGATAGGTTCTCAGTGAGCAGTTGTGGACTCTGTGGAAACATTTAATCCTGGTGTATGCCAACCACAGTATTGCCCATCATCTAAGTTTTTAATCAGTCCTAACTACAACTCTGTGAAAGAGCTGCTGCTTTTCCTCCCTAATAGAGATGGAAGTTCTAGACGGGTCATGGTAGGGACATAAAATCAGGAAGCATAGCAAGAGCTCCATCCTGCCAGCTCCAAACACCTGTTTCAGCACGTTTGATTCCCGTATGGTATCTGGGACTGGGTAAAATCAGTTCTCTGGACTGAGCGTTCATCTAGCTAAAGCTCTGGGCTTCTGAAGAGTGTGGCAACAGTTCCCAGACTCTGCTGAATCTTTGAAACATATCAGGTGTTAAAACAAACAAAACACAAATCATCCATGAGCTTCCACATGGGAATTAGTGGATGAGCACTTAATAAGGCGTGTGGTTCTGGATACTGAGGCAACAGAAAAAACTGTGTCACCGTCCATCTCAGAACGTCTGATGGATAGATGTGGGGCGGGGGCAGGTGGGGGTAGAAAACATCACTTGATGTAGTCTTGCTCTGACATTGAGCCTTTAGCTCGAGTGTGCGAATGAACATGTGTGTGTAAGTGTATGTGTATATGTGTATCTGAGTGTATGGATGTATGTATGTGAGAATGTGTGATTATGTGAGGGTGCATGTGTGTGTATGACTATAAGTATGTGGAGTGGTATATATGTGTGAAAATGTACATGTGTGAGAGTGTGTATGAATGTGTGTGTTGTACATATATGTGAGAACGTGTTATTGTATATGTATGTGTGACTGTAAATGTGTGTGATGTGTGTAAATGTATGTATTATGTGAGATTGTGTATGTGTCTGTGTTAGTGTGTATACACAAATGTTTAAGTGTGTGTAAGAGAGGAAGAGAGAGAGAGAGAGAGAGAGAGAGAGAGAGAGAGAGAGAGAGAGAAGGAGAGACAGTCTGTTGGGGTTGGGGCAAAAGATCAAAAGCACCATATGTGCTGACCATTTGCTCTGCCACTGAGCCATACTCCAGCCTACGACGTTGTTTTAGGAAGATAAGTGTGGTCATTAGAATGACAATGGTCCCTACAGCCCTGTATATTTGAATTCTTGGTCCCCATTTGATGGAACTGTTTGGGAAGGATTATGAAGTGTGTCACTAGTAGTGGGCTTTGAGGTTCCAAAAGCCCACACCATTCCCAGCTCTCTTTCTCTCTCTGCCTCTGTCTCTATCATCTCCACCTGGATGTGAGCTCTCAGCTCCTGCTCCAGTGCTATGCCTGCCTGCCTGCCGCCATGCTCCCCACCATGATGGCCACGGACTCCAATCTCCTGAAACTCTAAGTCCCCAGTAAACTCTTTCTTCTGTAAGTTGCCTCTGTCATGGTGTCTTAGCACAGAAACAGAAAAATAACTTAGACAACGAGTATGATGGGATCCATCATCCTTTCTCCATTTTTTTTGTATATATATCTGCAGCTATTTATGTAAAAAGTTTAAATTCTTGCTCTTGTGGAGTTTACATCTGGTAGATGTTGATCGACAATGAAAAGTAAACATACTGGGTGTTTTTAGAAGATGGGCGCTGTGCAGTTTTACATGGGACAATCAGAGTAGGCCTGGAAAATTAATAGTTTCCTTTTCTTTCTGTTTAACAAATCTCAATGTTGTTTAGGATTTTGCCAGGTCTTGGGCTGGAGAGATGGCTCAATGGTTAAGAGCACCTGGGATGGAAATCGTGCCCTAAGAAGGGCTAAGGGCTCATCACTCTCCTTTTGAAGATTCCTCATCTGATCAGTTCACATCAAACTGAAATACACGGCTATCCATATGAAAGAAGGGGTGTTATATATTAAGTGGTGTGATGTTATTTATTAAGCAGCACTATTTACCATGCAAGAAAAGCCACAAGGCAGAACAAAACCCACTATAAGAGTTTATTAAGGGAATAGAGAGGGGGTGTGCTTAGGCCTATGAAGTGACCGTGCAGGAAGAGAGGGAAGGAATAGATGGAGCCTGCTTTTATAGGTCCCGCCCCCCTGCACATGCGCATATGGGCTTATGTAGCTATGCCACACATGCATAGATTACGTGATCACACTGCATGCAGCACACGGATTACGTAGGACGTAAGGCCCTAGGATGACTAAGCATCTTGCCTGGCTACTGGACTGTGGGTGTGTGCAATCATGCACATGGTCATGTAGCTGGGGGAGTGGCTAGGAATTCTAACGAAGGGGAACTTCACAGTTTAATCAGGAAAGGCCAATGACCTCAGCACCAGTTTTCAGCTACTCCTAAGGCTAGGGTTTTCTGGCTTTTCTTTTTTTTTATTTTTTTTGAGACAGGGTTTTTCTGTGTAGCTTTGCACCTTTCCTGGAACTCGCTTTGGAGACCAGGCTGGCCTCGAACTCACAGAGATCCGCCTGGCTCTGCCTCCCGAGTGCTGGGATTAAAGGCGTGCGCCACCACCGCCCGGCCTGGAGGGTCTTCTTCAACAGTCACTGCTGGGGGAAGTGAGTTTCCTGTGGATGACTGGCCACATGGTGTTGCAGAGGCTTTGCCTAGCCTCCTCTCCACAAACTGCACATATGGAGAAGAGAGCACATCTTTAGCACAGTGTCCACTAAGATCACCTGTTTATAGGGGAACCTGAAAGGGAAAGTAGCCATCTTGAGAGATGCTTCCTCTTCCCCTCCTCCAAAGGCATTTGCTGACCAGCAGTTTTAGAAGTGATCAGAAGTTGAACTTAAGGCTGGGAAAATCAATCTATGTATCCTGGACTTGGCAAAACAAGATATGGGGAGTAATGGACTCAACTGACCAGAAGTTGACATTAGAACAGAGTAGGACTACAACAATAAATCTGAATGTGTCAACAAAAGCAGGACATGGGGAATAAAAATTTATGTCTCTAGAGATACCCTGAATCCTGTTAGCAATTAGTAACCTTATGCTTACCTCACCCTAGCCCCCTCATCCAATCCCAAGCTGCATGTAAACTTTTCCTATATAAACCCCTTCAAGTGAGTGGTCGGGGCGTTCTCCTCCACCCAATGTGTTGGATGCTGGATGGTGGACCAAGCTTGCTTGTTTTGTTAATAAAAACCTCTGTGTGCTTGCATCGGATATTGGCTCTGTGGTGGTCTTGCTTGGGGGTCTTTCGACCTGGGCACAACAGGCAAATGGGTAAAAGAAGTCATGTCTTGTCCCTTTAGTGACATCAGCTACCTATGTTAGCATGAGAAGCCATGTACGCCACTTTCCAGGGTTTCCATTTCTGTATCTCCGACAGGAGTGCTAGGAAAAAAGAAGCATGACAGTAAGACTCCAATCTGCTTTTACAAACCAAGGTTACTGGGCTTCATTTAAAGGCAGGCACAGGCTGATCTCATATGACTGGCTATCCAGGAAGGAGAGGTGAGGTGTTCTGTGCCTCCCAGCCTTTCCTGGAAACAAGCAATGAGAAAGCATGGCGGTAGCTGCTAGGTCCGGATCCAAAAGCGGGGTCTGACTTGGGAGTAGAGGAGTATTCCTGTGGAACAGCTTAGGGAACTGGCAATGTGGTCAAAGGGACGCCTCCTCAGAGATGATCCCCCTACAAGCTCCTGGGAGATATTCCAACTCCCCTCCCAGGGCCTCGTAAGGTGAACAGAGTGGCCCCCGCGCAAACACCCAAGAGCAGTCTGCTCCAGCCCTCAGACCGATGGTGTTCTGAGGTGGAGACAGTCAACCTGGGTTTAACAGTTAGAGCCCCAGGCTGTGCACACAAATTCCTTCCGTGGGAGGGGCAGGCATTTCTTGTCCCAAGATGTTCCTTGGGTTCCTATAATGACCGCCACAGGCTAATAACCCAAGAATGACCAGATGAGGAGAAATTGCCCAAAGCCTACCCTTCGAAGGGTAGGACAGTCCCTTCTATGTTCAAGTTCAAGAGGTGCTCTGATCACATCATACCTGGCTTCTCTTCTGTACCAGCAGCCTGGGCACTCGCCCAAGCCTTCTGAATGGAAGGACCATTAAAGCCACCTTCCTCCCTGTACTCCCAGGGCATTCTTCCCTCTGTGCACTCCCGGGGGTCTGCTTTCTTCTCTGGAGCAGAAAATAAGATAAATCCTTGGGAAAGATGAACTAGAATAATCATCATGGCTCTAGAAAATCCAGATATGTTTTAAACAAAACAAACAAATAAAAATCTCTCCCGGCTCATCAGCACCCACTAGGGCCACTTGGGAATCATTAAAACTGGTTCCTGTCCCACGAACTGATGCTATGACCCCTGAGCTCAGTAAACATTAACTGCATGAGGAACATGTGAATGGTTGGTCTAAAGGAACTGTACTTGCATTATTTTTAATTTGTAAGAATTTCTGATATTTGTTTTTTGATTTTTTTTGTTTTGTTTTTTTTTTCCAGAGAGAGTCTCACTATATAACCCTGACAGACATGGAGCTTGATATTGTTAGGTCTGAAGACATCAGATATATTGACCAGGCTGGCCTCAAACTCACAAAGATCTATCTACCTCTGCATCTTAAAGGCTGCGATTAAAGGCATGTGCCACCATGCCAGGATTTAAGGTTTATTCGGTGTGTGTGTGTGTGTGTGTGTGTGTGTGTGTGTGTGTGTGTGTGTATGTGCACGTGCACCTAAGTGCAGGTGCCCAAGAGATGTCATATCTCCTGGAGATGGAGTTACAAGCAGTTGTGAGCCACCTATATTGGGAGCTAAGAACCAAACTCGGGTCCTCCGGAAGAGCAGCAAGCTCTCTTAGCGAATGAAGCATCTCTCCAGCCCATTTTATAATTTCAAATCTTACGTATTAATTTAGCACTTGAGAGGGTGGTGCCTGTGCCATGGTGATTGGGGGGAGGTCAGGGGACAACGTGTAAGAGCTCTCTTCTTCCACTGCGTGGATCCCCAGGACGAGGTCATCAGGCTTAGCATCAGCAACTTCCCCGATGATGAGCCTCCCTGAGGGCTTTACTATCATCTTTTTGGAGGATTGCTTTGATGAAATCCTCCAGCATTGTACGCTCATAACATGAGAAAGTTAAAACAAAACAAAACAAAAAACAAAACCAAGGAGGGAAACATGTTGATTTCCCACTCTGCAAGGCCTTAAGTTGATTACTGTGCCTCTGAATCCCTCACTTGACTTGCTGGCAACCCTTTAGAGATTTTGGTTATAGCTGTTAGCTCTGTGCTGTTCTCCCTCCCTGCCTGTGTAATGCGGTCTACCTTAATAAGGAGTACACACACACACACACACACACAGTCACATACATGCACACACTCACAATACACTCACACATGCATACACACACAGACTCACACACATGCATACACTCACAAATATACACTCAAAATACACTCACACACACACACACACACAGGCACACACTTATCTAATTGTATGACCATCCTTTCTGGTAAATTCCACTCCTACTTCCTGCACATGGGGAATGAGCAAAACGTAGCAGACCACTTAGACCCCTTCAGGGCCTTTCATGGGAGGTTCAGAACAGTACCTTCTTTGCCCACAAAGGCTTAGAATCCAGATTGGTTTAGCACCTGGAAGAGACGTGGCCCAGCATTTCTGTGGTTTGGGAAGAGACTACAGTCTCAATGAGAAACTAAACTGGATTGAGGGTTGGGCCTAGAACTCAACTAGAGAAGGCAAAGTACAGTGAGGAGCGTGGCTTCAAGGAACTTGGTAGCATCTTTAGTTCCGCGGGCACCCCTAAGCACACCAGAGAGCTCTGAAAAAAGCACTGTGCCCAGAACCCCTGCTTCAGAAATTCCAGCATTGAGAGGTTAAAAATCCTCGTAAGGAAAGCTCTGGTGAGAGCTCTTTCCAAGGAGCGACACTGCCTAGGACTCTTTCATCCCCATACAAAAGGGCCTGAGGGAGGGAGGAAGCCCAGGCTTCCTGTAGCATGACGCCTCCCATTTGCTGCCTCCTGATGTTCCAGTATTCAAAGATGACTCGCTCCGACCACAGTTGAGGCAATCAGAGGGCATGGTGAAATCCTTGACATAAAACTCGCTTCTCTAAGAAAGTCCTGAAAACATTTTCTGAAAACTGCAAAAGAGAGATGGGGGTTGATTGCAGTGTAACGATACTCGAGAGTGTGTATAAACGGTGGGTGGTAGTGTCTGGTAGTTACTCTCGCTATTAATTCACAGGAAGAGAGTTTACCTAAAGATGAAATACATGCGTCTGACATAGTTGTTACGTCGTGGTTACACTAAATCAGATTATTCCTATTTAGTATGATTTTGTCTCGCTTCAAGAAACGTTTGGGTTTACCGCGGAGAGGACTGACCCCGAGAGGAGGACCTGGAACTTCTGGCACACTAAACGAGGGTCATAACCTTAGACCAAGCAGCCATCCTAAACCATGCCGTTTTTACTGTGACCTTAACTAGATTCGGCCTCGTCCGCCGATGGTTTCAGTTTTCCTTTGATAACTATAGGCACGGGGCTCCCCCTGGTGAAGGAAAAAAGTCCCTGCAGTCTCCTTGCCCAAATCCAAAGGCACGGAACCCCGAAACCCCGAATCCTTCCAGGAAGAAGCGGTACCGGGACCTCTGTGGGTTTTCAGAATCCGGATGGAGATGCTGCGGGAAGGGGAGTCTGCGCGGACGCTCCGAGGGCGCGGCGTGTTTCCGCGGGGCTGCGTTCCCCGCTCTGGGTCGCCGATCTTTCCATAGTGTCAGACTCTTTGGCTAAAAAAAACAAAAACAAAAAACAAACAAACAAACCAAAAAAAGGCGAAAGCTGAACAAACAAGAAAAAGGGGCACAACACCCAATCGTGCGCCGTGGTCGGTGGAAAGGAGAAGTAGAGAGAATGCAGGGGCTTACTTTATCGGTAGCGTGGCCGAGCGGTCTAAGGCGCTGGATTAAGGCTCCAGTCTCTTCGGGGGCGTGGGTTCGAATCCCACCGCTGCCATCAGATTTCTTTTGCACTCGTGTGTTGAAAATTAAACTCTGCTCTCCCTTCCTCGGCGCCTAGCGCTTGTTTCCAGCGGGCAGAAAGAGTGGGTGGGTGGGTGGGCGTCCTTTTGAGCGCACGTTCTTAACCTGGTCCTTCCTAATGCAAACTGTTTAAAGACAGTGGCGCCCTCGCCGGGTGTCCTTGAATGCTCGGTCTCCCAAAGACATCGAGCTAAAAGGGGACGCGACCCAACTCAGGAGCACACTCCGAGCCCTTCTCTGCCATGGGCAGTGTCCTGTGGGGTAAGGACGACAGGAAGGTGACTAACACACACTGCCTGTCCAGGACACTCCTCGTCAAGTGGGGATAAGAACAGCACAAACCTCCGATGGCCGATTCGACACCTACGTGCACGGTACTTAGAGCAGAGTCGGGAAGAGTAGGTTTAGGCTTCCACATTTTCATGCAAGCCCATCACAGCATGGCCCCTACGCTCGGCCCCTACGCCAGCCTCTACCTATGAAAACGAAAGACCAAAGATCAATACTATTTACCCAAGACTTGTAGAAACCAGTAGATAGGACCAGGAGGAGAGCAAAGGTGTTCGTTCTTTACTAATCCCCTACTATGTGTCGGGGACACTGCGAAGTGTGAGGATTACAGCAGCCAGCGTAATAAAATGCTTGTCTCGTGGGGCTCTATCCAAAGAGAGGAGAGGACTGCAAGTCAGCGCTTTGGAGGAAAGGGACAACAATATATAATAACGCTACCCAGTAGTGAGCTGGGAATGGTGAGACACCCCAGCACTGGGCAGGCTGAGGCAGGAGGATTTTGAGTTTGAGGCCGGTCAGGGCTCTATACTGAGTTCTGTCGGACCATGCCTTTTAAAAGAAAAGCTAATTAATAGTATTCAGCAGTGATACGTGCCGTAAAGAAAAATCACAGGGCTCAGTGACAGCTGGGGCTACTTGGAACGGAGTGCTCCAAAAAGGTGTCTCTAAAACGGTGACGTTTGAACACAGGAGTAAAGAGAAATCATATAAATATGCGACGGGATTATAATCTAGGACAGAAAAATATTTAGGCTCCTGTATTTGAAAAGCGGGTGTGTGTGTGTGGGGGGGGGGGGTAGACCAGCATAGCTAGAATTGGGGGCGCGTGTCAGGAGTTTAGGGCAAAATTCCCAGATTTTGTTCTAAAGGTGGTGAGGAGATCCGAACAGAATGTTGCCTTTTCCCTTGTTTAATGGGACACACGGTTGTTCTGTAGAATGGAGAACAGAGCCTGAGGAGACGAAGCTAAAAGGCTTCTGCGGAGTCTGTGGAGAGCTGACGGCAGCCGCGGGGACAGTGAGGAAAGGGACCCGGTTCATGAGCTAAAAAAAGAAAAGGGGAAGGGGTTGTCGTGGACAAAAGAACGGAGACAGGCGCCCATTAACGCGTGACAAGCACAGCGGCCCCTTCGGAGAGGCCGGTAACTCGGCTTTACCCAGAAAAGTAGATTGCTCTTTAGTTTTCATTGTTGATTGCTTAGAGTGACTTCCAGATTTCACGACTCAAAAATCGGGCTCGTCCGGGATTTGAACCCGGGACCTCTCGCACCCTAAGCGAGAATCATACCCCTAGACCAACGAGCCGCCGGCACACTGGGTTTGTCCTTCTACCCCAAGGCTCATGCTCGGTCGTAGGTAATGGGATCCGCGGTGGCGCAGCGCCTTCTGCTGGCAGGCCGAGCGCCGGGTCCCGCTTACAAAGCTAACCGCCGGCCTCGCGCGGAGTCCCGGCCGGGTGGCCCCGCTGCTTCCGGCGGCAGACGCGAGGCGCGAGGCTGAGAAGCCGCAGACCCCGGGTGCAGGGCGGACGGGCGGAGGACGCACGTTTGCTCAAGGGCGGCCCCTGCACTGACTTGAAAACAAAAGGAGAGTCGAAGGCCCCAGCGAGATTTGAACTCGCGACCCCTGGTTTACAAGACCAGTGCTCTAACCCCTGAGCTATGGAGCCCTCACCTGAGCAGTGCTTTCCTACTCCTCTTCTTATAGATATGCATTGTCAACCTGTCCGTCTGCAGGACTGAGCGGGATTCGTCACCAGGGAAGTTCCAAGATCTCCCGATGCAAACACAGGGAACGTTCTCTTGTCCCGTTCGTCCCTGACGTGTTCTGCTTTGAGCAGAGCCGCCCTCAGACTGTCATCCCGTCTTCAGTCTTGGTGACTGAAGCGGGGCCTCCCGAAGTGCACGGAAAGGACCCGGCCAGTGTTCACGGGAGCTGCAGGACACGAGGGGACTGACCCCGAGGAGGTGCAGCGCCCGAGGACCGCGGCCAGGCTCAGCCCGCGCCCGCCTGTCTGGATGGAGCAAACCTAAGCTTAGCCCTGCTTTTTTTTGCAGTGAATGCCTCCCTGGAAGGCTCAGGAGCAGGAGCAATCGGTGCATTGCACAAGTTTATCCCTTCCTTAAGGGCACACTGACACATCTTTGCTTTAAAGAATAAAATAAGATTTGCATTTGGAAGCTTTTTCAAATCCTTGTTTGTATAACCCGGTAAACAAGAACAGAAACATGCATTAACTTAGGAAAAACTCCACAGCTGTTCTCTACGGAAAATACAACCACTTGTTACACTCACTACCTCCCTCCTGTCTTGTGTAAATGATGCTGCTGACCCCAATTTTTTTTTTTTTTTAAAGAAATGAATGAGCTCCGTTAATTAGGAAAATAAGGCATCTGCAGTTCTTGATCCGGGGTTGAGTCCAAGAGGCCTCACCAAGCTGGCCTGTGCACAGAGTAGGGCACGCAGGGTTTTTGTGTGGCCCACGTGGACCTGCGTCTCCTCGCTGTTTCCCCTCTCCCTCATCATCCTCTGGTCATGTTCTTGGCGCCTCTCCTCTTCCTAGAATATATTCCTTCACCCTCCCCTGGTCACAATTTGGTGGGCGCATTTCCATTCTCTACATAGACTGATTCATTCTCCTTTACTGATTATCTGTTACATATTTAAGAGAATTTTTAAATAATTAAAAGAACATTCCAAAAAAGAAGTCAGGGCAATAACCACGGGCCTGACATTTGTCTGCCAAAACAAATAAACTTTTCACCAGTAGACCCTATCGACATTCAGCCTTTCCTATTCCTAGGAATCATACCAGTATCTTTGCCAAACTCCCACGTTTTCCTAGCCGACCAGAGCTCACCGTTTTCTTCGGCCCCTTCCGGTTGAGATCAGCGCCATCGCTCTGTGTCCAAGTGTGCCTGGACATCCTAAGCTTCCGCTGAGCAACTTGACTCCTAGCTGGGAATCACAAGAATATTTTATTACGTTTTTGCTTGTTTGTTTGGCTTCCATTTTCCCTTACATTTTTATCCTGAAATACTTTAATCCTAGTAAAGGAAATAAGCAAAGATCTTCTAAACAGGGAGACACAAAAAACATTCAGAATGTGGTCCAGCAAGACAGCGGGCTGCCCGGCCTCCATCATTGGTGGGCGTAGCTGCAGGCGAGAGTGTGGAAGCTTGTTAGCAGACGTCTAAGAACGAGAGTTGGGGTCTGCTGTGACTATTGGCACACGAAGCTGAAGGAGTTATACTGATGAAGGCACCCTACGTGTTTCAGATTGTAATTTTTGCCTTTCCTTAGTTGGGCATCACTTGTAACTGGAGGGGCCGTTGGTCATTAGTCAAGTCCCCATCCTCTAGGGCTGACGTTTTGGTTTGTGATCAGTGTTTCCCCTCCTCCCAGACTCGCTCTGACTTTTGAGGGGTTGATGCGTGGTTTCCTTGGCTGGTCATGGTCAATAATGGTTTTATTTCCTGAAGCGGGTTGTTGTAAAGTCTTGGGCTCAAGAGAAACACCAGGCAGACTGTCCCAAGCTTTATTTGATGCCAGACAGAATGGTGAGCTCCAAAGGAAAAGGCCTCAGACCACCGAAAAGAGCAAAGATGGCCATTTCAGTCTTCAGGAGAGAGAAGGGGTCCTATACTGTGAGGAAGACGTTTTGTCAATATGTGGCTTAGAAGATATGGAGGAAGTTGGGAAGCCCAGAATGCTTAGTCAAACTGGTATCCATCACACAGGATGTGCCATCTGCGGCCTAATTAGCTTAGAGTCTGGCTGCCCAAGGAGCTTGTGTCTTAGTTAGGGTTCTTGTATCTATGATAAGTGTCTTTTCATTCTATTGCTTGAAGACACACCATGACCAAGGCAACTTAAAGAAGTAAGCGTTTAACTGGGGGCTTGCTTACAGTTTCAGAGTGTTTAGTCCATGAACGTGGTGAGGAGCATGGCAGCAGGCAGGCATGGAGCTGGAGTACTGAGCTCACATTGGATAGGAATGTTACAAGCAGAGAGCAGGCTCGAGACTGGGCCTGGAGGGGACTTCCAAAACCTCAAAGCCCACTCCCGATGACACACCTCCTCCAACAAGGCCACACCTCCTAATCCTTCCTAAACAGGTCACCAACTGGGGACCAACCATTCAAACACATGAGCCTGTGTGGGCCATTCTCATTCAAAGCACCATCATAAAACACCATGATCAAAAGCAACCTGGGGAGGAAAGCCCTTATTTCATCTTATAGTTTCTATTCCATCACCCAGGGAAAGGGCAGGAACTCAAGGCAGGAACCTGAGACTGGAGGTGACGCAAAGACCGTGGAGGAGTGATGCTCCCTGGCTTTGCTCCCCATGACTTGCTGCATTTTCTTTCTTACAGCACCCAGGCCCACCTGCCCGGGGGTGGTACTGTAATGAGGCAAGGCAGTGCAGGGGTTCCTCCATCTTGTAGTCTTGCAGAGGCCATTTCAGGTTTGTCTAAATTTGATCTCCTTGATGGAGAATCCCACGGAAAATTACCCAGCTCTATTCTAGGAACCCAGAATCAAGTTGCTTCTGTTAAACTGCTCATTCTGCGAAGCACCCCCCACCCCCTGCAGCTGCTGAGTGAGATGGCAGGACAAGGTGTTTGCTTTCAACAATCCTGTGCTCTGGACACTCAGGACTACACTTAAGTCCTGAATTCCTGCGTACAGTCCCAGCAGGCTGGAATAAAGACTTCCAATTGGCTACAAACTTTGTCTGAGCGGTCATCTCTGGGGAGCTCCCTGTACCACTCATCATGAGCTGGGCCTTCCCACATCCATCATCAAACAAGAAAATGCACCACAAGCTTGCTCACAGACCAGTCTGGTTGGATTGTGTTTAGTTAGTGTTTCTATTGCTGTGAAGAGACACCATGACCATGGCAACTCTTACAAAGGGAAACATTTAACTGGGGCTGGATTATAGTTTCAGAGGTTCCGTCCATTATCGTCATAGCAAGAAGCATGGCAGCATGCAGGCAGATAGATGTGATGCTGGAGAAAGAGCTGAGAGTTCCACATCTTGATCCGCAGGCAACAGGAAGTGAACTGTGAGCCACGCTGGACATAGCTTGAGCATAGGAGACCTCAAAGCCCGCCTCCACAGTGACACACTTCCTCCAAAAAGCCACATCTCCTAATAGTGCCGCTTGCTATGGGGGCCATTTTCTTTCAGACCACCACAGGGTATTTTTCTTATGTTTCCTCTCTCACAAAAAAAAAGAAAAAAGAAAGAAAGAAATGAATGAAGTAAGGAAGGATGGAAGGAAGGGCCAAAGAGAAATATCAAGGGAAAAAGTCAACCAGCAGTGTGGTAAGGATCTTCCGAGGTAGCACTGTGGAGACTGAGATCTAGACAGCCTTACCACAGCACTTTTTGCCCAATAGAGAAACCTGCACCTAGGAGGGCATGGGAGAATTAGTTTCCACTTGTCCCACAGCCATTCTTCTCTCACAGTCAAGAGGCAGAGGAATGATCTTAAGTGGTCTCATTATCGGGTAGTAAACTTGGTCTCTCTATCCATGAAGCCAGATGGTTTAGTTTTGGTTTTCTAATGTTTATTTTATCTTAGGTGTATGGGTGTTTTGACTGCAGGTGCATGCAGTACTCTTGGAGGACACAAGAGGGTGCTGGAGTGTGTCGGAGCTCCTGGAATTGTCCTTACACATGGTTAAAAGCCACCATGTGGATGCTGGGAAACAAACCAGGGTCCTCTGGAAGGGCAGCACACTCTCTTACCACAGGGACGTCTCTCCAGCCCCAAGACAGGTTTTGTTTTATTGTTATTTTGTTTGAGACAGGGTCTTAAGATACAGCTCTGACTCCCGAGTGCTGAGATCACAGGCAGGCACTGTACGGGCCTGGCCCCTGACAGTTTTTTAGAGCCGATTGTGGAAGCGGACGGAACCAGCTTCCCAAAGCCACAGATGAGCATTACTTTGAATCTAGCTAAGCAAGCATCAACAATTATCCAAGACCCAGAACCAACAGCTCATCCTTACAGACCAGGAACTGCCAGGAATGTCTGAGAAAGTTTGCCAAGATCCTTTAGATTTTGTTTTCTGTTTTGTCTGATACTAAAATGTTTCATAAATCTATTATAAGGAAAAGTGGGGATGAGGAGAAATGCATTCAAATTCTTCCTGTCTACACATTTTGTCTAAATCCAACAATGACTGTTTTCATGCTGGAGGAGCTAAGAACTTGGTAGCAGATGCCAGCAGACCTAATTTGGTGTTAAAGGCCTGGAAGATTCCCAGCTGGTTGCTGGTTTTCTATCCTTGTTGGACCACGGAGACGCTGGGTTTAACATCTGGAAAGAGTGGTAGCAGCTGCAGAACTGGTCACCCTCACCAACAAGGAGGCAATGAAGGCGGGCGAGCAGATCTCTCTTTTCCTCAGACCTCTCTACATGTGGAGCCCCTCCTCCCAAAGGTGCTGTCCATCTGGAAGAGAGTCTTCTCCCTTCATATAATCTTTCCTGGGAATGCCTCCCAGACCCTCCCAGAGGCTTGTCTCTCGGTTCCAGAGAGACCCATCCACAGCGACAATCTAACAGAGCCTCACATTAACTTGAAGTGCTTTCTGTGTGCTCCTGTGTTTAAGAAGCCTTTATCTGGGCTCATCTTGTGCTATTTACATTTAGGGTGAGGGTCTCTGAAAAGTTCACATGCTGCTGTGATTTGAAAAAGACAGGCTACTGTATTTGAACACTTGTCTGGAGTTGGTAGTGCTGTTTGGGAAGGTTATGGGGAGTTCTGGCCTTATGTGATCCCCAGGACTGGAAACAAATAAAGAAGCCAGCCAGCCAGCCAGCAAAGAACACTTAAACAAGTGGGTAAGTATCCAAAGGCTTGCTAGACTTTTTTGTTTCTTTTTGCTTTGTTTTTCGTTTTGAGATTTTATTTTTATTTGCGTGTGAGTTAAGACTTATTTACTTTATTTTATATGAATGTCTGCCTCTCTCCAATGAGTACCACATTTGTACAGGTGCCTGAGGAGGCCAGAAGAGCTAGAGTCATAGAGGTTGTGCTAGGAATCGAACTCAGGTCCTCTGGAAGAGTAGTATGCACGCTCAATCACTGAGTAATCTCTCCAGCCCCTATATATGTGTGTGTGTGTGTGTGTGTGTGTGTGTGTGTGTGTGTGTGTGTGTGCCACATGTATGTGGGTGGCTGTGGAGGCCAAAGGAGAGTGTTGGATCCCTGGAGGCTGGAGTCACAGGTGGTCACGAGCTACCTGACATGAGTGCTGAGAACCCAACTCACATCTTCTGCAAGAGTAGCAAGTGCTCTTCATCTCTGAATATTCTCTTCAGCCCTCAACATGCCTATTTTTATACTTCAGTGTATCTTCCATATATAAGCTGTCTGACTCAGATAAATTACAGAAGGAACATGGGTGTCAGGTTCAATTACAAAGGCCATTGAATCTAGAAATGATGACCATGACCCTGCTCACATGTATGCGTTTCAAGTAAATTCTAATGCCAGTGTAGAGACAGGACAGGCGTGTAGAGCATGGAAGCAGGCCAGCCAGGACACAACTGCCGTCACTAACACAGAAAGCGATGAAGACCAGAAATCACCTTTACAGTATACGGCACATGAGATGCTGTAAAGAACTTTCTTTTACCAAACACGTTGAGATGTGGTATTTTGCTTGTTTATTTATTTGGTTTTTGCTAGGCGTGACAGCGTAATGGCCAGAGGAGCACAAAGTCATTCAGGAAACAGGCTGATCCCATTTCATCCACACACAGGAAGCAGAGAGAGAAGAGGAAGCAGGACAAGGCTATAGATCTCTATATTCTTACCATCTCAATTCTAAATTCCACAAAAGTGGAAAGACGGTCTCATCTCATCAATGTGCTCAATCATTATTTGTTTATGAAAAGAATGTAAAATGTAAAAAATTAAATTAATTCTGATTTTGATTGAAAGAAATCTTCAGAGAGGAGTTCTAATTTTTTCTAAATCTTTAAAATAAAGTTATGTATGTGTGTGTATGTCTACATGAGACTATGCTCTATATGTGAAGTACTCTTGGAGGCCAGAAGAGGGTGTGGGATCCCCTGGAGCTGGAGTTACAGGCAGTTGTGAGCTGGGAGGTGAACTCAGGTCAGGTCCTCTGGAAGAGGACTGGCCTCAACTCAGACTGGCCCAGGCTGGCCTCAAACTCAAAGTCCTCCTAGCTCTGCCTCTTACATGCAGAGATTACGGTTATGCACCCATACACCCAGCTCTAAAATGCTCTTTAAGATCTGGAACAGGGTGAGGAGATGGTTCAGCAGTCAACAGCATTTGCTGCTCTTCCGGAGGACCTGACCTCGTGGAATTTCTAATTGAGATGGCAAGACTGTAGAAAATGTAGCCAGGCAGTGGTGCCCCACACCTTTAATTCCAGCTCTTGGGAGGCAGAGGCAGTCAGGTCAAGAGTTCAAGGCCAGCCTGCTTTATAGAACAAGTTCCAGGACAGCCAGGGCTACACAGAGAAACTCTGTCTCGAAAAGCAAAACAAACAAACAGACAACAACAAAGAAAGAAAAAAAAGAATATGGAAAGTGTAATAATTTTGTCTTTTTCTAAGACTTATTTTTATTTTAAATTATGTGTGTTTGTGTGTGTGTTTTAGGTACGTGACTGAGAGTGCAAATGATATGTATATGTGTGTATTTGGGTATGTGACTATGAGTGCAGATGATGTGTGTGTGTGTGTGTGTATGTGTGTGTGTGTGTGTGTGTGTAGGTATGTGAATGTGAGTGCAGATAATGTACATATGTGTGTGTGTGTGTAGGTATGTGAATGTGAGTGCAGATAATGTACATATGTGTGTGTGTGTGTGTGTGTGTGTGTGTGTGTGTGTGTGTTCAGGTATATGAATGTGAGTGCAGATAATGTATATATGTGTGTTTAGGTATGTGACAATGAGTGCAGATGATGTGTGTATGTGTGTGTTTGTGTGTGTGTGTGTGTAGGTATGTGAATGTGAGTCCAGATGCTGCAGAGGTCATTGGATCTACCTAATGTGGGAGCTGAGAACTGAACTTCAGTCCTTTAAGAGAGTGACCAGTGCTCTTAACCACTGAGCCAACTCTCCAGCATGAAAATGCAGTGATTTTAAAACAGAAATACCTGTTTCTGGAAAAATACACAGTTCATGAATTTATTTTATTTATTATATTTTGAGACAGGGTCTCACTGTGTATCCATGGCTGGCCTGGAACTCACTATGTAGACCAAGGTGGCCTTGAACTTACAGAGATCCGCCGGCCTCTGCCTTCTGAGTACCAAGATTAAAGATGTGAGCCGCCACATTCAACAGCCCAAGAAATTTTATTTTAACAGAAATCTGTCCTATACTGAAGTGTACAATATGGAAAACTTACAGAGGACATAATGATTGGAGGAACACGTGAACCTATGCTTAAGGAGGAATAAATACAAATTCCACACTGATAGGAGAAAACAATTACATGGAGGCTAATTTACAAGAAACATGGAACATAAGGACGCTGTGGAGAAAAGTGTGTTAGGAGAGAACTTGTTTGTAAGTGTAAGCAGGTTTGTAAGTTTATCTTAAAGGATGGGAAGACATTTAAGTGGCCTGTGTTAGAGTAGATGATGCATTTGAAAGGATCACTTAGAGGCCAGGCAGTGGTGGCACACACCTTTAATCCCAGCACTTGGGAGGCAGAGGCAGGCGGATCTCTGAGTTTGAGGCCAGCCTGGTCTACATAGCGAGTTCCAGGACAGCCAAGGCTACACAAAGAGATTCTATCTCAAAAAACAAAACAAAAAACAAAAAAGAAAGAAAGAGAGAGAGAAGGAGGGAGGGAAGGAGGGAGGGAGGGAGGGAGGGAGGGAGGGAGGGAGGGAGGGAGGGAAAGAGAGAGAGAAGAAAGAAAGCAAGTATCACCTAGGTTGCTGTAGAACTGAAGAGAACTGGGATAGATTTAGGACTGACCAGGCAGTGAGGACAAG
Organism: Peromyscus californicus insignis; assembly: GCF_007827085.1. Classification (NCBI taxonomy): domain Eukaryota; kingdom Metazoa; phylum Chordata; class Mammalia; order Rodentia; family Cricetidae; genus Peromyscus; species Peromyscus californicus. The sequence continues at coordinate 72,378,039 of NW_026294413.1, read as the reverse complement.
TCTTAATGGGAGATTGAATGCAATAATGAAGCGGTCAGTTTGTGTACTGAGGTAGAAAGAAATTAAAGGTTAGAGAAAAGGGCTGAGGAAATGGCAGGTTGAGTCTTGAGCGTGTTGAGTGGGAGATACCTCCACGGAGTTAGCTCGACAATGAACCTGTGAGTCTGGTGATGAGAGATCGGGCCTAGAGATAAAAATATCTCAGGCATCAATGTGCAGTTATTAAATCTGGGATGTAAATGAAAATTCCTAAAGGGAGCAGAAAGTCAGAAGGAAAAAGCCCTTGAGGCACCATTATTTAACAACACATGGAGGAGAAAAGTAGGGGTTGGAGAGATTCTTAGTGGGGAAGCACTTGCCGGGCAGGTGTGAGATCATGGCTTTAGATCCTAAGAACTTGAACAAAAACAGGGTACAGAGCCGGGCGGCGGTGGCGCACACCTTTAATCCCAGCACCCAGGAAGCAGATAAAGGCACCTGTCTATGAGTTCAAGACCAGCCTGGCCTACAGAGTTAGTTCTAGGACAGCCAGGGCTACCCAGAGAAACCCTGTCTTAAAAACAAACAAATCTGAGAAGTAGGGTACAGCAGCACACATCTGTAATTCCTGTGCCCCTATGGGGAGGTGGGAGGTGGGGGCGAGAGCGTCCCTTGAAGCTTAGCCTACGAGTGTGCACATTGCCCAGAAGGCAAGGACCAATGCCAAAGTTGTCTTCTGACCTCCATATATGTGCCATGGCATGTATACACCTGCACTTACAGTGTGTACACATCACACACACATGCAAATCATAATCATGCATATATAAATACACATACACACAAAAACAAGAAGAACAGACCAAAAGAAAACAGCTGGAAATAAGAAAAGCTGACTAGCCGGGCAGTGGTGGCACACGCCTTTAATCCCAGCACTCGGAAGGCAGAGGCAGGTGGATCTCTGTGAGTTCAAGGCCAGCCTGGGCTACAGAGCAAGATCCAGGACAGGCTCCAGAGCTACACAGAGAAGCCCTGTCTCGCAAAAACCAAAAAACAAAAAAAACCAAAAAAAAATAAACAAAAAAAAAAGAAAGAAAAGAAAAGCTGACAAAGAAGGATGAAGACAGAAGGATTTCACATGAGTTTATTTTTATGCATGTTTAATTGTGTGTATGGGGAGGGTGTGTACGGCATGTGGATATGTGTGTGTGTGTGTGTGTGTGTGTGTGTGTGTGTGTGTGTGTGTGTGTGTGTGTGTTTATATGGTACATGCATCCCCATGCAGAAGCAAAGCAGGATGTTGAGTATCTTCAAACGCTCTCCTTATTACCCCGAGACAGGGTCTCTCACTGAATTGGAAGCTCACCACTGTCACTAGGCTGGCTGGCCAGTGAACTCTTGGAATCCATCTCTCTTCCCTCCCAAGGCTGGAGCTGCAGCTACTCACAGGCATGCTGACTTTTTACACAGGTCCTAGGGATTTGAACTCAGCCGTGGATGCAGAGCAAGTGCTTTAACCCAATGAGTCATCTTCCCTGCCGCCATCATCATCATCATCATCGTCATCATCATCATCATCCATGGGGTCTCATGTATCCCAGGCTGGCTTCAAACTCTATGTAGGTGAAAATAACCTTGAACTTCTGATCCCTTCCAAGTATCGGGATTACAGACACACATTACCACATTTAGTTTACAAAGCGATCGAGCTCAAACCCAGAACTTCATTCATGCTAGGCAAGCCCTCTACCAATTAAGCTACACCCTCAGGCCTCCTTCTGATATTTTTCTAGTATTATTGCTTTGCATAAATATTTGGAAACCTTTATTGGAAGTGTAGTCAGTCTTCACTTTTGAATAGAGGATGTACACAGATATTCCTAAAGGTCGACTTAGGGATATTTTAACAGATCCCAATCCCAGACAAATGCACACATGTGCAAACACTGCAGGTGTTATGATGATGGGTGGGAGATAAAACCATCATTTGGGTCTTGATATATCAAATAGTATGAGTTGGGCTGGAGAAATGGCTCAATGGTTAAGAGTACTTCCAGAGAATCTGAGTTTGGTTCCCAGCACCCATGATCGCCTCTGTGGGCACCCATACTCACGTGTGTGATACAATCTAGGGGTCTTGATCAGGTTCATTTTCTCTGCCAGTTAAAGAATTATAAGGCGAGCAGGGGGGACAATCTCTCAAGCAAGATACGTAGCAGCAGAGAAATCTCAAAGTATGAAAGTGGGAGCAGATAGATTCAGTTGAAGGAAGGTGTTTATCGGGAGGTGAGAACACACGCATACAGCAGACACACAGAGAAAAAGACCCTCTGCAAAGCAGAGGAGGCATTCAGGAACCCCAAAACCCCAGGCTCTTCTCCAGGGCTCAGGTTGTTGAAATCTCTGAAGAGTTTCCCTCCCCCAGCTTAGGGCTGATCACTTTGAAGAAAGATAGAATAGTCTATTGGCCCATAACTGTTGTGTAACAGTCCATCAGCTGAGGGCCTATTGGCAGAGGGAAAAAGGCCTTCCAGGACTTTGTTTTAAGCTGTCAGGCTTTTGTCTCAGACCAGAAGGTGAGGAAGAAGGCAGCCATCTAGGAAGTTGGTCACCTGTGTTACCTAGCCATGGCCCTTCTCCTTGTCTGCCTACCAGAGAGTCTAACTCCTGGTCTCTTGTGTGCATACCCCACATTCCCCCAACAGAGACACACAATTAAAATAAAAATAAGACATTAAAAATAGTGTGAGTTGTTATTACTAGGTATAAGGCAGAGTCAATACATTTCACTTGAAAAAGGAATTTTAGAGTTGGTATCTTTGAAGCTCACTGTGGGTGCTTTCAAGACGGTCCAGATGAAGGAAGAGCTGGTAGCGAGGCTGTGTGAATCTGAGACGGAGTCCCTCTACTTTCAACTTCCTGTCTTCTTCCTCGGACTTTCCGGAAGCAAAGCGTTGTCCGAAAGCTCTGCTACTACCTTTCTGAGCATGTCTTTCAACGCTTCCTTGACTCGATCGTTGCGCAAGGCATAGATAAACGGATTCAGCAGAGGAGTCACAAATGTTGTTACCACTGTCACTGACCAATTAGTATCCACGGAGCCACTCTGTGACGGCCGTACATAGAGAAAAATGGCACTCCCATAGAAGAGGGTTACCACCATCAAGTGGGAGGTACAGGTGGAGAAGGCCTTCTGCCGGCCTGATGCGGAAGGAATACGCAGGACAGCCAGGACGATTTGGCCATAGGATGCAGCGGTAATAGTGAGTGAGGACACAATGACAAGAAAGGCGAGGATAAAGTCAGTCTCCTCCAGCTTCGTGGTGTTGGTTCATGCCAGGTGTAGCAACGGGCCACTGTCACAGAAGAAATGCTGTACCACAGCGCCCTGTTTGCAGAAAGGAAGTAAGGCCACTGTCACTGTGGGGCCAAGCACGGAGAGGAGTCCCCCTACCCAGCAGGCTAAGGCCACACGAAAGCACACAGCTCCGCTCATGAGCAAGGGGTAGTGCAGAGGTCGGCAGATGGCCAGGTAGCGGTCCACAGACATGACAGCCAACAGGAGGAACTCAGAGGCCCCGAGAAAGAAGTAAAAATAAAACTGGGCAATGCATGCAGCAAAAGAAATGGTGTGTTGTTTTGAGAGGAAATTGCTAAGCATCTTAGGAATGATGACAGAAGTGATCAGAATCTCTAGGCAGGACAAGTTACCCAGGAAGAAATACATGGGCGTCTGCAGACGATGATCAGCTCCTACCACCCCCACAATCAACGCATTTCCCGTTAGAGTCAACAGGTAAATAAGAAAGAACGTAGAAAACAGTTCCACTCCTGTGCTGTTAAGATTTGGGAAACCTGCCAGGACAAACTCTGTAGTCCCATCACTGTGGTTCCCACATGGGGCCATTATTATCTCTTCCGCCTGTAAGACAATATGAACGTGGTCATGAGAAAGGAATGTCCGATTACTCATCCTGAAACTCAACATCATTATCTGATTACAGAGCTGGAGAAATTTTCCCTAAAGAGTAGCTCAGCCTTAAGAAAATATCAGGAGCCTGAATCTCCACATATCTCACTCTCAAATCTTGACTGATGGTTCTTCACGATGACGAGGAAAATCTCTCTGAATATCTGAATTGGGCGAAGATATGAGAACACGATTCTGTGAAGAAACAGGCTCCCGCTGACTTCCTGCCTTTGAGTTCTTGTGTCCCTACTCTCTGGGCTGAGTCCACTGTGCTCCTTGGCTGCAATTTTTGGTAAGGAGTGAGTGAAATAACAGGACAAAGGATTCCAAAGCGTTTCCAATGCCAACCTAACAAATGAAGTGGCAGAGAAAATCCTAGGATGAAAGTCAAAATCTAGGCCTGGCTTGCCACCACATTTGGAAGATGATCGAGAATGGAGCTTTGTTCGCATTTCAATAACCGAGTCACACAACTGGCAGTAGAAGCTGGGCCATTTTGTACATGAATTCTCCCTTTTTATGGAGAATGAAGAATCGAAGGAAACTCAGATCTCCACAAAATGTTTGCATTTCTGAAGTAAGTTGTAATACGAAAAAGGAGGATAGAACAGTAAGCCATGTTGATTCATTTAATTAGTCTGCTGCCTTCAAGTTAAGTACACTTGTTAATATAAATATGAGTTCATGAAGCCTTTTTTCAATTTGTGACACTTTCTCCGCTGAACCACAGTCCAAAACCTTTCCAAAACCGGACGCCATTGGATTGTCAGAAACAGAATTACTAATTCCTGGCTATAATTAATTAAATTGGAAATGGAGCTGGTTCAAGTCCTTCCAGTTCCACCAACTAAAAAAATAAAAATAGCCAAAGTGATGAGATCCTGAAGTGCTGTCTTAATGGAGTCTCCATTAAAAGATAAGGAAAACACAAAAGAAAAAACGAATTAAAAACATCAGAATTGATTTTAAAAGCATTGATTCTTCTCTAGCTGTACTGTTCTGAACACACCCCAACCATCCAATTCCCAGCAAACATTAGACTCCTTACATTCTGCTCTATTATCCTTTCTCACCTCCGAATCTTAGATGTGTGAGTGGGAAGCATTTGTACCTTTTGTCTAGGACACAGCAGTTTTGTGATCCTTCACCTTAGGGGCTCATCCGGTGTCCTCCCTCCAGCCTCTACAGAAATCACATTGTATAGGTTAGGACTGCCGTGTTATCTCTGCTCTCCTCATGTGCCACATTCTGTATTCGGTGATTCAGAGACAGGCCACATTGCTGGGTCACTGTTCAATGCCTAATGATGTGACAGAACAGTTAGGGTTCGTGACCAGAGGAAATGCTACTGGTGTGTGGAGAATGCCAAGAAGGATATCAGAAATGAGCCTCACAGAGAGGGGAAAACAGTATTCTCAAGAAAGAAATGCCTAAAATAAACAGTCTCAAGTGAGTGCTTGAGGCGGGAGGGACATTTCCACGGAAGCAATGCATTCGACCAAAGAACAGAAACTAAGGAGACAACACCGGATATCCAAAGACAGACCTATTTTCTGGACCCTCTGACATTCCCTATGAAACTGCTTCTCTGGCCTGAGCCTATCTTTATCTGAAGTGACAGGACAGTGACTTACCTGCTCCCAAATGCCATTGATACCTTCACAAGTGTAGGGCCTTGAAATATTTATCTTTCCCAATTTACGAGTCAACATCCCCTTCCATGCTATGGTCCTTCCGGCACCCTGTACTGTGAAGCTGATGGTAGCCTGGTGTCCTTGGCGTTCCAAGGGATGGATGCTACACTCGGGAAAACAGAGAGTTGGGTAACGCCTCTTCCCTTGGGCTTTCTGCCCTGGCATAACCTCTGGTACTAATTTTCTGCCTAGTGAGCACAGGGGCTTTCTGACCCTGAGGAGGGTGTTACACTGTTCCTTCACAGGCTTTCTTTGTTTGATGTTTGTTTTGAGACAGGGTCTTGATAAGCAGCCCTGGAACTTGCTACATAAACCAGGTTGGCCTTGAATTCACAGAGAGGGGTCTGCCTCTGCTTCCTGAGTGGTGGGGTTAAAGGCATAAGCCACCCTTCCTGGACACACTGCTCCTTCTTTTGCCACAAGCAAGTCAAACATTCGGGCCCTGTCTTCTCTGTGTAGAAAGAATGGCTCGGACAACATGATCAGTGCTCTAGTCTGTACTGGGCACAACACAAGTGTCTCGACACTCTAAAATGTCACTCCCAGGACAGTAGCTAGAGGGCAAGTGGAAAACATCGAGGGTTCCTTCTACCTTGAGAATACAACACACTTACCAATCGCTGTGTTCATCTCTAGGGGTTGAAAAACACTCCACTTTTTTTCCTTGTCTTGCTGATGGATTTCAGGTGTAGAGTGTCCATTGTCTACTTTTAGACCCCGCTCTTCCTGGCTCCTGGTTTTAGAGAGCAGGGAAGAGCACTTGAACTCCCTGATAAGTATCTGTATCAAAATTCACCATGAGCCACTTCAGTTTCTAGTCGGGGAAACAAGACTCGATCCAGACATGAGGAGCGTACAAAGCAGTGGTGCCGTGTAGAGAGAAATTACCCAGACAGCGAGGGATAAAGGAAAAGAGAGAAGGCGGGGGTGCCAACGCGGTCCCAGACGCCCGGGAGAAGTCTGTAATTCTATGGCCACTTTCTAGACACTGTGCCTGGTAAATCTGAAAAGGAGACAAGGAATGATTTCTTCATTTGCTGTCAACCATTCCGTCAGGTGACTGTAAAAGGAGCATTAACTATGGAAATGGGGGAAATCATGGCATCCGACCAGCACCAACTGCCTCTCTCCTCGTGACACTCAGGGGGAGATATTTGTAACCCCAGTAACACAGACATCATCTCTTTACCCTGAGGACTTGAAACAATAGTGTGAATCTTTCCCTTGGGTTCTATGGTGGAAAATAATGGGAGGCCCAAGGGTGTGATAAGATAGTAAAAGGCTGTACGGACCCTCTTCTGTTGCTTCCCCGGCCATCTACTTTATACCCTACCAATCCCATGTAATTCCACACACCCAAAATATGGTCAAGGATTCTGGACAGCTGCTCACATGTTCCCATCTCTATGAACTATACGCTCCTTACTAAAGACTTGATGACTTCTTGTTCAGGTTCAAACTGGTTTACTCAGTCCTTCTACCTATTCCTCTCCATCCTATCTTTCCGACCACTTTCCAACCAGAACTATGGCCCGTTCTGCTGGCTTCCCTTTCTCAATGCTTGGAACATACTAGATGCTTAAAAACAGCACGTGTGTTAACCTGCCCTGAACCCCAGACTGGAAGAGCAGCTGCTCTTCTGAAATAGACATGAATTGGGTTTTGAGCCAAGAACACCCAGGGCTTTCTAGGGTCAGTTTGACTGGATTCCATCCTTGCTGGACGTAATGCTTCTGAGAGCATAAAAGATAGCCGTAAAGAATCCTGGGCAAAGTGAGACAAGTCATCACTAGACTGTAAAGGAGGGGGCAAGAGTGGACTGGAGGACTGTCAAAGCTGCCACACCAAATCAGGCTCTAAGCTAGGGCTCTCACTTGCTAAGCTAAGGGAAGGATGTGTCTGAAGAGAAGACCCAAGAAGTATGAGAGCCGTCCGGGGAACTCTACACAAAATTCTAAACCTTCACTGAAACATGAGCATATGGCTCATGCCTGGGATCCCAGCACATGCTCAGCACATGGGAGGGCTGCCCTGATTTTGAGCCCAGCTTGGGATGTATAATAAGATCCTGTCTCAAAGTAAAACTTTGTGGTTGAACTATAATACTAAAGCTACTGAAAAAGAAAGAATCAGGCAAGATCATATTTTTTTAATTACAGAACTAGTTTTTCAAAACTGAAATTTTTTTGCTAGCACACAAATGAGTTGGTTTCCTTGAGACATTTCCTTAACGCATATTATTGTCATTTGTTTATTTTTATTTGCCCTCTTGTCCCTCCCCACGTCCCTTCTCAGTGTCTTGTGAATGAATCCCCTTCTACCTTCCGACTTCGTGGCACACACCCCCATTACCCTCTCTCGTTCCCCCTACCTTTAGATCTTTCTCTCTTTCAGTCACGTTCTTACTTCCATATCCTACATACACATATCCAAACATGTGTGTGTACAATGTATGTATAAATTTAGATCTAGGCTCCATATATGAAAAAAAAACACAATATTTGTCATCTGAGTTTGACTTATTTCCATCCGTTTTCCTCTGAATGTCATGATTTCATTCTATTTCACAGCTGAAGACAGTTCCATTGTGTGTCTTCACCCATGTGTTCCTTTTCTGTCAATCTGTTGATTGTCGTTCAACTCCATTTCTTATCTGTCACGAATACAGCAGCAATGGGCACGGATGTGCGAGGATCTCTGTGGTGTGCTGACTTGGACTCCTTGAGTATGGCTGGATTATACGGGAGTTTTTAGTAATTTGAAGAGTCTCCATGTTGATTTCCATATTGGTTGCATCAGTGTAGTCTTACCTGGAATAAAGAAAGAGTCCTTTTTCCCTACATGCTGGTCGGCATTTGTTGTCATTTGTTTACTTCGTGATTCCAACTGGAGTGACATGCAATCTCGAAGTAATTTCAATTTGTTTCCTGATGGCTAAGTATATTAAACACATCCTAAAATCTTCATTGGCCATTCGTGTTTTGTTTTCTTGGAGAGCTATCTATTCAATTCATTAGCTCATTTGTATGAGTTATATGATTTTCGGTATTTAGCTTTTGGGTTTTGTATAGTGTTCACACATTGATCTCCTATCAGACAGAGTCAGCAGAGATTTTTTTTTTTTCCATTTAGCAGGCTGTTTCTTCTTTCCAATGACGGCTTCCTTTGTGGCACTGAAGAGGTTTAATCTTGTTTGTCAACTCTTAAGTTTATTTCCTATACAATTAGAATCTTTCCCAGGAAACCCTTACCTATTCTTGAAGCATTTCCCCTGTGTCCTCTAGCAATCTCAAAGTTTCAGGTATTACCATAAGGTATTTGATCCATTTTGAATGAGTTTTTCTGCAGGGTAAGAGGTGTGTAGTTTCATTCTTCTGCATGCAGACACGCACTTTTCCCAGAACGATTTGTTGAAGAGACCCTTTATGCCAGAACATATTTATGATGCCTTTGTTAAAGATTAAGTATTAAAATTACAGAGCTACTTGTATGAAAATAGCTTTGGCATTCAGCTAATAATACAGTCAAACCTAACTGATCATATAACAGTAGAGCATATTAGAAAAATTTTTGCTTATATTTGTGGCTTTATAAGCTTATGATGTTTTAGATTTCATCTTTAAGTATATGCACATGGTTCAAAAGTAAAGCTATAACAACATATAGGGCCGGGCGGTGGTGGCGCACGCCTTTAATCCCAGCACTCGGGAGGCAGAGGCAGGTGAATCTCTGTGAGTTCGAGGTCAGTCTGGTCTACAGAGCAAGATCCAGGACAGGCACCAAAACTACAAGGAGAAACCTTGTCTCGAAACACACAAAAAAAACAAAAACAAAAACAAAAAGAACAATATGTAGGTTAACAGCACTAGGTGTAGCTCAATGGGAGTGTACTAACTGCACGTACAAACCCACTTGTATCCCCAGCAACACAAGGAGAAACTAATTTCTGCTCCCTCCCTTGTCCAGACCCACTCATTCCCCGTCATCTAATTAAGCACTTCATTATTTTTGTGTTGATTCTTCCAATGTTTTTTTTTTGTTTTGTTATATGACAGCAGAAGGCAGACATGTTCCTATGCTTACTCATGATTTCCCTAGAGTCTGCTGTTTCTTGCTTTTAAGATAGCCTGTAAAATTTCCCCTCTCTGTACACTGAGAACAGGTGGAAAATGTTTTAACTCAGATTATTAATGTGAAAAATTTGTTAGTTACTTTATGGAACAAAATATGTAACCAAAGCAACTGAAGGAAGAAAGGGATTATTTTGACTCACAATTTGAGGGTAAGGTTATCATGGGAAGGAAAGCGTGGCAGTTGGTCACATGACCTTGCAAAGAATCTGCAGGAAGCAGAGAGCGGTGAATGCCGGGCTCACCACTCACTGTGTAGCCCTGGCTGACCTGGAACTCACTTTGTAGACCAGGCTGGCCTCAAACTCACAGAGATCCCCCTGCCCCTGCTTACCAAGTGCTGGGATTAAATGTGTGCACCACCACACCTGGCTCCTTTTCTCCCCCACAGTTCAGGACCCCAGACCTAGGAATGATGCCACCCACCCTTAGGGTGGGTCTTCCCACATCGATGAACTCAACCTAGAAATTTCTTTGCAGATATGTCCACAGATTTGTTCTCATGAGAATTCTAAGTCCCATCAAGTTGACCATCGCGGTTAGCCATCACAACAAATCTATTGTGTTAAATGAATTGCAACCTTCTTAAACTAAACTGGTGTTCTCATCATTGCCTATTGGGTCCTTTACCTTCAGTTTTCCTCATCAGTAACAACTATTGCTATAAACTATAAACAATAAACTATAGAAAAATTAGTTATAACAAATTCACATTAACATCTGCAAAATAAAACGGGGAGTATAAATAAAACTAGCTTGGCCATGACGTAGTAATTTGTAGAACTACATGTTGGTTAACACTGTAATTCATTATACTAGTTTAGATACTTTTGTAGATGAATTTTTTTTTTAATTTGTGTGCACTGGTGTTTTGCCTGCAGATATGTCTATATGAGGGCATCAGATCCCCTGGAACAGAAGTTACAGACAGCTATGAGCTGCCATGTGGGTGCTGGGAATTGAACCCAGGTCTTCTGGAAGAACAGCCAGTGTTCTTAACTGCTGAGCCATCTCTCCAGCACTTAGTTTAGATACTTTTAGTATGTCTCAAAATTTTCCTGACAAAAAGCCTCAGAAACGTAAGGTAGTAGAGCTGGGGAGGGGGGCTCAGTTGGCAAAGTGCTTCTTGTGCAAGCACGAGGACCCGAGTTCAGATCCCCTACACCCACGTGAAAGCTGAGTGTGGTAACACATGCCTAATGCAGGAAGGAAGGGACGGGAGAATTCCTGGAGGTGGCTAGCCAGCTGGACTTACAGAATTAGTGGGCTCCAGATTTGATAAGAAACCTTGCCTTCCCAGGCAGGGGGATCGGGATCTGTCCCTGGTCTATGGGCAGGCTTCTGGGAATCCGGTGCCTGTGGTGTGACACCTTGCACAACCTTTGTGCAGTGGGAAGGAGCTTGGACCTGCCTGGACTCAGTGTGCTGGGCTCTGCTGACTCCCCATGGGAGACCTTGATTTGGGGGATGTGGGGATGCGGGGTGGCTCGGGAAAGAGGGCTGGGGGGGACGGAGGAGGGGAGATTTGTGGATGGTATGTGGAGTGAGTAGAAAATTTCTTAATAAAGAAAAAAAGAAAGAAAGCAACCTTGCCTCAAAAAGTAGGTAGAGAGCAATAGAGGAAGAGAACTGGCACTAACCTCTGGCTGCCACATACGTGAACTGACATGAAGTCCTGACATCAAGCCTTCCCCACCATGAGGGACTGCACCTTCAGACTGTGAGCCAGAATAAATAAATCCTTCCTTCCTTCCCTTAGTTGCTTGGTGGAGTATTTTGTCCCAGGGACACAGGAAGTAACTAATGCCTGTTCCATGCTACTGGTTGTCTTAGTTAAAACCTCTCCCACCTGCTCTGTGTTAGTAACTTCTCTGTTGCTGTGACAAAATACCATGACCAAAGTCACTTCAGGAAGAACCGATTACAGTTTGGATTACAGTTCCAGGGGGATAGGCGTCTGTTGTGGCAAGGAGGCAAGGCAGCCAGTGGCCAGCGTGGTTTCAGGAGCAGGAAGCTGAGAATTCCAGCGGTAAGGAGGAAACAGAGAATGGGAACTGGAAGTGGCATGAGGCTTTTAATCTCAAAGCCCACCCCCAGTGATGCACTTCCTCCAGCCAGGTACTCCACCTAACCACACCTTCCCCCAAACGGAGCCACCAACGGGAAATCAAATGTTCTAATACCCAAGCCCGTGGGGGAAGTTCTCACTGAGACTATCTTATGCTCTAAATGCAGAGAGGGAGAATGAGTAAATATATCACAGTGGCAATTTGAACGATGATTGAGTTTTTAGAAATAAAGTATTTTCTTGGTTAAAAAAATTATGGTCAGAAATACCCCCCTAAAGATAGAAATTAATTCTGCAGAATTAACCAACCACTCTCTGGGGAATGTCAAATATCATGTGGGTTATATAGATCCCAGGAAATGCAAACTGATAATGAACTCCTAAAGGAATTCAGTTTTATCCGAAGCAACTGCTTCTGGTCCAAACATTGTAGAGGCAAGGTAGAAACCCAAGAACACAGAGAACTACAGTTTAGAATGCGGAGACTAAATGAGAATAATAGTTGGAATACAGAAGTCTCTTTTTCATTATGACAGATTCCTTGAAATTAATTTTTTCCTTTTGTCCCATTAAAATTTTTAACAACATAGGAAAGCAAGAAAAAATGTTGTCACAAAATGATACAATGTACGTTCAGCTCAGTGCAGGCTGCTGTGACAAGTTGTCATGAACCAGAAGGGCTGAAGGTATAGGTTGGAGACAGAGCACTTGCCTGGCATGGACGAATCTCTAGTTTTGGCCAACAGCACTGCAAAAAACAAAGCAATAAGACATTTATTTTCTCGCTATTGAAGACAGAAGCTGGAAGCCAGGGTCATAGCAGGCAGGTCCTCTGCGTTTAGAGGATTTTTTTCTGGTTTAGAGTCATCTCCTTTCTTACCCTCACAGATGGAGAGCATGCTAGCTCTCTGGCCTCCTCTTACACAGGCACTAATTCCACTGAGGAGTGTTCTACTCTACGTTAACTGGCTTCCCATGGCTGTAACAGAAACCTAAGGTAATCAACGTATAAGCTTTTATAAGAAAAAAAAAAAGCTTCATTTAGCTCACAAGTTTTTCGTTTGGTTGGTTGGTTGGTTTTAGACCAGGCTGGCTTCAATCTTACTACCTCTGCCTCCTGAGTGCTGGAATTCCAGGTGAGCATCACCATGCCTAGCTTGGCTCACAGTTTTTGAAGTCTAGTCCTGGATCTGGAAGCCTCCACGGTGTTGAGGATTAAACCGAGGACCTGGCATGTGCTGGGCAAGCAGGTCACAACTGCAGTCCTGACCATGTTCTCATAGTCTCGCAGTGACATGTAATCTCACAGCAAGCCCCAAAGCATCAAATTGACTGGCGATGGATAGAACCTCCAACTATAATCCCAAATAAATCTTTCTAGTTTTTAAGTTGGTTATTGCATTAATAAACTTTCAGTTGCTGTAGCAAAATGACTGAAACAAATAACTTTTTTTTTTTTGAAGTTTATTTTGGTTCATGGTTCCAGAGGTTTCATGGTCAAATAGCGCTGTTATTTTTTTAAGGGGTATCGAATACTTCATGATTAAATTTTAAAAATTTAATTAAAATATAATTACATCATTTCCTCCATCCTCTCTTTCCTCCTAGCCCCTCCCATCTCTGACTCTTCTATTGCTCCCTCTTAAATTCACAGCCTCCTCTTCCTTTACCACTGTTGTTACATGTACATATAAAAGAATCAACATATAAATACAACCTGCTGAGCCCATTCACCGTCCTCAGCTTGAATGCCTTTCTAGGGCCCCCAGACCCCCAGTGGCCACACTGGGCTGGGACTCACAGAGGTGATTTTCACTCTTTCGTGCTGCTTTCAGGCGCCTCTCCTCCCACCTCAACTCTATTCATTGGAGATTCCAACTCTTGGCACAGACCCAGCGTCCCCAAAGATTTTTTCATCCCTGTCTCTCTGGATTATTCCTTGTCCTACTGCAGCCTGCCTGAGGGATTCCCTCCTCCCACCAAACCTCCAGCTACCTAGGGACCCTGACTCTTGGTGTGGACAGGGTCCCCTTAGCTCCTCCCCAGGGCCTCTCTCAGCTTCTCCTGCTGGCCCAGCTCTATTCTTCTCTGCCACCCACCAGGGGACCCAAAGGCTTTCCTAAGATCCAGAGGTCCACAGAGAGAGCAAAAGAAAACAAGGACCAGAGTATCCACCCAACAGTGATGAGACCGGATATCAGCCTTCCAATCACCTGACTCACCCCAATCCCAGATGCCTAGACACCACCAGAACCCAGAAATCCTCCCACAATAAACACCGAAAAATGCAACATAACTGAAGCACAAGACTTCTAAATAGCAGTTATGAGTATGTCCAAGGACCTTAAAGAGAATATGAATAAATCCATTAATCAAGTCTGTGAGAACATAAACAGTGGAACAAAATAATGAAAGCAGTTCAATAGTGAGACTCACTAAAGTTCAAATAAACTCACTAAAGAAAACCCAAACTGAATTAAAACCGAAAATGAAAAATCTAAGAAGTCAAGCAAAAAACCCCAGTGGTAAGCCTCACCAACAGAATACCAGAGATGGTAGAATCACAGGTGCTGGTGATGAGATAGAAGAAATGGACCCCTCAGTCGAAGAAAATGTTAGATCTAAAAACATCTAGGCACAAAACATCGAGGAAATCCGGGGCGCTATGAAAAGACAAAAATCTAGGAATAATAGGAATAGAGGAGGAAGAAGACGAAACATAGGTTAAAGGTACAGAAAATAGTTTCAACATAGAGGAAAATTTCCCTAACCTAAAGGAGATGCCCATCAATGTACAAGATGCATACAGAACACCAAGTCGTCAGGACCAGAAAAGAAATTCTCCACAGCACACAATAATCACAACATTAATGTTCAGAGCAAAGAAAGTATTAAAAGCTGCAAAGGAAGAGCATCAAGTAACATGCAAAGGCAGATCCATTAGAATGGCACCCAGCTTCACAATGGGGGCCTGGACAACTGTTCTACAAACTCCAAGAGACCACAGATGCCAGTCCAGACTACTACATACAGCAAAGCTGCCAATCACAGTAGAGAGAGAGGGAGGAAATCCACCATAAAACCAAAACTAAGCAGTATCTGTCGACCAATCTAACTCTACAGAAGGCACTAGAAGGAAAACCTCAATCTGAAGAGATTAACCACACCCAAGAAAACAGAAGAATAATAATCCCAGCACATCATAACAACAAAATAACAGGAATCAATAAGCACTGCTCATTTATAACTCTTGATATTAATGGCCTCTATTCCCCGAGTAAAATAAGACCCAGAGTAACAGATCAGATTAGAAAACAGGTTCCATCTTTCTGCTGTATCCAAGAAACACACCTTACCAGCAAGGATAGACATGACCTTGAGGAAAAAGGATGGGAGAAGCAAATGGACCAGCAAAGTAATCTGGTGTAGCCCTTTTAACATCTGACAAAATAGACTTCAGGAAGTCAGAAGAGACAGGGAAGGGCACTACACGCTCATCACAGGAAAAATTCACCAAGAGGACATCACAATTCTAAACATTTATGCACTAAACACAGGGCACCCAAGCTCATAACATAAATACTACTATAGCTATAGTAATAGTGGATCACTTCAATACCCCACTCTCCCTAATAGACACGTTGTCCAGGCAAAAACTAAACAGACAAATGCTGAAGTTAAATAATGTTATAAACCAAATAGACTTAGAATATATTTATAGAATATTTTACCCAAACACAAAAGATCATACCTCCTTCTCAGCAGCTCACAGAACTTTTTCCAAAATTGACCACATTCTTGCACACAAAGCAAGTCTCCACAGATACAAAAAGCTGAAATAGCACCCTGTGTCCTATCTACTCACCATGGATTAAAACTGGATACCAACAACAATAGAAACAACAGGAAGCTTACAAACTTGGGAAAACCAAACAACTCACTACTGGGTGAAAACTTATCAAGTCAGAAATTAAGGAAAAATTTAAAACTTTTATAATTTAGTGAGAAGGAAATCACAACAAACCTATTGGACACAGTGAAAATGATTCTAAGAGACAAGTTCATAGCATCAAGTGCCTACATAAAAAAGTAAACTTGGAGAGATCTCATATTAACAACACACCTTAACAGACCTGAAAGGTCTAGAAGAAAAAGAACTAACACCCAAAAGGAGTAGAGAGCAGGAATAGTCAAACTCAGGAATAAAATCAATCAAATAGAAATAAAACAAAAATCAGAATACCAAGAACAACTGAATGAAATAAAGAGTTGGTTCTCTGGGAAAATCATAAGATTGATAAATGCTTAGGTAAATTAACTAAATGATAGAGAAGATTTAAATGAATAAGATTAGAGATGAAAAGGAGACATCATAACAGACACCGAGGAAATCCAGAGAATCATAAGGACACACTTTAAAACTCTGAACCCCATCAAACTGGAAAACCTAAAAGAAATGGATAAATGTCTCAATATATACTACCAAAGTTAAATCAAGACCAGATAAGCAACTTAAACAGACCCATAGCCTCTAGTGAAATAGAAAGAGTATTTAAGTCTCCCAATCAAAAAAAGCTCAGGATCAAAAGGACTAAATTCAGAACTATATCAGACCTTCAAGGAAGAATTAATGCCAACACTCCTCAAATTATTCTGCAAAATAGAAACAGAAGAAATATTACCTAATTCCTTTGATGAGGCCACAATTATCCTGAACCTCACAAAGGCCCAACAAAGAAAGAGAATTACAGCCCAATTGCCCTGATGAACACAGAAAATTCTCAATAAAATACTTGCAAACTCAGAGGCAGGGGGATTTTTGTAGTTTGAGGCCAGCCTGGTCTATAGAGTGAGTTCCAGGATGGTCAGGGCTGTTACACAGAGAAATCCTACAAAAAAAAAAAAAAACAAAAACAAAAAACAAGCAAACAAAACACACACACACACAACCAAAACGACAACAAAAAAGCCTTGCAAACTCAATCCAAGAACACATCAAAAAGATTATCCACAATGATCAAGTAAGCTTCATCCCAGTGTACAAGGATGGTTTGACATAAAAATATGTAAATAAATGTAATCCATCATAGAAACAGATTGGAAGACAAAAAGCACATGATCACCTCATTAGATGCAGAAAAGACAATTTTCTAAAATTTAACATCCCTTTGTGATTAAATTGTGGAGAGACTAGAGATACAAGGGACATAACTCAACATTATAAAGGCGATTTATAGCAAGCACACAGCCAACATCAACCTAAACAGAGAAAATTCAAAGCAATCTCACTAAAATCAGGAACAAGACAAAGATGCCCACTTTCTCCATATCTACTCAACATAGTACTTAGCTAGAGCAATAAGACAACTGAGGGGACTTGAGAGTTGGTTAAGAAGTTAAGAACATGGGCTGCTCTTACAGAGGACCCAAGTTCTATTCCCAGAAACCACAAGGCAGCTCACAACCATCTGCAACTCTCATTACAGGAAATCTACAGACACTCTCTTCTGGCCTCTGAAGCCATCAGGCACACATGTGGTACACAGCTATACATGTAGGCAAAATACACACATAAAATTTAAAAAATATGGCAATTAAAAGAAATCAAGGAGATACAAATAGGAAAGGAAGAAGACAGAGCATCTTTCTTTGCAGATTATATGACTTTGTATTTAAAAGACCCTAAAATCACCACTAGGAAATGTCTACATCTGATTGCCACTTTCAATAAAGCAGCAGGATACAAAATTAATACATAAAGACCAATAGTCTTCTATATACAAATGACAGAGAAAAAAAATCATGGAAACCACACCTTTCACAACAGTCTCAAAAATAATAAAATACCTTGAGAAAACTCTAATCAAGCAAATAAAAGACTTAAATAATAACAACTTTAAGATACTGAAGAAAGAAATTGAAGTACATATCAGAAGATGGAAAAAAATGTCCATGCTCATGGATTGGTAGAATTAATATAGTAAAAATGGCCATTCTAGCAAATCAGTCTACAGATTCAATGCAATCTACATCAAAATTCCTACACAGTTCTTCACAGAAATTGAAAGGACAATGTTCAGCTTCATATGGAAATATAAAAAGCCCAGGATAAGCCAGGTGGTGGTGGTGCACACCTTTAATCCCAGCACTTGGGAGGCAGAGGCAGGTGGATCTCAGTGAGTTCAAGGACAGCCTGGTCTACAAAGAGAGTTCCAGGATAGCTAAGACTGTTATAGAGAGAAACCCTGACTCGAAAAACAAAACAAAACAAAACACCAACAAAAACAACCCAGGATAACTAAAACAATCCTGTGAATAATAGAAGAATTTCTGGAGGTATCACCATTCCCAATTTCAAGTTGTACTACAGAGCTATAGTAAGAATAAGAATAAGAATAAGAATAAGAATAAGAATAAGAATAAGAATAAGAATAAGAATAAGAATAAGAATAAGAATAAGAATAAGAATAAAGAAGAAGAAGAAGAAGAAGAAGAAGAAGAAGAAGAAGAAGAAGAAGAAGAAGAAGAAGAAGAAGAAGAATGGTATTGACACACACACACACACAACTGTTGATTAGTGGAATTAAATTGAAGACCCAGACATAAGTCCACACATGTATGAACATCTAAGTTTTGAGTAAGCCAAAAATACATACGAGAAAAAAGTCAACGTCTTCTCCAAATGGTGCTGGTCAAACTGGACGGCTGAATGTAGAAGAATTCAAATAGATGCCTGTTTTTCCCTCTACACAAAATTCAACTTTAAATGGGTGAAGGACTTCAACATGAGACCAGATACCCTGAATCTGATAGGAGAGAAAGTGGGGAATAGTCTTGAACTCACTGGCACAGAAGACAACATCCTGAACAGGATACCAATAGCACAGGCACTAAGACCAACAATTAATAAACGGGACCCCATGAAACTGAGAAACTTCCATATGGCAAAGGACACCATCAATCATATAAAGCAGCAGGTTACAGAAGGGGAAAGATCTTTACCAATTATACATCCCACAGAGGGTTAATATCTAACATATATAAAGATCAACAACAACAACAAAAGCTGGACTCCAAGAAAACAAACAACCCAATTTAAAAATGGGGTACAGAACTAAACAGAGAGTTCTCAAAGATGAAACACAAATAGCTGAGAAAGACTTAAAGAAATGTACAACATCCTTAAACATCAAGGGTATGCAAATCAAAATTACTTTGAGATTTCATCTTACACCTGTCAGAATAGCCAAGATCAGTAAAACAAAGGGCAGCTTTGCTGGTGAGGATGTGGGGTAAGGGGAACACTCATCCATTGATGATGGGAGTGCAAACTTGTACAGTCATTGTGGAAACCAGTGTCACAGTTCCTTAGGAAGCTGGGAATAGATCTACCTCAGGATTCAGCTACACCAGTCTTAGGTATATACCCAGAGGATGATGCTTCATCCTACCACAGAGACACTCATCCATCCATGTTCATTGCTGCTCTATTCACAATAGCCAGAAATTGGAAGCAGTCTAGCTGTCCATCAATAGATGAACGGATAAGGGAAAGTGTGGTATGTTTACACAATATTATTTGACTGTTAAAAAAAATCATGAAATTCACAAGTAAATGTACACAGCTAGGAAAAAATCATCTGGAGTGAGGTAACCCAGACCCAAAAAAGACAAATATGGTATGTATTCTTTTATATGTGGATGTAGCATTTGATGGGAATGTTATAGTACGTATAACCACAGAAATTAGGTATAGAGTGAAGGGATTGGGGGTGGGGGTGGGGGAATCTTCCAAGGAAGGAGAAAAATAATATATAGTTATGGAGAGACGGGAAAACTAGAACAGGAGGATTAAATGGGGAGGGGGAGGGAACGAGGGCGTAAGGGAGACAATACAGGGAGGGATAACCAACACCAAGGACCGTTTAAGAGGTCATTTGGAAACTTAATACTGTGGAAGTTTTCCTTTATATATATATATGTGTGTGTGTGTGTGTGTGTGTGTGTGTGTGTGTGTAATCTAAATGGAATCATCAAATTATAGAGAGACAATGACCCAACTAGACATCTTTCTTCACCAACTAAAACTTCCAATGCCAGGAATTGGTTACAACTAGTTGAGTTGTTGGACAAATGGGCCCCATTGAAATCTCCAAACATCTCAGGCTATTGCCAAGGGCAGTTTCTCTCCATAAACTGATGGTAAGGTCCTATTGCTGAAGACAACACTTACATATCTCTTTGAACACGGAGAAGTTGAGCTGGTCCCTAACTAGACCCTTCATCCCTACAAACTAGTGTTCATAGGACTGGAAGGCACTCTGCAAGCTACTAGAGGAGAAGGTAAACACCAATCCAGCTATGAACCCTGTGATCTACAACAGTGACTGGTCTATATGAAACATTGGTGCAACAGTGGCTCAAACACTGGGGGAGTAACCAACCACTGATTGGATTTAAGGCCCGCCCACTCCATGAAATGGAACCCATGCCTGACACTGCTCAAGTGGCCAAGAACCTAAGACTAGATAGGTCATGGGTGAAGGGATTCTAGCCCACTCGAGCATGTGGCTCTGGCAGGCCTTGCCTTTCTTCCCCATTCCCTCTGCCTTGCTAAAGACTGTTAAATTACATTCCTAAAGCTAGCCACCAAGGTCTATTCCCTTATTGGGCCACTTCTTCCTCCTAAGGCTGACTACCAAGGTCCAGCAATCAGAAGCCCCCTTTGGCTCACCTAATTAACATGCCAATTAAAATTAAACACCTCATCTTAACACTGGGTTTCCCCCTTT
The DNA here is from genome assembly GCF_007827085.1 of Peromyscus californicus insignis. Taxonomy (NCBI): domain Eukaryota; kingdom Metazoa; phylum Chordata; class Mammalia; order Rodentia; family Cricetidae; genus Peromyscus; species Peromyscus californicus. The sequence goes on along the minus strand of NW_026294413.1, from coordinate 72,357,406 downwards.
ACCTTTATAAACCGCCATTTTCCTATGTGCCACTTCTGCCTCCTCTCTGTCCAGAGGCAGTCCTTTGTCCTCTGGGACAAATATCCCTCTTGTCCCCTTCCCCTTCTCCCTCATCTTCTAGCTCCTTTACCACCACAATCTAGCCCACTCTAACACAGACCTCCTCTTTTTCTCTTCCTAAGAATGACACCTGCCATCTGCTTCCATCAGTTACTGGATGAAGGTTCTATGCTGACAATTAGGGTAGTCACCAATCTGATGACTGGATGATGGCCAGATCAGGCACCCTCTCCACTATTGCTAGGAGTCTTAGCTGGGATCATCTTTGTGGATTCCTGGGATTTTCCCTGGCACCAGGTTTCTCCCTAGCCCTATAATGCCCTCCTCTATCAAGATATGGAGCCAGGGGGGTCAAGATCATGATGGGGAAACCCACAGAGACAGCTGACTGGAGCTAGTAGGAACTCACAGACTCTGGGCTAACAGCTAGGGAGCCTGCATGGGACCAACCAAGGCCCTCTGCATGTGGTGACAGTTGTGTAGCTTGATCTGTTTGTGGGGCCCCTAGCAGTAGGTTCTGTCCCTGGTGCATAAGCTGGCTTTTTGGAACCTATTCCCTATGGTGGGATGCCTCACTCAGCCTTGATGCAGGGGGAGAGGAACTTAGTGGTAGGATGCCTCAACTTGATATGCCATGCTTGTTGACTCCTTTGGGAGGCCTTACTCTTTCTGAGGAGTGGATGGGGGGAAGGTAGAAAGGAGGTGTGTGTGGGGGGGAACAGGAAGAGAGGAGGAAGAGGAAACCATGGTTGGTATGTAAAATAAATTTAAAAATTTTAATAATAAAAATTCAAAAGAAAAATGGCACCTGCAAGGTCATTTGCTGCTGTTTTTCTGCCTGAGTCAGAAAGCAGCCACTTTAACTTTTCCTAATAAAATATCTCTCTGTGAAAACAGGTGTTTGATTGTGGTTTGTGCCTAATCCGGGGTCTGGAAGGGAGCCCCTGCTGTGTGGGAGTTCCCTTCAATGGGTCTAGGAAGAACCAAATACTCTTGTTCTGCTAAAGGAATGTTATAATGAATTGGCTCCTATAGACACTCTATTATACTGATAGATCAGTGTCTCACTCAGCCACCACCAGGGATGCTTCCTCCTGAGTAGATGGGAACTAATACAGAGACCCACAACTAGACAATGCGTAGAGAGTAAGCGACCTTGGAACACTCAGTTGTAAGTGCATGTCTTCACCAAATCCCTCCTCTCAAGGCTCAGGGAACTATGTGGAAGAGGAGGCAGAAAGATTGTAAGAGCCGGTGGGGATGGTAAAATAGTGCCTTTCAGGCCCATCAGTATTGATGGACATATGAACTCACAGAGAGAAAGCATGCACAGAGCCTATATAGGTTCAAACCCCATTGGGGGGGGGTCCCATCACTGAGAGGGAGAACTGGACATGCGCTCCCATTCCTAACCAAGAAACTATCTCCAATTGACAACCAGTTTCAACGGAAAAATCAGTTTTCTCCATTGGAGTCTCACTGGGCATATTAACCACATTTTAGGAAGGCCCCATGCCCAGTAGTAGATGGCCAACACAAAATTAACTTAATGGTGCTTTTAGTTGATTTTTTTTTTTTTTGTCTCATATTGCTTTGTTTGGGTATTATTTTTTTTACTTCACTGGTCTTTTATTTGTATATTATGGTTTCTGACTATGGTTTTATAGGTGTGTGTGTGTGTGTGTGTGTGTGTGTGTGTGTGTGTGTGTGTGTGTGTATGTGTGGACATGCCATGATGCACATGTGGAGGTCAGAAGACAACCCTAGTGTCAGTCCTAGTCTTCCATGTTGTTGGGGGCAGGGTTTCTCATTTTTCTCCAAGGTCTTTCCTGTTTCTACCTCCCATCTCGCTCTAGAAGTGCTGGGATTACAGATGCATTATATCATTTCCAGCTCGACTCGGGTGCTAGAGATCAGAACACAAGTTCTCACACTTGCATGGCAAAGGCTTTGCCCATTGAATGTCTCCCCAGACCTAACACACACTCTTAACACACCACTAGTTTGCTTCCACCAATCCAAAAGCTAAGAATGCCCCAAAAAGCAACAGAGGCCTCTAACAGAGATTTCCTTGTTGATACACCTGGCCTTCCAGATGTTGCCACTAATGAATGCACTTATACACTTTGTGATTGATAGCTCCCTTTGATCTGTTACCATAAAAACTTCACAAAACTGCTGCCATGCTGTGACAGTCACTCATATCTGGCTCCAGAATATTCTTTTATTTTTTTTGAAGCAAGAACTATGTTTGAGGATTGACATATCAAAAACAAAACAAACAAAAAAGCCATTGCCATCAGATATCAAAGATCTTGCTCCACATGCAATATAGAGTGACAAGCAGGAAAATTTAAGTAACTGAGAACTCTTTAAAATTTCTTTATGACCCAGTGAGTTTCATTAGGAACGCTCACAGTAGCATGGGTGAGAGGTCTTCACAGTAGCATGGGTGAGAGGTCTTCACAGTAGCATGGGTGAGAGGTCTTCACAGTAGCATGGGTGAGAGGTCTTCACAGTAGCATGGGCACCTTGCCCATGGCTACAGAACTGAAGAAAATGTCCCTCCCTTGCCCATCAACCATTATTTGCCTACAGATCTTTAGGGAGGGTGGGACCTCCAGAGAGTCTCCCCAATTCTTGACAGGATTTTTCACATACAAGAACATCCAAACAGTGGAAGATGCTTTGCCTTGGTTCAATCAATAGATGGTATAATATATCCATCTATTGTAAGGTTCCCATCTGGGCCATATTGGAAGGTGTCTCCCAATGAGGACTTTCAACACTAAAATCCTCATAGAGTTAAGAGTGTGTAAATGTATCACCAAACAGCTGTGAGTGAACAATAAGAAAACACAAGGAAAAACAGCACAGAGCTATCATGAAAAGGCCAAGTTAAAAGACCAGACATTAGGTATCACTATGTGGGCAAAAATCTGCAGGCATGTCATCTGGGCCTGAACGAGGCTAGCAGCCCAAGAACATCCGTAGCCATCTGCACATTTACTCCACTCTACCATGGTGAAGACTGAAAGGAGTGAGATCGTGAAAGGCCCTAAGGTCCCTCCTTGGGGACTCGGGAAAATTCTAATCCTTAGGGACACTTAGAAACTTGACCCCTGGCAAGAAAAAAAGAGCCTTCCCAGCTTCCCATGCCTCAGGCCCTTGGGGTAGGTGGTAGCAAACCCTCTGGGCAGGCTTGCTGCCCATGGCTGCTGGGTGCCCTCAGCAAGGCTCTTGTCCTTCTGCAGCCTCTTTCTCCTGGTAGTGAGGAGACTAATTCTTGTTGCTAAGAAAGCAGGGGTGGGTGAGAGGGAGAGGAGGTAGGATTGGCCTGATGCATGGTCCCTCCCTGTACCAACCTTTGCATGTTGGGACAAGTGGTTTTACTACACTTGAGGGAAGAGTGAGGACCACCAGCTTTCAGTCAGCGGCTCCCATTGCTTTGCTACACGCCAGGGTAAAGAACAGAGAATTAAAGCGGGGACTCGGGAAGAGGTCAAGGGTCCCAGGAGGGTGGGGGCTGTTCAGTGAAGGGCAGGGAGCCAAGCTAGATGGGACAGCAACTGTGTCCTTCTAGAAGCACCCAAATTTGTATTCTTCTCACAGGTCACTGTTGGTGGGAGCTCTTGCTGGCTTTTGTGCCCAGGTGGAAGTAGACCCCAGCTGGAAGATGCAGAGGCCCAACCAGCGAGTTGTCAGGAGGACAAGGGCACTGTCAGGATCAGGAGGGGGATGGCCTCTGAGGAGATGGAACGGCTAGCTGACAGGAACGCCAGGGATTGATCCTAGACATGTGATGTCCAAATGGAACTGATCACAGAAAGGACTTTAAGGGAAATCTCTTCCACAGGAGCTCAGCTCTCTGATGCTCATTGGAAAGAGAGGGGTCATTTCCTTTTGGGGCAGGATACCTTATAAGCTTTTTTTTTTTTTTTTTTTTTTTTTTTTTAACCAAGCAGCTCCTCTCAGTGTTATACTGTGGCTTCTACATCAAGTCAAGAATCCCACTGCTGAAGGAAAGTGGTGTCCCTGGGAGGCCAAGGGATTCCCCCTGCCTCAGCAGGGTCTTGGTATTCTGTAGCCTTCAAAAGGCTCCAGCCTTCAGGCCAGATGTGGAGGTACCCATCTTTAATCCCAGCACTCAGGAGGCAGAGACAGGGGGATCTCTGTGAGTTTGAGCCTGTCTGTTCTATCCAACGACTTCCAGAGCCACATAGAAAGATCCTATCTCAAAAAAACAAAACCAACCAAACAAAAAAGGGCTACCTGAGTGACACCATCCACAGAGGCCAGCAAGGAGACTGGAGCCGGGAGTCAAGCTCCCAGACTGTCTCTAATCCAGGTTCCTGTTTTAGGTGCCTCAGGAAAGTTCTGGGCCTGGCCCCAAGCAGAATGGGGCCTCCTCACCTGTCTTAGTTAGGGTTTCCGTTGCAGCAATGAAACACATGACCAAAATGCAAGCTGGGGAGGAAAGGGTTTATTTGGCTTACACTTCAGCATTCATCGCTGAAGGAAGTCAGGACAGGAACTCAAACACGGCAGGGTCCTGGAGGCCGGAGCTGTTACAGAGGCCATGGAGGGGTGCTGCCTACTGACTTGCTTCCCGTGACTTGCTCAGCCTGCTTTCTTTCTTTTTATAATTTATTTTTTATTCATCTATTTATTTTATATCCTGGCCTCTTTACCCCCTTCCTGTCCCTTTCCCCATTTCCCCTCCACACCCCCCAATCTCCTCCTCTTCTGTCTCCATCCAGGAAAGGGCAGGTCTCCTATGAGTACCAGTAAAAATTCAGCCTGCTTTCTTGTGGAACCCAGGACCAACAGCCCAGGGATGGCACAACCCACCATACTTTGCCCCCCCCCCCCACTGATCACTTAATGAGGAAATGCCTTACAGCTGGATCTCAAGGAGGCATTTCCTCAACTGAGGCGCCTTCCTCTCTGGTGACTCTAGCTTGTGTCAAGTTGACACAAAACCAGCCAGTGTGCATTATCTAAGCCCATGCTTCCATGTGTCATCTGCCAGGATGTTTCCATGCTCCAAAGTATGCAGGGAGCAACTGGGGGAGCAAGCTGCAGGAGCTGGGTGAGGGCTATGCCAAGTGGCTGTTGGCATTAGCACCCCAGCAGGGCTCCCCTGAGAACCCAGCAGCTGGATCTCATTGGGCTGTGTCTTCCGCTGCCTTTCAGTTCTCCATTCTGGTCCTTTCCTCCACACAGCAGTGTGTGAGTGAGCTTGGCAAAGCTAAAGCACATGAATTGAGGTCAGTAGGTACAGGGGCATACCACCACGCACACTTTAAGGCATGACCTCATCTTGCTAGCTGTGACAGACCTCTCACACAAGTGCAAGAATGAGCCTTCTTTCTCTATTCCTCCATACATGATGAGAATACGAGACAAAAAGACAGAAAGAATAAATGAACTACAAAGACAGGGACTGGGATGGGAGAGGGTGGGGGAGGGAGAGGGAAAGTGGGGAAGAGAAGAGGGGGAGGAGGGAGTGGTACATCTTGCAGGGCAACACATAAGGAGTCAGAGACAAAGATACACAGGCTAACAAGTCCTGAGAGGATGGAACAAAATGGAAAAGAAATGAGACAGGAATGCAAAAGGAAGAGAGAAAACGAGACAGGGAGGGAGGCACGGGGAAAATGCACACACAGAGAGGTTGGAGATACACAGGGCTGGAGAGGTGTCTAGAGAGACAGGTGAAGAGGTCCTACGTCAGAAGAGAGGCACCGGAGGGAAAAAAGAAAAGAGACGTAGGACTGAGGGGGAGAGCAGGAGAGCAGATTCAGAGACAGAAAGGGCACATGACCGTAATCCCAAAGAGACGGAGTCAGGCAGATCTCTGTGGGTTCAAGGCCAGCCTGGTCTAGGTAGTGAGATCCAGGTCTCCCAGGGGAGGAGGGAGGTAGACAAAGGACTTGGGGAGAGTTACAGGGATATAGGTAGACAGGGAAAGCAAAAGCAGCTTCAGTAAGATGGCAGCTTCTTGTTTCCAGAAGTCATTGTGAGGAAAAATAGTGGGAAAACAAGGGGAGAGGGAATGGAGTATCCAAACAGAACTGACAGGGAAAGGGGAGGACCCAGGGACCATATAAAACCCTCAACTCAGAACCCGCTTAGTGGACTCCCAGCTTAGGGCCCCACCCACCCCAAAGGGAGTTGTTTGCAATAAAGCCGTTAATTTTGCTTTCTCCGTGGCTCTATCTTCTGATTTCCCTAGATATCCAATTTTTGTCCATCCCCTTGACAACCACTAGCATCCCCATTCCGAGTCTAAAGGGGAGACGGAATAGAGGAGAAGAAGTGTGGGAGGGGAAGGAAAAGTGAAGGATCGGAGACAGACAAAGAAAGAATAAAGGTTGGAAGGCAGAAGAGGAAGAAGAGAGTAGAAATGAGGAAAGGAGAGAGGGTCAGGTGGAAATGGAGGAAGGACAGGGAGAGGGAAAGACAGCAGAGAGAGAAGTAGAAGGTAAGAAAGCACAGAGTGACAGAGAGTTTGATGGAAAGAAAAGAAGAAGGAGGGTGCCTTAGAGTTTCTACTGCTGTGAAGAGACACTGTGACCCCAGCAACTCTCATAAAGGAAACGTTTAATTGGGGTGACTGTTAACAGTTCAGAGGTTCAGTCCATTATCATGGTGGGACATGGTGGTGTGCAGGCAGACATGGTGTTGGCTACATCTTGATCAGAGGGCAACAGGAAGTCCACTGAGACACTGGGTAGTATCCTGAGCATAGGAAACCTCAAAGCCCGCCCCCACAATGACACACTTCCTCTAACAAGACCACACCTACTCCCACAAAGCCACACCTCCTAATGACTCTACTCCCTATGGGCTTATGGGGCCATTGTCGTTCAAACTACCAACAGAGGGTGAGTGGATGGGTGAGGGAGGTAGGTTAACTGATTGAGAGAGAGGTCGAGGTCAAAACAGAGGCACAGGAAGATGAAGATGAGAATAATTAGGAGAAATACAAAGAGTATTTGATGAAGAGATTATATTGGGGGGGCAGACAAGGGTATACTTAGGGAGAAAGAAACACGGCTCTTAATCCTGTGTTAGTTACCTTTCTGCTGCTGTGATAAGCCACCACTACCAAAGCAACTTATAGAAGGTAGAGTTTATGTGGGCTCACGGTTCTAGAGGGATCCGGGCCGATAAGGAGGGAACCGGGCCCGATAAGGAGGGAACACGTGGTGTGGTGGCCGGAAACAGAAACGGCCTGATCACGACCTCGAGTGCGAACAGGATACAGAGAGAGCAAACTGGAAGTGGGCAAGACTATGGGCACTCAAAGCCTGCTCCTGGTGACATACTTCCTCCCGCGAGGCTGTACCTCCTCTCCAAACAGTGTCACCAACTGGTAACCAACTGTTCCAGTCCTGGAGCCTGTGGTGGGCATTGCTTCTCCAAATCACCACAGCCTGCACCCAGCACCCAGTCTGTGTCCGCCTGGCCACTGTACGTCAGAGGCCAGCCTGAGCTATTCAGTGACTTCCACGCCAGGTTTGGCTATAGCACCACATCCTAAAACTCCTAAAACCAACAAAATAAGAAGATAAAGACCAAAATGACTCTTCAAGGTCCCGTTAGACACTATTTGGAGACAGTTTTGCCACATTCGGTTAGGAAAGGCACCATGAGATAATGTTTCTTTAAAAGAAACCTCCAGTTATGGCATTGTATGGTGGACCAGGCCTCTCGTCTCAGCGCTTGGAAGACGCAGGCTGGCGTTCAAAGGTCATGTTCAGTTACATATCAAGATCCAGAAACTGCTTGGGCCACATGAGAGTCGGCCTGAAAATGCAAAACAAAGCAAACGAGCGACCTCAAACAAGCAAACGGCGGGCGGCGGGCCTGACTTCAAGCTCATCCTAGGACCCTTTGGTTCTGGTCTTCTTAGTTCGGCTCAGTTCTTTGGCATCACTCCCTGCTGGTCTGTGTTGGAAAGGGAGGACAGATGCGGGAGGCAGGTGGGAGGTACTGTGATTTAGTCCAGAGGCAGTCAGGAGCCCGCACAGCACACTTGCAGCTCTGCAATGCCGCTCCTCGCCGTACCTTACCGTCTGTCTGACCTTAAAGAGAGCTTCACACTCCGGGGGTAGAAGTGCCTGGTAGAGAACTGGGGCGCTTGATTACATTGTGAGCTCCCTGCCGTTCGTTAGGTTGAGTCCTTTTTCTGTTCACATATTCGGTCTAGTGGCAGGAGTTCAGAAAATACAATCGCGTTTTCACGGGAGAGCAAGCAAGGGCAGAGTGAAGACCACCGAAACCACCGAAGCCCTGGGAAGGAAAACACTGGCAGCGGTGGGATTCGAACCCACGCCTCCGAAGAGACTGGAGCCTAAATCCAGCGCCTTAGACCGCTCGGCCACACTACCAATGCGCCTGTCCTCTTCCGTGTACACTAGCTATTTACATTATTCCATTCTCTTTAACTCGTGCCCTGAAATCTGGAGTTAGAGGATTGTCCTGTCCCGTTGCGCCCCCACACCGCTAGCTAGGCTCTGGAGTGAGTGGGTTAAACAGACTATCCTCCCTCCGGAGTGGAGCCCCGCACCCTGCAGGCCGCACCCGGAGCTGGACCGCAGCGGGGTGCAGCCGCAGCTCTCCTCTGCCCCGCGGCCCCCCACTGGCTGGGCGACTCCAAGTGTTTTTCTGGCCTTGGAATTGGAGTTTTTCGGTTCGGAGGGCCAGGTTCGGAGGGCCAGAGACGCATTCATCGAAAGGCCCGAGGCTAGCCCAGCTCCCGGGTGCTCCGTAAAACCCGCGTGCAGAAGCAGAGCGCGCCCCAGCCTCAGCCAGAGCTCCCAGCCTGCAGCCTGCGTCTCCCCACCGCCCCGGGCGTCCCTGTGAGAGGGCTGTCTGCAGGCTGAAGAGCCCTGTTCCCTTTCTTGAGAATCGGTATCTTGGCGTTCGTCCAGTGTGTCGCCAGCGGCTGCAGACTTGTTGTGCACTGCGTGGAAGCCGTGCTGGCTGGTGGCTTCAGGAGGAGATGACAGAGGCTCCCTTCCCTTCGGACCCAGCCCAGACTGAGTGAACCAGATCGGTGCTCCACGCATCCAGAATTCTGAGATGTTGGTGCGCTCTGGTCACATTCCCCCTCCCATCACTCCCCCTCTTTCCCGAAGCTCACAGGTCTTCCGACTTCGGGAAGAGTGGCCACCACACCGCAGATGTCACCCGTTAGCTTCTGGCGTAGGATCCACCAAACATGAACTTCCATACTCCCTGCACAGGAAAGACGTCGCGCGCCTCCTAATTGCAGCTGGTGCAAATCACGGAACATCGCTTTGTTGATCTGACACTTTTGTTCGTGCGTGGCAGTAGCTGAGAATTGACCCCACTACTATTATCTAGAAAAACGGGTGACTATCCCCGCAAAAGGCTGGGATTGGGATTGGGGAATGTTTGAACAATTTTTTTTTTCATTCCTTAAAAGGAAATTGTGGTTCCCTGGTAATATTCAAATTACATCTTCCATTTGACTAAATTCGGTATACTTAGAGGCAAATTTCCACAAAGAGGAAGCAAGCCTGGAGGCTGTATATGTCCCTGATCCTGGCTTAAGTCTTTTGCAAACAGTGCAGTCAAAGTTGAAGAAAAGGCGCCCAGACCTAACATAACTCTGTTGTTTTCTAGGGGTCATGATCCAGTTCTTTTTCTCCACCTATTAAAGAATTAAAAGGTAGGGGGGAAAAAAAATCTCAGACGCAGCGGGCAGCAACAGGTAACAAACTTTATTAGGCGTGAAGAAGTGAGCGCGCGTGCACACACACACACACACACACACACACACACACACACACCAGGGTGGGGGGACGCATACAGGAGACAGACTCCCCACAAAATGGGAAGGGGATCCAGAAACTGAAATCTGTTTTCCCCTGGAGGGCTAGGAATTTTAAGTCGTTTTGCTGGCATCGGATGGGACCATTCCTCTTGTTTTGGATTGAAGCGGGGGTTTGCTGCTGATAGGCCCAGAACTTCAGGTAATCAAATTTGGCCTTGAACAATTCTGATCGGCCTGAATCAGTCAAACAGAAGTGGAGCCAGGCTGGTAGCTTTTGTCTCTGCTCAGAGGGAAGAGGAAGAAATTTCTTAGAAGTTTGCCGTCTTTACTGTCTGTCTATGCCCCCATCCCCCTATCTGTCTGGCTATCAGAGATCTGCCTAGCTCCCGCACTTCTTTTTTTTTTTTTTTTTTTTGAGACAGGATTTCTCTGTGTAGCTTTGCACCTTTCCTGGAGCTCGCTCTGTAGACCAGGCTGGCCTCGAACTCACAAAGATCCGCCTGGCTCTGCCTCCCAAGTACTGGAATTAAAGGCGTGCGCCACCACCGCCCGGCAAGTCCCTCACTTCTTTAAGACTAGAAAATTGCCGGGAGGTGGTGGCGCACGCCTTTAATCCCAGCACTCGGGAGGCAGAGCCAGGCGGATCTCTGTGAGTTCGAGGCCAGCCTGGGCTACCAAGTGAGTCCCAGGAAAGGTGCAAAGCTACACAGAGAAACTCTGTCTCGGAAAAAGAAAAGACACCAAGAACCTAGGAATACCCAGTTCAGAGATTTTCCCGGTGATACTTTTATTATCTTCCTTCAAGAGTGCATAACTTAAAAAAAAATCATGTTTTTATTTATGGATACCTGTGTGAGCCTGCAAGAATATGTGTATTTAATGTGTGCAGGAGCCCTCAGAGGCCAAAAGAGGTCACTGGGTTCCCTGAAGCTGGAGTTATCAGCATTTGTGAGTCACCACGTGAGTGCTGGGAAGAGGACCTGGGCCGTCCAGAAGAGCAGCCATCTCTCCAGCCCATAAGTTTTGGGCATTTGTGATGGCTTCTTGAGTCTTTTCTTGGCATGCTTACCCAGCAATCTGAGTTTTGGTCCCCAGAAGTCATGTAAATAAAGATGGAAGGAAAACTGATTCCACAAAGTTGTTCTGACTTCCACAAACCTACCAGACACAAACACAACAACGATGAATAATAATAAAAACTCTGGTGGAAGGTGGCAAGATGGCTTGGTGGGACTCATTTGGTGAAAGGTTGGTCTCTGACGCCACACTCCAGCTGCAGCATTCAATGGCCCCCATACAGACAATAAAGCAGGTAAATGTTTTAAAAAGAAAACAAAAATTAATTGTAGAGCCAGGTGTAATGGAGGCAGAGGCAAAGGCAGGCTGATTTCTGTGAGTTCCAGGCCAGCCAGGACTACATAAAGACCCCACCTGAAAAAAACAGTTAAGGGCTGGGGAGATGGTACCTCATCAGCAACCCGGCACTGTTGGAGCCCACTAGGTTTCCTAGTGGCTGTACCCAACAGGACTGCATGGGAGGTTGATGGGACCACCGGCCTGGGTACCAGGTGTTTGTATGGGTCTAATCAGCAAGGGGGAGGTCTTTTGTGCCACCCCTTGGCATTGTTATAAATACCCCTTTGGAATCAAGCTCTGGGCCCGTTTGGATAAGGATCCAGGCCCTCCCGAGTCTATCCTGTGTTTTCTCTCTGCTTCTTAACTCTCTAAGTCTCTTATTCCTCATTCCTCAAGAGTTTCCGGGGTAAATAAGTGGGGAGGGGGCTGGCCCCCTACACAGCACCCACATGGATCACAACTGTCTATAACTTCAGTTCCAGGGGATCCGGTTCCCTCTTCTGGCCTCAACCGGCCCCCAGGCAAACAAGTGGTGGACAAACATACGTGGAGGCACAACACGCATACATAAACTAAGAAAAAAAAATAAAACAGAAAGTAACCTTTTGAAAAGTTAATTTTTACTTATTGATTGATCGAGACTGTCTCGCTCTCTGTGTGTGTGTGCACCCTTGGCTGGCCTTGATCTCGGGATCCTTAGGTCACAGTCCCTACAGCGAGGTTTACTATTCCCAGTTTAACTTTTTTTTTTATTTTTAATTTATTTTTGTGATCCTGAACATTGAACCCAAGACTTTGCAGTTCAGAAAAGAGCTCTGCCGTTCAGCTCTACTCCCGGACTTACTTAATTTAACCTCATCATGACCTTAGCCCATAGACTCTAAACACAGGCGTATTCTGTGAAGAGCACCTGCTATTTATCCCACCCAAACCCTGACATCTCTGCACGTCTGCCCCTTTTTGCAAATACCGAGGTATGAGTGAGTCTCCTCTCCTTTCTGTCCGCCGAATTTAAAGGCAGCAGACCTTCGCTTCCCTGCGTCTTTTACTCTTTTCTCTGTAGCCGGCGGCTTTGGGCTCGCACGGCTCTGGTGTCCTAACTCTCCAGTCTCTCCTCCCTTGAGTTTACCTTGCATGCCTTGCTCCGTGAATTTCCGTTTCCTCTTTCCCGGAGGGTCTAACGGCATTCCTGTCTCCTAGCCTGTCTCGGCTCTTGTCCCTTCGAGGAGGGTGGACCCACCATGTTCTAACAGTGTACCCTTAAATATTGGTCCTCTCGGGCTTCACTCATAATTTTCTTCTACCAGGAATCGTCAGACTTCCCCCTCACCCCGGCCCACCCCTTCTAAGGGCCTTCCACATAGTTTACTTGCAAGTTACAACTGGTATACATCTGCTTTTCATTTTTGGTTTCACAAAAATTGAAGAAAAAAAAAAAATCCCGCGGACACCAGGCACCCACGTGGTACACAAAGAAGTACGAGGGAAGAAAATAAAATAATTGTCAGGGAAGCAAATTAATAGTAGTAAAATCTGAATCCCTATCTAGTTTCTAGTGTAGAACCTAGCACAGAATTGGAATTGGAGAATTCGGAGCCTGTTGAACGAAGGAAAGAATTAAATGGCGAACTAGGGATTGCTTGTTCTGACCTGAGGGGAAGGATCTTTAAAGAGGCATGCGGCGGAAGTTCGGAGTCCAGGAGAAAATCCAGATGTGGGAGCGTCAGTTCCCCCCAGACTTGTAATAGGCTTTATTCCTTACGCTGGATATCTGTTTTAGATTTCACTGTCTGAAGGAAGCACCAGAGTCCTCTGATGGTGGTGGTGGTGGTGGTGGTGGTGTCGTCGTCGTCGGAGTGGTCACATTTCTACAAATTGAGGATAGTAGTGACCCCCATCAGAATCCACCACTACGCCAATCCCAACAAGCCCAGAGTCTGTAGATTGAATTCCCATATTGCATACGGGAACAGAGTGTATACGGGAATATACTGTAAATGGGAATGGACTAAAATATAATCCAAGTTTGCCATTTTTCCTACAGTCGGGCGGCCGAAGAGCCAGCAAAATTATCCTTTTGTAAGAAAGAGAGAAGAGCGCTTTCCGTGTGGCCCTATAGCTCAGGGGTTAGAGCACTGGTCTTGTAAACCAGGGGTCGCGAGTTCAAATCTCGCTGGGGCCTACGCCTAAGCATACTTTTGAGGAGGCTTCCTGAAAATATGGTGTTGCTCACCTCTCAGCCTTCTGTCCATTGTTCATTTTTAATTCTACTCCTGGCGCTCGAGTGCGGTCCCTCACCCCCCCCCCCCCCCCCCCGAGTTCTCTGCACCCTGGGAAGGCAGGGTCTCTGCCTACAGCCTGTTACGCGTAGGGAGGGAGGGAGGGAAGGAAGGAAGGAGAACGGGCCTCCTCCCGGGCCGTGGGATCCCGATACCTCACAGTCTGGAGCAGGCAAGAAAGCATGGTCTGAACTCACAGAGGCTGTGGTTATGGCTTCCTTTTTAAAAAGAATGCTTTTTCTCCAAGGAGAGCTTTTTTTTATTTTTAGGATCTGAGGTTGAACTTGGAAAACCTCACGCTGGGCCACGGCGCTACCACCAAGCCGCGCCTCCAGTCCCCGGGTTTCCGAGCTGCCGTGGCATCCCACCCCTCCAGTCCCCGGGTTTCCGAGCTGCCGTGGCATCCCACCCCTCCAGTCCCCGGGTTTCCGAGCTGCCGTGGCATCCCACCCCTCCAGTCCCCGGGTTTCCGAGCTGCCGTGGCATCCCACGCCGTCCCGCCCGCAGACTGGGTGCGCAGAATGCCGCGCGGTCCGGGTGCGGAGCGCACGGTCTCAGATCTCTGGTGTGCGCGTCCCCGCATGCAGGCGTGCATCCACCCCGTAGGCGAGCATCGGCAGCTCTGGCTGCGTCTGGCAAGGCCGGGTGGGGCAGGACGGCGGCCCTGGTGGGGTGTCTGCAGCTTTCGGCACATGGGGTGCTGTCGGCAGGGCCGAGCCCCCACCGCTAGGTGGTTACCGACCCACTGAATACGGCTTTCTGTGGAGACGGTGTCGTGCTTCCCTTCGATAGCTCAGCTGGTAGAGCGGAGGACTGTAGGAGCGGTTGCAGCCATCCTTAGGTCGCTGGTTCGATTCCGGCTCGAAGGAGTAGCCTGTCTTTTGGGCTCTCCTTAGTTGAAGGTCTGAAGATAGATCGTCCTGACCGACAATCCCCTTTCCCGAGAATGGACACAGTAAGTTAGCTGTCCTTGCCCGGTCAGCAGCATCGTTAGAAACAGAAAAACAAGACTCTTGGCCCTTGGCTCCTGGCCCTCTCCTCATTGTTTACTTTTAGTTTCTAACTGAGCCTAGCCTGCTGCCCTATGTCCTAAGCCCAGACACCAAAGACCACAAGGTAACAGAACCTTGTGAACATGCTTGTGTGCATGTTCTCAGTCCTCTGATGGCCCGCGGGACTCTGGTTTGCGGGGGGAGAAACAAACAAACAAACAAACAAACAAAAAAACCATAACTGACCCCGGTGATTGCCCCACTAACTGGCAAAGAGGCACTTTATTCATTTAGGTGTTTGTGTAGCTTTTGACGTGAGTTGGACATGAGACTGCAAGAGTACAAAGTTCAGATGGGTCCAACTCTTTAAACAAAGGAAGTGAGGTTGGAAACGCAATTCCTAATCAGGAAGACTGCGGGGTGCGGGGGTGGGGGGGTCTGCAGACTGTCAGAGCCTGAGCAAACGGATTCTCCTCCAGCCTAGCTGGCCACCCGCAGCCTCCTCCTGCCCCCAGTGTTGTGTGGCTGCAGGGGTGGTTTGCAAGTGCGCGGAACGCGTCCTGCGCCTGTCGGAGGCTCCTGACTCCACTGTTCTGCAGCCGAGCTCCACCCGGAGCGGGCAGCGCCAACCCGGCTCGCCTCTGGCTCCTGGAATAAACGGGCGTGTGACTTGAAATCTGAAAAGCTACCTCCTCTGATCCCATTCTGAGCCTAGAGTTGTCCGGCATGTGGATAGAAACTAAGAGGGCACAGGCCCAGAATTAATGGATGGGAATTGACAAAGATGAGGTGATAGTGAAATAATACGAAAGAGAATGCCCCTGTGAGGAGAAAAGAGAGAAAAGAAACTGCAGCCTAGACCTGACAGCTGCCCAGCGCCAAAATGTTTAGCGTAGACTGAGGGATTGCAAATAATATCACAATATCACGGCTCGTTGGTCTAGGGGTATGATTCTCGCTTTGGGTGCGAGAGGTCCCGGGTTCAAATCCCGGACGAGCCCTGTAGTTTTACACTTCCTTTCTTTAGTAACTGGAAATACTTCTCTACAAACTTTCTCGTGCTGTAACTATCCTGTGAAAGGGGACAGCACCACAGGACTGCACAAAACACCAAATTTCTGGGTTCTTAGAGCTCCCCAGAGAACCTCCCAGAGTCCCCCAGGGTCTCTGTAGCATCAGTGGCTTGTATTCCTCGTGGTGGTCCTCGGGACATCTGCCAGTCTGGTTTCTGCGCAGAACCCCACACTGGTTCCCTGCTTGGAGGCTGGGGTCACTTCTTTGGGTTCTGCAAGCAGGGCCCAGCGGGGAGGGGCATCCTTGGAGAAATGGGGTGCGGTCGGTCCCAGCCGCCGAGGCTGGAACGCCCGCCCTCCGCTCCTCTGCACCCCGCCCCAATCTGTCTGCGTGGCCAGGCAACGCCGACCTCACCCATATCCCGGACGAGATTCCGAAGGAAATTTCGTTTCTACTCTTCGGCATCCCACTAGGAAAACAACAAGGGTGAGAAACAGAGCCGCCGCCTCCAGTTGCGCGCCAGGTGGGTCTCTCCTCCTGCTCCGCCACAGTTTGGAAGTCCCTTCCAACCGAGGGCGGTTGTGGGGCTCCTGGGAGACGACGTCTCGAGTCTGATTGCGGAGCTGAGTGAGGTGTGGCTGGGATCAACTCTTGCCAGAGTTGGCGATACCCTTTCCAGAGTTCCCTTTCCACAGCTTGGCAGAGTCCAGCGTGGATGGCCATTGTCTAGAGCCCAGGCTCGGAGGGGACCATAAAGTCTGCGAAGGGAGGAGTTCCTGGAACCCCGCCCGCGTTTGCTCAGATAAGGAAGAGCTGAGGGTTCCTAGGTTGGTATCAGATTTGTGAAAAAGTCCTGGGAAGGTTGTTTGTGCACGCGTAACTTTTAACGGGTGTTTTCGTTTTCTATTTCCTGTCTCCCGCCCTTAACTCACCCTTAAGTGTGTTGTGAAATTTTGGGAGACAAGCGTCAACAACCTCCTCCATGCCTTCTTAGTGGGCGGTTGGGATTCTCTTGCTCTGAGACAGCACACCAAACCGTGGCAGTGCAAATGATGGAACTTGTTTGTTCAGGAAGAACAGTAGGAACCATGGCCTTATACTGGGACATCTCCAGGGGGCCAGGATCTTCCCTCTGTGACGGCAGTAATCTTTACAGTTAGTTCACACATGCGATCGCTGAAAACCTCAGTAGTGTATCTATCCAAACAGCCCCTGGCCCACTCCCGAGAGCAGCCTCAGCTATTCAAAGAGCAGGGGCACCACTCAGCGCTGAGCCGGTTTGCTAGTCACAGCGGCTTTAATGCAAGAAACTCTTCGCTGATAAAAGGGGAAGTCAACTGTTTGGGAGATTTATGGAAATAATCAGTGTTGGTTTCCTTTAAATAGTTTTCAGTACTACTTTAAAAATTAGTTTTGATTTCTCTAGAAATCATTCCAATGGGATATAAAAGTCGTGTCGTGCATTAGGAAGCTTATGGTCACAGGAATGTCAAATGTTCCTCGGTCAATTAATGTTCCTTTCTTTGTTCTTCAATTTCCTCACCTGTAAAATGAAGGTCGAGAGATTGTCACAGGCTGCCCCCCCTGTTCTCATCTTGATTTCATGGAGTGGTGGGATATCAGTAACACAGTTCGGATAATGTGGAGTCGGTCGAACTGTGGTCTAGCAGGAGGTGTTTAGAAAAAGTGGACGAGCTATGGCCAGGGTCAGAGACCAGGTCCGAAAGAGTCATCAGTGAAGCAGCAGTGCCTCAGCTTCGTAGGGATGCAGAGCTCTGCATGAGGCTCTCTCATCCTTGTTCTCTCTGCATCCCGTGGACCGTCTGTGGAGCTGTCCGCTGGAAGCATTATTGCAGCCTCCAATTACGGATTACAAAGTGTACTGATGAAGGCTGGAGAAACATCGCTTGAGATTTTCCGTTGTATCTATGTTTGAGCAGAGAACAATCTCCATAAACAGTTATTCTGAGAATAACTGGAAGCCAGGACTAGGCCAAAGCCCAGTATGCTGGGAAGTGAATGTTGAATTTGTGTCTTGTTTGGAGATTCAGGGAAGTTGTGAGGACTTTGTTCATGTTCTCCCTCAACCACTTGTGTCCCGACTTCCTCAAGCTCTAGTCCTGTGAGCTTTTCTCTTTCAGCTGCTACTTCTGCCACTGATTAAGTGTTAAGTTAGCATTGTAAAGGAATTTACACAGTTCACCCATGCCTTCCACACTTGGTTCTACAGTGAGTGCTAAGGACAGAATCAAACATACACTCTATATAAAGGGGAAAATGACCCAACACTAGAATTCTTGGAAGGAGAATTTCATGCCTCATGTGTCCATGGATGCTACTGGCTTGGAGAAGGAACAGACAAAAATTCCAGGAAAGGGGAATGCTTTTGGGAGGTTAAAACTTAGGAACCTGTCCTGGAACTAGCTCTATACACCAACCTGGCCTCACTCACAGAGATCCATCTGCCTCTGCCTTCTGAGTTCTGGGATTAAAGGCTTGCACAACCCCTGTCTGGTTGGTTAAAACATTGTCTTTTTAAATGAAGACTTTTTAAAATTGCCATTTGTTACATATAAATTAAAATTACCGACAAAGATATAATATTCAGGCCCAGGGATGTTGCTCAGTGGTAGTCTACATAGCATGTGTGAGGCCCTGGGTTTGAGCCGTAGCGAGACACACACACACACACACACACACACACACACACACACACACACACTGTTCATCATTCATAGACTATAATTCTTTGAGTCTTAATAAAATACAAAACTTTTAAAAAATACCCATTTCTGTTTCAATATGTGCCAACTTGGAAGAAAAAAAAGAAGTCCTGGCTTTTCTCGTCAGGGAGTTGAGCAGGTTCTAAACCCTCTGAGTGCCAGGTGAAGGGCCAGTGACTTCAGAGAGGGGCTTGACTCCTGTGAGTCTTTGACTGCTCCGCCGCACTCTTACGTAGCCCTAAAAAAAAAAGAGGCTGCTCTGTTTGGGCAAGGTGCTGTGTGAGATGAGTAGATTTTGTGTCTGTGTGTGCTGTGGGTTAGGGTGAATTGTCTACCTTGTCGCTGTTTACCAGAAAAGGGCCTCACTGGCTAGAGGAGTTGGCTGACACTTCCCCTGGCGACTGATGAGGCCATCGGGTTTTGCAATGAACTTGGCTGTTCCCTTCTAACAAATGGGTGATTGATGACTCTGGAACTCGGCTCTTCCACATCTGTTTAAAAAGTGATGTGGAGCCGGGCGGTGGTGGCGCACGCCTTTAATCCCAGCACTCGGGAGGCAGAGCCAGGCGGATCTCTGTGAGTTCAAGGCCAGCCTGGGCTACCAAGTGAGTTCCAGGAAAGGCGCAAAGCTACACAGAGAAACCCTGTCTCGAAAAACAAAAAAAAACAAACAAACAAAAAAAAAAAGTGATGTGGGATTCATTTAAAGTAGGCCCCACCACACACAGTGTGTCTGCACACCGAGCATTTCTGTGCCCAGTTGGATACCAGCAGAGGTCTTACTCACCCTGAAGGTCCTCAGTGCTCTTGCCTCTCTGTACTTCAGAAACACTTTACATTTGTGCATTCGGCAGAACAAAGTTTGCATTGGTCACGTGGGCAGGAAAGTGTGCTTGTGGTCAGAAGTGCGCTTGTGCCTTCCTTTCCAGAGACTCGAGGACCCTCAAGTCACCAATGCAGAGGGAAGGCAGGCCACAACAGCTTGCTGAGTCTTCTAATCCCAACCCCAGCCTCATTCCCTTGCAGCTCACAGTTGGGTTAGGAGTGCAGGGGGAAGGGAAAGGGATGAGGACAAAGCAGAACTCCAAGCAGGGCTGTGCCTCAACAAAGCTGAAGTGTGGAGGCTTGTCCTTTCTAGGTCCCCAAGCTCAGGGGTCAAGCTGCAGGGCCTTTCCACTGAAAGTGTCTCCCTCAGGATGTGCACATTCTGGGCAGCTTCTCTTTGTTCGTTTGTTTGATTGGTTGTTTGAGGCAGGGTCTCTCTGTGTTGCCCTGGCTGTCCTAGAACTCGCTCTCTAGACCAGGCTTACAGAGAGCCACCTGCCTCTGCCTCCCCAGTGCTGGGATTAAAGGGGTGCGCTTTTTTTAAAGAGACTAGACTCCTAGAGGTTTTACACTGTGGTCGGGCTATTTTACACAATAGCTCATTGGCAAAGGCAAATGAGCCAACTTCAGCAACATTTGCGGGAAGAGCAGAGCACTCCCGGATCTATTGCAACACCCAGATGGCCTCATCAGTCCCCAGGGGACTATCAGCCAACTTCTCTAGCCATGTTGCTCTCCTTAGCGATCAAGCTTTATTTAATAACTGCTCCCAAATCTTGCATCTCTGAACCTTTAAAGAGAAGCCCAGAGAGTTTGCATGGTTAGAGGTTCTAGGTCAGTTGATGAGGACTTAGGTGTCAATCACTAAGAATACAGACATGGGTAAGCAAATATTCTTCTCTGGAAAGGTTCCACCTAATGGAGAGACAATGAGATTAGCTAACTCCCAAAGGAAAGTTGACAGCCTGTTTCCTCAGTGACACCAACCTGAAGTGAAACCAGATCCATCCCACCCACACTGTGGGAACTCTAGGTAAGAGCAGTCTTCTCCAAGTGTGCCCTGTCTAGGTGTGAACATGCCTCCAAGTCAGCGCCCTAGGGCTACCTGTTTGCATCTTTCCTGCCCCAGCTTCTGAGGGAGTTCTGTTCCTGCTACACAGAGGAACAGCCCTGCTGAGGGAGTCTGCAGATGCTGACAAGCTGTCTTCTTCCTCCTGCTAGAACAAGTCAGTCAACAGATGCCCTTGTTCCTGTGCCCAGACTCAACATCCCCTCATCTGTGTCCCTCGTCTCTGCCTCTATCCCCTCATATCAACCTGTGGGAGGGGGGTTTCTACTTTTGCTTTTTTTTTTTTTTTTTTTTTTTAGATTAGTGCAGCTTAAACTACACACAAATATTTACACAGAATGATGGAGCAAAACCTAGAAATTGACAAAGAGCTAAAGTATTGCAATCTTGCCCTCCATACAAGATAAATGTGTAACAATTCTTTCAATTTTATATACTTATTTATTTCCTGTATGTGGGTATTTTGTCTGCATGTATGTCTGTGTACCAGGCATATGCAATGCCCGGGGAAGCCAGAAGAAGGCATCATTATAGATGGTTGTGAGCTGCCATGTCGGTGCAGAGAATTGAGTCTGCCAAGAGCAGCCTGTGCCCCAACCACTGGGCCATCTGGCCAGCCCTGAAGATTAATATGTAACAATTCTAGTGAACTTCCATACTACCACCCTGCGTGCTTTTTGTGTTAGAAGTCTGACCCTGTGGTATATACACTGTTTACTCTCGGTGTTTCCTCGTCAGCAGAGCAAAGGTACACAATACCTTCTTTACATAGTTTCGGTGATGGTTAGATGTAGACAACTGGTTTTGTAACTGTGCTTTAAAGAACAGAAGGCTGGTAGTAGGCTTTGTTTCCTGCGGGTGGATAGAAGGAAGAGGAGTCCAGGAAACTGTAAAGGTATTTCTGAGGCTTCAAGAGGCGGGAGCACAGCTGCCTCTCTCCTTCCTCTAGACTTCTTCCAAAGTAGTTCTTGAAGTTGACCTTAAGATCAGAGATAATGTTTTTGCATCTACCGTATGGCATATGAAGAGTGGAACCTCAGTCCTACTGTGAGCAAGGGTAAGGACCATGCACATTAGGAAAGAGCTTTGGAACAAAGGCCGCGCCCAGCAAACATCATCTCTGAGAAAACATCTGATCCACTAGGTGGTCAATATTTGGCCCGGGCATGCCCAGGGAAAAGGTGAATGACTCCTTGTTTGTCCACTATTGGTGTCCATGGTTTACATCTCTCTGACAAAGTATATCCTTAGAAATCCTCTCCCCCACCCCCTCTCATGAGCCCTCTATATAACCAGACTGAGAGGAGCCTCTAGCTTCACCCTGCTGGACCTGGTCTCCAGGAGCAAACAGCTAGACTCCTCTCCAGTTGGAGGAAAGCTGGCCAACTTCGGTAAGGCTCTTCCTCCTGGGTACTCGACTACTCTATTTCTTTCTGCCTGTGCTCCTTCTAGCCATCCATCTATTTTAATGAAACCAATCCTCCCTCCTTAGGACTTCCGGACCCAAGCTCAGGCATTAAAAGGAAAATGAGTCAGAGCCTAATTAAAATGAAAGCAGGTTTCCATGGGGATAGTTTGTATCTGGGTGAAGATAAGTGAATAGAATTGAGAGCAGGTGACAGAGGTGTAGGAGGGATTCCTCAGCTGTGATAAAAATCTTCCAAGGCTTGGGAAACCCTTTGCCCAAGGGCGTCTGAACTGTCCCGTTCCCTCCATAACAAGCCTGTGGCTTGGCAGGAATAGAAAGAGAAACCCCGAACCAGGAAGTATGCTTCCAGCCCTGTGTCCTACTCATTTATTTCCTTTACAAAAATTAAGGATGCTCTTTAAAAACAAAGTGGAATGTGTCCCAAGATCCAAACATGGGAGGTTGGGGGTGGGAAGGAAGACTAGGCATCTGGTGTTAGGGCTTCCCTCTGGGAGTGTTGCTGGAGATCCACAAGTCAGTGAGGGTGCAGCTAGGGAAGGTTGTCACCGGACTGTCAACGCTGCTGCAGCTCTTGGGTACAAAGCGCTGCCAATGGGGAGAAAAAGAGAACATGGGTTCTTGTGAGGACTGCGAGAGTAGTTTAAGAACGGATAGAATGAGTCTAGAGAAGAGTGGGAATGGGCTCTACTGTCAGAAATCTGAATGACCGTCACGTGCTGTGTATGGGACTAAGGTTCAGCACCTTTGGCCCTGGCAGATTTACACCTGCACCCCACATAATCTAGCCGTCACTTGTTTTCTCACCGTTATACTTCACCTGGCTTTGGGGAAATTTAAATGCGAGACAGTTGCAAGAGCAGACAGTAGACATTGGTGGTGCTGGGGTGCTGCTGGGATTCGGTTTCTGGATGTTTTAGAGAAATGAAGTTATAATAAGCCCAAGAACTGCGTTAGGTGAGTTGGTAAAAATTAATGGGCAATTTCTGCGAATTGGAAACAAGTAACCCCTTTACCTGGCCACATAGACCTGAGTGCTTTCAAAGTCTAAAAAGCAAGGGTCTTTTTAGGAGACCAAGCCCCCGTGTAGTGTTAGTCTACTGATATTTGGGCTTGGCTTACACAGACAACCTTCACGGAAGATGTGTTTCCGCCAACTGGGCCAAGGTTGTGTCATCACCTCTTCCTTCCAGTGGGTGCCTTGTGCCATCAACTAACTTTAAATGAATTTGTTCCATAATTCCAACGCTGCTGAATCGTGATAAAGGATCTGTAACCCTAGTGAGAACCATAGACCCCCCCAGACTTTCAAAGCTAGAACCCCTCATGTTTATGTTTATTAAAGCATAGGCCTGGAGAGGAAAAGGAAGTTGATCACCAGGGGGTATTGAGAGTCTGCTGTGAAGCCAGCACTATGATTCAAGGTAAAGAATACAAATACCACTCAATTGTAGATTATACAGCATCAGGTGATATGGACGGGTAAATGGTTGTTTGCCCAAGTTCACATGAGTAATGGTGTGCTTGGAAACAGAGGCCATGAAATCTGATAGCCGGTAAGTATCTGCTTTGTGATCTCCTTAGCGCTTGGATCCTCCACGTTATGGCTTTTGCTTTGGTGTCCTAACTACCTAAAGCCTGGCAAGTTTGCTTGCCAGTTCACACTCCCCACAACCTGTACTCCTTTCTACAAGGTTTTAAGTACAGGTTGGTGCCTCCACAAGGGCCAACTGTGCTAGCCACTGCTGCCACCTGCTGATTCTTTCAGGTATTACCAGCTCTTGTTATTTTGTGTGTTTAGGTTGGCCTGGAGTTCACTAGGTAGTCAGGCTAGCCCCAGACTTGCATCAGCCCTCCTTGCCTGTTTTATGATTGCACGCATGCATACACTCTTCCTAATTTCTGAAGAGAAATCACACCCAGGAAAGATAACCCCAAGACAAACGTGAAGAGCTCAGCAAGCGGGAGCCCCACAGCTGGGTTTTGCACAGCCAAGTGGCTCTTTTAGAGCAGCCGCTGCACGTGAATGCTGGATATTCTTCAGGGTGGCTGTCCCTTCTACACTCAGGCACCATCTTTTCTCAATAAACAACAAAACACACTCGAGTTTGATTTTATTACAGATTATTATATGTATGCTAAGGGAAGCTTCTTATTTCAGTACTGTGCAATCACAAGAAGTTGGTCTTCTTTAGCCATATACCGAGATTGTCTACAGTTATCATGAAACAGACAGGGTGGGTTAGCGTCAGATGCTAATTAGGAAGACAGCTCATTTCCTTCTCCATCACCTGTCTCCCACATGCTAAGTAGGGCCTTAGAGCCCCTGGCCTCCGAGATTCCTGCTATCCTTCCTGACCCTGCACTGAGGAGCAGACTACATACAGGCTGAGTGCCTTATTCACACACACACACACACACACACACACACACACACACACACACACACACACACACACACGGTTAAAGTAAAACTGTTCAGACTAACAAGCAAGAGAAACACAAAATAAAATTAATGATTAACTTAATGCAGCTGAAATGCACGTTTAAGGAAATGAAAAAAAAAAAAACTTTTACCTAGGGCTGATCTTCCCTTTCAGTAACATATTTCTTCAGGCTGAAAGATGCAACATTCTTTGCATTTATTTACAGACAAGGTCTCATGTATCCCAAGCTGCCCTTGAGTTGGCTATAGAACCAAAGATGACCTTGAACTTCCAATTCTCTTGCTTCCATCTCCCCTGAGCTACATTAACTGGGCCTGGTAGTTCTTAATCAAGAGTTTGAGGCCAGCCTGGGCTACAGAGCAAGACCCTGTATCCAAAACAATATCCAAAACTTAAAAGTTGATTGTTGTTGCTGTTGCTGTTGTGGTTGAATGTGGGGCCATTTGTATATTGGGGTATAGGCCTATATGGGTTTTGTAGTGAGGCGCACATTTGAATAGATGTTCCTCAGAAGCCGTCTACCATGTTTTCTAGGACCCGAAACTCACCAGTTACTGGGCTGGGTAGTAGGGGATCCTTATGTTTCCCCTTCACAGCATGTCCTCAAGCCCAGCTTTTTACTTACTGAACTACTTTCTCCTTATAGAGCTTAAAAAATTTATTGTTATTATTATAATAATAATTATTATTATTAATATTTTAAGTGTATGTATGCGTGTCTGTGGACAGGTACATGTATGTGTATGTGCCCACACAGGCCAGAAGCATTAGATCCTCTGGAGCTGGAGTTACAGGTAGATGTGAGCTGCTGCTCAGTGTGAGTGTTGGGACCCGAACTCAGGTCCTCTGCAAGAGCAGTATGTGCTCTTAACTGCCAAGCCATCTCCTCAGTCCCACTATGAGGAGGGCTGTTAGGTCTTGGGGTGATTTTTACATTTTTCTCCAAAGACCTAAGGGTATTATCAGACACTGCTTATCACAGACAACCTAATGCCCCTTGAGTCTGAACTCCAAATTTCATGAGAAATAACATCTTTTAAAAGCCCACAAGGGGGTCTAGCTCCAGCTGAGGTGCCTTTGGCTCTAAGGTGTGTGGTCTGTGATGGATGCATGTGGTGCCAGGTGAGCTGAGAGCTCTTGAGAGATGAAGGCAGGGGTCTTTGCTCTGTCCTTTCCAGAGAGATCTTATAGCATATTGTAAGTCCTTTGGCTTCATGAAGAGGTCTCAGTTTCATTTTGTCATGGTTTGTTTTACCACACTGGAAGATCTTGTGCCCGTGTTAACCACATTACAAACCTAGGGGAGACTAGAAACTGTTCTCCCGAGTCGTCCAAAGGGCTTCTGCAGAGACACACTGAAGAACAAGCCTGATTCCCCCTTTCCTCCGTAAGCATCTCTTCCAGGCCCACTGGTCCATTCTTCCTATGCACTGAATGGTAACTCTGCCCTCTGGGAGAAGTAGACCTGACCCCTTCACACCAAGGTGACTTGCTCTCAACAGTTTTCCTCATTGGTGAGGAACTGAGTGACCTGAGTGCCTGGAACCCCATCTCTGTAGCCTTGGGGGATTGGCTGCCCCTGTGGTCATGGTTCCCAGATGTCATTCCTCATGGCTCTCAGCTCCTATCTCACCTCAGGAGGCCCCATTGCTTCCCCTGGATGCCACATTTCTGTTTTGTTCTTCTCTTTCTTCCCCAAACGGAGTCTTCTATGTTGCCCAAGCCTGTGTGGAACTCCAGGGCTTGAGCAATCCTCCTAAATCAGTTTCCTAAGTAGCTGGGACTTACAGACACACACCACTGCCCCTGTCCTTGGTATATCTTAAAGGTCTTTGTGTCCCAGGATCTAGCACAGTTCCTGGGCCCAACAAGGAGTTGAGTAATGTTCGTTATCAAGTTAAGTAATAAGTGACTAAGAATATAACTAGTTTTTAACTATGTTATGGCCGATGTGATCCTGAAAGATAGAGGAAGATGACTGGGTCATGCAGTCCATTAGGAAGGCCCAAGCAGAGGATGAATTAGATGACTGAGGTCAACTGACTTATAATGTCCTATCAGAGGGGAAAGTCCCCACCCTTCTAGCCTAAGTTAGAATGTGGTTCCAAGGCCCTACCATTCCTACTATTTTGTTTTTTGGCAGGAATCTCTATTGGAAGAGATGACCATGAGACTGGGCCCCTTGTTGTTGGTCCTTGTGCTGGGTCTGGTTTTGACCCCACCAACTCTGGCTCAGAATGATGACGCCAGGTATATCAAATTCCTGACTCAGCACTATGATGCCAATCCGAAGGGCCGGGACGACAGATACTGTAATCGTATGATGGTGGATCGAAAGCTGACCTCTCCCTGCAAAGATCGCAACACCTTTATTCATGACAACAAGAAAAGCATCAGGGCCATCTGTGGAGAAGGCGGAAATCCTTACAACAATAACTTAAGAATAAGCATCTCTAAATTCCAGGTCACCACTTGCAAGCATTCAGGAGGGTCTCCCTTGCCTCCGTGCCGGTACCGAGCCTCCAAGGATTTCAGACGCATTGTTATTGCCTGTGAAAACGGCTTTCCTGTCCACTTTGACGAGTCTATTATCAGTCCAAAGCAAGCAGGCCCCTCGCCCAGAGATGGTTCTGCTTCCTTTAATCCCCTCTTAACCCACAACAGTGATGGCAACCTTCACTGTCAGTGGCCAGAAAAGGAAGTATCTGAAACTTCTGTCTCCTGATTTATGATGCACATAAATAAAGATGTCTCTAAAGCCATTAACAATCCGTCTGGAAGAATCACTAGTTCCTAGATAATTTAGCTTTTCATATGTTTTCTACTCAGCTGCTCCCTGGGATGAGAGGCAGGAGCAGAGATGTTCTTCCTTACCTGCTAATCAATGGTAGACTTCATCTTCCTGTGGTGGTGAGGATGATAATTGATTTACAGATGGGACAGATGGGGATTTTCGAAAGAGTCAAGTAATAGGTCACCAAAGAAGCCTTTAGGGAAAGGGTTCCGACTAAGAGCCGACACACCAAAGATATCCTCCCCACCCACTCCTCCTTTCCCTTACATGCACAGCACACAAACCAGCATGAGACTGTGAGCACTGAGGGGCAGACACAACATCATGCTGCCCATCCTCAGCAACTTAATGAGTTCCATTTATTTTTTTAGGGACCTCAACTCTGGCCAAACCAGATTCATGGTTTCACACACAGAAAAGAATTTCAAGACTAGTCTGTGTGAAGCAGAGTTGGGGATTTTTACCAATGATAACCATCTTAACATAGGCTATCAACATAAAGGTTGTGAGAGAGGCACTCAGAAAGTGCGACATACCCAAATGTGGGTGTGGGCTTCCCAACTGAGAGTCTTGGATTAGTCATATGTACAAGTCGGGTGCCTCTCAAGTCACTTCGTAAAAGGCTGCTAGGACATCTGCCCTTTTCTCTTTAAAATGACTTATTTTATTTTATGCATATTTTCTTTTATTATATGTGTTTTTGCCTGCATGTATGTATGTGCACCACATGTGTGCCTGGTGCCCAGGGAGGTCAGAAGAGTTGCTGGATCCCTTGGAGCTGAAGTTATTGATGGTCATGATGAGTGCTGGGATCCCAACCCAGGTCCTCTGCAAGAACAGCAAGTTCTTAACTGCTGAGCCAGCCACCTCAAGCCCCCTTTCTCTATCTTTTGATAAGTGGGGTCATAAGGTGACTCAGGAGATGCCTTGGGTGGAATTACCATCTGCAAAGGTAGAATCAGAAACCACCAGGGGCACACCCCGGTTTAGCACATGTTCTTTCCTTGGAAATAAGGTTTGCTCTTGGGTTCTTGGAAAGTGTGAGTTCACAGCTGGCAAGGGAGGTAGGCCTTAAGCAGTGGTGACTTGTGATGAAATACTTGCTTTCCAGACTGCAGAGTAGGGACTCCTTTCCATTCTTATAGCCCCTCTAGTTTTCCTTTTTATCCATTGAGTGTCTGCCTCTTGTCTTAAGGAATGGCTTTATTGTTGATTTTAAGGGAATACTCCAAACATATTGCTTTGTCACAGTTAATTTATTTAAAGTTTAAAAACTTGGCTACTTTTTATACTTTTTATTATTAATCTTTTACTTTATTGAGTGATGCTGGACAACTGTGGGGTCCTGAGGAAGTTATAGAAAGATTCCAAGCTTATTTTGCATTCTTCAGCCAGATTTGTCTTCAAGTGTGAAATGTCTCCTGTGGGATGCCGTTGGTACACTGGCCCGCCCACAGTTTCCGTAGGTGGTGTCTTGCTAGGGAAGACTTATGAACACATACCTAGATGTTGTATTTAGAAAACAGTTGCTAATAAATTAAAACTACCAGTTGGGCTGTCCTGTGGATATCTGAATATCAGGGCTGCAGTTTTATCTAACATGTCTCCTATTGCTATCTTTGCCCTAAACTGGGCCCAAAGTCCTACTTTTCCATTTCTCAAACTGTGGGCCAGTACTTGAGTGAGCCCAGCCTTTCTGACAATATTCGAATTTGGGAAGTCAGCTGCTGATGCTCAGCCCAGGAATCACCACCATCTCTTCAGAAAACAAGAAGAAGTTTTCCAATGTCTCTCATTAGAAAAGTTACCTTGAAAAATAAATATTCAATAGGCCAGTGAGGTCATTCAGTGAGGAAAGGTGCTTGCCACCGAGACGGATGACCCAAGTTTGGTTCAGGGACTCACATGGTAGAAGGAGACATCCTATTCCTGCAACAAACAAACAACAATAACAATAACAATAAAAATCACATGCCTGCATGGGTCTTTCTCACCCATTGGTGGAGAAGCAGTCGAAAACAGTCTTGGTGTTTTTGTACTGAGTCTCTTGCTCTATCATAATACAAACCTATTTAGAGTGAAATGTCAACTTACAGGGAAGGCATTGTGTCTCAATAAGCCATCTGAGAAACAGAAGACAGAATCATAGGTGATTGCTGGCTGTGCAAGGAACAGACAAGAAACACTCTCAAATTTCACAGAATGGTGACCATGTGAGGGAGAAAATTTCATGCAACTGGAGAGGAAATTCTCCCGGGAGACACAACACTAATAACTAGACCTCCGATTTTTTGAGAGTGTGATTAACTCTTTAAAATAAAGAGAGTCAATAATACTGAGCATAACACACTGTAGTCAGTTGTTATTTTCTCCTAAGTGAAGAAAGTAGAGGAAGAAAAAAGAAAAAAAGGGAAGACAGTTGGTTCTGAAGACCAAGCTGGCATTCCTTTTTCTGCTCTGCAAGAGTCGATCTCTGGCCCATCTCACACATGGCTTCCTTCTTCTCTGTTCTTCCTATGCTCTTCCTATTACTATGTAGTAAGTCTGCCTTCTGGAAGAAGTAGACCTGCCCCTCCATCCCAAAGTGACCCTGCTTTCAACTCCTTTCCTCATAGATACGTGCTCAAGGATAATGGGAATGCCCTAAGTGATCTCACTTCCTCCTTGGGGACTAAGCCTTGGACATGGGCCTTTGAGGGACTTTGAAACTCTGAACTGTGTAGCAGCTAGCACAGGAGACTCATGGTGTCCAAAGAAGTTCTTTTTTTTTTTTTTTTTAAAGATTTAGCTATTTATTATAAGCGCCGGAGATGGTTGAGAGCCATCATGTGGTTGCTGGGAGTTGAACTCAGGACCTCTGGAAGAACAGTCAGTGCTGTTAACCACTGAGCCATCTCTCCAGCTTGGCCCAAAGAAGTTCTTATTGAGAATCTTTGACACAGCGGGAGAGCCTTTGGGGAGAGTCCTGGTTAAAACTATACTAAATACGAAAGCCTCTCTCTTTCCTGTAGCCAAAGCTCGCCTGGACTTCTGCTATTCCTGCCTTTACCTCCTAAGTGTTGGGATTACAGGTGTGCCCCACCATGCCTGGCAGCGTGTGCTGCTGGCAATAGAACCCAGGGCTCCATGCATGCTAGGCAAGCACTCTACTGACCATCACAGCTTTATCTCTAGCTCCTTCATTTTCTCTTATAGTGAGAGCCTTTGAGATGCACCTATACGTGTCCACGTTGGACTACTCTGCTGCGACCCGCGCAGCTGGAGCACGAAATCTGGCGAGGGACACCGAGGTTAAACAGCACTCTAGACACCCAGTCTCAGTTCATCAGGGAAGCTCTCTTTATTCGTACCAACATGGGCTTATATACCCCTCCAACACCAGGGGTCAAGGAATGGTTACTCTGTATCCGGAGGCAAGCCGGACACTGTTTTCCAAACAGGAAAAACCACAGGGGAACTGATCCCCAGCACCCTCCGGAACCCAACTGCACATTTTTACACAAACAACTTAACTGGGACAGGACACAAAAGGGCATTTAAAATTAAGGCAGCAAACTTACTGCTGCCGACACTACTCCCCTAGGATGTCTTAGTGTGTCTTACTTATTCATTTGGTTAGTGTATCTGAAGAGTGTGTTTGCTTTTACATGAATACCTTAGGGTTTCTATTTAGCCAATTATCTAATCCATATTTTTTATTTATTTATTTATTTATTATGTATACAGTATTCTACCTGCATGTATCCCTGCAGGCCAGAAGAGGGCACCAGATCTCATTACAGGTGGTTGTGAGCCACCATGTGGTTGCTGGGAATTGAACTCAGGACCTCTGGAAGAGCAGTCAGTGCTCTTAACCTCTGAGCCATCTCTCCAGCCCCCTAATCCATATTTTAAGTTAAAAAGAAAGCATGAGTAGAGAGAGTAATTAAGACCCAGGTAAAATGAGAGGGGGTGGCAAATAAACACCCCATTCTGCTGAAGCTAAATTGTAAGTACTGTGTGTCCCTGCAGAATCTATGTCCGCGGTCTTGGAGAGACAGTGTTCTGTTCTGATCTCTGCTGCTGTGATGAATCCTTTGCGAACATAAAGTAATGGGGTGCATAAGGGTCTGCTTGACTTACACCTCTAGGTCACACACTCTCACTGAAGGAAGTCAGAGCAGGAATGTAAGTAGGTTGAAGCAGAAACCATGGAGGACTGCTGCTGGCCGGCTGGCTTGCAGACTCATGTCTAGTGGTTTTTTTCCCACAGTCCAGGGGACAGTGTTGCTCACAGTGGGGTGGGCTCCTCTACATCAGTTAACCATCAAGAACCCCATAGGCCAGTCTGACCTGGGAAATCTCTTAAGTGAAACTCCCTTTGCAGGTGACTCTTGGCCAGTGGTTCTCAACCTTCCTAATGCTGTTGCCCTTGAATACAGATCCTCATGTTGTGGTGACACCCCCCCCCCCCCGCAAACATAAAATTATTTCGTTGCTACTTATAATTGTATTTTTGCTATTGTTATGAATAATAACATAAATATCTGATACGCAGGATATCTGATATGCGACCCCCATAGGGGTCATGACCCACAGGTTGAGAGCAGCTGCTCTAGGCTAAGACAAGCTGATAGAACTAAATCAAGCAGCAGCTTTCCCTGCCTCTGTTCCTCTCAGGACCACGTATTTCCCCTCTGCCTGACATGGTGTTAGCAGAATGTACTGTTCCCTCTTTTGGGTCCCCTCGATAAAAAAAAAAAAAAAAAAAAAAAAAAAGCAAACAATAAAAAAAAAAACCTTAGAAACAGACTCAGAAAGAAGCTTGAGAACAATTTTATTGGAGTTTAAAAGAAAAATAATGGATGCAAGCTGTAAAACTTGGCAGCTACCCGAGGAAGCAGATGGAGAAGAGGAAGGAAAAAAGAATACCTTTTGAGTTAGGGTCTAGGAAAGCAGCCATGTCCAGCAGTGGAGTTCAGCAAGCAGCGCAAGGTAGGGGTGGAGGCAGGGGCTTAGAGAAAGAGTAAGAAAGCCCAGGGTTCTGGGAAGGCATGGCTAGAAATTCTGGCCAGTATCTGAAAGAAAGGGGATAGAAAGGACAAAAAAGAAAACATGCTTTCTGAGTAATCCAGACAAGTTAGCAGGCTGCAGGCCAGTGGCCCAGTAGTGGTTGTACTGAGGGATGGACTTCTGGACAGGTTAACTGCACTAGCTCATTAAAGGAATGATCGCCCATCCATCTCCTTAGTGTGGTTTTAGATCATCAGTCTTTCTGAGGGTCCGTTTCCTGGCCAGGTGATTGACAAGTAGAGCTGGATTAACCCTTAAGGAGGAGAAAATAGTAGATTATTTTCTAGTCTTTGGAGTGGAACAGAATATCATGTAACCATCCAGGGGCAGATATTCCACTCTTGACCAGGAAGCCCACAAAGTGCCAAGCTGATGCTCACCTGTCTAGTGTTACCAGGGAAACAGGAGGTAGGGCCCCAAACCAAACATGAGGGAGGGGCCCATCCTCAATGCCCTCAAGGCTACTAATAACTGTGGTAATGCTGTCTCAAATCTGTAGCCGGGGGCACAGAAGTAGGGTATAGACATGGCTGTGAAATTGGGGGGAGTGTTAAAGAGTAATACTTGCATTTGATACTGGTAATTATCACTTATCAAAGCATAGGCTTCAGGTAGGATGAAGTATTCATGACTCACAAGGCATTTCAGTCATGGGCGGGATCTGCCATCCTGGAGCCGCATCTTTGAAGAGAAGTACAGTGGTATCTATGTACTTAAACTGGCTCTGAAGGAGGCAGCTCTTGGACTGTACTTGCACTGTTAAGTCTGCTTGATCTTAAACAACTGTCCCTGTTACTTTGAGGTGTCCACTTCTCTTGCATCAGGGATGATTTTTATCAACGCACCTGGGGGTCAATCTGAGGGCTGACCGCCAGAGGGCAGCATCTGATAGCCATTCCTTAAACCATTCTTGAAGAAAAGTACTGGCCATGTCTTTATGATCCTGTTTTGTTTGTTTAAATAAGGTTGTTACTAATTCTTTGAGAATTTCATACAATGTACTTTGATCATGTTCACTGTCCTCTCCCAGCTCTTCCCAGATCTACCCCCATCATCCCATCCACCCAGCTTCACAGCCTCCTTTTTTATTATTTAAACCATTGAGTCCAATTTGTTCTGCCCAAATACTCTTGGGTGTGGACTATCCTCTGGAGCGATCAACGTACCAGGAGTCACACATCCTTAAAGAAAATGGGTTCTTCCTCTCTAAGCCGATATCGCCTGCCAATGGCTCCTGAGTTAGGGGTGAGACTTCATGCCCACCTCTCCCCCCCAGTCTGGGATTTTGTCTGGCTTGAGTCTGCATAGGTCTTGTGCATGCTGTCTAAACAGCTGTGAGTTCATATGTTCAAGTTCCCTGTTGTGCCCAGAAAACACTGCTTCACTGCAGTTACCCCTTGCCTTTCAATCTCTTCCCTCCCTCCCTCCAAATGATCCCTGAGCTTTGGGAGGAAGGGGGTGTTTGTTTGGTTTGGTTTTTTGAGACAGAGTTTCTCTGTGTAACAGCCCTGGCTGTCCCGGAACTCACTCTGTACACCAGGCTGGCCTCGAATTCACAGAGACAAGTATTTGTTTTTAACAGAGTTGTAAAGAGTTTCCCCCAAACACCCCTCAAACATGTGATTTACTCCACTAACAAAATAGTCACAGGAGAGGAAAGGCTAGACGGAAGTCTGTTCTACCTTATCTTCCTCATTTCCTAGAAACAAGGCATCAAATTGGCATAACTTGTACTTGCTTTGACTCCAGTCTATCTACACCTTTGGGAATGGACATTTCCGGAACAGCAAACACTCCCTAATGATCCTACTAGCTAATGCTCTTGCAAACCTCAAACTCCAGCTCTATGCAGATTTACCTTTCCTTGTATTGCACTCTAGTCACTAAACTAACCACCCAGTCAGTTCTGCCCTGGCTTGCTCTGGTGGCTAGACCACCTGTCATTTAGTAAAGAGAGTGGGTCGTTTTCTCAAGGACGTCCATGTTTCGAAACTATTCGCTCTCAGAGAAAAGGGTGGACAAGGCAGGAACAGGAAAGAGCGAGCACATCCTAAGTGGAAGGAAGGGGGAAGGGAAGAGTCTCCTGAGACTTCACTTGGCCGTTCTCAGAACCTCTCCAGTGCCCAGGCCTTACCCTTTCCTCCTCTTCTTGCTTTCTTCTCAGGCACTTCCTAGGTAGAGATGGCTCTGCAGAGGACCCAGTCTTGGCTTCTGTTCCTGGTGCTGACCCTGCTGGGGTTAGGGCTCGTGCAGCCCTCCTCTGGCCAAGATCGAATGTACCAGAGGTTCCTGAGACAGCACGTCGCCCCCCAGGACACGGGTGGCGATGACAGGTACTGCAACGTGATGATGCAGAGAAGAAAGATGACTGCGCCTCAGTGCAAACGCTTCAACACCTTCATCCACGAAGATATCTGGACCATCCGGGGCCTCTGCAGCACCACCGCTATCCAGTGCAAGAACGGCAATAGGAACTGTCACGAGGGCGTGGTGAAGGTCACCGACTGCAGGGAGACAGGGGGCTCTAGGGCTCCCAACTGTAGATACAGGGCCAGGGCCAGCACCAGGCGGGTGGTCATAGCCTGTGAGGGTGACCCAGAGGTCCCGGTGCACTTTGACAGATAGGTGTCATCCCGCAGCTGCTGCAGCCGGTCACCCACCGGTGGTTGACCTCGGAGTCAGTGAGAGTAGCAATGAGGGATGTATTGAAAGTCCTCAAGCTTTGTTCCCGTTGCCCATGCCTTAGACCCATAGATACCCACTATAACCCATTGTATTAAGTGCAGCACACCCAAGAGAGGAAGAAAACCTCCCCTTACAGCTTGCTTCTCCCAGAGTCTATCCTGAGGCATGTATGCATGACAAGTACTGAGATAGTATTTCCACTACTACACAGTGCCTTTATTTTGTTCACATTGTTTCATTTCAATGCCCTCACCACTGCCCTTGATGCCAATTCTGCTACTGTGTTCAGAAGTGTAGAGTTAAGGGATTTGAAGACCGTGAGAACAGTGGAAGATCTCAGACAAAAATCCGGCTGAACTGGCTACTCACACAGGGCTCTCCCTACTTCACTATACATGTGTCCTGCTATTCCTAAATGTCCTCCTTAGGGAAACCTTTAAGAACTTGGACATGGCATGCTGGCACAATGAAAGATGTGAGTTACTTGGTATTATTATAGCTTGTGGCTAGTAAGGTTTTTAAAATGCTGTGTCAAAAATGTAGTAGATCACCAGTATTTTTTTTACCCCTCCCCTTCACTGAGAGGCTTTCCGCGTGTTCATCATAATAAAGAGCTGTCTGTTGAACCCACTGGGTCCTGGATTTGTGCTCCCTGCTCTTTCAGTTCCTCTCCAGTCTGTGAACACTCCTGCCCCTGAGAGTCCCTATCCATCCGGTCAAAGACAAATACTCATCAGATCCATTACAACAGAGAAACTTTGACTCCTTCACTGTACAGAACGTGATCCCACTCAAGACAAGACCTGGAAAAGAACCTGGGGGCAGCCTTGGCTAAACAGCTCCAGTTCTTCCCATGGCAAATCAGAGTGCTGCGTTATTGGCTTGTTTTTTCTTTCTTTCTTTCTTTCTTTCTTTCTTTCTTTCTTTCTTTCTTTCTTTCTTTCTTTCTTTCTTTTTCTCTTTCTTTTTTTTTCAAGACAGGGTTTCTCTGTGAAACAGTCTTGGCTGTCCTGGAACTCACTTTGGTAGACCAGTTTGGCATCAAACTCACAAAGATCTGCCTGGCTCTGCTTCCTGAGTGCTGGGATTAAAGGCGTGCTCCACCACTGCTCGGCTTTTTTTCTTTTTCTTTCTTTCTTTCTTTTTTTTTGGTTTTTTTGGTTTTGGGGTTTTTCTATTTCTTAAGACAGAGTTTCTCTGTGGAGCTCTGGTTGTCTGAGAATTCACTCTGTAGACCAGGCTGGCCTCAAACTCAGAGATCCACCTGCCTCTTTCTCCTAAGTGCTGGGATTAAAGGCGGGTACCACCATCACCCAGCTTTAAGTGTGGAACACTTCGCAAATTTGTGTGTCAACATTGCACAGGAGCCGTCCTAATCTTCTCTGTGTCATTTCAACCTTTCTTTCTTTCTTTCTTTCTTTCTTTCTTTCTTTCTTTCTTTCTTTCTTTCTTTCTTTCTTTCTTTCTAATATGGTGCTGAGTTCGAACCTATGGCCTTCTGTATGATAGATAAACACCATGCCACCGAACTACATTCCCACCCCTTATTGGCATTACTAATGTTTGTGACTGCATGTGCCCAGTGGGTGACTGAACGTAAGGTAACATGTTTGAAGTTTCTGGTCGAGTGTGATTTGTCCTTCCTGAGTCTTCTGTGGACAAATGGAGTCCAAGATCAACAGATGGGTAAACAGAGAATAATGGCTTTCCTCTTCAGGATTTTACATGTGTGTGTGAGTGTGTGTGTGTGTGTGTGTGTGTGTGTGTGTGTGTGTGTGTGTGTGCATGGATGCCACAGTTCCCATGTAGAGGTCAAAGGACAACCCTTGGGAGTCAGTTCCACTGTGGAACAAGGATCAGATCATCAATCAGGCTTGTGTGACAAGGGCTTTTACTGGCGGGCTCTGCTGCTGGCCCTTTAAGAAAGAAAGATTGTTATATTTGTGTGTGTGTGTGTGTGTGTGTGTGTGTGTGTGTGTGTGTGTGCAGGTGCTTAGCAAGAGGTCAGAGGACAACTCTGGGAGTTGGTGCTCTCTTTTTACCATGGATTCCAGGGAATGAACTCAGGTTGTCTTGCTTGCAGGGCAAGCATTTTTACCCACTGGGCCGTCTCCCTGGCTCAGACAACGTGCCTGACCAACCAGACATAAAAGTTGGCCAGACCACAGCTGGACAGAAACTGCTTACTGCCTCCTGCCTCCGTTCATTCCCTATGTAATCTCAGTGCTTTGGCTAGCCCCTCAGAGACAGGATAAAGACGTCAGGGTCCTTGCCTTACCAGCACACTCACAGTGGTTAAAGCTCCTCTGTGTATTCCCATGTTGCGTTTCCTGTTTGGTTTGGTGTTTCAGAGGCAGGACCTCACATATTGGGACCACAAGAGTAAAGCCACAAGACTAGCACTCCAATAACACCTGTTCCTTCCCACTTTGGACACTTAATAGGACATTAATAAAAAGATATTGGCTGCTCCCCGGGGTAAACAAAGAGGTGTTGAGAGGCAGGAATGACAGAGTAGAGAAGAGCTTTTTGTTTTATTTTGGTTTTGTTGGTTTGCTTGCTTTTTGGTTTCAGTTTGATTTTTCTTCATTTTCTTTTGGGGCGCTGCAGGCGTGAGGGGAGGACATGGGGTGAGTATGAGGTGAGTGGGATTAAAGTGCATGATGTGAAATTCCCAAAGAATAAAGAAAGAAATTATGTTAAAAAAAAAAAAGATGACATTTGAATAATAGCAACTAGGAAAAGAGACTCTATCTGAATTTCCCTAGCCTGACTTTAGTGAACGTCTCCCACGAAGTGCAGCCCAGGAAGTATGCCAAGACAATTATGTAAATAAACCAACGGTCCTTGAAGCATGGGATGCCAGTAGATACAAGAGAAGACTTTCCTGCCAATGTCATATCTGCGTAAACACATTTAGAGTGAGGAGAGAGGGTGGGAAGAGAAATCCTCTCCTGGGCACCCTCCAGGCCGCCATGAGAGCTGGTCATTCATGAGTCACCTTAGTTCTGACACAGAGGTCCTGCTGCTGTTTCCAGAGTGACAGCACTGATCAGGCCTGCGTTTATGCTAACGAAGTGACTTAAAGACCTAAAATTCTCAAGATAAGTAAGTCAGGAAGAACACCCAGTGTTTAGACAGTTGAAACGCACAGCCCTTCCCACCAGTCTCCAAGAATTAGGGTGGAGATTTAACTCTATAAATCTCCTTAACAAGGCCCTTTGGTGAGCCTTCTAAGTTACTGAGTATGTGGAGATGCTGCGTGAGTGACGTGCCCAAACAGACCTGGACAAACCGCATTCCATGCTCTATACCTTTCTTCATGCATCATTTCTGCCAGTGGAAGTGGAAATGCTCACAATACACACTGGACTTCTTACATCAAGATCCTACAAGTTGAGCCACAGATGTGCACAAGAAGCTTGCATGCGCATTCCTCTCTCTGCAGTCCAGGCAGGCCTTGACCTTCCGCCAGCGTCCCACAGAGCTGGCATTACAGACCTGTGCCGCCAGACCCAGCTTCACCAAGTATTTCCAAGGAATCCTCAAATTCTTGCTTGCCATCTTGTAACAGGCCTAGCCCCAGAACTTCTGCGGTATTCCAGATAAGCCAGGATGGTGGCCTGGCAATGGCCATCTCCAGCAATGAGCTAATGCCACCTTTTCCCATGTGCTCCTGAAGCAATGAACTTTGGTTTTGTTTGTTTTGTGTTTTTCCAGACAGGGTTTACCTATGTAGTCCTGGCTGCCCTGGAACTCACTATGAGGTGGTACTGTGTTCCCCGAAATATTGTGCACCCTAATAAACTTATCTAGGGTCAGAGACAGAACAGCCACAATATTAAACATAGAGGATAGGCAGTGGTAGCACACGCCTTTAATTCTAGCATTCCAGAGGCAGAAATCCATGTGTTCAAGGATACAGCCAAGCATGGTGACTCATGCCTTTAATCCCAGGGAGTGAGGCAGAAAGCAGAAAGGTATATAAGGCGTGAGGAGCAGAAACTAGAAGCATTTGGCTGGTTAAGCGTTTGGCTGGTTAAGCTTTTAGGTTTTGAGCAGCACAGTTCAGCTGAGAGCCATTCAGATATGAGGACACAGAGGCTTCCAGTCTGAGGAAACAAGACCAGCTGAGAAGTGGGCCAAGTGAGGTTAGCTGTGGCTTGTTCTGCTTCTCTGACCTTCCAGCATTCACCCCAATAACTGGCCACAGGTTTGATTTTATTAGTAAGACTCTTTAAGATTCCTGCTACATCACTATGTAGACCGGGTTGCCCTGGAACTCACAGAGATCTACCTGCCTCTGCCTCCGGAGTGCTGGGATTAAAGGTGGGTCACCATGCTTGGCTACGAGCTTTTTCTGAAGCTGTTCAGCTGTTTTTCTTGTTTAAAAATTCCTATTTTCCCTAACTCCTTCTACTGTGTTTGTATTAGTCAGTGTTCTCTAGGGGAGCAGAACTGATAGAATATATATACATATAATATGTATGTGGTATTGTTAATCAAGAGTACTAGGTGCTGGAGGCTAGAGGGATGGCTCAGCAGTTAAAAGCACTGGCTGCTCTTCCAGAGGACCCAGTTCTGATTCCCATCACCGGAGCAGCAGCTCACAACTGTTTATAATGCCAATTTCGGGGATTCAATTCCCAGCATCCAAATGGTGGCTCACAAATTTCTGTAACTGAAGTTCCAGGGAAACTCACACCCTCTTCTGACCTCTGTAGGCACCAGGCACACACGTGATACACATGCAGCAAAACACTCATGAGCACAGAATAAAATCATTTTAAAATAAAAAAGAAGACAATAAACCTTGTTATATTTTATATCATTCTTTGAGACAGTACCTCATGATGTAGCCCAGGCTATCCTGGAATATACTCATGTAGCCCAGGCTGGCCTTGCATTAATCTTCCTGCCACCTCTCCCTCCCGTGCTATATAAGCCTTGTTGAGAATAAAATTTGCAGCTTGTTCAGAACCCTGTCTTGCTGTCTTCCTTTGTGTCTCCCCGTCCCTTTCATTCTCCCCCACAGGTGCGTCGCCCCCATTGAGACCCCACTGGCTGGGGCAATTAAATTCTAGCTATAGTTTAGTGAAAATTAAAAAAAGAATTCATAGACAGGTTAATATTTTTAAAGAGTGTGATTAGGGAGTGACTGAAACTTCACATTGAAAGGAAGATATCTGCAACTCTAATTAGAAACCACAACCTAAGAAGCTTTAGGGGGAAAAGTAGAGCTATAAGACTTGCGCACTCTTTAAGAAGTTTCCAGAAATAGGCAGGCGGTGTTGGCACACACCTTTAATCCCAGCACTCGGGAGGCAGAGGCAGGTGGATCTCTGTGAGTTCCAGGCTAGCATGTTCTACAGAATGAGAGCCAGGACAGGCTCCAAAGCTACACAGACAAACCCTATCTCAGGGGAAAAAAAAAAAAAGGTGAGTCATGATGGCCTGTGACCCCAGCAACAACAAGCTGGGTGGTCAAGACAGGTGGACAGCTGGAAGCTCTCAGGCAAGCTGCCTAGCTTACATAGTCAGGTCCCAAGCCAATAAGTTCCCAGAAATCATGGTTGCCTTACCTTCCTCAGCTAGGTCAACAGTTTCACATTTCTGCAGCTGTACACAAGGGTTCTGCAGTTTAGGTTGCTTCCTAACATGCCTGTGTATCCAAAAGGCCTTTGTAATGTTAGCTTCCGATTATAGTAGGATTTGTGGATGCATGCCTAGAAAATCTTCTTCCCCATTTAAAGTAGATTATCACTTCTTTGCTGAACACTGTGTTGACTAGGTGACAGAAAGGCCTGTGGTATAGCAATTCTGCACGTGGTCCTGATCCTGAGGACAGGCTTGGGTGCAGCACTTTGCCCTCACACACGTTCTTAGAATTCTCAGAATGGCTTGCTGATGCTCTGTAATATACTCTAAGAGAGACGCTTTGAAAGACTATGGCTTGGGTTGGGGAAGTAGGTCTGTAAATACAGCATTCTCCCAGCATGCTCAAGGTCTTAGGTGCAATTGCCAGCACCACCAAAAAGAAGAATTTCTTCCTCCCTCCCTCCCTCCCCCTTTCCTTCCTTCCTCCCTCCCTCCCTCCCTCCCTTCCTCCCTCCCTCCCTCCCTTCCTCCCTTCCTTCCTTCCTTCCTTCCTTCCTTCCTCCTGTCACCTCTCAGCAGGTTTCCCTCTTCCCTGTATCCATCAAGTCACTGCTTGCATTTAAGTCTTCAGTAGTCTCTGGAAACTTGTTAGAAAGGGCTCTGGACATCTGTGCATAGGATTGCCTTTTTATCCTTCCTCAGACTTATCTCTAAGTAATTCAAACTCAGGTGCTCACAATTTCCCCCTGGGTGTTCTCTCCCTGTCCCTTGAATAGTTAGAGAATAGGAGGATGCCCGGTGGTCATGGTGCACACCTTTGATCCCAGCACTCAGGAGGCAGAGCCGGGTTGATCTCTGTGATTTGAGGCCAGCCTGGTCTACAGAGTGAGATCCAGGACAGACACCAAAACTACACAGAGAAACCCTGTCTCAAAACAAAACAAAAAAATAGGAGGATGTGCAGAATGTAGTTCGACCTAATGCCCCACTTCAGCCTATCAGTGCAGGCTTCCCAATTTTCTAGCATCTGCAGATAACAGTTGGTGGATTTTTTGTGTTCTCTGACAGACTTTCCTTGTTATTGCACAGGCTGGCCTGAAACAACTGCGTCTCCTGCTTCAGCTCCCTACCTAGTAAAATTACCAACATACACCGCCACACCTGCCTCTGAAAATAAGTTCTGGGTATAAACTGATGCGTGCAGACATTTTCATGCCAAGGCAAACTGGAAAGACACTCCAGCAGCGCAGCTGAACTGCCAGCAGCCCTTGCGTCACCGGTAGAAAGCACACTCCATTATCTCAATGTCTCTACAAATTGCACTTTAGATACCTACTCTCACTTCTTGGTGACATGGCCGCGGATCACATCCTTGCCCAATTCCCTATAGAATATGGCCTGGCCATTCATGGACATTCTCCAGAAAGCTTGTCCGAGAAATAAGTTTCAGGGCCAGATTTCCGGTTGTCCGTCAACAATCCCTCTCAGGGGTCACCTCTCTCCAGTGCTTTGAAATTCCTTTGTGCCTGGGCGTCCTTCTTTGATGCATGCGGACCTTGCTTAAGGCGGTTCTCAGGGTGAACCCAAGTGTTCCACATGAGAAGATATGGAAACGGGCTGGCACAAAAAGATGTTCCTGACCCTGCCCTCCACGCCACCACCCCCACAAACCCAAAGTCCTCTCCTTCTATTGTCATTCTTTTTTCTACTGCTGTGGACTTCCTGGGAGCTCCAGAGAGGACAGAGACTCTGCTCTTCAGATCCCCCATCTCTGCACCCACCGCAACCAGCGACGTGGGCACCGATTAGGTGAGTTAGAAGGATTGGTGTACAGGAAACTTGATTGAAAGGCCAGGAATCATAGGAAAGAGATTGACTGACATTTTAGGGTTAAGAATGAAAACTGACCCAAACCATAGAGAACAAGACTTCAGATTCAGCCCAGCCTTAACCCCACAGATGTGGCTCCCCCGCTACTCCACCCTCAGACAGTCTACCAAAGTATTTTTGTTGGCTCTCAAAGATCTATCAGGCCCATATGAGGGCTATGAACAAACTAAAAGGCTCAAAAGACCAGGTACACTCTGTAAATGTGGGCAGACTCTGTTATAGCAGAAGTCTTTTCAAACATCTCACTCTGTCTTCTACCCAGAGTCACTCCTGTGAAGCTAGTTTTCGTCTTGGTATTTGGTTAACTGAATGTTAATATTGCATTAATATTAGTATTTCAGACCTTCTGTTCCTTTAGACATGTTCAACAAGCAGTTCTGGCAAGTCCTAATGGTTTGAAATGAACATAGGGATACATTTCCTAAGAAAAGATATGAAAGGTTTGGGGGAAATGCTGTAAGGGGCTCAAGAGAGGAGAAGCATCATGGTGCAATCAGTGTGACCTGCACCCCGGGCTACAATTTCAGGGACCAAACACCTTCCTGCTTGGCAATATCTCCCAGGCAGCTCTGTTCCCTTCAATGGGGATTAGTCTTTGAACTCTGAAGACAAGTCTCTTGGCTCCGTGATCCTCTGAGCATTGAGGAGTTAGCTAGAGCTGGTGAGAGAGTACTGGGTTCCTTCCACTGAGTAGAAGTGAGGGCATGTGAAAGGAACTTGGAGTTTTCAAAGTAAGTTCCATCTTTTTTTTTTTTTTTTTAGCAATTTTATTCTTGGTTCACTCAGTCTGCAACATATTTTTTTTTTTGCAATTATCATTACTATCTAGAGGAAACAAACAAAATTATGTGGGAATAGAAATTTAAAGTACAGCTCAGCCTACAGGTTAGTGTTTCAATACTGTCCCCTCTCTTTCCTGTGCCCACTTAGGTGGCCCTGGTGCCTGCGATGGCGTCCTCTCTGAAGTCCTGGGGTATGTTTCTGCTCCTGCTGGGCCTGCACTACAGCCTGCTTGCACAGAGCACTTCCAGGAGGAAGTTCATGGAATACCATCACCTAAATCCAAACAAAGAATTCAGTGCATACAGATGTGATGAGCTCATGACAGAGAAAGGTCTGAAACCCAAGATCTCACACTTATTTGTTCATATGTCATGGTACAAAGTTGAGCATATATGCATTAGTGGCAACTTCAAAGATCGCTACAAAAACTCCTACGTTTGGGCGCAGATGCCGATTAAGGTTCTGCAGTGCCATTGGGATAATTACATAAGTAGATATATAGAGACAAGGAGCTACAACTATGTTCTGTTTCACTGTAATGCAGATGGGCATGTCGACAGCATAGAGGACATGAAGATGCTGGAGCCCATCTTTGTCTAGAAAGTCTGGCCAGCTCGCCAGCTCTGGGCAAGCCGTTAGTAATTCTCAAATGTCAACCCCCTGCTTACGATAGCTACCGTTACTCCACTTCAAAATTGAATGCCAGTGTTTTCCAAACATGTTGATTCTCAGTATTACGATCATGCTTATGTTGATCTCTGCCTAAAGTAACATTCCTCCCTTGTCTACCTACTTCTATTCACCTTTTTCATGACTCGGCTCTCACGGCTTCTGCTGCTGGGAAAAAGTATCTGAGAGAACCCACTCAAGGGAGGAGTGATTCGCCTCCTCGCCTCGGGGCTTTAAGTCTATGGTCTGTTGGCTCTGTTGTCCATGGGGGAGAGTGAGGTAGAATATTATGGTAACAAAATTTGGACGAGCAGAGCTGCTCACTTCATAGAGACTGGGAAGTAGAAAGAGAAGGAAGGGGAAGGGCATGGCGACAAGATATGACAATTGTGGCTCCAGTGGCCTGCCCCCTCCAACTGGGTCCTCAGACCCACGCAGCT
Organism: Peromyscus californicus insignis; assembly: GCF_007827085.1. Taxonomy (NCBI): domain Eukaryota; kingdom Metazoa; phylum Chordata; class Mammalia; order Rodentia; family Cricetidae; genus Peromyscus; species Peromyscus californicus. Next base: position 72,313,493 of record NW_026294413.1, on the reverse strand, counting down.
ATGAGTTCATCATTGGATTAACCCACTGCCAAAGTAAATTACAGCCTTCCTGACCCAGCCAGCAAGTAAGCCTTCAACAAAGGAGCCTGTGGGAGGACATTGGACAGCCAGACCACACAGCATCTTCTCTTGACTCAGTCAGGGTGTCCCCCTCTCCCCATGTCCTCATCTTTATGCCTATCCAAACCCAGTGATCCTCCCTTCCACAAATAAATTGTTATTCCACTGTGTGTCGTACATATACACATCATGTGTGTAGAATTGTGTTGTGTATTGGTGTGAGCAGTGCAGTTGCATGTTATATGAAGTATGACTAGATGTGAATATTTTATACTTTGGCTCAAGGTGCATTTTATATAGGCACCTACATACATGTGGTTATACCTATGTGCTAAGGTAGAGTCAAGTCTTGACTTGGACAGTGACTGTGGTGGCCTCTTTAGCTCTACCCAAATGGGAAATCAGGGCAGAGGGGAACAGGTAACTAACATGTTGGGTCAGTAATGTGGTAGGTCTCTGGCTTATAACTGGTGGTTCAGGAAGTTAGTAGTTGGGTTTTTTTTTTTCCTTTCTTATCCTTTGGCTTGGGATTTTAATTTTAGCTTTGATAAAGTATGCATGAAGTGTTCCAATCATTTGCTCTTCCCGACTGTAGAAGATTTCTAACACTAAACAAATATTAGGGGTGCTGGAGAAATGGCTCAGTAGATAAGAACACTTGCTGCTCTTCCAGAGCACCCAAGCTCAGTTCCCAGCACCCACATCAGGGGGTTTACAACCATCTATGTCTCCAACTCTAGGGCATCCAACACCTTTAGTCTCCAAGGGCACCTGCACTCCTGTGCACATAACCGCATGAAGACACACACCTACACACCGTCAAAAATAATAAAAATAAATCTTTTTTTAAAAACAAGACAGATATTAGGCTGTCATTTGTGTGCAAGCCATAAACACTGCCTGATCAAAAATAATCTTTCCTGGGGTGTTGGACTAGCTAGTTTTATGTCAACTTGACACAAGCTAGAGTCATCAGAGAGGAAGGAGCCTCCATTGAGTAAATGGCTACCTAAGATCAGGCTGCAGGCAAGCCTTTAGGTCATTTTCTTAATTAGTGATTGTATTGATGTGGGAGGGCTGAGTGCATTGTGGGTGGGGCCAGCTCTGGGAAGGTGGTCTTGGGTTCTATAAGAAAACAAATAGAGTATGGCAGTAAACAGCATTCCTCCATGACATTGCATCAGCTCCTGCCTCCAGGCTCCTGCCCTGATTGAATTCCTGTCCTTCTTTCAATAATGATGAACAGTGATTTGGAAGTGTAAGTCAAATAAAGCCTTTCCTCCCCAAATTGCTTTTGGTCATGGTGTTTCATCAAGCAATAGTAACCCTGACCAAGTAACTTCTGACCAAGACAGAAGTCTGTGTGGTTCAGTAGCAGATAAGGAGGGTTGAACGAGAATGTCCCCAAGAGTTCACACACTTGAACATTTAGTCCCCAGTTGGCGTACTGTTTGGCGGGCTGTGGAACCTTTAGACTGTGGAGCTTGCAGGAGGAACCACACCAGTGGAGCAGTCTTGGAGAGTTTGTAATCTCATCCAAATTCCAGTTTGATGTCTGCTTTCTGAATGTGGTTGAAGTTGTGATCTCTCAGCTTCCCGCTCCAGCTACCTGCAGCCATACCTCCCCAACTTTATGGACTCTCTCTCTAGAAACCATAGTCATCATAAACTCCTTCTTGCATCCGTTGCTTCTGGTCATGGTCTTTTCTCACAGTCACAGAAAAGTAACTAATCCAACAGGTAAGGGATAGTGCTCACAGGCCTAGTGACCTGGCTGATCCCTGGAAACTACCCCAAAGGTGGAAGGAGAGAGTTAATGACACAAAATTGTCCTCTGGCTTCCATATGCATCATGTCGTGCCATGGACACACCACACCACACATGCACGTCACATATAGACACACAATAATAACAATAATAATAAATAATAATAATACATTTTAACGATTTAAAAAATTTTTAATATGTGTGTGTGTGGGGGGTGTATGCATGTGTGTGAGGGTGCCTGTGGAGGCCAGAAAGTGTTGGATCTCCAGAAGTTGGAGTTACTGGTGGTTGTGAGCCATTCAATATGGATGTTGGGAACCAAACTCAGTTCTTCTCCAAGCACTCTTAACCACTAATGCATCTCTCTAGCACCATAAAAACATTAAAAATAAAACAAACAAACAAACAAAAAACCCTTAAAACCTTTCTTGCATCAACCACAGATGAACAAACAGCATTTACTGGTTCACTCATTAGAACATTTGTCTTTGGACCTGGAGAGATGGGTTACTTGGTGAAGTACTTGATACACAGCATGAAGGCTTGCATTCAGATCCCTAGGACCTGAAAGTGTGTGGTTTGGAATTCAGGGGCACCTGGCGGCACATTTGGTGAGAGATTCATTAGAAGAGTTATTAACACCATGGGCGGACACACAGACAGAGGGTAGCATGGCGGGACTCTGAGGAGACTTCAAGCTCCTGGGGCAGACTAGGGTGTCCTTTCTTAGGGTATCAGAGAAAGGGGAAGATTTCCTGTGCCAGGCTGTCTATGATTTCCTGATAAATGCAGAGGAAGGGGAGGCAGTCTTGCATTGACAGGAATCAACTGGGTGTGAGGGAAGGGAGGAGAAGGGGCCCATGTGGTTGCATTGTACCTACTGTACTAGTTAACTCTCTCTCCTAGTTAGGGTTTCTATTGCTGCAATGAAACACCAAGACCAAAAGCATGTTGAGGCAGAAAGGGTTTATTTTACTTACGTTTCCCCCTTGTAGTTCATCATTGAAGGAAGTCAGGACAGGAACTCAAACAGGGCAGGAACCTGGAGGCAGGAGCTGATGCAGAGGCCAGGGAAGAGTGCTGCTTACTGGCTTGTTCCCTGTGGTTTGCTCAGCCTGCGTTCTTATAGGAACTCCGGACCACCAGCCCAGGGATAGCACCGCCTACAAGAGACTGAGCCCTCCCCCATCAATCACTAATTAAGAACATGCCCACATCCAGATCTTATGGACGCTTTTTTCTTCAGTTGAGGTTCCATCCTTTCAGATAACTCTAGCTTGTGTTATGCTGACATTAAAATCTCTGACACAGCAGGCAGTCATAGGCAACATAAACTTGTTAAAAAGTGGGGGGCGGGACACCGAAAGAAAAACTCCCTGAAGAGCAGGGGGGTGGGGGGCAGCTCCATTTTTCCTATGGAGGTCTGGGGATTTTAAGTGGTTTTGGTGACCTTAGATAGATCATCTTCTATAATGGTTAGTTTTAATGTCAACTTGCCACAAATTAGAATCACCTGAACAAGGAGCCTCTCTGGAGGAAGTGTCCTGACCACCTTGATGGATGTGGGAGTCTTTTCCCAGTTGTGGGTGGCACCTTTTGGTAGTAGCTCATATAAAAGGGAAGTGGCCCAAAGCGGCTCTCCCTCCTGCTCCGCCTTTCCTCTCCCGTTCCGTCACTGCTATAAGAACCAGATTTTCCAAGTTTTCCTACTGGGCTAGCTGCTCTCCAGGAATCTTCTGAAGGTCTAGCACCAGATTAGGACTGCTGAGGTCTTGTGGACTGAGCGATTATTGGTTGTTACCCCTTTCCCATCCTCAGTGAGAGACAGCCACCATGGACTACTATGAATGCTTAAGGGCTGAGTAACTACTGGGTTCTCGGGTCTCAGGTGTGATTTAGCTGTTATTACTTTTTTTTTTAACTGATGTGTGTGTGTGTGTGTGTGTGTGTGTGTGTGTGTGTGTGTGAGATGTGTCCCACTGGTTCTATTCCTCTAGAGAACCATGACTAACACACTTTCCCCTAATTTTTTGAAGGATCAGTTTAAACAAAGAAAGGAGAGTTTTTTAGCCCACAGCCTCAGGTAAACACGTTCAGGACCCACCTTGAACGTATCTGGCCCACCTAGAGTGGCAAGGAGTCCCAGCTTGTGGGAGAAAAAGGCTCTGGGGACTTTGCCTCAGGTCAGGGAAGTGAGGAAGACGTTGGAAACTTGCCATCTTTGCTGTCCATCAGTGGCCCCTTTCCTCGTCTGTCTGACAGGGATCTGTCCAGCCCCTCGTCTGTCATACAGCTTGTGTCTTTTCTGGTTCCTTTCCTTTTTCTTCCCGTTACCCCAAACTCCCCTTTCACCTTGCCTGGTATATAGGGCCTTGAAGACTCAGCTTCCTGAGAGACGAGACTGGCCTACAGTGTCTGAGGACGTATCTTTATCCCTTTCTTTTTAGTCTATCTTCAATTAAGACTTCCCCACTCTTCATTTTATTTATTTATTTGCCTGTACCATTTCCCCTCCTCTGGAACTTCTCCCTTTCCTGCTTCCTATCTAAACTAACAACCTAATACTCATCATTGATCCCCCCGTGACTTCTCGCTGCCTTTTCTTCATTTTCCCCAGCTAGATCCACAGTCACCAAGAGACGAGCACACACAGTACTGTTGGTTTCCCTTTTCCACCAGTTAGAAGTCAGTTCGCGGTCCAAAAGAAAGCACCACCAATCTCATGAAAGCCTCTTGGTCGGGCAAAGCTTGATTTGTAAGGGCGAACTGCTCACAGCTGTTCAAGAACAAACCCACAGAGCAAGAAACTCAACAGCCTTTATCTTAATGCAAGAGTGCTGTGTCCTTCCCCTGCTGGCTGAGCTCCAACCTCAGCCTGTCACAGGTTGCTTAGTTTGAGAAGAACTGGTACAGAGGAAATGAAGGAAAGCGAGCCTGGGCAGGCATCTGGAGATCCAAGCATGCAGCAGGGCCTGTGGATAAACAAAAGTTTTGCCAGGTAGGGGGTAGGAAAAGATTTAAATTCCTTGTCTTAAACAAAAGCTTCACGGGGTCTGACAGAAAGACTAATATTTAATGTTCCTTCCACACCGAGAACACTTGGTACTGAAGGAGCGACTGTGAGGTACAAACACTTACCCTGTTTTCAAGGTGGGCTTACTGAAGCATTGCGATTTTTATTGGAAATAGTTCTCAAGCCTTGGGGAGTTCTGGGGAAAGAGCCTTAAAGGCCAGCTTAAAAGGAAAAGGTCACCTCAACACTTCTGAAAGAAGGAAAGTTACCTGAGTTAAAACAACAAAAAACGGAATCAACGATCTGATCCTGACTGGATGAACTCAGTGTGAAACACCAGTAACATGAAAAACCATGACAGCATGTCTCCTCCAAAAACTTCTAACATCCAGTAACCTCTAGGAAGAACCATTTAAATGAAAATCCAAACCAAAAAAATAAAAATAAAAAATAAAAAACAACTTAAATATGCTCAAAGAAGACACAAACTCCCAGATGAATTCTTTTCTTCCCCGACATAATGTTTTTATTAATTATTTGGGAATTTCATGCAATTCACCTTGATCACACTTGCTTCCCATTCCTCCCAGGTTCACCCTCCCACACTTGTGCCCACCCCCAAGAAAAACCAAGTCCAATTTGTGTTGTCCATGGTGTGTCTGAAATGTACTACGAACCAGCATGCAGAATCTCTGGGACAACATGAACTGTGGGACTAGAAGGAAAAGATTTTCGCACAAAAGGTGTAGAAAATACTTTCCATGAATACATAGAAGAAAATTTCCCAAAGCTAGGGAAAGACATGCCCATCCAAATAGAAGAAACACCCAGAACACCAACTAGAACCAGAAAATAAATATCATATCACTGAATACACAGAACAAAGAAAGTATGTTGTAAGCTGTAGAGAGAAAGACAAAAATCACATCTAATGGCAATTAATGGAGACTCATGGTTGGTCAAAGTGTTAAGAACAGGTGAATATCAAGTGCCCAGTCCTGAATGGGCCACCTATATCATCCTCTCCAAGGCTCAGAAACCATCAAGAAAGAGTGGGGAGAAAAGAATGTAACAGCTGGATGACGATGATGATGATAATGATGATGATGATGATGATGATGATGGCGGCGGCCATGTAATGCTGTCTTACAGACACAACAAGGCCATGGCATGCCTGAACTCACAACATCCGTGGTTGCTTGCTAGGGACTGACTGCACAAGACTGAGTCCATAAACATTCAGTCACAGATAGGGGAGAGGCTCATGAGACACCCTCCAAGGGGAGCTAACTGTAGGCAATGGCTTGCTGGAGCAGTCATTGTCTTCAGTGACGTAGCCGGTGTGAGTTACTTGTGCTCCAGTAGATAGCTTTATATCCACGCCCACATGAGCAGCCCTGTTGAAACCCGGTGGGTTACAAAGTGCAAACAAAAACAAAATTAAACTAAATACATGAAAGTGCCTGGTGGTCGGAAGGCGGAAATGGTGGGGGTATGAAGAGAACAAGAGAGAGTGAAGGGGGGGTGAGTGAGATGGCTCCACAGATTAGGAGCCTCCATCAAGCTGGATTATCTGAGTTAATCCCAGGGAGCCACACAGTAGAAGGGGAAAGCCAACTCCTGCAAAGTGCTGCCCTCTGATCTACACACACACACCATGGCACAAGTCCATGTGTGTGTGAGCACATGTGTGTGCAAAAACACACATTAAATAAATGAATAAATTGTAAGTTTAAAAAAGAGAGGGTGGAGGCGTGAGTGTGATCAGAATGTAGGGTGTGTGTGTGTGGGTGGGTGGGTGTGTGTTTATGGCATTGTCAAAGAAGAAACTAATCTTAAAAGCTACTTTTAGAGTTTTTTTTTAAGGTGCATATGGTGTCGGGGAGATACATGATTGTGGCTGCAGGTGGCCAAAGAAGCCAAAGACATCAGGTTCTCCCTGGAGATGGAATTACAGTAGGTTGTGAGCTGCCTTTTATCGGTATTGGGAACTGAACTCAGGTGCTATGCAAAGCAGGACACACTCCCGACCACTGAGTCGTTTCTCCAGCCTCCTTAAAGCATTTAAAAACATGTTTCTGTTATTGTTGTTTATTTTTTGTTTCAAGACCCAGTTCCAGGTAACCAGAGCTGGCCCTTGTCAGTATCCTTAGTGCTAGGATCACAGGAATGAGCCAGCATGCTTAGTTCTATATTAACCTTTGAGTGATCATGACTGCGGATGTCATTAGTTACTCACCTTGTTTCTGTGACCAAAAACCCAGGAAGAATCAGTTTAATGGAGGAAGGGTTTAATTTGACTCACAACTTAAGTCTGTCACAGCTTCAGTCATTATGCCAGGGAGTAATCATGGCAGGAGTTATAATTATCTCAATCAGAAATCATAGAACAAGCAAGAAGTGGAGCTGTGTATAAAACCTCAAGACCCCCTTGCAGTGACCCACTTTTTCTAGCAAATCTCCACCTCCTGAAGGTTCCACAACTTCCCCAAACAGTCCCACCAGCTGGGGCCGAAGTATTTTAAACACTCAAGTCTATGGGGAAACACTCAAACCACAGTGGTTAAATCATGTATAAACACCTCCCTCTGTGGTTATTGGTCAAAGAGAACGTGATGGTGTACACCTGCATCCCAGCACTTAGGAGGTGGATGCAAAGAGATACTGAGTCCCAGGCAAGCATCAAGACACTATCTGAAAAAGAACAAACAAAAACACCTCTTTGAATAAAAGTGTACTGTTGTAACTATATTAATCTGGGAATAATGCATAATAAATATGCAGAATTGATTAGAAGAAATAAGGCCAGAGGCGCAGAGTCCCAGTGCAGCCCTCCATGAGGTGATGCGGTGCATCAGTCCTGTAGTGCACACCAGTGGTGAGCAGCCAAGAGACTCAAATGCAAATACCCTACATTTCTTCTTCTTCTTCTTCTTCTTCTTCTTCTTCTTCTTCTTCTTCTTCTTCTTCTTCTTCTTCTTCTTCTTCTTCTTCTTTTTCTTCTTCTTCTTTTTCTTCTTCTTCTTCTTCTTCTTCTTCTTCTTCTTCTTCTTCTTCTTCTTCTTCATTTTCTTCTTCTTCTTCTCCTTCTCCTTCTCCTTCTCCTCCTTCTCCTTCTCCTTCTCCTTCTTCTTCTTCTTTATGCTTTTGGGTCTTTTCACACACAGTTCTCCTTTTAAAGGTCCTTACCCCTCTATTAATCTAATTAATTATGCCTCAAAATGCAGCTCAACTTGGGTGGGTGTCTTTAAATAACTCTTGTCCCCTTTAGTGTGAACCACACCATGAATGCTATTTGTAGTTATTAATTCATAACATACTTATTGATTTACCTGACTATCTTTCAGTAGACTGTAAACTCCTAAATGTGCGTAGCCTAGTATCTGGCTCCATAGACACATATACAAACAAATGATGTATTCATGTGTACTTGCAGGAACTCACATTGCCAAGTATGAGGTAACTATTATACAAATATACAAAGTATTTTTTTTGTTGTTAAGAAATTGAAATCAAAGAGCTTTAAAACAACCTGAAACTCCAGTCAAAAAGGAAGTTCGTTAAAACCCCTTAGCAAGAGAACAGGTCCTTAAAACTGAGTTTTGAGTCTACTTGTTTCTTAAGTTGAGTTAATTCTTCCTCTTCGCTGACATCGAAACATTCAAAGCTTGCTTGGAGGTGGAGTCTCACTCCACTGTACTTCTGCAAAATCTAAGGTTTCTCTTTCATGGGCTTAAGAGTCCTTCTTGCCCTGCCCCACCTAGACAGCTGTGACTGGCTTGGAGGAGAAAAGCTAACAAAACATTCAGAACCTGGGACTGATCCAGTAGGAACACAGCAAAAACACCTGGTAAGAGAGGCACTTCAGGGCCCTGCCAGGCAGTGGAGCTGGCTGGGAGATGCTGGTAAGAGAGGCACTTGAGGGCCCTGCCAGGCAGTGGAGCTGGCTGGGAGATGCTGTTGGGGAGGAAGGGTAAACATGTTAGACGGGATTACAGGGGGAAGTGTTGTACATATGAACACAGGTCAAAGAGAAGGACGAGCTATGCCAGTCAGGGCTGTGTGCTCATCCCCTGTCTTCCTCACTGGATTTCAGAGTTGTCATAGAATTACGAGACTGGCTTTCTCTCTTTCTTAAGACTGTTACATCTTTTTTTTTTTGTTTTTTTGTTTTTTTTTTTTTGGTTTTTCGAGACAGGGTTTCTCTGTGCAGCTTTGCGCCTTTCCTGGAACTCACTTGGTAGTCCAGGCTGGCCTCGAACTCATAGAGATCCGCCTGGCTCTGCCTCCCGAGTGCTGGGATTAAAGGCGTGCGCCACCACCGCCCGGCGACTGTTACATCTTAAAAGGAAGAAAAAACCCAACAAACTGGTCATGATTTGTTCGTTCTTAAAGCTTCTTCTGTTAGCACGATCTTCCTTCTTCCTACACAGAAAAAAATGGCCGTAGACCTTCGGCGATCCTTTCCTCTCCTACTGCTGCTGGGGCTGTGGGAGCCAGTGTGTCCACTTGGGACGCAGCCTAAGGGTCTCACCAAGGCTCGCTGGTTTGAAATTCAGCATGTACAGATAAGTCCTCAGCAGTGCAACACAGCAATGCGTGGTGTCAACAATTACACCCGGCACTGTAAGCAGAAAAACACCTTTCTGCACGAATCCTTTGAGAACGTGGCTGCTACCTGCGCTTTGCCCAACATCACCTGCAAGAACGGTCGAAGGAACTGCCACGTGAGTGCAAAGCCTGTCAGCATGATTGACTGTGCGCACACTGGGGAAACCTATCCACACTGTCGCTACAGAGGTGCTGTGCAGTACAAATACTTCATTGTGGCCTGTGAGCGTCCCAAGAAGGATGACCCCCCTTACCAGCTGGTTCCTGTGCACTTAGATGAGATTGTCTAAGGCTTAGGGCACGTGTCTTCTGGTTGACACAGGTTCTCTTACTGTTTATTCCCACTTCGCCTTTTCCTCCTACCGAGAAAAGGAAGGCACTGAAAGAATTAGAAAGCCTAAGCTATCAGAAGAGTCAAGGCAAAAAGAAATAAGGTACGTGGGTTCCGATGTAACTCAGTAACTGAACACTTGCTTAGTGCACAAAGGCCCCTGGGTTCCATCACTGGTCCCCACCCCCCCAAAAAAGAAGAAAAAAAAGTCCAAGCAGCTGAACAATGTATCCTGTTATGTTTTTGGATCAAGCTTTATTGTACTATGCTCATAGAAATAAAATCATTTCCTTTTTCAGTATGATGAGTATAAATTTTGCTGGTTTATTTGTTTGTTTTGTTTTGGTGGTAGTGGCTTGGGTTGTTTGTTTGTTTGTTTGTTTGTTTGACAGCATCTGGTTTGGTCAGGCTGGATTCAACACCATGTAGTCAAGGATGGTTATCAACTCATTTATTAAATTAGAAAAAACCTTTCACAATTACAGTCAATTTCACTCCCTGGTGTCTTCTCTTATTCTCCCACACTTCTTCCAGCTAGTCTCCCTTCCTTCTGCTCTGCAAGGTTCATGCTCCCACACCGGGAAAGGAGGGGGGGTCACTGGAAGCCAGGAGCCTGGAGAGCTATTGAGGACTCAGAGTCAGTTTTCACTCCAGCCTAAAGCTGTAAAGCCACCAGGGAGGCGGCCATAGCAGGCACCAGGCACACACTGGCTGCACACAAGCCATGTGGAAGTTAAGTAGGCACACAGACCTAAAGGTACACACAGCCAAGCATGTATAAAGGTGGAGGTTCTAAGCTCAAACCTCTGACCTCAAGGCTGTGTTTATACAGTAGTCTTAGTCAGTGTTCTATTGCTGTGATGAGACACCATGACCATAGCAATTCTTTTTTTTTTTTAATAATTATTTTATGTAGAATAAGTAACCATTTTTTAAAAAAGGTTTATTCTACATACAGCATTTTTCCTACATGTATGTCTACATGCCAGAAGAGGGCCCCAGATCTCATTACAGATGGTTGTGAGCCACCATGTGGTTGCTGGGAATTGAACTCAGGACCTCTGAAAGAACAGCCAGTGCTCTTAACCTCTGAGTCATCTCTCCAGGCCCTGGGCAATGCTTGTAAGAGAAAGCATTTAATGGGGGCAGGCTTACAGCTTCAGAGGTTCGGTCCATTATCATCACGGCAGGGAGCATGGTGGCGTGCAGGCAGACGTGGTGCTGGAGAGAGAGCTGAGAGTCCCACATCCAAATCTGCAGGCAGTAAGAAAAGACTTTGGGCTCATCATGACCTTTTGAAACCTCAAAGTCAAACCCAGTGACACACTTACTTCAATAAGACCACACTTCCTAATCCTTTTCAAATAGTGCCACCCCCTGATGACTAAGCATTCAAATATATGAGCCTATGGGGGCCTTTCTTACTCAAACCACCACAGTAGAGTTACTTGGGAAGAGCTACCTCAGTTGAGAAAATGCTCCCACCAGACTGGTCTGTGGGAAGCCTGTGGAGCTTCTGTATTTTCTTTTCTTTTCTTTTATTTTACTCTACTTTATTTCACTTTATTTTTTGAGACAGGTTCTCTATGTAGTCCTGTCTGCCCTGGAAAATTCCCTATGTAGACCAGGTTGGCCTCAAACTCACAGAGATCTGCCTGCCTCTGCCTCCTGAGTGCTGAGATCAAAGTGTATGGCACTGGACCTGACTTGAAGCATTTTCTTGATTGACAGTTGGTGTGGAAGGGCCCAGCTCACTGTGGGCAAGGCCATCACTGGACGGATATTGTGAATGCTATCAGAAGGCAGGCTGAGTAAGCCATGAGGAGAAAGCTGTAAGCAACACCCTTCATGAGCTCTATATCAGTTCCTGCCTTGAGTTCAGGCAAGCCCTGACTTCCCTGGATAACTGACTGTAAGCTATAAGATAAAATTAACCCTTTCCTTCCCAAGTTGCTTTTGGTCCTAGTGTTTTGCCACATCAAATAGAAACCACACAAAGGTGGTTTTGTTTTCTTTCCTTGATTTCAATGCTGATTTTTATTACTTTCTTCTGTTTGTTCTGGGTTAAATTTGATCTCATTCCTCCAGCCCCCCTCTCTTAAGACAGGATCCCATGTACCTCAGGGTGGCCTAGAACTCACTATGGAAATGAAGCTGGCCTTGAATTTCTAATCCTTGGCTCCACTTGGCAAGCGCTGGGATGACAGGTGCCTCACTCACTTGCTCACACTCTCTTTTTTCCTGGCTCTGGGAAGAGCACAACTCAGCCTTGTCAAGAGCGCTCGCGTGTGCTGAGATTACAAGTGTGATCAAGAGTAGGTATGCCTATTGTATCTGTTACTTTTCTCAAGGCAGTGACCAAGTACCTAATAAAAGGAAAGGTTTAGGGCTGGAGAGATGGCTTAGAGGTTAACAGCACTGGCTGCTCTTCCAGAGGTCCTGAGTTCAATTCCCCGCAACCACATAGTGGCTCACAGCCATCTATAATGAGATCTAGCGCCCTCTTCTGGCCTGCAGTGCAGGCATGCAGGCAGAACACTGTATATATAATAAATAAATAGATAAATAAATAAATTAATTAAAAAAAAGAGGGCTAAAAAAAAGAGGAAAGGTTTAAGAAGGGCACAGTCCATGGCACAAGGAGGGTGCGGCAGCAGGCGTGAGGCCGCACTGAGTCTGCAGTTAGAAGGCAGAGTGAAGAATGTTTCACTGACCCTTCCCATCTGGTCAGACCATAGAGTATGTCACCTACATCCAGTGGGGCTCTGCTCACCCACTTAACACAAACTAGGGACGCACCAGGGGCTCCTCAGGTGAGTCTAGATCCTGCCGCTGTCACTGTGCTATTTGATTTTTTTTCTATTTTGACAGCTTAGATAATATGAGGTGGTTTTGTTTCATTTCTGTTTTCATTTGTTTTTTCCCTACCAATGATCAGAATATATATTAAAAGTCCATTTTCAATTTAAAAAAATAGAGAAAATAAATTAAGTCTCTTAGGTGAAACAGAGTTGTTGGTTTTTTTTCCCCATCCTTTCTTTTGCCATGGACATTTAAGGATTCTCTGGATTTGTCTTCTATTTATTCATCTGATGTTGGGAGGGGAAGGGATAGTTATCAGATAGAGTCTTCTGAGCTGACGTTCTGGGGTAAAGGAAGGTCAGCAACACATGTGGAACCTCCGGGAGTCACAGGCTGTCTTTAGTTCTTCAGAAGTCTTGGAGAGAGAAACACTCACCTAGACATAGTAGAATGTCAAGGGCAGTAGAGAAACAGGCAGCATTAAAAACCCCTTGAATGACAAGCCTGTGTCCTTCACCGCAGAAAACATGGGACACTCGGGTTAATGATACTCAGAAGGTCCCTGGAGTTCTGAGCCTTTTTATTTACTGAGTCCAGTAACCTATATGCATGCCCCTCTCCTGTTTTCCTGAGAGATTTCTACAATCCTTTTTTTAGTTCTTAATTCACATATTTTATGTACATGAGTATTCTATCTGCACATAGACCTACATGCCAGAAGAGGGCATCAGATCCTATTATATAGATGGTTGTGAGCCACCATGTGGTTGCTGGGAATTGAACTCAGGACGTCTGGAAGAGCAGCCAGTGAGTGCTCTTAACCTCTGAGTCATCTCTCCAGCCCTACAATTCTATTCTTCATGCCATAAGAAGCAAACGTAATGAATATTCTTGGGATGAAGAAGTAAAGAATGGAGTCTTTCTTCCCATTCTTACCAACACCAAGCTTTAACATACCCACCCCAGAGACGTGATATCAGCGTGGAAGGGAGTTATTTGGAGAACTAGGGTATAAGCAGATGACCTACAGCACTTGTCCAAGCAACAGACGCTTCAATACAATAAAGCTGGAGGATCATTTAGAGGGGAGACTGGGCTTTCCTAATGCAACACACAGACGAGGCAGCTGAAATGACATGAAGTTATTCCCTCACCATTCTAGGATCTAGAAGTCCAAGATCACAGCGCTGGCAGGATTAGTCTCTTCTGCGGTCTCTCCTTCACTTTCAGATGAACAACTCTCTTTCCTCTGTGCATGCATGTGACAGGTATGTCTGTCTATGTGTCCAACCTTCAGGTTGTATCATATCTTCATCACCTATTTTTAACCTAATCACTTTTTTTAAAGGCTCTGTTTCCAAACACAGTCATATTCTGAGGGTCTGTGGGTTAAGGTTTCAGCATATGAGTTTTGAGAGAGTACGATTTAGCCCACAATAAAGGGTGTTGTAGTAGTTTGAATGTAAATTGGCCCCCATAAGCTCATAGTGACTTTGCTGAAGTAGGTGTGATCTTGTTGAACAAAATGAGTCACTTGTGCAGGCTTTGAGGTCTCTTTTGCTAAAGCTTCGTTCAGTGTCACAGCCCATTTCTGATCAAGATGTAGCCAGCACCATGTCTGCCTGCATGCCACCATGCTCCACCACACAAGCCTATCCCCATGTGTTAGGAAGCTATGGTGTGGACAGGGAAAAATGAGTGCAGGGAGCTGTAGTTGGTCTAGACTAAGTCAGGGGCCCAGGCCAAACTTTCTAACACTGTAGACTCAGGGCAGGTGCAAAAGGAAAGAAACTGACTTTCAGTATAAACACTTGCCAGCTTGCAAGGAAAACCTAGAAAATGACTCATGGGTATCATGAACTTTAAAACATAGCCACCACACTAGCTCCCATCCACTCAGAGGAACAAGTCCTCTGCTTAGTTATGAAGACAATCATGGCTAGATTAGCATGTGAGCCTGTTAGCATTTAAGCATTACCTGGCCGGCCCCTTGGGAACCTTGCCAGTAAGCAGGCAATACCTTGGCCCACTCAGGGTCCTAACAACATCATCCTACATAGCCGGTTCCCTCTCTTTCTCTCCCCTTCCCTCCCCTCCCCCTCCTCTCTCTCTCTCTCTCTCTCTCTCTCTCTCTCTCTCTCTCTCTCTCTCTCTCTCTCTCTCCCCCCTGTGCCCCCTTTCTCTCTCTCCTCTCTCCCTTCCTTCCCCCAATAAAATCCTCTCTGTGAGTGCAGTCTGCACTTACACGTCTTTATCTCACCGGCTCTGTAGGGCCCCTTGGCTCCAACCCACCAAGGCCGCCTCCCACCATTTTTAAAATACAACAGAACCTAAAACTGTTCTGAAAGATAAAGCCTGTCTCTTTATTTCTTCTATTTTCATTTATGTGTATGTGCCCTATGAGTTTATATGAACCACATGTGTGCAAATGCCCTCAGAGCCCAGAAGAGGACCTCAGAACCCCTGGAAATGGCAATGTGAGCTGCCATGTGGGTACTGAGAACCAAACTTGGGGCCTCTGATAAAGCAGTAATTGCTTTTAACAGATGACCCATCATTCTATCTAGTCCTGTTTTGTTGTTGTTGTTGTTTGTTTGTTTGTTTTTTAGAATTATCTAGGTCTGTAAGACAAGGAAATGGGAAGATAATCGTAGAAGAGGTTCCTTCCCGCAATAGCTGGGACAAGGTGGCACACACCTTTTGCCCTGTACTTGAGAGGTGGAGGAAGGAGGATCAGGAGTTCAAAGCCACCAGGCAGTGGTGGCACACGTCTTAAATCCCGGCACTCGGGAGGCAGTGGCAGGTGAATCTCTGAGTTCAAGGCCAGTCTGGTCTACAGAGTGAGTTCCAGGACAGGCAGGAATATACAGAGAAACCCTGTCTCGAAAAAGAAAAAAAAAAAAAAGAGTTCAAAACCATCATTGGCTAAAAAGAAAGAAAAATCAATATGCCTAAAACTATTGACCGATCTGCAGAGCAACTGTACGGTTTGTTCCAGGCGTGACAGTGGCCAGCTCTACAGAACTAACCCTTCACTCGACTCCTTCCTCTCAGAATCCCGCCGTGAATCCTGGATCATCCGCCGGCAAGACTGCGCCAGCCACCCTTGTGACTCTTTCCCAAAAGCGTCCCTGGAATTTGACCCCCACTGTGGTTGTTGAAACTGAAGGCCCCCACGCATTCCCACTTGCTCCACGAAGTCTGAGTCAGTCTAAGGAGGCAGGAGAAGAGGAAGCAGCCCCTGGAGGGCAAGACTGGAAGCTGCCTTTCCTCCACCCTGAGAAAGTGCGAAGTGAAACGTGGCTAGAGGAAGCTCACCGTGAGGCGGAAGCAAAAGCAAGGCTCCTTTGCTCCCTTGGCCAAGGCCTCCTCTGAGCTACAGATCTCGGCAGGTCTGTGTTGGTGTAGGGAGCTGACGGACTCCGGGAGACGCGGCCACTGAGTGCTGCAATAGATGTGAGACTTATACAGAAAAGTAGGGCAAGAAGGAACGATCAGTGAGTCAGAAGAGGCAGGAAATGCTCGCTTCAGGAGGATAGTGAAAGCTGCCCGGAGTGCGGAAGGTCTGGACCAATGAGGCGACTGGCCTGTTGTCCGCCGTCCTTTGTGACCGGCCCTAAAAGGACACCACTGGCTGCACAACTTCTAATGAATAGAATTTTATTTGGTTCACGGTTCTGAAGTCAAGGGAGTCTCAGGTTCACGGGACACCACGTTCTGGTGAGGGCTGTCTTGCTTCATTTGTCCCAGGAGTGGAGCATGGGAGAGGGAAGCCTGTTTTTCTCATATGGAAGCCCTGGCAGGGGTTACTTCCGGGAAAGAATGAAAGAGAGGAGAGGCAGGACGAGGATGGGCGACAGGGCCATCTCGCTGGTTTGGCCTAGGTGGGACCCTATGCAGAAGCATCGAAGTGGACCGGCACGGAGGGGTTCCCCTCGCAGGCCACAATGATGTGCTTCTGCAGCTGGCTGGTTTTGTACTCGCAGTTGGGGTACTTGGAGCTGCCCGTCAGGCGGCAGTCGGTGATGTGCAGGGTGGAGAGGCTCTTGTAGCAGTTAGTCTGCCCGTTCTTGCATTTGACGTTTTCCTGGGAGCAGACGGCCTGGATGTCCTCTAGGGATTCATGCACGAAGGTGTTTACAGGCTTGCAGAAGTCCTTCGTCATTTCCCGCCTCTTCATCATTTGGTTGCAGTAGGTGGGGCTGCTGCCGGAGGAATCCGAGTCCACATGCTGTCGCTGGAACTTCATGGCAGAAGTTTCCTTGCCCAAGGAAGGCTGGACCCATCCAACCACCAGGACGAGCAATGGAAACAGGATGAGGGACTTCTCCAGACCCATGGCAGCTTTGTTGCTCGGAGGAGCCTGACAGGGAAAGGAGAGGAAAAAAAAAAAAGAACACACCCTCAGAAGAACTGCAGCACCCACCTCAGCCTCCCCAGCACCCCCCGACTCAGCCTCCCCAGCACAGTCCTCCATCTCAGCCTCCCCAGCACCCCCCACCTCAGCCTCCCCAGCACCCCCCCAACTCAGCCTCCCCAGCACCCCCCACCTCAGCCTCCCCAGGACAGTCCTTCACCTCAGCCTCCCAGGACAACTAAGTTCTGCAGGTGAGCCTGGAAGATTGCCCTCTGCTGAGATATCTTGAAAGTGCCGACACTGTTTTACTTCCTTGCTTACTGAAGAGAAGTCATTCTTTTCTCTAGGTGGTGGGCTGCGTCACCTAAATTCTTGGCAGTATGCTGAATACTGGAGTTTCTTTCATATAAAATACATTTGAAAAATAGAACACATTTATACAACAGTGTTCAAATGGCTCATCAGAAGGTCGGTTTGAATATGCCATGAGCCAAATCGTATTCCTCAGTCATTACTGACACCTAGGACTGTGGCTGATGGTTTCATTGTCTCACAGGACTGGGGAACTTGGTCCAGTGCCTGACCCTGGCATTATAGAGGGATTGAGCTGTATTCTAAAGACACATGCTCCCTTCCCCAGCCTGGGTGCTCTGTCCTTCCTGCCTCTCTAGTCAGTGCTTTGTACCTGACTGTGTCCTGCCTCCACCCCTGCCTCCAGCTGTTTGCCTGGCCCAGCTTTTCTGGAGTTAGTGTCAATCAAGAGTGACTGGCCTCTCAGTTCCAACTCTCAAGCGGAAATAGTCTCTGACGCCATCTCTAGGCCACTTACCTAAACTCTGAGTAAACTCCCGGGGCAAACTGGAAGCCAGCCTCTGCAGCCACTCAGTCCCTGTGGTGTGGGACTTATATGGAAGACAAGGGGGTTGGCTTCCAAGGAAAATGGGCGGAGTAAATCTTGGCCAATTTTACGTGAAGGATATAAACAAGGGCATTGTAAGCTTGGATGGGAAATGTCCGGGGCTGCCAAGGAAAGGGAGAACAGCATTTGAACCTCATGTGCTGATTCCCAGGGGGCAGCAGAGCAAGTCACTGGAACCATGGCAAACACATTCCTTCACAAAGCCGCATCACCTACGAGCATGTCGAGCATGTCGAGCATGTCGTTTGCACCAATTACAACCTGGAGGTTTAAAAGGTCACATAGCAATCCTGGGAATCACGGGAGAGGGAAGCCCTCCCCCTCTACAGTACTGAACCAAGTTGGTGGTAGCCAGAATTCTAGGTCTCCCCCACAGTGCCTTTCTTGGGAGGAAAGAGGGAATAAGAGGGCTGCTGCCTGTCCGCAGCTGGAAGGGTTCTAGTATTGGTGGAGTCAGTAGAGCCAAAGTCTGGGCTGTAGCAGTCTTACCAGGCCAGGCACAGCCACTCAACCTCAACAAATCAATTAAAGAGACAAGTAACAGCAAAGGCAGAGAAAGGCAATGTATTCAATGTGGTGAATTGGGAAAAAGGAACAAATAGAGTCCCGTGACCCCGAGTTCATCTTCAGGATCCTGGCATGAACTTTAGCCTTACATGGAGGACAAGAGGTATTCGTGAATAAGCAGTCCAGATCAAAGTGGGGTCCCTCCCATCACTGACCCATCATTGTCTTGGCTCCAGTCTCTACTGCAAAGTGGTCTGATAAGTTGTCAGAACTGTGTGAAATCTCTTTCCAGGAGACAACTCCCCCTCTGGCTAGCACAAGGGCCCACCCAGCCTTTTATCTCCCCAGCATGAGACTACTGGGGAAATTATTTTTCTTGTTGGTGGTGGTGGTGGTTTTTACAGGTTCAGCTTTTTATTAAACATGTTAACAAAAGAGGTTTAATTAAAAAGACCAAAGCCCAGGTCGTCACCAGACTCCCCGGATTCTTCTTTCTCTGCCCCCGCTTTCTCCTCGGTAGGGGCAGCGACAGTGGAAGGGGCCAGGCAGCCCCCATGTTGCAGGCGAGGCTTCCAGTGTTGACACTGGCCAGGGCCTTCACAAACAACCTGGGCCAGCAGGGGTCCCCACTGACACCAGCTGCTTTAACGAGGGCGTTGCTTACCTTCCTGTGTCCATCACCTCTTGCAGGATGAGAGCAGAGTGGATGCAGGCTAGCTCGGAGATGTAGACAGATGCCGACTGCCACCACAGTGCCAATCACTAGACGAAAGGAGAGCCTCACCCCAGGCTGCCTTAGCTTCCTCGAAGCCAAGCACCTTCGCAGCAGCTGAGGAAAGCCTGGAGAAATTCTAATTTGTTGGAGTCTGTACCAGATAGTTTTATGTCAGTTTGACACAGCTAAAGTTATCTGAAAAGAGGAAACCTCAATTGAGAAATTAAGATTTGGCCGAAGAGCATTTTCTTTATTAGTGATCAATGGCGGGAGAGCCCAGCCCTCTGTGGGTGGTGCTATCCCTGAGCTGGTGGTCCTGGGTTCTATAAGAAAGCAGGCTGAGCAAGCCATGATGGACAAGCCAGTAAGCAGCACCCCTCCATGGTCCCTGCATCAGCTCCTGTCTCCAGGTCCCTGCCCTGCTTGAGTTCCTGTCCTGACTTCCTGTGATGATGAACTGTGATGTGGAAGTGAAGTGTATTTTGTCATGGTGTTTCTTTGTAGCAGTAGTCACCCTAACTGAGACAGGGTCCATTGTCTCAATAGTCTGGTAGCCAACGAGAGGGGTCATCTGGAAGAAGGATATCTTCCAGAACAGTTATAGGAGGTTTGGAAAAGAAAGGGAAGAGTGCCTGAGCAGGGAGGGGGCCTCCAAGGCAAGCCCCGCTACTTCTGGCCACTTCCCACCATCTTCCACGTGTGGCCTGGAGTATTCAGGGTAGGAACAGAGCAGAACTGAAGTTAACCAAGGCCGCAAATGGTTTTGGAGAAAGCACAATGAAATGACTTGGGGGAGGTCAGGTTACCCTGACTGCGCACCTCCTCTCCCAGGGAGCCATATCCTGCCCTGTAAACAGAAGAGCCCAGAAATAGAAAAATTATAAGCCAGGACATTCTAGGGAGATGGGAGCTGACGGCCAGCAGCCACTGTGGACAAAGATTCCTTTAACAATAGCCCTCTGCCTTGCCTCCGACAACTACCATGGACCAAGATTAGCCTTTAACAGTTGCTTCTGCGTGACTCCCTGCCTTATAGTCCCTTAACCTTTAACTATTGCCTCTACATGACCTTCTGCCTTGCATCATCTTGCATTCTTTCCAGCCATGGGGAAAGCAGCTGTGTCAAGAAAGCTACAGGCTTTTGCAATTATCGTAAACTAACACTCTATAAGCAAAAATTGTAAATCTTAAAACGTAATGTGACTGAGACTAACCTCAAGATTGCAAAAAATATTCTCTTTGATCCACACCTGATGCTTAGTTTTCACTGTAAAGAGAGGCTCCAAACCTGACATCCCCCCCACCCCCACCCCGTTGTCACAGTGTGAGAAGCCTGAACTCTGCCTGTGGCGCCCCTGAGCTGGAAGTTTCTTTCTGCCCACGGTGTCTGGAATAAAGGTAGCTTCTGGTTAATATAGACTTCAGTGGTCTGTTCCCCATTGTTTGCATGTCCCCGGGACCCAACATAAACAAAGGGTCTCTTCTAATGCTTATAAGGTATACGGATCAAAGGGTTCCTCTTTCCCTGCTGGGAGGCGGTCCCTTGTAAACAAACAAGGAGGATCGAGCAGTGGGAGATGATTTCCTTAGCCTGGACCTGGTGGGATGCAGTGACCGCGCTTTAAAAACTGCGCACTTTGGGGCCCAGAGTCCTTTGTGGCAGAAGCCTGCTTTCTATTCTGATCTTGAACTGCTCCTGCTGCCTCCATCTCTGAGCAACTTACCACACCTCGTTTTACGTCGTGGTGCGATGGCCGGAAGCCAGAGCTTCATGCCTGCAAAGCAAACACGCTGTCAACTACCTTCCCAGTCGCAGAAGGAAAATTTCCTCAACCAAGAAACGTAAGATTGTTTTCATGTGTTGTCCAAATAAGATCAACATCCCTAGGATCTAGGAAGCCGCTGTGGAGGTGGGGGTGATGAAGACCTGACGTGGCACAAGCTTAGTCTTCGCGTTCCAGTAGTTTACGCACTTCTGCTAAGGAATCACGAGACTAAGACGAAGGACGCACGACTTAATTTGGTTGCAAAATAGATTTTTTCAAATTAGGAAATCACAGGCCAGTACTCCATTGGTTGGTGGGGAATAGACAGTCAGAGGAGAGAGGGGAAGATCTCATTGATTGGATAGCAAGAAAGGAAATTTCTTTGTCCCAGGGCAAATGATCATCATCACTCTCTACAGGTTACAGGCTTCTTTTGGCACCAGACATATAAACTGAGGATTTCAGTACCAGATGTATAAACTGAGGACATGACTGCTCTGAGGGATGGTTGAGGAAAAGGGTTTTGTTGTAGATAGGAGGAAAAGTACATCCAGAGGCATCTGGAAGAGTCCAGAGTAGAGAAAGTAGTAGACTGAACATGACCAGCAGACTGGACTGGACCGTGAGAGACAACCAAGAGAGAGGACAAAAGAGAGAGGGGCCAAGAGAGAAAGACCACAGGGAATGCACAGCCATAGTGGCGGGGTTATATGGGAATGAGAACTGGAAGTGAAGCCTATGAGCTGGAGAAGTTTAGGGTAAGGGGTGGGGTAAAAAGAATAGGGAGTTGTGATAGTGAGTGATCCTGGAGGCCAATGTGCCCTTTGATATGCTAATAGGCACCACAGGTAGCCATTTGTCTCTTTTGACAGCGATGATGAAATGACTTCTTTGGTAGAGGGGAACAGTCCCCAGAATTTGAACAAGCAGAGTTTCTTTTGGACCTGACTTTCTGCAGGAGGGATTTTGAGCTCTAGGCTGGTTTTTATGCATACCCATTTTTAAGAAGGGTGTATATGTGTATGTGTGTGCATGCACATGCACACATGAATACAGATGCCCATAAACTAGTCTCCTCTGTAAGTAGAAAGTGCTCTTAAGTGCTAAACGACTTCTCCATCCACAAGAGGGTAAAAACCTGACATCTATCTGATTTTGTGTGTTTTGTGTGTTGAGATAGGATTTCACTATGTATCCTTAGCTAGCATGGAACTTTCTGTGTAGACCAGGCTGGCCTTAAACTCACAGATATTTATCTGCCTGTTTATGAGTGTTGAGGTTAAAACCATGCAAGTTCATGTCTGTAGTCAGAAGTTTTCCTGTGTCCCACCCAGTCCTATAGCTCCTCAGTCCGAAGTAAACACACAGAGGCTTATATTAATTATGAACTGTATGGCCTATGGCTCAGGCTTTCCTAGCTCTTTCATCTTAAATTAATCCATTTCTATTCATCTATATGTTGCCACGTGGCTGTAGTGTTACCCGTCTGCTGGCATCTTGTTGTTCCGTGGGCAGCGGGCTGGTGTCTCTCCTTGATTCCACCCTTCTTCATCTCTGTCTTCAGTTTGAATGTACCACCTAACCTTATTCTGACTCATCATCATCATCCGAACAGCTTTATTTATCAACCAATGAGAGCAACACATATTCATAGCTTACAGAAATACATCCCACAGCACCATATCTAGCCCACTCTTTGATGATGATGATGATGATGATGATGATAACGGTGGTGGTGTTGATGATGATGGTGATGATGATGGTGATGATGATGATGATGATGATGATGGTGATGGTGATGGTGATGGTGGTGGTGTTGATGATGATGGTGATGATGATGATGATGATGATGATGATGATGGTGATGGTTATGGTACTCAAAGAATACAGTAAAGAAAGCACTGACATGGCTACTCTATTAGGGGGAAGGTTTTTATTATGGATAAGACAGAGAAAATATGCAGAGACATCTGGAAGAGTACTAAGCAGAAAGAAAAAGAAACACACAGGACAGGGCCAGGACTAGGGAAACGAGAGCAGTGACTAGCAAGAGAGAGAATAGTAGAGGGTAGTGGGTTATAAGGAGGATGAGAAGCTGGGTGGAGGGAAGCCCATCAGCTGGAGCAGGCCTGGGAGTTTAGGGTAGATGGGAGTGGGAGAAGAGGTGGTGAGTGGGCCAGGATGCTACTCTGGGCAGCTTTGAAGTGTGTAACAGGTATTTGTGACTAGAGACGGTAGGAGTCTGGAAGCCAGCATGGGCTGTGATGGGCAACCACAGGTATATGTCAAAGGAAAGCCATAGGTCCTTTCTGCCAGAGGGACAAGTTCTGTCACATGTTCCTGTGGAATGTTGGCTTTTATCTAACCACTCGAAATTCTTCTATAGTTGGGCTTGAACTCATTTCTGGATATATGCACTGCCTGAGACCTAACAATGATGACCTTTACTTATTTGTGTGTATGTACACTCTAAAGGATAAATCTCTGAATAAACAGAAGTCACTATAAAATATCCACATTTGGTCCCTGATTTTAAAAACAAGGCTGAACAAAGTCCGCATGACCCTTCACCTACATCCTCCCTGGTGCTCAAAGAGCCATTCAGCTATCAAGCAGTATCAGGTGGGTATTTCTGAGGGAGCCTGAACACACCAACTCAAATAGGCCACTCTGTCATGCTCATCATTACTTTGAATTGAAGGCATGTGAAAACCAGCAGGTAAAGACAGGCATTTGACCTTACCTAGGAGCAGGAGGTAAATTACCCTGTGGTAGGGCAGAGAGAGAAATTCTTACAGGCAGAGCTGAAAGCTGGGGATAAGAAAGAGCTACGAAGCCAGCCTGTTAAGCCAGCTCTTATCTTCCTGTCTTCTTTCCCGAGATTAGCTGCCTGAGCTCAGACCCCTGTTTGATTCTCACAGTGTACTAGTCCTAGCACTTCCTGAGACCTAACAAGGATGATCTTTACTTACTTGTGTGTATGTACACTCCAAAGGATAAATCTCTGAAGATAATCAGAAGCCACTATAAAGTATCCGCATTCAGTCCCTGATGTTGAAAAACAAAGATGGACAAGGTCTGCATGACCCTTCATTCACATCCCAGTGCTCAAAGACAATCTGGTCCATAAACAACCAACTCAAACTTTCTGCCATGTAAAACTTACATTAAAAATATATATATATATACACATATATATGTGTGTATATATATATTTACACACACATACACACACACACACACACACACACACACACACATATATATATATATATATGCTTATCTGTCATCTGTTGCAGCAACTGAGAGACAAGACTGTTTCCTCCTCTGTGTTACGTAAATGTCTCCATGAAATTCAGATGGGCTGATAGAATAAATCAACATTGGTGCAAACTGATAAGGCACTATTCCGTCACAGAAAATCTGTACAGGAGGAACATGGCCAAGAATTCATCAAGGGTTCTTTGGACACTTTCTGACACTCCTTCAGCTGTCATCCTCCAGAAACATGAATATGTTTTAACCGTGGTGTATTTATTTCAGGATGATTTGAAGAATTCTCTTTCCAAAAAGCTACAACTTTTACAGCCCCTAAAAAGCTATTCAATTTTGTGCTTTTAACTTGAGATATCCCAACGTTTATCACAAGTGATTGGGACAAGCACTTTAAGCACATAACACCATAATTCTCATTCAAAAATTACACTGTCTTTACTATCCACTATTTTCTGCAAAGGCTGAGTTGTCCTGATTAAACTCAGCAAAGTCTACAGGAACTCTTGAGCTCTTTTGTCCAAAGACAGTCCCATTATCTTTTGTGACCAAGCAAGTCACAATAATGCTTGGAAATAACATGCTATTCCTTCTTGGGCCCACAGATTTAGAAATTTCACTTCTTATACTGGATTCTACCTTATTGCATGTAAACATGTCAAAATACTACGCATAATACACTCTTCCTGTCACTAACAGTTAAGGCCACCTTTTCCATGACTTCACTCTAAATATCCTCATCATGATTTTCAACCTGGGAGATTTTGTCTGGAAGAAAAATCAGAGAAAACCTACTCTTGAATGTCATTAGAATGGACTTTATCAGATTATTGTGAACAAATGCAACGGTGAATTCTCCGAGGAATCAATCCTTAGATTCATGTTCCACAACAAAGAAATGATTCAGAATTCCACACAATTGGAAAGCCATATCTTTGCCTTTGCTAGTATTTTCTGTGGTCCTCAGTTAAAAACAAACAAACAAGGACTCAAGAGATGACTCAGAAGTTTATAACACTGGCCTTCAAGAGGGCCAGGTTGGGGTTCTATTCCTACACCTGCGTGGCAGCTCACAACTACCTGTAACACCAGCCCCACAAGATCCAACACCTTCTTCTGGCCTCTGAGGACACTGCACGCAGGTGGTGTACAAACATACATGCAGGCAGAACACCCAGACACATAAAAATAAATGAATAATTAAAAAAACAAACCATAGAGGAAGAGCTATTTGTCCAGGCAAGGTGGAGCTTGCCCACAACCCTAGCATTGAGGGACAGGAGAAGGCTTGTCAACTTGAGCTATATCATGAGCTTGAGACCAACAATGGCAACATATAACATATAACCTGTCTCAAATTAAAAAACAACAACAACAAAAAGCCATTTGTATCTCTAGTGCTGGTCATGATGACCTGTAGGTTGAGGCTTTTGATTCTGAAACATCTCAGAGAGACTATTTGTTTTTCTTGTTTGGGCGACAGCAGTCATCATCCAGAATCCAAATATCTCTGGGTAAACACTGTCTTATGATTATAATGGTACAATAGAAAGATGAAGGTCTTTCAATACGGTTCACTATGAAGATGACCAAACAATTTCTGAGTAATAACACGAAGTATCTAAAAGAATCAAGGGAAGGAGGTGAGTGGCCATCTCCATCTTAGCATCCCTCTGTTCTGAGGATTGATTCTCCTCTTCCATCCCTCACTGTCCTCAACAATAAAAGACTCTGGGCCAGATACAAGAGCTGATTCTCAGGTATGTGTAAGTACTGATGAGTCTAAAGATATCTAGGGGTGTATAAGGAGGAAGGAAGGGCATTGTAGGGGTGTAAAGAGTAAGAAGAGCATTGTGGGGTTTGAGGAGGAAGGGAGGGCACTGCAGGGGTGTGAGGAGGAAGGGAGGGCATTGCAGGGGTGTGAGGAGGAAGGCAGCAGCTTCAGCAAAACTGGGCTTTCTCTTGAGGACTCGCTTCTTTGTGAGCCTCCTCCTGCCTCATCTCTTCCGCACACTGCACAGGCTTCTCACCCTTCCTGCGTCTTCCCCTCCCCCTTCTCTCTCCTCCCTCATTCTTTCCTTCTAAAACTGCAGATGGTTTATAGCCCAGTCAACTTGAATATTCATCCCAACTCTTACCTCTGAGAGCAGAGTAACATGTTTATGTCCTATTCATAGACTTTGATTCACTGAGAATATAGATGGGCCATTTTCTGTGAAAGAGAGAAGCATTTCTTTCTGTATCTCTAAAAGCTCTCTGAGGAGACTCAAAGAGTCTGAGTGAGGCAGGAGGATGAGGGAAACTGTACACTTGTAGGCAGGTGAGAAGCAGGGGATGGATCCCAGTGCTCCTGAAAGGAGCAAGCAACCTCCTTCAGCATCATGGAAGTTGTCATTCTTCTTCATTATTCTTTTTTAAAAGACTCCCCTCTTCTCGTCTTGCCCCTCTCCACCCCTGCATGAACTATGAGAAAAGATGGTTCAAACGTCCAAGGCCTTGGCTGAGGCCTTGGCTGAGGCCTTGGCAGGCACAATCTACTTTCCAGATGGTTGCCCTGAGCTGCTGTGAGTCCAGCAGGTGTGGACAACAGTTTAGTCTCCAGAACGCACAGGGCCTTATCTCCTAGCCCCACCTCTCAGACTACTGACACTATCAATTTTCTTCAGTCCCATAGCGGAGGCTCTTAGAGCTGTGGAAGGCTGGTTTCTGCTCGGCTGCTAGGTCTGTCCAGCCCCGGGGCTGCCTCGGCCACCAGTCCCCTCTGTGCACAGTGGGAAGATGTTTCATCACTTGAGTTCAGAGATCAATGTTTGCCTTTTGCACGCGGCAGTTGTTTCATAAGGCAGTCAAGACATTTCTTTTTTTAATTTTATTTTACATACCAACCACAGTTCTCCCCCCGCCCCCCAACACCTCCTTTCTATCCTCCCTATCCACTCACATGGGAGTCAACAAAGCATGGTATATCAAGTTAAGTCAGGACCAAGCTCGTCCCATCTGCATCAAGGCTGAGTGAGATAGGATGTAAATTCTAAAAAGCCAGCTCATGCACCAGGGACAGAGCATGGTCCCACTGTTAGGGGCCCCACAAACAGACCAAGCTATACAACTGTCACCCACATGCAGAGGGCCTAGGTAGGTCCCGTGCAGGCTCCCTAGCTGTTGGTCTAGAGTCTGTCAGTGAGCTCCCATGCACTTGGGTCAGCTATCTCTGGGTTTCCCCTTCATGGTCTTGACCCCCTATTTTATATAATCTCTCCTCCCTCTCTTCAACTGGACTCCGGGAGCTTGGCCTAGTGCTTGGCTGTGGATCTCTGCATCTGCTTCCATCCATTACTGGGTGAAGCTTCTATGATGACAGTTAGGGTATTCACCAATCTGATGACAGGTAAAGGCCAGTTCAGGCAACCTCTCCACTATTAACAGGAGTCTTAGCTGGGATCATCCTTGTGGATTCCTGGGATTTTCCCTGGCACCAGGTTTCTAACCCCAAAATGGACCCCTCTATCAAGATATCTCCTTTGTTGCTTTCCCTCTCTGTCCCTCCCCCAACTTGACCAGACCATCTGCATCCCTCATGTTCCCATCTCCCATCCCCTCTCCTCTACCAACCCCCCTCCAGTTTACCCAGGGTATCTCATCTATTTCCCCTTCCCAGGTCAATCCATGAGTCCCTCTTAGTGTGTCCCTTGTTACCTAGTTTCTTGAGGGCTGTGAATTTTAACCTGGTTATCCTTTGCTTTACATCTACTATCTACTTATGAGGGAGTACATACCATGTTTATCTCTCTGGGTCTGGGTAACCTCATTCAGGATGATTTTTTCTAGTCCCATCCATTTGTCTGCAAATTTCAGGATGTCATTGTTTTTTACAGCTGAGTAATACTCCATTGTGTAAATGTACCACATTTTTTTTTATCCATTCTTCAGTTGAGGGGCATCTAGGTTATTTCTAGATTTTGACTATTATGAATAATGCTGCTATTGACATAGTTGAGCAAGTGCCCTTGTGGTATGATTGCGCATCCTTTGGGTATATGCCCAAGAGTGGTATCGCTGGGTCTTGAGGTAGACTGATTCCCAATTTTCTGGGAAACCACCTTATTGATTTCCAAAGTGGCTGTACAAGTATGCCTGCCCACCAGCAATGGAGGAGTGTCCCCCTTACTCCACATCCTCTCCAACATAGCTGTCTGCAGAGTTTTCAGTCAAGATGTTTCTACACTGGGTTAGATTTTCTTTTTCATTTGTCATCAACATCCATCAAGTCACATGTAGAAACCTGTTTTTCGAGACAGAGTTTCTCTGTGTAGCTTTGTGCCTCTCCTGGAACTCACTTGGTAGCCCAGGCTGGCCTCAAACTCACAGAGATCCGCCTGGCTCTGCCTCCCGAGTGCTGGGATTAAAGGCGTGCACCACCACCGCCCGGCAAAACCTGGTATTTTTTAAGTGGACAATGCCCAGAATCAGTGCTTCTCCTTTTAACCCTTTTTCTGTCCAAATTCTCCCGTCTTTGTCACTAAAGTTTATTTTAGGTGCATGGGTGTTTTTTTTTTTCCATGAAAGTCCCCTCAACACAGTGTATTTGCTCTAAATTTTCCCCTGCTTCCTCCCTCTACTTTTGCTAAGGACTATCCTGGATTCAGCCCTAGCTCCCACCAAGGTCTAGTTGTACTTTGCTGCACAGACTTCTCAACCTTAGTGAGTCTTGCATTCTGAATTTAATTGCATCTCAGTAGAAACACAAGGTGGTTCCAGGACTCTCTCATGTCCTGCTTTCTCTCTCTCTTTTTTTTTTTTTTTTTTTTTTTTTTTTTTTTTTGGTTTTTCGAGACAGGGTTTCTCTGTGTAGCTTTGTGCCTCTCTGGAACTCACTTGGTAGCCCAGGCTGGCCTCGAACTCACAGAGATCCGCCTGGCTCTGCCTCCCGAGTGCTGGGATTAAAGGCGTGCGCCACCACCGCCCGGCCTGCTTTCTCTTAATAGTGGTTTCTTTCACACAGAAATCCTGAGAGGTTAGTATTATGCTCAGATCACGGGGACTCCCAAAAGACTACCATAGAGACAGATTCCTGTATGTAAAAAGCAAAAAGCCTTTATTTCTAGCTCAAGTTTGGACCCTCCGTGTGTCCAATGCAGCAGTGGGATCGGAGAATGCTGAGCCCAGGTGGGGTGGGGTTTTTCATCATAGTAGAGGTTGGGGGTGAGGGGATTTCCAGGGGTCAGGACCCTGATTGACTGACATTTGTCTAGGGGTGTCTTGGTAAAAGGGAAATAGGTGTATGCTGGATTCAGGGACATCTAGGGATCTTATCTAATCTTATCTAACAGTTGGAATATTTGGAATGTCAAATACTTTCCCTTCAGATACAGGCCCATCCCTGGATGGAGCCATCTTATGGCTTTTCCTGGAACTACTAGCTGGTTTTTTATCAAGCCTGTCATGGCAGCAGTGTGGCCAAGCTGTTCTGGGCCCCACAGTGAGCTGTGCAGAGAATGACTTGGGACATATGAGTTGCCCCTCAGCTTTGGGCAGAATCCCTGCTACCTGCTCTGAAGGAAATGTTGACATAGACTGGGAACAACCAAGTTGAAAGGTAGTTTGGTCTGCTGTAATAAAAAAACACAGAGAGCCATGTCTTTTTATTCTGACATGATGGGTAAAATCTGCTCCGTTTAGGAAGACTTAGGGCTGATACAAGTGGGAAAGGGCATATGGTGAATGAGCCTTGTCCTTGGGATTGAAGAAAGCTGATAGTGTCAGTAGTCTGAGAGGTGGGGCTAGGAGATAAGGCCCTGTGTGTTCTGGAGACTAAACTGTTGTCCGCACATGCTGGACTCACAGGCAGCTCAGGGCAACCATCTGGAAAGTAGATTGTGCCTGCCAAGGCCTCAGCCAAGGCCTCAGCCAAGGCCTTGGACGTTTGAACCATCTTTTCTCATAGTTCATGCAGGGGTGGAGAGGGGCAAGACGAGAAGAGGGGAGTCTTTTAAAAAAGAATAATGAAGAAGAATGACAACTTCCATGATGCTGAAGGAGGTTGCTTGCTCCTTTCAGGAGCACTGGGATCCATCCCCTGCTTCTCACCTGCCTACAAGTGTACAGTTCCCCTCATCCTCCTGCCTCACTCAGACTCTTTGAGTCTCCTCAGAGAGCTTTTAGAGATACAGAAAGAAATGCTTCTCTCTTTCACAGAAAACATACATGAGGCGAGAGAGAGAGAGAGAGAGAGAGAGAGAGAGAAGAAGAAGAAGAAGAAGAAGAAGAAGAAGAAGAAGAAGAAGAAGAAGAAAAGGAAGGAAGGAAGGTAGGAAGGAAGGAAGGAAGGAAGGAAGGAAGGAAGGAAGGAAGGAAGGAAGGCAGGCAAGCAGCTCCTAGGAAGACAACTTCTTCAAGCACACCACTTTCCTTCCAAGAGGCTTCACATGATGGTTCCATCAGGGAAACTAGATTTTGAGGACAGTAGGCATACCCCCAGGCACACACCTTCCATGTCCTGCTTTCCTTGAGTTCACCACTAGGGCAATGACAGGGAACACAACAGTGCTTCCTTTTTGCAAATGGGTTGGAGAGCACTGTTAAAGGAGAAACCATAACATGAGGGAGTCTATGCAGAAGTCCGCAGAGTTCAGCCTGTCTAGTTTGGAGGACAGGTCTCACAGCAACCCTCAGTGGATCTTTGTATCAGCCACTACCTTCAGTCTTGGCCTACTGTTGGGCCTGCATTGGTCTTTAGAGTCCTGACACCTTTGCTCATTCCCCTCCCTGAAGATGATTCTCCCCTGTCCAGAAACGCTGATCCTTAACTGCTCTGTGATCTACTGCTTCTGTCTGAGTAGAATCTCAAAAATCTCTTTCT
The DNA here is from genome assembly GCF_007827085.1 of Peromyscus californicus insignis. NCBI lineage: Eukaryota > Metazoa > Chordata > Mammalia > Rodentia > Cricetidae > Peromyscus > Peromyscus californicus. Next base: position 72,282,512 of record NW_026294413.1, on the reverse strand, counting down.
CTCTCCCTCCCTCCCTCCTGTTAAAAATAGATTTGAGCAGGGCAGTGGTGGTTCAGGCCTTTAATCCCAGCATTCAGGAGGTAGAGGCAGGAGGATCTCTGTGATTTCAAGAGCAGCCTGGTCTACAGAGTGAATTCCAGGACAGCCAGAGCTACAGAGAAACCCTGTCAAGAAAGAAAGAAAGAAAGAAAGAAAGAAAGAAAGAAAGAAAGAAAGAAAGAAAGAAAGAAAGGAAGGAAGGAAGGAAGGAAGGAAGGAAGGAAGGAAGGAAGGAAGGAAGGAAGGAAGGAAGAAAGGAAGAAAGAAAAAACAAAACAACAACAACAAAAATAGGTTTGAGGTCACAACAAAAGAGACCAGCACTCTAAATGAAGTTTCTGGCCAGGGCAGACCGTGACTCTTGCTGAGGGGGTGTGCGCTCTGAAGAGCCAGCACACCAGGCAGGAAGTACACTTTGGTTTTGTTCTAACCCAGGTGGTGACTGTTAGAATAAGACTCCAGCTGCAGTCCATCTTCACATTAGCTACTTTTAAAAGCTTCATCTGCACAGAGGAAATGAAGGGGAGAGGAGGGAGTCAGCTCCTTTCCTTGTTTAAGTTCTGAGAATGCAGCTGGGCCTTTGGGTGAACAAAGGTTTGACTGCATTTAAGGGTGGGGAACATTTACATTAAAGTCTTTAAAGCTAGGGAGATTAAAAAATTTTTTTAAATTTTTGTCATCAACACAAATTTTACATGTTTGGTAGAAAAGACTAATGGTTGATGTCCTTACACTCCCTCCCTCCGGCCCTCCTTCCTTCCCTCTCTGTCTCTCTCTCCTTCCTGTGGTTATTTCTTTTTTTTTTTGGTTTTTCGAGACAGGGTTTCTCTGTGTAGCTTTGCGCCTTTTCCTGGATCTCGCTCTGTAGACCAGGTTGGCCTCGAACTCACAAAGATCCACCTGCCTCTGCCTCCCGAGTGCTGGGATTAAAGGCGTGCGCCACCACAGCCCGGCCTGTGGTTATTTCCAATCCCTCACAGAGGCGTGGAAAAGCAGAGCTCAGCAGGGCTCTGGCTATCTCACATGAGCAGAAGAGGGTATCCCACATGGACCAAACCGACTCCCATGGCCTTTGTCAGAGGGTCCGGTAGTGTGACAAGTCACATGTGTGCCCGAGTACTGTCCCCTGCCAGCAAATGTGCTACCCTTCAGTTACCCCATGCTATGCTGCCTTCCCAGACACACCGTACAAAGCCGATCTCTACGGTTACTCTCAAAACGTTGCTTTAAAGGAAGATGTTTTGGTTTCCTTTTGTGTTAGGTTTGGAGGGTTTTTTGTTTGTTTGTTTGTTCGGGTGTCTGATGTCTGGTGCATACTTAGGTGAGCCTCTATCACTGAGCTACACTCCCAAGGCTTTCTTTTTCCAGAGCTCCTCCTCTTAGCCAGGGTGCTGTCCCTCAGTGGTAGCGTTCTATGGGAGACCCTGGAGTGACAAGACAAAGGAAGAGGGCCAATTGTGAGAAGACAAGCAAACAACAGACTAAAAACTAGTTAGGAAGGGCCAGCTTTTGACAAAGCCCTGGGCGTTGTTGGGAGCAGGTACATCCCGAGTGAATGTGTGCTTACTAACCTGAGCCTCAGACCTATGGAAATAGTGGAACCATTGATGGTTAGCTAAAAACCACTGTCTTCAGAACTTATTAGCCACAGCTTCCTCCTCCAAGATGACTGCTCCCCTGCGGAGAGCTCCTACCCAGATTAGATGGCCTGCCTCCTCCGTCAACTGTGTACAATGAATGCAGTGTTTCCAGGTTGTTGCTGGTGCATCTCTGTCAGCGAGTACCACCTACTTTATACCAGCTTTGGTGTCCATGCTGAAAGGATAACGGGGCTGGTTGTTGGGCCGAAGAGTCACGCGAGCCATGGTTACCAGAGTTAGAATGGGCTTTATTAGAGAGAAGAGGGGATAGGACAGGAGAAGCCAGGCCTGGCAGAAAGAGGGGCGCAGAGAGAGAGAGAGAGAAAGAGGGGGGGTGGGGACACACGGATGGGACATAGTGCCCAGGATGCACCTGCGCATGCAGGCCCACATGCAGAGATCACATGGTCATGTCCCTGCGACTACATGACCGAGTAACCATAGGGCCTGGGTCATGCAGGACGTATGACCTGGAAATGACTAGGTGGAGATGACTAAGTGTCCCACCAGGCATGCACGACCATGGGGCATGGTTGGAATTCCTATCACATGTGTCTGTGTGCCTGTTCTTTCTTCATTCCCTCATGACCCCCCAGCCTGGTTTCCAGGACCAAGCCGTGTAGGTCAAAGCAGGGCATGTCTGTGAGGGAGCTTCTATATTGGGTTGAGGTAAGAAGACTCACCAGGGTGGTACCATCCCGTGGACTGACGTCCTGAACTGCATAAAAAGGAGGAAACCAAGGGAGGCCACCAGCATCTCTCTGTTTCCTGATTGTGGATGCAGCTGCCCCAAGCTCCTGCCATCAGGCGTGCCCAGAGGAGCCCTGAGAATTTCGTGTGCATTAGTATATTAGTTACCTGTATGGGTAGAAAAGGGAGGGAAATCCCAACAGCAGTGATTAGTATTGAGTCGGCAGAGGAAAAAGTAGAGGAGGGAGATATAAATAGAAAAGGGTAATGGATGAGATGAGAAGGAGAGAACGGTAAGGCAGTTTGGGCTAAAGGCAGAACAAAAAGAGAGAGGAAAAGAAATGCAATCAGTCAACTCAGAACAATCCCATCTCTCAGGGGACCGAGACAACTGAAAACCAGAACAGCGATGTTCTTTGGGACAGAAAATGAAACAGGAAAGAATAAGGAAAAAGAGAAGGGTGGACAAGAACAGAGCTGGACACAGGTGTCCTGCTAAACTGACGGTGTTAGTGAAGGGCAGACAAACGTAGCAGGAGGAAGTGCTTGATGGAGTAGAGAGCGATGGGTGGGGTATGGGTTGCTGAGTAGGAGCAGAGGGTGTGACTGCCCCCTGGGCTAGGTGTCTGGAGTCTCTTGAAGTTCCTTCCTGGTCTCTTAGCTATCTGTCTGATCTCTTGAGAGATCAAATCACCAAGGCTCCTCACACTCTGGACAGTTCTTCTGGAGACCACTGTTGAGTGTTGAGCCTGCGCTATGGCAGTACCACAAGGTCTGTCCTGTCATCACAGGCCAGATTTTAAGGTAGGCCCCAAGCCCTGTGCAGTCCCTCAGGACGTCTGGGGAGACACTTGTCACTAGTGTTAAAGTTCCCCTTCAGACTCTGGCTAACTACGAGTGACTGCTTATTGTGTAGTTTTGACTCGAAGTCTCTCTCTCACAGCCTCGGGAGTTCTGTTGGCAAGGTTTCACTGTCCGATACTGTGGCATTTGTTCCGAGTTCCCCAGGAGTGCTGTTTGTGGAGAAGCTGAGGTCAGACCTAACCCCAGTTCAACAGGGGTCTTTTAAAGTGGTTTCCCACAAGAGCTCCAGTGTTATAGAATAAATTATGTGAAGACGTGCTGCTTTTGTTTATGCTGCATTTTGTTTAACTATGTAAAGATGTGTTGCTGTTTCACCTTGCCTGCCTAAGGCACCTGATTGGTCTAATAAAAAGTTGAATGGTCAATAGCTACGCAAAGGAGGGATAGGTGGGGCTGGCGGGCAGAGAGAAAAGGGGAGCCAGCCAGCTGGGGGGTGGGGGGAGGTACAGCCAGCCAGGACCCAGGCAGCCAGACACAGAGGAAGCAGGAAAGCAGGATGGACCATATGTAGATGAGGTAAACAAGCCTTGAGGCAGCACATAGATGAATAGAAACAGGTTAATTTAAGTTAAAAAAACCAAAAAGCCAGCTAGAAACAAGCCTAAGCTAAGGTCAAGCATCCATATTTAATAATAAGTCTCCATGTCTTGAGCTGGGAGCTGGTGGTCCAAGAGAGCCTGGTACACTCGAGTATGTGCTGAATAGAGAGAGGGATTTCCCAGCATCTTTCCTTCTTCTGCCTGTGTTTCCACCCCGCCCCTCTGTCTCTGCTTCTCTACCATGTACAATGCCCATCACTCAAAGTTCAGTGCACATTTTCCAGCCTGTCATAAGCTGTGGCTCCCAACAGTCTTAGGGTTTCCCTTTTCTGGGAGCAGGGAACTCCCCACACTGAGCCAGTCCATCTGAAATGGGCTCTTGACTTTCTCTTCTGCTTTGCAAATTTCCCCGTATGACTTGGCTATTACAACTTGAGATACTGGGGTATCAACTACTTGACAACCATTACCCAACATCCCCTGGCGTATTCCCCAGAGATTGTCATAGATGCATCTGAGTGTCCTCCATCATCTTCCCTCTTGAATTTCCTGATGTTGATGGCTAATGGTCACCAAAATAAGAGAATGACTTTCTTGCATTAAATATAATACATAGTGGTAGTGTTCAGTGTTGTGTGTAGGAGGATATTGTGTCAGCAATTTGGTTTCTGACTCAATTGTCTCAATAAAATGAAAACTCTTAGAAGTAACAATGTGTGTGTGCGTGTGTGTGTGTATACACACACAAACCTGAAACATTTTACAAAAACAGAAAAATTGTGTTTATAAATATCTCAGTTGAGAAGTGTAAATGGGGGACTAGTTTCCCTTTGAGACAGGCTCTCATGAACTCCCAGCAGGTCTTAAACTCATTGTGAAGCTGAGATAACCTTGAACTCCTGATCCTCCTGCCTCCACCTCCCAAGTGTTGAGATGACAGGCACTGCCACCATGCTCCACTTGGATAGGGGACTTCTAAGAAGACCCATTGTTGCTGAAGTCGGCAGTCGGGACAAATCTCTCCCACTGGCATCCCCCAAGTAAACAGAGACTTATATTACTTATAAGCTGTATGGCCATGTCAGGCTTCTTGCTATCTGTTCTTATATCTTAAATTAAATTAATCCACTTCTACAAATCTATACCTTGCCACGTGGCTTACCGGTATCTTACATCATGCTTCTCCTTGTGGTGGCTGGCAGCTTCTCCCAACTCCGCCTTCTTCTACCCAGCATTCTCCTCTCTCCTTGTCCCACCTACACTATCCTTCCTGCCTAGCTACTGGCCAATCAGCATTTTATTTATCAATCAATCATAGCAACATATATTCACAGAATACAGGACATCCCATAGCAATCCATCTCAAGTTTTCACATGCAGATATATTTCAAAACATTCAAAAGGCATGAGAATGCTCACAAGAAAGTCTAGTACAAAGGTGCATGAGTGAGGTGATCTCGATGCCTGTAAAGATAACTGGGGTGATACCTGGGTGCTTTGACTATCAGTGAACCACAGCAAATGAACACAAAAGAGAAGTGAGAAGTGCGGGTGCAACACACTGGTTCCAGGAAAAGCGTTAACACTAACTTTTGTTTTGTTCAGTCCTATTTGTTTGAGACAGGGTCTCACTACGTAGAGCAGGCTAGCCTGGAACTCACAGAGATCTCCTGTCCTAGCCTCCTGAGTGCTGGGATGAAAGGCGTGCGCCACCATCCCAGGACAACACTGACTATTTAGACATGAAATGAAAATAATAATAAACCCCAGTCAGCACAGATTGTGTAAATCATGCTGGATCAATGGGATAGGTATAGGAGACCACTGAGGAGGTCATGATTTTCCCTGTACTAGTACAGCATCATCAAGAATTCCAAGGCTAACTATAAAGGGATCTAGATGGACAGCCCTTTGGTCCTGTGTTTGCGAAGCTCAAAAGGAAGTACTGGAACCAGGAGTGCCAGGAGAACAGAAGTGGCATCTTTTTAAGGTGAATATGCACAGGCAGCTCAATCCGTGTCTTCCCAACAACAGACAATGGCATCAAAGAACACCTGATTAAAAACCTGCTCTTTACTGGCCACACACCTTAATCCCAGGACTCAGAAGGCAGAGGCAGGTAGATCTCTGAGTTCAAGGCCAGCCTGGTCTACAGAGTGAGTTGCAGGCCAGGGAAGCAAGCAAGCAAGCAAGCAAACTGCTTCTCAAGTTGACAATGGCTGGAGGAGTGACAGCATCTCCCATTGTGCTTCTGGATCAAGAGGAAAGATTTCTGAAAGTGGAGGTAAGGCTTGAGTCAGAGGCTCAGTCTATAAGCATCTGTAAGCAGACAGGTTTTCTTACCCTCCACATGAAGGGGAGCCAGGCTTCACGGGCAGAGATTTGGAGGTCAGGCGTTGCAGTAGCCAGCCTGCCCCTCGGGCACCCTCAGTCCTGTAAGGAGGTCATGACATTAGGGGTCGGACCTCTTTGTCTACTTTCCTCCGCGCCTCTTAGTCTTCCAAGATGGCAGTTGTTGGACACCAATAAGGGAGTTTTCAAAAGCTGTGTCTGTGGGGTCTGCTGCCTCAGAAGAATTTGCCCTTGGGGAAAGGGGGGTCCACATTAGTAAATGTCCTGAAGGCTTCAGCTAGCTTGCTGACAAGGGGCAGGATTTTCACCTCTTTCCTCAATGGCTTTTAGCATAGTTAATGGTTTCTTTTTCTTCCTTCCTTCCTTTCCTTCCGTTTTTTGTTGTTTTGTTTTGTTTTTTGAGACAAGGTTTCTTTGTGTAGCTTTGGAGCCTGTCCTGGAACTCGCTCTGTAGACCAGGCTGGTCTCAAACTCACAGAGACCCTCCTGCCTCTGCCTCCCGAGTGCTGGGATCAAAGGCGTGCGCCACCACCGCCCGGCCAACTTGATGGCTTCTTAATACACTGTCTCACTGATACAAGGCGGCCCTCTGTCACCATACCACCTCTGTGGGGCCCTGCTGAGGTATTGTAACCCTGAGCAGTTGGTTCCTGATCTGTGTGAGTCCGTACTCTGGGCAGATGGCCGGTGGGATTTTGAGCAAACAATTCATTTTTGCACGTCTCCTAGCCTCCTTGAAGAGCCTCTGCTTCTCTTTAGGAACACAACCAGGAACAGGCCCTTCTGTCTCCTGGCTGAGCCGCCATCGTCCATCCCCTATTGGCTGGTGTTGGAGTCAAATACAGCCAAAGACTAGCACTTTGGGGGTTTTTTGTTGTTGTTGTTGATGATGTTTTTGTTTTTCAAAACGGGGTTTCTCTCTGTAGCCCTGGCTCTCCTGGAACTCCCTCTGCAAACCAGGTTGGCCTTGAACTTAGAAACTCACCTGCCTCAGCCGCCTCAGTGCCGGGACTAGAGGCATGGGCCACCAGGTCCTGTCATTTATTTTTTTCTTAGGTTTTCAGGATCAAATGTATTCCAATCCTCGTTGGGAGTCCACAGGATTTGAAAAGAACAGTAAGGGAAGAAACAAGAGAGGGAGGACCCCTGAGTGGGAGGAGGCATCTCTGTGGCCTCTGTCCAGAGCTCCCAAGAGCACCTGAGGAGGTGTTCCTCCAGCTCAAACGTCCTCCGGCCTTCCCAGGCTTAGCCACACTGGTTTAAGCACCCAACACTTCTGGGCTTACCCGTTCCAAGCCAGGGCTGAAAATAATTGCCAATGTAGGGACCATGCTCCACTACAACTCCCCCAGGTCTAGGATGCAAGTGCCATGGGTACATCTGAGGCTACTTCTTCCTCTTCCTTGGTAGAACGATGCATGTCCACAACCTTTATCATAACCATTCATCACAGGGATAAATATTTTCCCCTGGGTGACAGAAAACTAAGTGCCCAGATTCAAGACTGAATCTTGGGTGGTAATGAGTACCTAACCAGCAGTACCTTTCCTTAGCCTTGAGTGCTGACTCGATTAGACCTTGGGAATTCAAGAGCAGGAGAGCCCCTTCCTTCCAGGGACTTCAAAGTCCAGTGAGGTGCAAACCAGTAGACAAGAGATCAGAACGTGACCTGACATAAGGAATATTTCCTAGAGCAAGTCACAGCTGAATGGAAACATAAGAGTGGGCGCTACATACATAAAATCGGGAGAAAGAGCTTCCCAAGCAAATTCAATAGCAGTGCATTTTTTCAGTGACCCATCAGCGAGAGCAGGCACAGCTCTCCAGCCTAGGGAGCCCCAGGGGACCACGTGACCTGAGTAGATGACTAGGCGAGTCAGAGAGGAGAGAAGCCAAGAGACCAGGTCAAGGAGAAGGGATAAGCTTGAGTTTAATCTTGAGGATTAAAAGCTTTTAATTACAGTGTCAGATTTTTTTTATTTTAAAAACGATCGCTCAGTCAATAATGCAAGGAGTGGAGTAAGTGTGGGTTAGCCTGAGGGCAGGGAAATGATAGGAGATGCAATTGTAATGAGAAAGCCGGGAGGAAAGACGGACAGTGTGAAAGACAAAAATGTGAAAGAAGCAAAGATTACAGAACTTGCCTGGACTGGTTCAGAGCAGCGGAAGGGGAGGGGTCAAGCGGGGACAGAGAGTTACGCTCTTACACATCCATCAGCTTGGTGTTTCGTTTAGTACGGAGATGGGTGTGTGGTATTTGTGTGCTCTACAGGTGTGCAGATTCTGAAAAGTAACTCAATCAGAGCTTACGCTAGAAAGTAGTGTATTTGATGTTCAACCCAGGTCATCTAAACAGAGTGGGCCAGGCACTCATATTCCCATGTCAATATAAGGTCTAAAAAGGTATCCAGTAGAAAAATATAAAAAATACACATTTTAAGATATCAGGGCCAGACGTGGTGGTGCACACCTTTAATCCCAGCACTCCAGAGGTCGAGTCAGGTGATCTGTGAGTTCGAATGTCAGCATGGTCTACATAGTGAGTTCCAGGAAAGATATCAAATCTTACTTAAAAGTTTAAGACTATCCTATTGCATTTTAAAAACAACAGGAAGGAGTCACACCATACAACAGGGCTCACATGGGAGGTTTATTGAGAGGAGGGGAGAGAGGGGAACAGAGACTGGTACCTGGGGATGAGATGGAAGGAAGAGAGAGACAGGAGGTGTACAAGGCCGGCCTTTTATAAGGAAACATAGAGAATGCCTGACAGGACCCTGAGGGCAGGCCAGTACAGGTGCCTGAATGGTAACATTCTTCCCTTTTGTTTACTATAAAAAGGTGAAGAGTTAGAAAGGGTAGCAGGTGAGGCAGGGATGAGGGTGCCGTGTTCTCGAGACTGCTTCCTGCTGGCCTGCGGGGCATCAATCATCTTTGCGGGACCTGAGAAAGCTGGGGTGCTGGCCACGTCCTGGGGTAGCTGGCTGATTTGATTCACCGTCCAGGCTCTGTGGAAGCGTCAGGCAAGATGCGGTTTGAGGTGGATCCAAGTCAACTCCCTGGAGCTCACAAAAACTTTGAGTTTACAAAAAGAGGTAAGTTTTAGACACATTAGGAAGCAACCAAAGGGAATTTAAAATCCCGAGCTTGTGGCTGTAATACTATGGTGTAACTCTGCCAGAGCTAGATTAATAGCTTATCAGAATTCCATCAATTAATGTCAAGGTTGTGAACAGTAACATAATGAGAGAGAGAAATCTGGAACATGCTTCATTCTTTTATACATATCAAATCACTTTCTCCTTATCAGGAGCTTTCCTATCTTCACATAAACAAACCTTAAAGCACCTGGTCCTTTCCCATCAGCACAGCATCACCTTGACACCCTCTTTCTATCCCATTTACCAGGAGACACAGCTGGTTGATTATTGAGGGCCATCAGTAGTAAAAAGCTACATTGAAATCTGTTCTGTGAGATTATCACCTACCTTCTTTATCAAACATATGTCATCACTTATTTAAATTCTCTAGAAGCTTGGTATTAAACACTTGACAAAGACAAATACTTAGGTGTAAATCTCTAAGTCCGCTTTTGTTACTCTGTATAGACCTTTATAACCTTAAATTTTCATCACCATAGAGTTGAATCACATATAACTTTACATTTCTATCAACATACAAAAGTCTAAACCAATCCAAAATATTTGAGGCTTGTTGCTTTCTTAGTCTAAAAGGAGATACAATAACAGAGAGCTCATTAGGACTAAGAGGAGTACTCTTTACCCTTAGTAAAAGATGGCTGCCAGTCATGTACACACACACACACACACACACACACACACACACACACACACACACACACAACAGGAGTTTAATTAAGTGTGTGCTGGCTTCTCCATCTGACTCCCACATTACAGCAGACCTAGACAGGAGAGAGAGAGAGAGAGAGAGAGAGAGAGAGAGAGAGAGAGAGGAGAGAGAGAGAGAGAGAGAGAGAGAGAGAGAGAGAGAGAGAGAGAGAGAGAGAGAGAGAAGCAGGTCTTGGAGCAAAGAAAAAGAAAATGGAGAATTCTTTTTGGGTTTCCTGACTGCCTGGTCCAAGGAATTCTGAGGCCAGTCTCCCATCCAGGGGGATGGTCAGAGGCAGGTAGCCCCACCAGAGACCCAATTGTTGATACTGAATGGAAGGCACAGCTGTCTGTGAGTGAGAAAGCAGATTTGTTGCAGGTGGAAGAGAGCGGATCAGAAAGCAGATTTTTTGTTGCAGGTGGAGCAGGCGGATAAAACCCTAGAGTGAAGTGGGTACATTTGGAGGACTCTGCCAAGGCATGCCACTATGCAAACACCCCCCACACAACAGAGGTAGTGCGAGAGGTTTATTGGGAGGGGGAGAGCTGAAGAGTGGGAGAGTGAAAGGCTGCATCCGAGTGGGGACTTGAGAGAGGCAGGCAGAAAAGAGGGAGAGAAACAGGAGAGAAAAGAGGCAAGAGAGGGAATTAGAGGCAAGGGCAGAGTAAGAGGCAAGAGTCGAGGCAAAGAGAACGAGCTCGGCCTGGCGGGCACTTTTAAAGGGTGCACATGCCGTGGAAAAGGACCCGGAGACAGGTGCCGATGTAACTGCTTTGGCAGAGGCTGGGCAGGGGACATGCAGCTTAACAGGGAGGCACAGAGGCAGGCTTCGAAGCCAGCAGGAGCCGAGGAGAGCAGGAAGAAAGAACAGAGAGAGGGCCTTGGAGAAAGCTTGAGAACAGGGTACCCCCTTCCATCTACTGGATCGCTGGCAGAAGTTGCAAAGGTCCCATGAAATACCGGGTTATGAGGTGCCGGTAAATGGCCATTTGAATTAGTGTCGAAGAGGTGTTGGGGCAAAGGCAGATAAGGTTAGCCCTTACGTGGGGTGGTAGATGTGGCGGTAGGCATATTTTTCATGAGTGAGGCAGAGACGATCCAAGGGCTGGAATCTCTAGCGTCCCAGAAACTCAGCGAGGACCCATGAGGAGGCAGGTTGCTCAAGGGATCATCATCCAAAAAAGGAGGGACTAATGGGCTAAGAGCCCGAGTGAGACACAGTCACCTGGTAATAGGACTTCGAGAGAAGCCAGAAGGTGAGGACTGTGTTTGAGAACGAAGCCTCATTCGTGGGAAATGGCCAGAAGCGTAGGAAGGGGGGTGGGGCTTACCAATCGTCTGTGTTGGATGGAGAGTCCCAGCGATCCGCTGGGTGGGGAAAGTGGGGCTGTCACCGGTGGACCAGGTTCAGGGTCCCGACATGTCTCAGACTGCCAGGAGAGCCTATCCAAGTCTAGGCACCAAACGTACTTTTAAACCAGCGGGGAGGAAGTCACACCCTACAACAGGGCCCAAGTGGGAGGCTTATTGAGGGGAGGGAAGGGTGCAGAGAAGGGAGCAGAGACCAGTCCCTGGGGACAAGAGCGAAGGAAGAGAAAGAGACAGAGAGGGGAGGTGGGCAAGGCCCGCCTTTTATAAGGAAAAGTAGCGAATGCTCACAGGGATGCTCTTAGTGGCTGCAGCTGAGGACATATCCTGTCAGGACCCTAAGGGCAGGCCAGTACAGATGCCTGAATGCTAACATATCCTATTTTCTAAGCTTTGAGTCTGTGCATAGAAGTTCATACATGTTCAAACATGACACTTGACTCACAGGACAAGGGGAATAGTAGAGTGGATTTTAGGACGCCCCGTGTCTTTAATGTAATGTCCACAGCCGAGGAAGGGGAGAAGTCTTTGGAGGCAGGGGCCCTGGTGACTCATCTGCACAGAGAACACAGGAGCATATGCCGCATAATGAGAAACAGGTTCCTAGGAAACACCCTTGCTTGGGCTTGTGAGGTAACTCAAAGCAGAACCGAGAGAGAGCCTGGTGTTTCTGCCTTCCTTTTTGACTTCCTGTTTCGCTGGGGCCACCACTCTGCTCCACGCACAGGCATGCTATAGTGCCTGTCTGCAGAGTGAAATAGCAAACTGATCTCCTTCCCCTTGGAGGCAGGAGTCGCTCTCTCCAACCTGCAGCCACCTCAGAACAGCAAAGCCTCCCCTCTGAAGAAGGGCCGAGACCTGCAATGGGGAGGCTGCGCCCTGGAGCTGGCTAATCATCTTTGGGGAAGCAGATGGCTCCCTTTAAGTGATAATTGTTAGGATTCTGTACATGTGCAGCTCGGGGTCCTGTGTCTTACGTCTTACATCATCAGCGGGCGCTGGCAACTACGCAATCCCCGCCTTAAAAAACCAGTCGTGGGGGCTGGAGAGATGGCTCAGAGGTTAAGAGCACTGGCTGCTCTTCCAGAGGTCCTGAGTTCAATTCCCAGCAACCACATGGTGGCTCTCAACCATCCGTAATGAGATCTGGTGCCCTCTTCTGGCATGCAGGGATACATGCAGACAGAACACTATTTACATAATAAATAAATCTTTTAAAAAAATGTTTAAGACTTACGAGAAAAAATCTTATTAAAAAAAAAAAAAAGCCGGACGCGGACCCCCACACTCTCTCTCTCTGTGCTCTCTCTCTCTGCTCCCGCCATCTTTCTTTCTCTCCAGGCCTGGCTCTCCCTCCTATCCCCTCTTTCCTTCTAATAAAGCTCTTTATAACTCTGGTAGTCGTGGCCGTGGCCCGGGACTTTTCCACCGGTAACTAGCGCCGCCACCAGCGCCGTTTATCATAACCCTCATTTGGTGTAATGGCATAAGCAACTCTTACAGCCGCAAGAATATACTATAGAGATTCAGCTGTGTATTAAAGCTATACTTGGACTGGCCAAGGGTCTGTCAAATGGGGAGCCATTTATCATGGAATATTTGGTGTTACATAGACTTAATATTTCAGCTGTCTTCTGCTACGAAATTCTTGTGTGCCCAAATACTATAGACCGTTTTGGCAAACAGCTAAGCTTCTCAGACACTGTTTCACTAGGTACTAACTACCCTGCTGAGCCTAGGAGATGAGCAGGCTTCTAGATCCTTAGTTTTGTTTCTTGTGCAAGTGAAGCTCATTCCATCCCCTTCCTCCATGCCTAGGGGCATGGCAGAGAGACCGAGGACAATAGGGCTTTTTGCATAACCAGGTGCAGTAAGGACTGGAGCAGAATTCCAAAGAAGACACAGAGTTGCAGAGAGAGAGAGAGAGAGAGAGAGAGAGAGAGAGAGAGAGAGAGAGAGAGAGAAGAGTGGAGGGTAAGGCAGGAACAGAGGACACAGAACTGCGTGGCCAGAGAGAAGAGAGGAAGACAGAGGTTCTGTAGAGGGTAAAGCAGATCTCTTGTAGAGTTTATCATGGCCAGGGATAAGGAGCCAGGAAGGATAGATGGAGGGTGAAGGAACAGAGGACAAAGATCAGGTCAAAAGCATAAGAGCTTACTAAAACTATGAGGACAGGAAAACTGGGCACAGAGAGGAGATGAACGTGAGGACAGAGGTGAAACTGTATAGATAGAATTGACTTAGAAGAATAAAGTGAATGGACTAAAGAACTCAGTGTGCTTAGATTCATTTGAATCGCTCAGTTTAGAATCCTTAGCTGCTTATAGCATCTGGTCTGGACTCATAGAAATCTCCTCAAGGCAGGCACTTGGGGGGGATTCCTTAAGCAACTTATTCAGGCTACCTTGAAGGACCAAAAATGTTTGATTATTTATACTTGTCCCTACTCCAATTCTCCCTCTTTAAAACTAAAGTTCATGTTAATGCCCAGATGACAGACTTGAAGTCATGGGACTCTGTCCAATCCTCTACCCTGGCCACACTGCTCAAAATTTTCTCTCTTTTTCATCATTGCTTATCACTTTAATTGGCTCACTGGGGACAGGTAGCCAATCTATTCTGTTGGGACTCCAAAAGGTAGAACGCTGGCCCTAAAACTCCAGTAACAAGTGACTGGGGTTGGCTGCATGATTAACGCCTTCGTCATACAAATGTGAAGAAGACCACTACTCAGATCCCTGGCACCTGTAACGGCATTTTTTATTTTGGTTTTTCAAGACAGAGTTTCTCTGTGTAGTTTTGGCGCCTGTCCTGGATCTCACTCTGTAGACCAGGCTGGCCTCGAATTCACAGAGATCCACCTGCCTCTGCCCGGGCAGTAGCCCTGACTCTTCAGCATCTGTTGTACAAAGAATCGGCAGGTAGGCCTCATTGCTGCTGGCTGAACAGCAAGCGAGCCCAGAGGTTAGAAGTTTTGCTGTCTGTTTGCTTATTTTGGTTCAAACGTTTTTTATTTTTCCCTCGGAGTGGGAATAATTCAATATTTAGGATCCCTTCGTGGGAAATGTTTTTGTTTTTCCCTTATGGCGGGAATAACTCATTAGGTAGTCCCTTCATGGGAGTAGGAAGTTTAAACGTGAGTTTGTGTGTGCGGGGAGCGCGCCCAGAAGTGGCAGCAGTGGACAATGGGTGCACGAGATAGCCCGGAGCGGCGGAGCGGCGGGTGGACAGGTACGCGCCTTTGGGAGGCAGAGCTGCGATGGAGCGCGGCCCAGGCGGGCACCAGCAATAGAGCCTGAGCACTGGGCGGAGCCAAGGATCGCTTGAGTCCCGGAGTTCTGGGCTGTAGTGCGCTATGCCCTCTGGGGATCCGCCATTATGCTGTAAGCCGGTATTTAAGGTTTCCTCCCTCTTTCAATAAACGGCATTTGGCATTCAGCTATGGCAAATGACTCGCTGTCTCTTGTCTCTATTTTTTAATCCGCAGCCCCTCGCTCGGACATGGTGAACGGGTATCAGTAATGCGGGCATTATCGCTACAGGCACCCACATACACACTGGTGGTACTGTAATCCCAACACCCCTGTTATGTCCAAAAGGAAATATATATATATATATAATACTCCACCCTGTAACTCCAGCTCTTACATTCTATCTGCTTCTTCTTCCATGCTGTATCCTGAACCCTGCAAAGAGTGAGCTGTCCATGAGCCTTTTACGAGCACTGGGCAACCATGCTACCCCAGCAGTCACTTTTTGCTCCTGAATCATTCCAACAGCAACCACCATCCATTTAAGTTTTCCTCTGAAATGAAGGCAGGCAGGCAGCAACAACACTAGCAGCAGTGACCTATGTGCATAAGCACAAATACTTAGACAGTAACTTGACAATCAGATCACATCCACTGAACAAGACAATAGCGATTGTTTCCTTACCAGGTCCTTGTGAGCCTCCTAGCCAGAGGCTTTCCTCCTGGCTTACAGTCGCAGATATGAATTCTCTCTTTACAGGCTCAGGAATGTGCCATGACAAGTCGAATGGCTACAGAGCAGTATCCTCCTGCAGACATCCAGTCTGGTTCATGGCCCTTGGAGATATCTAGATAATCCTGCTGAGCAGTCCGGATAATCCTGTTCAGCAGGTTGTGGACTGGGGAGAGCTGGCAGGCTGACCAACCCTGCAACCACTCAGGCCCAGAACCAGGGCTGTGAGTTGGCCCACCCCAACATCCACCCCCACCTATGATCTGCTGGAGCACATGAAAGGGCTGGTCCCGTAGATCCAAAGCTGCAAGATCTCCACCACACAGGACAACAACAGGATATCCAAGAGGAGTCCCAGAGTGGATAGTGTAGCAGAAACCAGAGGCCTCAAACCAGACCAATGGCTCTTTACTATGAACACTTGCAAGTAAAGATGTGTGGTCCAAAGGTATACTGCGTGACTGTGTCACACTACAGCTTCCATGGTGAGGCTTTTTCTTTTTTCCTCTTTAATTCTATTTTATTTTATAGAGGGAGGGGCAGGGGAGGTTCCAAGGATCAGATGCGAAGGGACGGGGTGATGAATTGGGATCAAGATGCGTGATGTAAAAGCCACAAAGAATAAATAAAAGGTTTTCTTTAAAAGTTGTTGGCTGTTCTCATAACAGTCCATGCCACTATTGTACCAATGGCACACCTCACCTGAGATGTTGGTAGTGTAGTACACAGGGTCCACAGCCAAGCAGGACTGTTGGCAACAATTCTCCTCCAGCAGCCTGCATAGACAGCATCTCTGGCTCTGTGAATTTCAGCCGGGAAGGAAGGAACTTCTAGCTCAGTCCCATTTTTTTTTTTCTCCATGTCCCATAACCAAAGCATGTGGCATCTTCAGCAATAAGATCTTACCATCTAGTTCTGGCACGCAATCAAGGGCAGCACCGATAGCTTTTGTTGTTTGGGGGACATCTGGGACATCTCTGGCCAGCAAGTCATAAGAAGTTAATCCACCCCTAGCACTGAGATCATCCATTAAAAACTATATGGCTTTTGGCATCCCTTTTCTTGCCCATATTGGATGCCTTTCATTTAAATTCTGTTGTTTTAAATATTATCTTCAGATGTTTCTCCAAATATGTAAAACACTCAGAAGTTAGCACTAAATCATCCATGCAGTGAGACCTTTTAATAGAAAATGGATTTAAAAAAAAAAATCTCTGAAAGCCCAGCTGTCGTCTCTTCTGGGCCAGTGTCAGCTGATCTCAGGAGTTCAACGACTATAGCTCCTGTTTCCTAGGAAGTGTTATATGATGAATGAGAAGTGAGAAGTTTAAAGGCTCCAGGAAACGCTACCTTCCCCATGGTGCTCAGTGCATACTGTTCTCACCACGGCAGGTACCCTTACTGTCTGTGAGTGCTGGGCATAGTGGTGCGTGTCTGTAGTCCCAGCCCTTGGAAAACAGGAGCGTGGGGAGGGGTGTTGTCACATTCCTGACCAGTCTGAGCTTCATAGCAAGACCCTGCCACAAAAACAAAATAAAGGGAGGTATCCTACAAAACCAAGCACATCTTGCCATGTGATCAAGCAGTGGCACTCTTTGGTGATCACTCAAGTAAGTGGAAAGCATGTCTACAGGCTTATGTCTGCACAGGACTTGCACGTAAGTGTTTGTAGCAGTGCATATAAGCGATCAAAGTACCTAAGCAAACGGCCTAAAGGAGGAAGAGTTATTTTGCCCACGATTTCAGAGATTCTGTTCACAGTCTCTGTCTCTGTTGGCTCTGGGCCCACAGTCAGCAGAAGACAGTGGTAGGAGCAGGTAGATTAGGTGGCTATGACTTTACGAGTGACAGGAAGCAGAGCACACCAGAAGGGACCCGGAAAAGCTATAGCCTCCAAGGACACACCTTCAGTAACCTACTCCTCCAACTAGGAATGCCCACTTCCTCCTTTTCACCACCAGATTATGAATCTATCAATGGATTAATCCATTCAGTCAGTCAGAGCCTCAGTACCTAAGAGTCTCTGGAAATGCCCTCACAGGCACCCCTAGACCTATCTTTTACTAATCTCTTAGGTATTCCTCAATCGTATTAAGTTGACAATCAAGATTAGCCATCACAAGCTACTTTGTTTATAACTGTCAACATTTGCAAGAAATCAAAACAGTCTTAAGAAATTAACTGTGGCATAGCAGCATAAAAGAAATGCGCCACCAAGTTATGGAAAAGACAGGGACATCTTGAATGCACATCACTGAGTAAAAAAAGCCGAAATTGCTATGTGATTCAACTCTATGACATTCTGGGAAGAGGCCAAACTAAGGTGATGTTAAATACATTAGCGGTTGTCCCAGCTAGTTTGTGGAGAAGGGAGGGAACAAAGGGCAGGATTTGGAAGCCATGAAATGATTCCAAACAGCACAGTGATTAGCAACGTCACACGTTCACCAATATCACACGGGACACCAAGAATGAGCCCTGCCGTGGATGGTAAAGGCAGCAAAGTTTCATCGGCTGTAACAAATGTCCCACTCTGGTGGGGTGTGTTGATGATGAGAAGGCTATATCTGCATCAGCTGTAACAAATGTCCCACTCTGGTGGGGTGTGTTGATGATGGGAAGGCTGTATCCACACTTTCCTCTGAGTTTAGCTCTGAATCTAAAACTGCTGTTTAAAAAATAAAAAGCAGCCAGGTGGTGGCGCACGCCTTTAATCCCAGCACTCGGGAGGCAGAGGCAGGCGGATATTTGTGAGTTCAAGGCCAGCCTGGTCTACAGAGCAAGATCCAGGAAAGGCGCAAAGCTACACAGAGAAACCCTGTCTCGAAAAATCAAAAATAAATAAATAAATAAATAAATAAAAAATAAAAAGCCCAGGCTGGAGAGATAGCTCAGGGGTTAAGAACAATGACTACTGTTATAGAGGACCCTGGTTCAATGTCCAGCCATCCACATGACAGACAACTCACAACCTTCTGTTACTCCAGTTCCAGTGGATGTGATGCCCTCTCCTGGCCGGTGTGGGTACCAGGTATGAATAAATACATGCAGGTAAAATATTCATACACATAAAATAAAAATCAATAAATCCTTTTTTAAAAGGGCTACTTTAAAAAGGGAGGAAAGTTTTTTTATTAGAAGATTATTTATTTATTTACTTAATTATAACTGCCAGCCTTAGCTTAGCTTATTTCTAGCCAGCATTTCTTAAATATCCTGTCTATCTTTTTTTATGTTTTATAAAATCTTTATTGACAAATAATTCACATAGTGTACAATTTGCCTGTTTGCACAATTTGATAGACTTTAGTCCAGCATCCTCATGGGCCCATGACACCATCACCACTTTCTATTTTAGAACATGGCTGTCTTCAGTTTCATACACACATATAATGTATGGTGATTACATTCCACCTTATTTTTTAAATGAACATAATATTTGCAATTGTAACCATTTTTAAGTTCATAATTCAGTGGCATGAATTACATTCAAGATATTAATTACACTCACGATATTCATTAATTACACTTATATTAATTACATTTGTGGTATTCATTGATTACATTTGCAGTATTCATTCAGTAACTATATTTATGATATGATTCATTACATTCATGATATTATGTCCTGATACTACTGTCCATTTGTGGGGCTTTTCCATCACATAAAACAGAAACTCTGTACTTAGAAAATCATTGCTCTATATTCCTTTCTTCTCTATCTTGAGATAACATCTAATCTTTCTGTCTCTATGAATTTGTATATTCTATATATTTCATGTAATACAATTCTATAGTATCTGTCCTTTTTTTGAATATAAAAACATTTTATGTACAAGTGCAGGAGAAATAATGCACAAATAGCTTGAACATAAAAACAGGTTATAATTTACAAGTCCAGGGTCATTTGAAACTGGAAAATATTTTCTCTGTAGGAAATAGTAAAAATGATAACATTTCCCAATAAGCCCTTATAAGCCAAATAATAGCTGAATTATACATATAAATGTTGATTAGATTCTGGGATACAGAAGAAAGCTATCTTCATCTGTTCGGAGAGCTATGTTTTACTTAAGTTGTGTAAGTGAGATGAGGAAAGTTTCTTTTGGTGGTGTAGGTGGGTTGTTTTGTTTTTCCATTTCATTTTTATTATTCTTTACAAATTGTAAATTTAAATGTGCATATGATACACTGTGACCAAGTTCATCCCCATTACCTTCTGCCATTCCCTCCCACTCCCTGGTCTCCTCCCTCCCTCCAGCTCTCACATTCTTTCCACCATTTTTCCATGGTGTCCCATGGGCACTGGAGGGGAAGATACAGATGCCCCATTTAGGGCTGAGGGGTTTCTTTGTTTTGTTTTGTTTCATTTTGAGACAACTGTAGTCCAGGCTTACCTGGAACTCTGGATGTGAACCAACTAAGGCTGGTCTCAAACTCACAGCAATCCTCCTGCCTCTGCCTCCCAAGTGCTAAGGTTGCAGGTATATCCCAGCATGGCTGACTAAGTCTCCCTTTTTAAAATTTCTCTACCCTTGGTAAAGGCTCATCAGTTAAGAGCACTGCCCACTCTTCCAGAGGACCGGGTTCTGTTCCCAGGACCTGAGTGATGGATCACAATGGTCTTTAACTCCAGTTCCAGGGGATCCAACACCCTCTGCCCCTGTGAGCACTGCAGGCACATGCAGCCAAAACACCCAGACACATAACATAAAACTAAATCTTTAAGATTTGTTTGTTTTTTAAAAAAAAAACAAACAAAAACCTTCTTCACGGAAAGTCTGCGGAAATGTTCCAGGTAAAAGGCAGTTAAAGAGACGCAGTAGCCAAGTGCAATGCTGGGCGTTTAGGCTCGATCCTGACTAGAGGGGAAATATACCATAATACACCCTTGCTGGGTCAACTGACAAATCAGAACAAGACAATAAATTCAGAACAATCTTGCATCAGTGTTAATATTGCTGTTCCGGCTGAATTTGTCTGTTGACTGCTGACCGACATTTTCTTTCGAGTGACTTTTCACTTTTCACCACAGTATGGTGCCTGTTTTTCTGCCATCCAAGCCCTGACCACCTCCAATCTTTACAAACACACTCAGAACCTTCCAGAAAACCTGCCCAGGCATTTCAACCTCATGACCTAATCCTCCGGCGGAACTGACAGGACCTACTTCCAGATGTCTGGCTGTCTGCTTCCCAGCTTTGCACTTTCAGGGCTCTCTCCATATAACATATCACACATCACAGAGACCTTGCCTCTAAATGATGTGCACAATAATTTGTCTATCTGACAAATCTCTATTGATCAATTACATTGTTTGTTTATGTTTGGAAAGGTCTTGTTCCCCACAGAAGTGAATTTATTCTAGCAGTTTTCACTTGAGTTTGTGGATCCTTTCTCCAGGAGCGTGCTGGTTTAAAGTTTTGTAACCACACTTCCATAACGTGTGTTTTTACACAATGTTTTTCAGATGACGTCTTTAAAGTGAAAACTGAGTAACATAATCACGCTGTTTTGTGGAGCCCCGAGAGAAAGTGCGGAAGAACTGGTGAAGACCCAGGCCACCATGGTGGCCCACAATTCCTAGCGAGAGTTTTAGCAGAATCCCAGGCAGCTGGCAGCATCAGCGGATTCTGAGCCCTCAAGACCCGTGTCCCAGCATCTCTAAAGCGCAGCGCTGAACTGTGTTTTCTCAGTTTGAGAGCCTCAGTCTCTGCAGTGACTGCAGCCTCCTCGTACAGAAATGAGGAAGAAAAACCTGCAGATGGAAACCGTGCAAGCACCAACGGGGCAGAAGGAACTGGTCAGCATTTAAGAGCACTCGCTGCTTAAGCATGAGGACCACAGTTCAGATCCTGCACCCGCACAACAAGTCAGGCATCTCCTGCACACCTGCAATCTCTGCTCCGAGCAGCGGGAGACAGGAGGACCCTTGGGTTTGCTGGCTTCCGGTCTCGTCCAGAGAACATGAGTCTCAGGTTCAAGAGACCTTGCCTCAGAGGACCAGGCAGAGTGGTAGTGCAGGACACGTAATGCCTTCCTACACATGGACAGATACAAGTATTTGCACATATGAGCATACACACATGTGCAAATAAACAAATCTTTTTTAAAAAGCTGCAGCTGATCGAAAGCAATAGCCAGGCACGGAGCCACTGATTAGCCTTGAATTGGTATATATTTGCTTATCAGTAAAATAAATGGAAATGTTGCATTAATGGTGTACATCTAAATATTTGTTAGTATTGCCTGCACTTTGAAACCTTCAAGTTTAGAGTTCCTTCTACAAAAGATTTATTTATTATTTTCAAATTTGATGTGTATGAATGTGATGTATACATGTATGTATGCACTGTTGCCCTGGAGTCCAGGAAGGGGTGTTAGATGCTCTGGAGCTGAAGGTACAGCTAAGTGTGAGCCTCCATGTGAATGCTGGGAATAGAACCCGGGTCTTCTGCAAGAACAGCAAGTGCTCTTCACCTCTGAGCTATCTAGAAAATCCAACTTTAGAGCTGTTTGTCTTCAGTTATTATTCAAAATAAAACACATGTCCTTTCTTCTTACAATTCTTGGCCAGAATGTCCTTGAAAGTGATGTAAGAGATGTGTGGCAACCCTTTCTTAATCACCTAGAAGAATCCAAGTGAGTCTTCAACCCTCTGGAAGGATTTTCCCAGCCTCATGCCTTTTCTTGACACCCAACATTTAGACTGAACCTTGTCAACTCATTGCAGCAATATGGAAATCCAGTAAGTACAACATCTAATTTGTCTCTCTGTGGTAGAGAGCTTATCTCAAGCCCTGGGTTCAATCCCCAGGGAGAAAAAAGAATTACTTATTAATTCATTTAATACTGACTGTACATCTCACTTGACTTTCAGAGAATCAACCTGAGATATACTGAGATTTCAAAACACTTAAAAGACAAGACACAAAATCAAAACTGAAGAAACATTCTTTCCTAAGAAGTGGGCATGGGTGTAGAAACAGATGGAAATTACAGAGTCCCCGGAAAAGCAGAAACATCACAAAACACAGCCTATTAAGACACATCTAAGATGGAATAAAACAAGGAATTTGAAAGTTTCCAAATAGAAAAGGGATAATAAATGAATAGACATTCACAATCCACGACATTCCCATTAATAAGGAGTACACACTCATCCATGGTGTTCTAAGACCTTCCAGGCACTCAGTAACAAAGATTGTTTGGTCTGGTTGTTGTGGGGTAAGTATCCACCAGAGAAGACTACCTGGACAATGTTTTTGTCAAGTCTTTGTTAGTCTGCCTGTGGCTGCACTGGGTGTTCAGGATCCCAGAGTCTCCTGATCCTCTCTCACATTAAGCTTTTAGGCATTAAAACCACATCCTGGGCTGACATACTTTAGTTAACAAGAGCAGTTAGCCAGAAGCGAAACTACAGAAGCCAAAAAGCAAGGTTGGAACATTTAGAGACTTGCCCAGCACTATGGACTTTGTGGGAGTAGGTCTTTGTTTCTGTTCTGGGAAGTGGTGCTGTCTACAGGCTGAGTGTTATGGCCTGAGTGGTACTTCCATCATGGAGTCAGTTGTGCTGAGGTCTGGGGGCCTACCAAGTTACAGCAGCCTGTTACATAATGAACTTTTCATTCTTGTGTGAAGACAATAAAAAGTCATCCATAGATCACTAACATGTTTAACTAGCATTCTGGTTACTTTACCATGACAAGCTCTGTGCTGCAGTGCATACATTGTAGGAAATTCTGCCGCTACACACCTTGCCTCCAGTAACATTAATGGAGTACATGGCAAACACTGGGTAATAAATCTATAAAGTAATTCTTGAATGAGGATGTTATCTATTAGCCACAAATAGTACCATGATATCGGTATGGATGCCACTAGGGATCATAAAATGGGGAATATGGGACAGGGGTGTGGTCCTCGCTTAGTCTGCATACTCTCTAGCATCACACAAAACGGGCTGTGGTGCTCCACACCTGTAACCCCAGGAATCGGGAGGTGGAGGCTGAAAAATCTAATGTTCAAGGTCATTCTCAGCTATCCTCGATCACACAGTGACTTCCTGGCCAGCCTGGGCTACCTTGAAGTGACAGAGAACCAATGAATGGACTCCGCCCACACTGGTTCTGAGTTGGAGTTTTTCACTGAGAAAAGAAAGCCCCTCCTCTTGCAACTGTCAGGTAGCCAAGGAACGCCCACTTTCCTCACCAAAATCACTAAAGACGCTAAAGGAAAGAATCTTCTTGTCTTTGGCACCAAAAGAGTGGGACTCCCATGGGTGGGTGTGTCTGTAGCCTGAGGACAAACCTCTTAGCCAGCTTGGGAAAGGTAAAAGGCAAAGGGTTTATAAACACAATGCAGGTCTCCAGACAGTCCTGCTGGCCTAAGAAGGGAACTGGAGATCACAGAGGCATCACCAGGAATAATAGGTAAACTAACACAGTCCACCAATCACAGCTCAGAAGGGCTTCCCTACCCTCTATTGTAACTACCTCACCTGTCTATGGAGACACCAGAATGCTCAACCAGGAGGTGCCCATGCTCCAGATTCTATCAGAACAGAACAATGAGCAAGCCTCTTCAGCAGAGGGAGGTGGCAGGAGGCTTCCGAAGCGTGGCTGACGCTGAAGCGGCAGCTTAAGGGCCATACTCTGAAGAGAAGGAATCACCCCTTCAGATGCAGCCTGTTTACAGTGCCGTGTCCCCGCAGGAGGAATAAGTGGACCTGGGAGTGAGGAGTAGAACCCGTCGGTCCCACTTACTGACTGCTCCGCTGGGGCTACAAGAACTTCATTCCAGGGAGCATCGTGGTTAGACTGGATTCCAGAAAAGCTCTTTCTGGTGCAACTAAACAGTAAAGCTTGTCACACCAGCAAATACTCAAACTGCCTTTGTGCAATCTGAAGGGAACAAGTTCGGTACTAAAGCGTCTGGGCGCGCGGTGGCTATAACAGGCTCAGAAATCTGTTCTTTGGAAGTTAGACCATGTTTATGCTTCAGATTTTTTTTTTTTATTCACCTATTACCTTCCAGACCTCTGTCAATAACCAAGAAACCGCTGCCTGTGTTAAGGGAGAGTTCTGGACTCCCTATCGGCTGGATCCAGGTGACAGACCGCCCCCTGCCGGCCAATGCAGCAACTCCCGGGTGGTGAAGTGGCTTGGCTCTCCGGCTGTGCCAGGCTGGACGCTGAAGGATTTGTATGGGGGTGGGAGTCTCTGTGTCTGCAGAGGCAGGGGAATTTGTAAGAAAGTTTCTGTCCAGGCTGAAGAGATGGCTCAGCACCTAAAAGCACTGGCTGCTCTTCCACAGGACCCAGGTTTGACTTCCACAGGACAGCTAACAACAGTAACTCCAGTTCCAGGAGGATCTATCGCCCTCTTCTGGCCTGTGTGGACACTACACACGTGGTACACTGAGGCTCAGGCAGGAAAAACACCCACATACATACATACATACATACATACATACATACATACATACATACATACACACACATATATATATGAGTGTGTGGGCGTGTATATATGTATGCACACACACACACACACACACACACACACACACACACACACGAGAGGTGGGGGATGGGGGGTTGAGGTGGAGCTTTCCCCAGAACATCCCAGACTCTTTGGGTAGATGGGTGCCAGGAGATGAGTGGAACTTCCACCAGAACAGTCCACTTCTTAGGTAGAAAGAGATCTGAGTCCCTGTCCCCGTCCACTTGATGTCTGCTCTCTGCTGTTCCTGAGAGACCCAGGCTTATTCTCCTTTCAGACACTCCTCCCTGGATGTGGGCACGCAGAGCTAATCCAGGTCTTTAGAGTGCTTAACTGTCACCTGTGCTGTGGCTTGGAGATGGTCAGATGTTCAAAGTTAACTCCTGTCGTGAGATGTGAAGGGAGCGGAAATGCAGTAAGACTATGGTGAGTAGAGATGCCTGCAGAAGGTGTTTCTGACTAAATCAGTTCTTTGGAGGGAAATCCCATGATCGGATCCTGAGAGTTTTAAAGAATAGGGGCAGAGGCCAGCTTTACAGACCTTAGAAAACCATGTAACTCAGCCTATGAGAAAATCCTGAAACCAATTGCAAGTGACTGATTCAAGACAGATCCTGTTGAGAAGGACCTGTGTCCTCCCTGTGCATGGAGCCTTTGATGAGGGACTGGTTATGGGACTTGAGGTCATTCTCAGAGGTGTCCCTTCTATGTCCTTAGCTCAGGACTCCTGAAGGAAAAGCAGTCAGAAGAACCCCACCTTGTGTTCACTCAGCACTCAGATCATCTTACATCGTTCTCAAGCACTGTGGGCTTAGTTGCTCAGAGACTGACTGAGGAATGCAGTATTAGCTCTAAGAACAGCAGCCACATTTGAATGTTTCTTACACCTCAGCCCTTGGAGCAACTAAAATAAAAAATTCCACCAGGAGACAGAAAGGAGAAAGGAATGAGTGAGTAGTAATGGGAGGTTGGAAGGAGCCTGCATGGCCAGGAGGAGGGGGAAAGATGCATTATGGGTCGAAGGCTGAGGAGTAGAGTGGATTCTTGAACATGGCATGTGCTGTA
Organism: Peromyscus californicus insignis; assembly: GCF_007827085.1. Lineage (NCBI taxonomy): Eukaryota > Metazoa > Chordata > Mammalia > Rodentia > Cricetidae > Peromyscus > Peromyscus californicus. Next base: position 72,256,619 of record NW_026294413.1, on the reverse strand, counting down.
TCTGTTCTTGTTAATAAATATTATTAATCAGATGATCATGATGTGTCAGGCAGTGGTGTGTGGGCTGCAGTTTGCCTTTTTGAGCCTAAGGCCCTCAGGGAGAGGGTCAAAATGATTCAGTCTATAATTCTTCCAGGAAAGTCTTCTGTGACTGCTTGAGTCCAGGACCACATCCTCAGAACCATGTTCCTTCTCCTTGTGTCCTCATCCTGTGTGTATTTGAAAACTTACTTTGTGATTATCTTGTGGATATATGTATTCCATGTAAGATGGTCAGTTCCATGAGAGCAGAGCTTGAATGTGTGTGTGTTTGTGCGCGCGCGCTGTTCGTAAGCATATTACTTTAACATAATAAAGCTTAAAAATGTTTACTGAGTGAGTGAATGAAATGCTTGCTATACAAGTAACTGTTGCACACTGTATGTGAATTGTATATAATTAACTGCTTTCACAGCTGTAGGAGAAAATATAAAATTATCTTTATTTTTAAAACACAAAAAAACTCGTTCAAGGCCAGCCTGGACTACCAAGTGAGTTCCAGGAAAGGCGCAAAGCTACACAGAGAAACCCTGTCTCGAAAAACCAAAAAAAAAAAAAACCACACACACACACACACAAAACTCTGATAAAAGATGGAGTCATTTGTCACAGCAGAGGTGATACAGTGCAGAGGTGATGTAATACAGAGGTGGTGTAATGCAGAGATGATGAAAGGCAGAGGTGATGAAATGCAGAGGTGGCATCTGAGTCACAACGTTATCCTGATCCCTTATGCAGTGATACCCAGGGATGTTTTGCATTTTATTTTATGAGCACCAATTAATTATGTATATGTGTTGATGTGGGAGTGTCCAAGCACACAATTATCCATGTGTGTGAGGCCAGAGGTCAAAGTTAAGCTTCTTCCTCACTTGCTTTCCACTTCATTGTTTTGAGTCAGGGTCTCTCACTGAACCTGGAGCTCATCAATTTGTCTCTGCTGGGTGGACAGCCAGTGAGCTCCAGAGATCAACTTGTCTCTGCCTCCCTGAACTGGGTTACTGACTGAACCATTTTCTCAGGCCCTGAGGACAGGATTTTGTTGGTTTGTTTAGTCCTGGCTGGCTTGGAATTTGCTGTGTAGATCAGGCTGGCCTCAGACTCACAGACAGCCACTTGAGTTTGCCTCTCAAGTGCTGGGGGTAAGACTAGTGCTACCATGGCTGTGGGAGCCCATTTTCAAGTTTCCTAGTGACTTTACCCAGCAGGTCTGCATAGAGAGGATGACTGGACCATGGTCCTGAGTGCGGGTGTCTGAGATGGTCTGCACTGGGCTGTGCTGGGGGGAGGTCTTTTCTCCACCCCTTGTCATTTCTATAAACACCCTAGGGCAGAGACAGGGCCCAATAGAATAGGTTCCAGGCCCTCTTGAGGGTATCCTGTATTTTCTGTCTGTTTCTAACTCAAAGTTCATTATGAAATCATTCCTTCCTGTACCTTGAAATCCATTCTTTTCAAAAAACGTTGTCTTTCCAAGTGGCAGTGGCACATGCATTTAATCCCAGCACTCAGGAGGCAGAGTCAGGCAGATCTCTGTGAATTCGAGGCCAGCCTGATCTACAGAGCGAGATCCAAGGCTACACAGAGAAACCCCGTCTCAAAAAAAAAAAAAATCGTTGTCTTTCTGATGTCCTAAGCACATCACAGTTAAACTGCCCTAAGCAACCGTGTATCGTTATGGGCTAACAAGTCGATTATCAGAGCTCAGATGATGAAAGCAGAATTCAGTCCATTCCTCCACTCCGCTATCGCTTCTGTCTTGGTTTGGTTTTCAGGCCGGTGTCCCACAGGGACTGGGAAGGTGATGCTTTTGTGGGAATCTTTCTGAATTAGCACTCTGATCCCAATGAGAGCAGAAGAGAGATGGTGTCACCAGTGTGTACAGAAACCAGGATAGCTCCTGGAAGGCTGGATCCCGGGTCTAGTTTGTAATCTCAGTTTATACTCTAAGACCCCAAGGTGGGGTGGGCAAGCCAGGAAGACGTTGCAGCAGCATACTTGGCAGTCAGCAGGCTAGAGGTAGCCAGCCATTGCTTCAGCTGGTTCTCCAGGTCATTCTGTTTCAGGTAACAACGGAAGTCATGCTTGACAAATAGTCAGAAGAAGCAGTATAACTAAATTACTAAATAAGTCAACAAATCAATATTTAATAATTGGTCTTTTCTACCTATTCTACTTCATCAGAAGCAGCTCCCAACCCTACAGGGTCTCAAGAGTAAGTAAACTGGGAAAGGCTCCCACCTTCCTCCCCAACCCTTTCAAGTCAATGTTTGTGAATGTCAAGGTTCTCTTTCAGAATTAACCCTGGGATCTCAGGAACAAGTGACTCTTGCTGATCACATCAGGGGTGGTCCAGGTGCCCTGTTGGTCCACAAACACTTCTGTGGTAGCTGGGAGGCCCCTTCCTTTCCAATCACATATGGATATAAGGGCAGATTTATATAATTCAACAAAACAGTGGTATATAATGGCATAGAAAAGCAGATCTGGGAATTAAGGTGTCAGCCACTAAAGAGATTTCGAAAATATAATTTGGTGTCAATTTCTCCTACTAATCTTTTTGTTTTGAGAAAGATGGACTTACAAGCCAGACCTGGTAACACACACCTTTAATTCAAGCACTTGGGAGGTGGAGGCAGGAGAATCAGGAGTTCAAAGTGATCTTTGGCTGCCAAAGAATTGGAGTCATCCTAAGCTACAAGAGTCCCTGTTTCAAGACACATCCAACCAAAACCCATTGTAGTAATTCCCCAAACCAAATGAAAACAAAAAAAAATAGAATTACTTCAAGAAAGTATGATACTCATGTGAATATAATATAGTAAGCAGTTTATAAGACTTGGTTGTTTTAAAATACTTTAGTTCTAAATTTTTGTTTTTGGTAACAGGATTTCTCTGTGTAGCCTTAGCTGTCCTAGAACTTTGCTCTGTAGACCAGGCTGGCCTCAAACGGAGAAATCTATGTGCCTCTGGCTTCCCAGTGTTGGGATTAAAAGTGTGTGCCACCACTGCCTGGCCAGTTCTAACTCCTATGAAAATGAATACGACCAGGCTGGCCTCAAACGGAGAAATCTATGTGCCTCTGGTTTCCCAGTGTTGGGATTAAAAGTGTGTGCCACCACTGCCTGGCCAGTTCTAACTCCTATGAAAATGAATACGAATAGATACTGTAAAATAAACAAAAGGTGTTTTTGAGTCTTGGCAACGATTTTTTTGTTTGTTTGTTTGTTTTGGTTTTTGGTGTTTGTAAGCAGACTTTTCTGTCCCATTAGCCTGCTCAACAAATAACCACAAGAGATTTAATAATAACTATAAATACTTGGCCACTAACCTAGGGTTCCTTCTGGAATTTTAAATTCTTGCATTTTAAATTAACCCATATTTCTTATCTACCCTCTGCCACATGGCAGTACTATCTTTCAACACAGCATGTTCATCTTGCTTCAGCCAGTGTCTGCTCTCCACTCTCTTCTTCCCAGCATCCTCTGTTGTCTTGCTGTCCCTGTTATACCTCCTGCCTGGCTACCAGCCAGTCAACCCCTTTATTAAACCAATCAGAAGGTGCTTGGCAAAGACACATCTTCACAGTGTATAAAAAGATTATTCCATGACAGGTTTTTGGGTTTTTAAGACGTGGTTTTTCTACGGAGCCCTGGCTGTCCTGGAACTCACTCTGTAGACCAGGCTGGGCTTGAACTCAGAGATCGGCCTGCCTCTTCCTCCCAAGTGCTGGGATTAAAAACATGTGCCACCACTGTCCAGCAGGTTTTGACAATTTTTAGGGTATAAAATGACACCGTGATCCAAATGTATATGGGAATGAGACTGAGGCTGGAGCGAGGTGACTCACCCAGCAAAGGCCCTAGTATTCAAGTCTGACAACCTGAGTCTGATTTCTTTAACCTGCGTAAAGGTGGAAAAAGGAAACCAATTCCACAAAGCTGAACTTTGACCTCCTCATCCCTCCTCTATTACTAAACAGGAATTTAAAAGGGGGCTGAAGAGACAACTCAGTGGTTAAGAGCACTGGCTGCTCTTGCAGAAGACCCAGGTTCGGTTCACAGAACCATATGGCAGCTGACAACCATCTGTGACTTCAGTTTCTGGGGATCCAATGCCCTTTCCTGGCCTCTGGGAACACAAGGCACAAACACGGTGCATATGCATCCACGCAGACAAACACTCACACGAGTAAATCTTTTGCTTTAAAGAAATGAGTATTGGCCAGGCTAAGATGACACACGCCTTTAACCCCAGCACTCGGGAGGCAGAGACAGGCGGATCCCTGTGAGTTTGAGGCCAGCCTGGTTTACAGAGCGAGATCTAGAACAGGCACCGAAACAACACAGAGAAACCCTGTCTCGAAAAACCAAAAAAAAAAAAAAAAAAAAATCTTAGGAGTTGTTGGTTTAGTTGGTAAAGTGTTTGCCACATAAGCTCCTCAGAAACCTTGGGGAAAGGCTGAGAGTGGTGTGCACATGAAAAACAGCTTCCTCCAGTGAAGGTCGACCTCACAAAGGTTTTACAATCTTCTTAGAGTACCTCCCTCTATGGACAAAGTGTTCAAACACGGGTGCCTATGGAGAACATTTCACATTCAATTCACAAAACTCAGCATCATGTGGCAGGATCAGATCTCCACAAGGAGGCTCTGAGAGACCCTTGTGTGAAGCTGTGAAGGTGAAGCCTCAGTTTCAGTGAAGACCCCAGGATGCTGTCGAAGCTAGGACCAGAGGCCATCTGCTGAAAACAGCCACAGATGTAGAGTGGAGCCAACCCAAGATAGATTGTGTGTGCTTCAGGGGGCAGAGTTTTGGGGTGGGGCTAAATAAGTTTTCTATAGTCTAGATGATCCCCACATGAGTCCCAGATGCCGGATATGGAGTGTCAGGATTTGGAATTACTTGCTGGGTTTGTTTCAAAATTTCTTTACTATGTCCAGCTACTCCCCGTGGGAATGGGACTGTGTTCTTGTGCCATTGTATGTTAGTAGCATGGGCATTGCTTTTGGTTTTACAGGAGCTCATAGTAAAGATAATTTCTTGTGTCTCAGATGAGATGTGGACATCATACTTCTAAACATTGCTGGGCTGTTGTAGGCTATAGGGAAATTTGGAGCTGGACCAAATGCATTTTGCATCATGAGATGGCCACAAATCTATTGGCATCATGGGTAGACTGTCGTGTTGAACATGGAAGGTACCTCTTAGGTTCACGTGCTTGATTCCTTGTTCTCTAGCTGGTTGTCTTCAACTTTCTAGCCTCTTGTGGTTCCCAGGTCTCCCAGAAAAAGACCCAGACAACTCAGCAAAAACTACCATATTTGGTCTGTATCTCAGCTTCTGCAGCACAACAGCAATCCCATTGTAGCTTTGAGTCACTATTGAACCAGTTAAACCTAAGATAAAGATGGACTTTGCTCCCTTGTGGGGTGCTGGATGTTGAATCTTGGTTCCCAGTTTTACATTAATGGAAAAACCTCTCTATGAGGCTATCAAGAGCTCAGACTTGGGTTCCCTTAACTGGGAGGGTCAACTGAAACAATCTTTAACCAGATGAAGCAGGTAGAAAATCAAGACATTGCTCTCAGGACATTTCAAAGACATTAGATGTTGTAGCATAGGGATGGCCACCAGTCCAAATGCTGTGGGAGCCACAACACTATAGTTGAAGATGATTCCAAGCTGTCTTTGGAGGCAATGATTAGAAACTCTCAGACACCACCAGGTGAAGTCTACACTAAAATTAAATATGGTTAACTGGAAGTAGACTAATAACCATCAGAGGAGCTTCCTAGACAACCAGAGGGAACTATCAAAACCTGTGTTAGCCCAAATCTGCTTCATTTGTGCCCATGGTAGTAGTGACTTCCTATCTGGTACACTGTGTGCTGAGACTGTCTCCTTCACCAGTGCCAGACAGGCTGACTCAGGATCAGCCTCTGGACAACTGGGGTGGATATTGTTTCCTGATTAGGGTAGTTACCTTCTGAGAGGAAAGTGCAAGACATAGAGAGTGGTCACCTAGAGAGAAATAATTGAGTCTACTGCATTATGACATTCTATCTTGGATTCAAAGGCCAAAAAACTAAGCATAATATGGGCACTCATTCTATGTTTAGATTTTTTTTTTTTTTTTTTTTTTTGGTTTTTCGAGACAGGGTTTCTCTGTGTAGCTTTGCGCCTTTCCTGGAACTCACTTGGTAGTCCAGGCTGGCCTCAAACTCACAGAGATCCGCCTGGCTCTGCCTCCCGAGTGCTGGGATTAAAGGCGTGCACCACCACCGCCCGGCTGGATTTTTTAAAAAATTACCTACACTGCTTTTAAGTACATCCTCATGATGTTGCATGCCCATGCTGTCATCTCTGGAGGATTTGAAGAAGGTTAACAGCCAACAACTCACCCATAAAACATAAACAAGAGATGCTAAATCTATTGGAAGCTATCTGACCTCCTTGTCAAGGGCCAGTCATCTACTGGAAGGCCATCAGAAGGACATGTCTGATATTGCCCAAGGCACAGAGATAGTCAAAGATCCCCTGAGAATTAGTACTTCTCTTTCCTAAAACAGATGATGGAAAATCAAATGTATGTCATTTCTCCAGGTCACAAAGCACAAGGGGACAACTGAAACTGGCCAGGGACCAATGTGGGGAATAAAACACTTTCCCTTCCAGGTCCTCCAGTGAAGACAATTCAGGGGACGCATGTCTCATTCCATCAGGGAGGATGCTCCTCTAGAAATGGGGACTCGACTCTTTCTGGGGTAGAGACTGACCCCAGTAAAGCATGTATGTCAGACCTACACTCTTCACAGCTCTGCTGCCCCCATCCTCTGCCATCCCTCAGACAAACCCAGAGGAGAGTCCCCTGTTCCTATGAGGACTGACAGAATTTACTCCTTTGTCTCCTTGGGCCAGCTTCAAATATGTGTTAGTGTTTGTACACACCGTCACTGGCTGGATAAAAAACTTTACCCACTGGGGCTGAAAAGATCACAGAGGGAGAAATGTCCCCCTAAGGGACAATATCCCATGGTTTAGTCTCCCCTGGTCATTAGAGTCAATAATGGACCTTCCTTTCCACCACAAGTGACTCAATCTATGTCCAGGACTCCAGGGATAAAATATTACCTGCACTCTGATTGGAAGCCCCAAGCCTCAGGTGGTGTTGAAAGGCTTAACCAAGCTCTTAAACAGATCCCAGCTAAACTATGCCAAGAAAACCCTAATAATGGCTGAACCTGCTCCCATTGTGCTCAGGAACCTTAGAAGAGCTCCACAAACTGACACCAAGTACAGCTCTGTTGTTGTATGGGAGGCTTTTTCTTCCATGGGATCTGGTGTTAGGCTCTGAGGCCAATCAGATAACTCAGTACAGCACTCTATGTACTAGGGCAGGTCCAATGAGCACTACAGGAATATGGGAACAATGTTGTACACGCCCAGTCTGGAGGAAACTGGGTCTTCCCGGGAAGATCCATAGATAAGTTTACACACCCAGTCTGGAGAGAACTGGGTCCTCTTGGGAAGATCCACAGAACAGCTGACTCCTTTGTGGAAGGGACCTTTCCAGGTGGTCCTGAGAACCCCAATGGCTGTCAAACTGCTGGATATTAACAGCTGGGTTATACTTTCAAGATCAAACCAGATCTCCCAAGCCCGAGAACCCACCTGAAGACAGGGAGGAAAACACCCACCTGTGATCGGATGAAAGCTCTCAAACTTCTGTTCAGTGAACAGAGAGAGGACCAGTGAGACGGCTCAGCAAATAAAGGCCCTGCTACGGAGCCTGATGACATCCGTTCGAGCGCCAGAACCCACATGCTGGGAGGAGGGAACCACCTTGTCCTCTGACCTCCACACACAGACTGTGGCATGTGTGCACTCCACAACACAATACATGTAAACGTTAAAACGGAACAAAACAGCAAAGAATCCTAAATCAGTGCATGAGGGCTTGCTTGATCCTGTCAAAATGGAATCACTTCTCTAACCCAATAACTTTAATGTTGATCCTCCTGCCTTTATTATTTTTTCTCTGGTCTGTAAGGGATAAGACATCTCTGGCTCCTATTTTAATCAAGGTGGCTGATCTTGCCAATTCCTCTGATTACTGGCTTTGTCCTAAGCTAAAAATATGGTGTATCCATCCTTTAGAGGCTCCCAGTCAGTATGTAGGATTTGGCCCACACAAGAAAACCATCAACAGTGAGGAGAAATTGCCCAAGATTAAATATTCAAACTGGAAGGTTGAGCCTTCAGGATGTGACTGAGCTAGAAGGCCACATGAATTTCTTGTTCGGGGTTGTGTGTGGGGTGAAGTTTTGTTTTTATCATTTTGTTGGAAGCTGTGCATTTGTAGGGATGCTCAATGTCTCCCCGTGCAGTTTGTATGGAAAGGAAAAAATGAGGACCACAGGGGGAACCAGAGACTGTGAGGTACCAGGCTATGAGTCTTCTTATCTGAACTTCTTGGATCCTGGGCAAATTGATTTCCTAGTAACCATTCTGAATCTGCCTTATTGACTGACATGCTGGGGAAAGGCCTGTGGATCCTCTCTCAGAATAGCAGCCTTTTGTTCCTATGCCTTCACAGCAAAGGCTACCCAAGACACGTCCCACAATTCACTCTCTCACCATTGTCATTTGGAACCTGGCCTGCCAAGGTCCCCACAGGAGCATCATTTCCCCTCCAGTGTGTAAGGACCATTATTTCTTTAGAGACTATATCTCTTCTGTTGAGTGTTGGGGAACGTGGAAACCTGCATCTCACCTCAAACCTTTGTATATCTGTATCTTTGAAATACATTTGGGGCCAGGGACCACCTATTACTGCAAGGTTAGAGCACATTGAATACTTCTTATGTGGAACAAGGATACTTTCTGTCCTGTCCAAGGATGGGGAGTGGATGTATTTTTGTGCCCATCTGTTGTGAGGAATTCACCAGAGAAGGCCACTCAAATAAGGGTTCAAGGCAATAGAAAGTCTTTATTAGCCTTCTGGCTGATAAACACTGAGAGTTGGGACCTGAATTCAGTCCTGAGTTTTTCTCTGGGTGAGCTTTTTAATATAAAATCACATCCTGTGTTGACACACCTCACCTCAATTGGCAAGAACTCAGCCTGAATAAAAACTGCAGAAGCCCAAACAAGGTTAGTATAGGTATGGACTTTCCCAGAACTATGGCCTTTGATCTATTAGGTCTTTGTTCTCATTTTGGCGAGTGTTGCTGCCTATGTGCTGGGTTTCAATGCCTGAATGGTACTTTGATCATGATGTCAGTCGTGCTAAGGTCTAGGTCCTAGGTCTAACAGCCTGTTGCATACCTTCCCAAAGAGAATTTCCAAAATTTTCGGTATATTGCCAATGCACAGTCTTTCTTTAATATCCCCCTCTTCACACCCTCCTTGTAGATACAAGAGAGGTGTGACCCAGGGTGAGCAAACATTCTTGAGCTCAGCATCCTGAATATTGACTACTCAGTGCTAGGATGAACAGGACTTGGGAGGATACACTGAGAAGTCTATTCTCACCTATAGGAGTTTCAATACTAGAAAGGTCCATACAAAACCTGTCCTTGGCTCTACAGCAGTCATGGAGGGCACTGCTGTTGCCCTTAGGCACAACAAGCAAGGCTGGACTCTCACAGAAATGGTCTTATAATATTGCAGGGCCTTGGATGTCTTGGCTGCCCGGGCATTTCTGTGAGGCTTAATTAACTTGCTGCTTTTGGATTAGCAATTCATGTAAATTTGAACAAACTTTTATAAAATTAACAAGGATCATTAAAGTACATTGAAATCTTTTTTTTAAACCTTATTTACAATATCTATCAAGAGTCATGGCCAGGCTCTCTCTTTGGGTCCACGAGGAGCTGGCTATGGGGAATAATACCCCCATTGGCTTCCATCTTCACACTTTGGATTACAGCTTCTGCTTTTGGTCCTTGTATCCTCAACTTGTGAATCCATCAATTTCTGGCAATAAAAGTGCTGACACTTTAAGACTACCAAGTGGTTAACCAAAAAAAAAAAAAAAACCTGGATTTGAAATAGAGCCTTCCTCCAGCCCATGGAGAGAACAGGGTGAAAGATCTGTGGTCCCTTCTAGGCAAGGTCTATTGAAGCATTAATCTAAGCTTTTGTTGTTGTTATTATTGTTGTTTTTGTTTGTTTGTTTTTTGAGACAGGGTTTCTCTGTGTAGCTTTGGAGCCTGTCCTGGATCTTACTTTGTAGACCAGGCTGGACTTGAACTCACAAAGATTCCCCTGGCTCTGCCTCCTGAGTACTGGGATTAAAGGTGTGCGCCACCACCACCAGGTGCATTAATCTTAATCAATAAAAAATCGGGAGTCAGATATCAGGGTAAAGACCTGGACGATCAGAGAACCGGGAGCAGCTGCCAGTTGCTTTGTCCTTCTTTCCTTCCTGCATCCACCCCAAAGGCTGAGATCCTGTCTATACATTATCACTTCCTGTCTCCACTTCCTGAGTGCTGGGATTAAAGGTGTGTGCCACCACTGCCTGGCATCTATGGTTAACTAGTGGCTAGCTCCGCCTTCTGATCTCCAGGCGAGCTTTATTTGTCAGAACACAAACAAAATATCACACAACAGTCGATGCCCCTTATCAGTATGAAGAAACAGAAGATGAGCTATAGAAGATTGACAGTTAACTTTACAGACCACAAAACCATTTCTGGGATCACACCTCTCAAGGGGATACTGAGGTTGGAGAGTACAGATTGGGATAGAGAAGGAGATTGCAGAACATGACACAGGAAACATGGAGAAAGACTAGGAACCTTCCCAGCTGTTTGTTCCATGTAGAAGACAGGGTCTGCCCAGAAAAGTGCTAGTATGTCAATGACCCTGTGTCCCCAAGGAAGCACACCCCTTTCTCTCCTGGAGCTCGGCCACACAGTTCCATGCTCCCCTGCTTCTCTCTCTTAATAAATGATCTCCTTTCTTATATCTTTGAGATGAACTGTGCAGAGACAAAAAAAGCCTGTTCCAAGACAGCCAGAGCTGCATAGGGAGACCACGGCTCAAACAAAACAAACAAACAAAAAACCCTGGCTGTGCTTAGACGGCCATCATGTATAGAACCTGACTGGAGTCAGTTCTGCTAAAAACTGTGAGACAGAACTACAATGCAAACTTGGGCTATCCTAAGAGGCCGACTCTTGGACATTATGTAAATAGGAATGTTTCACAAGGAAAATCAAAAGAGGAAGTTTGGGAATCTCTTAAAGGACTCGTTTTATCCCACATTGTCCAAACAAATATTTGCATCTGAGGCTTTGCCATGACTGGAGCACATCATAGGCTCTCGGTTTGGTGAGTCCCACCTCATAAATCACAGCACTTAAAGATGCTTTTTAAAATCCTATGGCAATTCAGTTCATTTTTATCAATTTAATGTGTGGTATTGAGGAAGAACCCAGGTCCTCACATACACTAGGGGAGCATTCTAACGCCAAGCTCTCCTCCCAAACTCCGGAGATTTTGAGACAGTTGCTCTCTAGATATCGGGGGGCTCATTTTGTCTCTAAACCCTCCTGCCTCTGAATCTGTCCCCAAGTGGGGGAACAATAGGCTTGTGCCTCCATGGCTGGATATGTTTTAATATTCAATATCAGAAAAGAAAACTCTGAGGTCACCTTGAGTGACCCCAGAACAGCTAATGACTCAGGCTTCCCTGAGGCCATGTGTCTTCTGTGTTTTTAGGAACCGTGCAGTCTACTGCAGGTACTTCTGGGTTGCCCAAACTTGGCAACTTGATCTCTGAACTCCTTTTTATTTTGTTTTTAAAGGACATTTGATCTTTGTCTCTGTCTCTCTCCATCCCCTCCCTGTGGTATGTAACAGGATTGCATGGTTCTTATCTAGTGTAGATTTCCTTTACTTGTTTGGGACCTCCTTATTTATGCCCTGGACTGTCTTTTCTATGATGGATCCAGAACCTCGACATTGTACTGCTCTATGTAATTTTCCTCTTGATACTTAACACCATTTTATCCTGATACCGTGTGTCAGAAGAGCAGGAACTTGCTTGAGTTTATTTTGCCCCGTCAGTCCTGTGGAGCTGTGCTGAGAACACAGTAATTGCTCAACACATGATTGTCAATGATGGAAGGAACAGGTGGATGGAGAAGTGACAGCAGGGTGGATGCACACGGACAGGGTGGGCGGGTGAGTGACCGTTGTTCCTTCTGTTGTGAGAGACACTGTGTTCCTGAATGGGAAGAGATGGGCTGTGGTAAAAGGCGAGACAGGCTCACAGCTTTCTCCACAGGATGTGGTTTCAGTTTTGTGTTAGTCAGAGGATGAGATGACCTCCTGCTGACCCAATTTAACCTAAAGTCAGTGGATTATGTCAACCCCTGCAACTCCCCAATTTAGTATTCACGTGTAAAGTGCAGATTCCACACACCAACCTGAAGAGCAGAATCTGTGTTTGCTACCCCAGAGGAATAGTTTCCCTGCAGCCCTGCAGGGCATTATCCACTGAGAGACAGAAGTACTGCCACTGTCCAGTGGTGGGGAGAGGCCAAGGGTTGCATCTGGGGCCCCACAAAGGAGGAGCAAAGGGGAAGCTGGGGATCCAGACTGAGAGAGAGAGGTACAGACCTGGTGATGTCACACCTCTGCTGCATTCTGCACCAGACAATACCTGAAGACTCACACTGTCCCATCAGCTGATGATGTGTTTGCCCATGTCTTTTCAGAGATAGCCCTTTCCTGATTTTCCCTCTTTCCTGACACAGTTCTGTAGTCAGGAGTCAGGGCTGGACCTCTTATTATTCATCTCCTTTCTGTGTGGATTCCAGTTCCCTTATCTTGGTATCTGTGCCTTCCTGGTTTGTGTTGAATGATCTCACAATTCACCACCGAGGACAGCTATGCAGGGGAGAGGTATGGAAGAGTCTCATGAGAGATTCCACTTCTCTGGTCCCCTCTACCAGTCACTTCTTTCCCACAGATGAACTTCAGGGAAGATGCACTGTAGGCACACTCTGGAAAGATGTCCATCTCGCTCATACTCAAATTTGTTTCCCAGGGACTGGGTAAATGACTCAATTGGTAGAGAGCTTGTTATGGGAGCATGAGGACCTGTCTCAACACACACACACATACACACACACACACACACACACACACACACACACACACACACACACAGATATGCAGAGATCTAGATGAGTATGCAAAGGTGTTTATTGAGTAGAAAAGATATCTGTTCAGCTAAATTTGAAGGGAGGCAGGGACAGGTTTCACAAGGACAGGTGCTCATGGCAGCGCAGACAGAGGAATTAGATCTTCACTACTACAACCGTGGAACTAGCAGATATAGAGCAAAGACACAAAGTGCTGGTACAGGAGCTAAAATATCCCATCCAAGTGAACCGGAATGATTGGATAGGTAGGAGTGTCATGTTGAGTTCTGTTTTTACAAGCAACTCTGTAGAACATCCTTGTTCATGTTGTTTGGTATTGGCATCATGTATAATGGCTTCCTGTAGTTGTGAGGTTACAGTAAGTCAAAGACACCAGAGCTGGACTATTATGACAATTTGAATATGTCCAGTTGCTGCAGGCAACATTACTACGGCCACATGCCGTAACAACAGCAGCAAAACTTGTATGAAGAAAACTATTCGTGTCCTTGCAATGTTCTTCTAATTTGTTAACTGCCTTCATTGCAATAGTACATCAGGGGCTGCTCATATTTATATGCCGGACTACAAACTTCTCAGACGGGGTTAAATTTGGTGCGATCTGGGAATGAAGCAACCACCATGACAAGTCCCAGCAGCGGCAGGAGACAATGTCGGGACTCAAGCAGCTTCACACCCATGTTTCCTGTGAGAACAGAAGAGCAGTGAGTACTCTCCATCTTGGCTCACTTTTTCCTAACTCCTCCTGAAGGCCCTCTGCTGGTGCTGTGGGCTCACAGTTCCCTTTCTCCTGGACATTGGCCCATCCCTGCCCCTCCTGTCCCAGTCTTAGAGCTCAGTGTCTTACCCAGTCTGTGTTGTGGCTCCTGTGAGAACACAAGGCTGGTTGTCCTGGAAATCAGGGATAACGGGTGAGCTCCACTTGGGCCCATACATATAGAACAGCCCTGTGGGTGGAGCTGGCAGAGCCAGGTGGCTGGAGTCTTCAACATGCAGAACCCACAGACTGGCACATCCCCTCATTGTGCAACCAGCCTTCTGTTTCTTCACTTGGCCAACCAACCGATGCTGTTAGCTCTGCTATAAGGAATCTAACTCCAAGTCATCTTGCACAGGGCAGTTTGAAGTCTGACTATGAATTCTGCACAAAGATCTGTGTATCCCCTGCCGACTGACTGCAGATTTTGTGACTATGACCACGTTACAGGCAGACCAAGGTTCCTGATAGCCTAGCTAGGCACTTAGAGAAAACAGAGCCTTGGAAAGCCAGATTCCTAAGAGATATTTACATTTCTGCCCTCAATTTTAAAATCATATGATGTTGAGGACTGGAGAAAAGCCTCAGTGGTTAAGGGCACTTGCTGCTCTTCCAGAGGACCTAAGTCTGGTCCCAGCACCTATGTTGGATGGCTTACAACTGTCTGTAACTCTGTTTCCATGGGATCACAGGTCCTCAGATAGCTTCTGTTGGCGTGTACATACACATGTATGCAGACTCTCAGATACACACAAATAAAACTAAATCTTAAGGACCGGTGGGATGGCTCAGTGGCTAAGAACACTTCCGGCTTTTCCAGACACCTGTTCCAGAGGACTCAAATTTGTCCCCCAGAGCTCACAACTGCACAGAACTCCAGCTCCCACAGAATCTGACACTTTTTTTTTGGTTTCTGTTAGTGTCTTCACACATGTGACACACACACACAATCTCATCCACACACACAATCACACATAAGTTAAAGTTAACAAACTTTAAAAAACTGTATTCAGAAACAATAAGAAAAAAAATGTACTAAGGTCATGCCGCATAATACTTTTCTGATTGTTTCCTGCATAAGATTACTTTGTCCATTTCCAACTACCCATATCTGCCTCCAGAACTAGTACAAAGGATCTAGTATTACACTGAGGTCCTTCAAGAGAACATTTCTTTATCTTAGATCCCTTGGTATAAGTCAAAGTTAATCAAAATAAACTAAACATTCATGTGAATTTGTATGTGTCTTTGTTCTGGGGCTTGAACCTGGGCCTTGTGCACTCTAGATAAATGTTCTGACACTGAGCTACATCCCTAGTGCAACATGGATGTGAGTTTTGGCTTCAACAGAATAAAAAACCCTCTAATTCTTTTGTTAAAAACCTCCCTTGCATTTCAATCAGTGGCACATTTCCAGATGTTGTGAAGTACACCCAAAATTATACCCTAGCAGTAAGTAGTTTTTTTTTAACTTGATGAATGTCATAAGGCATATCAAGAAATACTTCCACACTTGTCATAAAGACCACAGAATTTTGTTGTCCCACTTGGAAGACATCTCTGTGTAGATTCCACTGGAGAGAGCAGGTGTCCAGCACTTGGAATTTCTTCCACCCTGGGATACTGTGGCAATGACTGCTCTTAACCTGCTGACTGGCAGATGCCCAGTGTCAGCAGAGTCTTGACCACAGCTCTGCCAAGTGCAGGGCTGTCCATGGAAACAACAGTGCACAGTATGTATAATATTGTCACAATGACCTGGTTTTAGGGACTCATCTTTTGGGGGTGCTTAGGAAGTGTTGAGTCAGGGTCTCACTCTGTAGCCTAGGTTTGGTTTAACTTTCTTGGAAGCCCAGAAGGGATTCCAAATTGCCATCCTTCTGCCTCAGCCTCTCGAGTGTTGGGGTTATAGACTTGCACCCTCCATACCCAGCTTATGAGCCAGTTTTTAAATATCTCTGAAAGACTCATGTAATAAATGCTTGTCCACAGCCTGTGCTGCTGTTGGTGGATGGTAACCTTTGGAGACAGGACTCAGCAGAAAGAAGTTAGGACACTGTGGGCAAGTCCTTGAAGGGCATATTGGGACCCCAGGTGCCCTTTTCTGCCCCCTTTCTTTTACTATGACCTTGACAGCTTTGATTAGCATGTGCTTCTCACCATGCTCTTTTCTCTACCACAGACCCCCAAACAAGGGAGCCAACTGACCGTGGACTGATATCTTTGAAACTAGGAATCAAACTAAATCTTTGCTTCTTTCAAGCCATTTGTCTCAGGTGTCTATCAAACAGTGGAAAGCTGATTTGCACAATGATGCAAGTTAGTTTAACTGTGTTTTTTTTTTTCCAAAGCTCAAAGAACATTGTTGCATGAAGCTAAAACTGTCTTCTTCATGTTTGGGGGCCTCCTATACATCTCCTTGGAAGGCTACTGAACAAAAGCAGATCTTGAACCTTTGATCAGGTTTCTGGAATTGCACAGGCACCATAGAGGGACCTCACAGGCAGGCAGGGTCTGTGAAAGGCCTTGCATCTCCCTTGTGCACTCACCATTCTGCAGAGTGACTCTATGCATGTAGTTCCAGGTGAACCCTGTGGTTCATCACCTGTCACTCCATACTTGCTGTGGGTGATTGGAACCCCCACTTGTTGGCTGTGGTCAGGTACAGCAAGTCCTCACTCTGGGAGCCATGATTGGTGCCACTGAAGATGTTCTTGTGGTACTCATTGAGGGGTGACTGTCACACCCCATGTAGTGTGCACAGATAGAATGGATGGTGGGATACTCTGTCCCTAGCCTGGCAGTCACCTCTTTGGTTGGGATTTTAATTGGAATGGCATTGAATCTGTAGGTCAATCTGAAAAAAAAATGTATATATGCTTTTATGCATCTAAACGAGGAACCTTCCATTCTCAACAGAGACAGAATTGTTGGTGTCCAGATGGTCTGCAGCTCCTTTCTCAAGCACTGACCCAGATGTGGTCCCTTGACTGAGGGAAAACTGCAGGTACAAGATCTAGATCCTAGGAGGAATGTCCTCCAGGGCAAAACAAGGCCACAAGGGCAGGGCAGGGCAGAAGGAAGAACTCTGGTAAGAGGGACAAAGAGAGTCTTTGCTCAAGTTCTGCCTGTAGTGAGACTTCTGGTAGCTAGCTAAATCATATATAAACAGCAGTGGGAAAGTAACAATTGTTCATTCTTGAAGAGAACCCAGTGTTTGTGTCTCTGTCTACCATTACCCACTCCAAGTCCCTGTGATGCCCACAGCTGTGCCACTGAGGGCTAAAATGATGCACAACTTTGTTGGTCTAGTACTCTCCTTTCCTAGACCTCATGATTCCCCTCATAAACCCACCTCAAAACATCATTTACTGAAAGTGTAAATGACCCCACCCCTTAGCACAATTGACTCCATGATGGAAGTACCACCATTCAGGCCATAAAACTCAGCATGAAGACAGCACATCTTGCCAAAAATGAAATCAAAGACCTAATCTATCAAAGTCCATAGTTCTGGGCAAGTCTCTAAATGTACTAACCTTGCTTTTTGCTTCTGTAGTTCTGCTTCTGACTAACTGTTCTTGTTAACTGAAGTATGTCAACCTAGGACATGGGGGTGGGGTGTAGGTGTGAGGATGTGGGGCTATGGAGGTGGGAAGTGGGGAACTGGGGAGGTGAGGATGGAGGCAGGAGGATCAGGATTAAGGGTAGTCTTAGCTATATAGCAAGTTTGAAGTCCATCTGAGTTACTGGAGATCCTGCCCCCTCCAAATCCTCTAGCTTCATTAAGAGACAGAGTAGAGAGAGCAAGAAAGCGAGAGTGAGCGCAAGCACTGGACCCAAGGCAGGGACAACTTCAGAGGAACCTCACAACAAAGTGGGCATCTGAGCTTTGAAATTTTGGGAGGCCTCCCTAATTTAAATCGGAAGTTTCACACCTAATTTTGATGCAGGCCACCCGCCAAGGAGCCAGGTACTGCAAAAGAGCATACATTTCTCTTTGAGATCCGAAGGGATTGTACTGCAAGGCCACTGTACATCAGGGCTGCTTCTTAACTTTCTGTATGGGGTGGGGATGGGGTGGGATGAGGATGGGGGTGGGGGGTGGGGGGGGAGAGAAGGAGGGGGAGAGAGAGGGGAGAGCACACAGGCAAGCAAGCACGCAACTGTTTCGCTGATGTCTCAGGTGTCTAAGAGTGGGCAGCGTCTTAAACCCACAGCCTCCTGACCTATTACATCCGGCTCTTCTGTTCTGCTGGCAAAGTTAGAAAACTTCAGGCACCATTGAGGGGTCCAAAACTGAACACGGAGACAGTATGTCTCCCAAAAACAACTTGTCAAGGGACAGTCAATAAACTCCTCACTTAGGACTGAAAGGATGCATGGCTCTAAGTTTTTAGCACTCTGTTAGGGTGTTCTGTGGTATGTGAGTCATCAAAGAAAGAGGTCACTCCAAGATGAATTTCAGGCCTGTGTGGCAGCAGGAAGGTTCAGCCTCTGATGGTGTTTTTATTGATGGTTACACAAAGTTGTTTGTTGGGTAAAATATTTCCTCATACCAAAGTCCCTGTTCTAATTCATATGTCTGTCTGAAGGAAAGCCTCACAGCCCTGCTAGTTCAATCCTTATTATGTACTGTTTGCCGTGCCCAATAATCCAAGAGCTCCAGGTGGGCCAGAAGCGTCTTGTGACCAAAGTCATGCAAAGACTGTAAAGCTGCTCCAGAAAACAACTCCATAAATCACAGAAAACAATCACTGATTTCCACCATGATTTCTTCAAGGCCAAAACACTTTTAGAAAGCAACTATTCACGCTAATGTTTACTCTAGACACAGTGAAAACAACTATTAATTCTAACGTTTACCCTAGATACAGTGAAAACAACTATTCATTCTAACGTTTATCCTAGATACAGCGAAAACAACTATTCATTCTAACGTTTACCCTAGATACTGAAACTCTGCTAGACCCTTACAGCAGCCCTCCCCTCCTTTTCTTAAACCTAAACAGCACCCACAAGAAGCCCATCTCACTTTGTTTATGGAGGAAAATTCTTTGCCGTTTAACCCTGTAAGCTACACTCTTTGAACAACGTTGGAAAGGGAAGAGTTGCCTAGCCCAAATCCTACATGTTCCTACCGTAAAGACACCTCCTTGTGACTCGTGAGGTGCCCACACTGTCTAGGTGTGCTTCTCTCTCCGGAAGCACCTTCTAGCTGATAAAGCCAACTGCGCTTCACACGGACTCTTCCTGGAACCCTTACCTGAAGCCACAGACCTTGGCCAGGTCTGGGCGGATTCCTAAGGGGAAGAAATCTCTTCAGGCTGCTGCGGGGGATGGAATGGTGCTGTACCTCCGTCCCTGTCCAGTGGTGACTTCTTGTGAAGCTGTTGTTAAGTTAGCGGTAGGTGCGGCCTCCCACACTGAGTTTGCCGACAGCCGACAGCCGCTCTACTCAAACCTTAGGGGAAAGGAGCCGCCAAGGGTGACAGCAGAAGGGACCAACCAGTTGACTCCCCCATCCACCCAGCCGAGTGAAATCCCTCAGATGAACGGAGCAGGTGTTAATCCTGAAATTTGCCAGAGAAAAACCAGTTCCACCATTTTGGCCAAATTAAAGCAAGCAGTTATTAAAATGTTAAATACTGACCAAGATGGAATTTGGTAAGGACCACCACCTGGAAACTTTCCAGCTGAGTGGCCTCGGGACACGTGTTGGTGGGGCTTATATGGACAAAACCCCTAGGCCACTGTACTTTCCCATGAGGCTTTGCTGTTATTTTTCAAGAACTATAATTCTCAGAATCCCAGGAAGTCACCTGGTCTTTGGGCAGGTGGGGCATACAGGTTAACATAGGGTCTAACATTCTCCCCTAAAGTTGTATCCTGGGTCAAACCCTTGACTCTATGATGGGTACTGGTTTACATTTGGGCTTAATAACCATTAGTTTAATGATACCCAAACAGGAATTATCATTCAGTTATTGTATCAGTGATGTAAGAACCAACAGTAATTAGCAGAAGCAGAAGGGCCAAAGGCCCTGTGATGGATGGATACGTTTTTGTTTTGTATAAAGCAGGCCAAGTATCCTATTCTATCGTAGAACTATTAGTTAATGAATCGGCTTGTTAGTACATCTGACCCCATTTTTCCCTGTATGTCAATTAGCAACACAGGTCTCCATTTTGGCCCCTGTGTCAGGGAGTTTCCTTTTTACTGAGCCCTTTTCAGCCCGTTATGGGGACAGGGACGATGTACTCTCTTCGGTAGCTGCTTCCAGCCGAAACAGGGTGTCTATTGTCAGGGCCCAGGGAGGCTGAAAGGCTAGTCAAAGGCTGGGTAATGGGGCATTTATCAGAGGCATCTGATTAGCTGATCCAGGTGGAGGACTGGGGAAGGAGGTAGGGGGGTGGTGTGGAGGGATGGCGATTACGTTGGCTAGACTGGTTTACATCAGCTTTCAGCAAGTCCAGAGCTCAGGGGCTTGTAGTTTGCAGTTCTTCCTTGGATAGTGTGTCTATCAGCCAAGTGGAAATCTGCTGAGATACAGACTAGAGACAGAAGTTAAAATTCAGGACCTTAAAAAAAAAAAAAAAAACCTCTCATTAGAAACTTTTTTGTTTGACCTGTTGACAGGTGAATTCAAGCCTTATGACCTTGATTCTTTGACGCTTACATGACTTTTAGTTTACCAAAGGAGATCAAAGTTTTAAGTACATTAGCAGTAACCACTGTATTGAAGTCCACACTGTAGTAAAAAAGTTAACAGGTGTCTGTAAAGCAACTGAAACAGATTTACACCTTGGTGTCAGGGCAAAGGCTGTGGCTTTGGGTTAAAAAGCATGAACATTTTTTCCCTATGTCTAGAGAGCTTGATATATATTTTAGCCCAGTGAAAAGTACCTTTAAGTCTATGCTTAGAAGACAACCAGAGGAAATTTAAAATCTTGATCTTGTGACTGAAGAGTAAGTAGTCAGTGTTTTTGCAGTTTATCAGAACTCCATGTGTCCGTGTTAAAAGTCTGAACCTTTGAAATCTCAGTGTAACAATATATCTTTACACTTTGTATTTATATATCTTGAATCATTTTTGAGACCCTTGGAATTTACTTAAGTCTTTATATCTTCAGACTCTTAGCAGGGCAGTGGTGGCACATGCCTTTAATGCCAGCACTCAGGAGGCAGCGGCAGGAGGATCTTTGTGAGTTCGAGGCCAGCCTGGTCTACAGAGCAAGATCCAGGAAAGGTGCAAAGCTACACAGAGAGACCCTGTCTTGGGGGAAAAAGAAAAAGAAAAACCAGACTCTTACATACCTTATATGGACTTTAATCATTTACCAGAGACACAAGCAGTTATTACTGAGAACAGTCATTGTAAGGTATGGTCTTTTAGTGAAAAGTTACATCTGAAACCTGTTTGTCTTTAATATGTAGCCTGTGAACAAGGCAAGCCTGTCTGCCTTTTTTAAAACAAGAAACTTAGTTTAACTAACTAATGAACTAACAAGGTGGCTACAGCCTTGGGGAAGAACCTGGTTGTCTGGGGCTGCTTAGCTGACAAAGCTACAGTTAGCTTAGTGGTCAGTGTCAGAGATCTGAGAAGGACCCACCCATATGACAAGGACTAGTCCATAGTCCTTTACCTAACAGTTATCTCAGGCTCCTGTGGTCTCTATGGCGTTGGGTGCAGGGGTACCAAGACAGCAGTCTCGGCTGCCAGCCCCAGAAGATGGGAGGCTTTCCTGTGGAGGAGAAGCATGGGAGAGACTGACCTTACTTTGCCTAGGCAAAGTGAGGCAATCAACTCTCCAGTGTCCTTCCTGTCCATGGTTTGGACCAAGCCTTGACTACAAGCAAGGCATTGGGGCAGTTTTGCCACTGGTTAGCATTACCACAGCCCAGGCGGAGCCGCCCATCACTCTGTCTATTGTCTTCTTGGAGAACTTGGGGGTCACTGCTAGGATCTGGGAGTCTTGTTTGTTATACAAGTTTAAATATCTTAAATGCCATATTCAGCAAGTCTTTGACAGTTTGAGGACCAGTATCTGTAAAGTACAGTCCCAAACATCTTAAGACCTAATCATCTTTAACAGTGTATAATAAAAATAAGAATTTCTGATTTGAAGCTCTTTTAGTATCAAGATAAGACTTATTTATATACATAGTCCATAAAGAAACTTGGAACTTTCCTGATCCTTACATAGTGTACCATTATAGAACATAACAGTTCTCTGTATGATTCAGTTTACCAAAAATAATGATGGCTTAACAATGCTAGCAAAAAAAAAAAAAACCCCAAGAAGTTTAGACATATATCTTTAAACCAGTCTCTGTTAGCTTGAATAGACCCAAAGTAAGGAGAGACATTCTCTAAGCCAGTGGTTCCAAGCTCTTAGTCATACTGCTTAGGTCATTGTCTTACTGCATCATAAGATGGGAATACCTCAGTCTCTGGTGTTTAGCTATGGTCCTAAGTGTTGACCTTTTATTTACCTACTTATCAAAATCATATATTAATAAAGATATTTTAATAAAATACCTTATAAATTTAAAAAAGTCCTATAGCCTTATAAATTCAAACATTTCAAAAAACTGTTTCTTAAAAATATCGAGTTTATTAAAAAAAATTTTTTTAACTCTAAAATTCACTTTTAAAGAAGTTTAAAATCCTTTAATGGTGTGTTCTTGCAATATCAAAATAAAGTGCCTTTTTACCTCAGGAATGAAGACATAGAACACAACCACAATTTGTAAAAGGCAACCCTGAGCCCAACAGTGTAAAGAATTCACAGCTCAATATCTGGGATTTATTCATAATCCTTTGGGTCTCCCTGAGGGGCTCGGATCATCTCTTTGGCAGCATAGACACAGCCTGCCTTCTAGATCCCAGCCTGCTCCATTTCATTGTGGTTGGATGCCCTGGCATCCCAAACATTCCAACCCTCAGATAAGATTAGATAAGATGTCCCTGAGCCTAGCATGTACCTATTCCCCTTTTACAGATACCCCTAGACAAATGTCAGCCAATCAGGGTCCTGAACCCTGCAAATCCCCTCCCCGCAATCTCTGATATGACAAAACCCCATCCTGCCTGAGCTCAGCACTCTTTGCTCTCACTGCTGTGTCTGACAGACAGATGGAGAGTCTAAGCTCAAGCTTGAATAAAGGCTCTTTGCTTTTACATATGGGATTCAGTCTCTGGTGGTCTTTTGGGGGTCCCTGGGATCTGGGCATAACACATGACAGTCTGTTTTGCTTCATCCCATTTAAGGTGGTTAATTCTGAACTGACAAAGTACCTCCCACTTGTAGTCTTTGATCTCTCTCCACTCCATTCTTAGAGGAGGGCAGGACAAGAACCCAGTTGGAGACAGGAGAAGGCAAGCACCAACTACCTCAGTCTCATGCAGTTTACTTCCAGAGATTCTCCTATTTCAATGACATTTTGTGCAGAGCTAGGTGAGTGTTAGGTATCTAGATAAGCATTAGCAGGCTTGGAGGCCATGAGGATGGATTTTTCTCTCATAATTATCTTTGGACCCCACCTCTCATTTACCATAATGGGCTTTTTCAGGCCCATTGAAGGAAAGCTGATCAAAAGAATTAAATCTGAATTCTGCCTCTTGCCCTGGGTAGAGACTTGACCCTGAGGTCTGTTCCCAAGATCAGAACATTGTATATACAATTCAGAGGGCCTCCTTGTCCTCTGGAATTGAAGGAAATCTCCCCCTCCCTCTCCTGGAGACCCTCTTCTGGCTGCCTGTGGCCATGATGTGGTGGTATCTCTCCTCTCTCATAGTCTCCCACTTCAAGACACTATCATGGCTGCCTGGGGCCATGAGGCTCTCCCAATAAGCCCACCTGAAGGATGATTTATCAGCAGCTTTCTCTGAACCTATCCTGTTGTATAAGTTACAACAGAAACTACTCCTCAGCTGAGTCACTGGAAGAAACACTAAGGAGATGGAAGGAATAATTTTCCCCTTAATGAGATAATGCGCTAATACATCTCTCCAGCCCTTACCTCAAGGCAGTTACTTACAGATCTCTACTTCGAAGCCTGCCTGTTTTACCAAGTTTTAGCAAAACAAAAACAAAAACAAAACCCATAACTTTCCCTTTGGATACTGACCCAAATCCTAAGCACGTTTGCCAAGACTTGACTCTGAGCTTTCTCGCTCTTTCTCTGATACCCCTTTCTGATACTCATTGACATACACTGCTGCCTCGTATTCTGAAGGCATGACTTTCTTGTCTTCATCATTTCCCTCTTAGTGGCTGATGGCATTGTCAGCTTACCTGCCCTGTAGTTCTTCTCCTAAATTCTAATAAAACGAGTTTTCTTCGAGTATATCTAAAAATTCTTTCATTAGTGAGACTAACAACCTGTAGAAAGGAACCCTGATTGCACAGTAATGTGTCTTGCTCGATTTTGTTGTCTGATATGCAAAGAATGTGGGTATTGCGCCATGGGACAGCCTGAGACCACTCTGGCAACTTGTTGATGGGAGGTGGGGGGGGGGCGGGGGTCTGATTAAAGAGAAGCAAGCAGTTCTTTCTTCACCGTCCTGGGAAGATTTTATGAAGGGGGTAATGGCAAATGTTCAGAAAGCCAAGGCCTATTAGAAACGGTCTGTTGTGGAATATTAGTTGAAGATGTGTTACATTCATTTACGACGTGGAATATTTGTTTAATGATGCAAAGATGTGTAGTGTTCTTTTATGTTGCATTTGTTTAATTCTGTAAAGCTGTGTTACTTTGTCTGCCTAAAACACCTGATTGGTCTAGTAAAGAGCTAAATGGCCAAGAGCTAGGCAGGAGAGAGGGATAGGCAGGGCTGCCAGGCAGAGAGAATAAATAGGAGGAGACATCTAGGCTCAAACAAGAGAGAGAGAGAGAGAGAGAGAGAGAGAGAGAGAGAGAGAGAGAGAGAGAGAAGGAGGAGGAGGAGGAGGAGGAGGAGGAGGAGGAGGAGGAGGAGGAGGAGGAAGAGGACAGAGTGAGAAAAGGAGAAGGAGAGGGGGACTCCAGGGGCCAGCCACCCAGCCACCCAGCCAGCCACAGAATAAGAAAGAAAGAAAGGGGCTGGAGAGATGGCTCAGAGGTTAAGAGCACCGACTATTCCTCCAGAGGTCCTGAGTTCAATTCCCAGCACTCACATGGTGGCTCACAACCATCTGTAATGAGATCTGGCACCTTCTTCTGTGTACATAATAAATAAATAAATAAACCTTTAAAAAAAAAAAGAAGGAAAGAAAGATACATAGGATAAAGAAAGGTAAAAAGCCAGCCGGGCGGTGGTGGCGCACGCCTTTAATCCCAGCACTCGGGAGGCAGAGCCAGGCGGATCTCTGTGAGTTCGAGGCCAGCCTGGTCTCCAAAGCGAGTTCCAGGAAAGGCGCAAAGCTACACAGAGAAACCCTGTCTCGAAAAACCAAAAAAAAAAAAAGAAAGGTAAAAAGCCCAGAGGCAAAACATAGTTAAAGCAAAATGGACTAATTTAAGTTAGAAGAGCTGACTAGAAACAAGCCAAGCTAAGGCTGGGCATTCATAAGTGAGAATAAATCTTTGTGTATTTATCTGGGAGCTGGGTGACCCGCCCCTAAAGAGTAAAACAACAACAACAAAAACCCAACTACAACTCTCTCTCTCTCTCTCTCTCTCTCTCTCTCTCTCTCTCTCTCTCTCTCTCTCTCTCTCTCTCTCATAGAATTTGAGTCTGGTCTCTAGGCCTTTACTCCTCATCTCCTCTCACGTTGCCTATCTTGTGGTCTCTAATTATGCAGCTGTTGATTGCATGAGTCCATGTTTATATAAATTGGATTGTATGTGTTCTGGTAGGGTCTTCTAAAGGGAACACACACACACACACACACACACACACACACACAGGGATACTGGTTTATAGAATACAACAGTGACAGTCTGGGTATTCCAACGAATGTCTTAGGAGAGGCTGAGAACCTCCTAGTTGCTTAGTCCACAAGGTTGGATGTCTCAGCAGCCAATCTGAGCTGGAGGGCTGGAGTATTCCTGGAGGGCTGCTGGTTGTCAGTCAACATTGGAGACGGAAGAAGTTGGTCCTTAGAGTGGCGAAGAAATGTTATCGCAACAGCTGGATAAACTTACCAGGGTGAGGGTGAGGACACGCAGGCAGGAAGGAGTTTCTTTCTTCTCCTTTTTTAAAATCTGGGTTCCAACCCAAGGTGTCACCAACATGGGTGTGCTTTGAATAACCTTATTAAGAAAGTTGTTCCAGGGAATGCCCAGGGGCTGCTCTAGCTCCACTCCCATTTTTGTCCTGCATGCCTGTGTCCTGCTCTCAGGGTCTTTTCTGCCCTACCTTCTTTTGCTTCCTTGTCCGAGCTTTTCCCCGCAGGCTCCCCCCCACCCCCATCCCCAGCGGAAGCAAATCTTTCAGCATGCAGCCTGGCTCAGCAGAAGAGCCAGGCAACTTCCACCGCCAGGGAAGGTGCATTGGCTGCATTGCTGCATTGGCCGGCAGGGGGCGTGCCGTCACCTGGCTCCAACCGACAGGTAGTCCAGAACTCTCATTAACACAGATAGCGGTTATTGGCAGAGGTCTGGAAGGTAATAGGTGAATAAACAAACAAACAAACAAAAAAATCTGTGAAGCATAAACATGGTCTAACTTCCAAAGAACAGATTTCTGAGCCTGTTATAGCCACCGCGCGCCCAGACGCTTTAGTACCGAACTTGCTCCCTTCAGATTGCACAAAGGCAGTTTGAGTATTTGCTGGTGTGACAAGCTTTACAGTTTGGCTGCACCGGAAAGAGCTTTTCTGGAATCCAGTCTAACCACGATGCTCCCTGGAATGAAGTTCTTGTAGCCCCAGCGGAGCAGTCAGTAAGTGGGATCGACGGGTTCTACTCCTCATTCCCAGGTCCACTTATTCCTCCTGCGGGGACACGGCACTGTAAACAGGCTGCATCTGAAGGGGTGATTCCTTCTCTTCAGAGTATGGCCCTTAAGCTGACGCTTCAGCGTCAGCCACACTTCGGAAGCCTCCTGCCACCTCCCTCTGCTGAAGAGGCTTGCTCATTGTTCTGTTCTGATAGAATCTGGAGCATGGGCACCTCCTGGTTTAGCATTCTGGTGTCTCCATAGACAGGTGAGGTAGTTACAATAGAGGGTAGGGAAGCCCTTCTGAGCTGTGATTGGTGGACTGTGTTAGTTTACCTATTATTCCTGGTGATGCCTCTGTGATCTCCAGTTCCCTTCTTAGGCCAGCAGGACTGTCTGGAGACCTGCGTTGTGTTTATAAACCCTTTGCCTTTTACCTTTCCCAAGCTGGCTAAGAGGTTTGTCCTCAGGCTACAGATACACCCACCCATGGGAGTCCCACTCTTTTGGTGCCAAAGACAAGAAGATTCTTTCCTTTAGCGTCTTTAGTGATTTTGGTGAGGAAAGTGGGCGTTCCTTGGCTACCTGACAGTTGCAAGAGGAGGGGCTTTCTTTTCTCAGTGAAACACTACAACTGAGAACCAGTGTGGGCGGAGTCCATTCATTGGTTCTCTGTCACTTCAAGGTAGCCCTGGCTGGCCTGGAAGTCACTGTGTGACCGAGGATAGCTGAGAATGACCTTGAACATTAAATTTTTCGGCCTCTACCTCCCGATTCCTGGGGTTACAGGTGTGGAGCACCACAGCCCATTTTGTGTGATGCTGGAGAGTATGCAGAGTAAGCAAGGACCACATCCCTGCCCCATATTCCCCATTTTATGATCCCTAGTGGCATCCATACCGATATCATGGTACTATTTGTGGCTAATAGATAACATCCTCATTCAAGAATTACTTTATAGATTTATTACCCAGTGTCTGCCATGTACTCCATTAATGTTACTGGAGGCAAGGTGTGTAGCGGCAGAATTTCCTACAATGTATGCACTGCAGCACAGAGCTTGTCATGGTAAAGTAACCAGAATGTTAGTTAAACATGTTAGTGATTAAGGATGACTTTTTATTGTCTTCACACAAGAATGAAAAGTTCATTACGTAACAGGCTGCTGTAACTTGGTAGGCCCCCAGACCTCAGCACAACTGACTCCAAGATGGAAGTACCATTCAGGCCATAACACTCAGCATGTAGACAGCACCACTTCCCAGAACAGAAACAAAGACCTACTCCCACAAAGTCCATAGTGCTGGGCAAGTCTCTAAATGTTCCAACCTTGCTTTTTGGCTTCTGTAGTTTCGCTTCTGGCTAACTGCTCTTGTTAACTAAAGTATGTCAGCCCAGGATGTGGTTTTAATGCCTAAAAGCTTAACGTGAGAGAGGATCAGGAGACTCTGGGATCCTGAACACCCAGTGCAGCCACAGGCAGACTAACAAAGACTTGACGAAAACATTGTCCAGGTAATCTTCTCTGGTGGATACTTACCCCACAACAACGAGACCAAACAATCTTTGTTACTGAGTGCCTGGAAGGTCTTAGAACACCAGGATGAGTATGTACTCCTTATTAATGGGAATGTCGTGGATTATGAATGTCTATTCATTTATTATCCCTTTTCTATTTGGAAACTTTCAAATTCCTTGTTTTATTCCATCTTAGATGTGTCTTAATAGGCTGTGTTTTGTGATGTTTCTGCTTTTCCGGGGACTCTGTAATTCCCATCTGTTTCTACACCCATGCCCACTTCTTAGGAAAGAATGTTTCTTCAGTTTTGATTTTGTGTCTTGTCTTTTAAATGTTTTGGAATCTCAGTATCTCTCAGGCTGATTCTCTGAAAGTCAAGTGAGATGTACAGTCAGTATTAAATGAATTAATAAGTAATTCTTTTTTTCCCCTGGGGATTGAACCCAGGGCCTGAGACAAGCATTCCACCACAGAGAGACAAATTAGATGTTGTACTTACTGGATTTCCATATTGCTGCAATGAGTTGACAAGGTTCAGTCTAAATGCTGGGTGTCAAGAAAAGGCATGAAGCTGGGAAAATTCTTCCATAGGGTTGGAGACTCACTTGGATTGGCCTAGATGATTAAGAAAAGGTCACCACACATCTCTTATACCACTTTCAAGGACTTGGAAGGACATTCTGGCCAAGAATTCTAAGAAAGGACATGCATTTTATTTTGAATAATAACTGAAGACAAACTGTTGATTAAATCAGCCCTGCTGGTGGCTGGCCACCGCCCAGGGCAACCATGCTGGCGAAGGAGAATGCTGATTGGAAGAATCAT
This sequence comes from Peromyscus californicus insignis, assembly GCF_007827085.1. Taxonomy (NCBI): domain Eukaryota; kingdom Metazoa; phylum Chordata; class Mammalia; order Rodentia; family Cricetidae; genus Peromyscus; species Peromyscus californicus. The sequence goes on along the minus strand of NW_026294413.1, from coordinate 72,227,427 downwards.
AGGCCATGATTTTAGAGCTTTATTGGGAGAGGAGGGGGGAGAGAGAGGACAGAGAGAGAGGGAGGGAGAGGGAGAGGGAGAGAGGGAGAGAGAAGGAGAGAGAACAGACGGAAGGAAGGAGCAGAAAGGAAAGAGAGAGGCACACAGAGGGCCCACCCACTTTTTAGGCTGGGATGCAGTCGCAGGCTGATGATGTAATTAAGGACAGAATCCTTACACAAACAGTTCTAAAGTTGGGTTTGTGAGATAGCTCAGAGGTTAAGAGCACTTGCTGTTCTTGCAGAAGACCCGGGTTCTATTCCCAGCATTCACATGGAGGCTCACACTTAGCTGTAACTCCAGCTCCAGAGCATCTAACACCCTTTCCTGGACTCCAGGGCAACAGTGCATACATACATGTATACATCACACTCATACACATCAAATTTGAAAATAATAAATAAATCTTCCTTTAAAAGGAACTCTAAACTTCAGGATTTCAAAGTGCAGGCAATACTGAAAGAAACATTTAGGTGTACACAATTAATGCAACATTTACATTTATTTTTACTGATAAGCAAATACATACCAATTCAGCAAGGCTAATCAGTGGCTCCGTGCCATGCTATTGCATTAGATCAGCTGCAGCTTTTTAAAAAGATTTGTTTATTTGCACATGTGTGTACATTCATGTGTGCAAGAGCTTGTGTCTGTCCATGTATAGGAAGGCATTACGTGTCCTGCACTACCACTCTGCCTGGTCCTCTGAGGCAAGGTCTCTTGAACCTGAGACTCATGTTCTCTGGACGAGACCGGAAGGCAGCAAACCCAAGGGTCCTCCTGTCTCCCCAATGCTTGGAGCAGAGCCAGCCATTTCCAGCCTCAGGCTTCTGTTTGGTTTTACTCAATAAGACATTAGCAAATCAGAACAAGAAAATAATTTATTTTAGCACCTTCCTGCTTGGGTCCCTGTAGCTCAAGGTCTGGGCTGGTCCTTTCCAGTTTCTACTAAGAGCATGCTGATTACTGAGCTCTAGGGTATTTTACGTTCCTTTGTACATTCCTTGCTTTGTCTGAACCCTGCCCACGCACACCTTACTGAACACCCTTCCATTCAGCTTCCTCAAATATGCTGCACACTCTCTGAGCTGATCTGGGATTCTAACATACAGGGTGAACATGGCTGTTGGGAGGAAATCCACAAGGAAGGAAAGACTCTATGGAGCTTTTCATCCAGTTATAGAAAAGTGAGTTTTGAGGCCCCACTGGCTAAGTGATCCAACTATTTACCTTTTCTGAATGCCAGTTTTCCCAGGTTACTAGAGGGATAATGTCGCTGCTGGAGTTGTGCCAGTGAGGTGATCTGTGTACAAACAGTAGCACAGCACCTGTCACGCTGCAGGTGTTCCCTGCCGAGGCCAGTGCACTGGCACACACCAGGTTCTCCTGGGCACCTCACTCCCTGCATCTGCTGCTGAGAGGACACCAGGACAGAGCTCCAGGGAGGAGCTCCCCCTCCCCCTCTCCTGGTTTTGCCCACCTGTTGCTTTCTCATGGATCCCTGGTTGTGGAGACCGGATTTAGATGTCTTACTTTTTCAGGAGAGGAACAGGGCAGAAAGGAGACAGAGACAATACAAGAAGGATTCAGGAGAGTTTGTTCATGTTAAGGCTATTTGGGCTATCACACTGAAAATCACAAGAAGGGGCAAACTGGTGAGGGCCAGTGAGCTTCAGGGCACATCTTTCCTTCTGTTGTGTCTGGGGTCCTGCAATAATGGGGAACAGACCACCAAAGTCTATTAAACCAGAAGCAAACTTTATTAGAAAAAAAGAACATCACTGTGGGACATAAGCTTACCAATTATCTAGGACCACAGTTAGAGTCTGGGATTCTGAAGCTTTGGCAAAGGGGCGGGTTTCAAGGCCCTTTTCATAGCAAAAGTAAGCATCAGGCATGGGATGCATGCTAGGAGTCATGTAGAAACAGCTATTAAAAGTTAACTTTGGTTTTGGTTGTGAGAGTAGGGGGTTATTGAGAATAGCTAACCCCAGGGCTGCAGAGAGCAATCACTAAAAACTAACATTTGGGTTGCTGACAGAGCTTCCCATCGTAAAACAAAGAAAGGCCTAATGGTTTATCCCTATTTGTTGGCGGAGCTGATGGCTGTCTGCTTCCATCTCTTAAGCTTATAATTTTTCATTCCTACATTCCTATATTTCTAGACCCCTCACCTTCCTTGTCTCTTCACCAAGTGTGAGATGCCAGGCGAGGGCAGGGAGCAGTTACCCTGTCCCTCCTCAATTCCAGGCGAGCTACTTTGGGCACTGTCGTTAGTAGCAGCTGGTCAGGCAGGAGAAGGAAAGTCACTAGGTGCTTACAGCTCAGAGTAATCACCCTAGGTATTTATCTGGCGCCGGTCCCCCTCTGCAAACATTGGCTTTAATCCTTCAGCCTATGGCAGCCAGAGAGAGAGAAACTCAGAGAATAGCAAGAGTGTCCCTGAGGCCACACAAGACTCGGTGTGAAAATAGGAACTTGGTGGGGATGACAGGCAGACACTGAGAGTGGGTGAGGTAGTTAGTGAAGGAAAAATACCTAGTCCCTGGTTTCTGGTTTTAGACACCCTTCCTCCTCTAAATGCTGTTCTAATTCTCAGCTCCCATGGGTAAGGGAACAAAGGGCTGTTGAAGTTTTAGCAATCCTTCTATGTCTGGGGGGATGGCCTGTAACCACTGAAATGACTACAGGTCCCAGTTCTACCCACACTCCCTTTTTCCCTATCAGAGATGTGAATTACAGCATGGTTGAAGGGAAAGGGTAAAATGGGCATTTTATTACACATAATAGCAACTCCGGAGTGATGGTCTTCACACCAATGTTCCAGTTAAACAGGCACTCAGACAAAACATCCTTTCTAAGTCTTGAGCAAGAACAGGGTCTCACACATATAAAATCTGGGATAGTCCGTGCCTAGTAACTGCTTAGTCTCACTGAAAAAATGTCTGAGGACCAAAGTCATTTAGGGGTGTCCTCAGGAGAAGCCATCCTAGATAGGTCCATCAGAGCAGTGAAGAATCTCTCAGGCCCACAGTGCAATAAGAGCCATGAAGGCAAAACCAGCTGCCACACAGCCATACTTGGCCAGAGGGGCCTCAGGACAGGCCAGCTCCCGGGGCAAAATTTCTAGGAAGGTGACATACAGGAATGTGCCAGCTGCCACTCCCTCTAATACAGCCTGGGCTAATCCCTGCGCTGGTCCTGAGGCCCCTCCAGTCACAGTCATCCCTAGGGCTAGGCCCACAGGAGACATGAGTGCTAATGACAGTATGCAGAACACGGCCCACCACGTCCCGGTGCCAATCTTCAGCAGCCGGAGGCCTACACTGAACACCACGAGCCCCTTATGAGCCAGAACAGCAACCCAGAGCTGTATAGTAGCGGCCACTGATGTCTGCAGTCCCACAGCTAGACCTTCAAACACGGAGTGAAAGGACAGGGAGAGCAGGAGGATGAGGGCGCGCAGGGGACCCAGTGAGGGGGAAGGCACAGGCGGGGGCTTGTGGAATCCAAAGGCGTGGGTCCCTCCCCATTCCTCTTCCTGCACGGTGGGTCTTCCAGCATGCCCGTGACCGTACTGCAGCGCCAGCGACTCCAAAAGGAAGACGAAGAAAAAGCCCAGGGAGATGACGAGCTCTCCATAGGGATACTCCACCTAGGAACAGAAAGACGCCCGTGAGCCAGGAAGGGAAGGAGACAGCACCCCGGGGGGACACCGGTCAGGGGAGAGAGGACAACAGGGAAAAGCAGCAACAGAGCAGGAGAGGGAACGAGGCTGAGCAGGCATGCAGAGTGAGAGACCCAGAGGGGCTGAGGGGCCAACCGGCACTTGGGTTAGACACAGCGGAAGCTAACGTGAGTATGTTAGAGGGTCCAGGGCAGGACGGACAGAGTAGAGCAGGAGCTTCCTCTGAGGGCCCACCCACAAAGGGTTACGTTGGCGCCTTCTCTCTTTGCATGGTTTGGGCTGAGAAGAGGTTCCTGGTACTCCTCACAAATCAGAAGGGCACGAACAGTCCCTGGTTCTCTTCACTCTCCAGATAGGCGCTAATAGATACTTACGGAACTGGAAGCGGCATCATGAGAAGAATTCCCCTTACCTCCTGTGCTATTCTAGGGAGACAGAAACAGAAATCAGACTGCGTCTGAGGCAGCGCTAGCTCCTGTCCCGCCCTTTCAGCAATCAAGCTTTCCTTGGAAGCCCAACCTGACCACCGTCCACCCTTCTATCAACAGCTGCTGACCATACGCTCTGTGCTCTTCTGCTTCCCGCTTTCCTCCCAGCCTCTGGTGATCACTCTGGCCCCATAGCCCCTCACTTGATTTCTCTGCTACCCACCTGCACCATGAATTTCTCAATTTCTGATTCAATTCCCTCCAGGGCTTCAGCAGTCATATGCATCAACCCTGCTCCCAGAAAGACCCCGGCAGAGACGCAGCCCAGGAGGCTGAGAACTCTGTAGTGACGACCTAAGAAGAAAGCCAAAGTGATTCTTCAGTTAGCAACGAGATAAGTGGGAATGAATGAAGAGCAACAGAGAGCACCCAATGTCTTTGGGGGCTGTGAGAACCCGAGCCAGATGTCAGGGAAGGGCTGGGTTAAGCCTTGGTGTAAGGGACAGAGACAGAGTGGGGCTATACCTGTAGCTGCATCCATCTGGAACCATTTGAAGCAGATGGGAGTAAGGCCACAGCCCAGGGTGAGAACCAGAAGGGCAAGCAGGCAGCCAATTTTCACTTCCAGCAGTACCTCCATCTTTGGGGTGTAGGATAAGCAGAGACCTCAGAATGACAAATGCAGTGAGCAGCAATTCAGGTGACCCAAGTGGAGTGTTCCCTTGAGTGAATTCAGGAGACTGTTGCTATCCTTTGTCCTGGACGGTCCGGACTTCCACAGGCCTGGGCCACATAGCTGACTGGGGCTCAGCTCCAGTCACCAGCCCTCCCACTAACTGGAGGCCCCTCCCCTGCCTCCCGCCTCCCTGAGCTTCCAAACCAGAAACTCCAGACTCCCTGCCAGGTGTAGCTCCGTGAAATCTTCTCTTCAACGCTGTGACTAATCCAAGAGCTCTGAGGAATCTTAGTTCATGTCTGGGGTTGATCTAACCTCAAATGGGACAATCTATGGTAGTTATGTCCCAGCTAATTTATGTGTGGGGCAATGTGGTCCTGCCGCAGTCAGGACAGTTAATCTAAGCCTTCCATACTCTACCTTATCCCAAGTCTTACAGGCTGCTATGCTGATACTTGAACTGAACCCTTTCAGAGAGGATTTGGGGCCACTTGAGGGTAGAGGGAGTGGTGTTGAGCAGAGGGCTGCTACTCTTCTGTGGGAACTAGCAAGTGAAGGGATTCCCCTTGCCTCTAATTCCAGAAAAATAGCTCCAGGCCTGGAAATCTCCAGGGTCGAGTGGAGATGCCTTTTGTTACAACATAAGATACTGTCCCTTTTTGTTTGTTTGTTTGTTTGATTTTTAACAATTATGTATTTTGAAAATTCTAAGAGGATATGTCAGAAGTTTTTAAATTAATAATTTTGGTCGTAAAACCAGTATAGAACATTTATTTATTTGTTTAACTATTTATTTGAAGTGCTAGGGATTGAACCCAGGGCGTGCTGCACAATCCCCTTTCCAGCTACATGGGAGCTGCTCACTTCCTATCTAAATTCTCACCTATAGTAACGTACCTATGGGAAACTCCCTTCCATTAAATTCATTCTTCAAATTCATGAGACAAGGCACCTGGAGGCCACTACCTCAGGGTGGCTTGGTGGCCATTGATTGTCTAGCATCCTAGCTTCCTAAATTATTGCTGGCTCACTAGAGGTAATACAATCCTGTCATATTCAAGACTCCCATTCTTCTCCATTCAACATAAAAACACTTCTAGGAGAAAAAAAAAGGTTTAATTATTGTTAATCCTGAGATTCTTGACAGAAAGACCAGTTCCACAATTGTAAGCCACATTTGAAGCAAGCTTTAATGAAATCCTGATCAGGATGGACTCTGGTCAGGTCCACTCTGGGTTCCTAGCAGGTGGCCACAAATTTGTAAGGGCGTGCTGCTGGTGGTGGTGGTAGTGGGGGGTGGTGGTGATGGTGATTGTTGGTAGCAGTGGTGATGGTGATCTTGGTGGTAGTGCACACCTTTAATCCCAGCACTCAGGAGGCAGAAGCAGCTGGATCTCTGAGTTGGAGGCCAGCCTGGTCTACAGAGTAAGTCCCAGGACAGCCAGGGTGCTACACAGGGAAATCCTATCTCAGAAAAAAGAATGAAAGAAAGACATGTTCTCAGAGAGTGAGAAAAGCAGAGAGTCAGAGCTTCCTTAGGACCAGGACATGAGATTATGGTGACTTTCAATGTCTACCCCAAAAGATTACTACCAATCTGAGCATTCATTTTAATGCTGCTCAGAGAGGGTAATTTGTTGAAGACTTGCTCTTGTTGTGGGGTATTCACCAAAGAAGACTGCTCAGAAATGGGTTTAAGCCAAAGGAGTCTTTAGTAGATGGCTGGTAACTATACTGAGGGCTTAGGATCCCACTGTACCTCTGAGCCTTTCTCAGGATGAGCTTGAAAGCTCAAAAAGCACGTCCTAGGTTGATACACCTCAGTTAACAAGAACAGTTAACCAGAAGCAGAACTACAGAAGCAAAAAGCAAGGTTAGAATATTTAGAGACTTGCCCAGAACTATGGACTTTGATGGATTAGGTATTTGTTTTCATTTTTGCCAGTGGCTGTGTCTACTTGATGACTTTTATGGCCTTAGTTGTGCTAAGGGATGGGGCCGTGTACACTGCCAGTAAACAATGTTGTGACGTGGGTTTATGAGAGGAATCATGAGGTCTAAGTAAGGAGAGTGCTTGGAACGCAAACTTATGCAACAGTTTAGCCTTCAGTGGCACAGCTGTGGGCATCACGGGGACTTGGAGTGGGTAATGGTAGACAGAGACACAAACACTGGGTTCTCTTCAAGAATGAACAATTGTTATTTTCCCACTGCTGTTTATATATGATTTAGCTAGATACCAGAAATCCCACCACAGGCAGGACTTGAGCAAAGAGTCTCTTTGTCCCCCTTATCAGAGTTCTTCCTGTTGCCTTGCCCTGCCCTTGTGGCCTTATTTTGCCCTGGAGGACATTTCTCCTAGGATCTAGATCTTGTACCTGCAGTTTTCCCTCAGTCAAGGGACCACATCTGGGTCAGTGCTTGAGAAAGGAGCTGCAGACCATCTGGACACCAACAATTCTGTCTCCGTTGAATGGAAGGTTCCTCGTTTAGATGCATAAAAGCATATATACATTTTTTTTTCAGATTGACCTACAGATTCAATGCCATTCCAATTAAAATCCCAACCAAAGAGGTGACTGTCAGGCTAGGGACAGAGTATCCCACCATCCATTCTATCTGTGCACACTGTGTGGGGTGTGACAGTCACCCCTCAATGAGTACCACAAGAACACCTTCAGTGGCACCAATCATGGCTCCCAGAGTGAGGACTTGCTGTACCTGACCACAGCCAACAAGTAGGGGTTCCAATCACCCACAGCAAGTATGGAGTGACAGGTAATGTAGGGCTCCACAGGGTCCACCTGGAGTTACATGCATGGAGTCACTCTGTGGATTCCAGAATGCACAAAGGAGCTGCAGGGCCCTTCACAGAGACAACCAACCCAGAACCCTGTCTGCCTGGGAGGTCCCTCTGTGGTGCCTGTGCAATTCCAGAAACCTGATCAAAGGTTCAAGATCTGCTTTTGTTCAGTAGCCTTCCAAGGAGATGTGTAGGAGGCCCCCGAACATGAAGAAGACAGTTTTAGCTTCATGCAACAATGTTCTTTGAGCTTTGGAAAAAAAAAAAACACAGTTAAACTAACTTGCATCATTGTGCAAATCAGCTTTCCACTGTTTGATAGACACCTGAGACAAATGGCTTGAAAGAAGCAAAGATTTAGTTTGATTCCTAGTTTCAAAGATATCAGTCCACGGTCAGTTGGCTCCCTTGTTTGGGGGTCTGTGGTAGAGAAGAGAGCATGGTGAGAAGCGCGTGCTAATCAAAGCTGCCAAGGTCATAGTAAAAGAAAGGGGAGCCGGGCGGTGGTGGCGCACTCCTTTAATCCCAGCACTCGGGAGGCAGAGCCAGGCGGATCTCTGTGAGTTCGAGGCCAGCCTGGGCTACCAAGTGAGTTCCAGGAAAAGGCGCAAAGCTACACAGAGAAACCCTGTCTCGAAAAACCAAAAAAAAAAAAAAAAAAGAAAGGGGGCAGAAAAGGGCACCTGGGGTCCCAATATGACCTTCAAGGACTCGCCCACAGTGTCCTGACTTCTATCTGCTGAGTCCTGTCTCCAAAGGTTACCATCCACCAACAGCAGCACAGGCTGTGGACAAGCATTTATTACATGAGTCTTTCAGAGATATTTAAAAACTGGCTCATAAGCTGGGTATGAAGGGTGCAAGTCTATAACCCCAACACTCGAGAGGCTGAGGCAGAAGGATGGCAATTTGGAATCCCTTCTGGGCTTCCAAGAAAGTTAAACCAAACCTAGGCTACAGAGTGAGACCCTGACTCAACACTTCCTAAGCACCCCCAAAAGATGAGTCCCTAAAAACAGGTCATTATGACAATATTGTAAATGCTGTGCACTGTCGTTTCCATGGACAGCCCTGCACTTGGCAGAGCTGTGGTCAAGACTCTGCTGACACTGGGCATCTGCCAGTCAGCAGGTTAAGAGCAGTCATTGCCACAGTATCCCAGGGTGGAAGAAATTCCAAGTGCTGGACACCTGCTCTCTCCAGTGGAATCTACACAGAGATGTCTTCCAAGTGGGACAACAAAATTCTGTGGTCTTTATGACAAGTGTGGAAGTATTTCTTGATATGCCTTATGACATTCATCAAGTTAAAAAAAAAACTACTTACTGCTAGGGTATAATTCTGGGTGTACTTCACAACATCTGGAAATGTGCCACTGATTGGAATGCAAGGGAGGTTTTGATAACAAAGGAATTATAGGGGTTTTTATTCTGTTGAAGCCAAAACTCACATCCATGTTGCACTGGGAGTGTAGCTCAGTGTCAGAACATTTATCTAGAGTTCACAAGGCCCAGGTTCAAGCCCCAGAACAAAGACAAACACATACAAATTCACATGAACATTTAGTTTATTTTGATTAACTTCGGGTTATAGTTACTCATGAATACTAGATAAAGAGGTGTTCTCCTGAAGGTCCTTGATGTAAAACTAGACCATTTATACTAGTTCTTGAGGCAGATATGGGTAGTTTGAAATGTGCAAAGGAATCTATACAGGAAATAATCAGAAAAATATTATGTGGCATGCATTAGCACAATTTTTGTTATTGTTTCTGAATACAGTTTTTGAAATTTACTTTAACTTAAGTGTTGGTATGAGTGTGTGTGGGTTTTGTGTGTATGTGTATCTCATATATGTATATGTGTGTGTTTGAAACATGTGTGCAGGTACTAAAAGAAACCAAAAAAGGTGTCAGAGCTGGAGTTCTGTGCAGTTGTGAGCTCTGGGGGACAAATTTGAGTCCTCTGGAACAGGTGTCTGGAAGAGCCGGAAGTGTCCTTATCCACTGAGCCATCCCACCGGTCCTTAAGATCTAGTTTTATTTGTGTGTATCTGAGGGTCTGTATACATGTGTACGTACACGCCAACAGAAGCTATCTGAGGACTGTGATTCCATGGAAACGAAGTTACAGACAGTTGTAAGCCATCCAACATAGGTGCTGGGACCAGACTTAGGTCCTCTGGAAGAGCAGCAAGTGCCCTTAACCACTGAGGCTTTTCTCCAGTCCTCAACATCATATGATTTTAAAATTGAGGGCAGAAATGTAAATATCTCTCAGTAATCTGGCTTTCCAAGGCTCTGTTTTCTCTAAGTACCTAGCTAGGCTATCAGGAACCTTGGTCTGTCTGTAACATGGTCACAGTCACAAAATCTGCAGTCAGTCGGCAGGGGATACACAGATCTTTGTGCAGAATTCATAGTCAGACTTCAAACTGCCCTATGCAAGATGACTTGGAGTTAGATTCCTTACAGCAGAGCTCACAGCACTGCTGTTTGGGCATCCGTTGGTTGGCCAAGTGAAGAAACAGAAGGCTGGTTGCACAATGAGGTGATGTGCCAGTCTGTGGGTTCTGCATGTTGAAGACTCCAGCCACCTGGCTCTGCCAGCTCCACCCACAGGGCTGTTCTATATGTATGGGCCCAAGTGGAGCTCCCCCGTTATCCCTGATTTCCAGGACAACAAGCCTTGTGTTCTCACAGGAGCCACAACACAGACTGGGTAAGACACTGAGCTCTAAGACTGGGACAGGAGGGGCAGGGATGGGCAGTGTCCAGGAGAAAGGGAACTGTGAGCCCACAGCACCAGCAGAGGGCCTTCAGGAGGAGTTAGGAAAAAGTGAGCCAAGATGGAGAGTACTCACTGCTCTTCTGTTCTCACAGGAAACATGGGTGTGAAGCTGCTTGAGTCCAGACTTTGTCTCCTGACGCTGCTGGGACTTGTCCTAATGCTTGACAAGGCCTCATTCCAGATCCCACCGTATTTAACCCCGTCCCAGTGGTTTGAAATCCAGCATGTAATTATGACCAGCCCCCGATGTACTGCTGCAATGAGGAGTGTTAACCGGCATACAGGACGATGCAAGAACTTGAACAGTTTTCTTCATACAAGCTTTGCCGCTGTTGTTGGTGTGTGTGGCCGTATGAATACCACTTGTCGTAATGGTCTTACCAATTGTCATAATAGTTCAACACAGGTATCCTTAACGTTCTGTAACCTCACAGCTCCAGGAGTAAATTATACACAATGCCAATACCAAACGACACAGGCAAGGAAGTTCTACAGAGTGGCTTGTGACTATAGAACTCCACAGGACAATCGTACCTATCCAGTGGTTCCGGTTCACTTGGATTGGATATTTTAGCTCCTGTACCAGCATTTGTGTCTTTGCTCTGTATCTGCTAGTTCCACGGCCGTAGTAGTGAAGATCCAATTCCTCTGTCTGCACTGCCATGAGCACCTGTCCTTGTGAAGCCTGTCCCTGACTCCCTTCAAATGTAGCTGAACAGATGTTTTCTACTCAATAAACACCTTTGCATACTCATCTGGTTCTCTGCATATCTGTGTGTGTGTGTGCGTGCATGCGTGCGTGCGTGCCTACCTGCCTGCCCACCAGTCTGTCTGTCTGTCTGCGTGCATTTTGGCTTCTGTAGTTTTTCTTCCGTTTGAGGGTTCTTACTGAGGTGTGTCAGGCCAGGATGTGTATTTTTTTGTGTGTTTAAAAGCTCATCCTTGGGGCTGGAGAGATGGCTCAGGGGTTAATAGTACTGGCTGTTCCTCCGAAGGACCTGGGTTCAATGTTCAGCACCCACATGGCAGCTGGCAACTGTCTGTAACTCCAGTTCTAAGAAATCTGGCACCCTCACACAGACATACATGCCGTCAAAAAACCAGTGCACATAAAAATAAATAAATCTTTAAAGAAAAAAAAAAGCTCATCCTGAGAAAGACTCAGGACTGAACTCCGGTGCCAGCAGCACTCCGTGTTTATTAGCAAAGAGGCTTTCTATTGGCTTGAATCTGAATCCCAGTGGTCTTCTCTGGTGGATACCTCACAACCGAATGGCACAATATAACATCCACTTTCCATCTAGGCAGGACAGAAAGTATCCTTGTTCTACATAAGAAGTACTCAATGTGCTGTAAGCTTACAGTAGTAGGTGGTCCCTGACCCCAGATGTATTTCAAAGATACAGATATAGAAAGGTTTGAGGAGGGCTGGAGAGATGGCTCAGCCGTTAAAGGCTAGGCTCACAACCAAAAATATAAGAAAGGTTTGAGGTGAGATGCAGGTTTCCATGTCCCCCAACACTCAACAGAAGAGGTATAGTCTCTAAAGAAATAATGGTCCTTACACACTGGAGGGGAAGCGATGCTCCTGTGGGGACCTTGGCAGGCCAGGTTCCAAATGACAATGGTGAGAGAGTGAATTGTGGGACGTGTCTTGGGTAGCCTTTGCTGTGAAGGCATAGGAACAAAAGGCTGCTATTCTGAGAGAGAAATGAACAGGCCTTTCCCCAGCATGTCAGTCAATAAGGCAGATTCAGAATGGTTACTAGGAAATCAATTTGCCCAGGATCCAAGAAGTTCAGATAAGAAGACTCATAGCCTGAGTCCTCACAGTCTCTGGTTCCCCCTGTGGTCCTCATTTTTTCTTTTCCATACAAATTGCACAGGGAGGCATTGAGCATCCCTATAAATGTTCCACTTCCAACAAAATGATAAAAAAAAAAAACCTCACCCCACACACACCCCCGAACAAGAAATTCATGTGGCCTTCTAGCTCAGTCACATCCTGAGAGATAATGTTCCAATTTGAGAATTTAAGTCTTGGGCAATATCTCCTCACTGTTGATGGTTTCTTTGTGTGGACCAAATCCTACATACTGACTGGGAGCCTCTAATGGATGGATACTCCATTTTTTTTTTTTTTTTTTTTTTTTTTAGCTTAGGACAAAGCCAGCAATCAGAGGAATTGGCCAGATCAGTCACCTTGTTTAAAACAGGACACAGGGATTTCTTATCCCTTACAGAATAAGAAAAAATAATAAATGCAGGAGAATCAACATCAAGAATTTTCTTTTGTTTGAGCAGGAGAAAGTATTCCATTTTGCCAGAATAAGCAAGCCCTCATGCATTGATTGTTGGGGAGAGGGGACGCACACATGTCATGGCACATGTATGGAAGTCAAAGGACAATTAGCAGAAGTTGGTTCCCTCCTCCCAGCATGTGGGTTCTGGAGCTCGAATGGAGTTCATCAGGCTCCGTAGCAGGGCTTTTATTTGCTGAGCCATCTCACTAGTCCTCTCTCTGTTCCCTGAAGAGAAGTTTGAGAGCTTTCATCGGATCAGGGTGTTTTCCTCCCTGACTTCAGGTGGGTGGGGTCTCGGGCTTGGCAGCTCTGGTTTAATCTTGAAAATATACCCAGCTGTTAACATCCAGCAGTTTGACAGTCACTGGGGTTCTCAGGACCACCTGGTAAGGTCCCTTCCACAAAGCAGTCAACTGTTCTGTGGATATTACCAGGTGAATCCAGCTCCCTCGAGACTGGGTGTGTACAACATTGTTCCCATATTCCTGTAGTGCTCATTGGACCTGACCCCAGTTCATAGAGTGCTGTACTGAGTTATCTGATTGGCCTCAGAGCCTAATATCAGATCCCATGGAAGGAAAAGCCTCCTACACATCAACAGGGCTGTACTTGGTGTCATTTTGTGGAGCTGTTCTAACTCTTCTGTGGGAAATGGGAGCAGTTTCAGAGGTTTCTTGGCAAAGTTTTGCTGGGATCTGTTTAAGAGCTTGGTTAAACCTTTCAACACCGCCTGAGGCTTGGGGCTTCCAATCAGAGTGCAGGTAATATTTTATCCCTCGAGTCCTGGACATAGATTGAGTCACCTGTGGTCGAAAGGAAGGTCCATTAAAGACTCTAATGACCAGGGGAGACTAAACCATGGGATATTGTCCCTTAGGGGGACATTTCTCCCTCTGTGGTCTTTTCAGCCCCAGTGGGTAAAGTTTTTATCTAGCCAGTGACGGTGTGTACAAACACTAACACATATTTGAAGCTGGCCCGAGGATACAAAGGAGTACATTCTGTCAGTCCTCACAGGAACAGGGGCCTCTCCTCTGGGTTTGTCTGAGGGGTGGCAGAGGATGGGGGCAGCAGAGCTGTGAAGAGTGTAGGTCTGACACACATGCTTTACTGGGGTCAGTCTCTACCCCAGGAAGAGTCGAGTCCCCATTTCTAGAGGAGCATCCTCCCTGATGGAATGAGACATGCGTCCCCTGAATTGTCTTCACTGGAGGACCTGGAAGGGAAAGTGTTTTATTCCCCACATTGGTCCCTGGCCAGGTTCAGTTGTCCCTTTGTGCTTTGTGACCTGGAGGAATCACACACATTTGGTTTTACATTACGTCTTTGGAAGGAGCAGTGCTCACCCTCAGGCGATCTTTGACTCTCTGTGTGCCAGCCTATTTCCTTGGGTATTATCAGACATGTCCTTCTGATGGCCTTCCAGTAGATGACTGGCCCTGGAGGTCAGATAGCTTCCAATAGATTTAGCATCTCTTGTTTATGTTTTGTGGGTGAGTTGTTGGCTGTTAACCTTGTTCAAATTCTCCAGAAATGAAAGCATGGGCATGCAACATCATGAGGACATATTTAAAAGCAGTGTAGATACTAATCTTTTCTCTTTCTTGCCCTAGAATGAGTCCCAATATTACAGTTTAGTATGGTCTTTGGATTCAGAATCAGAGAGGATAATGTGGCAGATGCAATTATTGCTCTCTGGGTGACCATTGACTATGCTGTCTTGTGCTTTCCACTGGAAGATAATTGCCCTAATCAGGAAACAGTTTCCACTGCACCCTCCCCAAATTGCCCAGGGGCTGATCCTGAGTCAGCCTGGCTAGCACAAGTGGAGGAGATAGTCTCAGCATACAATGTACCACACAGGAAGTCACTTCCAGGAGCACAAGTGAAGAAGATTTGGGCTAACACAGGTTTTGATAGTTCCCTCTGGTTGTCTAGGAAGCTCCTCTGATGGTTATTAGTCTACTTCCAGTTAACCATATATAGCCCTTTAATTCTAGTGTAGACTTCACCTGTTGGGGTATGAGAGCTTCTAATCATCGCCTCCAAAGACAGCTTGGAAGCATCTTCAATTAGCAGTGCTGTGGCTACCCGAGCTTTTGGACAGGGGGTCATCCCGATGCTGCAACATCTAATTTCTTTAAAAAATATACTGCAGGCCACATTCTTCCACATCTGTTAGAATCAATGTCCTGAGGGCAAGGTCTTGGTTTTCAACCTGTTTCACTGGTTAGAAGGTTCTTCCAGTTGACCCTCCCAGTTAAGGGAGCCCAAGTCTGCATTCTTGATAGTCTCATAGAGTTATCGCCTTAATGTAAATGTGAGAACCCAGATTCAACAACATCCAGTGTCCCTGCAAAGGAGCAAAGAAAATCTTTATCTTTGGTGTACCTGGTCCAATAGTGACTCAAAGCTACAACGAGATTGCCATTGTGCTGCAGAAGCTGAGATACAGACCAAATATGGTAGCTTTTGCTGAGTTGTCTGGGTCTTTTTCTAGAAGACCTGGGAACCACAAGAGGCTAGAAAGTTGAAGATACTAATAGTATTTTGGTTTGAAATTTTCCTAGGAGGGATCCATATCAAAAGATCATCTATATGTTCTAGAATGATTCCTTGTGGATAAACTAGGTCCCTAAGACATCTTTCTAATTCCCTAGCAAGAAGACAGAGGCTTTCCCTGAACCCTTGAGGGAAGACTGTCAAGTGTATTGCAGGTGATCTCCAGTGATTACCAACTCCTGTTCAAAAGCAAACAGCTACTTTCCTTGGCTACTTTCTCACTGCTGTGATAAAATAGAGCTAAAACGACTTGAGAGAACGAGTTAATTTTGACTTACAGTTCCAGAGGAATACAGTCCAACATCTGTCAAAGTCATGACAGCACGCAGGGTAGTTAGTCATGGTAGTAGGTGGAGAAGGATAGCTGGTCACATTATGTCCACATTCAGAAAGCAGAGAGTGAACAGGATATGGGACTCAGCTATGAAGTCTCAAGACCTGGCCCCAAAGACCCACTTCCTCCACAAGCTTCTCAAACAACACAACCAGTTAGAGAACAAGGATTCAATCATGTGAACCTAAGAGGTACATTTCATGTTCAACACAATAGTCTGCCTGTGGTACCAATAGGCTCGGGGCTGTCTCGTGATGCAAAATGCATTCGGTCTAGCCTCACATGCCCCATAGTCTACAAGAGTCCACAACTGTTCAGAAGTCTGAAGCCCACATCTCAACTGAGACTCAAGGACATCTCTTAACTGTAAGTTCTATGAAAATAAAAACAAGGCCCATGCTACCAACATACATTGGCACATTGTACGAAGTACACATTACCATCCCAAGAGGGAGTAGATGGACATAGTGAAGAAAATTTGAAACAAACCCAGCAAATAAACACCAAACCCTGAACTCCATGTGGCATCTGGGACTTATGTGGGGATCATCTAGATTATAGAAACCTTAGGAATGCTCACCCCAAAACTCTGCACCCTGAAGCACACACACAAAGTCTCTCTTGGGTTGGCTCCACTCCACATCTGTGGCTGTTTTCAGCAGATGTCCCATGGTCCTACCATCACCAGCATCGTGAAGTCTTCCCTGAAACTGAGGCTTCACCTTCACAGCTTCACACAGAAGTCTCTCAGAGCCTCCTTGCGGAGATTCTGATCCTACCACATGATTTTGTGAATTGAATGTGAAATACCCCCCATAGGCACATGTGTTAGAACAATTGGTCTATAGAGGGAGGTGCTCTAAGAAGATTGTAAAACCATTGTGAGGTGGATCTTTACTGGAGGAAGTTGTTTTTCATGTACACACCACCCTCAGCCTTTCCCCAAGGTTTCTGAGGAGCTTATGTGGCAAATACTTTACCAACTAAACCAGCATTCCAGCTCTAAGATTCTTTTCTTTAAAGCAAAAGATTTACTCGTGTGAGTGTTTGTCTGCGTGGATGCATATGCACCATGTTTGTGCCTTGTGTTCCCAGAGGCCAGGAAAGGGCATTGGATCCCCAGAAACTGAAGTCACAGATGGTTGTCAGCTGCCATATGAGTGCTGGGAACTGAACCTGGGTCTTCTGCAAGAGCAGCCAGTGCTTTTAACCACAGAGTCATCTCTTCAGCCCCTCTTTTATATTCTTGTTTAGTAATAGAGGAGGGATATGGAGGTCAGAGTTCAGCTTTGCGGAATCAGTTTCCTTTTTTCCACCTTTACGCAGGTTAAAGGAATCAAACTCAGGTTGTCAGACTTGAATACTAGGGCCTTTGCTGGGTGAGTCACCTCGCACCAGCCCCAACCTTATCCCCATAAACATTTGGATCACAGTGTCATTTAATACTCTACAAAATGTCAAGACTTGCCAGGCAGTGGGATCACACACTTTTAATCCCAGCTCTCAGGAGGCAGACACAGGCAGATCTCTGAATTCAAGGCCAGCCTGGTCTACAGAGTGAGTTCCAGGACAGCCAGGGCTACATAGAGAAACCCTGTCTTGAAAAAACAAAAACAAAAAAAGAACAAAAAAAACTAAAGTATTTTAAATCTACCAAGTCTTATAAACTGCTTAATATTTTATATTCACATGAGTATCATACTTTCTTGAAGTAATCCTCTTTTTTTGTTTTGTTTTCATTTGGTTTGGGGAATTACTTCAATGGGTTTTGGTTGGATGTGTCTTGAAACCAGGTCTCATTAGCTTAGGATTTCTAATTCTTTGTACAGCCAAAGATCACTTTGAACTCCTGATCCTCCTGCCTCCACCTCCCAATTGCTTGAATTAATTATTTAAAGGTGTGGGTCACCAGGTCTGGCTTATAAGTCTATCTTTCTCAAAATAAAAAAATTGATAACAGAAATTGATACCGGATTATATTTTCAAGATCTCTTTAGTGGCTGACATCTTAATTCCCAGCTTTGCTTTTCTATGCCGTTCTACACCATTATTTTGTTGAATTATATAAATCTGCCTTTATATCCAAATGTGATTGGAAAGGGAGGGGCCTCCCAGCTACCACAGAAGTGTTTGTGGACCAACAGGGCTCCTGGACCACCGCTGATGTGATCAGCAAGAGCCACTTGCTCCTGGGATCCCAGGGTTAGTTCTGAGGGAGAACCTTGACATTCACAAACATTGGCTTGAGAGGGTTGGGGAGGAAGGTGGGAGCCTTTCCCACTTTACTTACTCTTTAGACACTGTAGGGTTGGGAGCTGCTTCTGATGAAGTAGAATAGGTAGAAAAGACCAATTATTAAGTACTGTTTTGTTGACTTATTTAGTGATTTAGTTACACTGCTTCTTCTGCCTATTTGCCAAGCACGACTTCCGTTGTTACCTGAAACAGAATGACCTGGAGAACCAGCTGAAGCAATGGCTGGCTACCTCTAACCTGCTGACTGCCAAGTATGCTGCTGTAACGTCTTCCTGGCTTGCCCACCCCACCTTGGGGTCTTAGAGTATAAACTGAGATTACAAACTAGACCCGGGATCCAGCCTTCCAGGAGCTATCCTGGTTTCTGTACACACTGGTAACACCATCTCTCTTCTGCTCCCATTGGGGTCAGAGTGCTAATCCAGAAAGATTCCCACAAAAGCATCACCTTCCCAGTCCCTGTGGGACACGGGCCTGAAAACTAAACCAAGACAGAAGCCGTAGGGGAGTGGAGGAAGAGACTGAACTCTGCTTTCATCATCTGAGCTCTGATAATCTACTTCTTAGCCCATAACGATACACTGTTGCTTAGGGCAGTTTAACTGTGATGTTCTTAGGACATCAGAAAGACAGTGGTTGTTTTTGGAGGGAATGGGTTTCAAAGTGCAGGAGGGAATGACTTTATAATGAATTTTAATTAGAAATCTGGGCTGTATCATTTTCTTGCTGTCATTAGAGCAGCTTTTACTATAGACTTCACTATAAATACTCACTGTTGATTACACTGAATCACATAAGGACTGTTCATATAGCACATGATGTACTTCAGTCATAGGCTCCCCTTACTCCCCTGAGATCCCCTTTCTCACCCCCACCCCTCTCCTCAGTACTTTACCAGCTGAACCCTCTCAGCACCCTTGACTCTCGATTCCATTGCATAGCAACAAGAGATCCCAAGTAGACCAACACGAAGAACGTTTGGGCTGTACAGCTCCAGCCAGGATTCCAGCACTCAGGGAGTTAAGGGCAGAAAGACTGTGAGTTTGGGCTAGCCTGAGCTACAGAGAGAGAGGTGGAGGAACCTCAAGGAACTACAACTCCAAAGAGAAGAGCTGGCAGGAGATGAAATGGAGGCTGAATGGGGACAGGCAGGAGAACTGGGAAGCTTAGGAGGGGCAGCCTGCGTGTCCTGGTGCACCCAGTGACCTCTCTGCTTCTCCCCTAACACAAAAGACCTCATGATCAGGTCATATTTGCTGGGACAGGGAGCTTCTTCTGTTGTGATGTCCATAGCAGTGTCGTGATAAGCCTAACAGATTTCCACTGACCGTCCTCTGTGCTTAGCTGTCCTGTTCTCCCTGGAAGTTTATAGTCTCTGGAAAGGGGGACGATATGGACATGAAATATCGAGCAAAGGTTATGTTCACAAAGTAGGAGTTGAGTACTGATGCCCACTGGCTGTTCTATACTGTCCTTTTTTTAAGTTTTTTAATTAGCTACAAAATATAAAGACTTACATTTTCAACCTAAAAAATCTTTCTTTCTATCTTCTGAGAAATCAGAAGTATGGCCAGTGTGAATCTAAATTTCGTGAAGGCCATACCCAGTAGAATCTGAAGTAGCCATGTGTGGGGTGGCTACCCACCACCCCATTTCCCCAGAGTGTTCTTGAGTAGGAGCAGCAGGAAATATTAGATAGAAGGATTTAGAGGGGGCAGAAATAGATAGAAAATACAAGATAGCCTCGAGAGGGCCTGGAACCTATTCTATTGGGCCCTGTCTCTGCCCTAGGGTGTTTATAGAAATGACAAGGGGTGAAGCCAAAGACCTCCCCCCAGCACAGCCCAGTGCAGACCATCTCAGACACCCGCACTCAGGCGTGTGGTCCAGTCATCCTCTCTATGCAGACCTGCTGGTTAAAGTCACGAGGAAACTTGAAAATGGGCTCCCACAGCCATGGTAGCACTAGTCTTACCCCCAGCACTTGAGAGGCAAACTCAAGTGGCTGTCTGTGAGTCTGAGGCCAGCCTGATCTACACAGCAGATTCCAAGCCAGCCAGGACTAAACAAACAAACAAATAAGGAACAACAACAACAACAAAATCCTGTCCTCAGGGCCTGAGGAAATGGTTCAGTCAATAACCCAACCCAGGGAGGCAGAGACAAGTTGATCTCTGGAGCTCACTGGCTGTCCACCCAGCAGAGACACATTGGTGAGCTCCAGGTTCAGTGAGAGACCCTGACTCAAAACAATGAAGTGGAGAGCAAGTGAGGAAGAAGTTCAACTTTGACCTCTGGCCTCCACACATGGATAACTGTGTGCTTGGACACTCCCACATAAACACATATACATAATTAATTGGTACTTTTAAAATAAAGTGCAAAACATCCCTGGGTATCACTGCATAAAGGTTCAGGACAACGTTGTGACTCAGATGCCACCTCTGCATTCCATCACCTCTGCACTGCATCACCTCTGCATTACATCACCTCTACATCACATCTGCATCACATCACCTCTTCATTCCATCACCTCTGCATTACATCACCTCTACATCACATCTGCATCACATCACCTCTTCATTCCATCACCTCTGCATTACATCACCTATACATCACATCACCTCTGCATTCCATCACCTCTGCACTGCATCACCTCTGCATTACATCACCTCTACATCACACCACCTCTGCATTAAATCACCTCTGCATTACATACCTCTGCACTGCATCATCTCTGCATTACATCACCTTTGTATTTCATCACCTCTGCATCACATCACCTCTGCATTACATCATCTCTGCATTACATCACATCCATATTTTATCACATCCACGTTACATCACATCTGCATTCCATCACTTCTGCACTACATCACCTTTGCATTACATCACCTCACCTCCACATTATAACACCTCTGCATTACATAACCTTTGCTTTGTATCACCTCTACATTACATCCCCTTTCATTACATCATCTCTGCTGTGATAAACGACTCCATCTTTTATCAGAGAGTTTTGTGTTTTAAGTTTTTGTCATACAGCTGTGAAAGCATTTAATTATACGTAATTCACATATACAGTGTGCAACAGTTACTTATGTAGCAAATATTTCATTCACTCACTCAGTAAATATTTTTGAGCTTTAGTATGTTAAAGCAGTATGGATAGATGGGCGGTGGTGGCACATGCCTTTAATCCCAGCACTGGGGAGGCAGAGGCAGGCAGATATACGTCAGTTTAAGGCCCTCCTGGGCTACAGAGTGAGTTCCAGGAAAGGTGCAAAACTACACAGAGAAACCATGGCTTAAAAAACCAAAAAAAAGTATGGATACAAACACCACACACACACACACACACACACACACTCAAGCTCTGCTCTCATGGAACTGACCATCTTACATGGAATACAAATATCCACAAGATAATCACAAAGTAAGTTTTCAAATACACACAGGACGAGGACATAAGGAGAAGGAACATGGTTCTCTGAATGTGGTTCCTGGACTCAAGCAGTCACAGAAGACTTTCCTGGAAGAATTATGGACTGAATCATTTTGACCCTCTCCCTGAGAGCCTTAGGCTCACAAAGGCAAACTGCAGCCCACACACCACTGCTTGACACATCATGATCATCTGATTAATAATATTTATTAACAAGAACAGATACAGCACATGCCATGTTCAAGAATCCACTCTACTCCTCAGCCTTCGACCCATAATGCATCTTTCCCCCTCCTCCCGACCATGCAGGCTCCTTCCAACCTCCCATTACTACTCACTCATTCCTTTCTCCTTTCTGTCTCCTGGTGGAATTTTTTATTCTAGTTGCTCCAAGGGCTGAGGTAAAGCAACATTCAAATGTGGCTGCTGTTCTTAGAGCTAATACTGCATTCTTCAGTCAGTCTCTGAGCAACTAAGCCCACAGTGCTTGAGAATGATGTAAGATGATCCAAGTGCTGAGTGAACACAAAGTGGGGTTCTTCTGACTGCTTTTCCTTCAAGAGTCCTGAGCTAAGGACATAGAAGGGACACCTCTGAGAATGACCTCAAGTCCCATAACCAGTCCCTCATCAAAGGCTCCATGCAGGGGAGGACACAGGTCCTTCTCAACAGGATCTGTCTTGAATCAGCAACTTGCAGTTGGTTTCAGGATTTTTTCATAGACTGAGTTACATGGTTTTCTAAGGTCTGTAAAGCTGGCCTCTGTCCCTATTCTTTCAAGCTCTCAGGATCCGATCATGGGATTTCCCTCCAAAGAACTGATTTAGTCAGAAACACCTTCTGCAGGCATCTCTACTCACCATAGTCTTACTGCATTTCCTCTCCCTTCACATCTCACGACAGGAATTAACTTTGAACATCTGACCATCTCCAAGCCACAGCACAGGTGACAGTTAAGCACTCTAAAGACCTGGATTAGCTCTGCGTGCCCACATCCAGGGAGGAGGGTCTGAAAGGAGAATAAGCCTGGGTCTCCCAGGAACAGCAGAGAGCAGACATCAAGTGGACGGGGACAGGGACTCAGATCTTTTTCTACCTAAGAAGTGGACGTGTGGGGGAGATTTCTTCTGAGCATCCGCACATTTACTTGAGATGCTGAAGACAAAGTAGAATGCGCTGAGAAGGAACACATGATCTGCGTGATCTTCTGACCGGAATTCTCCAGCTTCTTGGTGTGAGACATCGTTTAGAAGCAGAGTTCAAAGCCAAGGCTGTCCAGGCAGACAAAGTGGTAGCAGTAACAACAGTGTGAGGAATCCCTGGTTAGGCGTGTTCTCAAGGGGACAACAACTGTACCAACTCACAGGCTGGGAGGCCGACAGAAGAGAAAAATGAAAGAAAGGTGAATCCACAGTCACACTGAAGGTGTTGCCCTTAGAATGGAAAACTCTCATCTCAGGGGGCTAGTGCTGGGATAGAGCAGTTTTAGGGAAGAAGTGGAGAAGAAAATAATCATTTCTATTTGAGATTGTTTGACCTCTGCATCAGGCATCCAAGTGAAGGTTCCTAGTAGAGAGTAGGATGTGGGAGTGGCCAGGCTAGTCCTGGTTCAAAGAGAATGAGTTGGCTGAAGTTAAGATCAGGGAGAAGTTGGAGAGTTGGTGGCATCTACACCCTTGGACTGGATAAACCAACCATGCAGTGCTGGAGACTGAGCAGAACCACAGCTGCAGACCCCTGGGATCTCGGTTGTCAGCATGAACATGAGAAGGGCATTTTTATGGATGGACTGAGAATAAAAGCCCTGTAGATTAGGGAACAGCCAGTAGGTAGGAGTGTCCAGGGACCAACATGCAGCCTCTAAATGACTGTCCCCCGAGGGTACCAGGACTTATCCTAACTGCTTTCCTCTCCAGTTTGTTACAAGCAGGCCTCTTCCCCAGGCAGCAGCATCAGGGGGAAGGCTGCTGAGTGTGGAAGGTCATTCCCATGGGAAAGAGGTCTCATGTCAGATGGGGGCAGCACCCCTTCACTGGTTACCCTGTTGACAGGCTGAGGAGGCTGGGTAGTCCACTGAGAGTTACAGAAGTCTAGGTCTAGAGAGAGAGAGAGAGCCTATTAGAGAAGCTTCCAGAAGGAAGAGCATCCTCATCTAAGCCGTGGTTTCTGTGCTGCAGGAGGCAATGGGGCCATCCATGTCTTTGCCAGGCTCTTCATTCCCTGGCCCTCTGCCTGCACAGGAGTGCACAGCCTGCTCCTGCCCTCTGCTGGCCGGAAGGAGCTCTTGCAGACCTCTCTCCTCACAGAGCTAGTCCCTGGGAACTCACCCTGCCCAGTCCTTCTTCCTCTTAGGCACCTGCTGCAGCACCCTCCCTCAGACCACTCTGAGTCTGCACACTCTGGAGATCTCTGCCTCATGTTTGAAGATGTCACAGGGTACTGTGCTGTCCTCAGGTCAGGGAATCTCTTGTCTCATTCTGTGTCAGCCACGTACCTCACCCCAGGTTCTGGTCATTTGTTGTGAAATGAGGAGCTGTAATAAAAGGCCTCACAGATTCCTTCTTTCATCTCAGAGTCTCTGTAGTTCTCTGAATCACCGAATTTGTGTGTGTGTGTGTGTGTGTGTGTGTGTGTGTGTGTGTGTGTGTGTGTGTCTGCATGTGTGTATGTAGGAATGACTATGAAAATCGCAAGCAACAATACTAGAAAATTTTACCATGTAAGTGATTTTTTTCAACCGTCATACATTTAGAATATCTGACTGCCTGAAGGGAAACTGTCCTTGTCATTACATGCATGTGCAGTAGTGTCTTCATCCATGTACACACACACACACACACACACACACACACACACACACACACACACAGTTGTTGTATATGAATGTCAAGCCTTAGCTTGGCTTATTTCTAGCTAACTTCCTTAAATTATCCCACCTAGGGCTGGAAGGATGGCTCAGCTGTTAAGAGCACTGGTTGTTCTTCCAGAGGTCCTGAGTTCAGTTTCCAGCAATTACATGGGGGCTCACAACCATCTGTGATTCGGTCTGGTGCCCTCTTCTGGCCTGCAGGCAGAACACTGTATACATGATAAATAAATGAAACTTAAAAGAAAATATACCTCGTCTATTAATTGCCTCTGGACCTTTACCTTTCTCTGTCCCTGTATACCTTCCTTTCCTTCTTATTCTGTGGCTCACTGTGTAGCGTGGTGGCTGGCCCCTGACATCCTCCTCTCCTTCTTTTCTGCCTACTTCTCCCTCTCATCCCAGATTTCTTCTCCTATTTATTCTCTCTGCCTGCCAGCCCTGCCTATCCTTTCTCCTGCCTTGCTGTTGGCTGTTCAGTTTTTTATTAGACCAAGCAGGTATTTCAGGCAGGCAAAAAACACAGCTTTACAGAGTTAAACAAATGCAACATAAAAGAATGCAACACATCTTTGCATCATTAAACAAATGTTCTACAGCATAAACAAATGTAACACATTATAAAATAACAATCTACAACAGGGGTATTTCTTTCTGTCTGCTGAGGTCATAAGTATCCCCAGAGACCTGCTTCTCACCCCATCTTTATATCCTTGTGGTGTATGAAAAGGCTCCCCACATTGCTTGGTCACCAAAGGAATCAAGTCATTCCTTAGAACAAGGTGTAAAAGCAGGATGCTAGCCGGGCGGTGGTGGCGCACGCCTTTAATCCCAGCACTCGGGAGGCAGAGGCAGGATCTCTGTGAGTT
Source organism: Peromyscus californicus insignis (assembly GCF_007827085.1). NCBI lineage: Eukaryota > Metazoa > Chordata > Mammalia > Rodentia > Cricetidae > Peromyscus > Peromyscus californicus. The sequence continues at coordinate 72,202,369 of NW_026294413.1, read as the reverse complement.
CGAGGCCAGCCTGGTCTACAGCGCGAGATCCAGGAAAGGCGCAAAGCTACACAGAGAAACCCTGTCTCGAAAAACCAAAAAAAAAAAAAAAAAAAAAAAGCAGGATGCTAGTAGGTCTGCATTCGGGCCTAACTAAGTCTATATTTGTGTCCTTATCGATAGTAATATGATGACATTTCAAGTTACAAGATAAAGAGGGGCCAGAAAGACGACTCAGTGGTTGAGAGCACTTGTTCTCTTAAAGAGGACCCAGGTTTAGTCCCAGCACCCACATGGTGGCTCACAACCATCTGCAACTCCAGTTCTATACCTTCTTCTGCCTCCATGGCCATCAGCCACACACACAGTACACATACATCCATGCAGGCAAAACACTCAAATACAAAATTAAATAAATAGATCCATTTGAAAACATTAAAAGGAATAGAAAAAGAGGGCCAGCAAGATGGAGGAGCTGACTGCCTAGTCTGACAGTGTGAGTTCAGTGCCTGGGACCCACGTGGAGGGGGGAGAGAAGCAGCTCCCACAGCTGTCTCACACACACACACACACACACACACACACACACACACAAAAAAAAAAAAAACCACTTATTTTTTTTTATTTTAAAGGATAGAGAAAGATAGTAAAAATTTATGTAGATTAATTTTGTTAGAAGATGATATGACCCCTCCTCAAGGATCTAATTTCAGTTTGTCTCTCCTGGAATATGGACCAGGGATTTCACATGTTTTTAATTTCAGAACTCAGGAGAGTAGGATGATGGCAGGTGGTGGAGGTGGTGGAGGTGGTGGTGGTGGTCACGGAAACAGAGGTGCAGGTGATGGTGGTCCAGATGGTAATGGCAGTGGAGATGATGGTGGTAGAGGTGTGACAGTGGTGGAGGTGAGGGAGTAGAAAGTATCGGTGGTGATGGTTGTGGAGGTGGTGGGGGTGGTGGGAAGTAATGGTGGTGGGGGTGAGGGTGGTTGTGGGGGTGAGGGTGGTGTGTTGAGACAGGGTCTCACTCAACCCAAAACTGATTCTTCTCACATTTCATTTTCTAGACAGCATTCTCATGAGGTGACAGTACTGGTCACTTCCACTGATTCACAAACATATTGATAGCTTCTTCCAGCCAGTTCTCTATTGTCAGTTTCTGTGCAGGGGTATATATCAGGTCATCAGGTTTGATGTCCAGTTGTCTTGCCGGTCTGAGAGGAGAATAATTGTCCTCAGACATCTTTTCACTGTCGTGACCATTTTGGTCTCTGTGTCAGAGTCTGTTCCCCAGAACAGATGTGGGGAACTCCCAGCACTTGTCCACTACTCGGCTCTTCCTCTAAGATGTGGATACAAGATAGTCCACGATGCACTTCTAAAGAAGTTCCTATGTGACCATGACTCATGCTCTGAAGATCAACGATCCATTAAGGCTTCCTCAGATGTCCCCTGGTCACACAGTGGAGGGAGGCAAGAGCATAGTCTCTCAGACCCAGCAACTCCAGCAGCATCCAGCATCTACTGCAGTTGGAGGGAGCGTTGGGGTAAACAGGTAAAGAGAGGGCATGTTGGAAGGAGTCCTGTGTACATTTCCAAGGGAGATGGTCCAGGGCCCTTTCTTCCTCTCTCTCATCCTGGTACACAGATGTCTCACAAAGTCCCTACACAGACCAGACAGGAATCCCTGATGGAAGTGTGGACAATCTAGTGATTCCCCTGTAAAGATGGCATACAAAGGATCACTTCACATACTATAATAGTGACATTTTAGCCCATGATAGGATCTCAGTTATAAGAATAAGATTCTGGGGCTGGAGAGATGGCTCAGATGTTAAAAAAGAATAGGATTCTGGGGGTAAAAAGCTTTGGGATTTAGTTCAAATCTTTGATTTTTCTAATCGTAGAATCTTGGCATAGCCTTAGGTATACCAGACTTTTTCTTTTGGGCCACCAACCAGCTCCCAAATCATGACACAGGCACTTAATGGTTTGAATGTTCAGCCTAGCTTAGGCACAATTCTGACTAGCCTCCCCCACCCACCCCACCCCTTCTCCTGTGCCCCGCGCTCCCCGAGACAGGGTTTCTCTGTGTAACAGCCCTAGCTGTCCGGAAACTAGTTCTGTAGACCAGGCTGGCCTCAAACTCACAGAGATCCGACTGCTTCCACCTCCCGAGTGCTGGGATTAAAGGTGTGTGCCACCAACATCCAGTCCTGACTAGCTCTTTTAACTTAAATTAACCTGGTTCTCTTTATCTGCCTTTTGCCTGGAGGCCTTTTTCCATTTCTTACTTCCTTGATGTCTCTATATCTGGCTGATGGCTGCCGTGCTTCTGGCCCTGAGCATGTCTCATTCTCCTCTCTCTTTTATTCTCCTTCTCTCTCCTTCTCACTCTCTTCCCTGGATTTCTCCTCCTGTTTATTCTTTCTGCCCACCAGCCCCACCTATTTGTCTTTCTTGTCTAGCTATTGGCCATTCAGCTCTTGATTAGACCAAGCAGGTGTTTTAGGGAGGCACAGTAACACAGCTTCACAGAGTTAAACAAATGCAACATAAAAGAATGCAACACAGCCGGGCGGTGGTGGCGCACGCCTTTAATCCCAGCACTGGGAGGCAGAGCCAGGTGGATCTCTGTGAGTTCGAGGCCAGCCTGGTCTCCAAAGCGAGTTCCAGGAAAGGCGCAAAGCTACACAGAGAAACCCTGTCTCGAAAAACCAAAAAAAAAAAAAAAAAAAAAAAGAATGCAACACATCTTTGCATCATTAAACAAATATTCCACAGCATAAACACATGTAACACATTTCAAACTAATGTTCCACAACACTTAGGTGTATGTGTTTTAACTTAAGTTTCTACATATAAAATACAGAGACTTATGTTATGGCTTAATCCATAGAAATATGTTTACGTGTGAGCAAAACAAAAGATTAGCACAAAGCCAGGAACGATGGCACATGCCTTTAATCCCAGCACTCAGAAGGCAGAGGCAGGCAGATCTCTGAGTTTGAGGCCAGCCTGGTCTACAGATTGAGTACCAGGATGGTCAGGGCTACACAGAGAAACCCTGTCTCAAAACAACAAACAACAAGCTTGAGCACAAAAGGAGCTGTGGAGACAGTAGGGTGGATCAGAGCATTTGCTCCTCAGGCATGAGGACATGAGTTCCAATCCCCAGCTCCCATGTAAAAAGCCAGGTTTGGGTGCATGCAGCAGTAACCCAACCCTGTCATTTGTGAATACATGGGTATGTCCAAGGAGTTGATGGATGCCAGACTGGCATCTGGTTCAGTGGGAGACCCTGTCTCAGAGGAATTAAGTAGAGGGTGAAAGAGCAGGGTAGACCAGATATCCTCCTGTGGTCTAATTGCATAGGCAGGCACACACGGGGGTGGGGGGAGGGGGCGTTGGGGAGGTTGCTGCAAGCCGCAATAATATGAAGTGGGATTTCAAATGATTATGACAAACTAATACCTGGAAGAAGCCAAGGGCCTTCCAGAGGTCAAGCTGAGGCTCAAGGAGTCTTGGTGATATTGGCTTTTGATTATTAGCCGTTTCCTGCTATGAGTTTCTCACATGCTATTGAGGCTTTTCCGTCATTCACTGGGCACTATTTCCCCTCTATTAAAGTAATATTTAGCCGGGCGGTGGTGGCGCACGCCTTTAATCCCAGCACTCGGGAGGCAGAGCCAGGCAGATCTCTGTGAGTTCGAGGCCAGCCTGGGCTACCAAGTGAGTCCCAGGAAAGGCGCAAAGCTGCACAGAGAAACCCTGTCTCGAAAAACCAAAAAAAAAAAAAAAAAAAGTAATATTTAGATAACCTTCTGTGCGGTAATGCAGCCAGGATCTCTAATTTCAGTCCTTTCTGTAATTATTGTCATTAGCAGCATCTGGCCAGGACTATCCCCAGACGGAAGAAAGTATCTTATCAGAGATACCTCTGTACTCTCTAAGAACAGACTTAAGCATCCAGACTACCTGTTTGAGAAGGCCTGGCAGATGTGCTAATTAAACTTAACTTTCTCCCTTTCCAAAGTCTTATCTCTAGTTTTAGATCTACCTTTAACTATTAACTCAGAACTAAAGGTTTCTACTTACAGGTGCATCAAGCTGACTCAGGCTGCCCAGCCACCCAGTACACTCCCAAAGGAAAACAAGGCAGTTTTATTTTCACTCATTACTGATAGACTCCTAACACTTTAACTAACCACTTCTAAGATTATTGTTGAGCACATAAAATCCCCCTTGTTCAGATATTAACCGAATTTAGCCCTCAGTTGATTCTATTCCCCATTAGTCGCTTCCCTTTTGGGTTGCAGATGATGGCTGGCAATTACTGCTCTTTTGTGTGGATCTTATTGTCCCTCCTTTTGGCCCTGAGGGAATTCAAGCCTTTGACTTTGCCTTAGCCAGAGCTTTGCTATTGCATGGGTATATAACTGCAAACCTCAGAGACTTGAGAGGACAAGACAGAGAAGAGAAAAGAGAATGGAGGAACTAGATGGGTAAGAAATGGAGAAGAATGAACTGAGATGGGGAAGAACTAGGTTGAAGGGCTAGAAGAGAGTACTAGAGGAACGAGATGGAAGATGAGGAAGAGCCAGATGGGGAAGAACTAGGTGGGTAAGAATAGATGGGAAGAACTAAGGAGATGGGAAAGAATTGGATGGGAAAGAATAAGAGAGAGAACTTAGAAGATCATAGAGAGGAACTAAGGATGAAGAGGAGCTAAGATGGGAAGAAAGAACGAGATGAGAAAGACCAAGATGGGGCAGAACTAAGATGAGAGAATTAAGATAGACCATAGAAGGACCAGCAGAAAGATGTAGAGAGAATCAGGCAAGAAAGGAGCTAAGTGTGAGAGCAGAAACAAAGTTGTGCAGAGAGAACTGACTCAGAAGAATAAAATGTATGGACTAAAGAGTTTTGTGTACGTAGAATCATTTAACATCGTCAAAGATTAGATTATCAGCTGGTTGTAGAGTCTTCCCAGACCCTGGGAGAGGACTATCGAGGGGCTGGACCCCAATAGTCCCCGTTAGAGAGTAGCACAAAAGATTGAAGAGTGGTTTTAGCAGTAAGAGTTCTCCAACCACCCAGGTGAGTGGATTTGTTTGTGTCCTGGGGAGGTGAGTATATCAACAAACATCATTTCATAGCTTTTCTCCCCAGAAATCTCAAAGAGCAGGGAAGTTTACTCTCATCTCTCAATCTCCTCTAAACTAATAAAAAGCAAACTCTGATTTCCTCTTACAGAAACATTCCAGGGGCTGGAGAGATGGCTCAGTGGTTAAGAGCATTGGCTGCTCTTCCAGAGGTCCTGAGTTCAATTTCCAGCAACCACGTGGTGGCTCGAAACCATCTGTTACGGGATCCGATTCCCTCTTCTGGTGTGCATGAAGACAGGTCACTCGCATACATAAAATAAATAAATATTTTTTTAAAAAAGAAACATTCTTATCTACAATGTAATGGTACCAGAAACCCCCAAACTAGGGACTTTGGGAAGTAATTAGTCATGAAAGTGGAACCTTGTAGCTCTTTCTAAGTGCAGTTATAGCAAGGTAGTGTTAGAGGCCCTCATCAGAACCTTACCATGCTGGTATTGATTTCAGGCTTCAGCTATAACTTTTGCACATTGAAGTTAGCATGAGTCTCTCTCTCTCTCTCTCTCTCTCTCTCTCTCTCTCTCTCTCTCTCTCTCTCTCTCTCTCTCTCTGTGTGTGTGTGTGTGTGTGTGTGTGTGTGTATTTAACCCAGGGCCTTTGAATTGAACCCAGGGCCTTGTTCATTCTAGGCAAGCTCCCTCCCACAGATCTACGTCTTCAGCTTTCTTTTATCTCCTCAACAAGTTTACAAATAGATCCATTTATTATGTAACCCATAGAAACCTTGCCATATAATGATGTTCTTCTTAAGTCAAGGATTTTCTTCTTCTTGCTTAAAAGGATGCACAGTGTGGCTTCTCTTTGACATAACCAAAGAGCCAAGCAGCACTATTCTTAAACCCGGGAGATCTGGAGGTTTGTTTGTTAGTTTGTTTGGTTTAACATTTTTCAGTATGACTGTGTGTGACCTCCACATGCACACTCATCACAGCTCATTTGTGGAGGTCAGTACTCAGTTTGTGGGAATTGGTTCTCTTCTTCCACCATGGGAGTTCCAGGGATCAAGTCTTTTATCTGCTGAACCCTCTCACTGGCCCACTCAGGAGTAGGAGCATCATTAAGTAAAACTAAAGGTACTCCAACTCAAGCACTGTGAACCTTGGCAGCTGATCTAGCAATTCTGACAATCTGAACTAAAGGACTGGAGGGCAAATAGTTCAGAGAGGGTGACAGGCTGGACGGAAGGGTGACTCATGCCCCAGTGGGACTGGGAAAGACTAACATAGAGCATGATTTCATCATTGCTCAAAGCACTGCACAATTTAAAGCTGATAAACTATTTAGACACAATGCAACACACACACACACACACACACACACACACACACACACACACACACACGCCTTTACGTATGCACATACTTAAGCATGTATATAGACATCTCTGAAGGGGCAACAAAACTGACTACTTACTGCTTTTAGGAGAGAAAACTGGAATCTCAGAAACAAACACCTGAGGACATCATCTGTGAATAAAGTCGGTTTCTTGCCACACATCACTTCTGCAACAGCAACACTGTGGGGAATTTTCTCTCCACTAGCAAGCAATCCATCAGATCCCCAACCAGCAGCAGCTGCCTGGCCTCTAATTCAACACTGCTGTCATTATCTACCCAGAGACAGCATCAAATCCACAGTGTGAGAGCTCAGTCCCCCAAACCACCTCTGCTGACTTCTCACATGGTTACTGTGCCGATGTTTCTGTCCATAAACTGGAAGTGACATAAAGCCTTCCTCAGTAAGTTATTTCCTCAAGTGGATCACAGAACTCGGGAAACACATCTCCTGGTTTTTTTATACAAGATACCCCAAATGCAAAGATGGAGAGCTGTATAGGGTGAGGTGTGGGGCCAGCAGGCACATGGCCTTCATGCCCTCTCCAGCATGCCTCCCTTCAGGAAGTGCCACATGTCCAGCAGTCCTGTTGGCTTTCTTATGGAGACTTCACTGCGTAGTCATGACAGAAGCATGTAGGACAATGCGGGAATATGATTGGACAAAACATCGCTGTCTGATGATAAAAACCTCTGTGGAGAAATCCACAGACATCCGTCTGTCCACCTTCTTGGCTTTTCTGTACAGCATTCCTTCATCCTGGGAGTGCAGCCAGATCTCTCCTGAGGTGAAGGGTCTTAACACATCCTGTTACACGTGGTTGTTCAGAAATTTTTCTTTTTTTCTTTTTCTTTTCTCTTCTCTTCTCTTTTTCTTTCTTTCTTTCATCCTTCCTTTCTTTCTTATTTTTTGTTTGCTTTTTGTTTTGTTTTGTTTGTTTGTTTTGGTTTTTCAAGACAGGGTTTTCCTGTTTAGTCCTTGCTGTCCTGAAACTCACTTTGTAGACCAGGCTGGCCTTGAACTCAGAGATCCGCCTGCCTCTGCCTCCCAAATGCTGGCATCAAAGGCGTGCACCACCACTGCCCGGCTTTTTTTTTTTTTTTTTTTTCTCTCCAAAAGATTTATTTATTTATATAGTGTTCTGTCTGCATGTATGCCTACTCACCAGAAGAGGGCACCAGATCTCATTATAGATGGTTGTGAGCCACCCTGTGGTTGCTAAGTATTGAACTCATGACCTCTGGAAGAACAGCCAGCAGTCGGTGCTCTTAACCTCTGAGCTTTGTTTTGTTTTTGAGACAGGATTTCTCTGTTATCCTGTCTATTCTGGAACTCTGTAGACCAGATGGCCTGGAATTGAGAGATCTGCCTGCCCTCTGCCACCTAAGAGCTACGATTAAATGCATGCACCACCACACTGGGCCAGTAGTTTTCTTTATGGTTAGCTCCAATAGAGAAAATGTGAGGAATTAAAGGTCTGATGCCCCATTTTAGGAAAGAGAAAGTGTAGTTTCTATGATCTGCCTTGGAAAGGAAATTTTAAGCCAGGAACTGTGAATAAAATGAATGTGTATGTGTGTGTGTGACATACTTTCATTGCACATACTTAATTTACATGTAGTTTTATAAACACATAAAATATGTCTTTTTACTGTGTATAGTTCTTTAATTTAATATATACATGCACTATATATATGTGTATATATATATATATATATATATATATATATATATATATATATATATATATATATATATATATATTAAATGGCCAAACATCTGTTCCACATTCTCCCTCTGAGCCTGGGAAGAGGGTCTGTGGGAACAGAAATCCCAAACCCTGCAGAATTTGTGAAATGAACCCTGGCACTGTCAAAATGAGGCCACACAGCCTGACCCCAGAGCCATACCTCCAGAGACTTTGCTCTTAAGCCAGAGCAAGGTTCTCTGCACACACGCCCTCACTCCCCTCCTCTCCTTCTTTATGTCTGCTCCACTGAAACAGCTGAGGCTCATGATGCAAAGATGTCCTTTAGACTTGTCTATCTTTTGGAGAAGAGGATTGTAGTCAGATTTTTCTTTGGGTCACCAGCTCGCTCCCAAGCAATGACACAGAAACTTATTAATGTTGAAAGCTCGGCCTATAGCCTAGGTTTGTTCCTAACTAGCTCTTATATCTTAAATTAACCCTTTTATTTTCATCTACTTTCTGTCATGTGGCTTGATACCTCATCTCTCCATACTGCCCATACTGCTGGCAACCCCACCTTTCTTCTTCCCAGGGTCCTCTCTGTTCCTGGAAGTCCCACCTAACCTCTTCCTGTCTCGCTCTTGGCCATTCAGCTTTTTATTAAACCAATCAGAAGGCACCTTGGCAAAAACACATCTTCAGAGTGTACAAAAAGACTATCCCACAACAGAGAATAAATGTCCTGAAGCAACAAGCAGATTGAGCCTGTGTCCCGTGGGCTGCAGGACAGCCTTGTGCTTAATCTGCAGCTTTCTGAGGCCAGTGATGTTTTCATGTCATTCCCACTCAGAACGCAAGGAATCAAATGACCACCAATGCTGGTGAGGATGCACACAGAAGGGAGCCTTTCTACACTGCTGGTGGGAATGTAAACCAGTCCAGCCACTGTGGACACCAATACTGAGGTTCCCAGACAGCCTCCTGTAGGACCCCATAGCCCAGGAGACCAGCTCTCCATGTGAACCCACTACACACAGTACCGACTTCTCCAAGAGGACATTTGGACCTATGGTGACAGTTAGAGGGGTGGGACCCTACAGAGAAACCCATGTGTTGGTTAGCTTAAGTTCCCTAGTTCATTGAAGGATTCCAACATCCGGTAGGTATAGGGCCCGCATGTCATTTATTCTCTTGTATTTGAAGGTGTTGGTGCGCTTTCAGACCCTTCTCTGCTCCTAATCACAGCACTGGTTGAAATTGTCCCAGATCCTGCATGCTAAAGAGGAATGACCATGTCTACACAGAGTTTGAGTTAGAAGAACATCTGACCTAGAAGCAGAGGCAAGAGGAGGGTCTTTGTGGAAGCCATATCTTCTTTGAGAGTCGTGAAGTGTGAAACAGTCCCTTTCTTTGTGTCTCCTTCCTCTCATTGTCAAGAAATGCCAGGGCCAGTGAGATGCCTCAGTGGGTTAAGGTGCTTGCTACCAAGCCTGATGACCTGAGTTTGATCCCCAGGAGCCACATACTGAAAGAAGAGAACCAACTCCCATGAGTTGTCTTCTGATCTCCACACATGTGCCTGTGTGTAGCCTCTCTCTCTCTCTCTCTCTCTCTCTCTCTCTCACACACACACACACACACACACACACACTGAATGAATGAATGAATGAATGAATGAATGAATGAATGTTAAAAAGATGTTTTGAGGAGTGGAGCAAGCGCCAACCCCCGGGAGTCGCAGGCTGGTGGTGTCACGAGCAGCAAGGCCTGGCACACGGGCTGTACCTGCACACCGACCTGGAGCGACTGCGGTACCTGGTGCCTCAACAAGAGCCGAGAGGGCAGCGGTGTCTTCAAGACCTGGGAGGAGCGGTCGGTCCGCTCCAAGTTTGTTGAAAGTGATGCAGATGAAGAGCTTCTGTCTAATATTCCACGTACGGGCAATGTCAAGCTCAAAGGCCTCATCATAATGGGAGAGGACGATGACTCACATCCCCTGAGATGAGTCTGTACAAGAACACTCCACAGATGTCCTTTGATGATACACAAAGGGAACCTGATCAGACCTTCAGTCCGAACCGAGATATTATAGGAGAATTAGATATTACAGGAGAATTAGAATATGCTACAAAAAATTCCCGGTTTTCCGGTGTCTATCATCTCTCTATTCATATTTCAAAGAACTTGGGAGCAGATACCACGAAGATCTTCTATCCTGCTTGAGAGGAGAGTGGACTGAGCTTCGCCGGCATGAGGTGACCGGCTGCAATTACGAAGCATCAGCTAACCCAGCAGACCACCGGGTCCATCAGGTCACCCCACAGACACACCTCATTTCTTACAGGCCGGCCCAGGCTCCCTCAGATGCACTGTCAGTGAAGATGTGCGACCACCTGCTGGGAGGGACCGAGGAGGCTCCAGCAAGAGTTGCCTGCTGCATACAGCCTCGGCCAGGCTCGGTCTGGGGGTTGCTGCAGGCACCTGGCCTGTGGAAACCGCCTCACCACCAGGAGCATGTGGGTGCCAAGGGACAGACGTTCTCTAAGTCACTGTAGAAACGGGCTTAGGCTGGGTGGCATCTGGCAGTCATGAATAACGTTTGCTTTTCCAGTCAGTGTGGCCATGGGATCCCATGGGTCTTGTTGCTTGGGGCAGGTTTTTTTGTGTGATTTGTCCTTTTAAAAGAAGAAGGAGGAGGAGGAGGAGGAGGAGAAGGAGAAGGAGAAGAAGAAGAAGAAGAAGCTTCCTCGGCTGCAGGAATCCTTCTGCAAGGGTTTTGTGTTTGTGTTAGCCGTCAAGAAGATCTCCAACTAGAAACACATGTCCCTGCTTGTTCCTCCGCCTTGCCTTTGTTCAGCATTTGTGTCAGGGTGCCCAGTTGGTGTCATATGTCACACACACAAGTGTCCCATGATGGTGGCTGGAAAGGAAGGAGTCTCCTGGTAAATGACTGCTTAGGGGAGGTCTCTTCTCACTGTCTAGCCAAGCAGGTGTGAGAGCATGAAGTCCTCTCTCTGTGTGGGTGACCTGGCTGGGGTAAGACTGAGACTTCCTGGAGATTACCCTCGGGACCTCCTTGGTGTTTACGTGCTTCTAACTTGTGTTGTAAACTCAGGGCTCGAATCTGGGGACGCTGGTTCTTCAGTTCACGGCTTTTATTCACTGTGACTAATGAGCTTCCTAACAAATCCTTGCCAGACTTTAAAAAAAAATGTTTTGAAGGAAAGAAATAAATATCGTATGCAAAATGCCTCCGCTGGAATTCCTCCCCACATTTCCTACTCTCTCTTCTTCGCCATCCCAGAAACTGGCTTGGTCATCCTTTTCCTTCACTTCTTCAGTGTTCCTTCTTTATTTCTATGCCTCTGCCATGGCCCAGAATATTCTTAATCATATTTCTTTAAGTGTGTGTGTGTGTGTGTGTGTGTGTGTGTGTGTGTGTGTGTGTGTTCACGAGGGGATTGTGTGCATGTGAGTGTAGGTGCTCTCAGAGGGCAGATGAGGGCGTCAGGTCCCCTGGAGCTGGAGTGACAGGTTATTATGAATTACCCAGTGTGGGTCCTGGGCACTGAACTTCACTCCTCTACAGGAGCAAGTGCTCTGAGCTCTCTATCTGCTGAGCCATTCTCCAGTCTCTGCTGATCATGGTTCTTGCTCCCAGATAGGGTGAAGACACTAGAGTGGATGGGTCTACCACCCAAGAAAAGGGCCACATCCTTCTAAGCAGAGGACAAGAGATGCCCCTGTCCCAAAGGACAGTTGATTCTCACCTGAACTACTCAATAAATGCCAAACCTGCATTGGCAACTTGCTTTAGGGATTAGGAAGCTTTTTCTTTTATGTTGGGATTTGAATTAAGGTTCTGAGGATATAATGAATTTATGACATGGATAGGGGATCATATTTCTCATGGAGGGAATTTGGAATGCCAGTAAATTCGGGATGGAACACAGGAATGCCTGCAACCTTCCTCAACTTAGAGAATAGTCAGGTCAAGTGATGTTTCCATGCCTCAGATGTCTTTCTGAAAAAAAAGGTAGCACTGCTATGCATTGTAAGCTTGAAAATGCTGGCCTACTAATCAGGGTTGCTTGCTGAAATGTAAACTTGTAGCTCTGTTATCCAAAGAGCTGTAATAATGAACATGAGCCTGCTGTTACAGTTTGCACTGTGTGCTCCCTTGCCTTGAATGCCCCAGTTTCCTGTTTCAGTCAGGACAGATCATTTGGCTGGCTTCTTAGACTTTTACATCAGATCTCCCCATATCCTTGTAAATCAAAGCAAGTATTTCACAATCCCATTGTATGAGGAGATAGCTGAGCCTCAGGATGTTTCAATGACTTAATCAAAGTCAGACAATGGTGAGTCTCTCCAATTGGCCTTGAAATAAAGAGCTCTGGCATTTGCATTAGAATCCTCTTCATTCTGCTCAACCTGCAGTGACTCAGGCCTGTCATCCCAACCACAAAGGAGCCTGAGGCAAGAAGAGCACAAGTTCCAAGCCTGCCTGGGCAGCTTAGTAAGAGCCTGTCTCAAAATAAAAAGATACAAAAAGTGCTAGAGATGTAGCCCAGTGGTTGAGTACTTCCCCAGGAAAAGGAGAGGAAAGGAGAAAGGGAAGGAAGCAAGGAGAGAAGAGGGAAGGGAGGGAAAAAAGAGACAGAAGGAAAGAAAAGAGGCGTGGGAAGGAGGGGGAAGAAAGAGATTGCTTAACCCCGCCTTCTGACTGCTCCCTCCACCCCTTTCCCGTCCCTGCCTCCTGCCCACCCGTTCTTCTCCCAGGGACCACAGCTGCCTCTACCCTCCAGTGAGAATTCTTCACCTTCACAGGCTTGATGTCATGCACCCAGCTCTAGGCCGAGGATCGCACAGAATCACGAGCCGGGGATCCTGTAACTGGAGCGGCATTACACCTGACCCCTCCCAAGATGTATGCAATAGTGTCCGGCAGTGGTGAGGAGCAGGCTGAGTACTAACTTGTTATCTTCCAGGAAATCGAAACTGAGGCTGTCCGTGCTTGCAGTTAATTGAGTGCTTCCCCCAGCGAGTGGGAGACTGCCCTGCAGACACCTAATCACCCCAGGGTGAGTCAGACTCACATGATTGGCAGGTGAGGGAAATAAATGGAGGCATCCCTGACTCTTCTACTTATATGGAGTGGCCTGACTTCTCTTGAAGAAAATTATTCTCTGATTTAGCACCCCAGTCACCATGGGACGAGTCCATAGCTGGGCTGAAGATTACATGGAAATCACACAGCATACCACCCCCAGAGATTCGGGAACTGGTGTCTTAGTTAGGTTTTTCCGCTGCTGCAATAAGCCCCATACCAAAAGCAACTTGGAAAAGAAAAAAGTTTAGTTGGCTTATATGTCCTAATCACAGTTTGGTGTTACCAGACCTCTGAAGAATGAAACCGCTTTCTCATGCCTAGACCCCCAAAGCTAGGCACAATCTTGTGACATGGGGGTACGGCAGCAAAAGTCTGAGGTGAGCTTGACACAGAGATATAAGCCAAATTTTTACAGAAAAAAATTCAAAAGCAATTGATGTTCTGAAATAAAAACAAAAAGTACATTTATTGGAAAATATGTTATTTATACGATATGGCTTCTCTTTTCAAATGATAGCCTCCCAGCACACAGATAGCATGCACCTGTAAATTCTAGCGCTCCAGAGGCAAAGACAGAAGGGTCACAAGGTCAAGGCCAGCCTGGGTTACATAGGAAGACCCTATCAAATGAGGAGGAGCAGAGACGGAGACAAGGAAGGGGAGGGAGAGGAGGAAAATAGTGGGGGTGGTAGAATAACAGCAACAGAAGATGGAGCAGGAGGAAGAAGAGGAGGAGGGGGAGGAGGAGGGGGAGGAGGAGGAGGGGGAGGAGGGGGGGAGGAGGAGGGGGAGGAGGAGGAGGAGGAGAAAAAGCAGCTGATGGTGGTGGTGCGCACACACCTATAATCCCAGCACTCGAGAAACAGAGGCAGGAGGAGTGCCTTGAGTTTGAGATCACCCTGATTACACAGCAAGGCCTGGAACCCGAACCAGGATCCTCTGGAAGATGAGTGTGCACTTTTACCTGCTGAGCCATTGCTCCAGTCCATTGCTGAGCACAGAAAGTGATCCTTTATAGCATTTCAGTGCTAATTATGCACGTTCAGTATCCAAAGATTTATGTTTGTTTTTTATATATCTTCCGGGCATTCTGGACTCATGAGGATGATGTTGTTGCAGGGTTTTGTTTTATTTAGTTAAGTTAAACAAAACTTTGAATTAAGAACATGGTGATAATGCCAGGTGTAAGAGCTCATACCTTTAACTCCAGTACTTGAGAGGCATACGGATCTCTGTTAGAGGCTAGCCTGGTCTACATATCAAGTTCCAGATCAGCCAGGGATACATAGTCAGATCCTGTCTCAAAACAATCAAAAACAAAGCAGAAGAACACAGTGGCATGTACCTAGAATCCCAGAACTCCAGAGACAGAGGCAGGATTGTGAGTTGAAAGTCAGCTTGGGCAATACTGCAAGATTGTCTCAAAAAGCAACAACAAAAAGACACACATTTAGGTCTAAGTCAGTGTGTTAGTTACTGTTCTATTACTGTGATAAATCATCATGATCAGAGCAATTTGTAAAAGAAAGTGTTTACTTGAGGTTAATGATTCCAGAGGATTCGCATCCACACTTTTGGAATAAAGGCATGGTATCAGAAACAGTTGGGAGCTCACAGATGGAACTGCAAGCAGAAGGCAGAGAGCATGCTGGGAATGGCACCAGTTTTCTGAAACCTCAAAGCCCACCCCCAGTGATCCACGTCCTCCAACAAGGCCACACCCACTAATCCTTCCATAACAGTTCAAACAACTGAGATCAAAGAATTCAAACATAGCACAGTGGTGGCACATTCCTTTGATCCCAGCACTCAGGAGGCAGAGGTAGGAGGAGTTTGTGAGTTTGAGGCCAGCCTGGTCTACAAATGGAGTTCCAGGACAGAGCTGTTACACAGAGAACCCCTGTCTCAAAAAAACAAACAAAGAATTCAAATATATGAGCCCATGGGGTCATTCCCATCCAAACCACCACAGTCAACTCTTGAGATATTACATTTCCAATGAAAAGGAACAATGCCAAGTAGGCCATTAGGGGGGAGTGGGGAGGAAAGCATATCTCTATTAGCAGTTGGACAGGGAAAAGAGGGATGTCATTCACAGACACCACCAGTTCTCGGATTTCTTCTCATTCCCCAATGTTCAGTCTTACCTGGCCCCAAAACTGTTGAAGTTTATATATATATGTTTTTAAGATGATATGGATGAAGAATAACAACTTAAATATATAGTCATGTCCCTCTGAATTCCCAAAGTACATATAAAAACAATAGCAATAAATGTATTGACGGTTTACTTTGACCCGGACATATTCATATTTAGTCATTACAATAACCCTCTAAAGGCATCAACTGTCACTGCTTTAGAATCTCACGGTCAAACGCCAAGCCCCAGGGGTCCTATCCTATGTTCTGATACCTGCCTGTAACAACAACAACAAAACAACCCAGTCAATCTTCTATCATGACAGACCTGTACAGGGCAATGATATTTACTGTTTCAGCACAAGCCAGTAATTTAACATCAAACCAAAGTACAAGAAATGCCAAGTGTAGGCTAGGCATAGTGGCACAGCCATTAAACTCAGCACTTGGGAGACAGAGGCTGGCAGATCTCTGGGCGGTCTAAGCCAGGTTGGTCTGGGTAGTGAGTTCCAGGCCTGTCAGGGCTATGTAGAGACCCTCTCTGAAAAAAAAACAAACAAACAAAAACAAACAAGAAAGAAAAAGAAAAACTCGAAAAGGACTGCAGTAGATAGCACATTTCCACAGCTGATAAAAATCAAATCTCTACGACTCAAATACAAACCAGGCGTGTAAGTATCCAGCTAATACAGTTGCTCATATGTGGTCCTGTAATTATTCTATCTGGACTGATGACTATGCAGGGTACTCTCCTACCCGCAAAAGGTTAAAACCACAGCCTTGTAAAGTGCTGCTGGCTGCCAGGAATCCTGCCAGGAATCGGGGAGTTTACAGCGCCGCGAGGCCTTTTTAATGCCACTTTGGAACATTTAGCATAAAATTCTTCATTTGCATTCCAAGGATCAACAACACCCAACATGGTGCATTGTTTAACGGTGTAAGTCGGACTTTCAATTCCCTAGCGTTTAATTCAGCTGTCACCTAATAAGTTCATGATCGTGTGCACATTTAACCACGTGAAAAATTAGGTTAGTAACAGAGAGGTTTGTGGGAGGAATTCAGTGTAAGTTCTTAACAGAAAACCTGGAACATACTCGGAAAGACAACTAATAAGTGGAAGAAAAAGTAAACCAATTAGGCTTTATATTTATTAAATTGCTAACTATAATAATTATTAGCTTTCGGTCATGTAAATCTGATTTTTGTTACGGTATTCTCCCGTTTTACACAGGGAAACGAGCCAAGGCTCAGAATTCTCCAGCACCGACGAAGACAAAGGAAGTCAACACGTTGTCTTCACCTGCCCACCCAACTCTCAGCCCCGCCCCTGCCCCTGCCCACTGGTCCCCGCCCCCAACACGCTCCTCCCGCGCTGGTCCCCGCCCCCAGGCCCGCGCAGGTTTAAGACCACGCCCCTTCTGGCGACCAAGCCCCTCCCATGTACGGCTTCCGTCGCAAAAAGATGTACATAGAGATCGCTTATTGGCTGCTAGCAAACACTCCCTCTTCTCATTAGTTGATACCGTCCGGGTCGAAGTTCCACGGAAGATGCTTTTAGCTACTTGGCCTGAGGGTCACAGGCACGTGCACTTCCGTTTCCGGTGTGTCCTGCAGCCATGGCTACCGCCAAGGAGGTGAAATTTCTACTGACGTGCTGCAGATCGTGCCGCAGCCTTCGGGGACCCCAGTCCCGAGTAAGTGCATCCTTCCTCTGCTGGCAAAGAGCTGGGTTTCCAGAGCCATCCCTCGGAGGAGGAGCGACCTCGGCAATGCCTCCCGCAGCAAGCACCTGCACCCTTTCTGTTTCTTTCGCGGTCTGCAGGCATTCGCTGCCCTTGTGCCCGGTGTGTCCCAGGTAGACAACAATTCCGATTTTCTGGGGAAGAAGCCCCATCGTAAGCATCCCGGCATCCTGCGTCTTCCGCACGTGCGGCTCCCGCAAGCACTGGCTAACGCCGCGCAGTTACTGCTTCTTGGTGAGAAACTGCGGGAATGGGGAACCAAAGAGACAAAACGAGGCCAGCACGTAGTGATGGGTCTTTCCATCTGTGGCCACAGAGAGACCCGTCCGCAGTGTAGAGAAGCAGGTGCAGGCACTCAGCAACTATCTCTGGAGCCGACACTTGCCAGTAGAGCCCGAGGAGTTGCAAAGACGCGCTGCGGATCTTGAGAAAAAATTCCTGGAAAACCAAGGTAGGATTTAAGACTAAAAGTAAACCAGATTGAAATGTCAGTGAGAAGTTAGGGGCAAGGAATAATTTAAATCTCTCAGATCAATGCTGTTGTTTCTTATTTGATGTAGTAACAGCAGTTGTTATCTGATGCCTACCGGAAGGTAGACTGGGCCAGAGGTTGCCCTTGGAGATTGAATAAAGGTCAGAGATTTCGATCTTTGGATTTTTTGTTTTCTTGATTTTTTTTTCTCTACCTCTTCAAGTCTGGAAGATTATGACTACATGTTGATTCAGGTAAAATAAAGGCCGTATGGGTGCCTGGCTAGTAAGTACTGAAACTCACTTCAGGAGTAGAAAATGATTACATTTAAGATTATTTTCAAGATTGTGAACTTAATATTGCAAATTTGCACTTTATTCTTGTATTCTCTGCATTTCCCGCAATACCTGGTTCAGAGTAGGTGTCTTAGTGTTCTGTTGCTATGAGGAGAACCGTGACCACGGCAACTCTTATACAAGAAAGCATTTTAACTGGAGCTGGCTTACAGTTTCAGAGATTTAGTCTCTTGTCAGCATGTATTCAGACATGGGGCTGGAGAAGTAGCTGAGAGTTCCACATTTGGATCTGCAGGCAACAGAAAGAGAGAGACTTTGGGCTTGGCATGGCCTTTTGAAACCTCAAAGCCTACCTCCAGTGATACACTTCCTCCAAAAAGGCCACACCTCCTGATCCTTTCAAATAGTGCCATTCCCTGGTGACCAAGCATTCAAATCAATGAACCAATGGGGACTGTTCTCAGTCAAACCACTGTAGTGGGTATTTGTAGAATTTTACTATGTGGTACTGAGCTCAACACAGTCATGAGACTTAGACTTTCAAGCCCATTTCTATGGGAATATTGAAAGTGTCTCACTCCTAAGTGTAAGGGAAGTGAAAATGTCCATAAAAAATGCCCTTATTCTAGCTTTTAAGTTTTTATTGCATGGGCAGGAGAGATGGCTCAGAGTAAAAGTCCTTGCCACCAAATCTGATGACCTTCTACCAAATGGTTGGAGGTAAGAGTTGACCCAGATCTAATCGCACACAATACATAAATGTAAAAGTTTTTAAATTTTTATCAGACTTCTGTTTACTATGAAGCAAAACTTAGATAGGTTAAGTTGACTAAAGTACTTATTAGAGGCAAGATACTGTCCGATACACTCTGGCTACGGTGGTGGTTTACTCTCTCCCGAGGTTTTCTCTGGGTCTGACCTCTCTGAGCTTTGAGCACTTTCTCAGGTGAGAGTGGAGGAGGATTGGGTAGGCAGTGTACTACATTGGATCTGACCAGTTCTCGCTGGTCCTCACCTCCAGCCCTTCTCACCCTAGACTCGACTCAGACAGAGGAAAAACTTCGCGGGGCAGTGCTGCAGGCGCTGCGCAGAACCACCTACCATTGGCAGAGACTCAAGTAAGGACTGGCAGGAAGTGTACAAAGAAGAAAGGTTGAATCTGAGGAGCGCTAAGAGAATTAGTCACCTTGTGATGGAGAGCGCACCCTGGACACTGTTCTGTATTGGAAAGTGAAACCCAGAAGAGTCTTTTCCAAATTTTTCATTTCCTAAACTTTCTGGGGTCACTGTGGGGCTGGGTTTATTTCCTAGTGGGGATGACTCTGATTTTTTTTTCTTTTTTTTTTTTTTTTGCAGCTATAATGAGGAACTGAGTCTGATATATATGGCAGCCAGATTGGATGGTGGCTTCGCAGCAGTTTTCAGGGCCTTCCATGAGGTGCAAGTCTCTCAGCTTCCCACCTGACCCCTTTTATCATTGGTTCTATTCTCTGTAAATTAGTCTTTTGTGATAGGAGTCCTTGGAATGTTATGAGCACATTAATTTATCCTTTAAAAAAATTCTGTGAGAAAGGTTTAGAATCACTGAGATGTTTCCCATCTCAAAGTATTTCTATTGACTCTCCAGATCCAGGCTCGAATTCCGGAGTTCCAGCCACAAACGTTGATGGACTTTGGATGTGGCACTGGTTCTGTTGCCTGGTAAATGGCTTTCTTAACCCCTTAGTCATGTCTGTTCATTCTAGAGAGTCAGATTTCCTATACCACCTCAGTATCAAGAAACTGGGATACTAGAGAACAAGCAAGCTGGACATAGAATGTTGCTGCCCTTGGATTAGGCAAGGCAGAAGACGATGTCTGTGTTAGGGTCAGAGTCAAAGAAGTAACCCATGAAAAAGGCTCAGTGCTCGGGTTCAAAGAGAAAGCAATTTAGTGTGCGGAGTAGATTTCACGTACCAGTCAAATTTTTTTTGTCTACAAGTCAGTTTTGGAATCATCTGCCTTTTATTTCAAAAGCTGTAAATGCACTAAGAAAATAACACTCTTAGTTTATCTGTGTGAATGTAGTGTCAGTTTATCTGTGTGAATGTAGTGTCCTGATTCCCCAGGGGTGGGATTGAGAGCAGGTGGGTCTCTTGGAGGAATGTCTGTGTGTCATAAAAGTTGGTGGTTTTCATCTTGCCATCTCAGGGCTGCTCACAGTACTTGGGGCCAGAGCCTCCGTGAATATGTGTGTGTGGACAGTTCAGCTGCCATGTTGGGTTTGGCCGAAAAGCTACTAAAAGGTGAGACCAAGTTCTAATCCAGGGATTTCCAAAAATTGGGGGAATTAGGAAAGTGTTTTATTGGGACATAGAGGAGAAAGCTATAAATTAAGATAATCTGGGCTCCTTCCATTACTATAGTGAAGCACTGTTAGGGGCCTTCGTGGGACTCGGAATGGTTGGATGGGGTTAGTAGGCCACCTTGTTAGTATTCCCTTACAGTCCTGCACCTCTGGGCTGGTGTCATCATCTGAGGCATGTCTCTTAGTTGAGTGTAAGCTTCTGGCTGTAAAGTTGCTGTTCACTCTCAGCTGCCGCATCTTTCTTCCATAGGTGGTTCAGAATCAGGGAAGCCCTGTGTCCCAGGTGTCTTTTTCAGACACTTTCTTCCTGTGTCACCCAAGGCAAGTAGCAAGTAGGCTCTTCTCGGATATAGTGTGGCAGATAGACAGCTGCGGTTGCAGCCTTGAAATCCCTCATTGTGTGTTGGAAGACAAAGAAGCAGTAGAGGAAATTTAAAACTAGGCATCGTGGCGCACACCTGTAATCTCAAGACTCAGGAGCTGAGGCAGGAGGATTACCATTAATGCGGGTCCAAGCTGGGTTACATAATGAGACATCTTGCGGTCAGGAGGATTTCGAGGCTAGGCATTTGTGGTGCTTTGGGAGATGTCAGGTCTGTTGCGTCCCTTGTCTGGGTCCTCAGGTCCAGTTTGATGTGGTCGTGTCGGCCTTCGCCCTCAGTGAACTGCCAAGCAAGGCTGATCGCACTGAGGTAGTCCAGAACTTGTGGCGTAAGACAAGCCATTTTCTGGTGAGTTGAAATCCTTTTCCCTCAAGTTCTGTGGGTCTGTGCCTTGCCCTCTCGTCATCAGGTAGTATTTCTCTTTTCTAGGTCTCTGTGCACTTTCTTAGGGTATCTATCCATCTCCTTTTACACAGTGCCCTGACAGAGCTGCTGACCTTTGTTTCATGGGATTCAGAGTGCCTGCTTGTTTTCTCTGTCTGTAAACAGGTGCTGGTAGAGAACGGAACAAAAGCTGGGCACCGTCTTCTCATGGATGCCAGGGACCTGGTCCTCCAGGTGAGGTTCCTCAGTCCTCCACCTTTCTGTCGTAAGTGACTGTTACTGCCCTGGGAGCTGATGACTGTGACACATTTGTAATGGTGACTCATGATAAGCAAAGTGGTTGGCCAATGAGAATTTCTAGGTCAAAGCCAGCACAGCACCTGTTGCCCTGGGAGCTGCACATATTCATGTCTCTGACGGCGTTCACACTGCGGGCTGCGGTTAAGTACCTCAGAGACAGGTGTTGCTCACTCCTCCGTCCTTTCAAAAACTACTTTGCTGATTCCTGATGGAAGGTGTTGCTGACGCCAGAACCTTGTCTCAGTGAAACCGTGTGAGCCAATATAGAATCCTAAATGTAATTGTGCGCCAATGAGGGTTTTTTTGAGTTGCTGATGGGAGAATACAGTACCAAGTGCCAAGTCCCTGCCCTTCTGCTGTGGTGAAGACAGTTCATTGTTTGGCACGTTAGCGCTGTAGCCAGCTTAACTTGACGAACTTGGCTTGTCGATATTAGAATTATTGTGAGGAGCCCTCGCTTCTCCACGTGCAGAGGTTGGATTTTGAAGGTGGAGCCCACAGGTTCAGCTGTATTTCCTCGATTGCAGGAAAAAGAGAAGTCCCCTTTGGACCGTCAGCCTGGCTTTGTCTTTGCCCCAGTAAGTACCACTTCCTCCTGTTCTGTCTCGTAGTCGAGAAGAGCAAGCGGGTGAAGCTCAGCCGTTCTCCTCGCCTTTGTCCTCCCTGCCTCTCCCGGTGATTGCCGCTGCTTTCCCGGCCCCTCGCTCCTGTGCGCCCTTCTTCCTGGCCCCACTGACACTTTACCATTTTAAATATACTTTTAAAGTCTTTATTTCTAGATACTGTTAAATTTATTTTACGTTTCATTGTGTGTATGATGTGGGTGCGTGTGTGCATGCTACAGCGTGCTTGTGGAGGTCAGAAGACAGCTTCCGGGAGTCTGTCCTCTCCTTCTCTGATCCGATTCAGGCCGTTGGGTTGTGCAGCGAGCACCTTTGCCAGGTGAGCCCTCCCCCCAGCCCTAACACCATGGATGCGTCTTGTGTGTGTTCACAGTGTCCCCATGAGCTTCCTTGTCCTCAGCTGACAGCCTCCCAGCCACTGGCCTGCAGCTTCTCCCAGGCTTACCATCCCATCCCCTTCAGCTGGGTATGTAGGGTATGTATGTATGCTCGGAGTGCTGCACAAGGAGAAATAGCCTGGGAGAACAGGGGAGAGAGAGAGAGAGAGAGAGAGAGAGAGAGAGAGAGAGAGAGAGGTGGGAAGAGCTGGAGCTCTGTGTGATTTCTAGACTGTGAGAAAGGACTTCAGGCACGGAAGGGGAAGGGAGCTAAAAGGTTTGTTCCCTCTAAATAGCTCCTGTATTCTTCTTTTAGAATAAGAAGCCGAAAGAGGAAACGTTCTCTATGGCAATCCTGGCAAGGGGCTCTCCGAAGGAGGCTAATCGCTGGCCCCGTGTCACCCAGCCTGTCCTTAAACGGCCTCGCCACGTGCACTGCCACCTCTGTTGTCCAGACGGGCACATGCAGCACGCTGTGGTTACAGCCCGTCGGCATGGCAGGTATAGGAGTTACGGCCAGTTGGGGAAATGTAACAAGAACCGACAGCCCATGCTAATGCCTCTTTCCCGTGCCGTAGGGATCTGTATCGCTGTGCCCGAGCCAGCTCCTGGGGAGACCTTTTACCTGTGATTGCTCCTTCTGTGTTTCCTCTGTCCCCTGCTGAAGAGCCCACCGAGAGTTGATAAGGATGCTAAGGATGCGTGACAAGTGTCTCCCTCCATCACGCCTGCCAAGGCTGAAGCTACCTGGTGTCCAGGAAGAGAGTGCTGGTACCCTGTGCTTGTAGTTGTTTGAAATTTTCATAATAAATTTTTTAAGAACAGAGGTGGATTTTATGATTCTTTAAAGACACAGGGGGTGGTTGTCCTGGCCTAGCTATAATGAAGGGAAAGCTGAGCTCTCAGTCAGGGAGACCTCGGCTTCTACCAGAGACACTTCCTTGAAAGATGGCTGGCCTGGTGGGGAAGGACACCTCAGGCCCTGTGAGAACTGGCTCAGCAGGTCTCAACCAGTGCTTGTGTGGGCCTAGTAAGTGGGAACTAGCAGTTAGCTGACTTCTTTACCCCTGTCTCTCTGCCAAGGTGGCCTTCCCCGGAGTTTGCCTCCTGTTTCTCTCAAGGTTGGTCCCTTCAGAACTAAACCTTCCATCTCGACCCTTATCTAGATCTCATCAGAATGCTTCTGTTTATTTGGTTTGTTTCCTTTTTCCTGTTTCCTTTCTAGAACAACCCCAGTTCACAGCAGGAAATGTTAACAAACCCCCGAATCGGTCAGGAGGGTACCACCAGGAAGGCAGGGGCACTCTCACTCAGCGGAATTATGAGCTATAAAGGGGAAGTGGCAAGTTGGTACCGTCACAGGTTTGGCTAAAAATCAAGGTGCTTGGCTCTCTTGGCATTGATGGACATCTGGTGGACCATTGAGCAACCTGAGGTTCTGCACACCAAGCTTGTAAAGTGTCCTGTGTGACAAAAACGACAAGGTTAACGGTTGATAATTATGGGAATGGCACCAGGGACATGGCACAGCTTATCTTGGCCAAAAGGAAGACGACGCTCTGCCTGGGCTTTTTGTGTTTGAAGTTTGTGGGTTTCTTTAAACTTTAGAGAAAGAGGAGTGTTTAAACTTTCATACCAGGAACAAACAAATGATGATTTCGCTGGTGGGGCTTCATTACAGAAACAACACAAAGTGGTGACGGCTGGGGCATAGCAGCCCATGCCTTTAATCAGAGGCAGGGGAATCTCTGTGTTTATCAAGGCCAGCCTGGTCTACATAGTTCCAGGCTAGCCAGGTCTACATAATGAGACTCTGTCTCAAAAAAAAAAAAAAGGAACAGTATATCTGTGTCGTAACACTAGGAGTCTTCACTCCTCTCTGGAGATTTCCAGGCCTGGAGCTATTTTTCTGGAATTAGAGGCAAGGGGAATCCCTTCACTCGCTAGTTCCCACAGAAGAGTAGCAGCCCTCTGCTCAACCCCACCCCCTCTACCCTCAAGTGGCCCCAAATCCTCTCTGAAAGGGTTCATCAGTTCAAGTATCAGCATAGCAGCCTGTAAGACTTGGCATAAGGTAGAGTATGGAAGGCTTAGATTAACTGTCCTGACTGCGGCAGGACCACATTGCCCCACACATAAATTAGCTGGGACATAACTACCATAGATTGTCCCATTTGAGGTTAGATCAACCCCAGACATGAACTAAGATTCCTCAGAGCTCTTGGATTAGTCACAGCGTTGAAGAGAAGATTTCACGGAGCTACACCTGGCAGGGAGTCTGGAGTTTCTGGTTTGGAAGCTCAGGGAGGCGGGAGGCAGGGGAGGGGCCTCTAGTTAGTGGGAGGGCTGGTGACTGGAGCTGAGCCCCAGTCAGCTATGTGGCCCAGGCCTGTGGAAGTCCGGACCGTCCAGGACAAAGGATAGCAACAGTCTCCTGAATTCACTCAAGGGAACACTCCACTTGGGTCACCTGAACTGCTGCTCACTGCATTTGTCATTCTGAGGTCTCTGCTTATCCTACACCCCAAAGATGGAGGTACTGCTGGAAGTGAAAATTGGCTGCCTGCTTGCCCTTCTGGTTCTCACCCTGGGCTGTGGCCTTACTCCCATCTGCTTCAAATGGTTCCAGATGGATGCAGCTACAGGTATAGCCCCACTCTGTCTCTGTCCCTTACACCAAGGCTTAACCCAGCCCTTCCCTGACATCTGGCTTGGGTTCTCACAGCCCCCAAAGACATCGGGTGCTCTCTGTTGCTCTTCATTCATTCCCACTTATCTCGTTGCTAACTGAAGAATCACTTTGGCTTTCTTCTTAGGTCGTCACTACAGAGTTCTCAGCCTGCTGGGCTGCGTCTCTGCCGGGGTCTTTCTGGGCGCAGGGTTGATGCATATGACTGCTGAAGCCCTGGAGGGAATTGAATCAGAAATTGAGAAATTCATGGTGCAGGTGGGTAGCAGAGAAATCAAGTGAGGGGCTATGGGGCCAGAGTGATCACCAGAGGCTGGGAGGAAAGCGGGAAGCAGACGAGCACAGAGCGTATGGTCAGCAGCTGTTGATAGAAGGGTGGACGGTGGTCAGGTTGGGCTTCCAAGGAAAGCTTGATTGCTGAAAGGGCGGGACAGGAGCTAGCGCTGCCTCAGACGCAGTCTGATTTCTGTTTCTGTCTCCCTAGAATAGCACAGGAGGTAAGGGAAATTCTTCTCATGATGCCGCTTCCAGTTTCGTAAGTATCTATTAGCGCCTATCTGGAGAGTGAAGAGAACCAGGGACTGTTCGTGCCCTTCTGATTTGTGAGGAGTACCAGGAACCTCTTCTCAGCCCAAACCATGCAAAGAAAGAAGGCGCCAACCTAACCCTTTGTGGGTGGGCCCTCAGAGGAAGCTCCTGCTCTACTCTGTCCGTCCTGCCCTGGACCCTCTAACATACTCACGTTAGCTTCCGCTGTGTCTAACCCAAGTGCCGGTTGGCCCCTCAGCCCCTCTGGGTCTCTCACTCTGCATGCCTGCTCAGCCTCGTTCCCTCTCCTGCTCTGTTGCTGCTTTTCCCTGTTGTCCTCTCTCCCCTGACCGGTGTCCCCCCGGGGTACTGTCTCCTTCCCTTCCTGGCTCACGGGCGTCTTTCTGTTCCTAGGTGGAGTATCCCTATGGAGAGCTCGTCATCTCCCTGGGCTTTTTCTTCGTCTTCCTTTTGGAGTCGCTGGCGCTGCAGTACGGTCACGGGCATGCTGGAAGACCCACCGTGCAGGAAGAGGAATGGGGAGGGACCCACGCCTTTGGATTCCACAAGCCCCCGCCTGTGCCTTCCCCCTCACAGGGTCCCCTGCGCGCCCTCATCCTCCTGCTCTCCCTGTCCTTTCACTCCGTGTTTGAAGGTCTAGCTGTGGGACTGCAGACATCAGTGGCCGCTACTATACAGCTCTGGGTTGCTGTTCTGGCTCATAAGGGGCTCGTGGTGTTCAGTGTAGGCCTCCGGCTGCTGAAGATTGGCACCGGGACGTGGTGGGCCGTGTTCTGCATACTGTCATTAGCACTCACGTCTCCTGTGGGCCTAGCCCTAGGAATGACTGTAGCTGGAGGGGCCTCAGGACCAGCGCAGGGATTAGCCCAGGCTGTATTAGAGGGAGTGGCAGCTGGCACATTCCTGTATGTCACCTTCCTAGAAATTTTGCCCCGGGAGCTGGCCTGTCCTGAGGCCCCTCTGGCCAAGTATGGCTGTGTGGCGGCTGGTTTTGCCTTCATGGCTCTTATTGCACTGTGGGCCTGAGAGATTCTTCACTGCTCTGATGGACCTATCTAGGATGGCTTCTCCTGAGGACACCCCTAAATGACTTTGGTCCTCAGGCATTTTTTCAGTGAGACTAAGCATTTACTAGGCACGGACTATCCCAGATTTTATATGTGTGAGACCCTGTTCTTGCTCAAGACTTAGAAAGGATGTTTTGTCTGAGTGCCTGTTTAACTGGAACATTGGTGTGAAGACCATCACTCCGGAGTTGCTCTTATGTGTAATAAAATGCCCATTTTACCCTTTCCCTTCAACCATGCTGTAATTCACATCTCTGATAGGGAAAAAGGAGTGTGGGTAGAACTGGGACCTGTAGTCATTTCAGTGGTTACAGGCCATCCCCCCAGACATAGAAGGATTGCTAAAACTTCAACAGCCCTTTGTTCCCTTACCCATGGGAGCTGAGAATTAGAACAGCATTTAGAGGAGGAAGGGTGTCTAAAACCAGAAACCAGGGGCTAGGTATTTTTCCTTCACTAACTACCTCACCCACTCTCAGTGTCTGCCTGTCATCCCCACCAAGTTCCTATTTTCACACTGAGTCTTGTGTGGCCTCAGGGACACTCTTGCTATTCTCTGAGCTTCTCTCTTTCTGGCTGCCATAGGCTGAAGGATTAAAGCCAGTGTTTGCAGAGGGGGAACATCGCCAGATAAATACCTAGGATGATTACTCTGAGGTATAAGCACTTAGTGACTTTCCTTCTCCTGCCTGACCAGCTGCTACTAACGACAGTGCCCAAAGTAGCTCGCCTGGAATTGAGGAGGGACAGGGTAACTGCTCCCTGCCCTCGCCTGGCATCTCACACTTGGTGAAGAGACGAGGAAGGAAAGATGTGCCCGGAAGCTCACTGGCCCTCACCAGTTTGCCCCTTCTTGATTTTCAGTGTGATAGCCCAAATAGCCTTAACATGAACAAACTCTCCTGAATCCTTCTTGTCTTGTCTCTGTCTCCTTTCTGCCCTATTCCCCCCCTAAAAAAGTGAGACGTCTAAATCCGGTCTCCACAACCAGGGATCCATGAGAAAGCAACAGGTGGGCAAAACCAGGAGAGGGGGAGGGGGAGCTCCTCCCTGGAGCTCTGTCCTGGTGTCCTCTCCGCAGCAGATGCAGGGAGTGAGGTGCCCAGGAGAACCTGGTGTGTGCCAGTGCACTGGCCTCGGCAGGGAACACCTGCAGCGTGACAGGTGCTGTGCTACTGTTTGTACACACATCACCTCACTGGCACAACTCCAGCAGCGACATTATCCCTCTAGTAACCCGGGAAAACTGGCATTCAGAAAAGGTAAATAGTTGGATCACTTAGCCAGTGGGGCCTCAAAACTCACTTTCCTATAACTGGATGAAAAGCTCCATAGAGTCTTTCCTTCCTTGTGGATTTCCTCCCAAACAGCCATGTTCACCCTGTATGTTAGAATCCCAGATCAGCTCAGAGAGTGTGCAGCATAATTGAGGAAGCTGAATGGAAGGGTGTTCAGTAAGGTGTGTGTGGGCAGGGTTCAGACAAAGCAAGGAATGTACAAAGGACTGTACAATACCCTGGAGCTGAGTAATCAGCATGCTCTTAGTAGAAACTGGAAAGGACCGGCCCAGACAGCTGTGTCTTTGATCTATAGGGACCCAAGCCGGAAGGTGCTAAAATAAATTATTTCCTTGTTCTGATTTGCTAGTGTCTTATTGAGTAAAACCAAACAGAATCCTGAGGCTAGAAATGGCTGGTACTGCTCTGGTCAAGCCACAGGAACACGGAGCTGTCCTGCACGTCATCATGGCCTGCTATGTTTACATTGAAATGATCTTGCCAGAACTTTGGCAGGGTAAACTGAAAGAGCTGGGCTTGTATGGAAGCTAGAGAATTATCCCCATCACAGGAACGTGTCTAAATGTGAAAGGAACCTGAAGGAGAAGCGTCCTGGCCTGCTGTGGCTCTCCCAGTGTCTCTGGACCACTGGTGCTGTCAGATACCTCAAGCTGCTGGTGAGTCGTGAGCTCTGTCCTCATCCCTCCCAGGAACTCCGGATTCCCCGTTGGCCTCTTCTCCAAAGCCACCAATATTTTCTTTCCTCCCCATATCTATTTCCTCCTTTTCCCCCAAATTCTTACCAACCAGGGCCAGACATGTGTTTAGTTGGAAGAATATTGTGTCAAGAGCAGACATAAAGCTAGAGGGTGGCTCCATCTGGAGAACACCAGGGAGAGTGTCTGGACCAACAGAAGGACAGACTGCTTTCAGAAAGCACAAATGAAAACAGCACGGAATTGGAACTGGCATTAAGAACCACGGCAGAAAGAAGGTGGGCAGCTGCGGGCGGCTGGCGCAGCCTTAGGATGGCTGGAACAGAAGATGACTAGGAACATGAGACCTCAAGAGGAGGAAAGGGGATCCAGGCTAGTGGGATAATCAGGAATGTGTGTGTGTGACAATTTTCACACCTTCCTGTGATGATGTAAAACAGAGGAAGTTTTCTCTGGGGCCACATAGGAGTGGCTGCGGCCCAGAAAAGATTGAGGTTACCACACATTCCATGTTCCACCATGGTGACAGCTTCGTGGTTTGTAGTTGCTTTTGTTTGGATCAGTTGGTTTTTGTTTTTGTTTTTTTGTTGGTTTGGTTTTTGTTTGTTCATTTTGAGTCAGAGATTTTCTATGCAGCTTTGCTAGCCTGAAACTCACCATATAAACCAGGCTGGCCTCAAACTCCAAGAGATCCACCTGCCTCTGCCTCCCAGGTACTGGGATTAAAGGGGTGCAAGACCATACCCAGCATTCATCATTTTTTTTTATATAGTAACAGGACAAAGTCATAAGTCAAAACTTCAAAGGCCTCGGATGCTGTCTGATGACAGTCTTAGTTTTCAGGGTTAATGAAAGTTAGTGATCTATTAATTCATCCCAAAAGATTCTACCTGATAGTCAGAAACTTGTCAAGTCAGACACAAAGGCGAGTAATGAATAGCTATCTAGGGGGCTAAAGAGAGCCGAAGGTACACTGTAATTAAGCACCAGACCTGCAACATGCCAACCTCTCCACAGTCATTTAAGTTCCCATCTTCTCATCAGCCTCGTAGAATGTTCAGTGTGCGAACTTCTTTCCAGGAACTTCAGTTCACACTGTCACTCTGTCCGTCTCTCACAGTCTCCCCCTCGTATATTTTGTATATAAGTGGGGAGAAAACTCAAGCATTAGGCTTCCAACCCACCTCCTGCAGAGAGCCAGCTTTCTATTTCTGCTACCAATGCGCTATCTTCTGAAGTTAACCTTTCTGTGAGCTTTCCTGCCTCTCCTTTGCTGCGAGGCTGGAGGATAGGTTTCCTTTGGTTTGGATGTTGCAGTCACAAGAAGGTAATTTGTGAAGAATGCAAAAGAAACCAGAGTTGAGAGAGTTTACTGGAGCCGGGCAGGTTGTCAGCCAAGGATCCACATGTTTGAAAGCTGCTTATTTGGTGTGCATGAGGGCTTGGGTTTGATCCCCGGTACCCCAGAAAGAGAGGGGTGAGCTAAAGCCCAGACTCATGTGCTGGGATAGCTCATGCCTCCTGGTCCTTCCCTGAAGAAGTTGTGGAGTATCTTGTCTCCCTCACAACAGAGGATAGTCCCTTGTTCTTAGATACAATGAACAGCTGCCAGAACTTAGTGGGATGGGATGTGTGTGGACACCGTCTAGTTCGCTAACTAACCTGAGGGTAGCCCATTGCTGCTAGCAAAGGAAAGGCAAAATGGATTATGCCTCAGGGGCAGTCTGTGGGGACCCTTACAAAGTCCTGGCTGTAGAATACTTTTTGTTTTGTGTTCTTAGTGACTCTCCTTTGTCGTATGTCAAACACAGAGTGTGCCCTACATTTCCTAGGGACTCATCATTAGAGTCTACCAGCAGAGAGATCTGGTTAAAAATAAGCTACATTGTTCTGGCCACCAGACTTCCTCACCAAACCCGTCTTTTCCAGTTATTCCTAAATCTCTTTTTAAAAAGTGCTGTCTCCTACTCCAATATTTCCCCTCGCTATGTTTTTTCTTCCACCCTGCCTACTGTAATGTCACTGTTTTGTTGGTATAATTATAATTGCTTAAAGATGGGGATATGTTCTGAGAAACATACATTAGATGATTTTTTTCTTGTTTGTCATTGTGAAACTTTAGAGAATGCACTATACAAAC
Source organism: Peromyscus californicus insignis (assembly GCF_007827085.1). NCBI lineage: Eukaryota > Metazoa > Chordata > Mammalia > Rodentia > Cricetidae > Peromyscus > Peromyscus californicus. The sequence goes on along the minus strand of NW_026294413.1, from coordinate 72,171,583 downwards.
CAAGAAAGCTCTGGAGTCTGTAAGAGGATCTTACGGAACCATCATCACATATACAATGATAGATATATTGGGCTGACCAAAATGTCATTATGAAGCTCACTACTGTTCCTTGAAAAATGTCTTTATGAGGTGTGTGTGTGTGTGTGTGTGTGTGTGTGTGTGTGTGTGTGTGTTAGTTTTGGTGGGTTTTTGTTATTGTTGGTTTAGTTGGTTTTTCAAGACAGGGTTTCTCTGTGTAGCCCTGGCTGTTCTGGAACTCACTCTGTAGACCAGGCTGGCCTCGAACTCAGATCTACCTATCTCTGCCCGAGTGCTGGCATTAAAGGCATGCGCCACCGCCACCTCGCCAGGTTTTCTATATAAAACTGTAAGTCTCCTTTTCACTCTGTTCTTCTGATTTCTCATTCTCACTGAGTAGTCTCTCACCTTACCTGCCCCTAAAGTCTGGAGGACATTTACATTCCTTGGGAATAAAACAAGATTCAAACAGGAATCCCAAATCTAAAGAGGAGAGAGTAAGCTGGTACTTTGTAACTCTGCTTCTGTCAAATTGTACCGTGCCCCCCTGAGCCTCTGAGTTCTTAGCAGGCCTGGATTTCAGGACAGCCTATGGAGAACAATGGGGCTGTAATACATGGAAAGGGAGGGGCCAGGTAAAGTTATGGAGGACCTTGCTGACCACAGGGGGGCACTGTGTCTCCATGGGTGAACTAGAACATGGCGGGACATAAAATAGGGTCAATTTAGGACAGTAAATGCCCTCCCCCCAGTTCCTGCAGAACATTTTTCTCCTACCTTAGATTTCTGGAGGAGCCGAAACATCTATAGTTGTATGAGAATACAGGTACACTTAAATGAAATTTGTTCCCAGTTGTGAAAATTACTCTGCTGACAGTATGACCTTTGTAGGCAGATACCAAGCAAAGATCTGTCTTCCCTTCCATAATACACAAGAGCAGTACAGGCTGGTTGAGGCCTTAGTTCTTCGCCTTTTCCTCACGTTTTGCTAAACGAGCCCAGTGATTATAGCCATGCTCTGTTTTTCTTCAGTGTGGCATTTCAGCAGTCTCGGTTGTCTGACCCAACCTCCATCCAGGAGCTAACTCTAACCCTCTCTGACACTGGCCGACAACACCTAAACAGGATTAAGGGTTGGGCCACAGTTCAGTAATAGAGCACTTGCCTAGCATGTACAAGGTCCTGGGTTCAATCTCCAACCCAAGAAAGAACAGGAAAAAACATCAGCATCAAGGACATAAGCCTGTCTCACTACCATGTCTAAAAGTGAGCACTTGATACCAAGTGGCTCAGTCTGCCAGTCAATGTCCTTGGGAAAATGGTACAAGTGAGGTTTCCCTAAAGCAAACTTTGATAACCCCATAATTTTCTATCCACATTGTTCCTTCTGACACTTCTATAAAGTGCTGTCTTATTTTTACTTGTGTGTGTGTGTGTGTGTGTGTTCCTAAGTGTTTAAGTATATGTATGTACACCCACACGTGAAGGTCAGAGGTGGACTTTGAGTGTGTCCATCCATCACTCCACACCTAATTTTTGGAGACTGGGTGTTGTCCAGCACAACACCTAAATCAAACAGCCGCCATCGCCACGCCTGTTTGCAAAAGGTCCTCATAGCTAGGCGTGTTGACACGTAGGAAGGAAGCAGGGTCACTGGACCCCCACCTGAGAATCCAGCCACTCCTCCCAACCATTTCTGCACTGATTGATTCCTTGAGGCCTTGGAGTCTCAGAGAGGAGCTACAGTATAGGGCCTGGAAGACTAAGAGGGAGCCCCATCTGAAGAGCAATGGGGAGCCATCATCAATGCTGGGTACAAACCTTCCAGTGTGCCTGCCTGCCGTAGGTCACCCACAGTCTCTAAGCCTAGTTGGTTTCCCAGGGGGAACTCTGGTTTGTCATTGGGACCTCATAAGGAGGGACTAGACAGTGCCTAGTTCCAAACCCTCAGGAAGAAAATTCTCCCAACACTAGGTCCCAACCGAAACCTGTGCCCACTGACTGGCCAGACAGGCCAGGGAGTGAGCACCCAAGTGTCCTCCTGTCTCCGCCTCCCAGCACTGGGATTACAGGTGCACAATCAAACCCGGCTTTTTCCCTGTGTACCAGGGATCTGAACACAGGTCTTTATGGTTGCCCAAGGACTTTACCTTCTGAGCCATCTCCCCAGCCCCTCCCCCTTTCGCCTCAAGAGCGCAAGAATCAACCTACAACAGCTACAAGACATCTGAATCTCCACTGGTTGTTACTCATATTTGTTTAACAGGCTCTTGAAGAACTATGCATAGTTTAGCTACCAGATCCCCTGGATTCCACCAGTGAATAAAATCCTCAAAGGAAGTTCCCTTTTACTGTGTCTTTCTTGAGTCTTCCAAATGCCTAGTGCCCTTGGAGGCTAGAAGAGGGTGTTGGAGCCCCTGAAACTAGAATTATGAAACTAGAGTTGTGAGCTGCCATGTGGGTGCTGGGAATTGAACCCAGGTCCTCTGGAGGAGTAGCCAGTGCTCTTAACCATTGAGTCATCTTCCCAGTCCCCTCAGTCGGTTTTCTTAAAGAGCATGACATTGATGACATCCCTGAAGTCCTATTCTTTCTCAACGACCCACAAATAATAAGGACGTCTTCAATAGTCCCCTTTCCCAAACATAAAAATATTAATAGAAAGACCAGTATCGTTTTCTTGGATCCCATGATCACATTGCGTGAAGTGTTTATACTCCACAAGCCATCTCCCAGGTTGTAGCACTTTAAGAGGAGCAAGAAGAGGACAGGAAAGGGGCAGGCTGCAGGCACATTCAGGATTAACAACGGTGCTCAGTTTCCTCTATAGTTTATTGTCACAGCAGAAGTTGTGGGAGACAGGAGGTCACGCTCTACACCTAACAGTATGGTCAGAGCTTGAGGCAGCCCTTCCCACCCTTATGCACCGAGCCCCAAGCAGTCTGACCTCAGCTCTCTCCCCTAGACCCACTCTGACAGCTACCAAAGTTAGTGCAGTCAAATGGCCCAGGCCCCACTCTACTGCCCCAGCTCCAACCCTTCTACCACTGTTCTTTACTCACTGTCCACCAACTCCCATTCTAGCTTTCCTTTTACATGCTGGACATTTCTGTCACATTTTAAGGACCACTGACCCACCAGCAGGCTCCCCCATGCCCCCCCATAGACATTCATGTGGGCCCATTGCCTTCAGAGGTCTGAAGAGTCAAGACAAAGCCACTGTCAGCTTTGGGGAATGGAGCTCCCCATCTCCCACCCTTCCACACACACACACACGCACGCGCGCGCGCGCGCGCACACACACACACACACACACACACACACACACCCCAACTCTCCTACCCTTGCCAATATGGGATGAGGAGAGGGAGTGATGGAGGCCCCATGGCAGCTATAACCACTTATTATTCCTCACCTCCAGACACCTAGGTCAGGGAGAGAAGACACAAGACTTCTCAACACCAAAATGGGAGAGGGGATAATTTAGGGGGCCTGGATCTCTAAGAGATATTAGGACATCTCTCCTAAGAGATAAAGGAAATCACAGGTTAAAGGTCAAGATTAGGGTAGCAATTAAAGATCAAGGTCATCTCCCTGCATGATCTGCCCATTTTCCTTGCTTCCTCTGGCCCAATGCCCTGATACACCTCTCAGGTTAGTGCTGCAGGAGGTGAGGGCTGGGTTCCCACACCGGGGCCATGAGGGTCATTCAACAGGAGACTTCCATGGTGTGCCCCGGGGGTCCAGAAGGGAGAGTCCCAGACTCGCTGCTCTGAGACAGGGTGCGGGAGCGGGACCGACTGCCATCAATGGACGCTGCACTGGTCAGAGACGCCGTCCGGGACCGAGAGAGGCGAGTCATGCAGGATGAGGCCACTGTGGAGACAGATGACAAGGCAGCCATCAGAGATGCATGGGGAAGGGAGCTGGCAACTTCAAGTGGGGGCCTAGGCGAAGATAAAAGTGATAACTGGGCCTAGAGAGTCAGTGAGCTTGACTTGTAAGAAAATGTGAGCCCAAGAGTCAACCTAAAATGGGTCTACCCTCCTCACGACCATCCTCTCCCTTCTTCATAGTAGCCTCTGTCCCAATACTCACTGTAGCCCATGCCTTGCAGGAAGTACTTGAAAGCCTCAGTCAGCTTGCCTGGCTGTGGGCACATGACAAGCAGAGGGGGTCAGAGAGATACCAGTAGACACCAGGAAAGCCCAAGGCCACAGCAGTGGCAAATGGCACAGATCAGGGACACGAATAATTCATCCCATTTCCCCATCCCACGGTTGGCGGGGTACTCACCTGAGTCAGCTGCGGCTGACCTCCAGAATCAGCCATCTGCTCAGGAAAAAGCCACCCAGAAAAGAAGGACACACGGACATATCAGATGACCCATGCAGAGGGCAAGGGGCTCTTTCCCACCAGCGTCCTCATTTAGTCCCTTTTCTTCGGTGACCCATCATGAACTCCCAAGGCTTAGAGGCCGGAATTTAGAGTATGTATGGCCCTGGATAGGGGGCCAGGAAGCAAGCAAGGCTTAGAGCAGGACTACTAACCTTGAGGAACGAGGTCTGTGTGGGGTCCAGTTTTGAGTTACATTCCACCTGGAATAAGTAGGAGGCTGGATGAATGAGCTCGCCCTCCCCACAGCCCTTACCCTCCAAGGGACCCTGTTCTTTTCCCTTTCTCTGTCAGCCCCCCCTCCTACCCGATTACTTCTTAATAGAAATAAAAACTCCTAAAGCTGCTCCTCCTGTCCCAGAGTTTGCCCCTTGGCAAGATCTGCTCCTGACCCCAACGTTCCCTCACTGCCCCGAAAGTCACTACTGACCACGGCATCTTCATGAGGGGCTTGGTCTCCTACCACCAGCATCACAGGGCACCTAGAGGCACACGGGGTCGGGGAGGAGGCAGTGAGCCCTGCCCCTCCTCCCCTACCACTTCCCAGAGGAGCAGCTGGAGAGATGTCCGGCTCCAAGGAGGAACCAGCCACCTTTCTCCAGCCGGCTCAGCAAGAGGGTCCAAAGGGGAAGGCCCAAAGGGAGGCAACTCACTACACAGAAAGGAGTCACAGACAGCTAAGTTCTCTACAAAGGTTAAGGGGTGCTGCTACCCAGGGACAGGGCAAAGCTGTATCTACCAACGTCTTACTTGAGGGTCGTCTCACCACCTCGCTCGAAGTTCAGGTCTCGGCGGCTGGAGAGGGTTCAAAGAGACGTTGTTTTTGGCGGGCCATGCTGTCTATCTAAATAAGCTACCTCCTCCGTAGGAAGCTGTCTCCCTGTTTTTATAGTCAACTATTGGTGATGAAAAGTGAATACCAGGGTCTGGGGTTGCAGCTCGGTGGTACAGTACCTGCGTAACATCTATCCACAAGGCACTGGGTTTGATCCCCCCTTAGCTAAAATGGGGGAGAGGAGACCACAGAAGCTGGCAGGCACATGCCAAAAGCACACCACCAATAATCACTTGTGCCCTAGATCTTTGGTCAGAGGCAGCTCAGGGTGAGGAAGGGCACAAGAATGAGAGATCCGGGGCTGGAGAGATGGCTCAGTGGTTACGAGCACTAGCTGCCTTTCCGGAGGACCCAGGTTCGATTCCCAGCACCCACATAGCAGCTCACATCTATCTGTAACTTAGTTCCAGGGAATCTGACACCCCCACACCAATGCACATAAAATAATATTTTTAAAAAAATGTGAGATCCCCTTCCTCCTGTCTTGAAGCTGCACATGACCCCCCCCCCCACCCTGCACGCTGCACACGACCCTCTCTCCACTTCCATCTCCCCGTGTGCACACAGCCCACTCACTTGTTGTAACTGTTCCAATACAACTCAATGTTCTCCAGGTTAGGTGCATGCGCGATGATATTTCTGTACTTTTGTATCAACTCAGAATTTCCAGAAAGTTCTTCCTGAAGTCCGGAAGAGATGAAGTAGGGTTGGAAAAGGAAGCCAACAATGGCTGAAACTATCTTCACACCCCAGAGCCTATCCCAGCTAAGGAAGCCACCCCCAAAGCATGCAGGTCCCTGCTGGTCACCCACCTCTACTTCTTCCGCCTTCCACAGCCACTTACCTGGCTGAAAAGATGTCCAAGAATCATCTCCGGAATGGAAGAGGTAAGGCCTGTTAACTGCAGGGCAGGAGAAGGAGTTCAGCATCTTGTGGGGAAAGAGACCCCGGCAAAGCAACGCATCTTCATTTCTGTACCCCACTATGCCCTCCCTCGAAGTCCGAGTCTGTTCGGTTACAGTGGCAGTGGCATCCCAGGACAGTCCCCACCCTAGATGTCAGAACGAAGGCCCCTCCAGACCTTGTGGGCTGCCCAATCCATCCAGCCCTTGGCATTGGGATCAATGTTGATGAGAACAAGACCTTCAACTGTGTCCGGGTGGGTCAGCTAAGGGATAACAGGAAGGAGATCAGAAGCAGCCACTCCTTTGTCTCTGCCTCACTGAGCCCCACCTACCCCCACCCCCCACGCCCCACCCCCGACTCCTAAATGACATATACTCTCTACCCTGTTCCCTATTTCCTTCCAAAATGCTGGAATTCCAGGAGTGTGGACCATGCCTACAATATTCTCTCCAACATGGGGGGTACCTCCACTCCCCAGTCTGGCAATTTTTGCTTCTTACAGCATATCGTGACAGGATGTAGGCTCCAGCTCCAACACCAACTCCAATTATTGTAGAGAAACTGTAAAAGGGAAATGTAGGCGTCACAGGCTCTGGCAGCCAAAATCTGTCACAGCCCAATCTCTTCAAACTCCTCATCATCCTTCCTGAGGTCATAGCCACAGAAGAGGACAGCAAAAGCCTTTCCCTTTGGGGAAGTAAAAAAAGAAAGGCCCCACGAATGCCTGGTACTTAGTGTAGATCCCTGAAGTCTAGGCTCAGCTTCCTCTTGAAGAACTAGTGTCTTGAAAAGAAACACATCTCTTCCTACACACACACAGCTTATTCATTCTCAACTCTAGGAAATGAGTTCAAACTTGTTCTCAGTCCTGATTCCACAGAGGAACGGGAGCTATGGATTTTAAAGCAGAATATGAAACAGGTGTGATGTTAGTGAACTGGACGAATGGAGGAGACAGGCAAGGAAGTAAACCAGAGTCACTGAGAACCAGGGTGCCAGGAAAAGCTAAGCCAAGAAAAGATCCCAGGAATCAGGCTGGCAAGATGGCTTAGCAGTCAAGAACACTTGCTACTCCTGCAGAGGACCCAGACTGGACTTCCAGCTCCTACGTGGTAGCTCACAAGAATCTATATCTTAAGTTGTTCCAGGGGCTCGAGTACTCTCTTCTGGCCCCTGTGGGCACCATGCATACATGTGGCAATGCGTACATATAGGTAGGCAAACACTCATACACATAAAAATAAAAATAAATAAATCTGAGAGAGAAAGAGAACACCCAGAAATCAGTATTGTCCTCTGCAGGCCAGAGGGCCCTTGTGAGCCTGATCTCCCGTCTCCCTCTGTCTTACACACCTGGTTCCCGGTGTACAAATGTGACTAAGGAAGACAGGAATGGGGACCAAGACAGGTCTATCTCGTTCCTCGGGGGTGAGACACCTGGACCTCTTCTTGCCTAACTTCCAGATCAGAGAGAGAAGCAGACCCCACCCTTCATCCTCTTTCTCTCACTTAGTAGTGAGACTGCTCTGAGAGTTCCAGTCAACATTCCAAGCCCACTGCCCTTCCTCCTAACGGCCAAGGTGAAAAGCACGGAAGGGGAAGGATATACTGAGACCAAAGTTAGCCCAGGAACCATGGTGACCACATTCTAGGGGCTTCCTTATGCTGAAAAGAACACTGGCTTGAAGGACTCCCGGGGCCTCTCACTTTAAGTACTGAAGGATGCAAGGAATCATGTCTGCAAGCTGGTCCAGAGATGGGTACTGGTACCTAGAAAAGAGAGAAATGTTGAGGTTACCAAGCTGCCCTCATAGACCTCTTCCTTGGAGTAAGCTCCATATCCTCTGCCAGCGTCTTCTCTGCCTCCTCCAGAGTGCACTGTGCACTCCCTTTCACCCCCTCCCCCCACACCCCTGCTTATGAAAAGGCGTAAGGAACTAATTCTTACCCCAAAGGGAACACAGGAGCCCCCTCTTCCATTCCAGGGGCGTCCACATGAACCCGCACAAAGTTCTGGATGATCTCTTGCATATCCCCGAACTGAAACAGTGGCTGGAAGCAAGATTTATCTAAAGAGAATCCACAACCCCCCCGCAACAACAAAATCAGAAGTAAAAAAAAGCATCCTCATGCCAGAGCCCATCCTCTCCCGCTAAAGCGGAGGACAAATTCTCTCTGGTGTGCCATTGGGCTCCCTGGCTGGCCATACTGACGACTGCCCCCAGACACACTGGGTTTCCCCCTCCCCTGCCTCTTCCCAGAAAGAAGGAGAAGAAACAAAGGTCTTACAGTTGAGTCCTACATCATGGTAGGTGAATATCGCTGGGCGTTTGGGTTTAGGGGTGCCATACACGGTAAAGGTGACAGAGCCATAAGGTGTCTCCACAGAGTGAGTCTGTAAGAGAAAAGGCCACCATCAGGGAGAAAATATACTGAAAATTTCCAAAAAGGGGAGGCAGAAGGAAGTGAAGAATCGGTTAAACACAGAATTGATGGATTCTTAGGAGACCACGACAGTGGAACTGGGTTGGAGGATAGAAAATAATGGAAGACTGCAGATTAAGGAACTCAAAGGAGAGAAAAGGGAAGAGAAAGGTGGGGAGTGGGGGTGGGGGAGTGTAAAGAGCCAGACTGGGGCCCTCTCAATACTGGGGGAGAGAAGAGCTCACCCTCCCGCCCTGGCCCTTGCCCCACAGTTACCTGTCCCTGGTCCAGGAGGATTCGGGCAGCTAACTCAGCCTCCTGGAGAGACACACACAGACACACACCACGGAGAATCACAAGTGGAGAGAGACACAACGAGGTGGGCAAAGAGAGACCAACAGAAACCAGACACAGAAGATCGACAGGAACGAGACAGGAGAGGATGGAGGTTAGTGACAAGCCAGGTCTGGGCTCCCGTTTACAATGTCTAGGACAAGAGAGACGGCAGGAGATGGATAAAGGAGGGATGTGCGTTAGCCTGAGAGCCGTGGGCCTGGGGAAGGCGGAGGCTTACGGGGGATTTTTCCAGAGTATGGGACAGAGGCAGAGAAGTCAAAAAGTCACCATTAACCTTGGCAGTTTCAGGCGTTTGTCCTGGCAACAGTGGCTTCTCCTCGGTGATCTGCACCTCCTGCAGCTCTGCCATGGTGGCCTGGCAGGATTAAGAAAACCATAAACCAGCCAGACAGTGGTGGTGCACGCCTTTAATTCTACCACTTTTAGGAAGGAGAGGCAGGCAGAGCTCTGTGAGTTCAAGGCTAGCCTGATCTATAGAATGGGTTTCAGGACAGCCAGGGCTAGAGAAAGAAACCCTGTCTCAAAAAATCAAAAAAAAATTAAAAAAAAAAGAAAGACAACAAAAAGACTGGGAGGCTGCTCAAGCTCACTCTTCCTCTCTATTCTCTCAGACCAGGTCAGTGCAGGGTGCAGAGGGAACCCAGGGCTGAAGACTCCGAGACACAGAGGGCTTTTCTGGCTCCCCTCCCCCACTTCCAGGGTAACTAGGAGGGCTGCAAAAGATGACAGAATCTGGACAGCACATCTCTTCAGACGGCCAGGCCCCACGGCTGCCCCTCCACCTCTAACACTCACACCCCGGGACGATCCTTCCTCTTGAATATCCCACAACACCCTCTCCTATCCTGGAGGGAAACACTAGGGTGGGGAAGCAAAGAGGCTCCAGTTTCTTAAGCTATATTTAGGGGACGCCCCACACTCCCTGTCGTAGCTCAATGACTGGGTACACTGTAAATGCACCAAGGGATAGGGCAGTGAGAGTTCACAATTGACTATGACCTTCAACTATAGCTCCAATGTCAGCATCTCAAGAGGCTAAAAATGACCAAGGCAATGTCCAACTGGAAGTACTCAACAGAGGGACATAGATATCCAATCCAACCAACGTCTCCCTTCCTCCAGCGACTCAAAAAAGTCTCCCTTCCAAAGTACAGGATAAGTGGCGTACATCAACACTGAAAGGTCTACAGGGCAGCAGAGCACCTGTACAGACTTGCAAAGAAAGAAGCCGGCAGCTTGGGGGGGTGGGTGGGGTCAATTTACTGAGCTCCTATTGGTTGGGTGGGGTGAGACTAGAGGTCAGGGTTCTTAGTCCTGACTCTGGGGTCCGAGAAAACATAGGAACAAGGTGAATGACATGGGAGATAGATTGGGTCTTTTAAGGACATACCGACACAGCCAAGACCCAGACTCCCAGGGTCACTAACCCTAATCTCGACTGAGTCCAGAGAACACGTCCTCTCTAAGCTTCAATCAATACAAGCTGGAGGGGCATGCGGGGCAACACGAGCAGGTCCGCGCCGGTGACATGGCGACAGCATGACTGTGTCCGAACCTCTGGGTCCTACCCTACTGCCACGACCATGTGACCTTGTCCGGTCGGTTACTACTCGGTTTTTGACAGCTCTCAGTTGATAAGTAGGTAGCACAGAATGACGTTTTCCTCCACCATTTAAAAACAAACAAGCTTCATGCCTTCATCTGTCTCTCCTCCACCCAGTCTAATTGGAGGTCTAGTGGAGAAAGCGGAGGGGGAACAGGGCGGTCCCGTAACCTCCGGACTTCCCCGACTGCACATGCCAGCGGGGAAAGGATGGGTAGGACTTGTGACTGGCCGCTCCCAGAACCTGAAACCTGCCCCCATGAGTCCCTGACGGCCGGTCCTCCTCCGGACCAACACCCTCGCACGGCCGACACGTAGCGCCCAGGACCCGGGACACCATCGCCAGCGCGTCCCAAACGCGTCCTGCACTTTGCAGCGCCTCCGCCTTTGTGCGCAGCAGCGGAGCGCCTCTCTCGGCCAGCCCCTTCCCCGGAGCCGCAGCCCGCAGCCCGGGGACCAGGACCACAATGCCCACCCTCGGGGCCGGCGCCTTCCCAGCCCAGCGGCGCGCTTGCCCCTCCCCCTACCTGCTGCAGCCGCCGCGGTCGCTGCCACCTTCACTTGCCTTTGACTTAGGTCCGCCCTAAGCTTTGGTTCCCCACGGACCCGCCCCGGGCCCGCCCCTGGGCCATCTCCCTGCAGATCCGCCCCGACCCCCAAACACACGCGAGGGTACCTCGCCCAGGCCGCTCGGGGAGGGGCGAGACGGGGAGGCTAGGGAACACACGGCGGGGATGCTCGTAGGCTCTCCTCCGGCTGCTCCCCACCACCTCGAGCCCCGTGAAGTGGGTCGTGCGTGGGGACCCCACAAGCCTCCGAATGACCTCCACGCCCACCTCAGCGGCGCCCCCTACTGTGACCTGGCTCTGCCAGGCTCACTTTTGGCTCTCTTCCTAGCCCCCCAGATTGAGTGGAGGCGACGGATCGAGCGGGGGAGGCCGACCCAAGGTGCCCACGTCCCACGATTTCAGCTCCGCCCGCCCGGAAGCAGAGAGCTAGGTCAAGGAAGGGGGAGGTGGGCGAGGGCCATCGCTCAGACCCGGTCTCCGGGCAGGTAGGGGCAGTGGTGCCAGCGAGTCTGGGGACAGGGCGTCGAGGGCGCAGGAATTCCGAGCGCATGGGGTGCTGGTACCTCCTCAGCCGAGTCCCGCCGCCTGCTCTCCGGCCGCTCTGTGAGAAGTTGGACAACAAGCAGGGGCGGGCGGGGGGGTGTGGAAATGCTGGGGGCCGCTATAAATAGAGGGTGAACGAAGGAGGGGGAAGATGATGGCCAACGGCGACTCCCGGGTCAAGGCCCCAACGCGGGAGGGGGGAAGGGAGGGGCGAAGGGGAGGGGCCGGGGACCCCCCAAGGGCTCTGACTCCTGTGTAAACAGGCGCGGAGGCGGAGCTAACCCTGCAGGGGTGGAGTAAGGGTTTGGGGAGGACTCGATGTCCTGGGCTGAGACCCAAGAGACCCTGTGGCCCAGGCGCTAACCCCTCCCAGTCCAACCCCGAAAAGGAGGGCGAGATCTGCTCAGAAAGACTGAGTGGTAGTTCCCCGTTGCAGATGTCTCTCTCCTGAGCTACTGTCTCCTGGGCCGACTCTCGTGCCTAGGTGCGTTTACCATCCTATCCTAGACTTCCACAGGATTCACATCTGAGACAATCCTCCCTTGTGCTCTTTAAAGGAAGGCTTGTTGGAGTGGAATAGTTGACGGCTATGGAGACTGAAAGTTGTGTTGGGCAACCAGATTGAATTTCCCCACATGGCCTCGTTCTCGCACCCCTGCTCCCAGGATCAACCCTACCCCATCCCCCTTCAGCCTAGTTCCAGACTTGCCATTTCGGGGGCTGGGCGCCAGGCCAGTTGAAAACAATGTCCAATGGAACAGGAGCTGCCAACTGCAACACCAGCACAGACTGCTCCCCCTAAGACCCCAAAATTGCCCTCCCCCCTGCCTGGGAACTACCCTCACCACCCACAACCCCCCTCCCCAAGGAACATCAATGCCCCTTTCATCCCCACTTGGCAGGTCTGTTGGAAAGAAGGAGAGGCCAAGAGGGAGGAGGAGGAGACCTGGGTAGGCTCAAATCCAGCTTTCAAAAAAAACACCCTAGACCTAAAGAGCTTCCTATATGCCCCAAATGGAGCCTCAAGTTTTCATCTGTTCTTTTCTCCTGCTCCCTTCATAAGTATTGCCCTAGAAACTGGCACAGAAACCCGGCACTAGCTTTCTGCCTAGCCCCAGCGTGCAGGTTTAATGCTCTCCTGGACAAGAGAAAGCTGGAACAGAGATCAGAGCTCCAGATGCGCAAAATAAGAAATGACTGGACAGCCCTGGTGGCAGGTAGAGATCAGGAGAAGCTGGACCGAGCACTTCAGCCTGCAGGTTTCTTTCACGTGTCTAATTTAGACGTACTTGGAGAGGGGGAGGGATAGACTGGAAGGTTCCAGCATCTAAATTCGTCTCTGGGTCAGGATGACTCAGGGGGAACCTGATAAGGGGCAGACACAGGGGCTTGGGGAGGGCAGAAGGTGGGAAATTTCCACTGAGATCTGTCACTCCCTAGACCTAGGGGTCTCTAGGCAGATGGCCCAAAGAAGGCTGGTTCTGTTCTGCCTCATTGTTCTTTACCAGCAGGGTAGGTTCAAGACAGACCTGAGTGCAAGTGTCCCGACACGGACATTATCTGGGCCAAAAGCAGTTTGGAACTACGCTTTCAGCTGAGTGACAATTTCAACCACATGCAATATGGGAACCACTGGAGAGATGAAATTTTAAAAACTGGTATGCTTTGGTCAGTTTTGTGATCCAGTGATTAAGGAAGCATATAAATATAGAAATGGCTGGAGAGGTGGCTCAGTGGTTAAGAGCACTGACTGCTCTTCTAGAGGACCCAGGTTCAATTCCCAGCACCCACATGGCAACTCACAACTATCTGTAGTTCTAATTCCAGGAGATCTGACACCCTCACACAGACATTCAGGCAAAACATCAATGCATATAAAATAAAAATAAATAAATCATTTTAAAAAAAAAAGAAAGAAAAGGCTAGGGAAAATAGTCTGTAAGATCAGTGTACAGAGAACCAGTCTTACAGCAGGCCCCCACTGCTCTCCACTAGGAGAGAAGAGATTTTCATTTCCCCAGGATGATTTTAGTAACCCCTGATATAGAAAGAACAAATTAGAAATTAAGAAATCCTTAAAAGTAATTTTTTGCAGTACTCTGACAATCATATGTGCCTTTGCAAGGCGTATTATTTAGTGTTCACACTTAATCTTGTGTGTACCAAAAGATTTCAGGGCCTCTAGCAGTACTTCTGAAATCCCCAACCCCAGGAGGCTAGAGCCCACAGGGCTAGAGCCATATGTTTCTATAATTCAGAAGAAAGGGTTTTTGTTGCTAGGGTGAACCACCCAGATGAGAAATAGGATATTTGAGTGGGAGAAAAGGGCCATTTGCTCCAGGCAGAGAGCAGAAGAGAAAGTATAGGCAGAAATGCAAGAGCTACCCTGAAGAGCATGAGTGGTAGTATGTGTGATCCCAACGCTGTGTTGTTGTCCTTAACTATACAGACGTGGGAACTGAAGCCCAGAAATATTCATGACTTGCCCATGGCCACCAGCTGATTACACACCTAGGATGTGAATCCCCACCAGATTCATTCCCCTCCAGGGACTATTCTCTTTCCACCAGGTAGCCTCTTGAGTGCATAACTGTTATGCCATTGGGGCCCCAGCTAAGAGCAATGTTAGTGAGAGGTGGATGACACTTGGTGAGATAGACTAGGGCCAAGTTGCCTCCTTGAATGCTAGACAAAAATATTTGGCAGTAAGAACCATAGATTATGCCTTTTGGAGAAGATGTTTTATTTTTATTTAGGTGTCTGAGAGAGTGTATACACGTGAGTGCAATGCCCATGAAAGAGATATCAGGTCTCTCTGGAGCTGGAATCACTGGCAGTTGTTAGCTGCCTGATATGGGTACTGGGAATTTAACCCAGGTCCTCTGCAAGAGCATTATGAGTTCTTAACCACTGACACATTTCTTCACTCCTGACTATCCTTGAGTCATGGCATAGTTGTTCTGTGAGACAGTGTGGTGATATAGTGTGTACCCTAATAAACTTGCTTGGGGGTTGGAGGACAGAGCCAGCTACTAGGTTAGACATAGAGGTCAGGCAGTGGTGGCACACACCCTTAATCCTATCGCTCCAGAGGCAGAGCTCCATCTGGATCTCTGTGAGTTCAAGGCCACACTGGGAACAGAGCCAGGCATGGTGGCATACACCTACCTTTAATCCCAGCACTTGAGATCTCATGTCTTTGCTTGGGAAGGACATACGCCTTTAATCCCAGGAAGTAATATGGCAGGATACAGAAAGTATATAAGGTATGAGGAAACAGGAACTCAGGCTCTTGAAGCTGAGGATTTTGTAGAGGTAAGAACGTGGCTGGCTTGTTCTGTTTCTCTGATCTTTCAGCTTTCACCCCCATATCTGGCTCTGGGTTTTTTATTATAAGACCTTTTAAGATTCGTGTTACAAGACAGGGTATCAGGTAGTCCTCAAACTAGCCACGTGTCTAAGACTGGCCTTGAACTCATCTTCCTGCCTTGGCCTCCAGAGTTCTGTGATTACAGGCATGTGTCACTGTACTCAGGTGTCATAATCTGCTCTTGAGCAGGAATAGTGTATAGAAAATCCTGTGTGGGGAACATTACTCTAATGGGAAAAGGGTAATAGAGCTAGTTTGTGGAGTAGAAATGAGCAAAGTATTGAATTTGGAAAAGTGGTCATTTGGAAGCCTCAGATAAGAGGCCCAGATAATCCTCAAGATGTGAAATAAAAAGACTTGGATCTGGCCGGGCAGTGGTGGCGCATGCCTTTAATCCCAGCACTCGGGAGGCAGAGCCAGGCGGATCTCTGTGAGTTCGAGGCCAGCCTGGGCTACCAAGTGAGTTCCAGGAAAAGGCGCAAAGCTACACAGAGAAACCCTGTCTCGAAAAACCAAAAAAAAAAAAAAAACTTGGATCTGTCTGGAGAGATGGCTCAGTGGTTAAGAGCATTGGAAGCTCTTCCAGAGGTCCTGAGTTCAGTTCCCAGCACCCACATGGCAGCTCTTGACTGTCTGTAAACTTAGTTCTAGGGTATCTGATGCCTTTCTGATATCTTCTTCTGGCCTCCCTGGGCACGACCCACGCTTGATGCATACATACATACATGCAGGCACGTAAAATGACTTTTTTTTTTTTTTTTGGTTTTTCGAGACAGGGTTTCTCTGTGTAGCTTTGCGCCTTTCCTGGAACTCACTTGATAGTCCAGGCTGGCCTCGAACTCGCAGAGATCCGCCTGGCTCTGCCTCCCGAGTGCTGGGATTAAAGGCGTGCGCCACCACCGCCTGGCTCTTTTTTTTTTTTTTTTTTTTTAAGATTTATTTATTTATTATGTATACAGTGTTCTGCCTACATGCATGCTTGCAGGCCAGAAGAGGGCACCAGGTCTCATTACAGATGGTTGTGAGCCACCATGTGGTTGCTGGGAATTGAACTCAGGACCTCTGGAAGAACAACCAGTGATCTTAACCGCTGAGCCATCTCTCCAGCCCACGTAAAATGATTTTGAAAAAGACTTGAATAAGGATGCAAGAAGAGGAATGGAAAGGAATATTTTTTTATTTATTTGTTTGTTTATTTTATAGACCAGGATGGCCTCAAACTCAGAGATTAACCTGCCTCTACTTCCCAAGTGCTGGGATTAAAGGCGTGCGCTGCCAACTCACCCCACCCTACCCCCACCCCCCCACCCCCGCTGACAATAATGAAGTTATAAGATTACAAACCGTTTAAAGGAATTAGGTCCTGATTATCTAAGACAAGAAAGCAACCAATCTGCAGTGGGATCCCTGAAGCTCATCTCTTACAGGGCTTTTGTCCAGAAAAGAACTATTAAGGGACATTTGGGAGTGCTCAGAAACTTATCTGGGGGATTTTGAGAGTTTGAGACTTACTCTCTGGTACATTTCACACTACTTTTATATAGACCTGTTATACTCCAGGTCCTCTGCTTTTTTCCCTGCTGCGGTTGTTTTTCCACAGCCAGAGGGATTGTGCATGCTGGTCAGTACACCTGGGAGGTCAGGCAGGAGGGCAGTGTTCAACTCAATCCCAGATGCTTCAGTGGTTGGATCTCCCCATAGTGTACATGCTAAAATCCTCCCTCCCAACATGATGGTATTAAGAAGTGGGACTTGAGGTGCTCATGATGAGGTTTCAGGAACTAGATTAGTGCCTTTATAGGCCAAGGGGATTCTACCACGTGAGGGCATAGTGAGGCCAGAGCCCATAAGATTAGTAAACTGGGCGGAAGTGATCAGGGGAGTTCGATCATCTGAAAATGCCAACAGGCTGGCAGCTTGCTCAGTTCAAAGGTCCTGTCTTGCCAGCCATGACTCCACAGCCATGACACAGCTTGAAGCTTTTGCTCATTTCAATGCCGTGGCTGGACATTGATGTGTCAACCTCTGCTTCTGATGCCAGGAGGGAAGACAGCAGAGGCAGAAGTGATGTCACGTTACACTGTGACATCATAGTGTTTCTTTTCTGCTGTCTTCACTCACTTTTTTTGTCTCCCTGTTACCACACCTTCTCCCCAGTCATCTGGCTCCCACATAGCTGCACACACTTGTATCCAAAAAATCGCAGACACCACCTGGGCCCCCAGGTATGCGAAAGTGGGAGGCAGGGAGGGAGGATTACTGATGCACGGGAGTTTAAGCTTGCCGGTAGGCTCCACAGTGGTGGCTGGGGAGGGAAGGCTCGTGCCGGAGCTGCATCAGTGCGCTGATGGAAAGCTGAGGGTGACAGTGGAGAGCAGCGGGGAGAGGACAGTTGTTCCTGGGGCTGCTGCAGTGTACCACCCCTCACCCCCAGTCCCCTCCTCTACTCTCTGTCCTCCCCACCCCCACGTGCAGTTGGCCATGGCCTCAGAAGCAGAGAAAACGTTCCACCGGTTTGCCGTCTTTGGGGACACATCCAGCAGTGGCACCGAAATTACCAACAAGAACTTCTCCAAACTCTGTAAAGACTGCGGCATCATGGATGGCAAGGCGGTGACCTCCACAGATGTGGACATTGTGTTCAGCAAAGTGAAGTAAGGGGCCAAAGCTGGGGGGTGAGGTGAAAAGGTAGTTGGTCACAGCCCAGTTCTTTTTGTTGTTGTTTGGGGTTTGTTGTTGTTGTTGGTTTTCAAGACAGGGTTTCTCTGTGTAGCTTTAGAGCCTGTCCTGGAACTTGCTCTGTAGACCAGGCTGGCCTTGAACTCAGAGTTCCACCTGCCTCTGTCTCCCCAGTGCTGGAATTAAAGGCATGTGCCACCACCGCCCAGCCAGATGGCACAGTTCTTATGATGGAAGATTCATAAGGAGCATCTGGCAGGTGCCAGGCACTGTCCTGATCCCTATTCTTAAGATTCATTGGCAGGATTAAAGAGGCCATGCCTGACTGAGAAAAAGGTGGATGTTGGGAGGCAGTGACTTCACACTCCACGGTTACTGGATTTCTGTCTGACTGGCCAGGGCCAAGAATGCCAGAACCATCAACTTTCAACAGTTTCAAGAGGCGATGAAGGAGCTGGGCCAAAAGCGCTTCAAGGGGAAGAGCCTAGATGAGGCTTTGGAGAATGTTTATAAACTCATGGAAGGCAAGGACCCTGCCACCACTGGTGTTACTGTGAGTAACGAACTTCGTTTTTGTCTGATCTTTTCCTTCCTGTCTCTTTTTCCCTCCCTCCCTCCCTCCCTCCCTCCCTCCCTCCCTCCCTTCTTGTCTGTCTATCTTTCTGTCTAGCAGGACCTTACTCTATTAGTTTAGACTAGCCTGGAACTGGCTGTGTGACCCAGGCTAGTTTTGGATTGAAGATCTTCGTACTTCAGCCTTCCAAGCGCTAGGATTTCAGGTGTGTGCTGCCACACCTGCCTGAAGGATAGCATTCCTCATCTCCAGCCCGGAGCCCCACTTCCCTAGCCTCTACTGCTCCAGTCCCTGCTCCGATTCAGGGCCCCAAGTCCTGTCAGCAGTCTAACTCAGGGGACAGACTGAAAAGCCTGTACTGGGAGACTTTAGCACCCTTGCAGTCATTCTGGAGGTGAGAGGACTAGGGCATGGAAAGACAGACTTGCTCCAGGTGCAACTGGCTACACTCTTAGCCACAGCATAGCTGTTTCACTAGTGGGATTTAGACTCGCTTTCAAGTCTCATGCCTGGTCTAGACGCCTCAGTCTTCCGTGGCTTTGGAGGCGCATTAGCACTGGAGGAACTTGGTGCCTGCTCCCCCGACTCCTCCTCCTCCTCCATACATTAACGGTTTAATCTCGGACGTCCTGCCTCTCCCCCCCACTTCTTCCTAAATTGTTTCCTCTGTACAAATAGTGCTCTGGACTCTGCACATTGGAGGCAGGGCTTGGGACTGAAGCCCTCTGGCAGTAGCTTGATCAGAATAACTCCTCTGGATACGGAGAAATCCACTGTCCTTTCCCACAGCAGAACCCTCCTATTTCAGGAGTCGATGGCTCTGTCAGAGTTCCTGCCCACAGCTGTGTCTGGGCCTCAGGAAGCAGCGCCATGCCAGAGGCAGCGCAAGCGATCCCAGCACGTGCCTTAGGGCTCTAAGACCCCCAGCACGTGCCTTAGGGCTCTAAGACCCCCAGCACGTGCCTTAGGGCTCTAAGACCCCCCAGCACGTGCCTTAGGGCTCTAAGACCCCCAGCACGTGCCTTAGGGCTCTAAGACCCCCCCAGCACGTGCCTTAGGGCTCTAAGACCCCCAGCACGTGCCTTAGGGCTCTAAGACCCCCAGCACGTGCCTTAGGGCTCTAAGACCCCCCAGCACGTGCCTTAGGGCTCTAAGACCCCCAGCACGTGCCTTAGGGCTCTAAGACCCCCAGCACGTGCCTTAGGGCTCTAAGACCCCCAGCACGTGCCTTAGGGCTCTAAGACCCCCAGCACGTGCCTTAGGGCTCTAAGACCCCCAGCACGTGCCTTAGGGCTCTAAGACCCCCCAGCACGTGCCTTAGGGCTCTAAGACCCCCAGCACTGCCTTAGGGCTCTAAGACCCCCAGCACGTGCCTTAGGGCTCTAAGACCCCCAGCACGTGCCTTAGGGCTCTAAGACTCCCCAGCACGTGCCTTAGGGCTCTAAGACCGAATGTGGGGAAGGGCTGTGATAGTGCAGGCAAAGGAGGAAGGCTCAGCCCCCACCCCATCCCCGGCTTGCAGAAAGCAACCACCGTGGGTGGCGTCGACCGGTTGACAGACACCAGTAAGTACACTGGAACCCACAAGGAGCGCTTTGATGAGAGCGGCAAAGGGAAGGGCATCGAAGGTCGGGAAGAGACCGCGGACAACTCGGGCTATGTGAGCGGCTACAAGGGGGCCGGCACCTATGACCAAAAGAACAAGTAGAGAGGAGCCGTCTTCACCTGCTGGTTCCCTGGCCCTGTGTTTTTAACACCGGGAAACCTAGGAGATAATAAACTTCGTGTGTGCAGCATCTAGTGAGTTCTGTCTCATGAATGTGAGGACCAGATTGGTCCATAGACAGAGAAAGGGAGAAGAGAAAGCCCAAGGAGCCAGGGTTTTCAGCCATGGACCCTTTCCCTGCTAAGCCTCATGCATACTAACCATAACGTAGTCGTCTCCCTGGCAACTGCTCCTGAGAAACAGGACTGGGTAATGCATTTGGAGGTAAGAGTTAAATCAGATGCAGAAGAAAAAACATTTCCTTACTGTGTTTACACATCAGTGGCCTCCATTCCTTCTGCCTCCCCAAAGGGAGTCATAGTTCTTGATCTGACATACCATGACCCAAATAATCTCTTAGTAGAGCCTTCAATGTGTCTCCCAACTTGCTCTGTTAGAATCCAAGTTTTGTTGGGCGATAGATAAAAAAAAACCAGAAAGGGGAGCCTAACACTGTTACAAATCACAAATGTATGTTCTGGCTGAGGAAAGAAAATCTTTCTGTTTGTTTGTTTGTTTGGTTTGGTTTTTGAGATGGGGTCTCACTGTGAAGCCCTGGCTGTCTTGGAAGCCTGGAACACTGGATCAGGCTGGCCTTGAACTTACAGAGACACCTGCTGGGATTGAAGGTCTCCACCCTCCTCCACCTCCATTGTCATGCCCACAGAACAGAAGACACTTCCAGCTGCTAAGAGCAGTTCTGAAGGATAGTCAGAAATGGGTGGTCACCCGGACACCAAAAGCAGGGAAGGGAATTAAACCACGATTGAGTTGAATGCGTTTTTAAACTTCTTATTTGGAAATGGTTACAGATTCACAAGAAGTCAGTACAGAAAGGAGTTCCCGAACCTTTTGCCCGTTTTTCCCCTCACGGTTCTTCCACTTTACAGGACTGGAAATGGGGCCGGCCTCATCATCTGCCGCCTGAGTGGCACAGACCCTGGAGTCTGGGAAATGTTGGGTAGAGATGAGGGAGGAAAGGGGGGACTAAGGGACCTTGGGAAGAACAGAGAAGAGAACTTGAGATGCTGATGGGCCACGATGAGAGAAGTATGGAAGGCAGAGGTTGGGGAAAGGTAGGCAGCAAGGCTATGAGTGGTCTGAGCGTAGGGGAAAACAGCCCGAGGCTCCCCGGTGAGGGAGGTCGGGGAAGGGTGGGGTATACAGAAGGGGGGATCACAGAGAAGTGCAGGCTGGGGACTGAGAGGGGGATATGAGGCGAAAAGGGTCTCAGGGTCGTAGGGAGGTTCCTTTTGCTGAAGAGTGGCAGGAATTATAAGGGAAGGGTGGGAGATGGACACTAAAAACAGGGATAGGGAGAAATACTGGAACTGGGTGCCTGTTGCTATGGTGTGAGTTGGGACCTGGGCCTCCATCCAGACGTCGGGATCTGGCCCAGTGGAGAGACAGGCTCTGCCAGCTGGACACCGTCCGCTTCTTGGGTGGGTTTTACTGTCACTGGGAGAGGGAGGCTCGGGGTGGGGGTGGTGAGAAGGTGAAAAGACCCTGAAGGGGGGCGAGGCTCTGCCTCAGAAGTCAGGAAGACATGCAGCCAGATTCCGAGTTTGGGAACAGGCTTTGGGGTGGCGTGTAGAGACCTGTATGAGGTGGGACTGGTTTGCGAGCTACGTCCCTAGTAGATGCCAATGATACCTATTGGCTCAGCATCGTGCTTGCTGGAGCAGAGCAAGTACAGCCTCTGGTTGGTCAGGGTGCTGTTGTAGCTGCAGCTGGTTGGTGGCTGTTTAGAGTCCAGGGTGCAGACTGTGATGGGGAAGGAGTCCTGAGTGAGGGTGCAATATTCGTTGTAGTTCTCGCAGAAGCTCTCGCTGTATTTGCAGAACTTTTGGATGTCTTTCCAGGGGGCGTGTACCACATAGTGGACCTTAGGGCAGAACCAGTCCTGTAATCTGCCCCTCACGTAGGCCATGAGGCCGTTGCAGTACCCGTGGAAACCCTTCGGGTATTTAACCATGGGGTAGTCAATGTGTAAGGTGCGGAAGTTCTTGATGGCCGTCTGCATGTTGATGCCTATCACCAGAGTTGGCCGTAAGACGAGCTGGAGGAAAAGGAGCCAGACCACATCCCGTGCCATGCCTTCTGCTGGCAAAGTTACGGTAATTAGAGACATATTCGGCCTAAAGAGACTGTCCACCCTTCCCAGAGCTGCCAGTATTCTCCAACTTTCCCTATAGGCCTCCCTCATCCTCTAAGAACTGCTCAGGGACACTTACAAATCCAGAGAGACACCTGCTCAAGGCCACCCCTCAGACCAGTCATCTACAGCTAACCCTTCTCTCCCATGGTTCACCACTGAGTCTCAGTCTCACCCGGTCCTTGAGCTGGAGCACAGAATCAGAGGTACAGCTGGTCCTCGGGTGAGAGATGCTGCTGGATGCTCCCTGTTTCCAGGCACCCCTTAGGGTAAATGCAGAAGGAACGGAGAAGAGAGTGCAGTGGCAGTCTCGGATAGCTCTGCAGGAAGAAACTGAAGTCAGGCAGGAGAGTAGGAGGCAGAGGTGTGCCTTGCCTAAGGCCACTTACAGCCTAGAGGTGGGACGAGGCTAAAAAGGTTTCTGGATAAAGACCAGTCTGGAAGGAGGGAGCATCCCCTGGGTTTAAGAAGCCCTGTGCTACGTGGGTTAGATGGGTAGGAGGAGGAAAGATACACTGCTGTCTGGTCTGCTTTCTGGTGTCCTCAGAACACTTAGTTCCAACCTCCTGGGCAGAAACCCCTAAGTCCCTGGATCTTCTTTGATGTCTGCTCTGGCCCACTGGTCTTGCTTTCAGCAAAGTGGGAAGGAAAGAACCATCTTGTTGCTGAAGAACAAAGTGTTTACCTTTGATCAAGGGTTCGCCAATGTCTCATCCCACTTATAAGCCCCGGGGGCCATGTGCATGGGCACTTCCCACCGAAATGACAGACTGAGAGCAAAGAACCTCCACAAGGACTTCCCACAGTCCTCATCAATTCCCAGCTGATTGTGCCGACACTCTGCACCTATGACTCAGGGCCTATCAGGTCAGAGCCCTGCTAGAAATCTCTGCATGCTGCCTCTGAAGCCTCAAGGTTGGCAGGTTGGCTCTGAGAGCACTACCTGGGACTTGAGAGAATGTGAACCATCTGGCCAGATCAGATTCTTAGTATTGGCTGGTCTGTGGTAGCTTGTCCTGCTGAGAAAAGGGCTAACAAGTTCCTCAGCTTTTTATCAAATGTCTGGATCTTCATCAAAGTCAACACGCTAGCTCCCAAGAACCTGCTAGGTCTAGCCCTCTTGTCCCACAGGCCTTTCAGCCTCTTCTTTTCAGCCTACAAGTCTTCTCCACATTTGCACATTTTGGGGGTTTTATTTGGTGACATGGGTCTCACTATGTAGCCCACGTTGGCTTCAAATTGGTTATCCCCCTGTCTCAGCCTCTTGAGTGCTGGAAACACAGATGTGTATCACCCCATCCAGCTCCTTGGGCTTGCTCTTAGGAGAACCTCTTCACCTTCAGCAGCAGCAGAAAAGGGAGTCAGCAGGCAGAGCACAATCTGGGGCTCATTGTGGAGCTCAGGGGAAAGAGGAGTGTAGTCAAAAGTTTCTTGGGTCCTGCCTGCCCCCTCCCCATCTCCCACCCCCAACCTGCAGCCACTTATAAAATAATCATTCAGAGGCATAATATTAATTACCAATTGCACGGTCTATGGCAGGCCTCTTGCTAGCTAGCGCTTACATCTTAAATTAACCCATTTCTATTCATCTATATTTTGCCACGTGTTCCATGGCTTACCGGTCTATTGGCATGTTGCTTCTCCTTTGGTGGTGGCTAGCGTCTCTCCGGACTCTGCCTTTCTCTTTCCTGTTTCTCTCTTTGGATTTTCCCGCCTGCCTCTAGCTAGGCAAGGCAGCTTTATTTATTAACCAATGGGAACAATATATATTCACAGCATACAGAAAGACATCCTCCAGCAGAGGAGTTAGTCTCAGAGAGAGACATATTGGTGTTCTCTCTGTGGTCCTCTGGATTTGCTCTTTCTGGCTGCACAAACTAGGGTCCATAATTAAATCTGTTCTCCTCAGACTTAGTTCTTCTGTGTCATTGTCTTTAGTTTCCTGTTGCTATGATAAGCTTTGACAAGAGCCACTTAAGGGAGCAGGGTTTATTCTGGCTCATGTATCAAGGAGAGCCACCAGTGTGGGGAGGTCAAGGCAGCGGTCACATAGAATCCAGTCAGGAAGCAGATATGAATGAACACATGTTGCTGCTCAACTCCCTTTCTCCATTCACACAATTCAGCATCCCAGCCAGGAAACAGTGATGCCCACCTCAATTAAAGCAATCAGGACTGTGCCTTACAGGCATGCACAGAATCCCATCTCCCAGGTGATTCCAGAGCCTATCAAGTTGACATTAGCTCTAACCGTCATAGTTGTGGGTATGCTTCCTCAGTTTTCTGTGACAAGCTTCTCTATCTCCCTAACCATCAACCACAAGGCATGATGGTAAAATCATCAAGGCTCAAGTCCTGGCTTCATAGTTTCTATGGCGTGTGTCATCACTTGAGTTTACCAAGCTTCTGCTTCATCTGCTCACAAGGAGAGAATGTTATACCTCATGGTGGTGTTAGAACTCATGACAATGTAAGTCATGAGCTTTTGCCCAGTGCCTGGCTCGTGGTGATTACTCAGTATGCACATGAATCCATAAGCCATATTCTCCCCAAATCTATCCCTCTCTTGCATACTTCTTTCCCAGCTCAGACTCTCCTTTTACCTGGACACAAGGCACTCAACTCCACTAAGTCTCAGCATCTTTCATTCAACTTCTGAAAAAGAAATTAGTTCCCATGGAGCTGGAGAGATGGCTCAACAGTTAAGAGCACTGGCTGCTCTCCCAGAGGACCCAAGCCAGTTCTTAGCACTCACACAATGGCTCACAACCACCTGTAACTCCAGTTCCAGGGGATCTGACACTCTTCTGGCCTTATCACCAGGGATGCGGGTGATATATATACATTCATGCAGGCCAAAATACTTGTACACATTGAAAATAATCTTCAAATTCCCTGTTTTATTTAACCCTTTGCAACGGTTTCACGTTTCTTACAATATATAGTCCATTCAGCGTCTCACAGGACACAAGACTGTCATGGTCTCGCTCTTGTCTGTATCTGCATGTACATCCCCGCCAGCTTCCCACCTTGTCCTGCATCCCACACCTATGCCCCCATGATGTCTCCTCTTCCCCTCTTCCCCCTTGCCCCATTCATCCCATAACTAGTTCCTATGAGGACAGTCCTGGGATCTCATTCCAGAATTCTCGGCTTAGAAGACCTCCTCTGAGGATTGTGCACAATTCAGACAAGTGAGGATAAAGCCCGCAGAGGCAAGGGGCTGTCCTTCAGGATGAAGGACGGTGCCTAAGCCTGGCTGATGGAAGCTGTGCTTTAAGGACGTAAACCACAAAGTCTACGGTCCTGGTTTCTGCCGGGCCGTCTCACCCCTACTCCCTCCAGGCTGCAGCTGGAGCTTTTTATTGCTCTTTTCACCTCTTACATCACCACTGTCTAGTCCCTCCACCCACTGCTACTCACCTGTGCACACAAGATTCCAAAATCTAAAAGCTTATTATAGAGGAAGGGGTTCACTTCCTGGCTCTTCTCTCATCTTCTGTAAGATGAGATAACACCTCCCTTAGTTCAGAAGGCTGTGAATAATGTGTTACAATAAATATAAAATGCCTTTTAATTATTTTATTGGACAGTATGTAGACAGGTAACTGAAAACATGTTTCTTAGGGTCTACATTAATTCACTTTTGTCATTTTCAGAGCCTTATTTATTCCCTAAGCAGACCTAATGACAAATCTACATCCCTGTGCCACTAACCCAGAGTCCCCTCTAAACTAAGCCGCTGGGACGCGTCTCCACAAAGTTTCCAGTGATTAGTATGACAGAATTTTTTTTAAAACGTTTTAATTTATTCTTTGAAGATTTTATGCATGTATTTAGACCATACTTTTTCCCATCCCCCCCCAGCACCTCCCAGACCGACCTTGCCTTGATTCCATCTCAACACCACGTCCTTTGAAAAAAGTAATCTACTAAATCCAATTAGTGCCACTCATGCATGGGAGTAGAGATATCTAGGAGCATGGGCATCCCTACCAGGGGCTAGGTACACCCAGCAACCATCAACTGCCAACAGCTCCTCAGTAAGGGGTGGGCCTTTGCAAGCCTCTTCTCCTTCATGCCAGAAGTTTGGCTGACTTGATTTTGTGTAGTCAGCCACAGCTGCTGTGAGTTCCTGAGAGCACCAGCTTTGTCCTGTGTAGAAGACAGCATTTTACAGCAGCTCTCCCTGACCGCTGGCTCTTATATCCTTGACATTCCCAGAGCCTTGCAGGGAAGAGGTCGTGACATGGATGTACGATTTAGGGCTGAGCATTTCACCCCTACAGTTGTGTTTCCGGAGTTAACATCATTCGCTGCAGAGGGAAGATTCTCTGATGAGATCTGAGAGCTGCACTAATGATCCAATGTGAATCGTTTATCTAATTATTCTTTATCAATAAAAACAACAATGGGTATAAAGAAACAGACATGCATCCTTATACCCATAGTAATGGCAGTTTGATATGTCCATTTAGTAAAATTAGTAGTAGGTTCTCCCCTGGGGTCTATGATCTCCCCAGCCGTTGGTTCTTGGCCAGGTTAACAGTACAGGCATGAGTTCCATCCTGTGCTGCAGGCCTTAGATACAATCAGAAAGCTGTTGGTTACACCCATCATATTCATGCCGTTATTGCACCAATGGGCATATTTCACCAGACTATTATTGTTGCTTATAGGGTCCACAGCTGCGCAAGACTATTGATGATTTTATGTTTCTACTGGCTAGCTTTTATAGTTCTGGAAAGTGCTACAAAGCCTGTTTAAATTAACCCACTTCTATTCATCTATGTGCTGCTCCAGGCTTGTTTACCTCATCTACATACCGTCCATCCTGCTTTCCTGCTTCCTCCTTGTTTCCACACAACTCAACCCTTTTTCTTCCCAGCATCTTCTCTGCCCCCCAAATCCTGCCTAGCTATTGGCCCTTCAGCTCTTTATTACACCAATCCAAGTGAAACATTTTCACATTGTTCAAAAAGATTATTCCACAACAACAATTTCTTTTTTTAAGATTTACTTTTATTATTTTTTAAATTATGTGTAGGTATGTGCATGTGTCTGGATGTAGATGTGTGCACATGTGTACAGGTCTCCATGGAGGCCAGAGGCATAGAATCCCCTGGAGCTGGAGTTACAGACAATTGTAAGGTCACTGTTGTGGGTGCTAGGAACTGAACTCGGGTCCTCTGGAAGAGTAGCGAGTGCTCTTCCCCACTAAGCCATCTCTCCAGCCCCCTAAAATCATATTTCTTGAAGACATTAAGTATGATAGGAACACAGAGCCGAGAAAGACCTCCTCTCTGCCTGCTGGAGATGTAGCTCAGTTGGTGGAATGTTCAAGTCTGAGGCTTGATCCTGAGCACTGGTTGCAGGGGAACACCCCTGAAATCCCAGTACTAGAGAAGCAAGAAGATCAGGAGTTCAAGGGCCATCCTCTGCTACATAGCAAGTTGCAAGCCAGCCTGGGCTACATTAAATTCTGCCTCAAAAAACAAAATTATCTCGGAATGGGAGGATCTGAAAAAGTTTTCTGAGGAGCAAGGTGGTTATCCTAGACCCTAGAACTAGTCTCACTGGGCAGTTAGAAGTTAAATAGCATGAAAAAAGATTATGAAAATCATGTCTGCCCATGGCTAAGATACTAAGTGGGAGAAAAGTCAGAGACAAAGTTAGAAAGGCCTGCCAGACAATGGTAGGCCTGAGTATGGGCTAAGGAACTTATTCTGGCTATAACTAAGGAGTGGGGCCCTGGAAAGGGCTTAGGGCACAGATCAACCTGATAACCTCACCCTAAGACCAAGTCCCTCTCTCCTATGACCTAGCTTGTCTAAAGGTCTGGGAGCCAAGGATTCTAACCTTCGGTCAGGGCTGCCTCCTCCAAACCCACAGCTGTTCCAGGAAAGGTCATGGGAATCCAAAGACCTGAAAAGAGTCCCACAGCTGACCCTGACTTTGCAGCATGTTTCACTTTCTCCAAATATAAAAATGAGCCTATTACCCTTATTTATCCAAGATCTACATCAGGCTGACAGAACTTGGATCTGCTCCTGTCTGGAGGGAAACACTCTCCCATGGGCTTTCCATTTGGTATCTAGAGGCTGTGTGGAACTCCGGAAGAAAGGCTTGGCTCTGAAGGGTAGGCACTCACCCAAGCCCAGCCTCTCTCTCCCCACCCCCTTGCTCCCTCCCGCTGAAGGCTAGAGGAAGCAGCAGCTGTTGTCCTGTGGGGAACACAGGCAGTGATCCACAGGCACTGCTGGAATTTTCTTAACACCCACACTAACTTTAACAACACACACACACACACACACACACACACACACACAGAGAGAGAGAGAGAGAGAGAGAGAGAGAGAGCGACCAAGGGGAGAAGTTGGGCAGGACAGCAGTGACTAGTAACCCCGCAGGTCAGGGTGAGGCTTTCTTCCTCCCGCGGTCTTATGCTCTGCCTTCTTTCCTTCCTCCCCTTACCCTCCTTCCCTCATCTTTTCCCCCTTTTGCCTTGAAAGCAATGAACATAAAGTGGTAAAATCATCCTACCAAATGCAAAACGAAGCCAATCTTGCAATCTGGCTGGTTAACGTAGGCTAACAAAATCAAAGCCAAATACCGGACAAGGGTTTCGACCTGAATTGTATAGACCGTAGGTTTCTACTTTCCTACTTCAACGTTTGTGTGCAGACTTGCCTTGTCCCTTTGGGCTGCGACAGTGGAGCCTTGTTTATCTCATTTACACCCAGTAGGAAGGCAGCCTTCTGGAAAGCCCAGAATAGCAGAGTCAGGAGCAAGTAGGAGAACCGTGACAGGAAAACAGCGGCGGTTCAGATCACGGTTTGGAAGCATCACACTTCGGGAGAATGGAAGTCGCAAAGGACTCCAAGCTAAGAATTTTAATGAGCTTACAGCCTCCCGCCGCCCCCTCCTCCCACCCGAGCCTGGACTTCCAGGGGCAGGACTGGACCGAGCTAATACGAACTTGGTCCATGGCCTCCTTTAACACATGGGTTCTGGGACCGAGGAGAGGGCTCAGTGGGCAAACGCATTTGTCACCAAGCCTGGCAACCTGAGCTCAGTCCCTGGTACCCATATGGTGGAATGAGAGAACCGACTGCTGCAACTTGTCCTCCGACCTCATCACCCCATAGCTCTGTCTCCATCCTTCTTCTTCCCCCCCCCCCGCCCCCCAATAAATAAGTATGAAAACCAAAATGTGGATTCTGTTTATGTATTCTTGTGTGTGTGTATGCGTGTGTGTGTGTGTGTGTGTGTGTGTGTGTGCTCGCGCACGCGCACATGTCTGCCTGTGCCTGTGTATTTACAGCAGCATGACATAATACTCTATCCAGAAGTTCTGACACCTCAACAAAGAAGTGAACGGCGGCGGCCCTCTCTCCCCAGGGCCAAACCTCCCCAGAGAAAACACAGTGGAGGCCTGTGTGAACTTGTCCTTCAGTGCTGTCTTGCCATCTAGTGGCCTTGTCCTTTCCCGACACCGCTTGTTCTGACAGAAATCCATCCTTACCCACCACAGCTGTGCGGTCTACCGAAAGTGACCTCTCTCCCTGCTCTCGAAACATCCTCACCTTCCTTGCCCCAAACCCCAATGTCTGCCGGGAGATAGATGGAGAGTGAGTATGGCTGACATACGTTGTATGCATGCCTAACATACTCAAAGAGTTTACCAAAGCATATTTTTAAAAAATAATCCTAATTTCTAGACCAAAACACAAACTTCACAATCAACATGGTTCATGTGATTTGTCTACAGTTGTGATCCACATACGTTAGGTGTCCTTTAAAACAGGCCCTTTACACCTCAGAATGAAGCCTCAGCCTCTCTTGGGGTCCCTACAGTTTCCCATGTCTGGCTCACTGCATGCCCTATGCACTCAGCCCAGTCACACTGCTCACCCTGCTGTTCCTCCAGCACCCCAGCCCTCTGTGTGCTTTCAGGGCTTCGCAGTGCTGTTCTCTCAGCTCGGAACACCCCGTCAATCACCAAGTCCCCTACCTCAGTGATCTACTCAAAAGTCTCCGGCTACCCTATCCTGTTCTGCCTTTCTGCTCAGCTGTTATCCCTTTGAGTGAAGTTATATGTGTTTTCAGTCTTTCCCCAATGTGATTGATGTAAGCTCTGCAAAGATTGGGATTTATGTCTTATTCACTGATACATATTGGCACAAAGCAGCTGCTCTTTATAATGTGTTCACTGCGGGGGCGGGGGGGGTGGGGGGAGGACCTGAACCGAAGACTTTGAGATCATGTGTTTACATGTGAATTCTGGAAAAAGAAAAAAACAACTATCATTCACCTCTTTTCTGGGTGTTCCTATCCTGATAGGGATGCTTCTTAGCGCTGAGCATCACATTTGAAGCTCTCCAGAGCTTCCAAAGCAGCACAAACACAAGCTGTGACCATCACAGAAGCAGGAAGTACAAAATGAGGGAAGGGTTGAGGCCACATGTTGATAGCATGTCAAATGTAAACACTTGGGTAATGTTTAAGCTCTGTAACTTTCTATAAAATAGGGAAGGCCAGAGAAAGAACGGGAGGGGCTAGGAGCCATCTCTAGGTAAAGGAAGGTGGCCTCGATCAGTCCCTGGACCTGGAGAGGCTTGGAGAAATGAATCTTGGAATAACTGAGCCATTGGGGAAGGGACTTCTGGCATGGTGACTGATGATTATCCCTGTCTATTACTGTAGACAGGATTTCCTTTGGGCCACCAGCTCACAAAAAACATGACACAAAGACTTATTAACTATGAAAACTCAGCCTATAGCTTTCATACAGAATCCACAACTAGCTCTTACAACTTAAATTAACCCATTAATATTAATCTGCATTTTTACCTCTTTTCCATCTTGCACCTCCTGCTTCCTCTCCATCCCTTCTGGCATCTCTCTCGCACCTAGATTCATCTCCTCTTCTTTTCTCTCTGCTCGGAAGTCCCACCTAACCTCTTCCTGCCTAGCTATTGGCCATTCAGCTCTTTATCAAACCAATCAGCAGGCACCTTGGCAAAGACACAGTGTACAAAAAAGATTATTCCACAACATCTTGCTTCCTCTGAGTCCTCCTGGAGACAAACAGGGTACCTGGATGACAAGAAGTTGTGCGAACTAACTTTCTGGATGACTCTGTCTGTACAACTCAGAGAAGAAGCAATCCTTAACGCCACCAGGATTGGCTCGTCACTAGATAATGAGCCGGAGGTACACGTAAAAGAAGATTAATGAATGCCAACTCTCTCTGAAATTCAGTCGAGTCGACGCCTGTGTCATGTTTTAAAGGACTCACTAAAACCATGTGGCCAGAGGCCAAATACAGTATAGTTCTGAATGTGAGGATTCAGGATTCCTTATTGCTGAGTATGTTTAGGCAGGCCCATTAGCTCCATAGGCATCCACTTATTTGGTACATGTAAATAGAGAGGCTTGAAGCTGGTTCATTTCCTGATATACAGGTTGCTCCCCAGCCTGCACCTGGTAAGAGGCAGTGTAGCTCATGCCTGTCTTTAAGGAATTAGGCAACAGGCAAAGGCCTCAGAGGGACAGCCAGTTCAGCTAAGCTGGATGTATCCCCAGCCCCCTGACCCAGTCACGGCACAAGGACTGAAAGGGAGGAGGGTCGGCAATGAGACAAGTAAGAAGGGAAGACAGAGAAGGATAGGTTCATACCAGATGAGTCACAGTCAGGTCAGTAATAAAGTGGACACAAGAGGGACATCTTTAGGGCACGAGGACACGAGAGAGAGAGAGAGAGAGAGAGAGAGAGAGAGAGAGAGAGAGAGAGAGAGAGAATGGAAGAGAGAACAGTGATGCAGAGGATAGGAAAAAACTAAGACAAAAATGGAGATGGGGAGGTGAAACACAGAGTTAGGACACAGGGAGTCCAAGGGTGTCTCATCCTGCCCAGCTTGGGTCTAAAACCCTGACAAGGGACAGTGAGGGAATGAAGGAAGGACAGACACACCTACAGAAAGGTTGGGGTCATGTGGGTCGTGTGCACTGTGATGGAGTCACATCAACTGCTGCAGCAACCTGGAACCCCAGCCTGTTTCTTATGTACAGCACAGGGGAAGGGTGTCTTAAATTACTTTTTTATTGCTACGATAAAACACCATGACCAAGGCAACTTATTTTTAAAAAAGCATTTAACTGGGCTTACTGTTTCAGAGGATTAAAGTCCATGATGTTGGAGAGGAGGCATGGCAGCAGGATAGCTAAGAGCTCACATCTTGATCCAAAAGTAGGAGGCAGACAGAGTGTGAGCTAGCAGGGAATAGAGTGGGCTTTTTGAAACCTCAATGCCTAGTGATATATCTCCTACAGCAAGGTCACCGTCTTATTCTTTTGTTGCTGTGAAGAGACATTATGACCAAGATAACTCTTACATAGGAAAGCATTTCATCGAGGGAATTGCTTGGCTATGGTTTTAGAGGGTTAGCCCATGACCATCATGGTGAGAAGCAGACAGGCATGACCCTGGAGCAGTGGCTGAAGGCTTTTTTTTTTTTTTTCAAAAAAAGGGTCTCTCTATATAGCTCTGATTGTCCTGGAACTCACTATTTAGAACAGGCTGCCCTGAACTCACAGAGATCTACCTGTCTCTGCCTCCAAAAGTGCTAGGATTAAGGGTGTATGCCACCATGTCTGGTCCAGTAGCTAAGGATTTTATACCCTGATCTGTAGGCAGTAGAAAGACACTGGGCCTGGTATGGACTTTTGAAACCTCAAAGCCCACCCCCAGTAACACACCTACTCCAACAAGGCCCCAACTTCCAATCCTTTCCAAACAGTTCCATTTACTAGGGACTAAGCATTCAAACATATGAGCACGTTCCACTACTTGGCCCCCATAGCCTTATAGCTATATCACAATGCAAAAAATGCATTCAGTCCAACTTTAAAAGTCACCATGGTCTTTAACAGTCTCAAAACTGTTTAAAAGTCCAAAGTCTCTTAAGGTAATTTCTTTACTGTAAACTCTTGTAAAATAAAAAAGCAGGTCACATTCTTCCAACATACAATGGCACAGAATATATATTACCATTCCAAAGGGGAGAAAAGAGAAAGGGGGCATAGTGAGGAAATACCGGACCAAAGTGGGACTGAAACCCACAGGTCAAACTCCAAAGTCTGTCTTAGATGAATTGCTCGGTCTTGTTCAGTCTCCCACTCCTCTCAGCTTTGTTGACTGCGGCGCACTTCTCTCTCTTGAGCCTGTGCCGCATCCTGAATGCAGCTGTCCTTGGCAGGTCCCCCATGGCTCTGGCATCTCCAGCATCTTGGGGTCTCAAGTGTAGTCCAGGATTCACCTTCACAGCTTCACGAAATGGCCTCTCTGGGTCTCCAATCAGAGATTCCCCTGCCACCTGCCTGGCCTCAGCAGCTTGCTTTAGCCACGGAGGAGGAGTCCACAATCCCTTTTACCTTTCTTGACTCTAGATCCAGAACCACATGGCCAAGCTGCCAATTTCTTCTGCCTGTTGGGGTTAAAACTTGGCCCTGTCCTTGACTTGCATTTGCACAAGCGTTCAGTTGTTGATGCTTTCTAGGCTGAGGAAATCCCACTGGTTTATTCCTTTCACGGGCTGATTATCTGGGTGGTGCCTTGTCCTGAGGGTGTTACTCCCTTTATTCCATTTTTTTTTGTTTTTTTTTTTTTTTTTGGTTTTTCGAGACAGGGTTTCTCTGTGCAGCTTTGCGCCTTTCCTGGGATTCACTTGGTAGCCCAGGCTGGCCTCGAACTCACAGAGATCCGCCTGGCTCTGCCTCCCGAGTGCTGGGATTAAAGGCGTGCGCCACCACCGCCCGGCTTCCTTTATTCCATTTTGAATCAGAACTTTCTTTAAACTTCTCATCTCTTTCTGCACAAGCTTTGGCCCCAACATTACATTTCCTGGTACCTGCCTCTTTTCTCCTCAAACTGCGCATTTTGTATTTCTTTTCGCCCTGCGTGTTCTTTTTCATTGTAGATTTGCGTAGAGCGATCACTAATAACCATGTGACATAGCCCATACTGGGTTCTCCTCTGCCAAGGGCATCAATCCAAACTCTTCAATTTAGCCTCCAACAAATTTTTTGGTCAAGGGCAGAAATCAGCTACATTCTTTACCAAAATATCACAAGAATGGTCTGTAGGCCACTTACTAAGATTCTTGCCCTCTGAAACTTCTAGAGAAAAGTCTCTATAGCCCAAATCACCCTCCACACCACTGTCTTCTATGCTCCTACTCAGATGGCCCAGTATCTTAGGGTTTCTATTGCTGTGCAGAGACACCATGACCATGACAACTCTTTTTTTTTTCTAAGATTTATTTATTTATTACATATACAGTATTCTGCTTGCATGTATGCCTGCATGCCAGAAGAGGGCACCAGATCTCATTACAGATGGTTGTGAGCCACCATGTGGTTGCTGGGAATTGAACTCAGGACCTCTGGAAGAGCAGGCAGTGCTCTTAACTCCTGAGCCATCTCCCCAGCCCCCCACCATGACCATGACAACTCTTATAAAGGAAAACATTTAAGTGGGGCTGGCTTATAGTTCAGAGGTTTAGTTCATTATCAGCATGGTGGGAAACACAGTGGCATACAGGCAGACACAGTGCTGGAGAAGAAGCTGTGAGGTCTACATCTCGACCTGCAGGCAACAGGAAGTGAACTATATGCCATCCTGGGTGTAGCTTGAGCACAGAAGACCTCAAAGCCCACCCCCACAGTGACACACTTCCTGCAACAAAGCCACACCTCCTAATAGCGCCAATCCTATGGGGGCCATTTTCTTTTAAACTACCACACCCATTAAGCCCCACTGTCTTAGTTAGGATTTCTGTTGCTGCCATGAAACACCATGACCAAAAAGCAAGTTGGGAAGGAAAGGGTTTATTTGGCTTATGTTTCCACATTGCTGTTTATCACTGAAGGAAGTAGGGATAGGAACTCAAACAGGGCAGGATCCTGGAGGCAAGAGCTGATGCAGAAGTCATGGAGGGATGCTGCTTACCAGCTTGCTTCACATGGCTTCCTCAGCCTGCTTTCTTTTTTTTTTTTTTTTTTTTTTTAAAGATTTATTTATTTATTATGTATACAGAAGAGGGTGCTAGATCTCATTACAGATGGTTGTGAGCCACCATGTGGTTGCTGGGAATTGAACTCAGGACCTCTGGAAGAGCTGCCAGTGCTCTTAACCTCTGAGCCATCTCTCCAGCCCTCAGCCTGCTTTCTTATAGGACCCACGACCACCAGCCCAGGGATGGTACCAACCACCATGGGCTGGGCCCTCCCTTGTTGATCACTAATTGAGAAAATGCCTTACAGCTGGATCTCATGAAGGCATTTCCTCAACTGAAGCTCCTTCCTCTCTGATGACTCTAGCTTGTGTCAAGTTGACACACAAAACCAGCCAGTACACCCACTTAAAGTGTTTAACCGCTTTTCTAGTCCAAAGTCCCAAAGTCTTCCATATTTCTCCAAACAACCATGGTCAGGCCTGTCACAGCAATACCCAAGTCCCTGATACCGATTTCTGTCTTTGAAGAGACAGCATGACCGAGATAACCCTTATAAAAGAGTTTTCTTGGTTTGATTGCTTGGTTACAGTTCTAGAGGGTTAGTCCATGATCATTACAGTGGGAAGCAGACAAGCATGGTGCTCCAGCAGTAGCTGAGAGCTTTACATTCTGCTCTGAGGCAGCAGGCAGTGAGAAAGACACCGGGCCTGAAATGGGCTTTTGAAACCTTAAAGCTCACCAGCAGTGACACGCCTACTCCAAGCAGGCCACACCTTCTACTCCTTCCCAAA
Organism: Peromyscus californicus insignis; assembly: GCF_007827085.1. NCBI lineage: Eukaryota > Metazoa > Chordata > Mammalia > Rodentia > Cricetidae > Peromyscus > Peromyscus californicus. The sequence continues at coordinate 72,135,580 of NW_026294413.1, read as the reverse complement.
CAGTTTGACTAACAAGGGACCAAGCATTCAAATACACAAGCCTATGGGCACCATCATCAATTCAAACCACCACAGTCACCCTTGCTAATCCTTCCCAAACAATTCCACTAAGTTTTCTCAAGTTGGAATCTTATCTGGGTGGTGATACCCCTCCTAGGCTGGCTAGTTTCTATGCATACTTGATACAAGCTAGAGTCATCTGAGAGGAGAGAACCTCAGTTTAGAAAATGCCCTAAAACAAGCCTGTAGGGCATTTTCTTGATTAGTGACTGGTGGAGGAGGGCCCAGCCCATTGTGGGTGGGGCCACCCCTGGGCTGGTGGTCCTGGATTCCATAAGAAAGCAAGCTGAGTAAGCCATGAGGAGCAAGCCAGTAAGTGGTAATATCATAATGTAAAATGCACTTAGTCCAGTTTCAGAAGTCTCCATAGTCTTTTACAGTTTCAACACAGTTTAAAAGTCCACAGTTTCTTCTGAGACTCAAGGAAATCTCTTAGTTGTAGCCCCCTGCAAAATCAAAAAGTCACATCACATACTTCCAACAGACAATGTCACAGAATATACATTACCACTCTAAAAGGAGGGACTAGGGGTACAGTGAGGAAATACTGAACCAAAGCAAGACTGAAACCCAGCAGAGCAAATTCCAAGTCCTATAGTTCTACATCTACTATCAAACGACCAAATGGCTCCATCCTTCCTGCTTTGTTTCCTACAACACACTTCTCCTTCTTCGGCTGGTCCCACTCTCTGTCTGCAGCTCTCCTTGGCAGATAGGTGTCTCAAGGATCTGATCTGGCATCTCCAACATCAGGCTTGCCGACAAAATCCAGGCTTTACTCTCACAGATTCACTCAGTGCCCTCTACTTGAGGACTCTTCTGACAAATGCCTGGCCTCAGCAGCTCTCCTTAAAAACAAAGGAATATTCTACCATCCCTTACTCATCTATTCTTCCTGACTAAGGCTATAACCAGATGAATGATTCTGTTGCGTCTGGCTTCCTACTCAGATTGGAGACTGACCCCCTCCTTGAATCATAAGCTTTGATGTGTCATTGCTTTTTAGGAGCAGAAGATTCCTCAGACCTTTCCCTTTTACAAGTTGGAAGCCTAGCTTGAAGGGTGTCTTGCCTGAGGGCACCCTCCCTTCATTCCATCTTGCTTCAAGCCTCTCTTTAATCTTTTTGTCTCTTTCAGCACAAGCCTTAGTTCCAACATGAAACTTGCTGGTGCTCTCTTTCTCCTCAAATTGTACACTAGGTATTTACACTTCCCCTACTTGCTCATTTTCATTGTAGATCTGCGTAAGAGTGATTACTAATAACAACACAACAGCGGCAATATTAGGCTGTCTTGAAGTCTCCTCTACCAAAAAAAATTCATTTATTAGTTTTTAAATTTAGGCTCAGGCAAATTCTTAGGACAAGGGCAGAAGGTGGCTACATTCTTTGCCAAAATATCACAAGAATGGTCTCCATCCCAATTCCTAAATTGTTCCCCTCTGGAAAACTCTTAAAATAGGCCCCCACAGACCATACTTTCAGCACCACTGTCTTCCAAGCTCCTACTAGGTTAGTCCATTGAGCTCCTACTAGGCTAGCCCATTGAGTTCTGCTTATACATTCAACTGTTTTCCGTAAGTCCCAGAGTCTTCCATATTTGTCCAAACACATCATGGCCAGGCCTGTCACAGCAACACTCCATTCCTGGTATCAACTTCTGTCTTAGTTACTTTTCTATTGATATGACAAAACACCAAGACCTAGGCAGCTGATAAAAGAAAGCATTTTACTGGACTTACTGTTTCATTGAATTATTGAATTATTTCATTGAATTATATGAATGAATTATTCATTCATAATATTGGCGGCAAGAGCAGTTGAGAGCTCACATCTTGATCTGCAAATAGGAGGCAGAGAGAGAAAGGTAATGGAATGTCATGGGCTTTTTGAAGCTTCAAGGCCTCCTCCCAGTAACACACCTCCTCCAACACTCCTCTTAATCCTTCCCAAATAGTTCTACCAACTTGCAACCAAGTATTCAAACATATGAACTGGGGAGGGCCATTCTCATTTAAACTAGTCTCAGTAGTAGGACTCCTTAGCCTCCTTAGTCTCAGAGTGTAAACATTTGGGGAGGGTGGAGATGCAGTTGATTGTTTTTGTACACACCGGTCAACCCCTGAAATTGCCATTCCTGTGAGCCTCATCCAACAAAAGGCTTTGCCACTCCCATGTGGCTGAGGCATTGGGGTCCTTGACATGGCCGTGACCATGTCAACAATACACATTCAGTTGGGACTTCCTTCACGCAGGGCTTCCTCCATTCTCTACACAAGGAAATGGGGACCCAAAGAGACAGCAAAGAGTAAAAGGCAACAGGAACAGAATGATGCAAGGAATACAAGGTCAAGATACTGGTTAATGAATGGTATCACAGCAGATGTGAGTACGTGGGTGGTGGTGAGTTCAAACAGTGGCCACAAAAGGAGCCAGTAAGTTAAGGAGATTGGTTGATTAGCTAGAATAAAGTATAGGAAAGTAGTCTTCAACTGAGTAGTCTCTACTCTCTGTGTTAACATTCTGATCTCACCCCTTGGGGCTGCCCTGTGTCCTGACATAGAAGTCTCTTCTTAAAGAAAAACTCTGCCCAACTTCCCTCTCCTCTCCCTCCGCTCGCACAGGTGTGCACCCCTCGATTCCCCCCTCCCCATTCCTCCCTCTCCACATGGATGTAGCGTCTGGGTTGTGACTGTCCACCCACCACCCCGCTGCCATACCCGCATGGAGTGGGTCACCAACCAGCCCACCGCTGCACCTGCCCAGCATGCCAGTATGTTTCCCTGAACGCATGGGATACTCTCTGGGGGTCCCACACACACACATAATAATTCATAACACTCTGTCCCAAGCAGCCTCAGCCTCAATCCTGACTCCTCCCTCTAAGAGAGATGCTACCAACCAGAATAAGATTCTGCCTCCTGCTCCAGACACGGTGGGTGGCTGAAGTCTCAGTCAGCACCATGCCCAGTCATGTGACCTCATCTCAGAATTGAACACTTAGAACATGCAGCCCACCTCTCAAGTATGCAACTCAGCCATGGATCACACCAACAAGTATTTTTAAAAAACTGCAAAAAACGTCCACATCTTCTTGCATCTGTCCTTCCCTAGTGTGCCCACCACCTGCCAGCCTGAAAGAATGGCCAGAAGAACTACCACCAAAGTCAAAAGCATGTCCCTGACCATATGTGAACTCTCCTCAGGGACGTTCACACACTCCAGGTAGCATCTGAATGCCTCTTACACAGTAGCCTGCAACCCTCCCCGGGAAGCCGCTCTGGGGAGTCCCTGCTGGTTCCTGTGCACTTGGCCCAAGTTTTCTTAGTTTTCCAGACTTCTTACTCTTTGGCCAAGTCCTGGACTCTGCTGCGCTCCTTCTCCACCAGGGCCTTCTCCTCCCCTCATTTCTTGGGCCCTTTCTACCTCAAGCTCTTCAGAGAGGAGCCGGGGCTGACACTTTGGTGGGCCAAGCTCCAAGGAGTGTGTCTTCATATTTTTGTTCATGTTCAGATAACCGCCCAGGGCTTTCCAGCTCTACTCTCTAGAGGGAGAAATAACGCCTGCAGTCCAGACAACAGGGAGATGACATGCCCATACCTCAACCCCTCAGGCCCCGGTGGACTGCCAGTGTAGACAGCCAGGGGCTTGGCTCCCCGAAAGGGATGAACAAACTCAAGGGGATGGATGGGCTTCCTGGTTTACGCCTTTGACTGTCTCTCCCCTGTTCTATCTTATGGAAATATGAAAAAGGAAGAAATAAACGGAGGGGTGTGTGCAATTTATAGGCAGTGCTGTTTCCCGTCCTACGGCAGACCTTTTCCAGCTCTGACCCGGTGAGGTGACTTCTGTGGGGACAGAAGACTGGAAGGAAAGAAGACAAAGAAATTCCACACCGTATTTATCCAGCGCTTTGAGCCATCCATACAAATCGTCTAATCCCTGCTAAAGATGGACTTGACGGGATCACTCGCCGCCGCCTCCTCCTTCGTGGATGAAGAAACGGATTTCAAAAAAGCATAATTTAAAAGGAGCTTGTCTGATTGGCTAGTTAGTGGCAGAACCTTGACATTAAAATAGGTGTCCTTAATTGCCGTGCTACCGTACCAGTTGGACGAGAAAGGAAAACGTTGCAGAGGGAGTAGGTAAAAGTTCACATATGAAGAAATGGATCCTGGGAGTGCTGTCGAGCTGGGTTCCCTGTGCCGGCTGGCCACTGTACCCGCCAAGAAACTGTTTATGAGGGGTGCTGGGATCTTCAGCCTTTTCTCCCTCTCCTCACTGCCCTTCCCCCTCCAGCCCACTGTGCTACCAGCCTAGACTCCAGGCTGGCTGTTGCTGGATCCACTTGGCCTGGTGGCTAGGGTAAGGGGCGTGTCCCAGCTTCGTTCCATTTCTCCAGATCACATTTCCCTTGACCTTAAGAAACTTCCGTGGCCCACAGCCTGCTTGTCAGAAACAGACTGGTGAGGCTGACGGAGCTTCCTTCCTTGCCATGGCCCTCGCTTGCCTCTGTCCTCCCTGGCTGTCCACACTGGCAGTCCGCCTGGGCCTGAGGGGTTGAGGTATGGGCATGTCATCTCCCTGTCGCTGGGACTGCAGGCATTATTTCTCCCTCTAGAGAGTAGAGCTGGAAAGTCCTGGGCGATTATCTGAACATTGTCATGCCTTCTCTCTTCCTATATCTCGGTCCCAAAGTGCATCGTGTCCCATGCCCACTTTATGCCAGACTAGCCGCATTGTGAGCATTTCCCGCCTGCTAGTGTGCTCCTAACTGGAGTCATATGAGCTTTGGAGCTTTGGAGATTTGGAGCCAGGCAGAATTTCATAATCCTGGCTCCTGGCTCAATTGTTAAGTGACCTTGAACGCTGCTCCTGAACCTTTCTGCAGGTCTATTTCTTAAAGCAAAAACAGGAATGATCCTACCTATCAACAAACAAACAAACAAAATCTAAAGCATTGTAGGATGCTTTAGAAATAAAATTTAAGGTCAGGCAGTGATGGCACATGCTTTTAACCCCAGCACTCAAGAGGAAGAGGCAGACAGATCTCTGTGAGTTTGAGGCCAGCCTGGGGATGTAGCTCAGTGGCATCGTGCTACCTGCTGTGTGAAAACCTGCATTCAATCCCCGGTTACTGTCTGAGTGAAAGTATTAAGGAGGGGAGCTACAGCAGGGAGAGTACACCGGTAAGTGGCTGAGTGGGCCCTTGTGAGGCTGGAAAAGAGAGACACAGCAAACACACACTGTAACCAAAGAGCAGACAACTGAGTAAAAACACCACTTCCTGAGGATAGAACACTGCCATCCTGTTGTGACTCAACACTCAAAAAATATATAAACTCTTACTCAAAATCATAATTCATAATTCAGAACTCCTCTGGTCACCATGCTCGACATGGATGCATTTACTTTGTGTGTGTGTGTGTGTGTGTGTGTGTGTGTGTGTGTGTGTGTTACTGGGAATTGAACCTAGAGACTCGTACACGCTCAACAAGCATTCTACCACTGAGTTACATACATTCCTCAGCCCATTATATATTTATTCTAAATAAATAATTTTTAACTGAGATGCATAGAAAGGCAAACACTGAGAGGCACCTGAATTTATTTATTTTTTTCACAGTTTTTTGTATTTTTTATTTGTGAAGTGTCTTAAAAGCTTCTTGGGTATGGGGTGGTAGGGGCCTACCACGCGCACATGTGGAGGTCAGGAGACAAGTTACAGTTGGTTCTCCCCTGCCACGGTGTGTGTCCCAAAGACTGAACTCAGTTGTCAGGCTGAGCCATTCCAGTCGCACTGCTGGTGAGTTCTGGTGGCTGTTAGTGGTTTGGAGATAAACATCTTCCCCACAAAAATTTGAAGTAACTAAAATTACACCTTTAGTGCTTCTTCCCAAATGAAACCGATTTCTAGTTGTTTTTGCTTTCTGAAAAGACCAGCTCCCAGGCTGGAGAGATGGCTCAGAGGTTAAGAGCATTGGCTGTTCTTCCAGAGGTCCTGAATTCAATTCCTAGCAACCACATGGTGGCTCACAACCATCTGTAATGAGATCTGGTGCCCTCTTCTGGCCTGCAGTCATAACACTGTTTACATAATAAGTAAATCTTGAAGATGAAGAAGAGGAGGAGGAGGAGGAGGAGGAGGAGGAGGAGGAAGAAGAGGAGGAGGAGGAGGAAGAGGAGGAGGAGGAGGAGGAGGAGGAAGAGGAGGAGGAAGAAAAAGAAAAAAGAAAAGCCCACTTCAACTCCCTAAGTAATACAAAATCCTAGAAGTTCTGCCAGAAAGTGGTGGCACATCCCTTTAATCCCAGCACTTGGGAGGCAAAGGCAGGCAGATCTCTGAGTTCAAGGCCAGCCTGGTCTATAGAGTGAGTTTGAGGCCAGCCAGAGATACACAGAGAAACCGTGTCTCAAAAAAATAAAAAATAAAAAAGAAGTTCAGGGCTGGAGAGACGGCTCAGAGGTTAAGAGCACTGTCTGCTCTTCCAGAGGTCCTGAGTTCAATTCCCAGCAACCACATGGTGGCTGACAACCATCTATAATGAGATCTGATGCCCTCTTCTGGCATACAGCAGACTTGCAGAAAGAACACTGTTTACATAATAAATAAAAATGAATCTTTAAAAACAAGAAAAGAAGTTCAAAAGCAGGCTCAATGGCAGAGTCTTTGGCTACACAGAAGGAAGCTGTGGGTTTGATGGGGTGCAGGGAGAAAAAGGAGGAGGATGAGAACACGTATGGGGAAGGAAAGGGGGCCTGCTTAAAAGTGGGCAGAGTAGCTCATCCCTTTAATTCCAGTACTCAGAGTCAAAGGCAGGAGGAGCTCAGAAGCAGCTGAGAGGTCAAGGCTAGCCTGGGCTACACGTGAGTTCCAGAATGAATAACTTGATCTACAAAGTGAGACCCTATCTCAAAACACGAACAAAACAGTTTTCAAGAAATTTGTGTTGCCACCCCTTGGGGAAGAACAGGAAGCATGGGTGCTTTCCGAGAGGGTGGGGAAAGCTCTGTTGTCATCTGAATATGTTTACTGTGTGAAAACTATGGACTTGGGATTTGTGTGTACTTCACTGTGTCATAAAGTTATACTTTATTCTTCCTGGAACCTTCCAAGAGATAGTTTTGTTTTGTCTTGTTTTTCAAGACAGGATTTCTCTGTGTAGCTTTGCACCTTTCCTGGAACTCATTCTGTAGCCCAGGCTGGCCTTGAACTCAAAGAGATCCGCCTGGCTCTGCCTCCCGAGTGCTGGGATTAAAGGCGTGCGCCACCACCGCATGGCTCCAAGAGACAGTTTTTAGGGATGTTTTTATTTACATGATGATTGTTAATACAGCAATAAATTCCTATGAGTATTGCATAATTAAATCACAGGTAGACTATAGTTTAATTTATATTCTTTTGATTTGTATTATTTGTTAGATAATATTTTTATTATATTACTAAATTGCAAATAAATACAGTTCTTCTAAGATTCTCCAGCTCATGCAGCTTCTCCTGATACTTAATTTCTCCCATTACCACGCTCCTCTCCTCGAAACAGGGTTTCTCAGTGTAGCCCTGACTATACTGGAACTCGCTTTGTAGACCAGGCTGGCCTCAAATTCAGAGATCTGCCTGTCTCTGCCGCCTGAATGCTGGGATTAAAGGTCTTTGCCACAGTGCTCAGCTTCCTAATACACATCTTGCCTGTCAGCTAATTTTCCTGCTTTTTAACTATGTAGAAGAAATTTAATAATCATTTTATAGACACCAGTGTAAGCTTTTGCAGTTATTAATTATTAAAATTTTTATAATAAATATACAGGCATACTTGTATTGTAGAATGTTCTTTTAAGGTGTGTTACTTTTGTTTATGCTGCATTTGTTTACCTCTGTGAAGTTGTGTTACTGTGCCTGTCTAAAACATCTGATGGTCTAATAAAAAGCTGAACGGCCAATAGTAAAGCAGGAGAAAGGATAGGCGGGGCTGGCACACAGAGAAAATATAGAGAGGGAGAAATCTGGGAGCAGAGAAGAAAAAAAAGGAGCCAGAGAAGAAGGAGGCCTCCGGGGCCAACCACCCAACCACACAGCCAGCCACGGAGTAAGAGTAAGACTTACAGAAGTAAGAGAACAGGAAAAGCCCAGAGGCAAAAGGTAGACAGGATAATTTAAAGTTAAGCTGACTAGAAACTAAGCCAAGCTAAGGCCAGGCATTCATAAGTAAGAATAAGCCTCCCTGTGTGATTTATTTGGGAGCTGGGCGGTAGGCCCCCCCCCCCCACCAAAAGAGCCAAAATACCAACAACATAGAATTTTAACATTTCTAATTTCTTTTTGTTTGTTTATTTGAGACAGGATCTCACTCTGCGCGTAGTTCAGGCTGGCCTGGAACTCACTATGCAGCCCAGGCTGGCCTGGGACCCCTGGCAATCTCACCCCAGCCTCCAAAATTCTGGGATTACCGGTATGAGCCATCATGCCAGGGTGCACTTTCAACATTTTATAAGTTAATAGGAAAATTTTTCTCTCACAGATACATGGAAGATGTGCACCCATGTTTGGGACCACCTTGGTATCGGTAGTAAATTGTTGTGGAATAACCATTTTGTACACTGTGAAGATGTGTCACTCGGATTGGTTTTTAATAAAATGCTGAACAACTAATAGCTAGGCAGGATTTTGGGGGCAGAGAGGATGCTGGGAAGAAGAAGGTGGAGACGCGAGGGATGGGAACAAGCAAGACATGCGGGGAGGGGGGGCGTGTAACAAGCCGGGTGGCTGCACATAGATTAGTAGAAATGGGTTGATTTAAGTTAAAAGAGCTAGTTAAAAACAAGCCTAAGCTAAGGTCAAGCTTCCATAACTAATAAGAAGTCTCTGTGTCAGGATTTGGGAGCTGGCTGGTGGGACAGAGAAAGATGAGCTACAGTAAATGCGAGGACTTGCCTGATTCTTCTTCCTGGCAGCTCTGTAGGGCTTGACAGGAACAACCCATTTGATCACAGTACATTTCGGAATGCCAGGAACAATAGGAGAGGCATATGACCTTTCAGCTTCCTAAAAGCCAAAACTGAGGTCTAATCTGATAGTAAGGCCAAAAGCCCAGGCTGGTGGAAACCTGACACATTACTACTTGAAAGTCAAAGGATGGGGGCGGGGCCGGGGAGACTCAACTTCTCGCCACACAAGACTTCCAGAATCAAGCGATTCCTGGCCATGAATCAAAAGCAAAATCATCCTGTTCCTCGGTGGATTCGAATGAAAACTGGTAACAAAATCAGGTACAACTCTAAGAGAAGACACTGGAGGAGAACAAAGCTGGATTCACACAATGGCAAGACTGGGTGTTTGTACTGAGTCATGGATGGAGTTCAGCGTTTTTAACCTGGAGACTTGGTCCTGTTTAAATTGGGAGAGTGGTTTGTCCAGTAATAAAATGTAGAACCTTTCAAAAAAATGAGGAGGGGGAGTGGAAAAATTAGAGAAAAAGACTGGTTAGTCACTCAAGATTTCTGTTGCCGAGGGTGACGAGGGAGAAGGGATGTCCAGGCGAGAACTGCCCATCACTGCACATGGCTTTCAGGAGTCTGGAAACCTGGATCTAAGGAACAGAAGTGGAATCCAGTAAATAAATGAACTTAATAGTGGAGCTAGGGTGAGCCAACTTTCCTAGCAATGAGGTCATTCAATCCAATAAGCTTCGGATAGCCATGGAGACACAGAAGCATTAGGAAGCCCCCTTGCTAATGATCATTTATATGAGAGGAAAGAAAAGATGTCTGCCATGACAGAAATACGCTCTGGTAGAAATCCCTCTCAACCTAGGGAAGTAAGTAGGAAACATCCATACAAAGATGCATCCAAAAAACCCCAGAATCACGTGAATTCAAAGTGGCTAGGCAGCAGTGGCTAGCATGCAGGGCAAGTCTGAGAGGTATTGTTAATATTGATACTTACTGCTGTGGGGTCAGATGCTGAGTGGTCAGATCTGTGAGCACGATTGACTTCGATGGCAGAAGAACAAAGGATGCAAGCAAAGTAAAGCCAAACTCCTCATCTTCCTGCTGCCAAAAAGGGTCCCATGGGGGCTGGAGAGATGGTTCGACTGCTCTTCCAGAGGACCGGGGTTCAGTTCCATCACCCACAGGGTGGCTCACAACCATCTGTAACTCCAGTTCCAGTACATCTGGCACCTTCTTCCAGCCTCCTCCGTTGGCAGGAACACCTATGGTACACATACATGTGTACAGACAAGACACTCATAAACACTCATACACGTAAAATAAAAAGTAAATCTTATTTTTAAAAGGCTCCCAGACAAAAGCAGGTAAAGTTCAAGGTCAGACAAAAAGAACTTTATTTCCTCCAGGTAAGGTAAATTATCAGAGTTGGAAGGATGCATCTAATTGGTGTGTGTGTCGGGGGAATCAACAATTTTGTTGAGCATACCTGTAATCCCAGTCCTTAGTAGGATCACTGCAAATTCAAGGCCACACTAGGCTACAGTGAAATATTACTTCAAACTATAGAAAAGCTGTGTTGTAAAAAAAATCTTTAGGAGTGTGCAGGGTGATGTGCAATTATGTTCACATGTGTGTGGGTACATGTGTGTGGGAATGCCTGTGGAGGTGAGAGGTTGATGCCAGAAAAGTAAGGCACAGATGTCTTAGACATGTGCCCACGATCATACAGGTAATTGGGGCAAGAACTCAGATTTTCTTTTTCTTCCTCTCTCCCTCCTTTCTTTTCTTTCTCTCTTTCTTTCTCTTTCTTTTCTTTCTTTCTTTCTTCTTTCTTTCTTTCCTTTCTTTTCTTCCTTTCTCTCTCTCTTTCTTTTTTCAACCAGTCCAGTGGCATCAAGCTAGCACTCTAACTAGTAATCTTAAATGGATCTCAAGCATTTTCAAGTGTCTAATTCACAGTACATAGGCTTGGCAAAAATCAACCTGTGAATAAACAGACTCCTGGATTTGAGACAAAAATGTATTTATCCAGGAGGGTATATTGAATGCCCATGTTGCTGACATGTATGCATCCCTGCTTGCGTTTTGTCATTCAGGTAGGGGAATTGGTACCCAAGGACTTGTCAGCCAACTGGTCAAGCATGCCCCTGGCCATGCCATTGGAGACATAAATAAAGACATTCAGCCAGAGCAAAGGCCTGCACCTCCATTAGCTGTTCAAAGACAGGGGACACATCACAAAGGTCCTGTCTGGTGGCACTCCAGATGAGCCTATGACATCCTGAAGCATCTATAGTAAATGTCTACATTTTTTGTTAAATATGTACTTATTAATTGTTTGTAGGGGTCGGGGTAGGTGGGTCGTTTTTGTCAACCCAGTATCTGTTTTTAAGTTGGCACATTTAAAGTTGGGTGGGTTTTCACGGTCAAGTAGGGTAGAACAATGATGCCTAGAGTTTTCCCTTAAGTACAGAAAGAGCAGAAGAGAATTATTTCAAACTCCTAACGTGTACCTGACAAGCCTGGGCTTTCTCTGAAGTCCCCTTCTTAACTAATATTTAGAGATAGGCGGTATGTGGAAATCATATATACTGTCTTAAAATTCACTTGTTATAATAGTAGATTGACTGCTCATTTCCCAGTCTTGTTGGCTGCACTGTGGCCAGGACGGCAAAGGTACTTGTCATTAGCAGATAGTCACTGAAGTTGTTTTGTTTGTTTGGTTGGTTTTTTTGTTTGTTGTTTTTATTAAGGCATCATCAATTTGTTATAAAAGGGAGGCATGGGCCGAGCGGTGGTGGCGCACGCCTTTAATCCCAGCACTCAGGAGGCAGAGGCCGGCAGATCTCCGTGAGTTCGAGGCCAGCCTGGGCTATAGAGTGAGTTCCAGGAAAGGCGCAAATCTACACAAAGAAACCCTGTCTCGAAAAACAAAACAAAACAAAACAAAAGGGAGGCATGGAAATTATTTACATGATGAATAATAGTTCAGACCATCAGCCGAATGGGCAGCTTCATGTGACACCATTTCAGCAATGATTTGAGTCCATATACTTTCCAAGAACGTCACCATCTCTTGTCGTCTAGACTACTTTGGTGCCTCCGTATTCCGGGAGAAGACTTTGTCTCCGACTTTCACACTGACTGGCTGAATCTCTCCACCTTGTCCTTTGGCGCCCGATCCCACAGCCACTACTGTGGCTTGCAATCCTTTTCCTTGAGACTCTCCGGAAGCATCATGCCACCTTTGGTCATGGTTTCGGCGGCACACCTTTCAACCAGCACTCTGACAAAGAGCGGGAGAAACTTTCTGAAAGCATGTCTGGTTATAACTTGTGCGGCTGCAGCTCGGACTCTGCAGGCGGACCGCGCAGCGGAGAGGAGAGTCTGCGGCCGGCTCCGGACCCGTGAAAAATGCCAGGCAGCCGTCACTGAAGTTTGAAGAGACAGTGGGCACTATGTTAGGAACTTCTTTTTGCATAGCTCAGATATGTGAACAATGGGAAACATCTGGGTGAAGTATGTAGAGGAATTTGTATACCACCTCTGTAACTTATGCTTAAATTTGAAATATTCCAAAGTAAAAATACTTAAAATTAAAAAAATTGATTTATCAATATACTCCATGATGAGCTTTTATTTTCCATGAAAAACAATGCTTTAAGGGATTTCTTTTGAGCTGAGCCAATAGCTAACTCAGTAGCAAAGTACCTGCCTAACGTGTGAGGTCCCAAATTTAGATCCCTAACACAATAAATTAATAAATTTTAAAAACTTACTTTTATTAGCATACTGCTGATAAAGAAATAGTTGTGGTAAAATATGGACTGAGGGCATTTATCTTGAGACCCTCCGCACATCCGAGTTCTCCCTGGAGTAAACCCTAGGGTCAGCGGTAAAGAGTGAGGCTTCCCAGGCCTGTGGGCACTTGATGTCATGGGTGATACTCTGAGATCCAGAGATTTGGAATGAGAGCCCAGGGTATTCCTGTAGACTGTCAGAGCCATAGTCTCCTTTTAGAAGAGAATCCTTATACTATACTATACTATACTATACTATACTATACTATACTATACTATACTGTACTATACCTTCTACAAGTTCCTGACAAAGCCCTCACCTCAGTCTGAAACTAACCCAAGTTCTCTGACCTCATTACTGACCTTTGCCAAAATCAGACCAAGGACAGCACTCAGAGATGCTGGGACGTCCCAGCTGTTCTACTGAGCCAGTGTGGGAGACCGCACGCTGCCCTACAGTCTCCTCAGTTCCCTTCCCTCTCGGCTTTCCCAGTCTCAGCTTACCTCTGTCCAGCTTCCTAGACATTCACACCATGTGTATCCTTGCCACCTTATCTTTCTTTTCTCTCTCACAGATATGTTGTCATACAATCTCATAAGGTAACCACAGAACTGAATATTCACAGCTTCCGTCCCGCTTGTGAACTTGAAGGCAAGTGGCTAATCAAACGCCAGGACTTCAAGGCAGCCCACAGTCAGGAGTGCTCTTTACTTCTGGCCCAAGGCAGTTCGCCATGGACAAGTAAACTACTTGGCAGAAATTTGCCTGAAAATTCCTTATGCCATGTCTAGAGAAGTAGAGCCGTGAGCAGTGTCGTTCGGCTGGGTCTGTGAAACGCGCTTGGAGGTTCCTTGCCACAGCCTGTTACCGTCTGAGATTCTGCAGTGTTCTTTAGTCCCTGACATGAGGATTCTATCCAAGCAATGCTGTTTTCGCCTGCTAGTCATGACTTTCCTAGTACTATTACTACCGCACAGGCACTATATTAACAGACCCCACCACGCCCTCAGCTCCAGACAGCACCCGGACTCCAAGCAGAAGATCAGAAGGTGTCTGCTCCACGTGCTTCTCGAACGGCTGATCACTGAGTGTGACCTGCCCCAGCTGAACTGTTAGTCTTTCGTTACCTGGGGGCTATTTGAAGAATGAATCCTAAAGAAACCCTACAGGGGCCCATGAGATGGTTCAGGGGTAAAGGTGCCGCTCTGCTACTAAAGACCTGAGTTCGACCCCTGGAACTTGTATGATAGAAGGAGAGACAAGACTCCTATAAGTTGTCTTCTGTGGTATGCTCACAGGTAGGTAAACACACACACACACACACACACACACACACACACTAAAATACAAGAATTTAATTCTTAAAAACGAAGTAATCCTCCTGTGTGGTTCTTATATTTAATAGACTGGTCTCATAGGGTATGCTATTATTCAGGCTAGTAACCCAGAAAGTTATGGAATTCTTTTATGTTGGTGTTTTTGTTGTTGTTGTTTGTTTGTTTGTTTTTCTTTTTGCTTGAGACAAAGCCCTGGTCTAGAACTCAGTATGTAGACCAAGCTGGCCTTGAACCCATAAACATCTACTTGCCTCTGCCTCCTAAGATCTGGGATTACAGGTCTGCACCACTACATCCAGCCCAGGGTTTATTATACCCAACCTATCTGAAGTATCCAGAAAAACAACGGATGTAACTCAGCTTAGTAAACCTTTGTAGAGTACTTAGCATACTGGAGCTCTGGGTTTTATCCTCAGCATCACATAAAAATCACCTGTAATCCGAGGACTCAGTTGGGGGAAGAAGATCAGAAGTTCAAGAGCATCCTGGGAGCTCGAGGCAGCCTGGGGTGGCACCATGGACCACCTCGTCTCTGGTGGTAGCTGCTTATTCCCGTCCTCCTCTTTTAACAAGTCACGGTCTGACATTTGCCCTCTTGGTACTTTTTCTTCCACTGCCAGCAATTTGATCTTTTTTCCCCCCTCTTGTTTCTGAAGGTTTCAGAGCCAGGGAACATTTTAGAAATTATTCAACTGAGCTGGGTAAATTAGCTCAAGACTAAGCTTGGCACTTGGGAGGGGAACTGCTGGGAGTTGGAAGCTAGCCTGGGCTCATAGTGGGTTTAGGTCATCTGAGGCTGTGGAGTAAGACTTTGTCTCAAAAAACAAAAAACAAAAATGAAAAAAAATCAGTCAACTGAAAGTTTTTATATACAAAGAGTAAGTAGTCGCTGAGGTCAACGCATGGTGACTGTGCCCCTGTGAGCCAGCAAGGGGCCAGGTCTCAGGGAAAGGGGAGGGGGGCAGACAACAGCAAGTTCAACGACAAGCTGTCTTGTAGAAAACAGGAAATGCAGTCATTTAGGATAAACTTGCTAGAATAGCTCGTATATGGGGGAAAGCGAGAGACGCTGGGGTGGTGGACTAGTCAAATTAGAGGTCTGATACTAAGCTAGGGAGAGCAAGTGTCAGGATCCAGGAGAACGACTGGGATTTCCTAACTGAGAAAAGATGGAGGGAAATGAACAGCATACCAAGATCGGATGGACAACATTATACAGGATCCATAAGACCCAGGAGAGAGGGTAGGCACACAGCGGTGACGAGCCCTTCAGACCAGAGGTAGAAAGGGAAAGGAACTCACAAAAACTAAGCGCATAGCACGGCCCCTCCGCGCATAGCACGGCCCCTCCCTGAGCTTGGATACGTTTGGTGTTCGGTATGTTAGCCATAAAAGGGTGAAGGCAAAGGAAGAGCCAAAGAGGACTAACATTTTCAACTACAAGTACTATTAAAAAAAGAGGAAGAAGAAGAAAAAGGTGGGGGAAGAGACCTTACAAGGGGGTCCAGTTATTTGAGAAAGACCGTCAGATAACGGAAGTGGCTGCAGGGCAAAGAGCAGCAATCCTGCCGCCAGAGGCAGTCGGACCAAAAGCGTAGAGTAGAGCTCCAGTCCACGCAAGAGTTAAGATGAGGTGGACTCCCAGCACCTGGCAGCTTTTGTGCTTTATGAAGGTGGGTGCATGTAAATTAGTCATGTGCATGACTCAAGACCAGGCCACTAACTGGCCACAGAGAGGGGTGCCAGAATTTAGGACTATCAGGTTCTGGTTTTGTATTCTTACTACCTCAACGTTTCAACTTGGCATCTTGGCTCACCTCAGGGAAGAAATTTAAGTTGAACTTTGGGTGCTGTCCAGAAACACTCCCATAAAAATAAAATCAATAAGAATGGATTCTAGGGGATGGAGAGATTGCTCAGTGCTTAAGAGCACTGGCTACTCTTCCAAAAGGCCAGGGTTCGATTTCTAGCATCCACATGGCAGTAACTCCAGTTCCAGAGGATTTATCTGATGCCTTCTTCTGGCTTCTGTGGGCACCTGGCCCACATATGGTGCACATGCATACATGCAGGCAAAACATCCAGACAAATACATTTCTGAAAGAAAGGAAGGAAGGAAGAATGAGAGAAAGAAAAAAAGAAAGAAAGAGAGAGAGAGAGAGAGAGAAAGAAAGAAAGAAAGAAAGAAAGAAAGAAAGAAAGAAAGAAAGAAAGAAAGAAAGCAGGAAAGAAAGTATTGGTCCTGAAATGAAGCAAAGCGCCGTTTGGTTCTGCTGCAGTGTGGCCTGCACAGCATGTGACTTTGAGAATATAACTCAACTGGCTGTTAGATACAACTGCATTGCTTTGTATGGACACTGTTTTCTTATGGGCTAAAAAAGCAACATTTTTATTGGATGAGGATGTTAGAAGATATGTGAGCATTTGTCTCCAGACAGAGTGATTAACAACAAATATGTTGATAGACACATACACTGTGTTTAGGTCAGTCTCAAGACTATGCAGCTGAGGGGAATAGTATTCATTTAACTTATCATCTGCTGTAGCTCAGCTTCCAGGCTGGTGCCTACAGAGAAATAGGCACAAAGGTCAATGTACTAAAAAATCAAAGTGGCAAAGAGCCATAAGAGGAAATTTGGGGCCAGATAAACATAATTTCCCCCCATTTCATGTGTGAGATGTGCACATATGCATATGTGTAGGTGGGTGGGTTCATGTGCACATGGCACATGTGCACGTGGAGGTCCAAAATGTCATGGGGAATTATCCTCACTTGTTCTTCCACCTATTCAGTGAATCGGGGTGCTCAGTCAAGGATGACCTTGACTTTCTGACCATCTGGCTGGCACCCCCAGACGCTGGGATCACGGGTCATGTGCCTTACTTTTTATGATGTACAAGTCTCATACATGCTAGGTGAGCACTCTACCAACTGAGCTACATATCCTAGCCTTTGAAAAAGTACCTTATTTTCTACTCTAGACCACAAGAGTTGGGCATTTTCACACTTAATGGGTAAAACATATCAAATTTTAGTGTTTAATGGATGAAACTGCGTTCAGACTGTAACTGTTTGGAAAGACTCATGATGAATGACTGGGATCAAAAAACACAACTCCTGAGAGAGGCTGGCTGCCTGCAAGGGCCAGCAGCTACTTGAGGGAAAGCATATTTGCAAATTACTTGGATTCAGAGTCCACAACGTTTATGGTCAGTCATCTTGGTCCTCAAGAAATGTTCAAATCCTGAGTCTCTGCCACCATCCCACTCCAAAGCCTGTTAATGAAGAATCACTTGGGGAGCTTCCCATCATGATGGGAGAGGCTTGGGTGAGGGATTGCAAGACAGAAACAACTCCTTGGAAAGAAAAAATAAGTAAAAAGAGCAGCTCCTTGATGTTCAGGTCAACTGCCTGTTGGGTAGGGAAAGATTCCTGCTAGGAAGAGCATGAGATAGATCTGTTAGTGACACAGGTTCCACCTCATGGCAGAGGGACCAACACCTCAGAAACATCACATCCAGAAATGAAGATCCTGGGATTCTTAGTGATTTGGGGCACATTGAAGATTTCTCTCTCTCTCTCTCTCTCTCTCTCTCTCTCTCTCTGCCCTTCCTCAGAGGCAGAGAACTCACACAAATCTTGGTCAGTAGTAGACTAGGTGGGTCCAAGACACCAACACCACTTGAATATTTGGTCCCCACTAAGTGAAA
This sequence comes from Peromyscus californicus insignis, assembly GCF_007827085.1. Taxonomy (NCBI): domain Eukaryota; kingdom Metazoa; phylum Chordata; class Mammalia; order Rodentia; family Cricetidae; genus Peromyscus; species Peromyscus californicus. Next base: position 72,117,723 of record NW_026294413.1, on the reverse strand, counting down.
CTGTTTGGAAAGGATTAAGAGGTGTGGCCATATTGGAGGAGTTAAGTCACTGAGAGTGGGCCTTGAGGTTTCAATAGACTCCTGCCACTCCCAGTCTCTCTGTCTCTGTCTGTTCTTCCTCCTACTTTTGGATCCAGATGTGAGCTCTCAGCTGTTCCTGCTTCCATGCTTTCACTCTGCCATCATAGATTTGAGCCCTCTGAAACTATAAGCCCAATTTCTTGCCTTGGTCATGGTGTTTGGTCACAGCAGTAGAAAAGTAGCTAAGACACCATATGACCTCAACTTAGTGATCTAGTACTGAGCACATGCAGCTCAGCCCTCAAGCATGCAACTTGGCCATGGTCACATCAACAAGCACACACCCCCACCCACACACACACAGATGCAAAAAACTCAACATTTTTTTTTTTTGCATGAGTCTTCCTCTAGTATGGCCTCCACCTGCCAGATGCTGGTATAGCCTGCAAGAATGGCAGAAGTTGGTTATATCTGGTCTCCAATTTCAGCCCATCTCTTAAATGTTTTTTTTTTTTTGATTGCCTCTTCAGAGTGAGAAGTGCTATGCTAAAGAATGGAGTCTACCTCTGGCATTGTCTCCTCCTTTGGGAGTTAATCCAACTGGACAAGTCAATCCAAGTGTCTCTAAGCTCATTACCTGGAAGGGCTCCCCAGTCTTTTGAGATATGTCATTTCCTAGTGGGTATGTTTTAATATCCAGAATACTTAAAATTAAAGATGAAATATTTAAAAGAACCAAGCACATAACCTTGACAGGTTTAAGAAAGGGACATAAGTGATATGTTAGGTATTTGCAGTATTTAGGAGAATGTAGGGTTGGGTGCATAGTGTTAGGTCCAAATGGCAGTGCTGGTGACAATGTCCTAAACAGAAGGACTTTGGGCAAGTAAACAGAAGAATTGTTATTGGGTAAATAGAGGCCTAACAGAGGGTTTCTATTTACCAGGAACCCCCCCACACATACACTTATTACTCCCAAAAGATCAACTACCTTGAATGAGGGCATCTAGTTCCTGGCCAATTTGAACAGCCTGTATCAACTCAAAGACCCTGTCAACTGTTCTGTAAATTCTGCTTGCTGTTCTGACATTTTTCTCTTCTCTCTGTCCCCACTCCCACCCCAGAGATAGCTTTGGCAGTTTGGTGCCCAATAAACTTTTCTTTCCACACATGGAGTGGTCTAGTACAGTGGTCTCACTGTGCCCTCGCTCACATATAACTCTAAGAGAGACTGTTCATGTGTCATGTCCTAACAGCTGGGTCCAAACCTGCTAGAGAGAATAACTATTACAGCAGCAAATTAGACTAATGAATCTAATATAAAAGCTACATGACTTGAAGTGGGATTTTCTTTCTAGATTAGTTTTGAGACAGTTAGGAAAACATAGGATTGAATCACTTTTATAAGTTGTTTATATGACTTTTAGGAATACAGTGATGTTTTGTTGGTTAGCTTAGATGAATAACTTAATAAGGGCATGTAATATATTACACTTATAAAGTATATTTGGGGTGCCAGGAGACTGCTCAGTGAGTAAAAGCACTTGCTACCCAAGCCTGACCACCTGAGTTTGATCCCCCTAGAACCCAGATTGGAAAAAAAAACAAAAACAGATATGATGATGTCCATCTGTTATCTGAACACTCCTACTGAAAGATTGGAGGCAGCAGACAGGAGAATTGTGAAAAAGCTTGAAGTCACTATTCTATGGCTGTGAAGAGACACCATGACCAAGGCAACTCTTATAAAAGAAAGCATTTAACTGGGGGCTGGTTTACAGTTTCAGAGGTTTGATCCGTTATCATCATGGTGGGAGCATGGTAGCATGAATGTTGCTGGAGCAGTAGCTGAGAGCTACATACTGAACTGCAGGCAGAGAGAGAGAGAGAGAGAGAGAGAGAGAGAGAGAGAGAGAGAGAGAGAGAGAGAGAGAGAGGAGACTGGGCCTAACACAGACGTTTGAAACCTCAAAGCCTCCCCCCACAACCCTATGACACACCTCCTCCAACAAGGCCACACCTCCTAATCCTCCTAATCCTTTCAAACAGGTCCACTCCCTGGTAACTAAGCATTCAAATATATGAGCTTATGAGGACCATTCTTATTCAGACCACCAGAGTCAGCTAGCCTGAGGTACATTCTACAGCCTCAGAAGCAATCAGAAAACTCACCTCAGTGAGATGGAAGATGAAAACTGATTCCCCAAAGTTGTCCTCTGACTCCCACACATGTACAGAGCACATGCTGCATGCAAATGACACACACATACAACGGTAAAAATTTAAAAAATCAATTAGGGGATGGAGAGGTGAATCAGCAGTTAAGACCACTCTCTCTGTTCTTACAAAGGACCCAGATTTAGTTCCCAGTATCCACAAGGATGCTCACAATTATCTATAACTGCAGTTCCAGGGCATTTGGTGCTAGCTTCTGGCTTCTGCAGGCTCTATGTACATGTAGTACATTAACATACATGCAGACAATAATCATGCTCAAAATAAGATAAATAAATTTAAAATAGAAGTTGGAGCCAGGCGGTGGTGGTGCACACGCCTTTAATCCTAGCACTCGAGAGGCAGAGGCAGGCGAATCTCTATGAGTTTGAGGCCAGCCTGGGCTACAGAGTGAGTTCCAGGACAGGCACCAAAACTACACAGAGAAACCCTGTTTCAAAAAACCATAAAAAAAAAAAAAAGAATACTTGCTGAAACATCTGTGTTCCTGGACCATAGTCATTCAAAATGACTCCAAAATAAACTGTCTTCTTGTCTCCTTTAAGATGAAAGTTTCAGTTTTTATATCAACAATTATGGCATCACAACATGGGACTCTGAGAATGATTCACGTTTCACTGAAGGAATCAGCTGAATGGAAGCCATGTACCTGCATGGACCCACTGAGTCTAGGCCTCCTAATGTTTTTTCCTCAGGTGAATTGCTGGTAAGTGCTTTCCAGGGCTCTGGGCCTCCCTTAATTTGGTTAGTCCATGGTCCATTTTGTTTATTCTGAGCTGGTTAACAAGAATCCTATTTTGAAGGCTAGAGAGATGGCTTGGTGATTAAGAACACTGACTGCTCTTCCAGAGGACCCAGGTTCAATTCCAGCACCCACATGCCAGCTCACAAGTGTCTGTAACTCCAAGATCTGACACCCTCACACAGACCTACATGCAGGCAAAACACCAATGCACATAAAATAAAAATAAAAAAATTATTTTTATAAAAAGAATCCTATTTTGTTAAATACCTTTTTGATCCGCTTTCAAAATATTTGGTTTAAGGCAGTGGTTCTCAACCTTCCGAATACTGTGACCCTTTAATACAGTTCCTCATGTTGTGGTGACCCCCAACCATAAAATTATCTTGTTGCTACTTCATAACTGTAATTCTGCCACTGTTATGAATCATAATGTAAGTATCTGATATGGGATGTAGAGGGTCGTGACCCACTGGTTGAGAACCTCTGGTTTAAGGTCTCTAATTTGTTTGCTTTGATAGCATTTTGGTCTGGACATTTGGTTTGAGTTCTTTGCTTGATTTGGAACCTCTAAAGTCATTTGGGATCTGACTGTTTTAGCTTGTTTTCAGTATTTTGTTCCCTTTTGGAACTTTGAAGGCATTTTAGTTTTTCTTTTATTTGTCTTGGTTCTCACTGTCTTTGAAAAATTCGATTTGTTGCCATTTGGCCTTTGTCCCCTGACACTCCTCTGTCTGCCTACTTCTGCGTTTTTCTGTTGCTTCTCCTGTGACCCCACCAAAGGCACTGAAGATAAAAGGCACTTGTTCCTTCCTACCCCAAAGTGTGGAGGTGTCTGGGGGAACACCCCGACAAGCACACCCAGTTCCTGGGTCAGAAAGAACCTTATTGGCTCACCTGGGAAGACATGTTTGAGGGATCGGTTCACCCCATGTCTTGAGCCCCCTCACATTTGAGTAAGATGCAAGATAACCCCAAGACCCAGTTGGAAAAGGTGGTCTCAGGGCGAAAGCTGAGAAAGTTGATGCATATATATAATGAGAACCTTGTGCATATATATGTGTATGTGCGTGCGTGCGTGTGTGTGTGTGTGTGTGTGTGTGTGTGTGTGTGTGTGTGTGTTTGTGTGTGTGTGTGCATGTGTGTGTTTGGGGAACAAGGTTTCCAAAAGGAGGAAATGTTTGGAGATAAACTGCCATCAGGTACTCTAGCTGGCTTTATGTATGATAATTACTAACTTGCAATTATTTGGGAAAATGGAGAGACACATTTACTACCTCCAAACTGCTTTGTCTATGCGCTTATCCAAATCCAAAACAATGAAGTTTAAAAAAGGAAAATCACAAACAAGCAGGCTGCTTTAATTAAAATGTAAAATGATTTGGGGGTGGCGGTAAAAGTGGTAATTAATAATTATAAAGAGCTCTTAAAAAAAAAAAAAAAACCAAACAGTACCTGTGAGCTAAATGGGGGTTAAAACAAAGAATTAGTTAAATCTTTTTACTGTTATACCAAAACCTCAGGTAAATTCCAAAGCAGCTCCCTCTTCTCTGACCTTGCTTCTTCACCTCTGAATTTCAGTTTTCCTGAAGCAGCTTTGTCTCATTTACAGTGAAGTGTCTTTATTATACAAACCAGCCCTAAGTGTCCTTTCAACCTTAAAGCCAAAAAATCTCAGTGCCACCATCCCCCGCCCCGCCCCCGCCCAGGTGGAGGTCCCTACAGTTTAGGGGAACTCAGGTTAATAATCCAACGAAGCCATGTCTGTGTCCCTTCTGTGGCCAACATTTGACTGATCAATCTTACTAAACATGGGCTCTGTGTACCTTTGCTTCAGTTTTTCTAACAAGAAACCCACTAAATATTTGGGTGTTCTAACATCAAAATAGACATTTCCTAGACCAGTCCATACTCTGCTTCTGGGTCACGTGGTTTTTCTGGGGAATATCTGTGAAAACCTGATCCCCCCACACACACCCCGCCCCCACCCATGTAGTGGGTCTGGTAGATATAAAGATAATCTAAAGAAACACTGTGTCTCTCAATCTGATTATCAGACTGTTGAAAGAATGGGCCCTAAGGATGGGGGAGTTTCCCTGGAAATCTCATGCTGTGAGAGGGAAAGGGCTTCGGCCAGAGAGAGAACTTGTCTCTCTAGAAGAGATTTCACATAGTTTGAACAATTTGTCAAACCGCCTTATTGGATGAAACTAAAGCCTGGATAATAATGAGTCAATGGTGAGTATAGCAGTACCTTGGCCAGGACTGCTTAGATGTGCATGTCCTTGGCTGTGTGTGTGTGTGTGTGTGTGTGTGTGTGCGTGTGCGTGTGCGTGTGTGTGTGTGTGTGTGTGTGTGTGTGTGTGTCTGTGTGTGTCTGTGTGTGTCTGTGTGTGCGCGCGCATGCGCGCGCGCATTTCAGGACCCTAAAGATAGACTTGCAGGACATCTGTCCCTGTTCCCAATGTGACTGCATTAAATAAATCTGTCTCCCTTTCCTGATTCCCACTTTTTTATATATAACTTATTTATTTTTATTTTATGTACTTGGTGTTTTGCCTGCATGCACATTTGTGTGAGGGTGTTGGGTTCCCTAGAACCAGAGTTACAGACAGCTGTGAGCTGCCATGTGGGTGCTAGGAATTGAACCTGGGTCCTCTGGAAGAGCAGCCAGTGCTCTTAACTGCTGAACCATCTCTCCAGTCTCTGCTTTCCACTTTTAAATTGGCTCTTTTAATTAGATTGTTGTGAATAGGTAGCCAGACCTGACTTGGCACAAGTTGTGACCACCAAGTCACCTGCTAGAAAGCAGTCTGGGACATACTGAGAAACACCCCCTTCAGCTATTTAGAGAGAGAGAGATAGAGAGGGGTATTACCTTAAGTCTATATGACAAACATCATCTTTAGATCTTTTTTTGCTATCAAGCCTTTCTCATATCTTAAAGAAATACATTAAACTTTCTACCTTTTCTCAGTGGAGCAGATCTAATGTCATGTAATTGTATCATGTGTCTATAGTAATAGTTTTAGAATATTTTTGGTGGTTTTCGTATGTTGTTTGTGCCAAAGTTGTTTGTTTGTTCATTTTTTAACGAACTATGGCCACCTCAGTTCTCTTTTTAAATTCATTTTTGTTGTGTGCTAAAATTATTTTTGTGGAATGCCCAATTAAAATGTATGTGTGGATTCAAATTTAAATATTGTGGACATATATTAAGGCTTGATAAATACATACTATTTTACAAATTTGGGTACTCTAAACATCTTAAAATCTGTAAAAATGGTATCTTTGGAAATGCTGAATGTTTCATAAAGCTTCAGTGTTATGTAAGAAGATTTTGATAAGTATTTCCTTCCAAATAATATTTTCTTTTATATAAGATAAATATATAATCATAAATTCATAAGATTTCTTCAAAATATTCCTGATATAAAACGGTTAAGTGTTGCCAGGTAGTGGTGGTTCATCCCTTTAATCCCAGAGCGCAGGAGGCAGAGACAGTCAAGTCTCAGAGTTCAAGGCCAGCCTGGTCTACATAGTGAGTTCCAGGACAGCCAGGGCTACACAGAGAAACCTTGTTTTGAAAAACAAAACAAAACAAAACAAGAACCTGTTAAATGTAAGCCTTCTTTATTATGGTTGGATCATATATAAATTAGTAGATATGTTTACTGAGCATGTCTATGCTGTTTCCTTTTCATAATGAGGACTATAGAAAATATAATCCTAAGGCTGGAGAGATGGTTCAGCTGTTAAAGGCTAGGCTCACAGCCAAAAATATAAGACAATATAATCCTAACAAACAATGATGTTCAAAATCTTGCCTTAGGGGCTGGAGAGATGGCTTAGTGGTTAAGAGCACTGACTGCTCTTCCACAGGACCCGGGTTCAATTCCCAGCACCCACATGGCAGCTCACAACTGTCTGTAACTCCTGTTCCAGGGGATCCAACACCCTCATACAGACATATATGCAGTCAAAGCACCAATGCAAATGAAATAAAAGTAAAAAAAAAACCCAAAAACATTGATTAAAAAAAAATCTTGGTTTATTAAGCTATATCTTGGGCTGAAGTGATGGTTTCGCAGTTAAGAGCACTGGCTGCTCTTCCAGAGAACCTGGGTTTAATTCCCAGCACCCACATAGCAGCTCACAACTGTCTGTAACTCCAGTTCCAGGGGATCCCACACCCTCACACATATATGCAGGCAAAACACCAGTGCACATAAAATAAAAACAAATCATTAAAATATATTTATGTATGATTATGTATACAAACTTTCTGTCTAAATGTGGTTATGTTTTATTTTTACATAATATACTTACTGCCAAATTGGCTTGTAAGTAAGTGCTTGTGTAAACTAAAGTTGTTAACTTGGCTCAGCTTCATTTTGGCTCATAGTGAAATTAAAATTTTAAGAAATAAAATAATGATAAAAGACAATACACACACACACACATATATATGTATGTATATTTGTTTTGTTTTGTTTTTGAAACAGGACTGCTCTGTGTAGTTTTGGTGCCTGTCCTGGAACTTGCTCTGTAGACCAGGCTGGCCTCGAACTCACAGAGATCCACCTGGCTCTGCCTCTGGAGTGCTGGGATTAAAGGCATATGCCACCACCGCCTGGCCCAAAAAGTATATTTAATAAGTGTGACCACACACATAAAACAAATAGAGATGGGTAATGGCCCTAAATCTCTTTGGGGAACAATTAGCCTGAGTTTTAAAGTTTAAACAATTTAAGTCTGCTCTTAAGGACATGATAGCATGCAGTTCTGCTTAAACTTTTATCTCCCTGATCCCTGTCCCACTTGAGTTCTGTAACGTGCTGCTTATCAAAGAACCTTAAGAGATGATTACCCCTACTGCAGGACATGGTTTTCCTAATAGACAGTTACCCTCCCTTGAGACACTAAACTCTATTCCAAAGATAAAGAGGGTAGAGCTGGAGAGACTGCTCCAAAGGTTAAGAGTACTGGATGCTCTTCCAGAGGACACAGGTTCAATTCCCAGCACCACATGGTGGCTCACAATCATCTTGTGACTCTAGTCCACAAGGACTGAACACCTCTTCTGGCCTCCTCAGGTACCAGGAGTGCATGTGGTGCACACACATACCTGCAGGCCAAACACCCATAGATGTAAAATTAGTAAGTTAAATAAATACATTAAAAAAAGAAGGTAGCTCGTGTCTCTGCTTTTATATATGTGTTTATAGTACAGACATTTTAAGGATTTTTTGGCCATTACTGCTTCTTTAAAAACAAACCAATGAGTGCCGGGCGGTGGTGGCGCATACCTTTAATCCCAGCACTCCGGAGGCAGAGCCAGGAGGATCTCTGTGAGTTTGAAGCCAGCCTGGTCTACGGAGGGAGATCCAGGACAGGCACCAAAACTATGCAGAGAAACCCTGTCTTAGGGGGGAAAAGGCAAAAGAAAAAAAAACAGCAACAACAACAACAACAACAACAAATTAACAAATGAGCAATCAAGTTTTTCAAGATCCTCATTTTAGCTAGGGTGAATTAGGTAGGAGAAAACTCTAAGTATTTTTTTAAGATTGATTGATTGATTGATTATTTATTTATTCATTTATTTATTTAATTTATTTATTATGTCTACAGTGTTCTGCCTGCACACCTGAAGAGGGCACCAGATCTCATTATGGATGGTTGTGAGTCACCATGTGTTTGTTGGGAATTGAACTCAGGACCTCTGGAAGAGCAGCCAGTGCTCTTAACCACTAAGTCATCTCTCAACCTCTGTGCCATCTCTCCAGCACCCAACTCTTAAGTATTTTTAAATTGTCGTTTTGAAAACCTACTTTGAGGCTTAGACAGACATCTTAGAGTTTATAGAACGTCTTAATGTGTTACATTATAGTGATATATTTCGAATTATTTATCTTTATTTTAGTTAAAAAATAATACTAGTAGTCATAAATGCCAAGCTTTAACCTGTTCAGGGTGTCTTATAAACCGGATGCCTCATAAACACAAATAAAAAGTAAAAGCTTTTCCTAGCAAAGAACCATTTCAAGGTACCTGTTACAATAACTTAAATCTTTAGTAAGTAATTCATTTAAATTTGATTAGGAAAACAAATTATTAACGTACTTCGCTGTGTTTATACTGTTAGATATCTAAGATACGTATGTTTTCTGTAATTTAGATACATCCTCCTGAGCTTTCATTTAAAATTATCTCATTAAAATTGTTTTCTAAATTTTGTAATAACAATAATAATGTTAAAATTAAGTAATGCTGCAAACATTTGTTAAAAATACAGTTAGAACTAAGTTAAAATACTATAAAGGTTATAAATTGTTTTAAGGTTAATTCTATACCCTGAGATAAAATTAATGCTTGATTTTCTACAATTTTTGTTTTTGTTTTTGAGACAGAGTCTCCCTATGTAATCCTGGCTGTCCTGGAACTCACTCTTAGACCAGGCTGGCTTCGAACTCACAGAGATCTGCCTGGCTCTGCCTCCCGAGTACTGGGATTAAAGGCTCGCACCAATACACTTGGCAAGTATTGATGTTTCTTGATGTATTAGTATCTAAAATATTCTATAGTACAATTAGCTGGGAATAAAAAATAATTAAACAATTTTTGTATTTTACGAATAAAAAAGGAAACAATACTTTAATGACTCCTTCAGAAGTCCCATTTCCAACCATTTAACATAAGTAAGATAGTTTATCGAGTACAAATAACTGTATATATGGGAGAAACTGTTTAGTCAATTTTGTTAAAAATATGTAACTTTTGGTTATTAGAAGCGTTTCTATTATTAGGAGTGTTTCCACTATTCTATTTGGTATATTAGAAGTGTTCATCTGTGACCTTACTCCATGAGGCCAAATTATGTTCTTAATTACTTAATTTTTAGGTATAGTAATCTATATTACAGGTAAATGTTATGTCAGACACACAGGGTGTTTAAAAAAAAAAATCCGATCCAGATCATGGTGGTTAGTAGTGTTGCTATGATTCAGGAGTTTCTTTCTTTTTTTTTTTTTTTTTTTTTTGGTTTTTCGAGACAGGGTTTCTCTGTGTAGCTTTGCGCCTTTCCTGGTACTCGCTTTGGAGACCAGGCTGGCCTCGAACTCACAGAGATCCGCCTGGCTCTGCCTCCCGAGTGCTGGGATTAAAGGCGTGCGCCACCACCGCCCGGCCAGGAGTTTCTTTCTTAATGGTCTTTACCAGCTGTTCCCCTCTCCTGGGTACTGTCCTGCCCACTCCTCATCCTCATCTACCTCAGATCCTAGGAATGAGCTTCCTAGCTACTGAAGACCTTAAAATATTTAATAAATAATATGAGGCCTCTGCATGGACAAAATCTGATGCTTAGCCAACAGAGGGAAACTTGAACAAAAATTCCTAAAATGGCCGGGTGGTGGTGGCACACGCCTTTAGTTCCAGCACTCAGGTGGGAGAGCCAGGCTGATCTCTGTGAGTTCAAGTCCAGCCTGGTCTACAGAGCAAGATCCAGGACAGGCACCAAAACTACACAGAGAAACCCTGTCTTGAAAAAAAAAGAAAAAGAAAAAGAAAAAAAAAATCCTAAAATGAAGCTGTGTCTGGCTGTGAACAAAAACTCTTGAAATGAAACCATGTTTGCAGAGCCTGATTAGAATCTCATTACTGTGGAGAGAGTGGAATTTTACAGGTTCAGAGGATAATTACCTTATTGGGCTACTTCTAGCCCTCTGGAACAGTGGTTTCTTGCTCACCTCTGTGATGGAACTAACATCTTATGACTGAATAGACAGAGAGCTTTTGGAATCTATTAACTTAGCAGGCCACTAGCTTCCACCAATCCAAAAGCCAAGAATGTCATCCGAGGGGCTGGAGAGTTGACTCAGAGGTTAAGAGCACAGACTGCTGCTCTTCCAGAGGATCTGGGTTCAAGTCCCAGCATCCACATGGCGGTTCACAACTGTGTGTGGCTCCAGTTCCAGGGGACCTGACACCCTCACACAGATATGATGCAGGCAAAACACCAATGCACATAAAATAAAAATAAAAAAAGAATGTCATCAGACACATCTTGGGCCTGTAGGAAAGCTCCCCCATCTCACTGTCCCTGTCTCTCCGATGGACCCACCAGTGTATTTTAAACTTGCTTTGATTTATGACTTTCTTTGTTCTGTACAACTATAAAACTTCATGCTTCCATGTTAGAACATGGAATTTGGGCTGTCTTAAATCTGTGTTCCCAGGCCACGACCACTCAAAATGGCTCCAAAATAAGCTATATTTTATTCCCTTAGATGGAGGAGGGGGTAGGGAAGAGGAGCAGGAGTGGGAAGGAGGAAGCCCACCTGCTGTTCTTACAGGGAACTGGAGTTCCCAGCATCCACATCTGGAGGCTCAGAACCACCTGTAACTCCAGATCCAGGGTATCTGATACTCTCTTCTGGCCTCCAAGGGTACCAGGCACACATACCCATAATTAAAATGAAATTAATCTTTAGAAAATTTTCTTAAGTATACTTTTAATGTTTCATTGTTTCAACTTTTACTAACTTATGTTTATAAGTGGGAAAATGGTCATTGAACACTTCTTTAGAATGATTTTTAGAATTAATTTGAAAGTTAGACGTGAACACATAAAAGAAAACCGGCCTTCTGATTTGCAGCTTTAATATTGAGAATCTTATTTATTATTATTATTACTGTGTGTATCTATGTAATGTAGGTGTGTGCATGCCACGGCATGTGTATAAACATCAGACAACTTTCGAGATTTGTTGGTTTTTTTTTTCTATCCACAGTGGTATCTAGGACTTGAACACGGGTAATCAGGTTAATTTGGCAAGCTTCTTTACCCTCAGAACCATCATGCCAGCCTAGGGACATTTTTTTTTTTTAGACTGAGACAGGGTTTTACTGTGCAGTCCTGGCTGGCTGAAACTATGTAGACCAGGTTGGATTCAGACTATGGAGGGTCCTCTTGTCTTTGCCCCCCAAATGCTGGGATTAAAAGTGTGCAGTACTACACCCAGCCTTTATTTATTTATTGTATTTTTTATACTTACTTATTTAGTGTTGTGCGTATGTGTGGTTACACACATGCTTTGATCCTGGTGTGAATGTCAGGAAGGCCAGAAGGACAACTGGCAGCATTCGGCTCTCTCTACCATGTGGGCTCTAGGGAGTAAGGTAAAGTTCCTAGGCTTGGCAACAAACACCTTTGCCCGATGAAGCATTTCACTGAGACCTGAGAACATAAATTTTTTTACGTTTTATTTATTTATTGTATGTATGCATGTGTGCCATAGGGTGTGTGAGGAGGTCAGAGGAGAGTGGGGGCAGGTCTGTTCTCTCCTTCAACCATGTGGGTCCTGGTGATAAAACTCGGTCATCAAGGGGGCTGGAGAGATGGCTCAGAGGTTAAGAGCACTGGCTGCTCTTCCAAAGGTCCTGAGTTCAATTTCCAGCAACCACATGGTGGCTCACAACCATCTGTAATGAGATCTGGTGCCCTCTTCTGGCCTGCAGGTATGTAGGCAGAACACTGTATACATAAGTAAATAAATCTTAAAAACAAAACAAAACTAAAAAAACCTCGGTCATCAAGCTTGGTGGCAAGTACTTTTACCTGCAGAAGCATCTCCATGGCCCAGAGGACTTAATTTCTTTTTCCTTCTTCCTTCCTTCCTTCCTTCCTTCCTTCCTTCCTTCCTTCCTTCCTTTCTTTCTTTCTTTATTTCTTCTTTCTTTTTTCTTTTTTGAGACAGGGTTTCTCTGTGTAGCTTTGGTGCCTGTCCTGGATCTCGATCTCTAGACCAGGCTAGCCTCGAACTCACAGAGATCCACCTAGCTCTACCTCCAGAGTGCTGGGATTAAAGGCGTGTGCCACCACCACCCGGCTAATTTACTTTTCTTAATCAAGTAGCCCTCTGAATAGTCTTTCCTAGGCATAAAAGTGACATTTAAAATGTTTTCTGCTGCTTGTATTGGGAGCAAAGGACAAACGTCCTTCCACCCACAGATCTCCAGAGAAACCAGAATGTTAAACACACAGGATCGTCTTTCCAATGGGAAAGATGTAAAACCTGTTTTTCCATCCAGAAAGCTGAGAATTGGAAGTGAGTAATAGCCTGGTGATCTGTGTTATCTGTTGGGTCAGGCCATATTAACCTTCTAAAACCAGAACTGGAGGTAGCTAGTAATCTAAATGGCCTTTATAGCCAGGGGCTCCCCAAGCTCCCACAGCCAGAGCCAGAGATTCCTAATTACTAAATGACCCTTACATTATTTGTGTAGCCAGAGGCTCCCCGCAAGCTCCTACAACCAGGAAACAGAGGTGGCTAATAGCCCAAACGACCTCTACACTATATGCATGACCATGACTACACCAGACCCCCACTTAGGCCCTTAAACTAGTACAGGTAGCTTAATCCAGAAACCATCTTCTTAGAAGAAATGACATGTACCTAGTCAGGTTTTGTTGTAATTATGTTTCCTTGCTTCCTTGTGCGCCAGGGATTTTATTACACCAAAACTTTTTTTTCCAAATTATACTATGTTTAAATTTATTGGGAATAAACCACCTGGCATCAGATTTCCTGAAATCTTGATCCAGGTTCACAAAGTCAGTCTCACCTCTTCACAGTTCACTTCCCTGCCTACTAGGTCTCCCTTGTGTGTGTTTGTTTAATTTTTTTTTGTGTGTGTATGGGTGTTTTGCCTACTTATGTGTCTATGAGTCACGTGCATGCCCATATTCAGAGGCCAGAAGAGGCTGTCAGATCCCCTGAAACTGCAGTTACAGATGATTGTGAACCAGCCCAGGTCCTCTGGAAGAACATCCAGTGCTATTAACCACTGAGCCATCTCTCCAGCCCCCAAAGGGGCATTTTAAGAACTCACAAAACCAGTCCCTTTTATGAGACGTTTTCAGCTGTACCACAGAGTTGGCTTTGCTGATTGTATTCTCAATTCTTGTTTTTGCTGGGCACTTTAGAAGGGAGGTGTGGTGGTTTGAATGAAAATGGTCCCCATAGGCTCATAGGGCGTGGCATTATTTGAAAGAATTAGGACAGGTGGCCTTGTTGGAGTAAGTGTGGCCTAATTGGAGGAAGTGTGTCACTGGGGGTGGGTTTTGAGGTTTCACAATCTCAAGCCAGGCCCAGTGGCTCACTTTCTCTTCCTGCTGCCTGCCAATCCAGATGTGAAACTCTCAGCTCCTTCTCCAGCACCATGTCTGCCTGCATGCCACCACGCTTCCCACCATGACATGATAATGAACTAAACCTCTGAACTGTAAGTCAGCACCAATTAAATGTTTTCCTTTGTAGAAGTTGCTGTGGTCAAGGTGTCTCTTCACAGCAATAGGACACTGACTAAGACGGGGGGGATGTAGCTGGTGACACAGGAGCAACAGCTGAGGCTCAGGGGCACACCGTAGACGATGGTGAGACCAGAAGTGAATCCTGGATCATCCTAAGGGTTCTTTTCTCCCCCCTCTCCATGCTGCCCCTGGTGAGTTATTCTGAGTTAAAGACAGTCTCCTCTCGGCTTCTGGAAGAACTGGAAAAAGGAAGCAGGCCTTCTTTGAGGCCACTGATGGTGATGGCAGAAAAAGTCCACAAAATACACTCCAAGAAAAGTTAAAATTCGGCCTATGGGGGCTGGAGAGATGACTCACCAGTTAAGAATACTGACTGCTCTTCCAAAGGTCCTGAGTTCAATTCCCAGCAACCACATGGTGGCTCACAACCATCTGTAATGGGATCTGAAGCTCTCTCTGGCATGCATGCAGACAGAGCACTCATACCTAAAAAAACACATAAATAAATAAAAGACAATTTAAAAATTCAGCCTATGATTGAGTCACCACCCTCACCATAATAAAAAAAAATCACCATAGGGATTTGTTTTCTTCTTGGCCAAACTTGGATTTGTTTGCTTGTTGTTTCAGAGGTCTGCAGTCTTGAACTTTGTGCTCAAGTGTGACCTTAAACATCTGACCATCCTGCCTCTACCTCCTAAGTGTACCTGGATTTATGTGGTCCTAGGGATGGAATTCAGGGCAAACACTCTACCAACTGAGCTATATCCCCACCAAATTTGGAGTTTTGTTGGGTGGCAAAACAAGCAAACAAAACCCACAACAGATTGTTAAGCAATCAGTTTAACCTTTCCATAAATCAGAATGCCTGCTCAGAGCTAACTCTCTCTCTCTCTCTCTCTCTCTCTCTCTCTGTGTGTGTGTGTGTGTGTGTGTGTGTGTGTGTGTGTGTGTGTGTGTGTAAGCACATATTCATGTAAGAAAGTAAATTTATAACAATGAAAGTGAGTGTGTAATATTCTACCAACTACAGATTTGTTAGGAATGCAAGTATCTTTTGTCAGGAAAAAAAGAATCAACAGTGTAATGTAACAATACTTGGAATTGACCACTTAGGTCAATTGGTGTTGGCTTTGGAGCAACTTGCAGCATGGTACAGCATAAAGAGCTTTATAACAAAGGTCCTGTGAGTAAGCACAACATGGCAGAGACCTTGTGGTGGTTTGAATGAGATCGGCCCCCACAGGCACTTACATTTGAATGCTTGGTTCCCAGTTGGTAGAACTATTTGGGAAGGATTAGGAGGTGTGGCCTTATTGTAGGAGGTGTGTCACTGGGGGTAGGGGTGGGCTTTGAGGTTTCAAAAACCCACACCATTCCCAGTTACCTCTCTCTCTTTCTTTCTCTCTCATACTTGTGGGTCATGTGTGAGCTTTCAGCTACTGATGCAGTGCCGTGCCTGCCTGCCTGCCGCCACACTCCCTGCCGTGATAGTCATGGACTCCCATGAGGCTCCAAATTAAGTGTTTTCTTTTATAAGTTGCCTTGGTCATGGTGTTTTGTCACAGCAATAGCAAAATAACTAAGAAAGACCTAGAGGTAGGCAATGAACACAAAAAGGCAGTATCAGGGAACTGGGGAATCCCAGCATTTGGGAGGTTGAAGCAGGAGGACTGCCATGAGCTTGAGGCTACTCTAGGTTATACAAAGAGTACTAAGCAGAGAGGGGCACCCAGTGACATCTTGTCAAAAAAAAAAAAAAAAAAAAAAAAAGCAACAAATTAACGTCTTCAAAGGAATGAATCCCTCCTCCCATCTTCGCCAGGCCAGTCAAACGCTCCGGTATCTCTGGGACTCTGTCGGGACGTGGAGGCAAAACCATGATTTAAGCCGGGCGGTGGTGGCGCACGCCTTTAATCCCAGCACTCGGGAGGCAGAGCCAGGCGGATCTCTGTGAGTTTGAGGCCAGCCTGGTCTACAGCGCGAGATCCAGGAAAGGCGCAAAGCTACACAGGGAAACCCTGTCTCGAAAAACAAAAACAAAACAAAACAAAAAAAAAACAAAACCATGATTTAGAAACTGGTCTGAGCTGCCGGGCGCTGGTGGCGCACGCCTTTAATCCCAGCGTTCGGGAGACAGAGGAAGAGGGATCTCTGTTCCAGGCCAGCCTGGGCTACAGAGTGAGTTCCAAGACAGTCTCCAAAGCTACACAGAGACACTCTGTCTCGAAAAACCAAACAAAAACAAAAAAAAAAAAGAAGAAGAAGAAAAGGAGGAGGAGGAAGAAGAAAGGAAAGAAAGGGTTCTGAGCTGCATACTCAGACTCTGTCTCAGAAAAGAAAGATAAAAGATAAAAAGGGAACTAAAGTAAACTTGAAGCTCAGTTTGGCAGTTCTGAAGATGTGGGTGCGGGGATCACTTCCACCCTAATTTCCAGATTGCCTGCTCAGGAGAGTCCCACTCCAGTCTGCAGTGAGGGCTTGAGGATACTGTTACTATCGCTGTATTTAACTTGCCTGGAACTATGTAGACCAGGCTGGCCTTGACTCAGAGATCCGCCTGCCTCTGCCTCCCTAGTGCTGGGATTAAAGGTATTTGCCCCAGGCCTAGCCACGTTAAATATATGTCCATTTAACCAACTTTATTCTTGGAACAGAAGAATCAGGCTAGGAAAGCCTACAGATCCCAAATCTGGAAAGCTTGTGAAACAGTTTCTCTAAAAACTCTTTCACTGCACGTAAAAGTTTTCACTGAGGGGAAATGGCCACTTAAGGGGATCCTGTCCCATCTCAGGCATGCCTAAATGCTAACAGCCCCCTTAAACGGAACCTAACCATCTTCTCTACTTAACCGCAACAACTCACGAGTGCACCGCTACTTCGGACCACTCAGAATAAGTCTTGTTCCTTACAGCCAACCCTTTCATATGTTAAGAGTTCTCGTGACCCCTGGCCTCCAAATGATTCCTTCTCTGGCAATAAGACATTAGTCAGGGTTCTCTGGAGGATAAGGACTGCTGGAGTACACATACTACAGGGGATTTACTGAGACGGCTGACAGGACGAGGTCCTGGCGGTCCAGCAATGACTGTCTCACCCTGGAGAAGCTGAGAATCCCAGAGCTGCTCAGTCACCCAGGCTTCAGGTCTCAGCATTTCCAGTCCAGTGCTGAAGACCTCGGGCATTTCTGGAGGGCCAACAGTCTTCCGTCTCCGTTGGAACCTGAAGAAGCTGGTTCTAACATCACCAAAGGGTTACCACAGCAACAGGACAGAAGGACTCTCCAGAGGAGTGAAGGCAGACACTCGAAAAGTAGTCTCCTCTACCACATCCTTTTATCTGGGCTGACACCACATTTCGGGTGGGTCTCTCTGTTCAAATAATCTGATCAAGAAAATTCCTGGCAGGCGAGCCCAGAGGCACACACATCAGTTGACGCTACATGCCGTCAAGATGACAACCAGGAGGAACCATCACCGTGACCTATAAAATGGCTCCTGCTGTCTGACCCAGTAATTCCAGTTTGTAAAAATATGTCAAGTAGGAATAGCTCAAAATTAGGAGTAAACTTGTACAGTTCATGTTGTACTTTCCTTTGCCCAACAGAGAACTTAAAATAATACAAATCCCCTAAAGTTAAAAGCAACTAAACAAATGAAGGGCATCTTACCTGATGCTTTTACTGAAGATGGCGTGTGTAAAAATCTTGTTTTCTCTGAGACAGGGTCTTCCTATGTAGCACAGGTTGGCCTTGAATCAGCCGCGTAGCTCAGGCTGGCCTCAGACTCATGATTTTTCTCCCTCCTGAGTGCTGGGATTGTAGGCATGTGCTGCCATAACCCGAGAGTTAGCTCAGGTCGTGTATGAGCAACACTATATGGAGAAACTGAATGTGGGGCTGGAGAGATGCCTCGGCAGTTAAAGCATCCTGGCTGCCCTTCCAGAGAGACCAGGTTCTATGGTGCCTCACTACCATCCATAGTTCCAGTTCCACAGAATCTACCTTCTTCTGGCCTCCACAGCCGCCAACCGTGCATGTGGTTACACAGACACACATACATGCAAGACACCTAAACACATTGCCTAAACACATTATGAATGGAGTACAACTATATAAAAGGATTCATGTGCTCATATACCCACCAAGTCCGTAACTAAATCTGCAGTCTCCAGAAGCCTTCGGCTGGGCAGTGGTGGCCTTTGGAGGCCAGCCTTGAAGCCATGACTTCTCCAACTCGCATAAAACAATGAACTTACACCTGACCCACAGATGTACCCTTCTGTTTTTAACTCTGTCCTGTGTGTCTCCTGTTTGGAAACAGCCTGAAGAGGACAAAACAGTGAGGGTCAAATTCAGGAGAGCGAGAAAGATCTGCAACTGACCCTAAGCCTCCAACTCCCATCCCTAACCAGTTTCTGCTCTTCCCATGTTCCTGCCTCCGTCCCGGTTCCACGGGCATTTTTGCTCTCTTTACAAACTGCACCTGGCTTGACAATATCTTTGAAGGGCTGGTCAGACACTAGTCAGGAAGGATCAGCCCCCCAAAACCCTGATATTCCTAACTTCACAGTTTGTTTTTAGATTTTATGTGATGGGGGGGTAGGTCTGTCTAAGCAAGAGACAGGGAATAAATCGACCAGGAAATATCTAGTAAGATAGATATGAATAGTGTGACTAATAGAGTAAGAGACCATGTCAGAGAAGAGCTTTGAGAGAACAATACTCTAATACAGACCCAAAGGATGAGAGCCAACCACTGAAATTGTAAAAAACAAGCCCGAAGGACAGGGGAGCAAGTCATGTTTACAGAACTGGAGAGTGACTGTGGCTGGAGGGTCTCCAGTGGCTGGCCACACCTCAGCGTGGGTAGCAAAGAGCCTGGAGAGGCTGTGAACAAGTTACCAGCTACACGTGGAGCTGTTACAAGGAGTTGCCAAGATCTGACTTGGATTTTTACTTAATTACTTTCTGTCAAACTGGGGGTACAATTTGAGGTTTCGTGCATGCTAGGCAAGTGTTTGACCACTGAGTTACCTTCCCAGGCCCTGGTTTGCATTTTTATTTATTACTTTTTTTTTTTCCCTCGGAGCTGAGGACCGAACCCAGGGCCTTGTGCTTGCTAGGCAGGCGCTCTACCACTGAGCTAAATCCCCAACCTTCTTATTACTTTTATTTGTTTATTTGTGCATGTGCACATGTGGAGGTTACAGGATAGCTTGAGGAGGCTGGCTGGCTCCCTCCACCATGTGGGCCTGGGGGACAGGCTTGGCAACAAACTCCTTTACTGACTGAGCCAGCTCATGGGCCCTGATTCATATTTTAAAATTTTTCATTCAGAGTGCAGAGAATGACTTATCAGAAGGTCAAAACAGGGTCAGTAGGCCAGTAAAGAAACTGATGTACTGGCATTAATTCATGGTATGGTTTTGACGGCACCTAGGTCAGGGAAGAAAACAAGTTATAATAAATTCATTTGTTTTATGTGTGTGTATGTACCACGTGTGTGCATGGAACCCATGGAAGTCAGAAGAGAGTAACAGATCTGCTAGCACTGGAGTTACAACCACCATGTGGATTCTGGGACGTGAACCCAGGTCCACGGCCAAGAGCAATGAGTGCTCTTAACCACTGAGCCATCACTCCAGCCCCAGAGTTATAAACATTGAAAGGAATGTTATCAATCAAATAAAAGCCAAAAGAAATGAAAAGTTAAACCCAAACAGAACTAATATTTATATCTTCTTATCCTAAAACAATGAAGAGTTAGTACCTGGTTTCCTTGGAAGACACAGCAAACAAGAACATATTCTTTCATATCTGATCCTAAAATTCGCTTTTATGGTCCCTCAATTTCCTCTTGACACGAGGGTACAGAACTGTGACCCCTTACCACAGCTTCTCTCCAGGTGGCTAAACATTAGTGAGCAGCCTAAAGCACCAATTCTCAATAGCCAGGCTGTTTTGTTTCATTGCATATCATTAACTAGGCCATAAACATTACAGACACTGCTGTTCCTTCTGCCTTCCCACACACTAGGAGAACACTATGCATAGCATTACTTTTCCATTAGAACCATACAGAAAACTTCTTAGGGATTAAATTCACTATTGCTATTAAATTCACTATTGCTAAGTTCCAAAGAACACAAAATACATAAACCACAGTGAAAAGTATCTGTAACGCAGGAGAGGGCCTGTTAGCTTGATACCTTCCCTATCTCTGATTCTAACCTTACCCCTTCACTGCACTTATCAAAAAGCACACACATCAACTCAGATTACATTGTACACACACCTGTAGGCAAGAGATGCCTATGGAGAAAGGGCTATTAACCACTGTAAGCACACACACACACACACACACACACACACACACACACACACACACACACACACACACACACCATGTATTGAAACTCCTGGAAAGAAGGGGTAGCTTGCATCCCAGAACCTAAATCCAAACTCCTTCACCCCACCAGTTCAAAACCTTTTTATGGATCTTTTTTCTGTTGTGTGTGTCTATATCCCATTACCTAGCTGTGGAGAACCTTGGATTCTATCAAATGATTTGAGTACAAGGAATGTTAAGCTCCAAATGGGAAGATTCAATCTTTCCAGACCAAGAATAGGTGAGCTAGATTTGGGGCAGTGATGAGTAAGGATCATAGAACATCCCTTAAGAAAGCCTCCAGGGAAGGCCTGCCTCTACAGCCTGCTGCTGGGCAGGATTTAACCGGCAGACACCAGGGGGTAGCAAAATCTCACTCTCCAGGCTCCTGGGCACTAATTACAGGGAAACTGGCGAGTCTAGCTTGACCGGAAGGTTGGAAAAAGTTCCATCCCTGCGGTTCTAGCCGATGGGTCACAGAGTTTCCCTTCCCGAGATTCTGTTTTAACCCTAGGAACCAGAGGGCTCTTCCCATCCCTATGAATTAAGTTTCTCCTTTTTCCAGATCCAGAGGAGAAAGGGCAGAGTTTCTCCTGAGGTGAGAAGCATCATTTGTCACCCTTTCCTCTCCTCCCCGCTGTTCCCCGGGCACCGTCGTTGCAGCCTCATGGGACTGTATCCACTACCACACATCTCCTAAATAAACTTCACCCTCAACCTGCGGTGACAATGCCTTCACGCCCTTTCTGGGAACTGGGTAGCTTTCAGATCGCCTCCCAAATGTCCACCTTTTGGACCAGTCCGCTGTGACTCAGAGGCGTGCACGGTAACCCCCTGCTGTGCTGAGGTTCGTTCCTCCCACCCCCACCCCCACCCCCACCCCCGTCCCTTCTAGGAGATCCCACCCGGTCTTCATTTCGCCATACTCGCTGTTTGTCGGTGGGGCAGAAGGGGTGAGGCTAGAACTTTTTAAAGGAACCTGGCTCCTTTTGTCTGCAGTTTAAGATAATAGTCACCGCCAAGAGCCCTAGCGGTGGTGGGCCACTATCGCCTGCGACAAGAAAGATCTAGCTAGCATCAGTACCAAAGCCTGGCGTCCAAGCAAGGAGCTGCTGCCTCCCCTCCTCTCTCGTTAGAGCGGCTGGGGTGTAAGGTTCAGAAAAAGGCAGCGAGGAGCAACTCGGAAAACGTCCCCAGACCCTACGAAGCATCCTGATCCCGGGGCACGGACACCCCACCCCCATGCCAAGCCTTTTACTTCTCCGTAATTCCCCACATCCCCCCGCCCTACCCAAGCAGCACACAGGAGCCCATTGTAGTTGCCTGGAGGCTCGAGACCCAAGAAGGTGGAAGGGGAAGAAGGGCGGGCAAACGTCCAAGGCTTGGGGGGGGGGGGAATCCCCTACTTTCTCTGCCTTCAGCTCTATCTAAAGGGAACCAAAGCGTGTGGGTCGATCTGGGCCCCAGGACCTGGCCCAAGCCTGGCCACGGACGGGAGAAGCGTCATGAGTCTTAAGAGATGGAAGAAGAAGGCTTCGGGCCCCCCCGACAACCTTGGTCCTAGGAGGGAGACCGCTGCAGAGCCCAGAGCGCAAGGCTGGACTGATCCCGCAGAGCGAGAAGACGCGGGAAACCCGGGGCGTCCTCAGCTGGGCGGTTCTCGGAGGGTGCGGGGCGGGGCGGGGCGGGCTGGCCGCGGACAGCTAGAGGAGCGGAGGCGAGGCTTGCGGCGGAGGGGGCGTCTCGGCTGGGGTCCCGGGCTGGGCGGGGCGGTGCAGGCGGCCGTCTCGGTCCTCCCTGGCGGGGCCCCGCGGCCTGGGCGCCCGAGCCAGCGAGCGAGCGAGCGAGCGAGCGGGCAGAGCCGCGGCCGCGGTGCGAGCTGTCCTGCAGCCAGACCCGGCGAGACTGAGCGCCGGGAGGGAGGCGGTGGCTGACCCGCCCCGCCCGCCCGCCCGCCCGAGAGTCGGACACCTCCCGACGCCCAGCCATGGTGAGTCCCGCGTCGCACCCCCGTGTCCCCTCGGCCTTCGCGCAGCCCGCTCCGGGCCCCCAGCCCCGTGCCTCCTGTGCCCGCCTAGCGCTGCTGTTCGGCGCCCCGGAGACTCTCCACCCTACCATCCCCCCTTCTTTTCTTCTGTCTGCCGGCCCGCTGCCTGCCCAGTCCCCACCGGGCGATTGCCGTGACCCTTTCTTTCTCCTCTGCTGCCTCCCCATCCTTTCGTGGTCTTTGCACACAGCCCAACCCCTCTCTCCCCCGGCCTTCCCGGTCCTACCCAGTTTTCTTTTGCTGGGTTTTCCCTCCCCCTACTCCATCCCAGTCTTCCACTCCTGGAGACCCTCTGCGAGTTGGTGTGGCGGCAGCCCTGGAAAGGGCACTGCCTCGGGTCATGAGAACTGACCTGCCTGGAACCACCATTTTCCATCCCTGTCCCCAACCCGGTGAGGTGGGCCCACCCATCCGGCCCTGAGGGACAAGTCACAGCTGTGGCTGGGCCAGGGCCAGAGGGCACGTCCAAAGGGAAATTCCCTCGCAGAAAGGGGGCTGTTTAAGGGTGGGTAGGGGGTGTTCCGCAGTACCAGTGGGCGTGACGTTTCCAGAGCCAAAACCAGAGTTTTGGGACAAAGTTCCCCAAGGCTTAACGCCGCTGCAGGGAGGGAACTGGATGGAATCCTGTGCATGAGGCAGAGGCTCCGGGAGCAGCCACTCAGGGTACCAGAAGCCCATGTCAACGGGATCGAACACTAAGCCTGGAACTTTACGGCCAGAAGTGCACCGAGGAACTACGGCAGGAGTGGGCTCTGCTAGCGAGGGCGCCCACTGCCCAGGCGGGTGCAGCCTACCGCGCTCACTGCAGAGTGGAGGTGGGGGAGAGGCCCAGCCCGGGCGATGCCTACGGAGAAAGCCCGGGAGGCATCACCCTGCTCAGGGGGTTGGAGCGAGACAGGAACTAGGCCAGTGAGAGCTGACTCAGTCTCGCTCGTCTCTTTTTGGTCCCAGCCGACCAGAGGCCTGGTGTCTTGGGCTCCTGCCCACCTCCGCCTGCTCCAGACCCCTCCTCCCCTCCTGCTGAGGCCGTTTCCTGTGGCTGCGACTCTTGTTCAGCCATGAGCTCACCGCCCCTAATGGGTTGCAGCTGCTTTGCTGCTTAAGCTGGAGCGCCCCGGATCCTAACTTCAGAGCCGAGGCCCACTCAACCTCACCCCTACCCTTTTTCCCACCCACGTACACAGTCCCGGCAACACTGAGGGTCTGTCTGCTCGCCCACACCTTGGGGCCGAGTCTGTGCGCTGATAACACGGAATGCTGGTCTCTGGGGTGACTGAATACCCTAATCTTCTCAAACAGCCAGGATTAAGCAACTCTGGCTGGAGAGATTTAGAAGTAAAATAAGCAATTTTTGTTCTGCGGTGAAACCAGGGCTGTTTGCAATGGGCAGAGAGCTCGGTAAATATCGCAGAGTGCCCCATTCCTCATTTACAACGAAGACGTCTGATCAAAGGAACTTAAAAAAAAAAAAGCCATCTGAAAGACTTGCAAAGAAATAGACCTAAGGGATTTTGTTTAGGGAATGAGATGAAGAAAGATAGCCCGATGACTCACTTAGGGAAGTGGGTCAGAATTGGACATGGCTTAGTCTTTGAGACAGTGGGTCCAGGTAAAATTCGACTGGAATGCATAGCATCAAAACCTCCTCCTCTCTTCTCCAAGAGTTCATTTATGTCTCTATCTTCTTTCAAATGGCTCCAACCAATTCGTGATAGCCAATCCGGCAGGCTTTATGAATGGAAGAAAGGGATGCTACCAAGACCTGAGTTGGCCACAGTTTTGTCTCCTTTCTTCCCACCTGTCACTCAGCCATCTCTTGGATGCAGTGTTTTGTGGGTGGGCACACCTCCACTTATGATAAAGTTACCTGGATGGTGAGTTCCGGGAGAATCTATTGGCAAGATGGCGGCTATGTCGAAACCCCATACCCCACCCCATCTACCAGAATCCTTGGCCATCATCTGGGTCCAGTGGCCCAGCCTGTCCAGGTGAACCTATGCAATCACCCCAGTTTACAAGTACCTGGAACAACCCTGATCAGAGTCGTGCATAACAAACTCCCCCTGGATCTCTAAAGCCAAAGTCTCAGAGCTTCAATGTGAAGCCGTGGTTAAGTAAGCCTGTATGCACTGACTGGCCAGGCCCTCACTCCTACCCCCTGGCTCATTCAGCCAGCATTTTCTGATTAGCCACTGTGCTCCTATGCTACATAGCTATCTGCAGACCAGCCGACTCCCAAGGAGCCATGCTTGTGTAGTCTCTAGTTATCTCTAGCTTGGTATTGTCTCCCCCAGGAGCCTGAGCCGGTGGAGGACTGTGTACAGAGCACACTCGCTGCCTTGTATCCACCCTTTGAAGCCACAGCCCCAACCCTATTGGGCCAAGTGTTCCAGGTGGTGGAGAGGACTTACCAGGAGGATGCGCTGAGGTACACGCTGGACTTCCTGGTACCTGCTAAACACCTGCTTGCCAAGGTCCAGCAGGAAGCCTGTGTGAGTGGCTGTCAACCCTTTTCTGCCAGGCTCATTTCCTCCCACTTAGAGACACAGGCTTCCCAATCCTGTTCTCCACAGGAACGCTTAGGTCTCACTTGCCGACCTCCCACTGATTGTGACTACTCAAACACTAACACATATGCAGGTATATTTATTTTCCTTAAATATTGACCCTTAACAAACATTGACTTCCCCCTAAAAGACCCTGACTTTTCCAGAGCAAGTTTCAAACATTACTTCCTCGTGGATGTCTTAAGGTATTCCCTCAGGCTCAGATGGGATTCAGGAGAGAGTCTTCACTCCGGCAGCCATAAAGACCAACAGTCTTTGATTCTTCCAAGACAGTGGCATCTGTTGACCAGATCGCTGTAATGACGGGGGTTCTTACCTTCCCACATATACAGCTAGCTTTCTAGGAAAGCTTCCTTCCACCAAAGGATCAACGGTTTTGGGTTCTTTCCTCTGCCACGTGGTGATCTCCTTTCCTGTCCCCTAGGGGTTTTAACCCACCCGACATAAGACCAGTCCTGCCTAGTGTGGACTCATTCTCACAGCGCCCCCCCCCACCCCCACCCCTTGCTGGTTTCGTCAGCAGAGGCCTTGAGCAGAGCCTCTCACTTCTCCCTCCAGGCCCAGTACAGTGGATTTCTCTTCTTCCATGAGGGCTGGCCACTCTGCTTGCATGAACAGGTCGTAGTGCAGCTAGCAGCCCTCCCCTGGCAGCTGCTGCGCCCTGGCGACTTCTACCTGCAGGTCGTACCCTCGGCAGCCCAAGCTCCCCGCCTGGCACTGAAATGTCTGGCCCCAGGAGGTGGACGGGTCCAGGAGCTGCCAGTGCCCAATGAAGCCTGTGCCTACCTATTCACACCTGAGTGGCTGCAAGGCATTAACAAGGACCGGCCAACGGGGCGCCTCAGCACCTGTCTTCTGTCGGCACCCTCTGGGATTCAGCGCCTGCCCTGGGCTGAGCTCATCTGCCCGCGATTTGTGCACAAAGAGGGTCTCATGGTTGGCCACCAGCCAAGCACACTGCCTCCAGAACTGCCCTCTGGACCTCCAAGGCTTCCTAGCTCTCCACTCCCTGAGGAGGTGCTGGGGACCCGGAGTCCTGGGGATGGACACAACGCTCCTGCAGAAGGCCCAGAGGGTGAATATGTGGAACTGTTGGAGGTGACGCTGCCTCATATGAGGGGAAGCCCCACAGACGCTGAGGCCTCAGGCCTCTCCAGGACCCGCACAGTACCCACCCGGAAGAGTACCGGAGGGAAGGGCCGGCACCGGAGACACCGGGCATGGATGCACCAGAAAGGCCTGGGGTCTCGGGACCAGGATGGGGCACGCCCACCTGGTGAAGGGAGTAGTACTGGGGCCTCTTCTGACTCACCCCCGGGAGCTGAGGCTGACCCAGATGCAGCGGTCCTGGAGGCATCTGAGCCCCCAGCAGAGGCTCTGGGGGAGGCCGCTGAATCCTGCCTCCCCTCGGGGGAGACTGGGGGAGGAATGGGCCAAGGGGTTGAAGGACCACCTGGTACCCCGCGAAGAGCAGGCAAAGGAAACAGAAGGAAGAAGCGAGCTGCTGGCAGAGGTGCTGTAAAAGGGGAGAGTACCCCGCTCAGCCCCAAGGACAAGGAAGAGACTAGGCAGCAGGAAGTCCTTGTCAGTCTGCCCTCCTCACTCAGTGAACAGGAACCTGCAGAATGCAGCCTGGTTAAGGAGAAAGAGGATTCTGGGAAGCCAGCGTCTGAATCAAAAGAGGAACTCAAGCCCGCAGATGGAAAAGAGCCTGCACCCCCAGAAGACTGTGGGCCCCCAGAAGAGGGCATCAGAGAGAGTGAACAAGAGGTGCTGGTACCGGTGTGTGTGACAGGTGAGAGGACAGTGGGGTCCAGGCACCAAGGGCCAGGGCAGGCCGGGCCTAGGGAAGGGGTCTGGAGGAGAAGCTGTGGTTTGGCTGGGAAGAGACTAGAGTAACTCTGCCTCTATCTGCACAGGATCCACAGGTCCAGGGTGCTTCCCATCCGAGCCCCCAACACAGCCCCTGGAGAC
The DNA here is from genome assembly GCF_007827085.1 of Peromyscus californicus insignis. Classification (NCBI taxonomy): domain Eukaryota; kingdom Metazoa; phylum Chordata; class Mammalia; order Rodentia; family Cricetidae; genus Peromyscus; species Peromyscus californicus. The sequence continues at coordinate 72,090,434 of NW_026294413.1, read as the reverse complement.
TGTGCCGGATGTAAAAGGAGACAGCATCCCAGAAGAGACTCCCTCAGTTTCCATCTTGGATGACCCACCTGTAGCTTGGGACTTGATGGCATCTGGATTCTTCGTTCTGACTGGTCAGTGGGCATCTGCGAACAAAAGGAAAGGAGCTGGGGAGATGGGTCAGTCGGTAAATGCCTGCTTTGCAAGCAGGAGGACTGAGTTCAGACCCCCAGCATCCGCATAAGAGCTAGGCATGGCATGGGATCTGTAACCCCGGTGCTGGAAAGAAAGGGGAAGGTTGAGACAAGTGGATTTTTGGCATTCGTTGGCCAGCCAGTCAGGCTGAACCAGAGATTCTCCAGGTTCAGTGAGAGACCCTCTCTTTTTTTTTTTTTTTGGTTTTTCGAGACAGGGTTTCTCTGTGTAGCTTTGCGCCTTTCCTGGAACTCACTTGGTAGCCCAGGCTGGCCTCGAACTCACAGCGATCCGCCTGGCTCTGCCTCCCGAGTGCTGGGATTAAAGGTGTGCACCACCACCGCCCGGCGAGAGAGACCCTGTCTTTAAAAAAAAAAAAAAAATAGGGTGGAGGGCTGGAGAGATGGCTCAGCAGTCAAGAGCACTGGTTACTCTTCCAGAGGTGCTGAGTTCAATTCCCAGCACCCACATGGCAATTCACAGCTGCCTACCGCTCCAGTTCTAGGGGATCTGGCACATTCATAGACATACCAATACACATAAAATAAGCATAAATAAATCCTCAAAAAATATCTTTAGCTGGGCAGCAGTGGCATACACCTTTAATCCCAGCACTCGGGAGGCAGAGCCAGGTGGATCTCTGTGAGTTCGAGGCCAGCCTGGTCTACAGAGTGAGATCTAGGACAGGTCTCAAAACAACACAGCGAAACCCTGTCTCGAAAAACCAAAAACCAAAAAACAAAACAACAACAACAAAAAACTTAAAAAAATAATAAGGTGGAAAGGGATTGAGAAAGATCTTACAGTGACCTCTGGCCTACACACACACACACACACACACACACACACACACACACACACACACACACACACACGAGTGGGTGGGAAGGGCTTTGGGAAAGTGGAACAATTGAAGTGGACTTGGGAAGGAGGGGAGGTGGACGGGAGGTAGTCAAAGATTGTCCCAGCCAGGACACCCTGGCCATTTTCTGTCTTCAGGAGGGGTCGACCAGACTGGGAGAGCTTTGCTGACTATCACGCCCCCGCCCCCGTGCCTTCTTGAGGAGCCCTCACCCTCCCAGGAGACATTGAACACTGCCCTTCGTTACCTCCACTCACTGCTTAGGTAAGCATGGCAGACTTCACCCTGGGCATTAGCGTGCAGACTCAGGAGACCTGCTTTCTTTCTCAAGGCGCTGGCTGGCTTACTACGTCAACCCTCAGATTTTCAAGCCATGGACCTTGATCTTACCAATTCTGACTTCCAGGATAGTCTTCATGGTCTTCAAAATCACCACTGCCGACTCTCTCGGTACTCCAGTGCCCAGATTATCAGTGCACAGGCTCTTTCATCCAGCAAATACTTTGTGGACACCGAGTGCCTATCAGACAGATGCTAAGGCCTTGAATGTATGCCATAACAGCACATAGAGTTCCAGGCCTCTAACCCAATAGCTGTGTCAATGTAGGTTCTTGACTGTTAGGTTGCCTACTGGGCACGTGTCCCAGACATCGACCGTTTGCTCGTTGCTTCCCAAATATAGTAGTACTGACTTCTGAAGACCGTCAGCACTGAGTCAGAAGACTTGTGTTCTTTCTTCCTTGTTCTCTCTTTGCTGTCCCCGCAATTCTCATGCACACACAGACACAGACACACACAGACACACACACACACACACACACACACACACACACACACACACACACACACACACACACCTTCGACTCTCCTTGCCTCCACAGGCCTGACCTGCAGTTCCTGGGGCTAACAGTCCTGCTTGACCTTCGCAAGGCACCCCCGCTGCCTCCAGCACTTATTCCAGCCTTAAGTCAGCTTCAGGTAATACAACTCCTTGAGACAGGCATGTCCCCTAGGTCCTCACTTTTCTCCAGTGGCAGCCATTCCAGGCCATCTAACTCTCCAAAGTTTAGGGACATTCTTCTTTGTACTTAGGACTCAGGCAACCCTCCGCTCGTTCAGCGGCTGGTGATTCTCACCCATGAAGACCCTCCAGCTGAGCTCTGTGGACTTCAGGTAGGCTCTCTTTCCCGCTAGTCCCCTGTCAGTCATGGGAAGGGAAGGGACAGCTTGCTGATCTCTCAGATTGGTCTGAGTCACAAGACGCCTGTGCAGAAAACCCCTGCTTCCATGTCTGCAGGGAGCTGAGTTGCTGTCAGCGAAGGACCTGAAAAGGGTGGCCAGGCCAGAGGAGCTGCAGTCGGACTTAGGGGGTCACAGGGACCTCTCCCCCGACCACTGGGTAGAGATACACCAGGTAAGCCCCCTCAGCACCTCGGAACCTGGGAGCTGGAAATCTAGGAGAAAAGACAAAGACAGACATGACCCTGGGGCTGGGGAAGATGCAGCTCCATTAAATTCAGAAAATAGTTCTGACTCAGGAACCTTGAACAAGTCTTGCTGGCCATTGGGAAGACGGGAAGACTGTTAAATTCTTTTTATTTTTTTATTTTATGTGTATGAATGTTTTACCCGCATATATGTGTGTGCTCCACACATGAGCCCGGTGCCTGAAAAGTCAGAAGAGGGCATCAGGTCCCCTGGAACTGGAATTACAGAAGGTTTTAAGCCCCATCGTGTGGGACTGGGAACTGAACCCAGTCCTCTGCAAGAGCAACAAGTACTTTTAACCTGTGAACCATCTTCCAGTTACCACACAAATTTGTAATTTTTTTTTTTTTTGGTTTTTCGAGACAGGGTTTCTCTGTGTAGCTTTGTGCCTTTCCTGGATCTCACTCTGTAGACCAGGCTGGCCACGAACTCACAGAGATCCTCCTGCCTCTGCCTCCCGAGTGCTGGGATTAAAGGCGTGCGCCACCACCGCTGTAATATTCTTTTAGAATGTTTTAAGATTTATTTTATTTTTAAGCATGTATATATGTCTGTGTGTCTATGTGAGTAAATGCCACCTGTGTGGGTGTCCTTAGAGGCCAGAGCCATCAGAACCCCTCAATCTGGAGTTACAGGCAGTTGTGAGCTACATATGAGTGTTGGGAATCAAACTTGGGTCCTCTGGAAGAAAAATACTTGCTCTTAACCTCTGAGCCATCTTTCCAGCTCCCTGCCCCCCGAGTTTGTCAAATTATTCATAATGACGTTAAGTAACGTATGCTTTCTAGTGGGAACTATTACGATGTCATAAAGTAAGTGGAGAAGTGTTTGTGATAGTTTCGTGGGTTTCTAGAAAGTGCTGAGAGCTGAGAAGTTGGTTCCATGGCGCCTGGCAAGTTACGTTACCTCACTTCTAGAGACGGTGCCCTTTCTGTACCTGCTCCCTACCCCACTATCCACAAAGTGCAGGCTCTTCACCCATCAAATGCATCTGCATCACTGACCTTCCTGCTTCTGTGACCCTAAGTGTAGGGAGTCAGACTAGAGAGTCGGCGAGCTCACAGCTGACTACAAACACGAGTTCTTAGCGAAAGCAGATGTGAGGAGCTGGAGGCGGGGCCGGGCGGAGTGAAGATCAGAGGAAGAGGGCAAAGGAAACTCACATGCTAAGCTGTGCCGTGGGCCACGACAGTGCTCAGTGCCAGGCTAATATCATTTCCTTCGACTTTACAAAATCTATTCTTGAGCTGGGTGGTGGTGGCGCACTCCTTTAATCCCAGCACTCGGGAGGCAGAGGCAGGAGGATCTCTGTGAGTTCGAGGCCAGCCTGGTCTACAGAGCGAGATCCAGGAAAGGCACAAAGCTACACAGAGAAACTCTGTCTCGAAAAACCAAAAAAAAAAAAACCAAAAAACCTAATTCTAACTTTACTATTGAATAAAATGAATTTTAGAGTTTTTGGGCTTGCCCAATATTGTATAACTTGGAAGCAACAAAGTCAGAAAGTAAACCTAGCATTATTTCCACAAAAGTCTCCAGGAGTCCCATCTCCATCCTGTGGGTTATGTTTATTTATTTGTTGTTTGTCTCGGGGACAGAGTCTCTCTTCATAGCCCTGGCTGTCCTGGAACTCACTATGCAGACCAGGCTGGCCTCAGACTCAGAGCTCCACCCGCCTCTACCTCCCAAGTGCTAGGATTAAAGAAAGGCCCGCCATGCCCGGTATATTTCTTACCCTGAATGCCGTCCCTTAACTCCATCTCCGTATGTGGGTTTCAGGAAGTGGCAAAGCTGTGCAGCTTGTGCCGAGGTGTGTTGACCTCTGTACGGCAGGCTATTGAGGAGCTCGAGGGAGCAGAAGAACCAAAGGAAGAGGTATGGAATGAGATGGAATAATGGTAGGTGTGAAAGGGATGGGCTGGGGTGGGCACTTTCTAGCGAAACTCCTGATGTGTTTGCTTGTCCCAAGGAGGCAGTGGGAATGCCTGAGCCCCTGCAAAAGGTGCTGGCAGATCCTCGGCTGACGGCGCTGCAGAGGACCGGAGGAGCCATCCTGATGCGGCTGCGCTCCACCCATAGCAGCAAGTACGAGAGGCGGGTGTGCGGAGGCAGATGCTGGGGAGATAGCGGAGAGCGGTCCTAAACCTTAAGTGGCAGATAATTCTTACTCTGCACTCCTCTGGACAAGATAGCGTGCCTTTATACTTATAACCCTCACAGCATCCCCGTGTGCCAGTTATGATTACAAATGTGGACTCGGAGGACCAGAGATACTAAATATCTCAGCCAAGCTGATTCAGTAAGGGGAGTTATGGTGCAAGTCTGATTCTCGCTGCCATGACACCTCTGGTGTTTGCACCCCTGAGGATACAAAGACAGAACTGGGAAGCTTGGCGAGGGCAGAGACTCAATGTCGCCTTTCCCCAGGCTTGAGGGTCCAGGCCCAGCTGTGCTCTACCAGGAGGTAGATGAGGCCATTCACCAACTTGTGCGTCTCTCCAACTTACGAGTGCAGCAGCAGGAAAAACACCAACGCCTGCGCCAGCTCCAGCAGGTGAGGAGGTTCCCGCCCCCATACCCTTGCTCAGCCTGGGAGCCTAGTTCCTGCCTCACTGCATCCCTGCTGACACCAAGCCTGGATGATATCCTTCCAGCTTCCCTCCAGCATCCCCTAGAGGTTGGTCACAGAAGTGTGAGATTCAGCATGAGGGCAGGAGCATGTCAGCACCAGCCCAAGGAAGCCGCCGCGAGGTCAACCTTCTGTCTGTCTTTGGTCAGGATCATTAGATATTGTGGGAGGTGTTCACCACCCAGAGGGAACTCTGGAATCAGCTGGTTGGCTCAGGGCACAACCTCCTTGGTGTGAAGATAATAAATGTTTTGTTTCTGTTTGGGGGTTTTCTGAGACAGGATCTGATGTAGCCTAGGTTGGCCTGGAACTCACTGTGTAGCTGGTGCTGGCCGTGAAACTCCTCACTCTCCTGCCTTTACCTCCAGAGTGCTGGGATTAAGGGTCTAACCATGAAGCCCGATCATAAATGTCTATTGATAGAGTGCTCTGGCTCCACATTTTGCCTCCCCATATTATCATCCTCCAAAACGGAGGCAAAACGGCCCCGTCTCTCCTCCTACTTTGGAGAACACATTGGTAGTCACTGAGAGGAACCACAGGCCTCTTAAGACTCAAGAATAAGACTGGCTTCTCTGAATCTTGATTCTTCTCTTCTGGACTTAAGCCCTGTAGGGATTGGCTGTCTCTGCACTGTGAAAGGAAGAGGGACTTTAAAATCTGGTTGTTTTTCCTTAGCTCCTAGTACTGTGAATATATATCCCATGGACCCGTGTGTGTGTGTGTGTGTGTGTGTGTGTGTGTGTGTGTATGAGAAGGGTCATCTCAAAGTCAGTGCTAAAGGGGAACCAGGGTTTTGTGTTCTGGGGCTGCCTGCTGGCTCCTGCCATTCCATCCCCACCCCAGGGGGTCTCTCCTATGGATTAGATATCCCTGCCCATCTAAAAACCTATTTTGAAAACAGAATTTGGAAGTTCAAGTGGTCAGCTTTGCGCTCTAACTCTGCTAGGCATGGGATGTTGCTGCTGAGTTGCCCATTCCTAGACAAATAGGACAACACACAGGTGGATGGGTGGGAAATGAAGTCAGCAGAGGACTCTGAAAGTGGCTGGTGTTGGCACTGGCTTTTAGGAACATTCTGAGACTTCGCATTTTCCAGCCGCTCCACCCTAGCTTCCAGACTCTCTTTAGAGGAAAAAATTAGTCAAACATTTCAGAACAAGTAGGAGATTCCCTATCGTAGGAAAGTTGAACTGGATACACACACACACACACACACACACACACACCATCTCCTGGGCCATCCTTTGGGCTTGGCGCCTAGGTTTCCTGCTCACCACTCAGCAGGGCACAGTGGATGTGGAATTCCTCTGGGTCCTGTTATCCAAGCAACCTTCATCCTTCTTCCTTTGGTTCACGTGGGTTTCATCTGTTTCCTCATGCCGGCCTTGCCCCTGGCACAATAACCTGTGTCTCCTGCCAGCCCTGTTCATATGGCACTTTACCAAAGATGGCATACCCTGTTTCTCGTTTAATCTTGTGGGAGCTGTTATCATTCACTGTTATCAGTCCCACAGCACCCAGTGAGACAAAACGGGATGACCCGGGTTCTGTACATTGGGGTGATGGCAGCTCATTGTAGCCTGGCCGCTTCACAACCTCCCCTTCCCTCACAGCCTTCTGCTCTGTCTCAGGTGTTACAGTGGCTCTCTGGCCCAGGGGAAGAGCAGCTGGCCAGCTTCGCCACGCCTGGAAACTCACTCTCAGTCCTGCAAGAGACAGAACTGCGATTCCGGGCTTTCAGCACCGAGGTGCAGGTGAGGACAGAGAGGAGTTGGGGGCGGGGTCCCTGGGAGAGGACCAGGTCTGAGCACAGACCCCCTTTCTCCAGGAGCGCCTCGTCCAGGCCCGGGAAGCTTTGGCTCTGGAGGAGGACATGGCCTCCCAGAAAGTTCTGGATATCTTCGAACAACGACTGGAGCAGGTTGAGAGCGGCCTCCACCGGGCTCTGCGGCTACAGCGCTTCTTCCAGCAGGTGGGTACAGAGCCTCCTCCTCAGCCCGGAGGAGTTGGTCAGGCAGTTGCTAAGAGTGGTCCCTGGGAAGCCCATCCCCTTGCCTTTGACTTTCGGCTTGCCCAGGCTGAGTGACCTGAGACCTGAGGTAGGGCCTTTGTAGACACTTGCACATCTACTGTGAAAAGTTGGGTGAGGCACTGTGTGAAAGCCATTAGTACAAACCCGACTCAGTGCTGTGTGTGTGTCCTCTGTGCCCATGCCATCTCCGAGTCACATGGTTATGCTGTGATGCTGGGGCAGGGGGAGGACAGGGAGGTGATGGCCCCCAGGGAGCCATTGGCAACGGCATATGTGTTTGGGGGTGTCACGTGTCCTCACCTTTTTTCTCTGCCTCCAACCTGTCTGGCTTTTGTAGGCACACGAATGGGTAGATGAGGGCTCTGCTCGGCTGGCAGGAGCCGGGCCGGGTCGTGAAGCTGTGCTGGCAGCCCTAGCCCTGCGGCGGGCCCCGGAGCCCAGTGCAGGCACCTTCCAGGAGATGCGAGCCTTGGCCCTGGACCTGGGCAGCCCAGCAGTCCTTCGAGAATGGGGCCGATGCCGGGCACGCTGCCAAGAGCTGGAGCGGAGGATTCAGCAGCAGCTGGGAGAGGAGGCCAGTCCTCGAGGCCACAGACGAAGACGGGCGGACAGTGCCAGCAGCACGGGCCCCCAGCATGGAGCCCATAGCCCTTCACCCAGCCTCAGCTCCCTGCTTCTTCCCAGCAGCCCTGGGCCCCGGGCAGCCCCATCACATTGCTCTCTGACCCCGTGTGGGGAGGACTATGAGGAGGAAGGCCTTGAGCTAGCTCCAGAAGCAGATGGAAGACCCCCAAGGGCTGTGTTGATCCGAGGCCTGGAGGTCACCAGTACTGAAGTGGTAGACAGGACGTGTTCGCCCCGAGAACATGTGCTGTTGGGTCGGGCTGGAGGGCCAGACGGGCCCTGGGGACTGGGTACCCCGCGAATGGAGCGCAAACGGAGCATCAGGTGAGAGTTCAGACCAATTGCTGTCTACTAGGCAAGTGGGAAAGAAGATTATACTGTTGGTGGTAGTGACTCTTTTCCACGCCCGAGTGACGCCTCTGCTTCTCTGCTTGTGCCTACAGTGCCCAGCAGCGTCTAGTGTCTGAATTGATTGCCTGTGAGCAAGAATACATAGCCACTCTGAATGAGCCAGTGCCGCCCCCCGGGCCGGAGCTGACGCCTGAGCTCCGATGCACCTGGGCCGCAGCCCTGAGTGTCCGAGAGAGACTCCGCAGCTTCCACGGGACGCACTTTCTACAAGAGCTGCAGGGCTGCACCACCCATCCCCTGCGCATTGGGGCCTGCTTCCTTCGCCATGTGAGCAGTCCACTAAACGTCTTCCAGATCTTCTCCCTTCCCATGGTCTGCCCCCCACACCCCCACTTCCCCGCCCCCCACTCTTCTCCCTCTTGCAAGGTCCCTCACCTTGGCCGGTGTGTTACTTGTCTTCAATTGTGTGAACGTCACTGTCTCTTCAAAGAGCCTTTTTAAAAAAATTTTTTTTGAATAATTTATTTAACTTTATTTAATGTGCATTGGTGTGAAGATGTCAGATCCCAGGGAACTGGAGTTACAGATAGTTGTTAGCTGCCATGTGGGTTCTGGGAATTGAACCTGGGTCCTCTGGAAGAGCAGCCTGTGCTCTTAACCGCTGAGCCATCTCTCCAGCCCCCTCAAAGAGCCTTTATAATTCCTGGCAAGCAGAGTGCTGCCTGCTTACCCCTCCTTGGGCAGTGGGAATGGGAGAAGAGAAGTGTCCACAGGTCCCTCACCAGGGACACTCACTACCTCTTCCTTACTGGCACAGGGGGACCAGTTCAACCTCTACGCACAGTTCGTGAAGCACAGACACAAACTGGAGAGTGGTCTGGCTGCAGTCACCCCCTCAGCCAAGGTAAACTTTTCCTCACCTCTCAGAAAAGTGGGTCAAGGAGATGGATTAGCAGGTAAGGATGCTTGCCTCCAAGACCGACAACTGAGTTCCAGCCTAGAAACACGGTACAAGTGACTCCTGCAAATTAGTTGTCTTCTGACTGTGCGTGCATGTACACACACACACACACACACACACACACACACACACACACACACAAATAAGTAAAATGAGAAAATGTTTTTTAAGAGAAAGGACCAGGAAGACCTAAAAACTCACCCCACCTTGAACTCTCAGAGAGAACAATTTTTCATGGATGTACCCAGGAACATTCACCAAAAATCTCCAGTAACCTCCCAGACTGCTGTCTGGGAACAGGAGGGTTTCCTAACATTGCACTGAGAGCCAGGGGAGGCTGGACTCTTCCCCAGATGCCCCACATAAGGGAATGAGGGTAAAATTCTTGATTTCTTGGGCCTCTGTTTTTGTTTGTTTGGTTTGCTTTTGTTTTGTTTATTTGCTTTGCTTAGTTTCATTTTGTTAAGATTTATTTTTATCGTATGCAGGTGACTGTTTACCTGTAGGTATGTATGTGTAGTGCACTGTGCCCAGTGCACAAGGCCGCCAGAAGAGGATGTCAGATCACCTGAAACTGCAGCTAAAGATGCTTGGGAGACACTGGGTGGGTGCTGGGAACTGAACCGAGTTCCTCTGAAGGAGCAGTAAGTGCTCCTAACTGCTGAGCCCTCTCTTCAGCCCCAAGCCTGTTTCTATAGATGGTAAACAAGGGCAGTATGCACTTTGTACAACTCACTGGGAGCTTGAGGGTCCAAGGATTTCATGTGAAAAGATGTGAATGTGACTGTAAAAGTCAGGGGGCATAAGTGGCTATTACCTGGGTTTCCCTTCAACACAGGATGGCTGCATCTCCTAGCCACCCCCTGCCTGCTTTCTTTTCTTTTTAAAATTACACTTGTGTGTGTGTGTGTGTGTGTGTGTGTGTGTGTGTGTGTGTGTGTGTACATGCACGTGTGTACCAAACATGTGTGGGGAAGTCATAGGACAATTCCCAGGAGATGGTTCTCTCCTTCCACCGCCTGGGTCCCAGGGATGGAACTTGATTCCCAGGCTTGGTGAGAAGTTCCTTTAGCTTCTGGGCCATCTCTTTGACCTCTGCATTTTTTTCTCTTTACTTTAAAAGAAAATTATTTTTACGTCTTTATTATTGGGGTGGGTGGGTGTGCGCACACGCACACACATACTTGCACACACACACACACACACACACACATACACACATACACACACACACACACACACTGTGGTGCCCATGTGGAGGTCAGAGGAGAATCTGCATGAGTCAATTCTCTTTCTGCCATGTGGGTCCCGGAGATGAGACTCAGGTCGTCAGGCTTAGTGGAGAGCACCTTTCACGCACTGAGCCGTCTTGCAGGCCCCTTTCTTTACCTCTGCTCCCCAAAGCCTGTACCCAGCCTATCACATTCCCGTCCTCAGACTTTGGCTCCTACCAGCCCTGCCCCTCTTCTCATCCCTGGCTGTGGTTCCGCCCTAGGGTTCCATGGACAGCAGCCCCTGCTTACCCCGGGCCCTGCAACAGCCCCTGGAGCAGCTGGCTCGGTATGGACAACTCCTGGAGGAGCTCCTGAGGGAAGCTGGGCCTGAGCTGAGCTCCGAGCGCCAGGCCCTCAGGGCTGCTGTACAACTGCTCCAGGAACAAGAGGCCCGAGGCAGAGACCTGCTAGCGGTGGAGGCTGTGCGAGGCTGCGAGGTGAGGTCCTGGCTTCCACGGACTCTTGCTCAAACTGTGTGACTCTGTGGCCTTAGAAACAGTGTAGGCTGGTGACTGTAAAGCCGTACCCGGTCTCAGGCTCTGTCTGGCTCTTCGCTGCTTCGTCTATATCAAACACCCTCTGCTCTTCCCATATCTGCCTTGTGCTTATCTGTTCCTTTCCTAATTGTTCTTCCCTATCTGCTTCTACCTTTCTGGATACTGTATTTTCTTCTACCTAATCTCTTTCCCACACTGATTCCAGATCGGGCTGGAACTGTACTTACTCCCTCTACAGCCGTGGTTCTCAACCTGTGGGTCAGGACCCCTTGGGGGTCAAATGACCCTTTCATAGGAGTCTCCTAAGACCATCAGAAACAGCTATAAAGTAGCAATGAAAATAATTTTATGGTGGCGGGGGGGGGGGGGGGGAGGGCGGGTCACCATGACATAAGGAACTGCATTAAATGTCTCAGCATTAGGAAGGCTGAGGACCACTGGTCTAGACAGACCTACCCACGTTCTTTGCCAGTTCTCTTTCTGCATCTTCAGTATGCAAAGACTTCCTTCCCCATGCCTGGCTGGGTACTGCTACGCAGGGCATCTTTTATTCGGAGGAATGACTGCTGCTAGACAGTTGTGTATGAGAAGCAGTACAGAGGCTTAGGGTGAGGCCCTCCCTTGACTTCCTGAGCCTGCCAACAGCCAGTCCTTAGGCCCCTTTCCCTCTAAACCCCTTACATCCCATAACCTCACACGACGGCCCCCTGGACCAGCTTTTCCTTCTCCTTTCTCCAGATAGATCTGAAGGAACAGGGACAGCTCTTGCATCGGGACCCATTCACTGTCATCTGTGGCCGGAAAAAGTGCCTCCGCCATGTCTTTCTCTTTGAGGACCTGCTCTTGTTCAGCAAGTTCAAGGGCTCCGAGGGAGGATCTGAGACCTTCGTTTACAAGCAGGCTTTCAAGGTACACAATGTGGAGTGGGGATACTGAACCATGGTCATCATCAGAACTCAGAATGTTCTGGAAATTCAACTCAAAACAGGTTCAGAATCTTCATCACCTAAAACAGTTTTTGGCCTCTAATTGGTCATCAATTTTAGGGTGTCAGAAGGTGAAAGAAATCCCTGTCATTGGTCAATGACAAAAACCCTTTGAGTTTTCCATATAATTCATGCAGAAGACTTAAGAAGGCATTTCAAGACAGAATGACAAAAACAAAAAAAACAAAAAAACAAAAACGTTCCCAATGAGAATACATATGTCTGCTGGGTGGTGGTGGCACACACCTTTAATCCCAGCACTTGGGACACAGAGACAGGTGGATCTCTGAGTTGCAGTCCAACCTGGTCTACAGAGTGAGTTCTAGAAACAGCCAGGGCTACACAAAGAAACCCTGTCTAGAAGAAACAAAAAACACATAGGTCTTTTGAGTTAGAGGTGGTCCCTGGTATATGAGGAGAAAGAATACCACACACACACACACACACACACACACACACACACACATACACACACACACATACACACACCTTAATTTCACTGAACTAAATAGAACTCAAGAGGCAGGCCTTGTTTTGGGCATCTAGCCAGATATAAGCATCCATAGCAACCCACAGTCCTGGATCAGGTGGAAGGACACTAAAGGTTTCCAAACTGTCTTTGTGTTAGTTCCAACTCTTCAGAGCTAGGACAGAGCAAAAGGTCTGTGTTTGGAATGGCATACAGACATGGGTTTGAGTCCTTACTGAAACTCGGATAAGCTCTTGAGGAAGTTGCTTCAGGTCTCAGTGAACCTCCTTCTCCCCTCTGTAAATCAGTTTCTGTTACGCAGACTGTGTAGAGCGCCTGGTATCTGACAGATGTTGAGCAAATGTTTACTGAACACCTACCAAGCTAAACATAGCGCTTGTCAGTGTGGTGCCACCTAACATCTCCATCTTCAACCCTCTCTCTCCCCCCCTTCCGCAGACTGCTGACATGGGGCTGACCGAAAACATTGGGGACAGTGGACTCTGTTTTGAATTATGGTTTCGGCGGCGGCGGGCACGAGAAGCATACACTTTGCAGGCTACCTCACCAGAGACCAAACTCAAGTGGACAAGCTCTATCGCCCAGCTGCTGTGGAGACAGGCGGCCCACAACAAGGGTAATGGCCGATCGTAGAGGGGCCGTACTTGGAATCGGAGTCCATGAGAAGGTTTTCGGGAGAGTATGGAGATGGTAGAAAAGAGGCCTTCAGAGACGATTCAAAGTTAGAAAAGAGGCCTTCAGAGACGATTCAAAGTCTGGTTCAAGAGATACGGCTGAGACAGGACTAGCCATAAGGAAAGAGAACGCTAGACATTTCTAAGGAGCAAGAGCAAATGTTTCCACAGAAAGAGGTGCAGAACTGCTTACTGGATTGGGGTCAAGGATGGGTGCCACTTACTTTGCGTGCGACCTAGACTAATAGCTTTTCTTTGTTGTTGGTTGGCACTGGGTTGGGCTTTTTGTTGTTGTTGTAACTCTCTGAATCATTCTATTAATCTGAAAAAGGCACAGTACTTTCTTCATCTCAGTGAGGTAGGGAGGATCGAGTAGGTCGCTACAGATAGAAAAGCACTTTATAAACCACACAGATATGCAAAAGCATGGCTTTTGCTCTTAATGTCCACGATAAAGGGAGACTGAGTGTTCCATGAAAAGTAACTGGCCAGGAAGATGGCTCACTGGGTAAAAGTGCTCGTGATGCCAAGTGTGAGGACCTGAGTTCAAATCCCCAGGACCCACATAAAAGCCAGCAGTACTGCAGATGTAGTAAGTAACAGGAAGGCCTGTAAACTCTTCACTGCTACAGAGCACATGGGAGGCTGAGACAGGAAATTCCCCCCCAGAAGCTTGCTAGACAGCCAGCCTGGCACATGCCCACCAAAATGATTAGGATGATCAGCCTTAAGACAAGGTGGGAAGTGAAGACCAGCCAACATCTAACGTGTCCTCTAACCTCTCAACGTTCGCGCCTCCATCCACACCCACATCGGGTGTACAAACGCACGCACACACACCGGGTGGTTAGGAGGCCAAACGGGCAGGACGAACTATATAGCAGAGAACAGATGCATGTCTGAAGAGGTCAAAGATCACCCTCACAGTCTATGCCATGAGAGTCAAGGAAGGGGAGACACCAGAAGGGGAGGCATGGTCAAGAGTTGGGAGAGAGGAAAACAGCCTTGGGAAGTAGAGTCAACAGGGACGTGCTAACACCCAGGCAGGAGGGCCAAGAGAAGGTTGCAAGCAGGCTCTCTGTTCCCTAGAGCTCCGCGTGCAGCAGATGGTCTCCATGGGCATTGGGAACAAACCTTTCCTGGACATCAAAGCCCTCGGGGAACGGACACTGAGTGCCCTGCTCACTGGAAGAGGTGAGGCCCGGGGTGCTGGGGGGTGCTCCCAGAAGTCAGGCCCTGACTAAGGATGTGAACGACAGCGGGGAGATGTCAGGAAGGAGACTGAGTGTCGAGTGGGTCCTCCCCAAATGTGGGACTCCCTGGGAAGCCCTCTGTGAACTACTCCAGGCAGCCAGGAGGACTTGGCACACCAGCACCCCACCACCCCAACTCCCCACTCTCCGCAGCCGCCCGCACCCGGGCCTCCGTAGCCGTATCTTCCTTTGAGCATGCTGGCCCGTCCCTTCCCGGCCTCTCACCGGGAGCCTGCTCCCTGCCTGCCCGCGTCGAGGAGGAGGCCTGGGATCTGGACGTCAAGCAGATTTCCCTGGGTGAGGCACCTCTCAAGGGGTGGCCCCCAACCGCTGGGTCATGGTGATGTTCAGGCTGCCTATTGCTGAGCAATTCCTTTTTCTAGCCAAGTAGCCCAGTTGCCATGACAACTACAGACAGCTTCCCCGTTGCTAAAAGAGCCTTCCATCTGGTTGCTAGGGAGATGCTTACAGCAGCCTTTTGCTAAGAAGCACTTCTTCTGTACCTTTCTCTCTAGCTCTCCTTGCGTTTCTATGGAAACTGCCTCAGCTTCCTGTTGTACCCTCCTGGTTCACCACGGCAATTCTTAGTTTCCTGTCGCTTCTTCCCTGGTTGCTCTAATGATGCTGCTGACAATTTCCTGCCTCTTGGTAGGGGGGTTCTCTTGCAACTGGATTGCTATGGTGACTCACAGCTTCCTGTTGCCATGGAGCTTCTTCTTCCTTGCCGGAGGAGCTTGCTTGTTTAAGGTAACCTGGAAGGGTTTTATACCTTCCTCTCACCCTAGCTTCCCCTCCAGCCTCAGAAACACTTGACTCTTCTGGAGATGTGTCCCCAGGACCAAGAAACAGCCCCAGCCTGCATCCCCCGCATCGTGGGAGCAGCACTCCCACACTGGCCAGTGGAGGGATCTTAGGGTTGTCCCGGCAGGTGAGTCCTTGCAATAAGGCTGGGAGCAGGTGCTCTCTTTCTGGGTGGGCTTTTCTGATCATTTGACAAATTGGGGAGTAGAGAAACTAGATATTGCAACTCTCAGCTGATGCCACAGATTGGATTTATTATCCAGTCTGCCTTTCTCCTCTCCCCTAGGCCTGGCTGAGAAGCATCAAGGTCAGAGGTAAAAAAAAGCCTTAAGAGACATACACAATAGAGAGCATGTCTAAACACCCTGCAATTTCTGTGTCCTCAGAGTCATTCCCGAGCCCTGAGTGACCCCACCACACCTCTGTGACCTGGTAAGTCAGCAACCCCCTTTCTCCCACATCCAGCATGCCTTCCCCTATTTTAAGGACTTTCCTTCCTGACCTCAGGTGCATGGGAGTCAGCTTCTTGCCTCTCCCAACCCATCTCCCTCTTCTCTCCTGGCTTCCAGAGAAGATCCAGAACTTGGCTGCAGCCCCTTTTCCGCACATTTTAGGCTGATATGCCAATGGGACATGATGGAGGACTAAGCTCTCAATTCCCTCTCTGCTTCCTGGACAGAGAGAAGGGCGAGGACCAGAGCGTCCCCTCTCACTGCTGTCTCTAGCTCTTCCCTGCTTGGTGCCTTCTGCTGCAGGAACCGGAGTGGCCCTGTTTGCTTGCCTTTGTGCCCTGGGGGCAGGGAAACATCCCCCTTCCAGTGTCCCCTCATCCTGTGCTACTGCACAGCCGCAGGCCACTGCTCTGCTTTTCTTCTCACCCCCCCCTCCCCGGCCCCCCCCCCCCCCCCCCCCCCGCCCCCCCGACTCTCCCGGAAGATTCATCTCTGCCAGGTGGAATGGAATTCCATTCTGGGGTATCATGGGAAATGAAGTGTTACAAGCCATTGAAGGAGATGGGGTGGGCATTGCAGACTTTATATATGTAATTACTGTTATTACACTGTTGTTATATTAAATGTATTTGCTCTCACTTTGCCTCCCAAGGCCCAGAGCAGGTCTCTGGATTAAGGTGCTTGAACTAACTTGAGTACTTCCCTATGAGCGCTCACCAGGGTTCAGAAAGTAAAACCCAGGCCAGGAAGTAACTCTTCTACCCTTTACTGGCCCCAAACTGATAGGCTCTAAGAAGCTCAATGAACTCTTTGAAGTTCCTCCTCCACTTTGCACCCTCTTCTTGAGGCTGGGATGATCAGATGGGTCCAGCACAATCCAGTAGTTGTCCAGTGATGTCCTCAGGCCACGGTGCAGGAGAATCCCTTAGGCTACCTGTGTCCAGTGCTAACTCTTAGGGCCCATCCAGAGTTACTGAACCTGAAGTCTGGAGGTGAAGCAAAGTTTTGCATCCTTATCAAGCTCACTGATAATGAAGTGCCTAGGGAGAGCAAAACACAGGCAGGACACCAGGGCCTTGTGCCTCAAGACACCTGTTTATTGGGGACATGACTCTTCAACAGGGATGACAGGAATCGTACCAAAAATAGCAACGTCTACAGGGCCCCTGATAGGGCTAGAAGGGTACAGTGCCCCCCACCCCCACCCCTTATACAAAAATAAACTCTCATGCCTATGGACCAGCAGAAACTGGCAGAGTAGCTCCTCACCAGGAACACATCCTCTACCAGCCCTAGGACCCCGCTCTTTGACCCTCCCCTCTGCCACTTCTAAGGCACTGTGACTCCCCTGGGCTGGGTGGGTACAGCTGGCCCACCCTCCTTCACCCACTGCCCACTTTACCTCTTGGTCCACCTTGGGCTGGGATACGGGTCCCACACTGCTCCCTGCTGGCTGCTCTACCCAACTACCTCTAGCACTTCCCCGCTCCTGCGGGGTAAGCTTACTAAGCTAATCACTCCTAAGAGGGCTCCCTCCTACCGTTCTTGCCCCCCAAGACCTGCCTCTCCAGATCTAGACAGCCCAGGACTGCCCTCCTCTTCTAGTGGAGGGCTGGGAGGCGTCTCTCCCGACGCTGCTCGGACATAGGGCGGAGACGTGTCAGCTCGGGGCTGCCGGCGGCCCCGAGCCCTACGGCTGTGATGTACTTGCAGATGCAAGGCCATGAGCTCAGGGGCTCCAGTGGCAAAGGGGCAGAAGAGGCAGCGGTGAAGGGCACCCCCTGACCCGGCCTCACCTCCCGGGCCTGCCCGTAGGGACAGGTCCAGGGGTTCAGCCTCACCACCTCTCCCGTTGCGCAGGGTCCTCCCGGGGCTGGCAGGCTTCCTACGGGACCCTGGTCCGGTGCTGCTCGGAGGCCGGGTACTTGGAGTGCCCTCCACCCAGGTGGCAGAGGCCTGAGTTGGCTTGGCTCCCGACTGCTGCTGCAGTGAGGCTGAGCCCCGCGGGGAAGGGGGCGGGGGTTCTGGAGGAGGCCCAGGACCTGCACTGCTTCTCTGCTCTCGGTGGTGACGCTGAAGGTGATACTTGAGTGAGCCCGACTGGGTACCGGCATAGTCGCAGTGTGGACACTTGTAGGGACGCTCACCTGGAAAGAGTGGGTTAGAGTTGGTCATGGGGTCACTATCACTGCACGCACGCGCGCGCACACACACACACACACACACACACACACACTGGTATTTCACTCAATTTACAAACTTCATCCCAAGGCCCAGGAGCAAACACTGATTAGATGAATCTGAAAGCTGCCCAGCACGACCTCCAGCCTTCTGGTTGCTCTGACCCTTCTTCCTCCTAGACCCCCCACCCCCACGAGAAATGCTTCCCTCACCTGTGTGCACGCGGAGGTGCACTTTCAGGTGATGCGCAGAGCGGAAAGATTTTCCACAGAAGGGGCAATCCTTGCCAGTGGCCCCACGGCCCGCTTCGTTTCGGGTCCCTCCAACCAGCAGCCCATTTTCTTCTGCAACACGTTAAAAGGAAGTTGGTTATAGGGTCTCGCTGTCTTGTCCCGGCCAGGTACCCATTATACCCACCATCTCTCTGGGCCCCAAAGGAGAGAGGTTTAGGGGGGAACATAGATTTGTTAAAGAGTTAAAACCCTTAGGAAGCCACAAGGCTTCCCAGTAGGGAAAAAAAAAGCCCCAAAGGCATCGAAGACAGGTCTTTTGAAAAGGGAACTACAGGAGTGGTAGCCTACGTGTTGAGAACCAAATGCAGGCAGGCGACCCAGAGAGAAAATAGTGTGGACTTACCTTGGGTGACCGTGGATCTTGCCTGGGCCCCCACGGCAGGTGCGGACTGTCCTGACCCCTCACCTGGGTGGGGGTGCAGGGAAGTCAGAGTGCCCAGCGACCTGCCCCGGGCCCAGCTCTCCTCTTCCGCCTCCACCACCTCTTCTTCCTCCTCCGGTTCCTCTGTGCGGTGTCGCCGAGCCCGATTGGGAAGAGCTGAAGGCAGCGGGCGGAATCCTCCATAGTTTCGGCCAGCTCCAGGGTCGGCACCCTCACCATTGGGTCGTACCTCCCCAGCTCGTACACTCAGGTAGCCTAAGAGGCTCGGGGGCTCTCGGCGCTCAGCCGGGGTGGGTGCTGGGGCCAGGAGGAGCGCAGGGCCCAGTGGCTCATAAGCCAGGAGGCTCAGGTCAGGAGGCTGAGGGGCCCTGGCAGGCGTAGAGCCAGGCCCCGGGGCACGCAAAGGACCCAGCTTGCTGGTGTGCACCTTCATGTGGTTCTTAAGGAACCAGGGCTCCTTGAAGCAGCGGCCACACACGGGGCACGCATGATCAAAGGAGGCCTTGTGCTTGCGCATGTGACCCTTGAGAAACCAGGACTGCGTAAAGCTCTGGCCGCACACCTGGCATCGGAACTCAGGTGGCGCAGGGGGTTCCTCTGGAGGTGCAGGAGTCGGCGCCGGGTTCGCCTCCCGTTCAGGCTCTGGCCTAGGTTCAGGTTCAGTCTCAGGCTCAAGGGCAGATCTGGGTTCTGGCTGAGGTGGAGGCTGGGGTTCGGGCGTAGAAGTAGCCGCCAGGGGGCGCTCGGGAGCCCCGTGGGCCGTCAGACTGTGGTGCAGCAACTCCTCCTCCTGGCTGGAGCCAAAACTGCACAAGCTGCACTTCCAGGGCCTGTGCAGGATATGCAGGTGGCGTTCCCGCTCCGCCGAGGTGCGAAACTTGCCTTTGCAGAAAGGGCAAGGGAAGGCAGACGAGGAAGGAACCTGAGGGCGCGCCAGGCCCTCTGCGGCAGGGGTAGCCTGCATGGCCCCTGAGCTTCTGGCTCTCCCCAGTCGGGCTTCACGTAGTAGGGCGCGTTCCTCCAACTCCAGCAACAGCCGTGCAGCAGGGCTTCGTGGACGCTCGGGCTGGTGCGTTCGGAGATGTGAGCGCAGCAGAGCCCGCTGCGCTGCGCGGTGGCCACAATGTGGACACTGGAAGGCTTGGGCACCCGGGTGGGCTCGCAGGTGCAAAGCCAGGATGGAATTGAATCGGAAGCGCTTTCCGCACACAGGACAGGGGAAGCGCCGTTCGCCTGCACGAGTCTCAGTCCAGCCCACTGCTCCCATCCCAGGAGACCCGGCGCTCACACCTGGTCCGTTGGAGTAGTGCTGCAGATCCAGCTCGCCGTCGAAGGCTGGTGGGGAAGGCTCTAGGTGGCCGACCAAGACGCGGGGACGTGAGCCCTGTGGGGAAAGATGCACGTAGAGGAGAGGGTGGAAAGGGCCGATCTATGGAAAAGGGCACGAAGAATGGAAACTAAGAGTGTGTAGTAGGCTGGGGCCTGGCCTGGGTACACTGGTGCCTCTCACCTCCAGAAGTTGTGGGATGGGTGGAAGTTAGATACTGGGACCAAGTTATTAACATACATTACTATAATAGGAAGTAAAAAACGTAGACAGGAGAGGGGGTACCGTTGAAGGTACTTGCAGGTCAGGGACAGAGCTTCACTCACCTCCATGGACCCCCTTCACATTCTTTGGTTCTGAGGATTGGAAGGAGGAGGAAGGAAAAGCTGCTAATGAAGGCAACAGGTGCGGAGGTGCTAAAACAAGACAGATTGATTGGAGGAGAGGTGAGCCCTGGCTTTCAGCAGTAAAGTCGCCCCACCTTGCAGCCTGTATTCCTAAAACTCGTCCCTTCTTCCTGCTTGGATCTGGATGCATCACATGCTTCCTATCTGCTGTCCTCAAAACTTGCACCCCTCCATCTGCCAATTTGTATGACACACCCAGAATTCCTCCCCTAGTCCAGAACCACCACACACACACACACACACACACACACACACACACACACGCACACGCACACGCACACACAATGTGGGAGGCCATCATAGTATACCCCTCTTCCACTTGCATTGGGCTGTGCCACGGGATAAACAAATGTGGAGGGCTAGCCATACTCCTGCTATCCAAGTGGGACCAGCTCCTCTCAGACCCGGGGCCAGTCAGCCAAAATCCCTCCAGGTCCCTCCTCCTTGCTTTTGCCGGCACCAGTCTTCTGGTCTTTCCTCCTCCCCCTCCCCCTTCCTGGATTCCTGATCCATTCATTTCCATTCATTACAGAGACTCATTCATGCATGGGAGAGAAACACCTCCCAGCAGCAGAGTCTGGAGGCAGAGGGGGAGGGGCATGAAGGGAGAGCCAGCTACAGAGGGAATGAAGAGAGTTGGGGGAGGCGTGGAAGTTAAGGGGCACTACCAGCCTAGGGAAGGGGTTAAAAACTGCAGATCCCACTTAGGTTTCACCCCGTTTCAAACCTTGGAGGCTGTGGTTTGATGGGGCATCTCAGCCCCTTTGTCCAGAGCTGTTCCGAGGCAGGCTTTCCTCCTCTCTGCAGGGGAGAGGCTTCCTCACACAAGAGGAGGATTACACTGGCTCTGAGCTCAAGAGGCTGGAGTGAGGGACGGGGGGCGGGGCCTTGCCATCTGCACAGATAGGGGGATCCACACATGCTCCGAGCAGGAAGGGGTTAAAATTCTCCATCTAAAATTCCCTATCCCTGACAAGTGCTGTACTGGGCAGGGAAGAGGAGAGTAGAGGGAGAGGGTGGTGAGGGGAGGTTCTCCTGATATTTCACCGCTGACAAGGTCATGGAATTAGACTTCAGGGGATGACCAGAAGTCATCTCATCCCATCTACCTTCCTCCTTCCATGTAGAATTGTGTCTTGTTCAGGCTAAATGAACTTGGGCCTAGCTTCTTTTTTTAAAACCTCAGACATAATATTTGATAAAGAACTTCCTTACAATGAGAATTATGAAACTGAAATGGGTTACTAAGAAAGAAAAGGACTCAAGCATTACTTTACTTACAAATCTTTAATTGAAGCGAACTGGGTCAGGAGTTAGCCCTGCTTATCAGCAAAGAAAAGAGTCTGGGGTTCAAAGCTTTAATTTTCAACACTGAGTGGATGTGGCAAGACTCTATGAGGGGGCAAACACCTGTTACATGCAGAATCTGACCTTTGAGAGCATTAACAGATAAATTACAAAATGCCCTGCCCAAGCATCACTAGACAACCACCGTCACTTAGTATGTGTGTTTCTGTAGGTCGAGATTCAGGCATCCATGCTTGTCCCATGAAGCCTCCAAATAAGCCCTTAATTGGGACCAACAGCCTGGCCAGGCTCACTGAAAACTGCATAAAGGTGAATTAGAGTGGATCTAAGGGGTACAAGGCTATTGTAAGCGTGTGTCTTACAACCTTGGGTAAATCACTTACTCTCAGTTTACCGTCTATGAAATGAGCTATAATAAATTTACATTTGTAGTCCCTGCCAACTTGAAAGTTGTGTGGTTTTAAGTCACAAGACTCTTCTGCCCCCACCCCCAAAGAGAAGTTAAAACAAATGGCCATTCCTTCAGTACCATGGAGAGTGCAGTGGGCTACTAGAGTGGCCACTTTGGCTACCTCGGTATCACAGACAGAGCTAGGAAGTGCTAGAGAGGCCACATTGGCCATTTTAGCACTAAAGAGAGGACACAGAAACTAGTGAATGGGGGAGGGGGGCGAGTCCTATTTGGGAACTATGGAGGAGTATCAGAGAAGCTATGGAGGGGTATCAGAGGAATTACTTTGGCCTTTTGGATGTCATTGAGAATAGAATGGAAAATACACATACCTAGAAAAATTTTAATTAGCTATACAGAATGTCATAACAGTTACAGTTTGTACATCCTGGAATGAGTTACTGAGGCATCGTATTTGAGTCCATCACATTCTGTTGCTTTCCTGGGGATTCCCGGAACATCCTGGTGTACAGCCAATCTGGTATATTCAGAGGAAGCAGATGGCTGGGAGGGGTGTGTGTGTGTGTGTGTATGTGTGTGTGTGTGTGTGTGTGTGAATACTGCATGGTCATAGCTGACTAACCTATGGGCACATATTCTGATCCTGAGAAGATTCTAGGGCCTCTAAAACTGCCTGTAAAACACCAAGCAAAATGTCTCATAGGAAAATGGCCTAATACCTGAGGCAAAAAGAGCAGAAACAGAGCAAGGCTTCCTCCCCTGAACAACAACAAACCCCACACTTTTGCATGTAGCAGTTTCCAGAAAGCAGCGACACATAAGAAGGCACAAATGGAAGCTGAATTTCTCCTCAGGGGCAGTTTCCCAGAAGGTGGCCTAAAATCAGGAAAATCCACCGAGACCTCCTAGGCCCAGTCAAGATGGCTTCCGTATCTCTCCATCAAACCAGGTCTCAGGCACCAGATCTCATAAATTGTTCTCAATAGGGAAGAGCACCAACAGAGACAGAGTCTGTGACCTGGTTTGGAACCCAAGTCAGACATGCATTGTCTGTGGACAATCCTCACATTTTTCTATACTCAAGGCTTAAACACCACCCCTGAGCCTTGGCCAGAGTAGCAATGACCTACTTTCCACACCCAGAGGGAGTCAGGGGTTATCTTGCTCCTGTTTGTATTTTTGCAGAGATGCAGGACCGGAGTTACAAATTAGAAATATTTCCAAAGCAACAGGCCAATTACTTTTACCTGCTAGGAGAGCTGAGGCAAAGCGGGTATGGACCACCAAACCTTACGGAGGGGCGGAGGGTGAAGACTTACAGAACAAGGACCAAGAAGATTCCCCCAACCCCCACCCCAAATCTTGTGATTCAAAGTATTTTAAGGTCAAGTGTTCAGTAGCAAAGGATCAGGGTCCCGGGGGCCTAGCTGTAAGTAGGCCTCTGCCTCTGGTCATCCCCAACACATGATTTTTTTTTTCTTTCCTTTTGGCAATCTCCCCTCTCCTAAATTAGCTAATGAATATGAACCACTTCGACAGATGAGATTAAATGGAAAAGGGGCTTATTAGACTGTCCAGAGTCAAGACCACCTGGAGAACACACACATGCCAACATCTCACTTCCAGAGTCTCCCATGGCTCCCTGACCCTCACTGCTGAGAGCAGCTTCAAATCCACACTACACTGAACCTTGACACCTTTTTGGAGTGAGTTCTTGGAAAAGGGATAGGGGGGCATGAAATTTCAGTCATGGGCTCCCAAATAACTATCGAGAGGTGAGAGGGAGGTACAACCCACACACACACAATCTTATCCTAGACCCATGTTCTAGCATGTCCTAACTTGACCCCGATTCTGAAAGTTCTGAAGGCGCCTGGATTGGGGGGCGGGGGTGCAAATATACAGCCTTCAGTCCCTTTAACTGGAGCTGGCCCATAAAAAGTCAGTGTTTGTGCCTGCACGAGCCTCAGTCCTCAGGCTGGGAGGTGGGTAGGAGACCCTCTGGGAAAATATCCCTCTCAAAAACTGGTAGGCAAGCGGAGCAGGACCTGTGATCGCACACGAGGGACTCCACCAGCGCACCCCACACTCCACGCGCGGAAAATAATCCAGGAGGGCGATGGGGGCAGGGTTGGGAGATAGGGAGGCCAGAGCTCAGCTACCCCGGGCCAGGAGAACAAAAGCGGAGTTACAGCCGCCTCCGCGGCTGCCGCGGGCCGAGCTCTTTGTGACACTTTGTTTGGGACACACAGAGAAGCACCCCCATCCTCTCCCCTCCCCCCCCCCACCACCCATGCCCAGCCCGGTCCCGGAGAGTTAGGGCTCCTTCCCCCCACCCCCACCGGCTGCACCTGGGCCGGGGGAGCACCTCCACTCTGCTCACCGTCCTCCGCACCCCCAGGCCCCCCCAGCACCCCAGGCCGCGGCGCCCGGCCTCACCGCCCCTACAAAGCCGCGCGCCCCCGCCCCGCGGCCGCGGCCCTCCCCTCCGTGCCGGGCTCCGGGCTCCCCCACCTGGCCCCCTCCCCCGGGCGCGCGCGCCCCCCCCCCAACTCTCACGCCTGGCCCCGCCGCCCCCCACCCCGCCCCCCGGAGCTGCGGGCGAAGTTTGCCGGGGCCGCGCGGCGCCCCTCCCCCGCCCCCGCCCCCTGCACCTGCTCCGCGCGCGCCCCCTCCGGGAGGGGCGGGGAGGGCGGCGGCGGGGGGGCGCGGGGGGAGCGGCTACTCACGAGCCCCGGCGGGCGGCGGCGCGGGCGGGCGGGCGGCGGCGGCGGGCCGGCGGCGCGGGCGTCAGCGTTACGTGGGGCCGGGGGAGATGCGCCGGGCCCCGGCCCCCCCGCCCCCGGCCCGGCCCCCGCCCCTCCCCGGCCCTCCGCCCCCGGCCCGGCCCGCATTGTGTACGGCGGGAGGCGGCCCGGCCATTAGCATGCGGGGGGCGGCGCGGCGGGCTGCGCGCTCGGGCTCCCGGGCCGGGGGACCCCCGGAGCGGCAAGAGGCGGCCGCCAGGGGGTGCGGGCCTTGGTGGGGGGGGGCCCGGGGGCGTCGCGCGAGGAGGAGGGGGCGGGGGTGGGGCGCGCAGACCGTTCCTCGAGGAGACTGGAGGAGACTGTGAAAGGTCATCTTGTCCTTCCCCCAGCCTCCAAGCAGGACTGCCCCTCCCACCCTAGACCCGGACATACCAGGGAAGGAGTTGGCTCTGCCGCTGCTTCTGCCCCAACATGCACAGGCTCGGGAAGTTCTTCCTGGGGTTTTATCTCAAAGCCTCTCCCTTACAATTTGTCTCTCTTTTGGGAGAGGAGGAGGGGCGATTATAGAGATAGTTAATGTCTGCCGTACAAGAAACATTATTAAAGTTACTCTTCCGCCTTTGCCGTTCTTGATAAACACTTCTCGCTCCTGCTTCACGAATTCTATTTTCCGTTCTTTAAGACACTTTAATGGCTCTTCAATGCAACAATATTTACTGAGTGCTTACCAAGCACCCGGCGCTGTGCTCAACACTGGGGGAGATGCAGAGTAGGGAGGGGGATGTGATACTTTCTCTCGACGCGATTATAGCCCAAACAGTGGCTGCACACTCCTAAGTGGCATACTCAGATTTAGTCAATATTTACTCGATGATTGTTCACGTATTTAGCAGCATGAGATCTTTCCAGTAATCCTCTAATATAAGCTCCCATTTACAGGTAAGAAAAAGATGCTCGAGGTCTCTCCTTCCACTGACCTGCAGATTCAGGGATCCTCATCGCAAGGCCTACATCTCAACCTTGCCATTAAATAAAGTCAGCTCTCTTGGAGATTGAAGAGAGAGGAACCAGGCACAAACAGACGTCTGGTTCCCTTTAAACTGCGATTCCCGGTGCCCAGGAAATCAGCGTGGACTCAGTGCTCCAGTGATGTTGGCTCAGCAGTGAGTAGGGCAGAAGTGCCTCATGAGGAAAGCCACTTCTCTCCCCTTTCTCCTGGGCCTCAACTCCTAGGGATCTTCTGACTCAGTTTCTTTCTTTTATCTTCAGTGATTACAAGTAATAACAGCCACTTTTTTATGTGGCATTTGCTGGGCTAAACTAATTCATACGCGTTTTCTCTTAATGCTCAAGGTAACCCTATGAGATTGGCCTTATTAATTTCTCCTTACAGATAAGGAAACCGATTAAGCAACTTGACTACACAGCACAGGTAGTCTCATCTCGAGACCTCAGGCTCTTTCCTATAACTGATCTGTAGAGTATACATTCAAGCCTGCTGGTTCTTAGTGTGGAAATAAAATGTCCTCGCCTTAGTTCCTGAGTAAGCCCTATAGAATATGGACAGTGGGCACATCTGTATGACCTCCGCACCATTAATGGTGCTCTACTCACCCTGGAATCAGCTACCCTTCAGGGGCATAGTGTTGCTAATTCTGCTTTGTCAGGGGTACACTGGAGTTCAAACAGGTAAAATAATGTCACAATAATGTAGCCAAGGTCACCAGCCTGGGAAAGTGGCAGGACTGAGATTCTAGCCCAGGCTACAGGAACCCTTTTTTTTTGCTCAAAAACACTGTTGGTATAGTATCCTTTTCAAGACTGAACATTTGGGCAACTACGTGTTCTTCACTGAGTAGGAAACAATCTGGACTAGGTACAAGGCTCTCCCTCCATTTAATCAATTAGTTAATGTCCAATTCAGAAAAAAAAAAAAAAAAGCCTTCAAGAAAGAAAGGAGCAAGGCTGGAGATTTAGCTCGGTGGTAGAATGCTTGCCTAGCATTTACAACGCCCTGGGATGGATCCCCAGTGCCACCCATCAAAAAAAGAGGTTAAGGAGGAAGGAGAAACAGTCCAGAAAAGCCAGGGGAAAGCGGACCGGACTGGAAACAGAGTTCCTGGAGGAGCAATCCAGACAGTAACACAGAATCTCACTAGGGCAGAACAGGTAATTTGAGGAGGGAGCCACAGGACAAAGACTGGCTGGAGATAAGGGGAGACTGAGGTCCAGGGCGAGTATGTACATAGGGATGAAGTAAGTGAACTTCAAAGAAGATGGGGGAGAAACAGGGTAACAGGAAGTGGGAAGACTGAGGCAGGCCTGGGTGGCTTGTGGGGCGATTTGAGGCTGATGTCTACGTAAGGCCACTCCCTGGATCCTGAGGACCTCATAGTGATCTTTGCCCCACCACACCTCAGCCCTGACAGACTATGTGCCAGGAAAATCTTGTCTGCACTGAGCTACCAGCTGAGTCCCAACCCTTTGGAGCGGCTGCCTCAGACTAGGTAGGTGTAAAGTTCTGGGCCTCAACTCTGAATTGGGAGTGGGCAGAGGGGTAAACAAAAGAGACATTGTGTGTTCCCATAACGGTCCCAAAATGAGTTTTTCCAATCCAGGAAGCACCACTCTAAGAGTCAAGGGAACCATGGATCCTACCGCTGATCTGCCGAGGCAGGAGAGACCTGGCCTTCGTCTGGAAAAGCTACAGCACTGGGCGAGACACAGGCAAAGTGGACACCTATTGGTGGTGGCGGTGAGACCAGGCTGCCCTGTTTCAGGTCTTGCCTAACTATACCCAGAGTTCAAGTCCATCCATATTCAGTGAACACACACCATGTGCCAGAAACTGTGCTAGGCTGAGGGGGTGGGAGGTGGGGGCGATGACCCTTCATTTCCAAGTAGCTTGCCTTCACCGTTGGAAAAAAAATAAAAGTAAGTAAACTATAAAATGAGGCAGAAGAAAAAAATGGCACCTAATTTTTAAACTTCACTCTTTTAACTTTCCCTCTGCCGTGCATTTATCCCAATTACTGATATCTAAAGGATGAAACCGTGGTGAAGAGGAAAGAGCCTCTCCTGACAGCCCCCCTCTAATTGCCCAACTCTGGCCTCCAGGTGAGCCAGCTGTGGCTGGCAGTAACCATGGTGCCCTTCACAGTCTCAGTTGCATGCCTGAACTCTGCCTGTCACATGGCCACAGCACTGCCACTCTGGCCTGGAGCCTCGGTAAGACCCACCACAAGAATGAAAGGAGGGTCCGGGGGACCCCTCCCTAACAAGACTCCAGTTCACAAACTGCCCTTCTCACCATTTAGGGTCTCCTCACTGGGATTATCACCCTGGAGCTTCGAAGAGAGCCTTGCATCTGGAAGGTGAGAGGGGAGACTACGGGCCTGTCCGCCCCACCCCCCACTTCCCGGTGCACACACACACACACACACACACACACACACACAACAGACACACACACACAGACACAGACACACACACCCCTCAACCCAAAGAGTGACTGGTCCTCTCAGCTGCTTGTCCCTGACCAAAGCAATAAAGGAAAGTGTTAGAGGGCTAATAGTCCTGTCAGAGGGTAGGGAAATAGGAGCGGAATTTCGTTAGTTTTTTTTTTTCCTTTCTGCCAGTGTGTGTGTGTGTGTGTGTGCATGTATGTGGGTATGTGGGTGTGGGTGTGTGTGTTTTGCTGGAGATTGAACCCAGAGCCACATGCACAATAGGCAGACTACCCCTGAGCTACAGCCCCAGCTCCCCTGTCCCCCACCACCACCCCCCGCCCCCAATAAGTTTACTCAGGATGGTCTTGAACCTATTCTGGAGTCCAGTCAGTCAGGCCTTGAACTTCTGACCCTTCTGCCTCAGCCTCCCAGGTGTCAGGGATTACAGGCCTACACCAGCAGTCCTGCCTCTGAGTTTTGTTTTCAGCTAGGTTGTAGGTGGAGTTTGAGCTTGGAATGAGTCCCCTGGGCTGGGCAGGGCTGAGCTGGCTCACTGGTAGGTGCGGGCCATGATGATATCCAACCTCTTCAACCTGATCTTGGGCTTCATCGTGGTGGTGATGGAGCTGATGAAGACAGCCTTGGGGCCTGCCTCTACTGCCCCCCTCCCAGGTACTGGTGAATGAGGACAAAGGTACAGGGGAGGAGAAAGGGCAGAAGAAAATAGGGGCTGTACCCCCCGCAAGCATCTTCACCCTGCTTCCTGAAGTTGACAGGGTTGCTGGTGCTGGAGCTCAGTGCAGAGGCCTTCACCCTAGGAGGAGTGCTGGTCTCAACGTACGCCCTATTCTTGCTGAGCCAGAGGAAGCCAGGATGCTTCACGAGGTCAAGTCTGCACTACCAGGAGTTACAGGAGGTAGGGGATGCAGGGAGGAAAACATGAAGCAGCGAGCTTCCAGCTAATTCTTCTTCTGGCTGTCCTAGTCAGTGCCACATAAGGGCAAATAGTGGGGCAGCAGAGAGATGAACAGTAGAAACTGACTGGCTTTCTGGCATTGGACGTTGCCCCCCCCCCCCCATGATGGTTGTGAAGGAATTGGGTATTAATGATTGGGACCACACGAGTGACCAAACACTAGTAAGCTGCCTTTGATATATTATTGCAAAGAATCGAAAAAAAAATGGGAGGGTTTTTGCTTCTACCTGGGGCTTCTCCTTTCTTGACCCTAAAATTTGCTCACATCTGTTTTCAGGGTCTCTCTGAGTTGGAGGAGGTTTCTGGTTTGGAGAATGGTCCCGTGGTGGCTAGCACAGGAAACAGAACAGATGAGTGAGTGGGCAAGACAGGTGCCAGTGCCCTCCTACGCCAAGAGGGGCATTCTCCAGGCGCTTTGGCGGTGTGCCCTTCCCTCGGACTCTAACTGAACTCCCCCAAAGATGTGCATGAAGCCCGGGGGAGCGCCTTCAGCTTCCTTTCAAACCAGGCCCATATCTCTTCTCTTCCCCACTAGAGGAAGATAAATGTCTGGACTAGTGACCTCCCTCACCTCACTCCTGGTCAAGCTGCTTCCTCCCTTGCATTCTTCGCCTTCTTCCTCCCTGCCTCTCCATCCAGCTTCACATCTGCCTCATCTCACTGTCTGCGTCTGTTCACCTTTCACAATCCCATCCACTCCGAGCCCGGTGGCTGCACCCGCCAGCCAACCCAGAATCCGGCCGGCCGTCCGTTGTGCTCCAGGTCTCCCTTGGATCCGGG
Source organism: Peromyscus californicus insignis (assembly GCF_007827085.1). Taxonomy (NCBI): domain Eukaryota; kingdom Metazoa; phylum Chordata; class Mammalia; order Rodentia; family Cricetidae; genus Peromyscus; species Peromyscus californicus. The sequence continues at coordinate 72,060,621 of NW_026294413.1, read as the reverse complement.
TCCTGCCTAATTTCCTGGAGACTACAAATCCCAGGATGCCCCGCTACCCCGTGACCTACTGGAAAATAAAGAGCCTTCCCTCGGCGGCGGGGGCGCTGTGCATCTGCTGAGTGACGCGAGGCGCTGGGAGCAGGGCCTAGCCGAGTTTCCCCGGACGCGACCACTGGCCCCCGCGTGCAGGGAGGAGCCGAGCGGGCCCGTCGCGCGCCGGGGTGCCGCCACCGCGGCCAGGCAAGCGCAGCCGGCTGGGGGTCTCTAGCCCTCCGGCCTGCAGCCGCCGACACCGGCCAAGGCTGGGGGCGGGCGCCTGGCCGCGCCGCGCTTCCCCAGGTGCTGCCGCCGCGCCCCTCGCACGAGTGCCCAGGTTCAAAGTCCTGAGACTTGGAGCGCGCGCGAGAAGGGGGTTGGAGATGATGAGTCAGAGGCGCCGGCCCTCCTCGCCCCCTCCCCCCCGGGCCGGGCGCTGGAGAGGACGGGCTGGCTGGGCAGGCGGGGGGGGTACCGACCTAGGACTTTTCCCGCCTCTAGCGAGCACGCTGGTGGACCGAGCCCGCGTGGCCGCCACCCTTTTCCAAGGCGCGAGCGGGACTGCGCAGGCTCGGACTCTCAGCCGCCCCCCCCCCCCCGGCGGGCCTTTGATCCCTGCTTGCACTGAGCCCACACCACTTGTGACCTCTGCAAGTGTACAAAGATGACAGGCTCGGGTGGTTTGGGGGGGAAAGCCCAGGAAAATGGTGGATCCCAGTAGCACCGGGGTGGGGGGGGGTGGGGGGGGTGGAGCTTAGTAGCTGCTGGAAAAGTAGAAATTAACTAGGCCTAAGAGAACTCACCCCAAATTCACACAGTGCCCGGGATGGGTGTTGGTCTCACATCATTTTTGTTCCCACTTGAGAAGGCTTCTTTCCCTAGAGAATGCTGCTTCTCCGGGCTCAGGCAAGCCCAGGTACCAGTGAGGCTAGAGCGCAGCCTGGCTGGCTTGCCCTGACATTGCAGTGGCGCCAGCTGCAGATCCTTCTGTTTGTGACACCTTGGGAGTGGTAATAGTCGCCCTATGACAAAGTTACGTGTGAGTATTAGTGGGTGGAGACAGTTCTGGGATCAGGCTCTGGAATGGAGAGAACCCAATCTGGGCCTCCCCCATTCCTCCTCTCCCCCAATCAAACTGCAGGAATTGTGAAGGGCTCTGAAAAGAATATTTTTCTTCAGAGTCAGCATGTAGTGGCCAAAGAAACTATAGGGGGAAATCAGCAATTTGCTGTCTTCCAGCTTTTACCATTGTGATCGGAAACCTGGAAATTGCATTCGGGATCTTAAGAGATGTTCAGTGAACGCGCATATGGGTCTCTTAACAGTGCTGAATGCTCAGGGCCAAGACCTAAGTGGTTTTACTTCTCATTTATTGTCCAACGTAACTGGCAAGGGGCTTTGCTCATTGTAAATTATTAAGATTCTCAAGATACTGAGGCTCACTTTTTTCTTTTCTTATTGGCTGCCTGGAACTTGCCATGTAGGCCAGGCTGGTCTTGAACTCCCATTTGACCCACAGGTTTGAAGTGCTGGGATTAAAGATATGTGCCACCATGTCCAACCATGCCTTACCATACGAAGACTCTACCATGTCACCATGAAGTTTGCCACACACACACACACTCCTTACCAACAATGTGAAATAAGCATGAAGAACTGTTCATGAATTCTGCAATGCTCTTCCCCAACTGGATGCATGTTAACTTCTACCACAGTTCGCTGGTCAAAGCAAATCATAAAGCCGCACTCAATTTCATGGGAAAGATAATGTGGAAAATGAGGGGAAGCAGAAATAATTTAAGGAAAAGGTTAGGAATCCGAACCTTGAATCACTAACTAGTTGGAATCTGTCTCTTAGCAGTTATACCCGTTTCTACTTGTTTAGTTCGGTTAACTTCCATGCAAAATTCTTGATGGGAAAAATAACAAGACTGATTGTCAGGAAACCTAGATTCTGGTTCTGATGCTTGGCAAGTAAGATCTGTCTGAGCTCTGCTTGGTTCGCATAGTCATGGTGTCCTGTTTATCCTTTGTCTTACTGAAGCGTAAGGCTAAAATAGAGTCACACCAGGAAAAGTACTTTCAAATTACGAGGCACTCAGGTCAAAAATAGTCTAAGAAGGCAGATAACGGTGTAAAAGAGTGAAGGAGATGGGTGAGACGACCGGACTCGGGTACACACTATCAGTGTAAATGGGTGTGCGTACTCAACTCCACCAACTACTGCGCTTGTGGCTGTGGACCTGGTACGGCCACGGTTTCCAGTCAGAAGTTCTGACTTTAGGTGTAAAGTATTCTGATTTCAAAATAGTAATAATGAAATACTTTTTAATTCAGGGTCAGATTCCGCCTGTAGTTCTGTAGATTTAAATGTCAGTTTCTTTTCTTTTTTCTTTTTTTTTTTTTTTTGGTTTTTTCGAGACAGGGTTTCTCTGTGTAGCTTTGCACCTTTCCTGGAACTCACTTGGTAGCCCAGGCTGGCCTCGAACTCACAGAGATCCGCCTGGCTCTGCCTCCGGAGTGCTGGGATTAAAGGTGTGTGCCACCACCGCCCGGCTAAATGTCAGTTTCTAAAAAATTTTTTTTTTTTTTTTTTTTTTTTTTTTTTTTGGTTTTTCGAGACAGGGTTTCTCTGTGTAGCTTTGCGCCTTTCCTGGAACTCGCTTTGGAGACCAGGCTGGCCTCGAACTCACAGAGATCCGCCTGGCTCTGCCTCCCGAGTGCTGGGATTAAAGGCGTGCGCCACCACCGCCCGGCTAAAAAATTTTTTTTAAAAAATAATGTCAGTTTCTGTGTCATGCAAATAATATTGCAAGAATTTGATTTGAATCCCAGCACTCAGGAGGCAGAGGCAGGAGGATCACTATGAGTTTGAGGCCAACCTGGCCTCCAGAGCTAGTTCTAGGGCAGCCAAGGCTACACAGGGAAACCCTGTCTTGAAAAACCAAAAACCAACAACAAAAAGAATTCTGGTTTGGGGTGTAACCAACAACAAAAAGAATTCTGGTTTGGGGTGTACAGTGTGGTTTGTGTAGCTCTTGTGGAATGGAATGCAAGTGTGTTGGAGGGTTAAACCTGAAGTTACCCCTCTAGAGCACGGCTTTTCAGGACAGGGTCATTTTGCCTGCTGGGGGTATTTTGCATATTTGAAGAGATTTTTGAGGGTGAGGGTGGTAAGGGAATGTGGAGAGGCAGGTGCATTAGCATATAAGTCAGGAGATTACTGCTGGGGCTCCTCTGGCCAGGACCTTTGGCCTGCTGCCAGCCAAAACTGAGTCTTCCCTATGTCTCACGACTCCCCCTCATCCACACTGGCTGCCCAGGGTGCCTGGCTGCTCTAGAACAGCATTCTGCATTGCTACCGTACTCCTCCTAGTGACCACTCGGTCCGCACCAATCTGGCAGCCTCTATGGAGGTCACCCATTTTATCTGAATCAGAACTTAACAAAAAGAGATTGTGACAAGGCTCCTGCTGACGTCAGTTTTTAAAGGTCATGACCCCCGCCGCCCGCCGCCGCCCCATTCTCTTGGCTTTACCCATTGAAGAGACAGTTCATGTCGGGTGGCTTCGTATGCATCGTAAGCCTATGAGAGCTGGGGTAGGGGGAACCCATTCTGATGAATGTGACTCTCATTTTCTTTGAAATTCGGTCGTGGATCCTGACTTTGAATACACTGAATACAACTGACGATATTTCCCAAGTGAATTCTTTTCCGTTTCTCGACCTATTTTTTTGGCTCGGGTTTTAAGTCTCAGGTTGAGTCCTCTGCTGCCATCTCGTGGCCTCTTGTTGGTTGCCTGGGTTGCAAAAGTGTCTTCCTTCTAGAAATGGCGCTTGGAAAGTGGCTTAGTTGGGCAAGGAATTTCCCCTCCACTTTGTGAAGCCTCACCAGACTTCCCCACCCCCACCTCATGAGTCATTGGGCAGCGGGGGAAACCTGACCTCAACAGGGGGCCGGACAAGAGGCACGAGACCTTCTGGTCCTCCGCACCCTATTGGGCCTCCAGTCTGCTGTACATTCCTGGCCAGGAGCCACCAGATCGGTAAGGTCAGATGCCCAGCGGCAGTGGAAGGTAGACCTGCCGGTTTGGCCTCATTAATGCGCCTAGAACTGGGATTCTCCTCACCACAGTGAGAGCACCCCCGTGTGGTGTCTGGTGCCATTTCCTTGTCTAGGCCTGCGTTTTGTTGCTCTATACCCGTGTCCTTTATCTGGGCTGGCCCATCTACTTCAGAGTCGACATTCTGTTGATGTGCTGAGCAGGATGGCCATGGTGTGGTCCCATAGTGCCAGTTAATACCACCGGATCTGCAAACTAGCGATTCAGGTCTATTACCCGGGGTCCGGGAGACTGCCCTGAGCTGGACTGCGGGACAATTATTCAATGACTCAGTTTCTGAGAGGAAGTGGGGAAGCATGTCCAGTGGGTGCTATTTCTGTTTTAATCACGACAATATCCATATAGCATCTAAAACACCAGCATTCATAAAACACCAGTTGCTGGGGCTGGAGCCAGGAATTCGGTGATTAAGAAGTGCTCATGGCAGTTGCCAGCACACATGCGGTGGCTCACAACTGCCTGTAACTTTGGTTTCAGGGGATCTGCAGGCACTCCATGCACATGGTACGTACATACTCAGTCAGGCTCATTCACAGACACATAAATACATGAAAAGCTTAGGGGGTTGGGGATTTAGCTCAGTGGTAGAGCGCTTGCCTAGCAAGCGCAAGGCCCTGGGTTCAGTCCTCAGCTCTGAGAAGAAAAAAAAAGAAGAAAAACTTTAAAAAAAAGTTACTAACACAAATTCAGCTTAGAACTATCTCCCATGGGCTCCTCTTACTGTCCATCCCTCATAATTCCCAACCTCAGCCTTCTACTAAAAGAAGAGCTAAGTGTGGCAGTGGGGGCCTGAAATCCCATCACTCAGGAGGCTCACATAGGAAGAACTTAAGTTCAAACCCAGGCTGGGCTATATAAACAGAAGGTGGGTGTGCTCGGATGTCTGTTTTAACCTGCTTGCTCCTTATAATTGAGAGGAAAGGGCCTGCTGGTGTAATTTCCTAGCCCCACCCCCATGCCCCCACCCCCGGCAAGGAGTGAGTAGCCATAACTGGAGATAATTTATATGAATCCTTCGTTTTTTGTCCCACTATCTGATAATACAGGAGCTGAAAGGTGGTGGCCCACGCCTTTCATCCCAGCACTGGAGAGGCAGAGGCAGGCAGATCTCTGAGTTTGGATCTCTGAGTTAGAGGCTAGCCTGGTCTATGAAGAGAGTTCCAGGACAGCCAGCGCTATACAGAGGAAGTCTGTCTCCAAACAAAACAACACTTAGAAGATCATGCACATTAAAAATAACATCTCGCCGGGCGGTGGTGGCGCACGCCTTTAATCCCAGCACTCGGGAGGCAGAGCCAGGTGGATCTCTGTGAGTTCGAGGCCAGCCTGGTCTCCAAAGAGAGTTCCAGGAAAGGCACAAAGCTACACAGAGAAACCCTGTCTCGAAAAAAAAAAAATAATAATAACATCTCTATTAGATGGGTGTCATCTACTGGTCTTCTGTTTCCCTCTTTTCCTATTCCACCCCCACCTTATCTCTGTACATCCTTAATACCGTTTCTCTGTTGATTCTTATCCCAAGGTATAATTTGCCGTGCAGCTTCCTGATTATGCACACACACCCCTTTGTGTACAGTGTAGTGGGCCCTCCTCTAAGCTTGAGTAAGAAGACTAAGCGTAGTGGCATAAGAGAAACAAGATTTTTGCCTTTATAAATCTCAAATTATGAAGAGAAATTGCCCTCCGTAAACCTGAGATGTGAAACTGCCACCAATGGTGGCTTTCTAAAGCGAGGCTAGTTTTCAATTAAAAAAAAAAAAAAAAAGAAAAGAAAAGAAAAGAAAAGTAGGAGACGGAGCCAGTTTCCGAAGAGGGGCTTGCTTTGAAACTGGGCTCCTAACACATGGCTGTCCTGGGTTCACACCTTGCACTTTCTCCTGCACTGACAGGTTGTTCAAGCCAGTAGTCACCATCACCAGCTGAATCAGATGGTCATTCATTTCTCTTTCAACACTCAAGCTCTGTTGGTTTCTCAGTAGTGTTTAAGTTTTGTTTTTTTTTTAAGTTTTTAAGAAAGGGTATCATTGCTCAGGCTGGCCCAGAACTCACTCTGAAGACCAAGCTGCCCTCAAACTCACAGTGATCCTCCTGTCTCTGTCTCCTGAGTGCTGGAATTACAAGTGTGCACCATCATAGTTAGTTGGTCATTTTTTTTTTCCAAGATGTCCTACTATGTAATCCTGGCTGGCCTGGAACTGTCTATATAGACCAAACTGGCCTCAGACTCACAGATATCCATTTGTCTAGGCCTCAGGTCCTCTCCAAGAGCAGCAAGAACTCTTAACCTCTGAGCCGTCTCTAAGCCCCTGTTATTGTATATTATACTTTTTTAATTTTTAGATTTATTTGTTTTATGCTTATGACTGTTTTGCCTATGTGTAGATGTATGTGTACCACGTGTGTGCATGGTGTCTGAGGAGGTCAGAAGAAGGCTTCAGATACCCTGGGACTGGAATCATGGATGGTTGTGAACTGCTATGTGGATAATTGTGAACTGCTATGTGGATAATTGTGAACTGCTATGTGGTTACTGAGAACTGAAGCCAGGTCCTCTGCAAGAGCAACAAGTGCTCTTAACTGCTGAGTCATCTCTCCGGTTTGGTATTTATTATTTATTTTTTTTAAGATTTATTTCTTTATTATGTACACAGTGTTCTGCCTGCATGCCAGAAGAGGGCACCAGATCACATTACTATGGTTGTGAGCCACCATGTGGTTGCTGGGAATTGAACTCAGGACCTCTGAAGAGCAGCCAGGGGTCTTAACCTCTGAGCCATCTCTCCAGCCCGGTTCGGTATTTTTTAGTTGATGCACCCAGACTCTCCAGTCTGCATGACTGGCCCTGGGCAAAATTGTAAAAGTAGGCGGCTGCTACTCCTACAGCAGTTTCTCACTTTGGCATTGCTGTGTTGGCATCACAGGGATTTTTGTTGGGGAAGGCTGCTCTGTGCTGGCCCTCATCACCAACCTCTACCTACTTGGCCTCCCCACTTACTATGACAGCAAAAAATGTTTTCAAACTTTGCTAGTTAGCGCCCAAAGGAGCAAAACCACTCTACCCTGTCTTGAAATGTCATGTCCTATGGGGTTGGCCATTTAGCTCAGGGGTAGAGTGCTTGCCCAGCAAGCGCAAGGTCCTGGGTTCGGCCCTCAGCTAACGGGGGGGGGGGGGGGGGGGGGGGGGGGGGGGGGGAGAATGTAATGTCCTAGAAGGCTATAAGAAAGATGTTGACATTCTCAAGATTCTCGTGTTTAAAGAGACATCCCAGAGACCTACAAGAAGAAAGAGCGCGTGCTGGTGTCTGCATGTCTCCTCTCCCTCTTGCTGATGTTCCTCCTCCGCCTCTTTCGCCCCTTTCGAGCTGTTGTCTGTTTTTAATTGAAGGTTTTGTTTCTGTTTTTAGAGACAGGGTTTCTCTGTGTAGCCCTGGCTGTCCTGGAACTCGCTCTGTAGCCCAGGCTGGCCTCAAACTCACAGAGATCCGCCTGCCTCTGCTTCCCAAGTGCTGGGATTAAAGGCGTGCGCCACCACTGTCTGGCTAATTTAAAATTTCTAATTTGTTTTTATGTGTATGCGTGTTTTGCCTGCATGTTAGAAAGTGCACCATGTGAGCTGCCATGTAGGTGATGGGAATTGGAGAACAGCGAGTTTTCTTAACTGCTCTCCAGGTCCCCATCCCCCTACCACACCCCACCCCACCCCACCTCAAGATTTATTTATTTTATATGTATAGGTGGTTTGTTTTTTTGCCCACATATATGTGTCTGCGCTGCATGCCAGCCTGTGCCCTCAGAAGCTGGAAGAGGGCCCTGTTCTCCTGTTACTGTGGTTATAGACCATTGTGAGCCTTCCTTCATGTGGGTGCTGGGAATCGAACCCAGGTCTTGGACAAGAGCAGCAAATGCTCTTAACCACTGAACCATCTCTCCAGTCCCTCCAGAGTTTTCTGCCTTGAGGTGCAACTTAGTCGTCACACTGCTGGATGTTACACACGTTGCCTTCCTTTCCAACAGCCAAGCACAACACGACAGCATGTCCTCTCGCTCTAGAAACAGTCCTTTTCTCTCCAGCAGCATCACAATTCTGAACCCGTTACTATGCTTGTGCGCTTGCCCTCCCCGAATGCATCTTTCACGTCACCAAGTGTGACGTGAAAGCCCTTCAGTCCTCTCTGTCATCCGAAAGATCAAGTCCAGCGCTTTAAAATGGGGCACTACCTTTCCCATCCGGTTCCCACACAGCTTCCTTTCCTTGAATGTCACAGTTTAAAGAAGGTAGCATTGATGTAGAACCTTAAATCATTTTCAGTTTATTTGGGAGCTGGAGAGATTGCTCAGTGGTTACAAGCATGTAATTCTCTTACAGAAGACCCATGCTCTGTTCCCAGCATCTGAATGGTAGCTCCCAACGGCTCGTACGTAACTCCAGCTCCAGGGGATCTGTCAGTCTGCCGCGGTTTCTGTAGGCGCCTGCCCTCACTCATGTACAGACCTACTCACAAACACGCAAATGGACACATACTTGAGAATTATTTATAGACATGCCAAGTGCCTCTGCCTTATCCCCACCCCTTTCCGATTAGCCCACTGAGGAGGACGACAGCAGTGACTCAGCCACCGGCTGGGGGGCGGGTGGGTCAGGACTGTTTGTCGCATAGATTAGAGAGATGTTAAAACAAAATACTAGTGGGAAGTCAAATCATGTCAAAATAGCTGACTCAAAAATTCTCACTTTGCATATATGTTTACTTCCAAGTCTTACTCAAGCTGTTGTATCCAGTCCTAGCCAGTTAGCAGTTGCTGTTTCTATCCTGCAAGACTCCATCTGCTCAGTCCCCATCCACTCTGGGAAGCTCCCTTGGCCCTTTGTACCACCATGATTATGCTGCTCGGATCCCCTTAGTGTCCCATATATAGTTCTAAACTTACAATTTATTAAAATTACCCATCATGTACTAAGAGAAAGAACCTGCCTGTTTGTTTTTGGGCAGGAGCTTCCCCTGTAGCTCAGGCTGACCTGAACTGACTATGTTTGCCTTTTATTTTATTTTTATTTATTTTTAGTTATGTGAAACAAGGTTTCTCTGTGTAGCCCTGGCTGTCTGGGAACTCACGCTGTAGCCCAGGCTGGCCTCGAACTGACAGAGATCCACCTGCCTCTGCCTCCCCAGTGCTGGGATTAAAGGGATGAGCTCCCACCACCTGGCTAAGCATTCAAGGCCAGAGGGATGGAGAGACAGTTCAGTGACTAAGAGCACTTGATACTCTTCCAGAGGACCTCGGTTTGATCCCCAGCACCCACAGTGCACTGCCAATTTGTACAGAACAGATAGTCTTGGATGCGTGGTCTTCTCCTGGAGAGTGGCCAGCTTACCAGGGACTCTATGCTAGAGAAAACTATCCCTCCCTCTCCCAGCAGCCAGTCATTGCTAATAGCACCATGGCTGGGGTGAGACTGTGTGCCCAGCTATCCTTCTTCATGCTGGGATTTGTTTTACCTTGAGCTTGCACAGGTTTTTGTATATCTGTTGAAACCACTGTGTTTTGTTTTGTTGTTTTTTTGTTTTTGTTTTTTGGTTTTTTTTTTTTTTTTGAGACAGGGTTTCTCTGTGTAGCTTTGGTGCTTTTCCTGGAACTCGCTCTGTAGCCCAGGCTGGCCTCTAACTCACGGAGATCGGCCTGGCTCTGCCTCCCAAGTCCTGGGATTAAAGGCGTGCGCCACCACCGCCCGGCGAAACCACTGTGTTTTATATGTGCAGCTGCCCTGCTGCGTTGAGAAGAGAATGTTTCCTTGTAGTTAGACACCGACTCTGGCTTTTACACTTTCTGTCCTTTCTCCTGCAATGACCTCTGAGCCTTGGAAGGAGGAAGTGAGGTGTATATATTCCATTTAGGGCTGAGGATTCTGCAGTCTCCTGTTCTCTGCACCTTGGCCACTTGTGTGTCTGTGTGACTCACTGTATACTGCAAGTAGAAGCGTCTCGGAAGAGAGATGCATTCATTTACGGGCGCAATGGTAAGTCCTTAGGAGTCAGCTTAATACTTGTCCATTTAGCACTATAATATAGTAGGTTCTCCCCTAAGGCCTATATGATCTGTGTAGCCATGGGCTCTTGGCCCTGACAGTGGTGACAGATATGGGTTTCATCTTACGGAATGGGACCTAAATCTGATCAGAAAGTGGACGATTGCTCTCCTGACCTTCATGCCGCTATCACACCAGTGAGCATGTTTTGCCAAGGCCAGCCATTATTGTGTAGGGTTCACATCTGGGTAGGATTGACGATTACTTTTTTCCTGAAGCTTCCAGGTCACTACCAGCTTGATTCCTCTGCAAGGACTGCAGTATGTGGTATCTTCAGCAATGGGGTCTTATGTCACGTTCTAGAGGATAACCCAGAACAATGGCAATACTGTGTGTGTATGAGTGCTTTGTTCACATGTGTGTAAGTGTACCAGGTGTGTGCCTGCTGCCCAAAGAGGCCGGAAGAGGCCATCAGATTCCCTGGACTGAGTTACAGAGGATTGTGAGCCTCCATGTGGGGTGCCTAACCAGTGAGCTACCTCTGCAGCCCTCTCCCCTTCGCTTCTGCTTCTGCCGTGTGAGGACACAATGTTTATCTTCTCTGGAGAACACACCAAAAGGATGTCATTTTGGAAGCAGAGAGACCCTCACCAGACACTGAGCTGGCTGGTTGCTTGATCTTGGATCCTCCAGCTTACAGAACACTGAGAGATAAATCGCCGTTCTTTGTAAATTACTCAGCATTGGGTATTTTATTATTGCAAAACAGACTCAGAGAGAACCTCAGAGAGACTCGGACATATAACTTAGAAAATTCTTGTTGCCAGGCACTGTGGTACACTCCTTTAATCCCAGACTAAGGAGGCAGAGGCAAGTGGATCTCTGTGAGTTTGAGGCCAGCCTTGTCTACATAGTGAGTTCCAGGACAGCCAGGAAGGCATAGAGAGACCCTGTCTCAACAAAACAAAAGGGAAAACAAATAAAAATTCTTGTGTAAAATTCTGTGATCAAGCTGGGCGATGGTGGCACACGCCTTTAATCCCAGCACTTGGGAGGCAGAGGCAGGAGGATCTCTGTGAGTTCGAGGCCAGCCTGGGCTACAGAGCGAGTTCCAGGACAGGCACCAAAACTACACAAAGAAACCCTGTCTTGAAAACCCAAATAATAATAATAATAATAATAATAATAATAATAATAATAATTCTGTGATCAAGTAAATGCCTGAATATTGGTGGTTGTGACACCACTGGGGAAAGAAATATTTGAGCAGGAGGTGGTTGGATCAGAACCAGAAAGCCTCACTGGCATGGATGTTAGCCGCTCTCAATTTCTGTAACCCCCACTCCTGGATTTACCTTGGTCTCGACGGTTATTCTAAAACAAATGAATCACATAAAGCAACCCTCTAACAGTGTCTTAGCCTCTACCGCTGTGATGAAAACATCATGACCAGAAGCAACTTGGGAGCTAAGGGGTTTATTTCCATCTTAAACATCTCAATCGCAGCCCATCATGAAAGAAAGTCAGGGAAGGACCTCAAGGCAAGAACCTGGAACCTGGAGGCAGGAACTGAAGCAGAGATCATGGAGGAATGCTGTTCACTGGCTTGCTCTCCATGCTTTCCTCAGCCTGCTTTCTTATATAATCCAGGACCACCTTTCTAGGGGTGGCATCGCCCACAGTGAGCCGGACCCTCCTACATAATCATTAATGGACAATGCCCCCCAGATTTGCCGACAGACAGGTCTTATTGAGGTGTTTTCTCAGTTGAGGTCCCCTCCTCTCAAATGACTCTCTAGCTTGCATCAAGTTGACCAAAAAACAGAAAACAAAGGGAAAAAAACAACAACAACAAAATAAAACAAAACCAAATAAAATAAAATAAAACAAAAAACTAGCCAGCACAAACCGGAAGGAATAGGACTTGTATATATATACATATATATATATATATGTATGTATATATATGGTTCAATATACACAAATATACATTTGTGTGTGTGTGTGTGTGTGTGTGTGTGTGTGTGTGTGTGTGTGTATCGGGGACTATGGGGGTCCAGCCCCTCGATAGTCCCCTCCCAGGGTCCGGGGAGAATCTACAACCAGCTGATAATTAATCTTTGATAAGAAGAAATGAATCTATGTACATGAAACTCCTTAGTTCATACACTTTATTATCCTGTGATAGTTCTCTCTCTACACAGCTTCTATTCTGCTTTCATGTCTAGCTCCTTTCTTGCCTGATTTCTCTATGTTTATCTACTGTCCCCTCTAGGTTCTACCTTAATTCCTTCATCTAGTTCTGTCCCTTCTAGGTTCTCATCTATCTAGTTCTTTCCCCTATCAGCTCCTCTCCTATCTCCTTCTTTCTCATCTGGCTCTTCCTCATCTTGTTTTTCCCCATCTGGCTCTTCCTCATCTTCCATCTCATTCCTCTAGTCCTCTCTTTTAGCCCTTCAATCTAGTTCTTCCCCATCTCAGTTTGTTCCTCTCAAGTTCTTACCCATCTAGTTCTTCCATTCTCTTTTCTCTTCTCTGTCTTTCCATGCCCTGGAAGTCCTGGTATATAAAGCCAGGCTTCCAGGGTCAAACGGAGGGGTGATAAGAATCACATAGGGAGCCAATAACCATTAATTATCATTTGTAACCCCAAAGGGAAGTGACCAATGGGGAAATGAATTAACTAAAGGCTAAATTCGGGTAATATCTAAGAAGAGGGCTCTTATGTGCTCAACTATAATCTTAAACGTGATTGGTAGAAAATGTTAAGTTGCTAGGTCAATCAATGGGAGAAAATAAAACTGTCTTCTTTTTTCCTGTGGCTCCTATCTGTTCAAGCTATCTGCCGTTTTTTCTGCAGGGTGGGGGAAAGTGTGCTCAGTCGCTGGGCAACCTGTGTACAGCTAGATGCCTCTGGTGATAGTTAAAGGGAGATCTGGAACTGGAGGTAAGGTTTGGGAAAGAAGGAAGTAAGGCTTAATTGGCACATCCACCAGGCCTTCTCAAACAGGTAGCCTGGATGGTTAAGTCTGTTCTTAGAGAATACAGAGGTATCTCTGATAAAGTATTCTCTTCCATCTGGGGATGGTCCTGGCCAGATGCTGCTAATGATGATAATTACAGGGAGGCTTGAACTGGGGTTCTGGCTGAGCATAGCTGTCAGTGTAGGAGGTTATCTAAATATTCCTAGAAGTGGTTAGGTAAGGAGTTAGCGGTCTATAAAGTTAGTAAGGCTGTAAGAAAGGGGGGGTCCGAGCTGAATTGTGTAAAGCTATTACTTAACGTCCACCTGACCTAGGTGGTGTCTCCTTGTGGAATTTACCTTAAATCAGGAGACTTGCATGTGGACTGTTATTACTGCTAGTCCTTGAAAGTGGCCAAGGGAGATATCTGATTCCAGAGAAAGCCTTTCCTGAGGCTGTTCTCCAAATACCTGGAATGTGTATGTCCAGAGAGTGATCAGTCCACACTGTTAGCCCTTCTTAGGGAAAAGTCAATTGGGAAAACTATGAAGGCACACAGGATTTTCATAACAGAAGACAGCTGATATATAACAAGCCAAGTAACACCAAAAACTCCTTGGGATTTGGCTTCCTCTGGAGGAATTCCCTGATTCCTCTAGGTAGTGACTTTGCCATAACCAGCTGAGTTCTTATAATATATTCCTGTGGCCTGCAGCATGTGTGTATGTGTGTGTGTGTGTGTGTGTGTGTGTGAGAGAGAGAGAGAGAGAGAGAGAGAGAGAGAGAGAGAGAGAGAGAGAGAAGAGAGAGAGAGAGAGAGAGAGAGAGAGAGAGAGAATCTGTGAGTTCAAGGCCAACCTGGTTTACATAACAAGTTCTATGCCAGCCAAAGCTGCATAGTGAGAACTCCATTTCAAAAGCTGGAAAAAACAACAACAACAACAAAAAAAACAAACCACAAGAGAAAGACCAGAATCCAACAGGGAGCTCCAGTACATTTGATGGAACTATTTTCTATTAGTTAATGATTGGCTCAATTTAAAAAGTAACAAGTAATGTGGGAAGAGCTAGATACGCAGGTATAAATCAGATAGGCTGTGCCTCACTAACAAATCCTGAATTAGAAAGTTCTAGATGTTTAAATGAAAAAAATCAAAACCACAAGACATAAGAAGTGTTGATAGCCGGGCGGTGGTGGCGCACGCCTTTAATCCCAGCACTCGGGAGGCAGAGCCAGGCGGATCTCTGTGAGTTCGAGGCCAGCCTGGGCTACCAAGTGAGTCCCAGGAAAGGCGCAAAGCTGCACAGAGAAACCCTGTCTCGAAAAACCAAAAAAAAAAAAAAAAAAAAAAAAGTGTTGATAAAACATTCTGGGTGCAGATGAGAGCTTTCTAAGGCGAGCAGTGGTGGTGAAGACGGACAGATGGAAGACTGAGCGAGTCCACACCAACATTTTCCTTTGACGCCAGAGATGCTGGCACCAGCCTGTAATCCAGGCTCTGGGGAGGCTGACGTAAGAGGCCTTTGAGTTCATGACCAACCTGGGAAACATACTGAGCCCATGTCTCAAAATAAGCAAGGAAGTAAATAAAGTTTTCATTTGATTCCCTGCACCAAAATAATTGAATTCCACAAAGATGAAATGCAAATAAAAAATCCAGTAAGGTCAAGGGCGGTGGCACATACCTGCCATCTCTGCGCTTGTGAGACTGAGGCAGGAGGATCGACATGAGTTCAAGGCCAGCCTGGTCAATACAATCTCCAGGCTAGCCAACGCTACATAATGAGACATTAAAAAAAAAAAAAGACAACAATATAGCAAACAAACAACCTACCCTATACTCTAGTGATTATGACTCATGAAGAGGATTTGAAGCAGGATGGCAAAGGCTAGCATAAGATAGCTAATCTTAATGCTGATGAGAAAAGCAACTGGAGCTGAAGACATGGCTCAGTGGTTGTGGTCACTTGTTCTTACAGACGACCTGTGTCTAACTCCCAGCACCCACTTGTTAGCTCACAGCCTTTCATAGCTCCTGTTCAAGGGAATCCAGTAACCTCTTCAGGTCTCTGCTGGCACCAGACATTCATATGGCACATACACGCGGGCAAAACACTCATATACATAAAGTAAATTTTAAAAATTTTAAAGGAACAACTAATTTATCAAAAAGAAATTAAAAATTTAAATGCCCAATAATGTATGAAAATTTTATATTCACAGTATTCAGTAAAGTATAATTTAAAACCATAAGATGCCATTTTATATTAGCCAGATTATCACACTTTCAAACACACAAAATTCATTGTTGATAAGTATTCGAGGAAATGGGTATTTTTTTTTTGATACTTCTAGCAAGACAAGTGGGTGCATCCATAATAAGAAGCAATCTAGCAACATATGTCTACAGTTTAAGAAATGTATTCTGAGCTGGGCTGTGGTGGCGCACGCCTTTAATCTTAGCACTCAGGAGACAGAGCCAGGCAGATCTCTGTGAGTTCGAGGCCAGCCTGGGAACTACACAAAGAAACCCTGTCTCGAAAAACCAAAAAAAAAAAAAAGATATTCAGCTCCTATGCACGGAAGTACAAACCTATAATCCAGCATTAGGGAAGCTGAAACAATAGAGCTTGAGGCCAGTCCAGGTTACATAGGGAATTACAGGGCAGCCTTAGCTACATAGCAAAACCTTGTCTCAGAAACAAAACCTGGGGCTGAGGAGACAGCTCAGTAGGCAAAGTGCTTGCCACACAATAGTGAGGACTTGAGTTCAGATTCCCAGCACCCACATAAAAGACTGGACACGGTGGTGGCTGCAGCCAGCAATCCCAGTGCTGGAAAGGAGAAACACAAAAATCACTAAGACACCCTAAGCAGCCAGCCTCACCAAACTGGTCAGTTCCAGTTTCAGAGAGAGGCCTTGTCCGGAAAAAAAACAAAAACAAAACAAAAAAAATGAGGTGGAGTCCAATTCAAGGAGGCACATGATGCACCTCTGACCTCCACACTCATACACACGTGTGTGCACATACATACTAGAATACATATATGCACACAGAGCACGCACACATGGCTTACTATATTATACCTAGCAATTCTGCTTTTTAGGAATTTTTCTCAGAAATAGTCTTGAACCCATACGTGGAGTTACTTACTGAAAAGTAAATTATATCATTAATTTTAAAGTTATCAAAGTGCAAGCTAAATATCTAGAAGTCAAGAGATTTATTTTTATAGTATAATACACTTAGAGAATAAAATACTATACTGGGATGAAATGAGAGTGTAAGATGTGTGTTTTTATGTTGAAGGATGAGGAGGAGAAGGAGGCAGGTAGGCAGATGGCTCAGTGGATAATTAATTTGATATATAAATATGAGGACTGGAATTCCAATATCCAGGACCCAAGTAAAACTGGATGTGGTCCTGCTGTGGGATGGTCTGTATGTCAAATTGCTCTGATTGGTCAATAAATAAAACATTGATTGGCCAGTGGCTAGGCAGGAAGTATAGGCAGGACTAACAGAGAGGAGAAAAGAAAGAACAGGAAGGCGGAGGGAGTCACTGCCAGCCGCCACCATGACAAGCAGCATGTGAAGATGCCGGTAAGCCATGAGCCACGTGGCAAGGTATAGATTTATAGAAATGGATTAATTTAAGCTGTAAGAACAGTTAGCAAGAAGCCTGCCACGGCCATACAGTTTGTAAGCAATGTAAGTCTCTGTGTTTACTTGGTTGGGTCTGAGCGGCTGTGGGACTGGCGAGTGACAGAGATTTGTCCTGACTGTGGGCAAGGCAAGAAAACTCTAGCTACATGGTCCCAAATGTGTAATCCTAGTACCCTCCTGTGAAATAGTAGGCAGATAGGAGAATCCCCAGAAACTTAAGGGCATGCTAACCTAGTGCCTATGTCTAGCCTAGTGTCTATGTCTAACCTGGGGTATGGAGCTAATGTGGTGCACGCAGCTAACCTGGTACATGAAGCAGAAAAGCAACAAAGCGATCCCACCTTAAACAAGGTGGAAGGCGTGGGCCAGCACCCAAGGACATTCTTTGGTTTCCACATATTCACTCAGTATGCATGTACCCGCCACACACACACACACACACATACACACACACACACACACACACACACACACACACACACACACACACACACGCCCTATTTGCACACATGTCATACATTCCAAAAGATTTTAATTTTAAAAAAGCATCTTCCGGGGCTGGAGAGATGGCTCAGAGGTTAAGAGCACTAGCTGCTCTTCCAGAGGTCCTGAGTTCAATTCCCAGCACCCACATGGTGGCTCACTACCATCTGTAATGAGATCTGGTGCCCTCTCCTGTATACATAATAAATAAGTCTTAAAAAAAAAAAAAAAAAAAAAAAAGCATCTTCCAGCCAGGCGGTGGTGGCGCACGCCTTTGATCCCAGCACTCAGGAGGCAGAGGCAGGTGGATCTCTGTAAGTTCGAGGCCAGCCTGGGCTACAGAGCAAGATCCAGGAAAGGCCCAAAGCTACACAGAGAAACCCTGTCTCGGAAAAACCAAAAAAAAAAAAAAAAAAAAGGCGTCTTCCATCCAATTTGAAAGTGAACAAAGGATTGAATAGACACTCTGTGAGGAAGACATACAGACAGCCAACAGACTCATGAAACATATGTAACGGTTCCTCTTTGCCTGTATCTTTTGTGTGTGCTATCCTAGGTTCATCCTAGTGCATCCTAAGCAGGTGCTGGTTTTTTTCTTTTAATTAGTTAATTTTTAGGTGTATGTGTGTTTGCTTACATGCAGTGCTCAAAGTGGCCCAAAGAGGGCGCCAGATCTCCTGGAACTGGAGATATAGATGGTTGTGAACCACCACATGGGTGCTGGGGATTGAACCCGAGTCCTCTGCGAATGCTCTTAAGGGGTGAGCCAGCTCTCCAGCCCCACTGCTTGCTTGTTTTTTTGATGTCCGTCATCCTTGCTAGGGAGGGATGGAATCTCAGCACAGTTTTGACGGGCATATCAAAAGTAGCAGTGGGTGGAGGCAGCAGCTTCTTCATGAATGTATTGGTAGGGAGGGATTCCTCCTCCTTCCCCTCCTCCTTATTTTTCTTTCATTTTCGTTTTTGTTTTTGTTGTTTTTGAGATAGGGTTTACTTGTCGCCTGGACTGGTGTCCCGCTCTTCATGCTTGTCGACCAGGCAGTGAGGGTCCTTAGTGCTGGAGCGACACATGTGTGCCACCACACCCAGCCACCCAGCTGCACCTTCTTCTTCTTCTTCTTCTTCTTCTTCTTCTTCTTCTTCTTCTTCTTCTTCTTCTTCTTCTTCTTCTCCTCCTCCTCCTCCTCCTCCTCCTCCTCCTCCTCCTCCTCCTCCTCCTTCTCCTCCTCCTCCTCCTCCTCCTCCTCCTCCTCCTCCTCCTCCTCCTTCTTCTTCTTCTTCTGGTTTATTATGTATACAGTGCCTGCACATACACTTGCACACCAGAAGAGGGCACCAGATCTCATTACGATGATTGTGAGCCACCATGTGGTTGCTGGGAATTGAACTCAGTTCTTGAAAAACAGTCAGTGCTCTTAACTTCTGAGCCATCTCTCCAGCCCCATTTATTGATTGGATTGTTCGCTTGTGTGTGTGTGTGTGTGTGTGTGTGTGTGTGTGTGTGTGTGTGTGTGTGTGTTTAAAGTTTCCAAGGGAGAGCTGACAAAGATTTCCTCCCATTCAGTAGGCTGTCTTCCATCTTTAATGGTTTTCTTCATTACAAGAAACTTTTAAGTTTGATGTACTGTCCTCAGTCGATTCTGGTGCTGATTGTTTTGGAAGCTCCTGGAGCTCCATTCACAACCGTGCCTATGCCTAAGTCTTGAAGCTGTCCTCTAGCCTTCCAAAGCCCCAGTTCCTACATTAAAGGCTTTGATAAGTATTGAATTCGTTTTTGTACAGGGCAACAGGGACCTATTTTCACCTCTTTTGTGTGTGAATATCCAGTCTCTTCTGCATCATTTGTTAAAGATGTTGACCTTTTCCCCATGTATATTTTTGGCTCCTTTGTCGAGAATCCGATGGCTGAGTTGGACACAGCAGGGCACACCTGCAATCCAGCCCTTGATGAATAAAGCTGCCCTGGAGAGAGCTGGCTGCTCCTCCCACACACCCCACCTGTCCTGAAGCACCAGAAAAGGTGGGAAAGGTCCCGTGCCCTGCAGGGAGTTCCAGGGAACTCCCTTTCCCAACACACCGGAACTAGAGACTTCATGAAACAGCTCCTCCCTCCCTGGCACAGCGCCATGCAGCCTTGTAGAGCCGAAGAGATCTGAGAAGGTCACCTTTCAACTCTGGGCAGCTGTACCAGCAGCCCGCTCCATATGTGGTCTTTTAATTTCTTGTGCTCAGTTCTTTAATTTCCACTCTTGCCCATATGTCTCAGGATGCTTCAGCTTTTGTCTGTGTGCTGCTCAGTTAGGTTTTAGGAATGCTGTGTCTGTGTCTTCAATCAGTCTAAACAAGCCATTCTCCCCACCCCACCCCCTCTGAGACAGGGGTTTACAAATCTCTGTGTAAGAGCCCCTAGCTGTCCTGAAACTAACTCTGTATAGATCAGGCTGGCCTCGAACTCACAGAGATCCGCCTGCCTCTGCTGGAACTAAAGGCGTGCATCACCACTGCTGGGCCATAATTCTTTTTTTGTTTGTTTGTTTGTTTTTTGTTTTTTGAGACAGAGTTTCTCTGTGTAGCTTTGGAGCCTGTCCTGGAACTCACTCTGTAGCCCAGGCTGGCCTCGAACTCACAGAGATCCGCCTGGTTCTGCCTCCCAAGTGCTGGGATTAAAGGCGTGCGCCACCATGCCTGGCTCTTTTTACTTCTTAGTTATGACCTTCCATAGCTTTAACAGTCTCTAAAATCTCCTTCTAGCTACTTTAGCTATCTTAATTTTTTTTCTTTTTTTTTTTTTTTTTTGAGAAAAGACACAGGATGTCTTTTTTTTTTAATGATTTTTTTTAAAGATTTATTTATTTATTATGTATACAGCATGTATGACTGCAGGCCAGAAGAGGGCACCAGATCTCGTTACAGATGGTTGTGAGCCATGTGGTTGCTGGGAATTGAACTCAGGACCTCTGGAAGAACAGCCAGTGCTCTTAACCTCTGAGCCATCTCTCCAGCCCCCTTTTTTCTTTTCTAAATTAATATAATACTTAATCCTTATCTTTACCCACCCTCTATCCCTCCTGCTTTACTCTTATTAACTTAAATGGGAACATATTCCGTGCTGTCTTCAGGTGTTTAACCTCCAGCAGTTATTGCAACCAAAGGGGCCACTGTTACTAATTGGTTAGTACAACATTTTTGTAGTGGAAATATCCAGCAGCCGTGGTTGCTCTCTCAATTAACATCTACTCGGGGAAAAATACAGAGCTTACACCAGGCACCCAGAGTTCCTGGACTAAGGAATTATTTTCTGGACTACACACTCAACTCAGCCACATCCAGGACCCAGGTAAACACAGCAAATACTTTGACTGAAATAATACAGATGATTTTAAAAAAACGAACCAAGCAAGGAAATAAACACCAGGTGCATAACTCCCAACTCAGTAATCTAAGACACATAAAAACCCAAGACAACATAACGCCTCCAAAAATTACTGTTGTTTAACTGAATTGACACGTCGTCAAGCTACCTTCGAAATATTTCTGCTTTTACCCATAGATCACTGCTGTTCTCAGCCTTGGCCAGAAGCTTCTAGCTGTAGTAGACAGTAGTTAATGCAGAGACACAGAACTGGTCAGAGTGCTGAAATTATGTGATTGCTGAGTGCTCAGCCTTAAATGGGACGTCTGTATCAATTTACTCAAGACACAGGGAGCATCATGAAGGAGCAGGAAAAAGAATGTAAATGGCCGAGCGCGGTGGCACATGCCTTTGATCTCAGCACTTGGGAGGCAGAGCCAGGTGGTTATCTGTGAGTTCGAGGCCAGCCTAGTCTACAGAGCACCAAAACTACAGGACAGGCACCAAAACTACACGGAGAAACCCTGTCTCGGAAAAACAAAAACAAAAAACAAAAAACCTCGACATCTCTAGCTAGAAAGATGATTCAGCTGTTAAGGGCACATACTGGTCTTCCAGAGGACCCAAGTTCAGTTCAGTGACTGACAAGCATCTGTAACTCTTGCTCCAGGAGATCTGAACACCTCTTTTCTGGTCACACACAACATAACCAAAAGACACAGAGACACATAAATAAAAATAAATCTTAAATTAAAAAAGAAAATAGACACAGGGCTGGAGAGATGGCTCAGAGTTTAAGAGCACTGACTGCTCTTCCAGAGGTCTTGAGTTCAATTCCCAGCAACCACATGGTGGCTCACAACCATCTATAATGAGATCCGGTGCCCTCTTCTGGTGTAAAGGCATACATACAGGTAGAGCACTCATACATTAAATAAATAAACGTTTTTAAAAATTCAACTTGTCTTCATGGTAAGAGCCCTGAAGAAATGAGGAGCTGAAAGCTCACCCTTCGTTGTAGTAAAGGCTGTGTTACCACAGAAATAGAGTCTTTAGACTGTTAGGAGCAATTATAGAAGAGATTTGAGAGCCAGAAGTTAGAGCTCATGCCTATAACCCCAGCATTTGGGTGGCAAAGGCAGAATCATGTGTTTGAGGCCATCTGTGGCTACATAGAGAATTTAGAGCCAGCCTGGGGTACTTGAGACCCTCTCTCAAAAGAGGAAAGAAAGAAAGGAAAGGGAAGGAAGGAAGGAAGGAAGGAAGGAAGGAAGGAAGGAAGGAAGGGAGGGAGGGAGGAAGGAAGGAAGGGAGGAAGAAAAGATCCAATAACCTACAAAGAATGGATGAATTCTTACAAGTACAACCTACCAAGATTAAATTATGAAGGAATAGAGGATTGTAGAGGTGGCTCAGTGGTTAAGAGTGTGCACTGCTCTTCTGTGACTCTAGCTCCAGGGGATCTGACACTTCTGGCCTCTGCAGGCAACCACACATCTGTGGCTTATGCTCACACAGACACACACACATATGCACACGATTAAAAATTAAAAAAAAAAATCTTTAAAAAACGTGAAGGAATAGAAAATACAAACAGACTAATAGTGACGTACGAGAATGAACTATGATATTTGTGCTGGTTAGTTTTTTGTTAACTTGTCAGAAGCCAGGGTTCATCCAGGAAGAGAGAACCTCCGTTAAGAAAATGTCTGTATCAGATTGGCCGGTGTGCAAACCTGTGGAGCACCTTCTCGATTAATGACTGATGTGGGTGGGCCCAGCCCGTGGTGGGTGGGCCCAGCCCGCGGTGGGTGGTGCCAAGCCTGGACAGGCAGTCCTGGGTTGTATAAAAGGAAGCTGAGAAATCTGTGAGGAGCAAGTCAGGAAAGGGTGTTCTTCTTCCATTGTCAGGTTTTTGTTTGTTTGTTTTTCCTTTTTTGAGACAAGGTTTTCCGTGCAGCCCTGGCTGTCCTAGAACTGGATCTTTAGACCAGGCTGGCCTCGAACTCGGAGATGCCCTGCATCTGCCTCTTGAGTGCCGAGATTAAAGGCGTGCACCACCACTGCCAGGCTGTGCTTCAGTTTTTGCCTCCAGGTTTCTGCCTTAAGCCCCTGCGCTGGCTTCCCTTTGTGATGGACCGTGATTAGGATTTGTAAACCGAATAAACCCTTTCCTTGCCAAGTTGCTTTTGGTGACGGTGCTTCATCCCATCGACTGAAAGCAAATTAAGACAAGACCGACATGGTCATCAAGTGTCTTCCGTTTACACACCTAAAGGGCCATGGCCTCGCTGCTGAATTCCACTCAGCATTTACAGGGGGACGGAAACAAATCCCACGCGCTCTTCTAGCAACACTGAGGGGGAGAGAATACTCTCGAACTCATTTCACTTATTTTTAAATAATTTTCCTTGTTCTTGAGAATTTCACACACATGCATAATAAAATATGATCAAATATTTCCAACCTTCATTTCCCTCCTCCAACCCCATCCCCATGTCCCCCAACACATCTTCCTAGCTTTACGTCTTTTTTATTTTTGATCACCCACTAAGCCCAGTTAGTCCTGCCCATGGTGTGGGGCCATCCGACGAAGTGTGGGAAACCTAACAGCGGCCACACCCTCAAAAAAGAACGATTCTCCCTCTCCCAGCAGCTATCAACTGCCAATAGCTTCTCAATCTGTGCCAGAATTTTGGCTGGCTTGATCTTGTTCGAGTAACCTCAGTGGTTGTGAGTTCATGAGTGTGACAGCTGTGTTACCTCCAGAGGACAGCATTTCACAGCGCTCCTCACCCTCTGGCTTTTACATTCTACCTCCCTTTCCGTGATTCAGGCTCTTTTTATGGAGCCAGCATTACCCTGTTAGCAAAGCCAAACAAAGACACTACACCCCCCCCAAAAAAAAATTATAGGCTAACATCCCTGGTGACGTTAGAGGCATACATCCCCAACAAAACACTAGCAAACTAAATTCCTTAGCACACTAAAAGTGTCATTCACCATGATTAAGTGGAATTTATTCCTGGAATGCAAGGACATACATAAATCAGTATGTACCATGTGCCACATTAGCATAATGAAAGACAAAAATCCATGTGATCATCTTCCCAGATGCTGAAGAAGTAATAGGAAAAAAATCAACATCCTTTCATGATGAAATCTCAGTGAATTAATTGTCAGTAGGTTTCACTGGGAAGGAGCAGGCAGTCGCTATCCCAGAGTAAACTTGCAGAAAGGAGAGAGCACTGTAAAAAGCTTTTCTTGGGACTGGAGAGAGGACCCAGCGGATAAGAGCGCTTGTTGTACAGGCAAAGCACTTGTGTTCAAGTCCCACACCCACATGGCAGCTCACAACCATCAGTCACTCCCGTTCCAGGGGACCTGTTGAGGACACCAGGCGTGCACATGGTGCCTATACCTGTGTGAAGGCAAAGCACACAAAGTCAGTTAATAAATAAAAATTGAAGAAGAAGCTTTTGTCTGCCTGTTCTCCCCTTTGATTTCTACCAGCACCTCACTGCCCCCTGCTTCTTCCTTCACATCTTCCCCGAACCCTGTCCACACACTCCAGTTCACCCCAGACTTCTTCTGACTTCTGAAGGGGTCTCTCACAGGGTCAGTGTGCTGTGCTGACTCCGGGAGCCCGAGCTGTCCTCTTACTCAAGTTTTCTACAAGACCAGTTTAATAAGAAGATTCCAGCGGCCGGAGCCAATCTGACACCCTCCCCTGTCACTAGGTCCTGGCGCTGCGTGGATTGCCGCGGTTATTAGAAGACACAGTTACTGAAAGGGGGGCTTGGCATGGAAATATTTTGACTCTTAAATTATGCAGTATTTAAGGAGGCTGATTTGCTGCCATTTTGATGTAATAATTATAAACCCAGGAAGGGATCTGAAATGCAACATGTACTAAAATCCATCATAATTAGCATGACAAATTACAGGCCAATATTATAGGCAAGGAGCATGCTGTAAAACAGAAAGAAAAGGTGTTATATGCTATAGACAAGAGTGAAAGACACTTCCCTTGGACCGGCAAGATGACTTGACAGGTAAAGGTACTTGCTGTCAGAGCTGGTGACCTAAGTTAAATCCCAGGACGTACATGATGGAAGGAGAGAACCGACTCCTGCAAGTTGTCCTCCGAACTCCACATGCACACTTCCTACACACAAATAAACATAAATACTGGGAATTGTTTTTTCAAAGAAAGAAAATGCCCTTGTCCTCTTCTGGAGGTGAGAAATAATAGTTTGATATTGTACATTGAGATCAAAGCTTGAGTAATATTCACGGGGTTTGTAAGAGTATTGATTCTTGTCAGAGGGTGGCTTTGAACTTAAAATTCGCTTGCCTCAGGGTGGTGCGCCGGAAACAGCTGAAGGAGAAACATGACACGTAGCTGTAGCAGTGGGTGCTCTTGTACTTCCATGTACTCTCACCAAGGTGACAATGACACACCCCGGTCACACTCCTGAGTGTGTCAATTAGTGTCGTCTGCACTGTAAAGTGGATGTCGGACTGTCACCCACCACATGCTTTTTAAAATAAGAAAGTGTCACCACGGAAGCATCTTCGGACTCTGTTTTTAAGACCTCTGAACCACGACTTAGAGCCTGCAGGAGAGGCTGTGTGGTGGACTTCAGCACCACCATCAACAGCAGCACTCAGGGAGTTACAATGTATGTACATTCCAAGTTGGAAACCCTAGTCTCCAACAAAAAAAGACCATTAACTGAACAAAGCAGGCGCATGTCGATGTGTGGGCAGAAAGCTTGGAGAACGTGTAGGAACTTCAAATAAGGCAGTTTGGAGAAGAAAAAAATGTTACCAGCAATGAGTGCGTTGTGAAACAGAGTGCAAAGGCTGGAGGAAGCAAAATACAGTCCTGGAAACATAAACAGGTGGTATTTACACACACACACACACACACACACACACACACACACACACACACACACACAGGGAAGGTAGCAGGTGATGAGATGAGTGAGTAGGCAACACACTAATGGTACCAATCCTAAATAAAATGCTAAGAACAGATTGACTTTACAAAAATATTATCAATACAGTGATGACCCTAATGCTGTAGGAATAAAAAAGGAAGCAATAATGTGTAAACTGGAGATGTGTGCAGTTTTAGACCTATTGTCGAGTCTGAGATCTATTAATAACTGCTTTCATATTATGGGATGTGTAAATCAAAGTTTATTTATTTATTTATTTATTTATTTATTTATTTATTTATTTATTTATTTATTTATGGTTTTTTCGAGACAGGGTTTCTCTGTGTTGTTTTGGTGCCTGTCCTGGATCTCACTCTGTAGACCAGGCTGGCCTCGAACCCACAGAGATCCACCTGGCTCTGCCTCTGGAGTGCTGGGATTAAAGGTGAGCAACACCACCCAGCTTTTTTTATTTTATTTTTAAAATGTGGTCTTACTATGTAGACTAGACTGGCCATGAATTCACAATCCTCCTGCCTCAGACTCTGGAATACTGAGATTACAGACTATAAATCAACTCCAAGTGAATTATTTGGTAACTTTGTGTAAAATCAGGTGTCTACACATTTGGAGGCTATTTCTGGGCTCTGTTCTATTGATCTATTTGCATATATATGTAAATTTATTTTTAAAGATTTATTTGAGGCAAGCAGATCTCTGTGAGTTCTAAAGCAACCTGGCCTATATCGTTACTTCCAGGCCAGTCAGAGCTACACAGACCTCGTCTAAAGATGAAGAAGAGGATGAGGAGAAGGATAGAATAAAGGTACATACTGCCATGCCTGCTCTTTACTGTTTTCACAGTGGTAGGACATTAACTCAGTTACTGTGGCTTTATAGCAAATTTGGAAATCTTGTAGTGCTGGACTCAAAATTCTGTTCTTCATAGTTCCTTGAGATATTCTAAGTCTTTTTATTTTCCCATAGGAAAAAAGATCTATTTATTTTATATGTGTGACTGTTTTGCTCAAATGAAAGTCTGTGCACCACTTGTGTGCCTAGTGTCCAAGAGGCCAGAAGAGGGCATCAGATCCCCTAGCACTGTAGTTACAGATGGTCGTGAGCCACCGGGTGGGCTCAAACCATCTCTCCAGTCCCTAGACAGTCTTTTCATTTGAATGATGAAACCCACTACTTTTGTTTGTCAACTTAAAAAATTAATTAGAAAGAAAAAGCATTGGGGGAGGATCTGTGAGGAGTTGGAAGAGGGGAAGATGTGGTCAAAATATATTGTATAAAATTCTTAGAGAATGAAGACTTTTTAAAAGGAAAGAATAGGAATTTTATTTAAAAAAAAAAAAAGTCAGCATCAAATCCAATAAGAACAACATGTCACCAAGAGCTTGCTACACACCAGGCCTTGTCCTAAGTGCCTTGCCCATGTTAACTGATTTATTTCTCATAAAACAGTTCTCTTGTATTTTTGTTTGTTTGTTCTTCTGTGTAGCTCCGGTTGCCCTGGAACTCTCGATGTAGACGAGGGTTGACCTGGAACTCACAGAGATCCGCTTGCCTCTGCCTTCCAAAAGCTGAGATTAAAGGTGTGCACCACTACATGCAGCTAAAATGTTCTCAGTTATTGTTGTTCCTATTCTTGTTATATAAAAGAGAAAACTAAAGCTGAGAGTGGTAAATAGCTATACTCAAGTGGAAAATAACAGACCTCAGACTTGAACCAAGGTGGCCCAGCTTTAGTGCCACACAGGGCGGTGACACTAAATCTCCTCTAATAAAAATCTCTGACTAGAATTAAACGGAAGTCACTATACCTCAATATGATCAACGCAAACGCTAGAGGCCAACAGTGAGCTTAACTATAGAAAATGAATTTCAGTTAAAATCCAGGTGCAGTTTTATTGTGGTCTTTCTACCTGTGTATTACACCATCCTTAGCCTCCTGGTTCTGAATGACATAGAAAGGGTGGACTATGGTTAGAAGGGAACAGAGTGTCAGCTGCATGATTGAGAAGGTTACTCTGGAATGAATAGATCAGACTAAATTGCAGAATCACATGATGAAGCGCTAATCTAATTAATTTTTATCAATAAAAAATCGGGAGTCAAATATTGAGGTAAGAACTTGAAAGATCAGAGAACCAAGAGCAGCCGCTCTTTGCTTCCTACCTCTTCCATTCCTTGGTCCAAAAGGCCCGAGACCCTCTCTCTGCCCTGCCTTACTACTTCCTGTCTCCTCTCTCTACAGTCCTCTAAATCTCTATAGTTTGTTTTGATCAGCTAGTGGCTGGCCCTGCCCTGACTCCAAGCAAGCTTTATTTGTCAGAACACAATCAAAATATCACAAACATTTCCCCCTTTTTTGTCTAAATAAAAAGCAAAGGTTTTAACTAATATAGTAAAACTATATACAGTAAGTACAATAACTTTATACAAATATATACAGGCAAAAATTACGTTAACAATGTCCAATACATTTGCATTTTACAAATTCAGAGAAAGTACTCCATTATCTGTCCTATCTTGGTGAGTCCAAAGTGTTGCACATAATTCACTTTCTATCCTAACTTGCATTACCAACCCAAAACTATCTTTTTATGTCTCTCAACCTTAGACACTTTACACCACTTTTGTGAGTGTTTTTTCTGAATTTGGTAACAAGGAAAATTATAACTATGACTATCTAGTCTTCAACTCCATCAGAGACCTGAGAAGGATATAATATTACCTGAGTAAACAGGAAGTACAGAGCAAACAGCTTTCAAAAGTAAGAAATGACAGAAACATCTGGCTGGCTGAACAGTCACCCAAGGTCCGTCTGTAATGTTGGGGCATTCATCTTCAGCCTTCAGGCCTAGAATATCTGACAGACTTTTCTGTGAAGCAGGATTTTTGAAGGACTGTCCCACCTTGTCTTTGCAAAGTTCAGCAGTCACTTTCTTTTGTGTCCTGCTTGTCCGATTTGGACAGCATACTATCAGCTGCTGAGGCAAGGGCATTTTCTTGCCCAGTGGCTAACTTTTGCCACAAAGAAAGTAAACTCCATGGAGTTTCTTTGACACCCATCATCTCCCCTGAAGTAGAAGGGTACTGCCAGGAGCAGACATGTCTAATTGTCATTTAAAAAAAAAAAAAAAAAAAGGCCGGGCGGTGGTGGCGCACGCCTTTACTCCCAGCACTCGGGAGGCAGAGCCAGGCGGATCTCTGTGAGTTCAAGGCCAGCCTGGGCTACCAAGTGAGTCCCAGGAAAGGCGCAAAGCTACACAGAGAAACCCTGTCTCGAAAAACCAAAAAAAAAAAAAAAAAAAAAAGAACCTTATGTTATTGAAACATTTTAAATACCATATTTTGTAGATCTCTGAAGTGTTTGAAGACCACCTATCTAAAATATATCTCTGTTTGACCTTGAAAACATACCTAATATGACTACAAGTTTGATTGTAATAGGTGACTAATTATTAAACTGCATTTCTATATTATCCTAAATAGTTTGTAATAATAACTTTTAAGAACTAGAAATTTACACTAGATTGTTAAATGAGATGTATAGGTACAATACCTCAAACAAGAGTAGAAACATATGTACAGTATTTTCTAACCAAAATAACCTTACATTTGTATCAATATACAAAAATTCATACCAATGTAAAATATTTAAGACTGGTAGTTCCTTTTTTGGTTTAAAAGTAGATTCAATAATCTCCCTTTTTATCCTGTCATTTCTATATTCCCCCCTTTTTCTTTTCAGAACAAGATCCCTGAATCTAATCTCCTTTGTTCAGCTTTTTTCCTTACCATTACCAATAACAACTTGTAACTAACCACCCTAAACAATGACGAATCTCTACAACCCACTGAACAACCAAAAGCCGCCCATTCCACCTCTTGGGAATGTGGGGAGATGCTGCAAGAGGCCCCCCAAGTCATTTCCCGATGGCAAAGGGCTACCTTGTCTGTCCCTTGTTGATCTACATTCATTGGTCCAATGTTGGCCTTTGCCTGATCTTCTGCATACTCCAGAAGACAAGGGCCTTCTGTTTAGGTTATTCCTAGAAAAAGCATTGTTCCTTGGAATGCCCTGCCTACAATCCCTTTTTAGGTGACCTTATTTACTGTAATTAAAACATCTGACATTTTGATTTTTCTTCAAACCTTTGGAAATCACCTCTCCTATCCAAGCATCACCATGATTGTGAGATTCAATGTTGACTTTATCTCAGATCCATTCCTCTGTGGGTGCTGACCTTGCCTTTAAAGGCCTATTTACCCTTTTGCATTGTGAATTAGCATTTTCAAAAGCCAAAGATTCAATTATTATTTGTCTAGCTTCTGGATTTGGTATCATTCTATTTATAGCTGAAATCAATCTTTGTAAGAAATCAGTGAAGGTTTCCTTTGGGCCCTGTATAACTTTAGTAAATGACTCCATTCTCTTTCTGACTTCTTCAACTCTGTTCTAAGCATTCAAAGCTGCTGCATGGCATAGAGCCAAGGTGTGGTCATCATATATAGACTGTCTTTGTACATCAGCATAATCGCCCTCTCTAA
This sequence comes from Peromyscus californicus insignis, assembly GCF_007827085.1. Lineage (NCBI taxonomy): Eukaryota > Metazoa > Chordata > Mammalia > Rodentia > Cricetidae > Peromyscus > Peromyscus californicus. The sequence continues at coordinate 72,030,466 of NW_026294413.1, read as the reverse complement.
GAAGTGGGTCTTGGGAAATTTCAATACCTCTAACCCTACGTCATAGCCAAGTGACTTTTTTGGAAGTTACTTTTTAAATTGAGAAGCTAACAAATGTTCTATTTATATTTCTTCAACCCAAACTACACACTGTGTAATAACTGAATCTATAGATAACATTTAAATCCAAAAAGGTTAAATTTTTTTTTCAAAAGGCCTCAGATTCAACTAAGTAAGGGTGTCCAGCTCTGAAAGCCAGTCCTGGTAGATGTGTGATCCTAGCACTCGGGAGGCTGAAGCAGGAGGATGGTGGTTTTGAGGTGAGCTGAGGATACACAGTGAGACCTTGTCTCAAAAAACAGAACAATGGGAGCTGGAGAGGTAGCTCAGCAGTTGAGACCACTTCCTGTCACAGAGGACCCAGGTTCAGTTCCCAGCATCCACACGGCAGCTCACAACCATCTGCAACTCCAGTTCCAAGGGATCTGATGTCCTTTTCTGACCTCTTCAGGCGTCAGGCATATATACACATAAAAGAAATCTAACACACACACACACACACACACACACACAATTTTACAACAATGAGGATGCATAGCTCAGTTTTGTTGAAAAGCAAAAGGAACTGTCGCTCCTTTGAGAAGCAGTTGAGCAGCAGCGTGGACTCTGCCCTGGCCCTGGCATAGAGACGTGTCATGCTGGCAACTGACTGGGGCTGCACCAGCCTGTTGTGCCTGACAGCAACAGTTATAAAACAGCAGTGCAGCTGGTGTTTTGAACAATCCCAGCACAGCATGGCTCTCTGTGCGCCTGGCTTCCTCCTCTTCAGTAAGGCCATTCTATTTCCAGGGCTTCCCCCTCATCTTAGTGGCAGTGTCCGTCCTGCACGCCACATCAGCAAATCCTAGATGTGTAAATAGTTTGCAGCCAGAGAAACTTTAAGAAGTTGTCCTTGCTCAATATTTAGGAATTCCTGGCTTCACATGGGGTTGAATATTCCTTTCTTCTCACCATCATCCCAGCCATCTTTGTGGCAGTTGCACCATGGAATGGTCTGTTCTGTTCTGTTTTGAGGAAAGCCCAGGCTGGCCTTGAACTGGTTATGTAGGTGAGGTAGCTTTTTCCTCTACCTCCCAATTCTGAAAACTTTAGTGTATCCCACCACACCCATGGAATTACCTTTTAAAATATCGCTGCGCTGACATTTGGTTAACGTTAGCTGGTAGCCATGTCCTTAAACATCCATTCCCAAATCTTCCAACGTGGTCTTGATGGTCACAGATTGTTTGACGAGTCCCTGATCATTTTCAAATATTTCCTCATTAGAACTCTGAAGCCTAATTCAAGCACAATGCCCAATATCTCAAGAAGATAGCCTGAGGCTGATGGGAGCAGTGTCCAAACAAGGAGAGGACAGGAAGGCTGAGGACATGGCCACTCAAGAACTTCTAAAACCGTGGTTCCAGTCAAGTAAGTCATTTTTGTTTGTTTGTTCGGTTGGTTGGTTGGTGTTGGGTTTTTTTTAATGGTTTTTATAAACAGGGTTTCTCTGTAGTTTTGGTGCCTGTCCTGGATCTCGCTCTGTAGACCAGGCTGGCCCCAAACTCATAGAGATCCTCCTGGCTCTGCCTCCCAAGTGCTGGGATTAAAGGCATGGGCCACCACCACGTGGCCTTAAGTAAGTCATTTTTTAAAAGTGTTTAAGTCAAAGAGCCAACTTTTGGGGTTTTGTTTGTTTGTTTGTTTTGATGTTTGTTTGTTTTGTTGTTTTGTTTGGGGGTTGTGTTTGTTTGTTTTGTTTTGTTTTGTTTTTTTCAAGACAGGGCTTCTCTGTGTAGCCCTGACTATCCTGGAACTCACTCTGTAGACTCAGCTGGCCTCAAACTCGGAGATTCGCCTGCCTCTATCTTCCAAGTGCTGGGATTAAAGGGGTGCATCACTACTGCCCGGCATGAAGATTTTTGTTGTTGATGTTTTGTTTATTTTGTTTTTCAAGACAGGATTTCTCTGTGTCACCATGGTCTTCCTTGAAGGGACACTAGCCCACTTAAGTATGTAGCTCTGGCAGGCCTTGCCCTTCTCCCCCATCCCTCTGCCTTCTAAAAACTGTTAGATTACATTACTGAAGCTAGCCACCAAGGTCTATTCCCTTATTTGGCCACTTCTTCAGCCTCAGGGCCAGCAATCAGAAGCCCCCTTTGGTTCACCTCGTTAACATGCCCAAATAAAATTAAACACCTCATCCTAACATGGGGTTTCCCATTTTACCTTTATAAGTTGCCATTTTCCTATGTGTCATGTCTGTCTCCTCTCCCTCCAGAGGCAGTCCTTTGTTCTCTGGGACAAATACCCCTGCTCCCTCTCCCTTGTCCCCTTCTCCCTCATCCTCTGTCTCCTGTTTTTGTCCCTTATTCTTCCCTTTGTCCCTCTTGGGCACATAAATCCCCTTTGTGCTGAGAACTTGGTCTTGGGGGTCTTGAGCCAATTCTTTTCCTTTCAGTCCTGGAACTCGCTCTAGAGATCAGACTGGCCTCGAATTTGGAGATCCGCCTGCCTCTGCTTCCCCAGTAGTGGAATCAAAGGCATGCGCCACCACTGCCTGACAAAAGAGCCAACTTGTTTTTTTTTTTTGGTTTTCGAGACAGGGTTTCTCTGTGTAGCTTTGGAGCCTTTCCTGGAACTCTCTCTGTAGACCAGGGTGTCAAACTCACAGAGATCTGCCTGCCTCTGCCTCCCGAGTGCTGGGATTAAAGGTGTACCACCACAGCCTAGTAAAAGAGCCGACTTTTATGAGGAGGAAATTGTAAAGAACCAGAAGAATTCCCCTCAGAAAACCCCAAGGTTTTCAAATTAGTTAAGAGAATAATAAATTTGTGTGTGCGGTTTTACTTGATATAGATTTTATTGGCTTGTATTCATTGTGGCTAGTGATGTATATAGTTTTGACACAAGTGTCATGTGCTTTGACCATGTTCATTCTCCACCTCCTTTACCCCTGTTTCCCCTCCGTTCATGTCCCCGTCGAGTGTGTGTGTGCTCGTGCGTGTGTGTGTGTGTGTGTGTGTGTGTGTGTGTGTGTGTGTGTGTGATTTGATATATCTACATACAATCTGGGATCCATGAATGAAAGGAAGCATGTAATATTTGTTTCTCATCATCTGACTTATTTTGCTTGATCTGATGCTCTCCAGTTGCGTCAGGGTCTCACTGAGTAGCTGAGACTGACTTTGAACATGATTCCTTCCCAAGTGCTAGAATAAAAAGTATGAGTCACTATGCCCAGGTGGGAATCTGAAGAACAAAAATGTCTGTTTCTAGTAGGAAAATAAAGTATTCACAAATTTCAAACTATGGATAACGTATTAGAACAAAGCCATAGTTAGCCTCAGCCAGTGAGTCCAATGAAGCAAGAGCAGAAGCTCTTTCTAGATTCTTAGTCTCTAGGAAGCCAACAGCTCTGGTGGATAGTTCCAGAAGCACCTGCAGACCAGAGTTCATGCCCATGATTCACAGGGTGTGCTTGGGAACATGCTCGGGGTGGCACCACATCAAGTAAAGCTCTCTTGGTTTTCTAAGGACACATGAGTCAATAAGATCATTCCATTGATTTCCAGCCCCAAACCTTCCTTAAAGCTTCCTTCACATCCTTGTTTCTCAAAGAGTAGATTAAGGGATTCAACATCGGGATCACCACTGTGTAGATGACAGCAACCACGCGGTCCTGGGTCAAGGAGTAGCTGGACTTAGGGCGCAGGTACATAAAAAGTGTCGTGCCAAAAAAGAAGCACACAGCAGTGAGGTGGGATGTGCAGGTGGAAAATGCCTTGAACCTGCCTTGGGCTGAGTTCATCTGTAGGATGGCGATGAGGATTAAGAAGTAGGAGATCAAGATGGTGAGCGTGCAGCTCAGAAGGTTGAAACCCGCAAAGATGAAGAGCAAGACCTCACACAGCCAAGTGTCCACACAGGACAGGGACAGGATGGGTGGTCCATCACAGAAAAAATGAGTGACCACGTGAGCACCACAGAAGTTCAGACTGAAGATACAGCTTGTGTGGATAAGAGAATTGAGAAACCCTGCACTATAGGAGCCCACGATCAGAGAGGCACAGACGTTCGGAGACATGACGGTTGGGTAGAGCAGAGGATTACAAACAGCAACATAGCGGTCATAGGCCATGGCAGCAATGAGATAGCACTCGCTGGTGGCGAAGCCCGCATAAAAGAACATCTGAGCCATGCAGCCAAGATAAGAGATCACCTTTCTCTTAGCCAAGAAGTTCAGCAGGGTCTGGGGGACCACCGTAGAAGAATAGCAGAAATCCAGGAATGAAAGGCTCTTGAGGAGGGAGTACATGGGTGTGTGCAGAGTGACACTCACATGGATTAGAAAGAACATGATTAGGTTCCCTAGCACAGTGATGGAGTACATGGCCAGGAATACTACAAAGAGTAGTCTTTGAAGCTGGGGGTCATTGGTGAGGCCCAAGAGTTCAAACTCCATTTCTTGGCTCAGGTTTGTCCTTTCCATATTTGTTCAGTACTCTGGGGTGTAGACAGACAGAAACCCAAGGCTTTCACAGTTTGCTCCTATTTTAAGGACAGCCTTCTGGAGATTAGGGTCTTTCAAAGAGATCTGGCCTTATAGACGGCACTGCCATAGGAGAAGACCTTCTCTACTTGATTGTCTGGTTGATCAGTAAGCATTACTTGAAAAGCAATGGAAAATATAACAACTATATGAAATTAATCTTTTTGAGATCATAAAAATTTAAATAATGAGACATTCACTCTTCAAATCCACATTTAGTTTTCCATCCACATAACTGTGTATCCTTCCTAACAAAGCCTAGAGTGCCTGATGGCAGGGAGCTCATAGGCTACAGGCAATATGTTCTCTGTAAGCACCAAGTGAATGGGGGCTTCATCGCTGTTTATGTATGTTACCTGTGGGATAGACTTAATGTCTCCAAGTTTCAGTTTTCTCATCTGTAGAGTAAGAACAGAAGTTATCTTAAAATATTGTGAAAACTGAGAAAGCAAAACACAAATCACTTGAAGACAGACCAGCACAATGAGGAAATTCAAAGGATGCTTACAATGACTGTTCTCACAGGGAAAACAGATCTATTGCATAAATACATGGGATAAACGGATAAAGCAATAACAAAATTTAACGTGGAATCTACCACCCAATAGTTTAGATAGGAACACATGCTTAGTAAGAGCGACTGAACAGGCTTTCCGGGGAGCTAAAGGTAGTTCCCTAGCTCAGCTGGACATCCACCCCTAGGGATGCAGCACAGTCTGGTTCTAGCTACCATGGTTGCTAAAGATGATGATAGACTAAGGATATGGGAAAATGAGGTGGTATAATGAACAAATTGATTTTGTGGACTAGGGATCATCCAACAAGAGAAAACTCCCACTCATGCCTATGAAAGTGCCCATCACTTCCAGTAAGCAAAAATCACCCTGAATTCAGGGACTATTGGTAGACAAGGACCAGGCCCCCTCTAAGGCTGAAGTCTGTAAAAATGTCTTTTCTATTTAGAGAGTGGATCCTGTAAACATCACCCTCTCCCTGCTCTATTGGCTCCTCCACTGTCACATTCCAGAATTACCTCTGGGTCCTGGAATGGTTTTAGTACCCAGTGCTTTGTCAAGGACCCAATTTTTCAGGCTTTGAAGCCAGCAGGCATGACTAGGTAGGACAAAAACAGCAAATGTGAGCTCCTCTCCCTGTCCTGCAGGGAATGCATCTGTGGAAGATGTTGGGAGGATCCAGGAGCATCCAGAGTTGTACTGATTACACAGAAACGTTGGTTAATCCCACTGCTAGACTCTCCAGGATCTTGGCAGTACCAGGGCCGAAGACTCTAGATAGATAAAAAACTGAACTTAGCTGTGGGTAAGTAACTACGGGACCATGTCTGTCAATGGAAGGCTGTGTGTGATAGTAAGAAAAGCATTTTGGGGGGGCTAGAGAGATGGCTCCAAGTTTGAGGGTGCTGAATTTCAGAGGATTCAGATTTGGTTCTGAGCACCCACCTCAGATTGGTCACAACCACCTGTAACTCTAGTTTCAGGGAATCTGATGCCCTCTTCTGACTTCCATGTACAAAAGTGGCATACACTCATGTAGAAACACACACATGCAGATAATGATAATGATAATGATAATGATAATGATAATGATAATGATAGAAGCTACTTTTGGTAATGCCCAAAGACAGCATGCTCTGGTAGAGCAAGCACTGAAAACAGAGGGCAGACTTGAACACAGAGCTTCTGGAGCAGATGGAGAAGAGTGTGTCTTGACTTATTTCAAGTCGCTGGGATGTAACATGACGCTTACCTTATCCCAGTAGTAACTACTTTACAATGAACTCCAGTACTGCAGATGTGGGGTTCTAGAGTTGAGCTGTTCACGTCGTCAACCCCATTGGGTTCAAAAGTCAACTTAACTCAAAGGCGAATTACAGGACTGGGGAGGAAATAACTTACAAGAACTTCAAGAAAGTCAGTAGCTGGTCTTTAAGCGTAGAGTAGAACTTCTCAAAATCCAACTTGGAATCTTCTTTCCTCAGGAACCTGTTTTAGTTTAGGTAACAAACCTATCAGTATTTCTCTGATTGGAAAAATAGACAGAACCAGGAAAACAGCAACAACAAACTTTGGAATGTGCCCAGTGCCTGGGTTGGGCAGATGAAGAGGACCCTCCAAGTGGGACAGCTTATCTCTCTCTCTCTCTCCTCACTCATTGCTTACCACTCTTCTCCAATCTGCACTAAATGAAAAATCCTGCAGAATACAAAGAATTAGTCAAAAAACAGATTATAGAGAGATTGGTATCTGGTATGCTTTGAAATAACCACTGTTCTGTGGGTGGCAGTTTGTACCTTAGAGGAAGAAAACTTGAAGTGAGTTTTATTATTTTAAAAGGAGGAAGAGGGGCTGGCAAGATTGCTCAGTGGTTAAGGACACTAGCTGCTCTTCCAGAGGACCCAGGCTTCATTCCCAGAATGTATGTGGTGGCCCACAACTATCTATAACTAGTTCCAGTGGATCCAGTGCCCTTTTCTGGCTTCCTTGGACACAAAAGTGGTGCATAGATATACACACAGGCAAAACACCCGTACACGTGAAATAAAAAATAAAAATAAAAGATTAGGAGTGGAATGCCTAGCAGGTGAAGGAGTTGGAAGGGACCTTATTTATACTTGACTCCTCAATTTCCTGCCTGTAACAAAACAGTGAAGCAGTATATGAAGGACCCCGGGCAGCAACACAGCCAGAGATATTAAAGATCTTTAGGCAATGGCAATTTTTAAACAGTGAGGTGTCTTACCCAGGGATCAATAGAGAACCTTACTATATGTGCAGGTCCCAGGTTTCAACTGCAGGAAATCTGATCCAATAGATAGACAGATGAACCAACAACTCCAGTGATTTCACAATAGGTGGTCTCTGAACTTTAAGAATCTCGAGACCATAGGGTGTCTACACGAGAACACAGACCTTTTTGAGCCCCAAATCCTTTCCTAACTTGCTGGAATTCTCTGTGTCCTGGATATCAGTAGGATGGTTGGCCTGAATGGTCTCTTCCCTCCGGAAGCTATGCCAGTAGGTTCTCAGACATCTGGGCTACCCGGTGGTCATCCAACACCAGATGAGATGTTCTGTAAGCGGATTCCTAGCACACAACTTGATGGTACTGGATTTGCTCTGGAACTCTGAGCACAGACCTTCAGTGAAAGGACCATGAAGACAAAGGCAGACTTTGTGTCTATTGACTAAATCTGGGGGTCTCACGGGATAAGGAGTGAGGCAGCCCCCTTCTCTGTGAACCCCTCACCACCAGGCTTGTGTGGGCGAGAGACTCCCTGGGGCCATCTTTCCCTCTGGGCAGCTCACAACTAGGAAGTGTTCATGATGGGATTTTAGGAGGCAGATGAGGTAGGGAGAATAATTGGTCCCACAAAGACCCATTAAAGTGTTTGTGACTTTGTTATCTCCAAGAGTCTCTGCCCGTGAGAAGTCAGGTGACAGAGAAACTGGGGATGAGGGGAATGGACCCCACCAGATTCCCTGACAACGTAGGGATCATCGCCCCAAACAAATGCTTTACCTTAACTCTAAACTTAGTGCTAGAGATTGTTTCCTGTGTATACGCTGTGCCAGCAGACTTGGTTCTCCTTCTGTCAGTTAACCAGTAGACATCTGCGCTTCAAATTAGATAAGAACAAAAACCTTCTGCCCCTCAAAGTCATGCTAACAGTACAAAATAGAGTTAGGTTACTTAGTTTCCCAATATTTGGGAATATTTTAGGGGCCTTTGGTTGTTGGTCTCTAGTTTAATAGCATCTATTCAGGGCAAGTATTGTATGGCTTGAATGTTTCTGAATTCACTGAGTAAAATACAGCCTATGTTGGTGGCTGTTCCACGTCCGTTTGAAAAGAGTGTATTCTCCTTTGTCGTGGCGGACTCTACAAACGTCAATTAGGTCAAGTTGGTTGATAGCATTGTTTAAGCAAAATACAGTCATTCAGTTTTCACACTCTCTTCTATTGGTCGCTGAAAGGTAGTAGGTTGAAATTTCTATAATAATGGATGTTTTCTTTTGACACAGAACCTCACTATAGCCCTGGCTGGTCCAGAACATATTATGTAGACTAGGTTGGTCTCAAACTCATAGAGACAGTTGACTTTATCTCCTAAATGTTAGGATTAAAGGCATGTGCCACCATCGTGAGAATCATGGATTTATTTCAGTTTTTGTCTACTGTATCCTGAAGTCTCGTCACCAGGTGCATGCTTAAGATTGGTCTTCCCTCTTGATAAACTTAGAAATCTAGACTCAAAAGTGTATGCTGAGGCTACAGAGATATCTCAGGTTAGAAACACAGGCTTCTCTTGCAGAGGACCCAAATAACTCTCTAGCTCCAGGGAGACCTAATGCTTCTGACCTCCATGGACACCAGCATTCATATTCACAAACATATACATAATTAAAATAAAGCATATCTTTTAAAAAAAAGTGCTTGTGATTTGTTTGTTTGTTTTTGTTAGTTTTTTTGAGACAGGGTTTTTCTGTGTATCCCTGGCTGTCCTGAAACTCACTTTGTAGATCAGGCTGGCCTCAAACTCAGAGATCCACTTGCCTCTACCTCCCAAGTGCTGGGATTAAAGGTGTGTTGATATTTTTTATTTTGAAACATAGTTTGTCTGTTATGAATAATCACACCAGGTTTATTTTGGTTAGTGTTAATGCTTCATGTCTTTTAAAATCCATTTAGTGTTGGACTGTTAACATATTTATCGTGTAAGTATTTCTGGTGGAAAGTAAATACCCGGCTCTTGTGGCAGTGCAATAATCTGAAAATATCTCTGACGTTCTAAGAGATTGGAACTTTTGCTGGACCTCACAGCCACCTTCAAGTCACTTAAGAATGCTATCCCGCCGGGCGGTGGTGGCGCACGCCTTTAATCCCAGCACTCGGGAGGCAGAGCCAGGCGGATCTCTGTGAGTTCGAGGCCAGTCTGGGCTACCAAGTGAGTTCCAGGAGAGGCGCAAAGCTACACAGAGAAACCCTGTCTCGAAAAACCAAAAAAAAAAAAAAAAAAGAATGCTATCCCACGTGTTCTCAGACTCTTTGTTTAGCCTGTGGTTAAGAGAACAGTTTAACAAGCAACCTTCCTTGCCTTGGGTTTCCCAAGGAATCAACTTTTACAATCTAAGCTAATGTAGAACTTCAATCTTTTTTTTTTTTTTATTCCTTCAGTTTTTCGAGACAGGGTTTCTCTGAGTAGCCCTGGCTGTCCTGGAACTTGATCTGCAGACCAGGCTGGCCTTGAACTCAGAGATCCGCCTGCCTCTGCCTCCCAAGTGCTGGGATCAAAGGTGTGAGCCACCACCACTGCCCAGCGCATAGTCTCGGTCTTAAACTATGTACTCTTCCATGCCCTGACTCAAAACAAGGCATGTGTATCATTTGCTGAAAGCAGCAAATACAGAACTTGAAAGCAGCTTTCTAAAATCTTCCATAAAGGTTAAAAGCGTCCGTTTATTGTTTGGTAAACAATGTTTGTTATCTAGGTCACTTGGAGTCAGTGGGAGCCAGAGACTTAATCCCTTGTAAACTTCTGTTAAAGATTTCTGTGAAGTGTCCCATTCCTTCCCCATGCAATGCCTTCTGTGCTGTTCAATAAACACAGAGCAAAGCCTTTCGTGAGGAACAGGCAGTCATACCACTCACAGACACACAGATACAAACAGCTCATACTGACACACCCAATCACATAGTCAGGACAGAAGACACTGGGAACATGAAGTACAGAGTTTAAATCTAGACTCACTCTTGAATAAACTACTCCAGGGGAAATGCTTTTATTTCTTTTCTTAATGTCACAATGATGTATTATTGCTGACCCAGAGTAAATCACTCATGGGAATCCACACAGGTTCTTTTTATGTGTATGGGTGTTTTTTTCTGCATGTATGTCTGTGTACCACATGTGTGCCTGGTGCCTGAGGAGGCCAGAAGATGGCATCAGGTCCCCTGGAGCTGGAATTATTACAGGTAGTTGTGAACAACCATGTGGGTGCTGGGAATTGAACCCGGGTTTTCTGGAAGAGCAATTAGTGATCTTAACTCCTGGGCTATTCCCCAAGCCCATACAATTGGTTCTTACTTGACATACTTGGGTTTGAGGTTGTGGTCATGCTGTGGTCTCATGTTTGACCCCCTTGCTCTCTTTTTCTTCTTCTTCTTCTTTTCAAATATTGTTACATTTTATATTCTTTTCTGGCTTTGTGTATGTAGTGGTTTCATTATTTTATTTGGAGTTTAGAATGTAGATCTGTATCATCAGAGTCCAACCTCAATGGCACAGGCTCAGGGCCCTCCCAGCAGTAGACTTTTGCCTCTCTGTTTCTAGTCTATGGTGTTGCTACACATGTATCTTTCCCTGTGCCCTAAAACCCACAATACACTGCAATAATTTCTAAAATAATGTTTATAATCAATTCACTTCAAAGAGATGTATTTATTTTTTAATAAAAAATATTAAATTATTATGTACAATATTCTGTCTGCATGCCAGAAGAGGGCATCAGATCTCATTACAGGTGGTTGTGAGCCACCATGCGGTTGTGGGGAATTGAACTCAGGACCTCTGGAAGAGCAGCCAGGACTCTTAACCTCTGAGTCATCATCTCTCCAGCCCCTCAAAGAGATTTAAAACGTAGAGGAACCTTTTATAATTACCTATGCTGTTAACACCTCAGTACTTTTAATTCTTTCACTGTTTTCCTTCTGTCTGAGTGACTTCTTTAACATTTGTTACAGTGGCAATTGACTAGTAGTGAATTATTTCCACGCTGAGCACCCAAAAACATTATTTTGTATTTTTGAAAGGTGTTTATCAAGTTTAGTTTAAAATTCTGGAGGCAGCTTTCCCCCTTCAGAGCATCCATTGTCTTCTTGCTGACACCGCTCTCCGTGAAAAGTCGGCTGTTGTCTCTGGCTCTCCGTTACGTAACATGACATTTTCTCTAGCTGCTTTGCCACTAGTTTTGAACAGTTTGATTGCGGTATGACCTGTGTGGATTTCTTCATGTTTCTTGAATTGGGGTTTGTTTCATTTATTGAATCTGTGGGTGTATTATTTTAGTCCATTTTGAAATGTTTAAGTTACTCCTTATTTAAACACACTTTCATGTTTCTCTCTTTGTCCTAGGTTTTGCAGTTACTTGTACACAGAGCTGTCTGAAATTCAAAGAGAAAGATGCTCCATTTAGTGCGTCTATTTGTTTAATTCATTCTGGGTTTCTCTCCAGGTACATTTTATTGCTATGCTCCCAAATTCACTAATCTTTTCTTCTGCAGTATCTATTTTTTTATTTTTGGTTTTTCAAGACCCGGTTTCTTTGTGTAGCCTTGGCTGTCCTGGAACTAGCTCTGTAGTCCAGGTTGGCCTCAAACTCACAGAGATCCTCCTGCCTCCTGAGCTCTGGGATTAAAGGCATGCGCCACTACCGCCCAGCTCTTTTGTAGCATCTCATCTGTCACTTTCCAACGTATATTTTCACTTGGACCCTGTCATTTTTTTTTTTTTTTTTTTTTTTTTTGGTTTTTCGAGACAGGGTCTCTCTGTGTAGCTTTGCGCCTTTCCTGGGACTCACTTGGTAGTCCAGGCTGGCCTCGAACTCACAGAGATCCGCCTGGCTCTGCCTCCCGAGTGCTGGGATTAAAGGCGTGCGCCACCACCGCCCGGCTTGTCATTTTTATCTCTAGACTTTGATTGCATCTTCCTTTGGTTTCCATTTCTCTGCTCGGTTATTGTACTTTTGTATTTACTGAATACAGCTGTTTTCATGTGCTTCTCAGCATGTCAGCTCTGGCATGCATCACTGCTTCTTTCCCCTTTATGGGTCATATTTCCGGTCTGGTTACATGCCTAATAATCTTTTGGGACACCAGATATTGTCCACTGTAATCTGGCAGAACGTGGATATTTTTGCTTCTTCTCTCCTGGGATGTAATGAGAGATTGTTGGCAAGAGTCCTACCTTCTTGAGTCTTTCATAGCTTCTTCGGCACAGCAAGCCTCAAACCGAGGGTAAGCGTTCACCATGACTGAAGAAAACTTCCTGACCCCTTTACCCACTTCCCTCTGAGTCACGGCGGTGGCGACTGCCACTATTCTTGTCGCTCTGTGAGCACTGGACCTTCTTTCCTCTGGTTTTTGTTTGTCTTACAAAAATAATAGCCATATATGACTGAAGTCACGAAAATCGCAGAATGCGCTGAAAACCACTTCCTGTCCTTTAGTTCCAGCTCAGAAATCCCACTGTGCACCACGAGGGGGAGCCCGCTTCAAAGACAGTGTTTCAACAGCAGAGCGAGCCATCCACCAAGTGCCAGCTCTGTTCACATGCTGTTTTAGGGGATGCTTGCACTTTGCAGTTCCGATTGCGGGAGGGGCTGTCTCTGAAGACTCCTGGTGTTGTGCTGACAGCAGCCAGGGGAGAGGAAAGGGGTGGCATTTTTTAGGTAATTAGCAAATTAAGGTCTTAAGTCTGCCCCAGACAACTCCACAACTGAAAGAGCAGATTGGAAAAGAAATTTTTTTTTCAAGAGCTGGTGTATATTTTTGTCAACAGAGCACACAGTGCTTAAAAGGCTTCATATGTAAGTATACAAATAGACTTAGGCAAACCTTCCTGACTATTTCCCCCAAATGGCTGTGATTGCCAAAAAGAAATAAAAATAAAGCAAAGAGGCATGAATCAAGAGTCCTCTTAGAATTCTTTTTTGTTGTTGTTGTTTGTTTTTTAACTTTATTTTATGTGCATTAGTGTTTTGCCATGGGTTTCAGGTCCCCTGGAACTGGAGTTACAGACAGTTGCAAGCTGCCATGTGGGTGCTGGGAACTGAATCTGGGTCCTCTGGAAGAGCAGTCAGTGCTCTTAACCACTGAACCATCTCTCCGTCACCCCCGCCCCCTTAGAATTCTGGCAGAATGGGAAGACCTTTATCTACATTAAATTGTGGTGAAGACACACCCAGGGAGGACCCAAACTCAGCAAAGGGCTGATGTTCCTTGTTGCTCATCAAGTCATCACAAGCTGATTGTCAACCAAGGAAAGGCTTCTCACAAAAGCGGATGCTCCACAGTCACCATTGAAACACAACTCGGCAACATGGAGTCCGTGGCACTGTGTGTTTGAAAACATACCCATGGGCAGTACATACAGAATGCAAATTTGAAATTCATGAGGCTATAGGGCATTTACCCAGAGGAGGACTGTTCTACATACCAAGAGTTCATCGTCTGCACTGGCCCTATGGAATAGCTCTGTCAATGTAACAGAGACAGAACACTCAAAAAGGAGAAAACAAAATGACATGTCTGTGATATGTCCACAACATGCAATTATTGATAACTTTTAGGTAAAATCTTCAGAATATTCCAGGAAAAGATTGTATAGCACTAACTGGTTCATATCACCCCAAAATTCTGGTCTTTTGACTGGATCAAGACCAGAATTTAGCTCTTGTTGAAAGCTAAAAATGGACATTAAATACAGATTATGAGGAGTAGCCAAGCTGTAACTGCTCCATCTTTCTTCAAAGTCACCTTATCAGAATTCTCGAGACACAGGAAGAGGTGGTGTCTACCAGAGCACCACACTGCTGTTCCACATCAGGGAGACACCCAAGCACCCACGTCCCCTCTAGCTCAGGTTTATGAGGAGGAACTGTGTCTCAGATTTTGTCTTCCAGCTCAGGGAATGGTGGTGGTTCTGAGAGAGGTAGCCGGTGTTCAGAGGATTCAAAATCCTGAGTTGTAGGCCAGCAAATGGCTCACCGAGGAGAGCACTTGCTGCCAAGCTTGAAGACCTGAATTTAGTCCCTAGGGCCCACATTGTGGCAGAAGGAAATCACTCTCACGTGTTGTCCTTGACCTTTACATATGCGTGTGACACACTCACAAAACACACTAAATAAATAAATGTAAAAAAGAAAAAATTTAAACACGGTGCTATTGAGACGCAACAGTGACCATCGAGATGGAATTGAAGTTGAATTCTGAATTCATCAGAACCTAGGTGTGCTGCTCCAAAGTGCCTTTGCTGAATCACAAGAGTGTTTCTCATCCCTTTCCTCAGACGTTCTCAGCATACAGAAGGTCTCTGGCCTAATGGGAGCTGTTTGCATAATGACCGTGAGCATGCTAAGCTGTCTTGCTGGTGGTTGGGGAGGCACCTGGCCACTGCATTCCTCCAGCTGGAGAAGGCATGGGGGAGTAGACCATGTTCCACGGGAGCAGTGTTCACACAGCCAGATAGCATAGCAAGTCTATTACAGGCAGGCTACAGAAGGGCAAGACTTCTCTTCAATTGCTTTTCCTTCAAGGAGGTCAATTATGGAAATGTCTTAGTGTGAGTGTCTTGTACTTGTCCTCTCCTCTCCTCTCCTCTCCTCTCCTAATACCTTTAAATTTGACATAATTAAAATTGTCAAATTGGGATTTTTTTTTCCCCCAAAGAAGTCAATGTGACATTGTCAGAGTTACTTGTAGAGACAAAGCCAGCCAAGTCAGGTGACAAATGAGTCTGCTCAGTTCTCATCTTTTTACTCCCATGCTGTGTCTTCCCAATGTGCTCATTCAACTCATTCCGTTTTTATTGAGTAGTTTTTTGGTTTGTGGGGGTTATTTTGTTTTGTTGAGGCCTCCATTCAGGCAAACCCAGGATTCGGGCTTTAATGCAGAAAATAATTGTGCAGTGAGACAGGATAAAGAGAAGTTACTTAAGTGGTTTTATAGAGATCTTAAGTACAGGGCTGAGAAAGAGAGGCACTCGGAGAGAATTAAGACACATGCCTGCCCCTGCCAGCATGGGTGTGGCCTTCTCAAAGAAGAGCTGCCCTTCACTTTCTTTACACAGTCATATACGGGGTTTGGGTGATTTCATTTTGTTGCTGTTTGTTTCTTTGAGACAGGGTCTGGCTACTTAGCCCTGGTTGTCCTAGAACTCACTATATAAACCAGGCTGGCCTCAAGCTCACAGAGATCCACCTGCCTCTGCCTCCTGAGTGCTGAGACTAAAAAGCTACCACACTAGGTGGTTTGGGTGGTTTTTGAAACTATTATCTTGAAAACACTGCTAAGAATCTAGATGGGAGCCGGGGGGCAGTGGCGCACGCCTTTAATCCCAACACTCGGGAGGCAGAGCCAGGCAGATCTCTGTGAGTTCGAGGCCAGCCTGGTCTACAGAGTGAGATCCAGGACAGGCACCAAAACTACACAGAGAAACGCTGTCTTGAAAAAACCAAAAAAAAAAAAAAAAAAAAAGAATCTAGACGAGGTTAAGGAACCTTATAAGGAACAGCCTGTGGCTACAACTGATAAAGGTAAACCTCTAAGTTACAGAGTCATGTAGTCAAGAAAAACGTGCCATTCCCTTTGTGGCACACGTTCAGGCCTTAAGCTTGAGGCACCGCTTTTCAATTATAAAACAGCATGTCCGAAAGAACTGTCATCCTTGTTTGCAACCTTCATAGCGCATGCTAATTGTGCTGGAATTCTTGCTTCTCCGCTGCAGAGAGACTTGAACCAGACTCTGGGATAAGGGGCTCCCTTTCCTTCCTAGGCTCCACAGTTTTCCCCTTCCATTCTGCCTGGACTCTCTCTTCACTCCACTTAAACCTGTACTGGCCTTGGGACGTGATTTTATTAGCGGAGTATAGCCCAAGTGACATTGGTGAGTTTGATGCTCAGCACTGCAAAAGTCAATAAAGCATTTTCATGTAAATTTATTCTTATCACTTGTGTGTTTATGTGCATTATGTATGCATGTACCTGTGATGTGTGTATAAGTGTACTCAGTTATCTGTATGTGCATATGTGTATGTGTGATGTATGTGCTTGTGAATATATTCATTCATGTGTGCACATGTGTATGTATGTGTCACTTGTGTGTGTGTGTGAGTGTACTCATCCATGTGTGCTCACTTGTACTTGTTTGTGTGATGTATGTGTGTATGTCCATCCATATGTGCACTTACTTGTGTGTGACTGTACTTATCCATGTGTCCACATATGTATATGTGTGTATGAGTATATTCATACACACACGTGCATATGTGTATGCGTGTTTGACCTATGTGTATGTGAGTATACTCATCCATGTATGCACATGTGTATGTGTATGAGTGTATGAGTGCATTCATTCGAGTATGCTCATCAATGTGTGCCCATGTGTTTGTGTGTGTGGTGTGTATAGTATGTGTGAATTTGTGTGTGAGTATGCTCATATATGTGCATATATATACGTGTGTGTATGGGAGTATACTTATCCTTGTGTACACATTTTGTGGCAAGAGATCAATGCCAGCTGTCCTCCTCTATCACGCTCCACTATAGTTTCTCTGGTAAGGTGCTCACTGAACCTAGAGTCTGCCATATGCCTATGCTGGGGGCAGTGAGCCCCAGGGGTTCACCACTTCTCCTTCCTACCCCAGTGCTGGCCGTACAGGTTATAGCTGCTACACTCAAGTCTTCCGAGGGTCCTAGGGATCCAAACCCAGGGTTTCAAGTCTTCACCCACTTCACCCACTGAGCCATCTCCCCAGCCTGAATTGTCTTTATTAGTTGTACTTTGCTTTATTTCATGTGTCTGAGTGCTTTGCTTGCAGGTGTGTAAGTGTACCACACACATGGCCGGTGCCCTCAGAAGCTGGAAGAGAGCATCAGATCCCCTGGAACTGGAATTACAGGGGGTTGTGAGCTGCCATTTGAGTTCTGGGAATTGAACCTGGAAGAGCAGTACTTTATCTTAAAAATGGTGAACCATCTATCCGCCCTGAGAATTACCATTTTAAAAAAGCTAGCTGATAGCCATGGGTCTTGGACCACTGTTGTGGAATAATCTTTTTGTACACTGTGAAGATGTGTCTTTGCCAAGGCACCTTCTTGTTGGTTTAATAAAAAGCTAAATGGCCATTAGTTAGGCAGGGGATATAGGTAGGATAGCCAGACACAGAGGACACTGGGAAGAAGAAAGGTGAGGTCGCCAGGAGATGCAGAGGGAACAAGACACGCTGGAGGACAGGTAAAACCACGAGTCACACGGCAGTACCTGGATTAATAGAAATGGGTATATTTAAGTTATATGACCTAGTTAGTAACAAGCCTAAGCTATGGCCAATTTTTATAATTAATAGTAAGTCTCCGTGTCATTACTGGGGAGCTAGCGGTCCCAATGAAAAGGTCCAACTATAAATGGCGTCCACCATGGGGGCATATATTTCCACATAAAACCTGAGAAAGCTTTAAAAAAACTTCCAGGACTGGAGAGATGGCTCAGAGGTTAAGAGCACTGACTGCTCTTCCAGAGGTCCTTAGTTCAATTCCCAGCACCCACATGGTGGCTCACAACCATCTGTAATGAGATCTGGCACCCTCTTCTGTGTACATAATAAATAAATAAATCTTAAAAAAATAAAATAAAAAAACTTCCAAACACACAAATACAGAGCCAAACCCAGCTTCCTAGTCTTGCAGTCTCATGCCTACCACAGTACAGAGATGCTTCTCCTGGCAGCTGCCTGAGGACTGGAGCCAGCCACCAGCACCATGCACTTAAGCTGAGCTATGCTGCGCCTGACATAACAAATTTAAGATTTGTCTCACACAATCAGAGAATGCTGCAGATGCTCAGTAAAGACAGATTCAAGTGGAAAAAACCCTCTAAACGGGTTACAGTCTGTTTAACAACGTGCACAGGCTTCAAAAAAATTGGAATAGACAGTCAAAGAAAAAAGCAAATAGTTTATAAATGATAGTAAAGTGTTCAGAGAAAGAATAAAGTAATATAAAAAATAAATAAGCCACATAAGGATGGAAAATACCCAGGGCATCTAATGAACAGACAACAGCTGCTGGGAGACATTGGATTATGGAAGGAACTACTGAATTAAAGCAGCCTAGTTATTTTAAGAATGCCTTAATTTTAGAACGTAAGTTAAAAAAATGTATTACGTTGGGGAAGAGGCTATGCTTTTGTTTCCATAGGGAATGAAAGGCTATGGATTCCTTCTAGGTTAATAGAGATCAGATTTGACTGGGGGAGACCTCCTGAGTATCTTGGCTACAGACACAGGGAAGGAAGCCAAGAGAGACAACAGGACAGGTGACATGTAAGCTAATCCTTCTGCATGGGAACAGCACTGAGACGAGATGAGACATGATAAATCTTGTTGGCTACAGAGTCCTCATGACTTTCACATGGCATATATATAGACATTTATATTACAGTTTGGTTATGCAGACCAAATAGACTTATAAAGTTGACAGATGCCTTTTACCTGCTGAACAACAACAACAAAAGCATCTTTAACTGACTTGTACACACCACAATTCCATACTTGTGTTAATGCAAATATGCATGTTACCTTTGGAAGTTTGTGTATTTTCAGAGCAAGGGGACCAAACACCATTAAAAACATGTGGCCCAGGTGATCCAGCCTCTCAAAGTGCCTCTGTTGCAGTTTCCTCAGAGTTCTGATGTGGAATAGTCTTTTTGTACGCTGTAAAGATGTGTTGCTCTCATTGGTTTAATAAAGAGCTAAATAGCCAATAACTAGGCAGGAAGAAGTTAGGCAGGACTTGCCAACAGGGAGAGAGCTCTGAGATGAGAGGGTAGAGTTGCCAGGAGACTTGGGGAGAAGGAAGTTGAACGTGCTGTGATAAAGAAAGGTGCCAAGACTTGTGGTAGAACATAGATAAGAAATATGGATTAATTTAAGTTGTAAGAGCTAGTTAGTAACAATCCTAAGCTATCAGCTGAACATTTATAATTAATAATAAATCTCTGTGTGGTTATTTGGGGGCTGGCTGGCAGGACAGGAAATTATGCCTACAGAGCTCTGCATCCAGACAGCTTCAAGGCTGCTAGCTGAAATAGTCCAGCCTCACAGTCTACTCCAGCCAGGACTTCAGATAAGTCTTGCATTTTCCCATTGCACAGACACTGGACAATAAATAATACAGCTAACTCTCTCAAGATTTGACCATTATCCCAATTTTCCCAGAGTCTTCTAAAGACAACAGGAGCCAGCACCCCCAGACAACAAGAATCAGTCTAGAGAACATGACACCTACATTCCCAAGAGGTGGGGTGGATGGCTTTGGTCATTTGATGGGTCATAGTTGTTTGTCATCATTTAGGGGGATTGGTTACAAGTTGTTATTAGTCATGGTCAGGGAAAAAAGCTAAACAAAGGAGATTAGATTCAAGGATCTCCTTCTAAAGAGAAAAATGAGAATATAGTCTAGAAATGATGGAATAAAAAGTGCATTGTTGAGTCTATTTTTGAACAACCACTACTCTCAAACACTTTACATTGGTATGGATTTTTACATATTGATACAAGTTTAAGGTTATTCTTGTTATACTGTACATATGTTTCTGCTCTTGTTTAAGGAATTGTACCTATGCAGCTCATTTAAAAAGGTTATGTAAAGTTTTAGTCTTTAAAAGCTCTTTAGGATATTAAAAAAACTACAGGTTAGTAGTTAGTCATCTATAACAATCAAACTTATAGTCATGTTAGGCATGTTTTCAAGATCATACAGAGATATATTTTATATAGATAAGATGATCTTCAAACACTTCAAAGACCTACAGAATGTGGGATTTAAAATGATTTAGTAAAAAAGGCTTTTCTGCACAGTGAGATATGTCTGCTTCTGGTAGCACCAATCTACTTCAAAAAAAGGATGATGGGCATCAAAGAATTTCCATATGGAGTTTGCTTTTAATGTGGCAAAGCTAACCATTTGGGCAAGAAACTGCCTTGCCTCAACTACTAACAATATGCTTTCCAAACTGGGCAAGCAGGACACAAAAGAAAATGACTGCTGAACTTTGCCAAGACTAGGTGAGACAGTCCTTCAGAAATTCCTGCTTCACAGGAAAGTGTGTCAGATATAGTATGCCTGTAGGCTGAAGATGGATGTTCTAACATTGCTGAGGAACCTTGGGTGATTGTCTAGGCAGCAACTGTTTCTGTCTTTTCTTTTAGTTTTGGAAGTTTCTTTGCTCTGCACTTCCTGTTTACTAAGGTAACATTATATCCTTCTGGGATCTTTGATGTAGTTGAAGACTAGATAGTCATAGCTATAGTTTTCCTTAGTTATGATAGAAGATAGATTAGTTACAGAACTTTGAACTCACCAAGATAAATAGTAAAGTATTTTCTCCAACATTGCTAAATACAAATGAAATGTAATTCTTACCTAATAATTGTTCTTATTATATATATCTTTACTGTGTTACACTTAAACCTTTTCCTTTTTATTTAGAGAAAAAAGAGGGAAATGTTGTGGAATAACCTTCCTGTATACTGTGAAAATGTGTCTTTGCGAAGATGCCTTTTTATTGGTTTAATAAAAAGCTAAATTGCCAATAACTAGGCAGGATTTTGGGGGCAGAGAGGATACTGGGAAGAAGGGTGGACTGCTGTGGGATGGTCTGTATGTCAAATGTGTTGCTGATTGGTCAATGAATAAATCACTGATTGGCAGTGGCCAGGCAGGAAGTATAGGCGGGACTAACAGAGAGGAGAATTGAGAGAACAGGAAGCTCGGTGAGGGAGACACTGCCAGCCACCATCAGGACAAGGAAGATGTAAAGTACCGGTAAGCCACAAGCCACGTGGCAAGGTATAGATTAAAGAAATGGATTAATTTAAGCTGTAAGAACAGTTAGCAAGAAGCCTGCCACGGCCATACAGTTTGAAACCAATATAAGTCTCTGTGTTTACTTGGTCGGGTCTGCGCGGTTGTGGGACTGGCTGGTGGCAGAGATCTGTCCTGACTGTGGGCCAGGCAGGAAAACTCTAGCAACAGTGGACTCATGAGGAGTCACTGGCCAGATGGAGAAGAAACAGGAAAGCAGGGCAGCACATAGATTAATAGAAATGGGCTAATTTAAGTTATAAGAGCTAGCTAAAGCAAGCCTATTGCTATCGGCTGAGCTTTTATAATTAATAAGAAGTCTCTGTGTGGTTATTTGGGAGCTGGCAGGTGGGACCAAGAAAGACTCACAACAGACCATACTTGGTGAATCATTGTCTTTTAAAAAAAATTCTGAGGTGACATAAAGGGAGAAATTGTTAGGACATCTGAATTCTTACCTTTCAGGTGACATGGCATTCAAAGAAACTCTAATTCTACAAATTCAGGAAAGTATTTTTTTTCCTTTTTTTTTCCTCCTCAAAGGCTGTATCACAGAGCTATACCCAAGTGTTTTCATTTTTTTATTTTGAGACAAGGTATCATTAAGTTGCCCAGGTTGGCCTTGAACTTGCTGTCCAGGTTGCTAGAACTCATGATATCCCTGCCTTAGTTTCCTGAGAAGCTGGAATTTAAAAATATATATGTGTGTATGTGTGTTGTCTATATGTATGTGTGTCAAATGTGTGCAGGTCCTAAAGGAGGCCAGAGGAAGGTACTGGATCCCAGGAGCTGGTGTTGCAAGCCACTGTTGGCTGCCCTGACATGAGTTCTGTGAAACAAACTCTGGTCCTCTGGAAGAGAAGTTCATACTCTCCACCACTGAGCCACCTTTGCAGACCCTAGGCTGGTATTTTGTTGTTGCTGGTTTCTCTGCATAGCCCTAGCTGTTCTGGAACATACTCTGTAGACCAGGCTAGCCCCTAACTCAGAGATCTGTCTGACTCTACCTCCCAAAGACTGGGGTTAAAGGTGTGTGCCACCACAGCTGGGCTAAACTGGAGTTTTTAAGATACCATGCTTTTGGGGGGCTAGAGAGATGGCTTAGAGGTTAAGAGCACTGGCTGCTCTTCAGAGGTCCTGAGTTCAATTCCTAGCAACCACATGGTGGCTCACAGCCATCTGTAATGAGATCTGGCACCCTCTTCTGGCCTGCAGACATACATGGAGGCAGAACACTGTATACATAATAAATAAATAAACCTTAGAAAAAAAAAGATACCATGCTTTTCTTCAAACAACAGCTAATTGAGGATGTCAATCAACATTCTTAGTGAAGACAGTAGAAACCTCTGAGTTGTTTCTTCCCCTTCGGAGTGAACAGGCAATCCTAGTGCAGCTTGTGAGACCTTGAGGCAGTTTGAAAATCGTTCTAAAAATTGCTGTTTGTTACTAGAGGAAAACCACAAGGAGGTAAGAAAAACAACTGTGGAAAAAGTTACAAAGATCAAGGAAACTAATGTGTATTGAAATACTACTGACACATCCAATTAGCCTGCTCAGGACTGGAGAGCTGGTTTAGCAGCTAAGAACACTTACTGCTCATGCAGAGGACCTGGGTTGCTCACACTGGGTGGCTCACTACCACCTGTAACTCCAGTTTCAGAATATCCAAAGCTCTCTTCTGGCCTCCACAGCTACCTGCACAGGCGTAGTGCACATACATAGATACACTCAGGCCCATTCACAAAAATAAAATAGAGGGCTGGAGAGATGGCTCAGTGGTTAAAAGTACTGGTTGCTCGTTTGGGGACCTGGGTTCAATTCTCAGCCCCCACAGGATGGCTCAAAACTATCTGCAACTCCAGGGAATCTGATATCTTCTTCTGGCCTCTGTGGGGACTGGGCATGCACATGGTGCACAGACATACATGCAGACAAAATGCCCATACTCATAAAATAAAATAAATACATAATAGTAACAATAAATCTTTCAAACAAACAATCCACTCCCTCAAGGAAAGAAAAGAGAAAGGGAAAATTATGATGCTGTAAAAGATAGAATAAAGTGCAATTAGAAGGTAATCCATTGCTTAAAAATTCTCTGTAGGAAAATAATAGTAGGATGATTCAGTGGTAATTCATGCTGACCTGTTGAAATGTTTCCCTAGGCTTTGTTTCTGTGGTGATAGAGTCCTTTGCAAAGAATGAGCATTTACCCTTGTCACAAGGGGGAATTAGGTAGGGGACCAGTTGAGGCAACCCAGTCCCACCACTAAAGCCTTGCCTGATGACAGGAAATGGCCAACTGAAGCTCCATATCTGTCATTTCTAGAAATCCTCATTAGGATCACCTTCATACATTCCAAGATGTTTCCACTGTACTAGGTTTCCATGCCATCCCCAAGTGCCCCCCAATTACAGCTGTCTCTTTCCACACTCTCTCCTTCCACACCATCTCTCCTACTCCTGATTTACTCCACCCCACCCCATCCCCATCAGGAGGCCCCAGTCCACCCTTCAAATCTATTCTGTTTCCTCCTACCAGGACGATCCTTGCATCTCCTCTAGACTAATCCTCTTTACCCAACCTTCTAGGTCTAGGGATTGTAGCTTGGTTATCATTTACTTAATGGCTAATATCTACTTATAAGCAAATATATAGCATTTTTATCTTTATATATAAATATATAAACAGCATATGTATTTATCTTTCTGGGTCTGGGTTGATTTTTTTTCTAGTTTCATCCATTTGCCTGAAAATTTCATGTCATTTTTGTAAAAAACTGAGTAATACTCCATTGTGTAAATGTACAATGGTTTCTTTGTCCATTCTTCTGTTGAGGGACATCTAGGTTTGTGGGATGACTCATCACTAACAGGCCTGAGGGGCAGCCGGCCCAAACCAGTAATAAGATACTTTCTGAGAGCCAACCTGGGTCTGTCTAAGGGCCTTAGCAACAGCAGCTAAGACATGATCTGGAGATGACCTGGACCAATGAAAGGCAGCCATGTCACAACAGCAGATGCATATTCATCAGACCTTCTCCCAGAGTGGGGTGGAGGGTATATAAGGCTTGCCTCTTCCTGAATAAACAGCTTGTTGTTTTGACATCCTCCCAGAGTCTGTGTCATTGACTCTGTGCCTACTTGGCCCCCTCCCCCAAAGGGAACAAGAGCACAGGACCCTGCCACATAGGTTGTTTCCAGTTTCTGGCTATTATGAATAAAGCCACAATGAACTTGGCTAAGCAAATGTCTTTATGGTAAGATGGGGTGTCTTTTGGGTATACCAAGAGTGGTATATGCCCAAGCTGGATCTTAGTAGTGGATTGATTCCCAATATTCTGAGGAACTGTCATATTGATTTCCATAGTGGCTGTAAGAATTTGCACTCCCTCCAGCAATGGAAGAGTGTTCCCCTTGTTCCACACCCTTGCCAGCATGAGCTGTCAGTTGTGTTATTGACCTTAGCCATTGTGACAGGTGCAAGATGGAATCTCAAAGTAGTTTTGATTTGCATTGCCCTGATGGCTAAGGATGTTGAACATTTCTTTATTTCTCAGCCACTTGAGTTTCCTCTATAGAGAATTTTCTGTTTACATCTGTGACACATTTTTTAATTGGATTATTTGGTTTGTTGATGTCTAGTTTCTTGAGTTCTGTATATATTTTGGATATTAGTCCTCTATCACATGTGGAATTGATAAAAATCTTTTCCCAATCTGTGGGCTGCCATTTTGTCTGAATTATGGTGTCCTTTGCCTTACAGAAGCTTTTCAACTCCATGAGGTCCCATTTATTAATTGTTGATCTTAGTGCCTGTGCTATTGGTGTTCTGTTGAGGAAGTTGTCTCTTGTACCATGTGTTCAAGTCTACTCCCCACTTTCTCTTCTATCAGGTTCAGTATATCTGATTTTATGTTGAGGTCTTTGATCCACTTGTACTTGAGTTTTGTGCAGGGTGATAAGTATGTATCTATTCACATTCTTCTACATGCAGACATCCAGTCTGACCAGCACCACTTGTTGAAAATGCTGTCTTTCTGGCTTCATTACCAAAAATCGGGTATCCATATGTATGTGGATTTATGTCTGGGTCTTCAATTTGATTCCATTGAGCAGTGTGTCTGTTTTAATGCCAATACCATTTGGTTTTCATTACTATAGCTCTGTAATACAGCTTGAATCAGGATGGTGACACCTCTGGAAGTTCTTTTTTTTTTTTTTTTTTAGATATGGAACTCACCCTGTAGACCAAGCTGGACTTGAACTCAGAGATCCACCTGCCTCTGCCTCCAGAGTGCTGGGATTAAAGGTGTGCACCACCACCACCCTGCTTATTCTGTACTTTTTACTCTTCCTACTGCTGTGTCTTTGCATATTTGCTGATGCCATTTTTCTCTGGTGTCTGACATGGTATGAATGGGTGTGGGGAGATCCCCACTGCTCTTCATGCAGTGTGATCATCTCTTGGAAATATCACGTTCTACTGGGCATTTTTACCTATGGATTATTATGAAGATGATTTCCCCATAAGCTGTTCTGTTTAACTGAGGCAATGATTTTATATGATAATAGTGTTAGTTTAAATAGGATTTTGATGATTGAGGGTTTTTAATATAGTTAGGAATTATGATAGAGGTTAGTTTAGAAGAAAAATTAACATAGGTAAATGTAGAACAAAACGTTGTCCCTGCTTCTGATAAAGCAGAGGCTGCAGAGGATAAAAAATAAAACAGGGAAGTGTCACACCGCTAGAACCCATGAGTTTCTATTGAAGAACTGTATAGACTGTGGCTTAGGCTAATGATTAAAGAAAACAGAACTGAGTCCCAAGAGCCAGTTTGGCTCAAATTATTTTAATCTTAATGTTGGAAGATATGTTCACAGTTTCTAGAGTGTATCATAGCTGAAAGAAAGCTTTGAAAACGACTTAAGGTTAGACAAAGACGTTTTTGTCAAATAGCTTTGAGGTGAAAAACCCAAGAAGACAATCTAAAAAGTTCACAAGGACACATAGCTGAGTGATAGATTCATTAGGTCAGGGATCAAAAACAAAGCAGCCCAATTATTATTGGCTGACGTGCCTTTCATGCTAGGATTGGTTGGTGATCAAAGATGATGATTAATTCCTTGTACCCATTTCTGCCCTCAACTTCCTGATATAAAAAACTACTGATGAGGAGCTGGAGAGATGGCGTAACATTTAAGAGCACTGGCTGTTCTTCCAGAGGTCCTAAATTTAATTCCCAGCAATAACATGGTGGCTCATAACCACCTGTAATGAGATCTGGAGCCCTCTTCTGACCTGCAGGCAGAACACTGTATGTGTAATAAATAAATAAATTAAAAAAAAACTATTGATGATGAGTGGGTATGCACCCTAAAGATTTAAAGTAGAGCTGACTGGTTCTTTTTCATATATAAAAGTTTAGATTTGTGATTCTTTTAAAATTTTCTTATAAGATTACCTTTTGAGATAAAAAATAAAATGATTCTTTTTTTTCTGTAACCTTGAAATATAGCCTGCCAGCAAAAGAACTGGCTAAGAAAAACACCTTGCTCACAGTCTGTTAATCTGTTACAAGTTGCTTGGCTGTGAATGTATGTGGGTCCTTACGACAACTTGTTTTTCACCTGTAACACATAAAATGTTTTAATCATGTAAGGTATATGGAAAACATGCTATTTTTTTTACTTGTATTCATTGTAATCATTCACTTGAAAAGTAGAATGTAACTACATTGTACTTTTTATATTGCTTGAAAGATTTTGCTGGGGTATATAAGCTGTAAGGGAAAAAATAAAGTGAGCTAGAAGGAAAACACCAAGAATGAGAAAAGGAAATCACCAGGAAAAGATGTAGAGGAAGAAGGAGGAGGAGGAGGAGAAGGAGGGAAGGAGAGGAGGAGGAAGAGGAGGAGGAAGAAGAAAAGAAAAAATCAGAAGGAAACCATCAAGAGTGTGTGTGTCTTTTTCTTTACTCCCTCAAATAAAAGTCTTAGTTTGACAATTCTGTGGATCCCCATCGATCCCTGTGCTGATGGAGGCTGGTCCTCAAGGCGGCGGTAACCTTGGATGAGAAGGAATGAGACATGTCACCAACACAAAGTAAATGTGGAGTCCTGGACCTTAGTTTTCCTTGGTGACTTCTGAGAAGCCTAATGCTAAAGAGTTCCTAACAGAACACTGCCCCAGGGGGGGAATCATTCAGAGTCAAACAAAGCATCCACAATTGGAGTGCAAGCAGCCTCCATTACAGGGGAGGTGGTGGCGCATGCCTTTAATCCCAGCACTCAGGAGGCAGAGGCAGGTGGATCTCTGTGAGTTCGAGGCCAGCCTGGGCTACAGAGTGAGTTCCAGGACAGGACAGCCAGGGCTACACAGAGAAACCCTGTCTCGAAAAACAAAAAAAAAAAAAAAAAAAAAAAAAAAAAAAAAAAAAAAAAGTGTAAGAAAATTTTATTAAGGGAAGTCGAATCTCTGATAGGTTAACTTTTATGAAACCAGGATGGGAAACTGTGTAAGTACAAAGAGCTCTAAGGGGACAGAGCCCTCTAGACAGGAGAACTGATTCCTTTGGTCAGCCCAGATGCTCCTCCATCCCATTCTACCTGCCTCAACTAAAGGGAGATTGAAAACCTAAGTTTAACTCCCTATCATCTCTCTCTGGGCATAAGATTGTCCGTTCTTTCCCTCTCTACACAGTTCCGTCAGAGAACCCAGAGGACTCTGGACCAGGTTTAAGGGAAGAGAGAACCGCCATTTTCTGTCATTAAATCTGACACTGGCACAGACCGCAGGCAGCTGCTTTTCTAACGGGCTAAATGTGCCACACAAGCTTATAATGTTTTAAACCAGGATTAATTCATGTGTTAGCTTGTATGAGAGTGGATCTTATGTAGACCAGGCTGGCCTGGAACTCACAGAAATCTGCCTGCCTCTTCCTCTGAGTGCCGAGACAAAAATGTGTGTTTTACCACAGCTGACATGATTAACTACTTTTAACTAGTTGGTTTCTAAGAACGTTAAATACTACCGGGTCAGTGGTGGTGCACACTGCACACCTTTGATCCCAGCACTTGGGAGGCAGAGGCAGGCAGGATCTCTGAGTTTGAGGCCAGCCTGGGCTACAGAGTGAGTTCCAGGATGGCCAGGGCTACACAGAGAAAGTCTGTCTCAAAACAAACAAACAAAAATCCTAAACAACAACAACAAATAGCCTTAAAGACCAGCCAACAGCAAGGGTCAAGGATCCGACTGAACTCTCCCTGTGCCATGTTCAGGTGTGACAAACGGAGCGAAGGTGACACTCCTTCCCAGTGGTTTCCTGTGCTCCCAGAACAACAGCATCTGTTGTTGCTGGTGGTTGTTGTTAGTTTTTTACCCTTTTGGGGGCCCGCCACCCAGCTCCCAAATAAATCACACCCAGAGGCTTATTCTTAATTATAAATGCCCGGCCTTAGCTTAGCTTGTTTCTTGCCAGCTTTTCTTGACTTTAAATTATTGCATCTACCTTTTGCCTCTGGGCTTTTTCCTTTTGTTCTGTATAATCTTACTTTTCACTCTTACTCCGTGGCTGGCTGGGTGGCTGGGTGGCTGACCGTTTCTTTTCTTTCTTCTTGATCTCTCTTCTTGCTCCTCCCAGATTTCTCCTTCTCTTGATTCTCTCTGCCTGCCAGCCCCACCTATCCTTTCTCCTGCCTTGCTGTTGGCTGTTCAGCTCTTTATTAGACCATCAGGTGTTTTAGACAGGCCCAGTAACACAGCCTCACAGAGTTAAACAAATGCAACATAAAGGAATGCAACACATCTTTGCATCATTAAACAAATGTTCCACAGCATAAATAAATGTAACACATGTTAACTCTGGGCATTGGGCATACCTTTCCTTCCAGTTATTTTGTGGGTTCCCTTCACCAGCAACAGCTTGTACTCTGAAGCTGAGGGGATGTAAAAATGGGATCCAAATGAGATTGCTTAATGTTCACAGTTACAATTTGTGGTAAGGCATATGGACTCCATTTTCTTGGATTGAGACCATGCCATTTCTTCCTCTGTTTCTATTTTTTTTCTTTTTTTTTCAGTAGCCTACCTGCCTAAGCTACATGGATTGTCTTCTGTATCCACATTAGACCAACTCAGGTATTTGGTTGGTTGGTTGTTTTTAGAAAAGGGGGCTACCATTCACATTTAATCAGTGAGATGTCTCTGCAACAGGGCCAGCAGAGTAATGATACACATGAGGCAAGAAGGAAATCCAGTTCAACACAACTTACTTGGTGTTGGTTCAAACTTCTGGAGACTTATGGGAGCCCACAAAAGTTTCCTAGGGAGATCTGAGCTTGCTTTACACAGCAGGGCTGCATTAGGGGATGGCTTGACCACGTGCATGGTCACCAGGTGTTTGGGATGGTCTACACTTGCTGTACTAGGGGGAGGTCTTTTGCTCCACCCCTTGGCATTCCTATAAAAAGCCCTTTAGTAGAGACAGAAGGGACTAGTGGATTTGGACCCAGGCCCTCCCAAGGCTATCCTGTGTTTTCTGTCTCTCTCCTCTATACTTCTATCTACAAATTCCTCATTTCTCCCTGTTCAAGAGTACCCTAGGGGAATAAGAGACTAAACCTGGGCAGTTTATTTTAGACATATTTAAGTAAAGTGCAACTTTGGGAAAAAGTTTCCTGGTGAATCATCACAATAATGCTTAATGCACATCTACATCAAAACTCTTTTGCTAGCTGGGTGGCAGTAGTACACGCCTTTCATCCCAGCACTGGGGAGGCAGAGCCAGGTGGATCTCTGAGTTGGAGGCCAGGGTGGTCTGCAGAGCAAGCTCCAGGATAGCTAAAGCTACACAGAGAAACTCTGTCTTGAAAAGCCAAAAAAAAAAAAAAAAAAAAAAACCAAACACTTTTGCAACGTATATGTAACCTTTTCCACTTTTCCATAAGAATTGGTTCTATTGACTGAGAAACAATGCTCAGGATAAAGGTCTAGGAGGAAGAGTCTGGAATAAACATGACAGTCTTGGGGGTTCAGGCGTGGCCTGGCCCTCCGGATAGCACAGATTAACAGGCTATTAACTAGATCCTTTCCCAGCTTTCCAGGCATGAACAGGTATATGTCCCTTCTGTTGAAGAGACAACCCTGCGTGCTTAACAGTCCTGGTTTCCTTAGTGTTGGTTTTATACAAGCAGCACTGTTACGGTGCAAGAAAGGTCATGAGGCACAACAAAACCCAGTATCAGAGCTTTATTAGAGGGGGGGGGGGGGGGGACAGAAGAGAGTGACCAGGCCTGTGGAAGACACATGCAGAAGGGGGAGGAGAGAGAGAAGTCTGTGACCCGCTTTTTAAGGATTCTCCTGCACATGCGCCTGTGGGCTTATGGAGCTACGCCAGGCATGCGCAGACTGTGTGACCACGCTGCATGCATTACACAATCACTCAGTACGTGGATGATGTAATATGTAAGACCCCTTGCTTAGCTACTGAACTGCACATGCGGAGTCATGCAGCTGGAGGAGTGGAGAATCTTAACACTTAATGCTTATTGTAAGCACAAAGACCTCGTGCCCTCTACAGAGATGCATGGATCCCACAGAGACATGTGTGCCAATGGGGGAAGGGCTCATTTTGTCATGGCGCTCAGCTCACCACAAGCAAAAAGTAACCACGTTGCTTTGCTGCCATCTTGGCTAATGACCTCATCAAGATGGAAACAGTCGTATGACTTGGCCACCATTAGTAAGTGATGTCATCAAGAGGGCAACAGCCCTATGACTTGACCTCCATCTTGGTTAGTGACATCAGAACGGTGACAGTCATGTGACTTCACTGTCATCTTGGTAAATGCAACCACATTGCATGGATCAGAACGGCAACACCCCTAGAACTTTCCAGTCCCACTGATCCCTCAGGCCCACCCCTACAACTTCCTGCACCACAGGCATTTAATCACAGATCCCAAACCTAGTCTCCCATTTTTTTTCCCCTTTTTGATTTTCACTTTCCTGGATGTCGAATGGGATCATGGAAATGGGAGACTCATCACGTTCTAGAAGTAATGTGCCTCCCCAGTGAGAAATCACTCTGCACACTTAGAGATTAAAGAAGAAAAGCTGTACTCAAGTGCTTAGCTAACTGGGGCTTAGGCCCAAATAAGAATTGACCCCCAACAGAAGATTTCATTAGTTTATATACACGTTAAGTTTATAGATTTTACATACACTGTCATCCTTAAGCCTTCTTCAGGTCCCGGCCCCAGGTTACACACCAAACAATTTAAACAGAGACAGGAGATGGCAGCTGTGACCTCTCAGGTAGGTTGGAGATTCACACAGCAAAGATATTATATATTGCCGGAATTATTGTAAGTACAATAGTGTTGGGTTTTGTTTGTCGAATAATTGTTAGCCAGGGTCGTCTTGCAAACCTGGCAGGATTATGATTTTCCTGAGAAGAGAACAGGGTACTTAATGGCAGACCAGGACTTAATGATGGTTGTGACCTACACTGCCCTGCCTGACCTGCCTGTTAGAGATAAGTCTTTGGAGATGGGCCTAATGGCTGGTCAACCCTGGTGAATGAACATTTATGTCCTATCATCCTAAATTTCCCTTGTCTCTAACAGGCCTAGTTAGCATGCTACTTTTCTTTAGGGTATGGAGTGGGGTGAGTGCTCCTTTAGCTGAATTCTACTTGCGTGACTTAATGTCGCCTAAGCAAATCGATTAGTAAATCCTGTATAACATCAATGGTATCAATTGAGTTTCTTCTGTATCCAACGGGAACTCCAACATGGACTCTA
This sequence comes from Peromyscus californicus insignis, assembly GCF_007827085.1. Taxonomy (NCBI): domain Eukaryota; kingdom Metazoa; phylum Chordata; class Mammalia; order Rodentia; family Cricetidae; genus Peromyscus; species Peromyscus californicus. The sequence goes on along the minus strand of NW_026294413.1, from coordinate 71,998,424 downwards.
TTACCAAGTGATAAGGTCAATGCTTTTTTATATCAGACTAAGGAGGTAATACCAGACCTCCACAGCAGCTTTTTTGTTTTGTTTTAATTTTGACATGCTGTTTTGCATGACATATTTACTGGATTGTAAGGGGGACTTAAGAGTTCCCCCAACCACGTGACTCCAGCACTAGCTACCAAAGGGCTCTTCTTTTTCTAGTTTAATGCAAATGTCAGCCTCTAATCATGTCCCAAGCTGAAGGTCAAACTTGTCTTTTTGATTGGTTCTTCCTCTGTAACCTTGTGATTTTCATGTCATAAATTGTTTCCATTGTTTCATGATATGTTCTGAGAACTGACTGACCGGAAGACGTTTCGTTCTGATAACTATCTGACCATAAGCCTGTAACATGCGCCTTCCCCAGGATCATAAAAATAACTGCAAAATTCCACTTCGGCGATCGCTTGTTCACCTGCTCTAAAGAGGCTGCTCTGCCTTTAATTTCGGCTGCTTCATTCTCCTCCCACGGGAGTCTCAAAATTTGGCCTGGCCAGAAATAAATGTTTACCTTGCAACATCTTGGTGTCAGCGCCCAGTTTTCGATGCCATAACAACACTGACATGGAAAGCTTGGGCGAATTTACACCAGCCCAGGGAAAATTGGGAAAGCAGAAATCCCAGCTGGACCAGAGAATGGATGACAGATGCTGGACAAGCTGTCTCCTCACCCACCCAGGGCAGCTCCCAGAGCTGGAGACAAAGAGAAATCCGCCTGCTTGACGGGAGGCTGGAGATGTGGGCTCTGCTGGGTCTTAATGCTCTCTTTTTCTACCTGGAACTTCCAAGACTGTTTTTGTCTAGATGAATATTATTTCCCTTCTTGAAACTCCTTTGCTCCACATTTGTCCTCTGCTTCTGTTTCTACCCCCTGGAGCCCTGGGTACCCTTGATTTTGTTTTAACTAGGGGAAAAGGGTGGGCGGATCCAGCGCCTTTTGACTTCAGGGTCATCGTTTTAACAGGGTGTCCATCCATAGCTGAGCTCTGCTGGGTGTTGTGAACACTGGTGTGATGATGTTGTACTGTGTGTTGCTGCTTCTCTCTGTCCACTTCTTACACTCATTCAAAATAAAAATCACAGTTACAGATCATTCTGTGGACTGTATAAAACACAGAGAGAAAAAAAACTGTCTGTGTTCCCTATAAAATTTACCAGAGAACTTAAAAAGCCCCATAGCTTGACAGTATGTACTTAGGTGATTTTTTTTTTTTTTTTTGGAGCTGAGAATCGAACCCAGGGCCTTGTGCTTGCTAGGCAAACACTCTACCACTGAGCTAAATCTCCAACCCCCTTAGGTGATATTAATTTATTACATCATCCTATGTATGTATTCTGGATTCAGCTTTCTCTTCTCTCTTTTTTTGGGGGGTGGGGAATTGAGACAGGATTTCTTTGTGTTGTTTTATGTCTGTCCTCGATCTCGCTCTGTAGACCAGATTGGCCTCGAACTCACAGAGATCCACCTGCCTCTGCCTCCTGAGTGCTGGGATTAAAGGTGTGCGCCACCACCGCCCGACTCAGCTTTCTCTTGTTAAGGTGGTGTTGCAAAGTGTTATCCTCTAAGCCAAAGAGCTGCCACCTTCTCAATTACAGTCACATCTGCTGAGCTGGGCTTCCTGATTACTGATAGAGATTAAGATGGCTGGATGTCTTTCCAGAATGTAAATAAGAAATGGAACAAAGCTAAGCAATCTACAAAGGTCTGAGCAAGTTACATAGAGGAATGTAAAAGATGAGACTTTGTGTATATTATATCAATATCCATATCTCGATAGGTCTATAGATCGAGATCCAGGACAGGCACCAAAAGTTCACGGAGAAACCCTGTTTTGGAAAAAAAACAAAAAACAAAAAAACAAAACCCTGACTAAGACAGGAGTATGTCTAACCAAAGTTTATTTGAAAGAGTTTGATTTTTACAGCAACTTTACCTAAATATCACACAGTAGTTAAAAGTACCACACTGGTTAACTGACCTGAGTGTTCAACAAACATGCTTAGAGACCTATACTAATGTGTTTCATGGAATTAATAAAGAAGAATATTTTCCCCTTGTCCTCCAAAGTTAACTGGGTCCCAGAGGACTGTGGGGCATCTCTCAAAATGTCCTGTAAGTGTGGGTAGTCTTCTTCTCTTGTTCATGGAGGACATAGAGGACCACCACACCACCCCTGATGAACTCTAACTAGTGTTCAGTCTACAAACAGGAGGGTCAACACAGAAGGAAAATTTCCTCCACGCTTTCAAGCAAGGCCACAGTCAAGCAAGATTTTGGCTTGTCCTCACATAGATGGAACAACTAGTGAAAGAAAGATTTAGAGGAACCAGAAGTTCCTCTCAAGCCCAAGTGACCCCAAAGGACCAGATCCTAAACTGGCCTACATAGTATATATTATATACATAATGTATAAATATCTATTTACTGATATATATATATATATATATATATATATATATAGCTATAAATTTCAGCTGCCTGCATTGTCTTCATGGTGGCTGTTCCTAGTTGTCAACTTGACTACATCTGGAATTAACTAAAACCCAGAAATGAGGCACATCTATAGGGGGATTTTTGCTTAATTTGAAGTGGGAAGATCCAGTTCTAATCTGGATTTTTGAGGGAACCTTTAATCCAGATCTTTCGGGTGGGAAGACACACCTTTAATCTAGATTTTTGAGGTGGGAAGTCCCGCCTCAAATCTGGGCCATGCCGCCTACTGGAAATCTGTATAAGGACATGGAAGAAAGAAGTTTTTGCTCTTTGTCTGCTTGCTTTTGCCTTGCTAGCAAGTCCATTTCTTCACTGGCATCAGAGCCTACTTTGTCAAGACCTCAGTGTATAGTGAAGGCCAGCTGAGACATTCAGCCTAGTGGATTGAACAACTACTGGTTTACTTGGACCTTCCATTCATAGGCAGCTATTGTTGGATTAGCTGGACCACAGCCTGCAAAAAATTCTAATAAATCCCCTTTCTCTATACATAGAAAGATTAATTCTATAAGTTTTGTTACTCTAGAGGACCCTGACTAATAGTCTTAAACACACAGGAAAGTATAATCGAAGACAAAAATGGTGAGTATGTTTCCTCAACAGGCTCACACTCCCTAGACATTAAGCTTAAACCCATATGAGATGCTGTTTGGATAACTATTCATCACTAATGATTTTCTTCCAGATAAGAAAAATGCTGTTCAGATATAAGGTTTAGGACTTTGGCTCTCTGCAGCACCTACCTACAGCCAAGAGAGTCAGGCCCACTACTGTTGAAACCTAAAAATTAAATGATGGCTACGTTCTTTTTCTCTCCCTATCCAGAAGCCATCTAGGAGAGATCTCACACTGATTATAGCCTCTCACACCCCACCCCACCCCCACAGCTGTCAAAGGGCCTGAAAGCAGATCCTGGGTCATCACTCCAGACAACAACCATAGAGACCAAAGGGTGGGTCTGGGGTGAGCAGAAGCCAATAGATGGAGGCTCTTTTGAGCCCTTAAAGAGATTCTGGTGAATTTTGAGTTGGACATTTAAAAATCTCCTCTGTAGATCCAGGCAGTAATGGCACACTTGTGCCCTTAACCCCAGCACTGGGGAGGCAGAGGCAGGCAGATCTCTGAGTTTGAGGCCAGCCTGGTCTACAGAGTGAGTTCCAGGATAGTCAGGGCTACATAGAGAAACCTTGTCTCAGAAAAGAAAAAAAAAACCTCTGTTCTGGCTTCTCCTGGTTTCCAGCATGTACTACCATACCCAGCTCTACTTGGATTTTAAACTGTCTCCTTTAGCCAGACACAATGGCACATGCCTATAATGTTAAGACTTGGAGGACTAATGCAGGAGGATGAGAGTTCAAGGCCAGCCTGGGCAACTCTGTATGTTCCAGGTTAAGTTAAGATGGTGTGATACCCTAGCTAAAAAAAAAAAAAAAAAAAAAAAAAGTCTTAGGGATAGTAAGATATTGCAGTGGATAAATGAACTTGCCTTGCAAGCCTGGTGACCCAAGTTTGACCCCTAGAACACACGTAAAGGTGGGAGAGAACTAATGGAATAAGTATCTCCTCTGACCTCCCTATGCATTTAGTTGATGCATGCACATGCACGCACACACATACATACACACACAATAATAATAATAATAAAAATCTTCCGAACACCTTTTTCTTAATCTCAAGCCAGTTTTATAATTAGCATTATCTGCTAATTATCTGTATTTCAGCTACGACTGGCTTGAAATAATTTTAACTAATGTGTTTTTTTAGGTTGCTTTTCTAGAGTACCCGGGTTCAATTTCCATCACCCACATGGCAGCTCACAATTGTCTATAACTCCGGTTCCAGGGGATCTGGCACCCTCATGTAGACATACATGTAGGCAAAACACCAATGCACATAAAATAAAGATAAACTATTAAAAAGAAAGAGAGAAGTAGCAACAGAAAAAGAGAAAAGAATAGACTGGGAAAAAAAAGCCTCTATGTTGTAGTCTTTTTTTTTTTTTTTTTTTGGTTTTTCGAGACAGGGTTTCTCTGTGTAGCTTTGTGCCTCTCCTGGAACTCACTTGGTAGCCCAGGCTGGCCTCGAACTCACAGAGATCCACCTGGCTCTGGGATTAAAGGCGTGTGCCACCACCGCCCGGCTCTCTATGTTGTAGTCTTAGGGATGCTTGTACACGTACACACACACACACACACACACACACACACACACACACACACACACATACGCACATACGTATATACACACATACAATCAGCAATCACCATAGACACAGGCTGTCAGACAAACAGAATGAGTCATGAACAATAACATTCAATCAGTAATTACCTTGAACAATAAACAAGAAACAGAAAGAGCATATGCTATAATTAACATTCAATCAGAGAGCACACCGAGACTACGCTCTATTATGCAGGTAAGAGAATGTTCTGCTTGTTCCCATGAACCTCACAGCTGAGGTCTTTCTCATCTGGGGTTTGTGTCTTGGTGTCTGATGGCTTCAGTTCCTTCTCTAGCAGGCAGACAGCAGTGAGCCAAGATTATCATTACATCTTGCCAGGGAAGGAGCAGGATAAATCAAGTTTTAGTTTTTCATTCTGAAGCTGATCATGATTTTCTGAAACTGCCGATTTTTCCTTCCATCGCCCAGGTCTGACATGGAAAGAAGAATGGTGCACTCAGGTCCAAATGGGTGAGCAGATGGACGGACAGATGGTAGTTAAGTAGGCCACATCAAGACTAAGAGGACCAAGCTTACCTAAGCCCCAGGGACAATCGGCATACATTACATGAGATACTGTTTTAGAAAGAGAGAAGGGGGAAGGAAGGAAGGCAGGGAGGGAGGGAGGGAGGGAGAGAGGGAGGGAGGGAGGGAGGGAGGAAGGAAGAGGAGAGGCAATACAAGGAGACAGGAAGAAAAGTTTTAAAGTGTGTGTGTGCATGTGTGTATATCTGTGTATGTTTGCATGGGTGTTTTGTGTGTGTGTGTGTGTGTGTGTGTGTGTGTGTGTGTGTGTGTGTGTGTGTGTGTCTGTGGTGTATGTTGGGGGGCACTCATGTCCACTGTGCGTGTTCCTATTCACTTTTTTTAAATTCTTCTCTCATATTACATCCCGACTTCAGTCTCCCCTCCCTCCATTCCTCCCAGTTCCTCCCTCCCACCTCCCCTCTCCCCCCCCCCCCCATTCTCTCCTCCTCCATTTCCCTTCAGAAAAGAGCAGCGCCTATTCACTTTGAATAAAGTTTGTTACCTGTTACTGGCTTCTATGTCTGACACTTTTCCTGCCTTTAATTCTTTCTTTCTTTCTCCCCGCCCCCTCCCCCCACCAGAAAGAGTTTCCTTGTGTAACAGCCCTGGCTAGAACTCTCTGTAGACCAGACTGGACTCGAACTCACAGAGATACACCTGCCTCCGCCTCCAGAGAGCTGGGATTAAAGGCATGCGCAGCCATACCTGGCTTAACTCTTTCTTTAATCAGCAGAGAAAAAAATGAACCCAATGAAGACTCATAGATGGCCACAGTGTGACCAGCTTTCAAGCTCCTAGCACCCTTTCCCTGAAAGGATGGATGCTAGTTTGGAATTGTGAGTTAAATGAAAGGAATGTCCTCTCCCTGTTTTAGTTGTGGTTCCTCTTACGGTGATAGAACACCATGACCAAAAGCTACCTGGAGACAAGAGGGTTTATATTAACTCATGGTTGGATAGTTCACTAGGAAAAGAAGTCAGGGCAGGAACCTGGAGGCAGGAGCTGAAGCAGATGCCATGGAGGACCTGCTTACTGGCTGGCTAGCTCCTCATAGCTTACTCAGCCTGCTTTCTTATACTACCTAGGACCACCTGCCCATGGACGGCACCACCCACTGTAGACTGGGCCCTCCCACAGTCATTAATCAGGAAAATGCCCCCCGTAGACTTGCTTATAAGCCAATCTGATGGAGACATTTTCTCCATGGAAGTTTTCTCTTCCCAGATGATCCAGGCTTGTATCAAGCTGACAAAGCAAAGTGAAACAAGACAAAAAATAAAAAAATAACAAACAAACAAACAAAGCCAGGCGGTGGTGGCGCACACCTTTAATCCCAGCACTCGGGAGGCAGAGGCAGGTTGATCTTTGTGAGTTCGAGGCCAGCCTGGTCTACAGAGCGAGATCCCGGAAAGGCGTAAAGCTACACAGAGAAACCCTGTCTCGAAAAACCAAAAAACAAAAACAAAACAAACAAACAAACAAGAACCCCACCACAACTAACCAGTCCAGTCTCCTATGTTGCTTTTGTTGGTATATTTAGTCACACCAACAGAATTGAAACCGAAGCACTTCCCAAATATTGGACCAGTCTCGCACTGTCAAAATCAAATCCATTTATTGTTCATGCAAGTATTTCTGTACATGGCTGGATAAGATTTGGTAACATTTTGTTGAAATTTTCCTGTCTGGATTCATGAGGAATTTTTTTAATGCTGTCTAGATCTTTTGGTTGGGATCTTTAGAATATTGGCAGCATACAGAAGTTTTCTGTCTTCGTATTTTCTTGAAGAGATTATGTAGAGTTATGTGAACTCTTATTACTTTTACTTATTTTGTATGTGTCAGCGGTGAATGCCAAGATGTGTGCACAGAGATCAGAAGACAGCTTTCTTAGTTACTTCTCTCCATCCACTGTGTGGTTTCCGGGATTTGAACTTGGGGCACCAGAGTTGGAGGCCAGCACCCTTGCACAGGAGCCAGCTTATCCTCTTACTTGCCTTTATGTGCATATGTTAAAATGTTTTTCTGTCCTTCTCTCTACCAGCTTCAGAGTTTCAAGCCTTTCACTTACTTCTTTGAACTGATATTTGAACATACTGAGAGACAGGAATCTAGTTCTGTCTTCTGCATGCGAGAACCCGACTTCCCCAGCTAAACTTCTTTGAAATGTCTTTTCTCCAGTGTGTGGTTTTGACACTTGGTATTATCAAAAATTAGGTCAGTGTAACTGTATGGGTTTATTGGTTTGGCACTCTAGTTTATTGATTTATACTTTTGTTTTTGTGCCCTTCTGTTTTGGAGACTATACCTCTATAATAATTTTGAGATTGGGTATTTTAATTCCTCCAGCCTTGTTCATTTTGCTCAGGCTTGCGTTGGCCATTTAAAGTCATTTTGCTTCCATATAAATTTTAGAACTTTTCCCCTGATTTCTTTAAGTTTTGAGTTTCCTATATCACTGGAATTTTGATGTGGATTGCATTGACTCTGTAGAGTACTTTTGTGATTTGTCCTTTTTCACATTAATTCTGACGATGCTCATCTGCAAACTTTTTCTCTTCTATGTCTTTACTGTTTATAGTTTCCATTGTAGACATCTTCACATCTTTGTTTTTGTTTGTTTGTTTTTGATCTTTTTTCTTGTTTTTTGTTTTTTGTTTTTTTTTGTAAGACAGGGTTTCTCTGTGTAATAGCTCTGGATCTTGCTTTGTAGATCAGAATGGCCTTAAAACTCAGAGATCTGCTTGCCTCTGTCTCCTGAGTGCTGGGATTAAAGATGGGCGCCACCACCACCTGACCTCCTTGATTAGTTTTATTTTTAGGTATTTTTTGAGGCTATTGTTGATGAACCCCAAATAGCAAAGTAAAGAATCAGATGAAGGAATTCTGTAGTCTCAGGATAAGAAAGCACAGTCCATATATAACTGTTACAGTGGCTAGAATCAGTGTGAGATCCCTTTCAGATGGATTTTAGGGAGAGAGAGAAGAAAGTTAAACATCCTTCAGTGTCTAGGTTAAAGCAGAAGCGGGCATGTCTCTCTTTCAGGGTTGCAGAGAGACAGAAGGACAGGAGACACAGGCACTTTAGAATAGTAACTTTAATCCAGCCGTGGTGGGGCACATCTTTAGTCCCAGCCCTCAGCAGGCTGAGGCAGGTAAACCTCTGTGAGTTGTAGGCCAGCCTGGTCTACATAGCAAGTTACAGGCCAGTCAAAAATACATGATGTGACCCTGTCTCAAACAAAACAATAAAACAAAACAAAATAGTAACTTCTCATAGCTCCCTTAAGAATGTCCCTCCAACACTCCACCCTGACAAAGGAAGAGGACACTGCTGTGAGGGCCAGGCCTTAGGGTAATAGGGCAGTTTTAATCTCTGTTCACAAAACTTGGGTACCAAATGCTTTAACTTACCTAACAAACTTTTGCGCACTCTTAATTACTAGTTAATGATCCCTTTCTGTTTTGTTTTGTTGTTTTTGAGACAGGGTCTCTCTATGTAGCTTTGGAAGATTTGGAACTCACAGATATCCCCCTGCCTCTGCTGTCAGAATGCTGGGATTAAAGGTGTGTGTCACTCCGCCTGGCTTCATGGCCCATTTCATTTTGATTCAGGCAAGGGAGGTAAGTAGAGAGCAGAAAGCTGACAGAATCCTGTTGATATCAGAGAAGTGTGTGCTGATCAGGTAAAAAAGTGAAGTTATGTCTCTCCTGGAGTAAATGTTATGAAGTCTCCCTGGAGCCAGCTGCAGTGATTAAGTCCTTAAAGTCATGGATCTTACCCCAAGAACCCTCTGAAACCACTTCTTTGCCCTCTGACACAAAGACTTTAGAGCTGCCGGGGCGGTGGTGGCACACGCCTTTAATCTCAGCACTTTGGAGGCAGAGGCAGGTGGATCTTCTGTGAGTTGGAGGCCAGCCTGGTCTACAGAGTGAGATCCAGGACAGCTAGGGCTGTTACACAGAGAAACCCTGTTTTGAAAAAAAATAACAAAAAAAAAAAGACTTTAGAGTTACAAGTAAAATCGTGTAAGGGAATCTTCCTTGTTAAAGAGAAAAAGAAAAAAAAACCACTCGCCTGGTACTTCCACCACACCTATGGCCTGGCGATGGAAGTCATCCGTTCCAGGCTGAGGGAGGGGTGCTGCAGCTCAGTCATTCCCCTCTTACCTTTTTATGGTTTGTTTGGTTTATACTGACTGAAGGAGACTTCTAAAAAAATAGGTTACTGTCTAGGGGTTTTGGTCAGGTCCAAAAATTAAAGAATTTAAAAAGCAGAGAAAAGATCAGATACAGCAGGTAGCAATTTTAGACCCAGCAGGCGGCCATGACAGACCCAGCGGGTAGGAATATCTATCAGACACAGCAGGTACCAATGGGTACCAAACTTTGTAAAAGGAAGCCAGCAGAGGAAAATGAAAAAAAAAAAAAATAAAGACTCAGTTCAACCTCAGTGGCAAGAGCAGACTCTTATCAGTTTAGAGGCGGTGTTGGAAGCAGGCAAAAGCACCTTGTCCTAAGTACTGCCATTTTGACTTCAGACTCCATTCTACCTGTAGGGTGAAATAAAGTTCAAGTTCCCAGGGCCTGGGGGAACTGAGAACTTTTCCAATAGCTGACCCACCTCCTAAACTATAGAAATATTCTGCTATGCATCTTTAATTCTCTAAAGTATTATGGCTGTTCCCCACAATTAAAAAAAAATAAAAAACAGCTGGGTGGTGGTGGCGCACGCCTTTAGTCCCAGCACTCGGGAGGCAGAGCCAGGCGGATCTCTGTGAGTTCGAGGCCAGCCTGGTCTACAAAGTGAGTTCCAGGACAGGCGCAAAACTACACAGAGAAGCCCTGTCTCGAAAAACCAAAAAAAAGAAAAAAGTTTAAAAGACAGAGTAAACGAGTGTGAGGGTACTACAGAGGGAAGGGGGGAGTGAAGGGAGGGGCCAAGACGGAGGGAATCCAGAGCCCATCCAGAGAAGGAGGCTTGATGCTGAATTTTCTGTGCCTGATCTGAAAGTCTTTGGCCCCACCTTAAACTCTTTGGACCTTTTTTTTTTGTAGAAGCAGGATTGTTCCTGGAGGAGGGTGTGGATCCCTTTGTGGTGTGCAGTCCAGAGGTCTCTTCCATTTTGGAATACCATGATGGCTAAAGAATTGAGTTGATCAGACTGATGGTGCTGGCGCAAGCCTTTAATTCTGCACTTGGGAGGCAGAGGTTGATCTCTGTGAGTTCAAGGCCAGCCTGGTCTACAGAGTGAGTTCCATGACAGCCAGTGCTACACAGAGAAACCCTGTCTTGAAAAACAAAACAAAACAAGAATTGAGTTGATCGTGAAAGGTATCAAGTTGATCTGAATTTTCTTCAATGCTTCTGAGAATTGATGTAAACACTCCTCCAGCCCTGCTATTCCCATTCCAAGGATGCCCAGAGTTTCAAGACTAGAGACAAGTTGGACAGCTTGTTTTGCTCCTATTATGGTAGGCATCGTGAGGGAGACAGTTGGGGATATAAAGGCAAGAGTACAGGTACCTTTCCAGTTATGGGTAAAGGTACATAGACATTTCTTCTGTTGTGGGGTATTCAGTCCTCAGACATGGGTTTAAGTCAACAGAAAGCCTTTGTTAGTCAGCCAGTGGCTACACTGGGTATTCAGAATCCCAATGTAGTCCCCAGCCTTTCTCCGGGTAAGCTTTTAGGCATACAAGCCATATCCTGGGTTGACATACCTCAGTTAACAAGAACAGTTAGCCAGGAGCAGAACTACAAAAGCCAAAAAGTAAGGTTAGTACATTTAGAGACTTTCCCAGAACTATGGACTTTGATGGGTTAGGTCTTTGTTTTCATTTTGGCAGGTGGTACTGTCTACGTGCTAACTTTTATGGCCTGAATGATACTTCCATCATGGAGTCAGTTGTGCTAAAGTCTCAGGGCCTACTAAGGTCTGGGATCCTGTTTCAGTTCCACAAACTCCTAAGAGCCCTGTCTTTTAGGAAAGACAGGGATATAGTCCAAAAGGGTTATTTGATGGACCTCTCCTTTTCCCAAAAGCTTTCCTTCCTGTTGAGTGTTCCACAGGGAAAACTTGTGTGCCAAAGACAAAGGTTGGCCATAAAAGAGTGGCTTGTTTGGGAACTTTCTTAGGCCATGCCAGTCCCTGTTACTAAATTCTTGCTTGTTCTGTATAATCGGAAAATTCCAGAGCATGCGAAGGGAAGACTATGTCAGCTGACAACGACAGGTATTATGGCCCCTCAACCCATGTATAGACTTGAGCTGGTTTATAATCCCGGACTCAAATGAAGGGAAGTCTGGGTCCTCCTGAAGAAGGGCACTGGTAAACTACCAAAGGTTTTACTGTTGATCTTTCTTTCATCCTTTCCTCAAGGGACATACGGCCATTTACCAAGGTAACTGCATATCGAAGAAAGGTAAAGAACAGGAGCTGGGGAGATGTCTCACTTGGTAAAGTGCTTGCCACTCAAGCATGAAGATGTGGTATGGAAACAGTGTATACATGATCAGGCTCAAGTAGGTCCGAAGGCACAAATACATGAAAAGCTGAGCCAAATGCTCAGATTTCTATTCCTGCTACAATGTCTTCTATCCCTGTCTTAGGGTTTCCATTGCTGTGAAGAAACACCATGACCATGGCAACTCTTATAAAGGAAAAACATTTAATTGAGGTGGCAGCTTACAGTTTCAGAAGTGCAGTCTCTTATCATCATGGCAAGAAGCATGGTGGCATGCAGGCAGACATGGTGCTGGAGAAGAAGCTGCTACATGTTGACTTGAAGGCAACAGGAAGTGGTCTGAGACCTCAAAGTTCACCTCCACAGTGACACATTTCCTCCAACAAGGCCACACCCACTCCAACAAAGCCACACCTCCTAATAGAGCTACTCCCTTTGGGGGCCATTTTCTTTCAAACCACCACAATCATCATGGTGGGACAAGGTGGTGTGCAGGCAGACATGGTGCTGGAGAAGTAGCTGAGAGTTCTACATCTTGCAGACAATAGGAAGTGGTCTGAGATACTGGGTAGTATCTTGAGCATATATAAGACCTCAAAGCCTGCCTCCATAGTGACATACTTCCTCCAACAAGACCACACCTACTCCAATAAGGCCATACCTCTTAATAGTGCCACTCTCTATGAGATTATGGGGACCAATTACATACAAACTACCATATTTCAATCCCTGGCCCCCATAAGCTTGTAACAATATCATAGCACAAAATGCATTTAGTTCAACTTCAAACGTTCCCGTTGTCTATAATAGTCCCAAACTTATTTAAATATCTAACATTCAAAGTCTCTTCTGAAATTCATGTACTCTCTTAACTATAATTACCTGTAAAATCAAAATCAAAAAGGATATACAGGATATACAGGGAAGGGAGCATAGTGAGGAAATGCTGGACCAAAGAAAAACCAAAAATCATATGGACAAACTCCAAACCCTGCATCTCTATGTCTGATGTTAAAGTACTCTTCAGATCACCAGCTCCATTCAGCTTTGTTGACTGCAACATACTTCTCTCTCTTGGGCTGTTCCCACTCCCTGTTAACAGCTTTCCTTAGCAGGTATCCCATGACTCAGGCATCTCTAACATCTCAGGGTCTCCAAGGCAACTCAGGCTTCAACTTCACAGAGCTTCACTCAATGGCTTCCCTAGGCCTCCATGTGGTTACACCCTTGACATGTGCCTGACTTCAGTGGCCATTCCATAACCTGTTTCTTCCATCCTTACCTCTAAAATCAGAACCACGTGGCCAAAGCTGCCAAGTTCTACTGCTAGCTGGGGCTAAAACACAGCCCCTCTTTCAATTACATCTTCACCAATTTCCTGATTTTGATTGTTACCTCTACTGCCTAAGCTTGGCTGTCCTGTAACTAGCTTTGTAGATCAGGCTGACCTCAAACTCAGAGGTCCACCAGCCTCTGCTTTCCATGCTAGGATTAAAGGTGTGCCCCACCAAACTTGGTTCTAAGCTTTTCTCTAATTCCTTTTCACAAGTTGGAAACTTAGGTGGGTGGGATTGTGCCCTGGGGTCACCACTCCCTTTATTCCATTTCTTAATCCATTTATCTCCTTGAACACAGGATTTAGCTGCATTCTACTTCCTGGTCCCCCTCTTCTCAATCTGTATATTTTGCATTTTTATTTGCTCAGCTTGCTCCTTTTCATTATAAACCTTCATTAGAGTTAGCACTAATAACACAGTAGAGTCTATACTAGGCTGTTTTGAGATTTTACCTTCAGGTAGACTCTTTGAATGAGGACAAAAAGCAACCACATTCTTTACCAAAATATCACAAGAATGATCTCTAGATCACATATTAATATTCTTCTCCTCTAACTTCTTGAGAAAGGCTCCTGTAACAATACTTTTTCATGGGGACAGTCATCCCACAAATAATGACATGGAGACTTATTATTAATTATGAAAGCTTGGCCATTAGCTTAGGCTTGTCCCCTCTAACTCTTATAACTTAAATTAACCTGCTTTTATTAATCTACATTCTTTCACATGGCTTAGTTACCTCTCTACTCTGTATCATATGTTTGACCTCTTCAGTGTCTCACTGCTGTAATCTGAGCACCTAGATTCCTCCTCCTCTTCCTCTCTCTCCTCAGAAATCCAACCTATCATCTCCTGCCTGGCTATCAGTCATTAGCTCTTTATTACATCAATCACAGCAATACATCTTCACACAGTGTACAAATATCCCACAACAGGCTCCCACAGTTCATCAACTCATACTCAGCCTCACTGTCTTCCATGCTTCTGCTAGTATGGCCCATTAGGCAGGGCTTAAAGCATTCTACTGATTTCCTAACCTAAAGGACCAAAAGCATGATCAAGCCTATCACAGCAATACCCCAGTCCCTGGTACAAACTTCTATCTTAGTTAGGATTTCTATTGCTGTGAAGAGACACCATGACCACTGCAACTCATATAAAGAGAAAAAGATGTAATTGTCGTGGATTGCTTACACTTCAGAGGTTCAATCCATTATCATAATGGTGGGACATGCGGCATGCAGGCAGACATGGTGCTGGAGAAGTAGCTGAGAGTTCTACATCTTGTAGACAACAGGAAGTGGTCTGAGACACTGGGTGGTATCTTGAGCATATATGAGACCTCAAAGCCCACTTCCACAGAGACACTTTGTCCAATAAGACTACAGTGTGGAGGGACCCCAAAACAGCTTGACCACACAGCTGCCATAACAGGCTTAGAGGCCCAGACACTGCTTCTGGCAGGCAACACCTGGACCCAGGAAAAGCCATCAGCTGACCCCACCCAGGGAGGGCCTTGCATCTAAGGGGAAATACCTGACATTCCAAACATTCCCTATACCCTAGAAAAATGTCAGTCAATCAGGGTCCTGAACCCAGGAAATCCCCTCACCCCAACCTCTGCTATGATTAAAAATAAATAAATAAATAAAATAAAATAAACCCACCTGACCTGAGCTCAGGGCTCTCTGCTCTCACTGCTGTGTTGGACAGAGAGACCAAGCCCCAGAGCTTGAAGGTAATAAAGGCTCTTTGCTTTTACATATGGGATTTGGTCTCTGTGGTGGCCTTTTAGGGGATCCCTGCAATCTGGGCATAACAACAGCTACTCCAACAAGGCCTTATCTCTTAATAGTCCCACTCCCTGTGTGATTATGGGGCCAATTACCTTCAAACTACCACAGTCTCCTAGTATGCACCTGTGGCTTCATGGGGTGTGACCTATGACTGGTTGACTATGGAAGAGAAGAGTAGGGCCTAGCTTACAGATGATTCTGCATGGTGTATGGGACAGATGCAGCACTACAGCCTTTTTCTGGGTCAACCCTAAAGAACAGTGGTGAAGGGATATCTTTGTAGTGGAAAGAACTTTGGGCAAAATACACAGTCACATGTTTTTCTTAGAAGGAAAAAATGGCCAAATGTGTGATTACATAGTGGTTCATGGTGTAGTGGGATATTTAGTAGGATCATTCTATCTATTATAAACATCAGAATGAAATAATTGTTTTACATGTACTTAGGTTTTGAAGAAATTGTTGTGAAAAAAATGGCGATTGTTTCTGTGATGTATAGAGTTCCTTTTCTGAAGGAGTTTTACAGCCTTTGCATGATCTTAGTCACAAGATGGTCTTGACAAACGAGGAAGTTTTGCATTACTGAGTACTGCAAACAGTGCGTAATAAAGGCTGCGATTGCAGAGGTGATGATTGCAGAGGCTGAGATTGCAGATTAGATCAGGGATTCTGGTATGAGGAATTTAGCTCACTCTAAAAATAGCTTTTGTGTAATAGCCAGTAAATAAGCTTGTGAAAGGTTGCTTGGGGTTCAGTCCCTTGAGGCTGTCCCCCCTACTCCTTCAAGGCTTTATTGCATCCTCAAGTGCCTCTCTTCAGTCATCCTGAGTGACCCAGTTTACCAAGATCATAGTCTGCAGCCAGTGGCTTGAGAGGATGATGACTGGACATGGGTGAGAAAGACAATTTGGGGACATACCTCTCCAAATGGACAGAGAGTATGAAGATACCATGTTCCATTAAATGCTCACCCACAGGTAATGCCAGCAGAGAAGGACTTCCATCATCAAGTAGATAGGACAATCTTTTCTGTGGATAGCAGTCAACCTTCACACCCACCCCCCAGACATCCTTGTCATTGCCCAACAGGACCATGAACAATTGATTATGGTGGCAAGGATGAAGGTCATGCTTGGGTTCAACAACACGGATTTCTACTCCCCAAGGCTGAGGTCCAGATTCAGGGAGAAATTGTGTATCAAAGAGTAAAATGGCCAGCAAGATAGCTCATTCAACAAAGGCACTTGCCACCAAACTTGACAACCTGAGTTTGATTGTTACTGGAATTAAAGGTCACAGACTGTGCCCCAACAAGCCATGTTCAGCCACTTGTCCTTACTAAGCTAATTAAAAGAGCCAAATTAATAGTGAAAAGCAAAAAAAAAAAAAAAAAAAAAAAAAAAAAAAAAAAGAGAGAGAGAGAGAGAGAGAGTGACAGAGAGAGAGGAGGAGAGAGAGAGAGAGATTTATTCAACATGGTAACACTGAGATGAGGAACAAAAAGGTCCAGTGACCCACCGCCGAAATCCATTGCCAGGGTCCTGACATGTGGGTAGGGTTTCAATAGAAAGCAAGAGAGATGCGTGACCAAGCAGTCCAGCAAGCCCTGGACGACACCCACCATTGCCTCAGCCTCAGCTCCAGGTTTCTTCAGCAAGGTCATCTGACAAGTTCTAAATCTTTCACCAGGAGACAAGTTCCACCTCTGACTGACACCCCCAGCCCCTTCACCTATTTCCTCTCCCAGTGGGAGATTCCTCAGGTAATTCTAACTTCTTGAGGTCCATTGTTTCAATAGCCTGATAGTCAAAGAGAGAGTAGAAGCCTCTTTAGAATATACTCATTCCTGCCAGACAGGCTGGTCACGTGATATCCAGCACCACACGTAGGAAGAAGAGAACCAACTCCCAGTGTTGTCCTCTGACACCCACATGTACATATTCTGGTAATCCCACCAGTTGGGAATAAGATCACTACCAAGCTTTAATTAAATTCTGGCCAGGAGGGTTGTCTCTGACCAGGTCCATCTCTGTGTTCCCAAGAAATGGGAGTCACACCTGCCTTGCAGAGACTTAAAAAGGAAACCCCACAAGGCTACCATATTTCCCATCAGGTCCAATCAGGGGTAGGTATATATCCTGATGTATTTCCTGCCTATGTATTCCCCCACCTACAACCAATCAGGGGCAGGCATATATCCTGATGTAGTTCCTGCCTGTGAACCTCCCGCCCACATGTGATCAAGCACATCCAGTGCAAACGGGTCCAACAAACTTGTTTAGGAGAGTGAAAACATAAATAGCTGTGGTGATATCGTGTCCCCCAATATATTGTGCACCCTAATAAACTTATCTGGGGTCAGAGAACAGAACAGCCACTAGACAGACATAGAAGCCAAGCATGGTGGCACACATCTTTAATCCCAGGATTTGAGATTTCATGTCTTGCTTGGGAAAAACACATGCCTTTAATCCCAGGAAGTGATGGCAGGAAGCAGAAAGGTATATGGCATGAGAACCGGGAACTAGAGGTCTTTTTAAACTTTTAGGCTTTTAGCAGCAGTTCAGCTGAGATCCATTCGGATGAGAACTCAGAGGCTTCCAGTCTGAGGAAACAGGATCAGCTGAGAAGTTGGCCAGGTGAGGTCAGCTGTGGCTTGTTCTGCTTCTCTGATCTTCCAGCATTCACCCCAATACCTGGCTCTGGGTTTGTTTTTATTAATAAGATCTTTTAAGATTCATCTACAAATAGCCTCCAACATTTAACTTTAGTTCTCTCATATTTTCCACCACCACCACCACTACACACACACACACACACACACACACACACACACACACACACACAAATAAATAAATAAATGTAATAAAACTGTTTTGAAAAATAAGGTGGACTCTCTGGGCTTAGGTTCCGGCTACACAGCTAAATGCACCAAGAAGGTCGGGGTCGCAGGGAAATATGGAGACTGCTATGGTGCCTCCCTCTGGAAAATGGTGATGAAAATTGGAATCAGCCAGCACACCAAGTACACCTTCTCCTTCTGTGGCAAGACCTGTTGGCATCTGACACTGGTGGTTCCTGCATGAAAACAGTGGCTGGCGGGTCCTGAACCTGCAACACTACCTCTGAGGTCACAGTGAAGTCTCCATCAGAAAACTGAAGGAACTGAGAGACCAGAAGTACTGCTGTTTGAGACCACCTAGCCTCTAACAAATGAGTTCATTTACATAACAAAAAAGAAAAATAAGGTGGAAAAACAAAAATTACAACCAGTTTCTACCTCTGGCCTCCACATATGCCCACACAGGCAAGTGTACCCTTAAGCACATACACATACACCGCATACGTACATACACTCATTGCCTAATTAATTAATAAGAAAAAAAAGCCCTGGAATTCAGCCTGGAATCTAGGTTGCCTCTTCTGCTGACACCTTCAAATCCAGGAGTCTTTAAATGCCACTTGTAAGGAAAATTGCCTACAGAGATGTCATGGAAGCTCCAGGTTATCTCCTAGATTACTAAAGCAATCCGTGTCTACCTATGATGACCGGAACCTCCAAGTTTTAACATATTTCTCTCAATCACCAAGTTCTAAATTTTTTTAAAGATTTACTTTTTATTATGTACACAATGTTCTGCCTGCATGTATGCCTGCACACCAGAAGAGGGCACCAGATCTCATTATAGATGGTTGTGAGCTATCATGTGGTTGCTGGGAATTGAACTCAGGACCTCTGGAAGAGCAGCCAGAGTAGCCAGATGTCTCTTAAACTCTGAGACATCTCTCCAGCCCCAAGTTTTAAATTTTTTTTTGTTTGTTTTTTGTTTTTTGTTTTTCGAGACAGGGTTTCTCTGTGTAGCTTTGTGCCTTTCCTGGAACTCACTTGGTAGCCTAGGCTGGCCTTGAACTCACAGAGATCCGCCTGGCTCTGCCTCCCGAGTGCTGGGATTAAAGGCGTGCGCCACCACCGCCCGGCTAAGTTTTAAATTTTTAATCTACTTATTTTATGTGTATGACTGTTTTGTCTGCATGTATGTTTGTGCACCACATGTGTGCCTGGTGGCCATGGAGAACAGAAGAAGGTATCAGATCGATGGAAATGTCTTTCTGTATGCTGTGAATATGTGTTGTTCTGATTGGTTGATAAATAAAGCTGTCTGGCCAATGGTGAGGCAGAATAAGCTTAGGTAGGACATTCTAACTAGAGAGAGAGAGGAGAAAGACAGAGCGGAGGAGATGCTGCCAGCAGCTGCCATGAGATGTACAGATACTGGTAAGCCACGAGCCATGTGGCAAAGTATAGATTTATAGTAATGGGTTAATTTAAGATATAAGAACTAGATAACAAGAAGCCTGCCATGGCCATAGTTTAAAAATAATATTAGCCTGTGTGTGTGTGTGTGTGTGTGTGTGTGTGTGTGTGTGCGTGTGCGTGTGTGTGTTTATTGGGGCTGAGTGGTTGCAGGACCAGGCAGGACGCAGGAAAACTTCTGACTACATCGGATCCCCTTGGAACTGGAGTTACAGACAGTTATGAGCTACCATGCAAGTGCTGGGAATTAAACCCAGGTCCTTTGGAAGAGCAACCAGGGTTCTTAATCACTGACCTATCTCTCCACTCCCAACTATCAGTTTTGATCACACAACTCATTTATAACCTTTTAGTGTAAAGCGTACTCTTTGATGAACAGAAAATAAATGGGTAGGGGGAAATCTTAGCAACTTTCAGAGATGTGACTTAACAGCCACAAAAGTACTATTTACGCCTACGGAGAAAAGATGAAAAGCTCATTGGAGATACCCATACACACACTCATACATGCACCTTTTGCTAAAATTTATATTGTAATCTTCATGCTGGCTTGTCCTGGAACTGTTTTCTGCAACAAAACCAAAAATACCAGTTTATCTGAGTGAGGTGCTGGTGATTATAGCTGTGCCTGCATCACAGTCACTGTGTGGTCAGGACCCTTGCCGAATGGAGATGAGGAACCTGCCTGACTCCATTTTGAAGGCAGAAGCCATCATGCTGTATTTTTAAAAATATGTTTTATTTACTGGGACAGTTGAATTGCTTTCTGTTTTCTGGAACCTGACCTTCCCCAACCTGTTGTGGAATAATCTTTTTGTACACTGTGAAGATGTGTCTTTGCCAAGGTGCCTTCTTACTGGTTTAATAAAAAGCTAAAGAGCCATTAGCTAGGCAGGAGGTATAGGCAGAACACAAAGGATACTGGAAAGAAAAAAGGTGGGATCACCGGGAGACACAGAGGGAGCAAGACATGCTGGAGGACAAGTGAAGCCATGAGCCATGTGGCAAAAAAAGATTAATAGAAATGGGTTAATTTAGCCAGGTGGTGGTGGTGCATGCCTTTAATCCCAGCACTCGGGAGGCATAGGCAGGTGGATCTCTGTGAATTTGAGGCCAGCCTGCACTACAGAGTGAGTTCCAGGAAAGACTCCAAAGATACACAGAGAAACTCTATCTCAAAAAAAAAAACAAAACAAAAACAAAAACAAAAAAAGAAATGGGTTAATTTAAGTTGTAAGACCTAGTTAATAACAAGCCCAAGCTATGGCCAATCTTTTATAATTAATAATAAGTCTCTGTGATATCAACAAACCAGACAAACCAATTTAAAAAATATGACACGCCGGGCGGTGGTGGCGCACGCCTTTAATCCCAGCACTCGGGAGGCAGAGCCAGGCGGATCTCTGTGAGTTCGAGGCCAGCCTGGACTACCAAGTGAGTTCCAGGAAAGGCGCAAAGCTACACAGAGAAACCCTGTCTCGAAAAACCAAAAAAAAAAAAAAAAAAAAAAAAAAAAAAAAAAATATGACACAAAACTAAACAAAGGATTCTCTATAGCGGAAACTCAAATGTCTGAGAAACACTAAAAGAAATGCTCAATATTCATAGCCATCAGGGAAATGCAAATCAGAATTACTTTAAGATTCCATCTCGGCCGGGCGGTGGTGGCGCACGCCTTTAATCCCAGCACTCGGGAGGCAGAGCCAGGCGGATCTCTGTGAGTTCAAGGCCAGCCTGGGCTACCGAGTGAGTTCCAGGAAAAGGCGCAAAGCTTCACAGAGAAACCCTGTCTCGAAAAACCAAAAAAAAAAAAAAAAAAAAAGATTCCATCTTGCACCTGTCACAATGGCTAAGGTCAATAACACAGTGACAGCTCATGCTAGCAAGGATGTGGAGCAAGGGGAACACTCCTCCATTTCTAGTGGGAGTGCAAACTCTTACAGCCATAATGGAAATCAATATGGCAATTCCTCAGAAATTGGGAATCAATCTACCTCAAGATCCAGCTATACCACTCTTGAACATATACCCAAAGGACACTCCATCCTACCACAAGGACTCATGCTCAACTATGTTCATAGGGGCTTTATTCATAATAGCCAGAAACTGGAAACAACCTAGATGTCCCTCAACAGAAGAATGAATAAAGAAAATGTATTACATTTACACAATGGAGTACTACTCAGCTACAAAAAAGCAATGACATCATGAAATTTGCAGGCAAATGGATGGAACTAGAAAAAAATCATCCAGAATATGAGGTAACCAAGACTCAGAAAGACAAACATGGTATGTACTCACTTATAAGGCGATAACAGCTGTAAAGTAAAGGATAATCCACACAAATCCTGGAGGCGAAGTAACAAGGAGGACTGTGTGTATGTGTATCTCCATGGGAAGGGGAAATAGAATAAATGTCATGGGTGGACTGGGGTGGGTAGGGATGGAAACAGGAGGGATCAGGTTGAGAGGGAGGTATGGAGGAAGAGAGTATCTGGAGAGATGCCTCGAATTGTTGGGCATCTGGGGAGTGAGGGATGCAGAAACCTAGTGAAGTGGTAACTTCCTGGAATCTATGAGGGTGACCCTAGTGAGGATTCCTAGTACTGGAGGATATGGAGCCTGAAAGAAACATTTTCTGTGGTGGGACTGGGCATCAATCCAACCATAAAACCTTTGACCTACAAGCTATCCTCCCTGCAAGATGCACTGGTGACTCAGAGCTTGTGGGAGTGGTCAACCAATGACTGGTCTAATTTGAGACCCATGCCATAAGAGGGATCCTATGCCTGACACTGCCTGGATGGCTGGAGACTGGAAGCTGGATATCCCAGAGACATAAGGTAGAACCAAACATAACTGCAAAAGAAAAAGAAAAGAAAAGAAAAGAAAAGAAAGAAAGAAAGAAAGAAAGAAAGAAAGAAAGAAAGAAAGAAAGAAAGAAAGAAAGGAAGGAAGGAAGAAAGAAAGAAAAGCCAGCAACAAAATGATTCCTAACAATATTCTGCTATACTCATAGATCAGTGCCCAGCCCAATGGTCATCACAGATGCAGAGATCCACAGCCAAACATTAGGTTGAGCTCAGGGAGCCCTGTGGAAGATGGAGAGGAAGGATTGTAGGAGCCAGAATGCTCAAGGACACCAGGAGAGCAGAGTCCATTGAATCAACTAAGCAGGGCTCATAGGGGCTCACAGAGACTGAAGCATCAATCATGGAGCCTACACGGATCTGCACTAGGTCCTCTGTATTTGTGTTATGGTTATTTAGCTTGGGGATTTTGTGGGACTCCTCACAGTGGGAGTGGGGGTGTCTCTGACTCTTTTGCCTGCTCTTGGGACCCTTTTCCTCCTCCTGGGTTGGTCAGCCTTGATATGAGGGTTTGTGCCTAGGCTTATTGCATCTTGTTATGCCATGTTCAGTTGATATCACTGGGAGGCCTGCTCTTTTCTGAAGGGAAACGGAGGAGCAGTGGATTCCGGGGGAAAGGAGAGGTATGTGTGTAGGAGCACCGGGAGGAGTGGAGGGAGCAGAAACTGTGGTTGGGATGTATAAAATGATATAGCAACTTGGAAAATTGTTTGGCTGCTTCTTATGTATTTGCTATGCTACCAGCCAATCACGGTCCACATTTACCCCCAGAGAACTGGGAACTCACAGCCCTAAATACTTGTAAGTCTTCCTAGCGGTGTCATTTGTACTAAATTCATGACTTCTTAAATAGTTTAGCAGATGTTTAATTACATTTACAGCAGCCTGTACTAGTCAGCGCTCTCTAAAGGAACAGAGCTGACAAAATAAATGCATTAGACTGGCTTACAGAACATAGTCTGGGTAGTCCAACAATGGCTGACTCACAACAGAAACGCTGCAAATCTGATAGTTCCGTCTGTGAAGCTGGATGTCTCAGCAGTTCCAATCTGCTGCTGGAGTTCTTGGGAGCTCCTGGTCTTCAGCCTACAAAGGAATTCCCAAGAAGTTGGATTTTATATTAGCTGCAGCAAGAGGATAGGCAAATTTGTGAGGGAGAGTAAGGTAAACAGGCCAAGAGGAGAGTTTTCTTCTTGTGGTCTTTTATGATGACTGCTACCAGCTGTAGGCTAGATTTAGGGCAGGTCTTCCTGATTCAGATATTCTGATTAAGAAAATCCCTCACGTGTTGGGGATTTAGCTCAGAGGTAGAGCGCTTGCCTAGCAAGCACAAGGCCCTGGGTTCAGTCCTCAGGTCTGAAAAAAAAAAGAAAGAAAAAAGAAAATCCCTCACAGGAGTGTCCAGCAGCTTGGGTTTTAGTTGACTCCAGGTGTAGTCAAGTGGACAACCAAGATTAGCCATCAAACAACCCAAAGTAACAAACAACTATTGAGACATGTAACAACTTATGTACATAGCCCCATTATAGCAAAATAACAATGATAAGGTTCTTGGTGGATTCCAGGGTTATGGGGTAGAGAGCGGAGTGTGTGTGAAAATACATGGGATCATGTGCATTTCTGTGTGGCCCTGCAACATTCCCAATGCTGACTGTGGAGGTGGCACATGAATAACTTGTGCAATCCACAGACTCTGCTTAAAGGTAAAGGAATTTGTTAGGGAGGAAGACTCACTATAGCACAGGAGATTTATCATAGGGTCCTGGAAGTCCAAGACACAGTCCAAAACTGTTCTTCTGCCTGGGTCCATCTCAGCATCCAAAGCCCATGAGGGAGCAAAGAGAGTGGCATACATGTGTCTCAGGTCTTAAGGGTGGCCCTGAGCCATGCCCCAGGGGCAGATACTTCAAGGTCATAGTTAGGTAGGACAGTTACCTGCTACATCTCGAGGGGTGGTGCTTCAAGGTCATAGATAGAATAGGTATTCACTATGCATGAACCTGCACATGTAAAATGTTCACAGCCACACACATTCATGAGTGCTTGTAAAAGCTGATGAAGCCTGGCTATGACCTGCAGGTGCAAAGGTGAAGGACTGACTTCTTTATCTGGACAACTTCATCACACAGAATTAGATATCAGCACTAGAAGAAGTGGGACAAATGACATATAAGGAATTTTTTCATACCATCTCCCCAACTTCTCTGTAAATCCACCATTATTCCAAATAAAAGGTATCTATCTTTTAGAAAAGGGCCAGGCTGGAAAGTTGGCTCTGCCATTAATAGCATATACTGCTCTTCCAGAGGACACAAGTTCAGATCTAGCACCCAATTCAGTCTGCTCACAACTGCCTCTAACATCAGCTCCAGTGAGTCCAAAGCCCTCTTCTGACATACTCATACACAGGTACACATAATTAGAAACACTTTTCAAAGCAAAGTCTGTTTTGTTGTTTTGAAGCAGCATCTCAGTACAGTGTTGTGGCTGGTCCAGGGCTCTCTATATAGACCAGGCCAGCCTCAAACTCACATAGATCTGACTACTTCTGCCTCCCAAGCACTGGGAATAATGGTATACATTATCACACGACACTTGGCAAAAACAAAGATTTTTTAGTTAATTTGGCTAGGGGTTTGTCTATCTTGTTGATTTTTTCAAAGAACCAACTCTTTGTTTCATTGATTCTTTGTATTGTTCTCTTGGTTTCTATTTCACTGATTTCAGCCCTCAATTTGATTATTCCTCCTGGGTGAGTTTGTTAAGATTTTTTAAATGTAATATATTATCACAAACTTGACAGCATGGCTGAGAGAATCCATGGAGATAAGATGAAGCAATACTCTATGTCTCTATAATTTCATCTTGTTTTATCTGCAGTGGAAATATACATGTTCAACTACACAACTCTAGAATGCTCATGGCTTTATAATAATAGTTCAAATGCTAATTAGCAGAATGAATTTACACAATGCTATCCTATGAACAGTAGCATGAACAAACTGTAACACACAACAACGCAAATGAACTGTACAGATATTGTTGAATCAAAGCAGCCAGGCTCAAATAGTATCGTATTAAAGTCTGGGCTTCTCTATTTCATTTACATATAGCTTGAAGATGTGCATAACCATTTATGGTGACAGTCAGAAAAGTAGCAACTCAATGGAAATAATGAAGTTGGGGCATGGGGAGGTTTCTAGGACAATGTCTCACTTCCTTATCAGAGAGGTATTTAAACAGCCATGTTCATTCAAGCTGTAATTTTAAGACATGCCAATTTTATACTATGTAGGTATATTTTAATTTTAAAGCTGCCCAAAAGAAGATTGGGCTTTGAAAGTGAGCTTTAAAGGTACTGGCAGGTTAACTGCATTGAGCACATCCAATCTTTCTTAGTCAATACCCCTTCCTTGCCATCCTTAAGATGTGGCATGAAGGGCTGGAAAGATGGCTCAGCGGTTAAGAGCACTGGCTGCTGTTCCAGAGGTTCT
Organism: Peromyscus californicus insignis; assembly: GCF_007827085.1. Lineage (NCBI taxonomy): Eukaryota > Metazoa > Chordata > Mammalia > Rodentia > Cricetidae > Peromyscus > Peromyscus californicus. The sequence continues at coordinate 71,972,865 of NW_026294413.1, read as the reverse complement.
GAGTTCAATTCCCAGTCAACCACATGGTGACTCACAACCATCCATAATAGAATTTGGTGCCCTCTTCTGGCACGCAGGTGTACATGTGGAGCACTCATACATAAAATATTTTTTAAAATGTGGTGCCAGGCAGTGGTGGCGCATGCTTTTAATCCCAGCACTTAGGAGGAAGAGGCAGGCAGATCTCAATGAGTTCAAGGCCAGTCTGGTCTACAAAGTGAGTTTCAGGACAGCCAGGACTGTTACCCTGTCTTAAAAAAAAAAAAAGATTTCTGGCATTAAAATGTGGCACGCATTACTGAGGATTTTCTTGGAAGCTGGTATTAATATCACGAACTATTATCATGAAAGCAAGAGCTGTAAAACTCATCTCTATACACCTCTTCTAGTTTAGAGTGTGTGGGAAGGCATAATAAACAAGAACAAAACATAATAATGTGGATTAGGAAAAAGACGGGGCTGGAGAGATGGCTCAATGGTTAAGAGTATTTGTTACTCTTGCCAAGGACCCAGAACTCACCAGGTGGCTCACAGCAACCTGCAACTCCAGGATATCTGGTAGTCTCTTGGCCTCCCTTGGTACTAGGGATGCACATGGTACACATGCATGCATACATACATACATACATACATACATACATACATACATACATACTAGTACTCACACATACACATAAAATAAGTCTAATTGGCCCTCATTAAGAATACAGGCTCCCTGGTGCACTCCTTTAATCCCAGCACTCCGGAGGCAGAGGCAGGTAGATCTCTGAGTTCAAGGTCAGCCTGGTCTACCGAGCAAGTTCTAGGACAGCCAAGGATGAAAAAGAATAGACTCCCTGGAAAATTGAAATACAGATCACAAACAGAAGAGGAACCAAAGGTGCATGAACAAGGGAAGCGCAGGACAAGAGAGAAGAAGGAGTCTAGTGTAAAGGGTACAGGAAAAGGCAAGGAGCATTTGGTAGAGGTTGGACAGACAACCAGGACAACACCAATCCTGGCTGTGTGGGCTGTTTTGTTACTATCCTAAAAGTAGAGCCAGAGTGGTTTTAAAGAACTTCTGTGATTATGTTTTGAAGACTGATACAGACATTGTCTGAACATAATTATAAAGGAGCCAAGTGCCTATGAGTAGGCATGCCAGAAGCAAGGTAGTGTGGTAGCTTTGACAACAGTGATGGCAAAAGATGGAGAGAAGGTAATGAACCAGGAGCTATAATACAATGTGTCAATCTCAGATCAAAGCAAATGTTCTGGTCTATGTTATTAGACATAGACACAGAAAGACATTGTACTGACCTTAGCTATTACTGTTTGCCTAGCTAATGAGAAAAGATCCAGGCAGTAGTGGGACACACCTTTAATCTCAGCCCTTGGGAGGCAGAGGAAGGAGGATCTCTAAGTTCAAGAGACAGGTCAAAGTCAGCCTGGTTTCCAAAGCAAGTTCCAGGAAAGCCAGGACCATTACACAGAAAAACTGTGTCTCAAAAAAACAAACAAGAAGCCGGGCAGTGGTGGCCTTTAATCCCAGGACTCGGGAGGCAGAGGCAGGCAGATCTCTATGAGTTCAAGGCCAGCCTGAGCTACAGAGTGAGTTCCAGGAAAGGCGCAAAGCTACACAGAGAAACCCTGTGTGGGGGGGGACCCGAAAGGGAAAAAAAAGAGATATAAGTTTTGTAACCATATGTGTGTATGACTTATGCTAAAACTGTAAGTAAATGGTTGCAATTCTGTGGGTTTGGTCCAGGGTTTCAACATCCACAATGTAAGTAAATTTGTTGCAACAATTCTGGGGAAAGATGTCCTGACTACCTAGGGAGTTGGACAATACCTTGAGCTGCTTAGGACAGCTCTAATGGCTGAAACTGCAAGGAGACAATTCAGCGCTAGAAGGTGAGGTATCCTGGACACCGCGAGCTGCTCAGAACAACAGCTCTGCCCTGAAGGTGTCCCGGACACCTGGAGCTGTTTAGCACAGCTCTGATGGCTGGAACTACAAAGAAACAGCTCAACTCTGGAAGGGAAATTTTTCTGACTTCTTGGGAAAGTCAGGCCTGGAACTGCTTCAGCAGGAAAGGGTATCCTGACTGCTTAGCAAAGTCAGGATATACCTGGTGTGATGGGAGATGGTCTCCTCTCCTGGAGAGCTGCTACAGCTGAACTTTGCTCAGCCCCCACTTAAGGGGGCTTCTTAGCAAAGCTCTGCTTCTCCAGCCTAAGATGTTGCTTCTTTGGCTTCACTCTGCAAAAGGGGAAGCCCCTGCAGAAACGTAGGAATCTCCTCTGGCTCAGGAGGAAAGTGTTACTTTTTCAGCTCTCTCTTGCTCTGTCCCCTGAGGGACGTCTTAGCAAAGATGTTCAGCTACTCCTTGCTCTGCTCTTTCAGCTCTCCCTTGTTTTGTCCACTGAGGGACATCTCAGTAAAGATCTTCTCTATGCCAGTGAATGAAGATCTTCACACTCTAAACTCTTTTGAGAAAGAGATTTATTTGGGAAGGAGTCCAGGAGAGTAACTGGGTAGGGAGAACATTTTTTTTTTAACTGACCAGGCAGGGCAGTTTACACAGGATGTCTTGGGGGTGGATTCAACCAGGGGTTGACTTGGGGCCCAGGGTTCTACTGTCCTGCTCTGTGATTGGTTGGTTCCACAAGTCAGTTGGCCAGGGGCAGAGATGGCTCTGATCTGACTGAGCCAAACTTTCTTTTTGCCTTGATTTGAGCCATCTTTCCCTAGTTCTGGGCTCCAGGGTCAGGGTGGGTTTCTTTAGCCAGCCCCTTGTCCCTATAAAAACTATTCTGAAGCTGCTAAAAATCAACTATTGACCAAGAAGAGAACTGAGAATTGCCGTAAGTGCTAAGAAAAATGGGAGAAACGAGGGTATGGAAGTGCCAATGAGGAGTGATACTAAAGAGTCTGATAGACTCCCTGGCGAATTGCAGGTAGGATGCTGTTCCCCAAGACCTATGGAGATAGAGGGCAAAATAAGCTGTGGTTTACATGAAGACTGCAGGCTCCTCAGGACAAAGTTAGGACTCAGATGAAGAATAGTTAATGGAACAGAAGTTAGGGCGAGATGACTCAGTACAGGTGCTTGCCATGATGTCTAATGATACGAGTTCAACTCCTGGGACTCACATGGTGGAAACAAAGGCCAGCACAAATTGTCCTCTGACCTCCACATGAAGCTATGGAACATGTGCACATGCACCCATGTGCACACACACACACACACACATACAATGAATAAATGTAACAATAACAAAAAAACAAAAAACAAAACCCAGAAAGCACCAGGAAATTCACTGAGTTCATGCCTGAGTCACACTCTGAGGGAGAGAAGTAGGAAGACTATTCCCAGATGGAACAGAAGAGCAGTGAGGGTGTTCTAGACATGGGGATGCTGCTAGATCTCCCCTGATGAAAGAGAGTCTACCAAGGGTTGTACCTCCTGGAGCTAAAGGCAAAGCACTACACAAAAAACCGAAACTAGTCCAAGACGGGAGGTCTGATAAGGCAGAGCTGCTTCTGCAACATAAAAGCAGCAAGTGGGGTGGTGGTGGCGCATGCCTTTGTTCCCAGCACTCAGGAGGCAGAGCCATGCAGATCTCTGAGTTCAAGGCCAGCCTGGGTTACAGAGTGAGACACAGGGCAGGCACCAAAACTACACAGAGAAACCCTGTCTGGGGGTGGAGGCGGCGGGGAGAGAACCATATTAGATTTTTAGGCCAGGCGGTAGTGGCGCATGCCTTTAGTCCCAGCATTTGGGAGGCAGAGCCAAGTGGATCTCTGAGTTCGAGGCCAGCCTGGGTTACAGAAGATACAGGACAGGCACCAAAGCTACACAGAAAAATCCTGTGGGGGGAAAGGGGGGAGGCTCCTATGGGCTGGAGAGATGGCTTAGTGGTTGGGAGCACCGACTGCTCTTCCAGAGGACCTGGGTTCAACTCCCAGCACCCACATGTCAACTAAAACTGTAACTCCAAGATCTGACCCACTCCCCCAGACATACTTGTAGGCAAAACACTAATGTACGTAAAATAAGGAAAAAAAAAAAAAAAAAAAAAAAAGGCAGCAAGTGTTCAGGTACCCAAACCCTCCTGAAGCCTGCAGGGTGAACATCCAGTCACAGACTCTAATGCTAACACTAAGGCCTGGGTAAGACAGACTGGCAGTTGGGTCCGGCTGACTAGTTATGCCACCTGATGCAAATAAGCCCTCTGGTTGAGACAGTCTAAGACAGTCAAGAAAGCTTTGGTACACTGATACGTATGCCTTTATTGCATGAACAAATTGCACAGACATGTCAGACTTCATAGTCCATAGATTCCTAAGCTTTGATGGGAACATTTAAAGCTTTTAACCAAGTAGTAAGTAACACAGAAATAGATGGCATTGAGTCATTAAATCTGACAAGCAGATTCACAGGTTTGCCATCTTGAGGGAATAGGGAAGTGGAAAGCTGATGTGGCTCATTTGTGCCTTGTGTAGGCTTGTAGACGACATTCTGTTGGTGAGCCATCACATTAGTAGGTGCCTTTGAAGACACACTGCAGGAAGTATGGTGGTATTTTATTTGTACTGAAATATGATTTTAATTGTATGTTAATAAAGTTGCCCGGGGATCAGAGCTATTAGCAAGCCATAGGAAAGTTGGGCGGTGGTGGCGCACGCCTTTAATCCCAGCACTTGGTAGGCAGAGCCAGGCGGATCTCTGTGTGTTCAAGGATACAGCAAGCATTGGAGACACACACCTTTAATCTCAATACCAACCATAGAAGACCTGGAAGTCTCTACAGACAGGCAGTGACGAGGCAGTCATGTGTTTGGTTTTACAACCAATGAGAAGGCAGAACAGAAAGACTATATAAAGACAAACACACAGGAAGTAGCTCTCTTTCGGAGAGGTCTCTTGGCTGAAGAGGCTAGCTGCAGCAGGTGGTAAGGCTCTTAGCTCTGATTACTTGGCTTTCTTCTTTGCATTGGTTCTGTGTTTCTTATTTAATAAGACGGTTGGTTACATCTACAAGGAAGTAAGGCTGAAACCAGTTTCCAAAGCACTCACTTCCTTATGAGTCAACCTGGAGCCACTGTATCAGAAACAGCCTGGGTGCTGGGATGAGGGTATATAAGGCTTTCCCCATTACTGAATAAACGAGTCTGCCTTTTATGTTGACTCCACACCTCTGCACACACACACACCTGTCCAGCAACAACACATCACTTTGTGTGATGTATGTGGATGAGTGCATGTACCATGGCGCACATAAAGAGGTGAGAAGACAACTCCAGTCAGCTCTCTCCTTGCACCTTTATATAGGTCCCAGGAATCAAACTCAGGCCATCAGGTGTGCAGGGCAAGTGTTTTGGGACATGTTTTTCAGATTACACCAGTGACATGCAGGAAGTTCATCAAGGCTATGCCGGTATCAAGGACTAGCAGAAAGTTAAGTATAATAACCAATACAGAAATAGTTTTAAGAAAGGTGATGGAAGGTAAGAGATACTGTTCTTTTATTCCTGAAGCAAAACCTACTATATTATAGAATTTTCCTGTTTTTGAAGACAGCCATGGCTATCCTGGAAATCACTGTGTAGACCTGGCTGGCCTTGAAAGCAGAGATCGCCTGCCTCTGCTTCCCAAGTGCTGGGATTAACCACCACCGAGCGAATTTAGCTCTTAAAACCAGCATTTCCCAGTAACATACTGGGTCCATGAAATAATCATAATCCTGAGGTAGAGAGAAAGATGTGGATGTTTCCTGGAGGCTTCAGTTATAGTCGGAAAACCATTGCATTCAGACACCATTTTTTCTTTTAAAGCTGAAAAATTCATGGGCACTCAGGCATGGTGGAGAATGCCTTTTTAAAATGCCAGCATGGGCTGGGCGGTGGTGATGCATACTTTAATCACAGCCCTGAGGAGGCAAAGGCAATTAGATCTCTGTGAGTTTAAGACCACCTTGGTCTACAGAGTGAGTACCAGGACAGCCAGGGCTGTTACATAGAGAAACCCTGTCTCAAAAACCCAAAATCGAGCACTGGTGTATCCAAGTTCCTACGACACACAGGGTAACACCCACGAGCAAGTCAGACCATAGATTAAAATTCTGACTTCGACTTAATCAACTCTGAGACTTTGAACAAAGTGTCTAATTTATCTGCAACTTTGAAATTGAGTTGCTTAGTTAGCACTGTTTCCCCCGTTGCTTCAGGGATAGCTAGCTGCATAAGGTCTATGGTAAGTGGCAGGTCGAAAAGTGGTCAATATAAGAAATAGTCCAAGAACAAAAACTAAATAGTATAGGCCTATTCTGTAAAAGACATGGCATACTTAAAGGTGTGAGCAGCACGGGACATCTCATGCTGCAGATGCACCTGTCCCCAGACGCACTCTTCTAGGGTTCAGGGCCTAGGAAACTATCACAAACTAGAGTCACGAAGTTATCTTTGGAGATACCATGTTTGCACTGTCTGGATTAACCAACACTTGTCCAGGAACATCACAGTAGTTACTGTTACCATGAAGTAAATATACACAACTTAAAAACTGATTCAGTCACACTAACACATTTCAAAATTCATTTGTTCCACTGTCACAATATTCCTTCAGGTCTCAAGAGAAGTGAGCGAGCCAGGTGGTGGAGGCGCACACATTTAATCCCAGCACGCGGGAGGCAGAGCCAGGTGGATCTCGTGAGTTCGAGGCCAGCCTGGCCTACAGTGTGAGATCTAGGACAGGCATCAAAACTACAGAGAAACCCTATCTCGGGGGTGGGGGTGGGAGTGTTGAGCAGGCCAGGCAGTGGTGGCACACACCTTTAGTCCTAGCAGAGCCAGGCAGATCTCTGAGTTCAAGGCCAACCTGGTCTACAGAGTGACTTCCAGGACAGCCAAGGCTACACAGAGAAACCATGTCTTGAAAAATCAAGTGATTGCTTTCTATACTGTATTAAATATTTACTGACTACGAGGCAGACTAATATACTATGCTTTTACCAGCCTTTAACTGACTTTGTTAAATTTTATTTCTCTATAGTTCAACTAGCTAAACAAATACATATTTTTTAAGAAATCCTAACATCAGGGCCAGGAAGATGGTTAAATGTAGGAAAAAGTGCTTGCAATAAATGCCTGATAAAACTGAGTTCAATCTGTAGAACTGATGGAGAACTCACTTCAGTAATTCTCCCATGATTGCCAAATGCTCAAACATGCCACTCACCAGTAAACAAAATTCCAAACACAACACTAGTACTTTAAGCATAGCTTGACCTCACTACTGTTATCAACAGTGGTCTTTTTTATGCCATGGCTCACTTAACAATTCCTAATAATTCTCCTTCCATTATATCCTTTCCAGTTCACAATCATTTTAACTTATCCAGTTCTCTGTAAAAACTGAAAATGAGACAGAAATGAACAAAATCTTAGAACTTTTAGTCTCATGATGTTCTCCAAATGGAAATCTAGTGATAACCACCTTTTGAGCATTTTAACTTGACAAATTTCAGTCTTCTCATTTCACTGATACCAGTAGTCAAGTATCCATAACCAACAGGTCCAAAGAATGGTCTCCAAAATATAAAACTATGCATTATCAGCAATTTGACAGCAGCTTAGTGCCAGTGTGCAAGTGGCAGGCATGAAGCCCTTGGTTAAAGTCTTAAGGTACAAGAAACTCTTTTCTATTTTGCCTAACTTAATGATAGACTTCTATAACCCCAATGTAGCAAGAATCTTAAAAATTCTTAATAAAATCAAACCTGAGTCAGGTACTGGGGTGAACGCTGAATGATCAGAGAAGCAGAACAAGCTACAGTAACCGCACCTTGCCAATTCTTCAGCTAATCCTGTTTCCTCAGACTGGATGCCTCTCAGCTGAACTGTGCTGCTCAAAAGCCTAAAAGCTTAACCAGCCAAAAGCTGCTAGTTTCTGGTCTCCAAGCCTTATTTACAAACCTTTCTACTTTCTGCCATCACTCCCTGGGATTAAAGGCATGAGTCACCATGCCTGGTTGTTTCTAGTGTGGCTTTAAACTCACAAAGATCCAGATGGATCTCTGACTCCCAAGTGATAGGATTAAAGGCGTGTATGCCACCATTTTCTGGCCTCTATATCTAGTGACTGTTCTGTTCTCTGACCCCAGATTAGTTTATTAGGGTGCACAATATTTTGGGGAACACAATACCATCACATCCCAATACTTGGTATGTAAAAGCAAGAAGATTGAAGTCATCCTCAAATGACATGGTGAATCAAGGCATGGCTTGGACTACATTGTTTTAATCCTGATGTTAAAATTATCCCAAATTCCCTTTAATTATGCGATTCAAGCTCCAACCCCTGCCCTGACACCATCATGCCCACTGGTCTGCCACATGCCTTTCTAAGGTCCAGGTTGAAAAATGGACCTAGAGGAGCCGGAGATGGCTCAGCAGTTAAGAGCATTGGCTGGTCTTCCAGAGGAACCTGGTTCTATTCCTAGCACCAACATAGTGGCTCAAAACTATCTAAAATTCCAGTTCCATGCGATCCAACACCCAATGCACATAAAAGTTTTTAAATTAAAATAAACCTGCCATCTGATCCAAGTCTTAATACCATTTACCTCCTTCAAACGAACTAGGCTAGTGAGAGGACTTGACTCAGGGTGAGGGCTAGGAGAGCACTCCTGTAGAGTACTGCTGGGTGCCACACAACCACTGGAACTCTATGGGGATGACGCCCTCTTCTGGCCTCCGTAAGCCACCTGTACTGCACATGCGTGTACAAATAACCCAGGTTCATTTAATCAGATTCATGTTTACTATGCTAGGCCTAGGACTCTTGAACGCCAAACAGTCTATCTAGGTTGCTGAGGCCTAGCATATGCAATGTTCCTATTAAGATTAGGGAGGGATATACACTGATACTGCTAGTGATAAATGAAGAGTAGGCCCACTCTATTACATCTCAGATTTTCTACGTGCATTCTTGGGGGAATTATACAATCACCTGAAAATACAATAACCAGTACCAGAAATATAAACTAATAACTACTAACTAATAAGACAGCTAACAGCACATTTAAACATTTTTATTTATTACCACCTTGGGCCTGATACCTTCTAAACACCTAGCTGATTACTCAGAATAGTTAAATGTATAAAGAGTTCATATTAAAACCCAAGACCATGCCAAGATTATTGGAGGGAGACCGATAAATAAAAGCCATTGTGTATTATGTGCACTGGGATATAAGGGTAGACCCTAGCTCAGCCTCCACTTTCTACTAAGTTTTTATCATTTGTTACATAAAAGGGAGAAACGTTTGTCCACAGTGCACAGGATGAAAACACAAGCTTGCACTGTCTGTTATACAGAATGACATCTTTTTGGGAAATACAAAGTCTGTGTTCATAAAAGAACCAGATTTTTCTTAGACCTATGCAGAAAAATAACAAGAGTAAAAATCACAAATAAACTGGGTGTCAGGACCAAACATGTAACACAAGCCTCCAAGCCTGTTCCTACCTTTAGCCTTAGTCTAATCTACCAAGGGGGTAAAAGCTAAGAGTACCTCGTATGGATAATTATAGCCCTCATTATATTCTCAGTTCTCTGGAAAGCAAATGCTAATATAAAGGAGTGAAGATAAATACTTTTCTATTTTCAGTAACTGAGGCACAGGCCAGGAATCCAATAAAAAATAAGTCAGGCTTCTAAATAGTAACTGAAACCACTCCATGTCAAAATTATTTAAAATTAACACTCATATCGAAAGGATTTTTATTTGTATATATTGGTATGCATGATTATGATGCCCAAGAAAATTGTATTCAATAAAACCTAAGATTTGTGGTCGATTTAAAAAAAAAAAAAAAGCAAATAACTGTAATAAAAAAATCTTTTTCCTTCAAATTCCTGGTTTAATAAGGAATTGTTTATTTTGAGAAAAAGATCCCAAACATCAGGCTGTTCACAAAAATAACCCATGGTATTAACTTTAGAAAACAAATATTAAGACTATTACACTATTTTCCTGTAAGATGCATTTGACATGCCAACTCTCATTCACAAAAATACATGGTTACATTCGTGTTGAACAGCCCCACTCATGTGAGGGAAACACACACCTATAATGCAAAGCTGCTCTCAGGGTTACAAGTAAATGAGATGCCTCTGCAATTAGGGAAGCAACTACCAAAATCATAGGAATGGGAAGAACTGTACTCCCTGCATAACAAGAGATTATTTTGGAGACAGTTGATAAAAACCATACATCTTTTTATTGTTAAGTCAAAGAGGTATCAAAATTAAAAGCAAAACTTACAAGGTAAGACTTAACAAAACTACTAAGGAGCATCAAAGGAAGTGAAAATGGAACTAGGCGCAGGGCAATTATGAATCAATGAAACAGGAAGGATAAGGAGAGGGTGAACAGTGAGAATGTGCTGAAGTTCTAGGGGAGAGGATCTGCTGTTACTTTGATCTCTCACAAGCGCCTAGGTAAATGAATAATGATTTCTAAACTCCACTATGTGCTTAAGAGTCATCCTCTCCATTGGCGCTGTCTCTGTCATCCTCTCCTTCCTCAGCCTCTTTTTCATCATCCTTGATCAACTCCAGCTGTGAGAAATAGACAAATAAGGTGGAATTAGAGGTTACCCCTTGTATCCCTGGATCCCGATCCCCCAACTTTCCTTCCTTTCACAAGGTAATCACCTGGTCATCCCCCCGATCTTCATTGTCATCATCATCCAGCAGGTCACCCTCCTCAGCAGAGTCATCTGCACCGGCCTCAGACTCCATCTTCACATTAGTCTCATCTTTTTTCACAGAGGCACTGCTCTGCTCTTCTTCAGACTTTTCATTCTTCATCTCTACTGGGGATGAGAAGGACAAGTCTGTCCAGGGGCAAGTGTTGCCCAAAGGATATAGACAACACTGATTAATCAAAGAACAAATAGTTTTCCAAACAAATTAATGCCCCTCCCAAACACCCCAATTTGCAAACATGTTAAACTACCTTAAGAAGATAACCCAATTTTACTTGAAACAAGCAGTAAGACCATTACCTGCTTGCTTGCTTTGTTCCTTTTCAATTTTTTCCAGGCTTTCCAGCAGAGAATCCACTTTTTGCTTTATCTGAGTCAGCTCCTTCTTGATGGCCTGAAGGTCATCACCTTTCACTGTAACAAATACAATGTTAGACTTGAATAAAATATAATTTACAAGCTGTTGAAAATGTTCTTTCTAGGGGCTGGGCTTGTGAGTTGATTCTCAGTACACAGGGAGAAATTGTTTTTTTGTTTTGTTTTGTTTTCTGTGTAGCTTTGTGCCTTTCCTGGATCTCGCTCTGTAGACCAGGCTGGCCTAGATCTGCCTGCCTCTGCCTTCCGAGTGCTGGGATTAAAGGCGTGCTCTACCACTGAACGGCAAATTGTTATTTTAACAGCTACCAAAAAAACAAACCTAAAGGATGGAAGAGGTAACAACTACAACAGTAAGTTACGGAGACCTTCTTTTTTCTTTTTTGGTTTTGTGAGACAGCATTTCTGAGTACCCCTGGCTGGACTCCAACTTGGAGATCTGCCTCCCTCTGTATCCCAAGTGCTTGGATTAAAGGAACGTGCCATCCCTCCACCCAGCTAAGTAGTCTATCTTCAGTTGGTAAATGATTAAAGTATGTTATAGTACTACTGTAACATATTCCCTCCACTCAGCTAAGTAAAGAAGTCTATCTTCAGTTGGTAAATGATTAAAATGTTATAATACTACTGTAACATATTCTCCAGTCAAAACCAGGCTGGCCTTGACCTCAGAGATTTATCTGCCTCTTCCTCCCAAGTGCTGGGATCAAAAGCGTGCAGCACCACCACCACTGGTACTCAATCTGAAATTCTTAATGCTCTCTTCTCTTTTTCCCTTGTTTTTGTGTTCATGGGTAAATCAGAGGTCAACATCAAGTGTCACCTACTATTGCACTCTATTCTGGAGGTGAAATTTCTTTTTCTTTTTTTTTTTTTTTTTTGTTTTTCAAGAGGGTTTTTCTCTGTGTATCTTTGAAGCCTCTCCTGGAATTGCTCTTTAGACCAGGTTGGCCTTGATAGAACTGGGAGGTCCTCCTGCCTCTGCCTTCTAAGTGCTAGGATTAAAGGCATATGCTACCAGCACCCCTTTTAAGAGAGAACAGGGTCTCACTACGTGCCTGACCCTGCCTCCCTAATGTGGGGACTAAAGCTATCATTAACACTGTTTCCATAATTATTTTTGAGAACAGGATCTCTCAATTAAACTCATTTTGCAAGGTTAGGTGGCCTGCAAGTCCAGGGCTGTGCACCTCTCAGCCACCCCAGAGTTAGAACTGAGTTAAGTAAGGTACTCTGCTTTCTATGTGTGTATACTTGGTATCCAAACTCAGGTCTTCACCCCTTGCAGTGCAGTAACTTTACCACCTGAGCATTTCCCCACTTGTACTATTCAAGTTCACACTCATACATTAGTTATGTCAACTCTAGTAATATCTCTAATTTTTAAAGGCTGGAGAAATGGTGAAGTTTGGTCAGTTCCCAGAACCCATGATAAGTATTCACACCTACAACTCCAGCTCCACGGGAGTCAACACCCTCTCTGACATTGATAATCTCCCCCACATACACATATACTTAAATAAAAACAGAATGGGAGGTGGGAGGCATTGCACAAAAACACACCATAATAAAAATGAAATAACACTTACACTTTCCAGACTTAGATGAAGATCCCCGTTGTCCACTCTTCGAATTGAATCCACTTTTCCCCCTTCGAGAGGTGTTTCCAGAAACGCGCTGGCGTTTAGAAGGCACCACAGCTCGGGCAATCGGAGGAGGAGGAGGAACACGTGCTGGGTAACTGTACATCCTATTGAATAAAAAGATAAGAGTCTTACAATAGAATTATTTGTTTCAGTTATTTCTTTTTACTAACTTGGTATGATTCAAAACTCCACTCTGATGAAATAACACTGCAGTGTCTCCAAGGGGAAACACCAAATCATGGACTTGACTGGTTTGTTTTCGCTATGTGGAACTTTCAACATATTACTTATAATGAATTGCGTCTCATCTTATACTTAAACAATCCACAAAGTCAAATATAACACTCACAAAGTACTGAAATTCATTGAGTCTGCAAACAGGTATTCATTTTTAATTAAGTCTCTGATCACTCAAACATAAACACTGCTACTAGTTAAAGTCCTGCCAATACAATTTTTTTTCATCTACTTGAAAAAAAAACCTATCATAGGATAGGTGAGACAGCAGCACATAAAGGCATTTTCTGCCATTTGATCTTTGGAATTTGGGTGATAGAGAAACCCAAATGTTGTCCTCTGACCTCTATATATACAATGGCACATGATTCCCCACCAAAATTGTGGAGATAGCTTACTACAATTATTTAATGTGTGCACATAGGTATGAATGCCACACCATACTTGAGGTCAGCTGAGACAGCTTGATGGAATCAACACTAGTTATATTTGTTGATTTGAAAGGTAAGTGTCACATTACTTTCTCCAGCTCCACTATCTTTAACCAATAGTAGTCTCATTTAATTTCAACTTCTTTGGGAAACGTTTACTATAGCTACTTCTGTTGGGTTTTAGGATGCCTGCGAATCCCTGAAACTTGGATCTTAACATTCTCTGAATAATAATTTAAGAAACATACTTGGGGTGGCACACGCCATTAATACTGGCAGAGGCAAGTGGATCTCTAGACTACTAGCCTGGACTACATCGTGAATCCCAGGACAGGAAGCACTACACACAGTGAGACCTTGCCTCAAAATACCAAACCAAACAAAAACAGGTAACATCAGTCACGAAAAACTTTTACCTGAGTTTTCCTGAATTCAGAATGAAATTGCTTAATTTCTTATCTAGAAATCATGTTTTCATTTTCTAAATTTGCTAGTTCAAATACACTTTTAATATAGGTCTACTCGTGTAGAAAAAAGAAAAGAAAAAAACTACAGAACTCTTTAGTGCAAACAGACCAAGGATAAACAAAAATTGTAAGGTCCTTTTCTGCAAAGGTAACAAGAGTGATGTTTTAGAAGTAGCATGTTCTGTAGATCTGCTACAAATTAGAAACTGTTCAATAGTCAGGATGTGGTGGCTCACACCTTTAATCCCAGCACTACAAAGAAACCAGAGCCACACAAAGAAATCCTGTCTGGGGGGGGGGGGGGGGGGGGGAGGCAAAACAACTAGAAAGAAACCCTTCAAGAAACTTTTTCTTCCATTATTTTGTTGTGGTTTGCTTTTGTTTCTTTCATTATATGGGAGATGTGAACATCAATTTGACATCCTTTGTCAGCTGACTGCTGGGATTACATGTGAACCCACCACTGTCGTTTCTGCTATTTCATTCAATTCCAGTCACCTCAATTTGAATGACTTATGTTTGAAGTCATGTGCTAAGCAATACAGCTAATTAACACTACTCTAACAGTGTTCCTTATACGTAACATAGTAACGGAGAGCTAAAGGTATGTAAAATAGGGCTGGAATCCTCAGGAGTTTATGCATATACATCATCTCTTATAATGGGCTTCAGCAGCCACAGGGAACTTAGAACCAATCATGCCAAGATATTATCTCTAAACAAAAATATTTCAACATGAAATGCTTTGGGAAACTAAATATATTATGATACACATTGTGTGAAGAAAACACAAGCCAAGTGTGGTGGTGCAAACTGACGTGAATAGCTAAAATTCTTAGTGCCTGGACTCAGTCAACAGCCGAAAAGCCAGGGTACTAGAGTGAAAACATCTATTATATATAAAATAGATTAGTTTTGCCTTGGAAGTCTTTCAGGGAGACTTTTAAAAACATCATTAATGTTAATTGATCACGACCATTTTGTTATACAAGCTTTTCATGTTTAACCTTGGAAAAACCAAGAAAAGTAGATTCAGATGGATCTGCCAAACAAATCATTTGGCACCACTGATCTTGCATATATAGAGCCTGTCATGTTGAATCTTTGGAGTACATATGTTTAAATCACTGTTATTTTGCAAGGCTTCTAAAATCCTGGCTGTGTGTATGTATTTTGTTTTGACTTGCTTTATTTGATGTTGGTTTGGGCAGCTTCATGTAGCACAGGTCTACCAAAGATCCTCCTTGCCTCAGCCTCCTGAATGCTGGCATTTCAGTTTGCACCTATAGAAAACATTACTAATATAGTTAAAAACTAAGCAGTGTATTTTCTAACTTGATAAACCTAATTCCACTGGTTGGGAAGGGACATGAACAAAAAATAACCAAAATAACCATCACAAATAGAGCTTTGTGATCCATGTTATGTAAAGCTGCTAATGCAATACTTCCTGTAATAAAATAAACTGAGTCTGTCTTTCCTGCTGTGGTATTTATACACATTGTGCATGATCATCTGATAAATTTCATTGAAGATAGGACACTTATCACTCTGATTGGAGAGAGAGTACACAAGAACAAGACAAATTTGATTTTGTGCAAATTTTTTTTTCCCCGAGACAGGGTTTCTCTGTGTAGCTTTGCGCCTTTCTTGGAACTCACTTTGGAGACCAGGCTGGCCTCGAACTCACAGAGATCCGCCTGGCTCTGCCTCCCGAGTGCTGGGGATTAAAGGCGTGCGTCACCACCGCCCGGCTGACTATAGGATTTTAAACATTAGGTCTCTATTACATTCCTATTATAAGAAAAATACTTTTAAATCAATAAAAATGCCATGTTATGGGATTGAAGATGGCTCATGAAATGAATAAGCACTCCCAGAGGACCCAGGTTCTGATCTCAGTACCAATGCTGGGTACCTCACACCTGCCTGGGAACAATAGTTCATCTGAAAAGCCCTCTTCTGGGGATTGTAGACATCCAACACATGGCTCAGACATTCACCCAAACCCATACACATAAAGAGTTGAGGTAGGGCTTGTTATTTTTTTTTAAGCTGAATTTCCAAGCATCCTACTAGAGGTTTTAATTTTCAGTGAAAAGTAGCATTTGAAACATATTATTTAAAAAGGAAAAAGAGAGCATCTCAAGCTTTTTAATTAACATCCAAAAAGAATAAAACCCCATACTTACCTGTCATAATAATCCCGTTGAAAGTCATAGTCCAAATCAAATGAGGAACTGAAAAATAAATACCAAAAAAAGATTATTTTGGAGCTGCTGTTGTTACTTCAAAAGGCAGATGGGGTGAAAACAGGCCAAACGAAACCACAACAAATAGATCAGTAGTAAGATTAGCAACGAATAATCCCCATTAATTCAAACAAATCATTTTTCCTCCATGTTATCTTAGACCACTGGACATGCAGTGATCAAATTACTAATTCAGGTGAAAATTTCAACAATATAACTTATGAGCCAAACCAAGAACACTGAAAGAATACAATAGTTGTTAAACCACAATCCCCTTTCCCTTTCTTATTCCCCAGCTTCCTAGTACCTAACAAATTCCTCTTGAATTTATGCTATACATTTAAAATTATTCTTAACCAGCAAAAATCTCAGAGCTAGGAAATATGGGCAAAAGGGAATTATGTTAACACAAAGTTAATAAGCATTAAACTTTTGCACATAAAACACATTGCACTAACCCTCCCCACATCCAGAAAACACAGAGAAGATGCCCATTGATGGACACAATGCAGTTATAAATAATAAAGTTCCGGACCTGAGTAGAGGGGACGGAGAAGGGTGTTCTGGTACTGACCCGTACATCTCCGCTGCAGATCGTTTCACACCTGCTTTTCCTCGGTTCACTTTTGGCTCTGCAGCCAGATTAATATCTGGAAAAAAAGACAAAGTGGGGGGGGGGGGTTTAAAAATAACAAAAACTTCAAGGCAAAGAGATTGAGTTATGTCACCCAGCAAAGCAAACAAACCCGTATATTGAGACTGCAGTTATCTAATGTGCAACATTAACTTCCCTTCTCACAACAAGGTTAAGTTTTTACAGACCTAGCCTTCCATTTCTGTACTGTTTTGACACAGAAACGGTCCTGACGCAGCATTCGTTGTTCTTTGTTATCTACCCCCACTCTAAGTTCCCATTTGTAAACTCGATTCATCTTTCAAAACTGTTTACTCATACACTAACACAGTTAAAGAATGTGACAAAATCAGTAGCTAGTGACAGGTCATTTCCCCAGTAATGTTTCTATTTAAATGTCACAAAAAAAGAACATGTGCATAACTGCAAAGATAAACATGGCAATTTTAGGGTCACACCCTCAAGTCACGTCCAAAGGACCTTTTTTTTTTTGGTTTTACTCTGTGTACTTTTGGTGCCTGTCCTGGATCTCACTCATAAAGACCTGCCTGGCTCTGCCTCCCAAGTGCTGGGATTAAAGGCGTGAGCCACCACTGACCAGCCCAAAGGACATTTCTTATTGCCATTCCTAGCAGCTAAACTCCACACAAAAAATACCCTAGCAAACTAATATTCAGACAATGAATAAACAACCTCGAGACATACACACCTATAAAAATAAACAACATCTGAATTTCAAAGCATACAGAGCTGCCAAGATTGCACACTGGGTAAAGCACCTGTCTCCTAGTCTGGCAACCTTAGCTCCATGCCCACTACCCACATTGGAGGAGGGAAAATCCTAAGTTAGGACATGGACGTGTGTTTACAAAACAATTTTCCTCCAAATTTAAGGACCCAGATAATAGAGGATTCTAGCAAATTGTCCTCTGGTGATTCCCAAAATACCCACCAAAGAAAATGTTTTAAAATACAACCTAGTTTTTAGGGACTAAAACAAAGATTTACTTTGTCACTCACTGTCTATATAAAGATTTTCTCACTAGTTCTAACAAATTAAGCCTAAATTTGGGGGGGGGGGGGGGGGGGGGGGGGGGGGGGGGGGATGAAGAAACACTAGACCAAAGCTGGCTAGAACAAGTTTCACAAGTGATAATTTCAGATGAGCACCAGTAGATGCACTGTCATTGAATTCTTAGTGGAACTCATTTACATAACCTTGCTTTCCTAGTCTTTAATTCCAAACCATGTATGTTCATTTTTATAAAAGTAATCCATTATACATAGTAAAATGCAAACAGAACCAAACTATCAAGTTGATTATAACTAAGAATTCCTTCAAGTAACATCACTATATTTATTCAACATCCCCAATGGAATGCAAAGAAATAATTTTAAATCCTCAAATACAATGTTGAATTTAGTTATTTTCCTTAGAGGCACTGAGAAACTGAAACAAATCAAGCAAAAGAGAAATGCAATTATATCCTAATTAGCATAGTAGTAGTAGATGCCAGTGCATTTTCAAACAGTGTTTTAGCAGTTTCCAAAATCTGCAGTTTGTACTTCCTTCTCCCTGCCTTACTGAACACCCTCTTGGTCTCCTTTCTGGCTCTTTACCCACAATATACCTATTTATACACAAATGTGCATACATTACAAGGAAGGTTCTACAAAGGAAAGAACACTTTGTCTTTTCACTTCAGTACTTATTTACCCATTTTCCTACAATTTTTACATTTGTGTCTCTTCCTTTTTTTATATGTGCATTGGTTACAGACAATTGTGAGCTGCCATGTGAGTGCCAAGAATGATCTTAGGTCTTCTGGAAGAGGAGCCAGTGCTCTTAACCTACTAGCCATCTATCCAGCCCATTTGTTTTTCTTTATAGCTGAATAAGTTTTCACTGTGTATGCATATATATTACATCACATACATATGAAAATTTCTAGGCTGGTTCCATTTCTTTACTACTGGGAATATAGCAGTAATAAAGATATAAACACAATTATCTGCAGTAGGAGATAGAATACTCCGGTTCTAAGCCTAACAATAGTACAGCTTGCACTTGTCTGTGGTAATTTTTGTGAAAACCTCCAGCAATGTTCATAGCTGCTCCCTATCAGCAGTGGGTTAACAGTTCCAGCCTTGCAAATTGGTCAGCATTTTAACTTCAGTATCGAGTAATTAAAGATAAAACAAACTTACTTTTCCTTTAAAAGTTTAAAAAAAAAATGAACCAAGAAACTACAGTCCACAGCACATTTCTAGTAAGCAGCACTACACTAGATCTGCCAGAATTACAAAAGGACAAAAAGGACCACTTTAAATGACTAAAGAAACAAGCCACCACAAAGTAGAAAATTTAAAAACTCCAACAAAGTGTCATAAATTTTATTATTTTAGTGTGCGAAGAAATGTACAATTGTTGGGCAGTAGTGGCACACTCCTTCAATCCCAGCACTCAGGATGTAGAGGAAGACTGATCTCTGTGAGTTCAAGGCCAGTGTGGTCTACAAAAAGAGTTCCAGGAGAGGCTCCAAAGCTATACAGAGAAACCCTATCTCAAAGAAACAAACAAACAAAAAAAAAAAACGAAGTGTAATATGTATGTACAAATATGCCATAATGAAATCCAACACTTTGTATACTTGCCTTAAAAAAAGAGAAAGTAAAACAAAACAATTCAAGCTTGAATTTTATAAACTATAAAACTCACCTAAAACCTGGCCAGCAATCATTCTGCCATCCTCTCCAGCTACAGCAGCTCGAGCATTTCTTTCGTTAACATACTGGACGAAGGCAAAGCCCTTATGCACAGAGCAACCCACAATTTTGCCATACTTTGAAAAGATTGCCTCCACATCAGACTTCTTGACCACAAGTGTATTGAGATTCCCAATGAATACACGGGAATTCATGGATCGAGGGTCTGTTTTGTTGGTAACATTGCTAGCCATCTCCTTTGATTACAAGGTCTCTCACAAAGCTGAAAATTGGAACAAAAGAGAAGCATTCAGGTTAACAGATATACATTATATTAATACAATAATGATTTTATCCCTCATATACTGGCAACACAATCTTCCTTTATATTAATTCCAAGTGATCCTTCTGAAAGTTGAAGTCCTTAAGCAAATTATAACTCCCTAAAATCTTTACTATCAGTTTTCGGCCTTTTCTGCATTCCTGGTTGTTAGAATCCTACAATTAGCTCTGTCTAGCATATTGTCTCAGTTTTCTCAAAACAGACCAACTTCAAATATCTTTCAAGTAAAAATATTTAATTTTTATCTTTCCAGTATACTTATACAAAGGCAAGTATTTCCGACTGGTCAAATATTCACGCAGATTTGATTTAGCATATGCTACAAGCCATCTTTTCATTAGGTACAATTACTCTAAAACCACTCTTTACACCTGGAATATTAATAATGGATGGTGATGATGATAAACTAGCCAGTGTAAGACACAGAACAAATAAGAAAATACAACATTCAGTTTTTTCTTTTCAGACAGATCTACTCTAGCAAAGATGGCCTGAATACTGGAATTCTGAATACTTCAGAATCCTGGAATTTTATGTTTGAGTCACCACACAGCTCTGGTTCTAGTCTATTAAAACTATTTGTTAACAACCAAACTCTTAAAATGATAATGGAGTCAGTCTTACAAAAAGAAAAAAATACCCACTGACACCCTTTTTAAGATAAATTCTATTTCACAATCCTTTGTTTGCTGCCTGCTAGCAATGTAAATCCTAACATCAGAGTTTAAATAATTTATAGGGCCCCCATCCTTTTGAAAAATAACTAAAAAATATTTAAGCTGGGCCTAGTATTTTTCATCCTTCCTATCCTTAGGTGAACCATGACAAACTAATTCTCAGCAGAAGTTTTTCTGTTTTACTAATACAAAATATAAGATAAGTCTCCTGCTATTTAATTTTAACCGTAGAGTTCAATAGTTTTAGAGCAGTCAAAAGATTTCAGGCCCCATTACAGCATGTGCACATGTGTGTGCAAGGTTGCTCACATGTAGAAGTTAAAGGACAACTCTCCACCATATGGTGAGGAAACAAACTGAAGTTGTCAGTTTTGGCAGAAAGCACCTTATCCACTAAACCATCTTGTTTCCCCCTACACCTTACTTAGTTTAGTATAAGGTAAATAAATGACAGGTCAAATTTATTAAATAAGGAATATGATCCATACCCTACGATGCATACAAAATAAATAAAGTCTCAATATCAGGCGGTCATCACTACCACCAAAAGTCAGGAATGGTACAAATTACTGAATAGAAGAGGTGTAAAAGGAAGCAACTAAGCATTCTTAAAAAGTAACTGTCACCTAAACATTGTCCCTAGGAAATTTGTCTAGTAAAATGCTTGGTATGTTCTCTAAGGTTCTCTCATGCACCCACCAATCCTTTCTTTGACAAGGCCTGCATCAAATTCACGGACCTATCTCCGAGTACTAAACTAAGTCTGTGGGAGTGCCATCTTTGCTAATGATAAATCCTCTATTTACCTGTTCAAGGACCTAGGTTATTTTACCTGTAGTTTCCAAAAGTAACCGAGGTTCATCCTTAAAATGAGGGGGTTAAAAAAAAAACCTAAAGGTGGGCTGTAGTTGCACATACCTTTAATCCCAGCACTTGAGAGAAAAGGGAAAGAAGATCTCTAAGTTTTGAGACTAGCCTGGTCTACAGAGTGAGTTCCAGGACAGCCAGAGATATACTGAGAACCCTATCTTGAACCCCCATTCCCAATTCAAACTTAAAAAGGGCTCATTGTTAGAGGACTCCTGTAGCATGCTAAAGTTTCTGATCCCTTAGCATTTAAAAGTATTACTCAGTCTGCCACCTAAAATTTTCTATTTTTTAGTATCACTCATACAAATCTCCAACCATGGCAGTCTTCAAAAAATTACGGGGAAAAAAAAATGATGTTAAGAATGGTGGTATCGCTGGGTGGTGGTGGCGCATGCCTTTAATCCCAGCACTAGGGAGGCAGAGGCAGGCGGATCTTTGAGTTCAAGGCCAGCCTGGTCTACAGAGAGATATACAGGACAGGCACCAAAACAGAGAAACCCTGTCTCAAAAAAACAAAAAACAAACAAACAAAAAAGGGTGGCATCACCAGGAAGGGTAGAGGCAGAGACAGTTGGTTCTGAGTCTCAGGCCAGCTTGGACTACATAGTGAGTTCCAGGACAGCCAGGGCTATGTACAGACTATCTCAAAATAATAACAACACCATCAATAGATAAAATTAAGCCAGGCAGTGGAGGAGCACACCTTTAATCCTAGTACTCAGGAGGCAGAGGCAGACGGATCTCTGTGAATTCCAGGACAAGGCAGGTGCATCTCTGTGAGTTGGAACAGCCAGACTTACACCCCGAAACCCTGTCTCAACCCTCACCACCCAAAAAAAGAAAAAATGTCAAAACATGTTTTAAAGCAATACGTAACTATGTGCTGGAAATGTAAGCAATGGAAGATATCCCTAGCAAAATCAAAGCTCTTGGTTTATTTTACTGCTCAACAGTAAAGATCCACCAATACAGAAAAAGTTATCAAGATATACATAAGGTTCACAAAAATTATACACCTGATGACAATAGAGTTCAGTGAAATATTTGCCATGGAAGCACCAGAACCCATCAAGACTATCTAGAGTTCAATCTCCAATATTCACATTAATAAAAAAAAAAATTGTCAGGTGGTGGTGGTGAATGCCTTTAATCTCAGAAAGGCCTTGTACTAGAAATACAACTCAATACTGATTAATCTTTAAATCATAAAAAAAACATATATATTTAACTCAGGCCTGAGGGTATGTCTCATGTATATTTAAGGGTGTTAAAGGACCTGAACTAGAGTTAAAGACAGTTATGAGCTTCCATGTAGGTACTAGGAATTGAACCCAGATCCTTTGGAAGAGAAAGCAAAAGTTCCTAGATCTGAAACCCTGCTGGCACTACCTCCACCCCCAGGAAATAGTGCTAGGTTGACAACTCAACCCTCTTCTGGGGGAATCAAACAGAGTTACTGCCAGAGTTTGATGTTAGCCTGGGCTACAGGGTGATTTCCAGTGAAGAGTGGAAAAGAGACACTGTCTTAAAGATAAGGGATCAGGAAAAATCATCTTCAAGATTAGATAAGTCTTGCCGGGCGGTGGTGGCGCACGCCTTTAATCCCAGCACTCGGGAGGCAGAGCCAGGTGGATCTCTGTGAGTTCGAGGCCAGCCTGGGCTACCAAGTGAGTTCCAGGAAAGGCGCAAAGCTACACAGAGAAACCCTGTCTCGAAAAACGGAAGAAAAAAAAAAAAAGATTAGATAAGTCTTGACCCAAACCTCAAAGCCTTAGGTTTGAAGTCCAGTTTTCAAGTATTTAAGTTCTTAATAATGTATTAGGAAATAGCAATAAACAAACAAATAAATAAAACGAAATTGATGAGACTTAACAGGTTCCAGTGTCACTCAAGAATGTTTCCCTAGGCATAAAGTGTAGCTGTTGGTGCAAGCCTTTATACCAACACTCGGGAGGCAAAGGGTGGTAGATCAGAGTTCCAAGTCAGCATGGTCCACATTAAAAAAAAGCCTTTGCAGCTTATGTATGTAGCAATACATATGATAAAATGAAAATAAAATATAAAAAGGCATTTTCTTCTGGACATTTGATACAGTCCTCCTTTTGATCACATAGGTTAATCAGTGTATATTCATTAGGGATAGAGATCAATCATATTACTTAAAACTTAAAACTAGCCTACATTCAAATCAGCCTACATAAAAAAATCAAATGGAACTCTTTTACTATCATGTACTAAGACAGGATCTTTACCATGCAACACTAGCTGCCACGTAATTCTCTATACAGGGCAGTTTTGGCCTCAAAAACCTCAAGTATATAGGTAATTCTTGTTTTTATTAATGGGTATGATTACCTGCATGTATGTATGTTCACCTTTGTGCCTGAGGTCAGGCTGCATCCAATTTGCCTGGAACTGGCGTTACATACATGGGTACTAGGAATCAAACCTGAATCTTCTGTAGACCTCCCTCCCGCACTCCTGCAGCTATTTATCCAGCAGTTACTAAGTGACACTAGATTGCATCAATGAGTCAAATTTTATGAAGATTAATTTTAGGCAAGTTTATATTCTTCCACAAACTCGTTTTCCAATACTCTTGAATGTAAGCACATCTGTATACTGGCAGCATCATAATCTGATTTAATGTTTGACCTATTTCGCTATGTCCTTTTTCCTTTAATGACCCTTCCCATTTATCTCACATTACTCTGTTTTCTTTGAATTTTACCCCCTATGCAGCCTTTTTCTATCATTACGGTCTGCTTCTGTTCTTCTCAGAGGTTAATGAGCTGCCTTGTATGCTGTGAGTCAGGTTTTGTTTTCTGGTACTGAGACGGGGATTAGCTGTGTAGGTCTAGCGGTCCTAGAACTCATTCTGTAGACCAGGCTTGCCTTGTACTCAAGAGATCTTACTGCCTGTGCCTTGAGTGCTGAGATTAAAGGTTTGTGCCACCACTGCCCAGCTTAAGAGTCAATTTAATTTAATTACAAGCCTCATTTTTATTGGCCTGTGTGAACACACACCTTTAATGTCAGAGGTGAGATATCCTCAGGCCTATGAAGGTTATATATGAGAGAGGGAGAAAAAGCAAATAGTTAAAATTTAAAAACCTTTAAAAACCTCGGTGGTGGTGGTGGTGGTACATATCTTTAATCCTAGCACTCAGGAGAGGCAGAGTCAGAAAGACCCCAGAACTCTGAGTTAGATGACAGCATATTCTACAGAGTGAGTTCCAGGGCAGCTAGAGCTACACAGAGAAACCCTGTCTCAAATACAGGTTCCCAAGAATCCACAAAGCTGCAGAGGTATAGTCAATCCAGTATTCAGAAGGCAGACACACAGGTTGCCCAGGGGGATGTGGCTAGCTTGACTAGTTGCAATTTGGTAAGAACTAGCTAGGCCCTGAGTCAGGAAGTAAAATTTTAAAACAATTAAGGCAAACAATGTCAATTTGCCTCTACACATATGTGCATGTACTCACACATGATAAACATACACAATCAATTTTCTTCAGCTGGGGACATGGACATAGGTGATTGTAGAGTGCTTGCCTAGCAGGCACAAATTCCTTGGACCACCCCCAATTTTTCATAAACTGGGCATGTTACCATATGACTGTTGTTTCAACATTCCAAAGACAAGGCTGAATGATCAGAAATTTAAGGTTCTCCTTAGCTCTGTGTAACTGACAAAGCTACAAAACAGTCCAGAGAAGAAATACAGGTTTAGGAGCTAGAGATAGAGTATGCAGTGTGTATACTGCTTTTCCAGATGACTCCAGCTCCAGGGAACCAACAATTTTATGGCCTAAGCAGGAACCTATTCACATGTACACACACTCACACAAACACATACCATATGACCAAATACCAAAAATACTGATTTTAAAAATTAAAAACAAAAAAACATAAAACACATTGTAACCATGAAGTAAGGTTTTGAAATTAGCCAGGTGCAGAAAGTTACTAAATCTTTTTAATTAAACAAAGGAAAAAAAACAAAAAACAGGTTAACCTTACTCTTACATGGCAAGTCTTTGTCAAAACAACCATTACACAAGGAACCAAGATTGATGGACATTATACATTATAGGCACAATAACATGGCTTAAAAAAAAAATCCTTCTCTAATGTTAAGTCTCAAAAATCCAAAAGCCTGAGGTGCCTATTAGCATAATCAAAGCAGACCTGGCCGACAGGTTCTCCCAATATCCCTCAGTCCCTGTTAATGAGTACAGGTTGGCATACCATACCCCCTGTCCTAAACCCAGTGGCTGGGCTTTTCTCCCCCAGTGGCCCTTTCCTGTACAACCCAGTCTTTGGTTACCAGTTCCTTTTTGTCTCTTTACTATCCTGGCTTTCCACCCAGGAAAACAGGATAACCTTACTCTGACATGGCAAGTCTTTGTGTCAAAACAACCATTACACAAGGAACCAAGACTGATGGACATTATACATTATAGGCACAATAACATGGCTTTAAAAAAAAAAAATCCTTCTCTAATGTTAAGTCTCAAAATGGCCAGACTGGGGAAGTTATAGGCAAGTGAGAATAAAACTCATGAATCCTCAAGAAATATCAAAAAATGAAGTTTGAGTGTTTCAGAAAAGATGCTCTTTTCCAAGCATTACCCAGCCTGATGTAAGTCAAAGCAGTTTTGATTATCTTTACAAGGACTACACATGAACGGGCCAGTCAACATGTGCAAAAAGGGGTATGACGAATGAAGAACCACTCTTCCCCAAGGATCTACAGGCAACTGATGTTGCTGGGAAGGGAGAGACATTTTCTTCATAGGTACAGTCACTGCAAAGTTTCCTATGCTGCTGTGAGTAAATGGATCACACACAAAGAAATGGAAGTAGAAGGGGAGACTAGCTAAGAGGAAGGGAATCAGGAAAGGTGTAGGGCACAAGACCGTAGGTAATGAGGGATGAAAATAAAATACATTACATATACAATCACATAATTAACATTATAGTGAAAACAACTTTAAAATATTGAAGGACAACAAGTGTATCCTCAGTAGTACACTTGCCTAGCACACATAAGACCCCTAGGTCTGTACTCACGCACAAAGGTTAGAGGAAATTGATTTAATTATTAACTACCGCGAACTGCAAAATCACATTCCTTAATGTATTTGTAGTTACTGTCAATCAAGAATTAAACTTTGATTCTGGGAAGATGGTTAAGAGCATTCGACGCTCTTCCAGAAGATCTAGGTTTGATTCCCAGCACCCACATGGTGGCCACCCGCCCCCCTTTTTTTTGGAGACAGGGTTTCTCTGTGTAGCCTTGGATGTCCTGTAACCCACTTTGTTATCAGGCTGGCCTGGAACTCACAAAGATCCGCCTGCCTCTCTGACTCCCAAGCTCTGGGATAAAGGTGTTCACCACCACTCTTGTCCCAGGTGATCTGACACCCTTCTTTTGGCTTCCACAGAGACCAAGCTCACATGCAGAAAAAACACCTACACACATGAAATAAAAAATGAAATCTTAAAAAAATAATTAGGTAAGGTAGCACTTGCTTTTAATCCCAGCACTCACATGTGCACATAGTAAGAAAAAGCAAGTCAGAGCTAGAGACTGCTCAGTAAGAGTACTTAGTGCTCTTCTGAAGGATCTGAGTTTAATTCTCAGCACCCATTATAAGGCAGTTTACAAATGCTTGTAACTCCACCTACTGACACCCTCTTGAAAAATTTTTGCCAGGCGGTGGTGGTGCACCGCTTTAATCCCAGCACTCTCTAGAGGCAGAATCAGAGATAGGCAGATCTCTGTGAGTTTCAGGCCAGCCTGGGATATGGAGTGAGTTCCAGGAAAGGCACAAAGCTACACAGAGAAACCCTGTCTCGGAAAAAAAAAAGAAAAGGAAAGAAAATTTTTCCATGACTTAAATTGAAGCAAAAGATTTCCCTGCCTAAAAAATAAATGAATAAAGTAGCAACAAAAATAGGAAGGTTGGTTGATTGAGAGCCACTCTAAGACTATAATCTTAGAAGCAGCAACACTTTCTCCCACTAGTGGGCTTTTATCCCCCCTCCAAGACAGGTTGTCACTATGGGCCAGGCTGGCCTGAAATTGAGATCCACCTGCCCCTCCCTGCCAAGTGCAGGGACTGAAGCTCGTCCTACCAGTTGATTCTGATACTGGTGTTTTGTCTCCATGTCTGCATGTTTAGTACCCACAGAAGCCAGAGGCCAGAAGAGGGTGGAAGAGCCTCTGGGAACTGGAATTAGTTATTTAGCCACCATGAGATTACTGAGAACTAAAGCTAGATCTTCTGCAAGAACAAGTGCTCTTATTTTATCATAGACCCAATTTCAATATAATGTGGCTTGTAATGAAGCTCCAGCTCCAACAGATCCAATGCACTTTTGGATTCAATGGGCACAGGATCAAGTTTGCCTGCATACAAATACACATACAAAAGTGAATTTTAAATGAATAAAAAAAAATATGGGATAGGTGACTGACATGGTAGCTGAATAAAAACCTACAAAAACAGGAATCTAACATGAAGAAAAATGTCAAGACCTTGAAGTAGAACATATTTAGCCAACTTTTTTAAAATCTCTATTTTATGTGCTTTGTCTGCATATATGTGTAACATTTCAGTGCCTAGTACTAAGAGGCCAAAAGGGCATCAAATTCATTAGAACTAGAGTCTTGGATGATTGGAACCATCATATCCATGCTGGTAAATGAATCCAGATATTCTCCAACAAGAGTACCAAGTATTCTTAACTGCTGAGCCATCTGTCCAGTC
Source organism: Peromyscus californicus insignis (assembly GCF_007827085.1). Taxonomy (NCBI): domain Eukaryota; kingdom Metazoa; phylum Chordata; class Mammalia; order Rodentia; family Cricetidae; genus Peromyscus; species Peromyscus californicus. The sequence continues at coordinate 71,944,689 of NW_026294413.1, read as the reverse complement.
CCTAGCCAGTTACTTAATACACAGTAAGATGACCAGTGTGCCAGGAGTAGTGGCACAGACTTTAATCCTACCACTCTGGAGGCAGACTGCTCTGAATTCCAGGCCAGCAAGGACCACATAAGGAAACAGACCATTAACATGAGCAGAACACAGTGTAGTTAACAGTAAAGAAGAGGGGGAAAGATCAATATAATTTTAACTTTAGTTCTGAAATAAGAATCCACTAAGTTTCAAGCACTTGTTTAATTTTTTTCCCTTGAGGCAGGTCTCACTCAGCTCTAGATCCTTTTGAATTCTATACAGCTTAAGGTACCCTTGAGCTCCTTTTTAATCCTGCCTGTACTTTCCAAGTGCTGGATTACAGGTATAAGACACCAAGCCCAACTTTTTTTTTTTTAAAATAATTTATCTTTATTCTATTTGTGTTGGTTCTTTTGCCTGCATGTATGTCTATGTAAGGGTGTCAGATCTTGGGAGTTACAGACAGTTGTTAGCTGCCATGTGGGTGCTGAAAATTCAAACTGCATCCTCTGGAAGAGCAGTCAGTGCCATCTCTACAGCCAAGCTCAACTTTCAAACATTACATTTTAGCAGAATCAGTGCAGCTGACACTTTTGAGAATAGACTAGTGTAGAGGACAAAGTAGAAGTGGATGTCTACTGCAATACACTAGAGACAATGAACTGACATGGACAAAAAAAAAAGGTGCAGTAAACGGTTTTAAATGAAAAGCTGATAACATGATAGGAAAGAGAAAGTAACCAGTCCTTGGCCTAAGTGACACAAAACCTGTAGTTTGTAAACCAAGGTCAAAACAAACCAATTTTAAGAAACAGTCCAGATATAGCTTGTTTTTGAAATAACTGTTTTCCTTTCTGAGACAAGGTCTCACATTGTAGGCCACTGGACTTGGCCTTCAAAAAAACAAGGTGGCAATTCTGGCCCTGCATCCCGAGTGAGTCAACATACTCTGAAGTTGGTACGAATGATATTCATAGAACTGAAATAACAGTTCATGAAATAGGTACAAAACAAGGAAGGACTGGAGTCATACACAACTCCAATAGTTAAAGGAACAGCAACAACCTGAAATCAAGTAAAAAGGCATAGGTGGTTAAATGGTAAAGGTGAAATGAGATGAAAATTGAAAAACAGATCACTGTATTTAGTAACACAGACTTCAACCATTATTTCTTTTTTCTCCGAGTAAAAAATACTTTAAAAGTGCTTGCTTCTTGGGCTGGAGAGTTAAGAACACATCTAGAGGATCTATATTCAATTACCTGCATGGTAGCTTAAAATTAACTGCAGTTCTAGGTTGATGCAATACCTTGTCCCTGAGGGTACCAGGCATGTACACACAGGCAAAAACCCATTCATTTAATTTTTTTTTTAATTTCTAAAAATGAGAATTTCATGCCACTTCTTTCTTTACCCTTCACTGGCTCACAAAAAAAAAAAATACTCATTGGGCAGTGGTGGTTCACGACTTTAATCTCAGCACTTGGGAGGCAGAGGCAGGGGGATCTCTGAGCGCGAAGCCAGCTTTGTCTATATAGATCAAGTTACAGGATGGCCAGGGCTACACATACAGAAACCCTGGGGGGCAGGGAGGACACGACATACACCATACTCTTTAACATAGTACAAATTTCTTATCTGGCCTTACTCTAAGATTCAGTTCACTTCCTTTTAAAAGAAGTCACTGGCCTCCTGATTTAGCCAAACACCCACTTTTGCATTCATCTACAGATCTGTGCATCTCATCACAGGTTATAATTTCTTACTCCATCTATCACAAGTAGGCTGAGAGGTTCTCCTCACAAGATCTTTGACCTCCCAAACAAGAAAAGCATAACCTTAAATAATAAACTTGTAGGACAAGAAATAAACTGACCCTATAATGAACAGCTGCATCACAATACAGAAAAGGTAGAAAGATTTCACTTCTTTCCCAGACGTCAGGAGCTTCTGCTTTAATGTTCCATTATTCTTTGATGCTATCTTTGGTGTTCATTTGACCTACATTTTATTTTGTCCAAGTTAAGAGGGCACATGATATACCCACATGTCACAGCATTCTTTTTCCATGTTGAAACTTACTACATTAACAGCAGTTACCAAATGTGGTGCTTTCCTTTAATCCCAACACTTGGGAAGCCGAGACAGGTAGATCGGAATTTGAGAATAGCTAGCCTGGTATACATAGTGAATTTCAGGACAACCAGGCCTATGTAGCAACCTTCTCCCAAAAAAAAATGTAGCCAGGTAGTGGTGGCACATACCTTTAATCCCAGCACTCGGGAGGCAGAGCCAGGTGGATCTCTTTGAGTTCGAGGCCAGCCTGGGCTACCAAGTGAGTCCCAGGAAAGGCGCAAAGCTACACAGAGAAACCCTGTCTCGAAAAAACCAAAAAAAAAAAAAAAAAAAAAAAAAAAAAAATGTAAAAAATAAAAGTTAATAAAAAAATTGGCTTCCAGGCCGGGCATTGGTGGCACACACCTTTAATCCTAGCACTCAGGAGGCAGAGCCAGGTCCACAGAGTTCAAGGCCAGCCTGGTCCACAGAGCGAGATCCAGGACAGGCACCAAAAACTGCACAGAGAAACCCTGGGGGGGAGGGCTTCAAGCCAGTAATATTCCTAACTCCAGCTACCTATGCCCTCAATAACCACTGCATTACTATATTATTATAGCTTCATTCCTTTACACCACTGAAGGTAGGAATAGCTAACTGGGGCTTCATGTCATCGCTATACAATCCCCACTGCTACAGACGTAGAAATTAAAGTCTATCCTCCCCTTAAAAAACCCTTCTGTGACACAGCATTTTAATACTATATGTATTACTATTTCTTGTGATTGGATCCATGGGGTTTTGTTTTGGTGCCTGTACTGGATCTCGCTCTGTAGACCAGGCGGGCCTCAAACTCAAGAGTTCTGCCTACCTCTGCCTCCCAAAAGTGCTGGGATTAAATAAAGACATGTGCCACTACCACCAGACATTTTTTTAAAATATTTATCTATTTTATATATACAGTGCTCTATCTGCATGTACACCTGCATTGCCAGAAGAGGGCATCAGATCCCATTATAGATGGCTGTGAGCCACCATGTGGTTGCTGGGAATTGAACTCAGGACATCTGGAAGAGCTGCCAAGGCTGTTCTTAGTTAATGAGCCACCTCTCCAGCCCCCTCAACTTGTGTTAAGATAAATATAATCTAAAACGTACAAATGTAATCTAAATTGTATTTTTTGTTTTGAGGCAATGTTTCATGTAGTCCATGTAGGCCTCAAACTATGTAACCCCAAAAACTTCAACTTTTTATACTTCTGAATGGATCATAGGTGTGCCTGTCACCAGGCCCAGGTCATGGAGTGAGTGCCAAGAGTCAAACTCAAGAGCCTCATATACAGTAGGCATTCTGTCAACTAAGCAATACATACACCCAGATCCCAAAGATTACTCTGAACAGCTCAAAGATAACCTGAGAAAGGTCTAATTAGAGGCATTTCCAGGGGCTCTGACTTAAGCATCATCTAAACTTAAATGAGTCTATTTCCTAGTCTTTGCAATGAAACCAAGTGGACCTCACACCTCTTACCATCACCCAGGAAGGGTGTACATCTGTTCCGAAGGCCCCCCTGGCTCCAGGTCATCCTGGCTGATGCTGCTCCAGGCTGGGCATCCATGTTGCTGCGGCTTGTGGTTTGTGAGGGGTAGTGTACAGGAAAAGCAGGATGGGATTTCAAGGGAAACAGTAGGAAGATGGCTTTTTGGGAAAATGCCATCACCATTATAGGTGTTAAATAGTACCACACACATTTTATTGCAGCACAGTTTAAAAATTTAACAAATGAAAGATTAAAAAGAAAAAAAATAAAAATAAAAAAAATTAAAAATACAGACGTCCAGAGATGCTCTAAAACAGTTAAGTTAAAGATCAGGAAAAATAAGGTCAAAGACTTAACAGCCAGTAAAATTATTTCCAGTGTGGGGAAGGGGTTGAGGGCGAGGGTGGGGTTGGGAGAGAAAAGGTTTATGTGATCAAACTACTATAAAAATGCTAACACTTTCACTTTCTCTCCCAAGATGGAAAACTCCAAAGTCAATCAGGAGGCTGAAGAAATCTTAACATTCAGAAAAACTCCACTTTAATCCGGTTAAAAATCATCATTATCATCATCATCATCACCATTATAATAAGTATAGTAATAATAAATAACTAGTAAGTAACAACAATAAAAAGGAAACCAGCGAAAGTCAGGAAAAATGTAAAAAAAAAATTGTAATAACTTACTGTAGCTGAAGATCAAAAAAATCTCACTGTAAAAAAACAAAAATAAAAATAGCCCAGATTAGAAAAACGGGAGGTGTAAAAATGTCAAGTCAGTAAAGTTCATTTCTTTTCTTTTCCAAAAGCAGTTTCCACAAAAACCGCCAAGGGTAATGTTCTCAAATAGCAGACAAGCAAAGCCCTTTCCACATCATCAATTAATCTTAAAAATACACGAGGAAGTAGAGAGGTCAGTTTATGAGGCTAAAAGGCTCCTCCTCTAACCCAACTGCTGCAGAAAAAATAGAAATAGAAATTTTAAAAATTACATCTTAAATCCAGGTCCCGTTTTTTTGTGTCTGTTTTGGAAATAATTTTAAAAAAAACACCTGTATATTTGCTGTAGTGCACACCAAGTTGCATCATTATGTTTAAAATGTCTTTATAAAATCAATTTTGTAATGGGAATGTGTGTGTTCTGGAAGGGTGGGGAAGGGAAGTTAAAAATCAAAGCTGAGCTCCAGTGAGTAAGGATGGGGTTCGCCTTGCTGCCCTGTGAAAGGAGAAGGGACAGATTGAGTCATAGTTCCTCAGAAATGTGCCCTAAACCCAAGACAGAAATCTGTCTGTTGCATCTAACACATTTTGGTAAAGCATTAACATTTCACTGGGATGGAGAGAGCCTTTAGAGAATCATCACTTCTATTTAGTGACTGTTTTTACAATTCTTCATAGTCAATATGTGACTGAAGTTAACTAAATTCAAGTCTGTATCCCCTTTAAGGGGATTGGTAAGAGTATACATTTGAATGTTTGCTTTGTGATCAGAAGTTTGGGCAATGAAGGAAATACAGAAAAACCAGGTCAACAAATGGAGATGAAGTGAATAAAAATCAAACAGATTCATGGGTTTCAAACCTGAGGCCATGTTTTTTCCTGTGATTAACACAGACTGAAGGTGAATGGTCTATCTACCATGAAGACATACACTAAAAGGGACTCATCTATTCTCAAAGCCAAAGAGTGAAAGACCACAAGACTTTGATAAGGTTTTACAGTCAGGGTGAAAAGATGTTCTTAAAAAGGAGCCAGCCCTTTTTATTCATCATCACTGACAGTGAAAAGCCATACAAATGGAAGAAGGGTCCATGAACACTTTATGTCATGAAACAGGTGATAAAGATAGTGTCCTTAATGGATGTGTTCCATTTTTTTTATCATCTAGTGTTCCTAAATCCCAAGGGATGAAGAATCTGACACAGAATGTAAAACTGAAATAATGTACATGACACAAACTGGTTGTTTCATCAGCTAAAAAAAGAAATGCAGTTAGTAATCTACTCATTGTAAAACAAGACTTGTTACATTCCCATTTCATTTAGACATGAGGGAGGCTTTATTCTCCCTTACCAATGTTTCCTAAGTTAAAATTTTAAACTGAACCTTTAAAAAGTATTTATTTATCAAGCTAAATTCTTATTTTGAAACATCAAAAACTACAAACAGAACAAATAGTGTTAACTCTTTAAGACTAAGGATCAATTTCAAATAGACAAGCTCATACAAACATAAAAACTGTATATAGTAAGTTTCCTGGTAGAACAGTAACATTTGAAAGTCATCTGTATTTTGGAAGCAATTCTCATTAAAATTTTTTATTTGGTACTATCCTGAACCCAGTAACCAAATCTTCAAGATGTTAACCCAATAGTTCAAAAAAGGAAAATCCTTAGTACATACACGAGACATAGGCAATGTAATTTGAGCAGAGTAGCACAAACCTTTACTCCCAGCACTAGGGAAGCAGAGGCAGGTGATCTCTTTGAGTTGGAGGCAAGCCTGGTCTACACAGTGAGTTCCAGGACAGCCAGAGTGTCAGAGCTACATAGTGATTCCCTCTAAAAACAAAACCACCAATCCCTATCCTCACCACTCCTCCTCAACCCCCAAAAGCAAAGCATTACATGTTTCATGTCAACATGTTTTCTCACCCAATTATCAAACTAATGAACTAATGCCATTTTTTTAAGAAGCAAATGTTTTTCAATAAAGAGCATGTATAGAGAGGCTGGAAAATGGTTCAGCATATGAAGAGCACTTGCTCTTACAGAGGATCCAGCTTTGATTCTCAGCACCCCATTGGGTGGCTCACATCGTAATTCCTGTCCCAGGAGATCCTATGCTTTCTTTTTGGCCTACATGTCCAGCATACACAAACAGGGTGCACATTCATACATGCAAGCATTCATATACAGAAATCAAGTTTTAAAAAGTATTTCTAGGCTATACTGCCAAAAAAATTCCATTAAGGTTTAGATAAGCTCTTCTAAAAGGATGCTTTAAATGAGTCAAGCCAACCAAGAGGATAAGAATCATCACCTGGTACTTAATAAAAAAGCAAAAATCTTAGCCGGGCGGTGGTGGCGCACGCCTTTAATCCCAGCACTCGGGAGGCAGAGCCAGGCGGATCTCTGTGAGTTCGAGGCCAGCCTGGACTACCAAGTGAGTTCCAGGAAAGGTGCAAAGCTACACAGAGAAACCCTGTCTCGAAAAACCAAAAAAAAAAAAAAAAAAAAAAAAAAAGCAAAAATCTTAATAAGTTGGGCAGTGGTGGTGCACAAATTTAATCCCAGCACTTGGGAGGCAGATGCAGGCGGATCACAGTTCAAAGCTAGCCTGATCTACAGAGCTAGTTCCAGGACAGCCAGGGCTTCCCAAAGAAACCCTGTCTCGAAAGGAAAAAAAAAAAATCTAGGGAACCATATGACATATGACTCAATTAGAAACTGGTAGTAAAGAGCACAGCAGTCCTTTACTCATTCTATCAGTTTCTGTCTTTTAAGAATTGTGAAGAAGATTTAACCAGGAACCTCTACCCACTGCAGTTTTTCAAAATCTGTACTAATAAAACGCCTGCAGTTTTGCTATATCTGGAGGTTGTTTTTCACCAGCCAATTCTCCAGTAAATCTAGTTCATACAAAACCATAAAACTTCCAATGAGAGTTCAGTGTATGGAGTATAAATAAGCAAATAATACTAAGGACAAACACTAATTTATGATTACTTGACCATTAACAGGCATACTGTTTTGAAGGTTGTTAATAGCAATGACTAATACATACATATACATACATATGTATATGTATGTATATGTAGTGGTATTTGCTCTGCCCATGACCTTGAGGTATAGGGCCCCTAAAGAGGCAGTGCTTCCTGTTGTCCTATGTGACCTCTTAAAAGGGAGAAGGGTCACAAATACCAGGTAGATTTGCTCAGAACAGAGCTGTTTACTTGGTTTCTGTATCCACTGAATGTATTTCCTCAATTTATATCTTAATAAATCCCTATTACCCATTAAATAGACTCATGTGGGTTGATCTTAACAAGTGGCATCCAACATACACACACAGATCTTATCTGTTAGCACGGGCTGGCCTCCAACTCAGAGATCTGCCTGCCTCTGCCTCCCAAGTGCTGCTAGGTGTGTATCACCACCACCAGACAGTAATAATTTAGGAAACTGGGGGTGGGCAGACCTCAGTGCATATTTGTCACCTATGTATAGAAATGAAAATAGGTACTTTAAGTCCCCTTGTTCTACAGCTAGAAAATGAAGATGCTTAAAACTAAATTACTAGCTACTGCTAAGTTTAACATAATTTTTACTCAGGCCAAGATTATTTCAAGTGTTACACTCCCTATTTAATAACCCACACTCACCATTTAATATATCTTTAAGATTATAATTGCTGGGCGGTGGTGGCACACGCCTTTAATCCCAGCACTCGAGGCAGAGGCAGCCGGATCTGTGAGTACAAGGCTAGCCTGGTCTACAGAGGCTAGCCTGGTCTACAGAGCGAGATCCAGGAAAGGTTCAAAGCTACACAAGGAAACCCTGTCTCGAAAAACAAAAAAAATAAATAAATAAGATTATAATTATATTGGGGTTGGGGATTTAGCTCAGTGGTAGAGCACTTGCCTAGCAAGCGCAAGGCCCTGGGTTCGGTCCTCAGCTCCAGAAAAAAAAAAAAAGATTATAATTATATTATACTACTTGGGAATATACTCACTACTTGTTCCTAACAGTCACTCCCATCCATAACAAGACCACAAGCCTCTAGAGATCAAATTACAAACATATGTTTTATTTCTCTACAGAAGAGTAACCACTACCAAGCAGTTCTGAAAATGGCTTGACCATTGCAAATGAGAAGATCCAAAACTTGCAACTTCATCTTTAACCTCCTCCTATATGGTCAAATCAGAAATGCTTTAGTGCTCACCTAGTTGAGAAACCATCTACAACTATTTCAAATATTCTGTATCTCAATTCCTAACAGATATTAACTTGGGAATTTAAATCTTGATGTATTCATGAAGCCACATTTCTAACATTTCTGAAGGGCTAAAGCGGGAGGAGACAGGTTCTCACCAAGCCTGGGAACTCTTTGTGGACCAGGCTGGCTTCAAGGTCATAAGAAATCAGTCAGATCTGCTAGAACTGAAGGTGTGCACCGCCACACCTGGCTTACATGTCTAACATTTAATGGCAGGTGTTTTTCTACTAACGTCTACTACCGGTAGTCTTGCATACTAACTTTTATTTTTGATGAATGACTTCCTAGCTATTTCTCTTACTCATTTCTCACTTCAAAGCAAAACTACTCTTAGGCACGTGTATGCTTATATATAAGGTTGGGAGGCATAACACATGCCTTTAATCCCAGCACTGGGAGACAGCAGGTAGATCTCTGTGAGTTCAAGGTCAGCCTGGTCTACAAAGCAAGCTCCATAACAGTAAGGGTTGTTACAGAGAAACCCTGTCTTGAAAAACCAAAAAAGCGTTGTTTTGTTTTGTTTAAATCTCTGCTTTTGTTTTTCTTGAGACAGGGTCTCATGTAGCTCAAGATGGACTTAAAACTTACTATATACCAAAGCTGGCCTTGAACTTGAACTCACTTTCTATCTCTATCAAGTGCTCCAATTAAAGGAGTATCAAAGTATGCTTAAGGATTAAATTTGTATAGTATTAGTTTAAACGAAGCTTAGTACCATAATATTTGTGAATTAGACAAACTAGTTTTATAATAAACTTATCTAATCAAAAAATTTAACTCAGGCTGGGAGTGCTGGTGCCTATAATCCTAGCACTCACGAGGCAGAGGCAGGTTTGAGTTCCAGGACAGGCTCCAAAGCTGCACAGAGAAACCCTGTCTCAGGAAAAAAATTTTTAACTCCCAGATAAGTTAACGTGACAATCTACATCATTGGTAGTAGGACTGAGTATGGGGGTGCTTTGCATCCTAAGCACTACAACTGGGTTACATTAACAATAACTCAACACCGACAAGCGAGCAATTAATGTTTTTTGTTCTTTTCTTTTTGAAAACACGGTTTTACTATGTAGGGATCCTGTCTCATGGCCTCCAGAGTGCAAGAATTACAGGCCTGCACTACCACACCCAGCTGCAAACTGCTTACTGCCCCAAGTTTAGATGGATAAAATATTGGAATATCCGGAAAAGATTATTTTGTCTTTAATTATTGTTCCCAAGACAAGCTTGGAAATTTCCTGTCACCTTTAATTTCGGTATCAGCTTCCCCTAAAAATTCAACTGTCTTTTTTGCACACAGTATTCCAGTAACTCAGTAAAAATACTTGACCTACCTAAAAATATCTTAGTTGCTCTACTACTAATTTAGTACGATACTGTCAGCCACTTTTACGTATCATTTCTCTCTGAGAAAGACAGTAGTACCTACCTCAAGCAAAGTTCCACTAACTTATATATTTCAAGTGATTTGTAACCTGCAGATAAAAAGTAAGCTGTAATTATTGCAATTACAATTAATCTGCGGCACTTCCTTTTGCAAACAGAAAACACTCCGACTCCTACCACTTATTCCTACGGGGGAAGAAAAAGTAAGGAAAACTCCATCTATTGTTAAAACGCCGTTCCGATGCCATGTGGCCCGCCCGGAATTTAGAAGCTTCCAGTACATACATCATCACGGTATCGCTCCCCCACCCCCGCTCGGCGTTTAACTTAGAAGGTAATAACGGAATCAGTTAGGACATTAAACTTCAAGTACACGAACAGGCATTCCGTTCTTCGTTTTCACGCTCCCCCCCCCCCCCCGCCTTCCCCTTCCTGGAGTCCGAATAATGGTCGTAGGAAATGAAAAGGAGCCGTTAAACACGAGCGCGCCAACGGGGTCTTCTCCGCGCCGGCCGTGGCCTGGAGGTCACCGGGTTGACCGGGCGCCAAGGCCGAGGCCTGCTGACTCCCGCCTTAGCCCCAATCCCCGCACCACGGCAACAAACGCGGGCTCCGTTTCTGCCGCGAGGCCGTTTCCTCTCCCACACCCCCTCGCCGGGCCCAGGAACCCGGTGCCTCCCCTGCACTCGGCCCCTCCGCTTACCGAGAAGATGGAGAGAGAGAAGGGACTGCCTCTCCTCCTGCGGTTCCGTGCCGAGACGCCGAAGCTACAGCGGGCAAGCAGCGCACGACCGTTCGCTCGCCGTCTCTTCACAAAATGGCCCCCGAGCTCCTCGGCCGCCGAGGCGAAGGTCCAGCCCCCGCCCCGCTCCCGGGGGCGTTCCTATTGGCTGAGACTTTTCTCGCTCCCGCTCCTCATTAGATGGCTCTACCGCTCCTCACAGCGCTGGCCAATCACAACCGGCAATGGGTGGGCCTCATGGGGAGAATTTCCACCTGCGTAACAGAGGCTAGTTAGTAATTGGTGACGTTTCCTGTCACTTAGCGTCTGGAGAATGCTTATTGGTCACTGTACCGGACGGAAAGCTGGGTGGAATGTTCGCCTTTGTATCGCGCACAGCTTCTCATCCGGGTATCGGGTGGAGCTGAGTGACGGCCGCGTCGTCCAATCGCCGCTGCTTAGAGTGCCTGGGTCCGGCCGGATCCCCGCATTTCCGCGGCGCGGGGGTGGGCAAGTCTGGGTGGAGTCTGGTGGCGGGTGCAAAGGGCCTGCCCTAGCCCCAGGCCTAGAAAAAGGAAAGCGCCAAAGTAAGCGTGAGGGTAATCCCTAGCCGCCTGGAGTGTAGGGGACTACTGTGCTGCAGAGTTTTTTTTTCTAATTCCGATCCTTTCTCATTTCCACATTCTATACGCTGCCTGGAGGACCTGGCCACTCAGCCTATCAGGCTAGACGGCTCCTTCCCAACCTGCCCTCTCCCGTAGGAACGGCTACCTGGACCCCTGCAAACAGGTTCCCTGGTCCCAAGTCATCACACAATCTGCAAACCTCAATTTCCCGCCTCCTGCGAGAGCCCGACTGCCACTTAATCCCCTCAGTCAGGCCTGGCAGTAAATTTCTGGTTATTCTGTAGGAACCCTGAACACACCGAAATGTATACAGCCCACTTAGAAAGGGAGATATTGCCCCAAGGAGATACATACACCAGATCTAGGAAATGACTGATTTAGTTTTCTATTTTTGGGAGCCAAGTGGTGGCACTCGCCTTTAATCCCACCACCCTTGAGGCAGAGGCAGGCGGGTCTGAGTTCGACACCGGCCTGGACTACAGAGTGAGTTTCAGAACATCGGGGCTACGCAGAGAAACCTTGTCTCGGAAACAAAATAAAAAATAATGGAAATAAATGAAACTGTGGCATTTTCATGAGGTTTATTTATTATTTATTTATTTGTTTTTGTTTTTTTGAGTCAGGGTTTCTCTGTGTAGCTTTGCGCCAGTCCTGAAACTCCCTCTGTAGCCCAGGCTGGCCTTGAACTCACAGAGATACGCCTGACTCTGCCTCCCGAGTGCTGGGATTAAAGGCGTGTGCACCACCACCGCCCGGCGGTTTATTTATTCTATGTGTATGTGTGTAAGTGAGTTTAAGTGCTCCAAATTTTAGTTAAAAAAAAAAATTGGGGGGATTAAAGGTGTGCTTGAAGATGGCTCAGCAGCTAAGAGCATCTGCTGCACTTCTAGGGGACCCAGGTTGAGTTTACAGCACCCACGAGGGAGTTCACCGTGTAACTCCAGTTCCAGGAGGTTCCAACACCCTCTTCTGGCCCCCGACGGCACTTGGCACACATGATACACGAACACACTTGCAGGTAAAACATGCATACACACAAAAACTTTTTTTTTTTTTTTTTTAAATTAAAAAGACAAGTCTAGGCTGGGCGGTGGTGGTGCACGCCTTTAATCCCAGCACTCGGGAGGCAGAACCAGGCGGATCTCTGTGAGTTCGAGGCCAGCCTGGGCTACCAAGTGAGTTCCAGGAGAGGCGCAAAGCTACACAGAGAAACCCTGTCTCAAAAAACCAAAAAAAAAAAAAAAAAAAAAAGACTAAATCGGGCGGTGGTGGCCACGCCTTTAATCCCAGCACGCAAGAGGCAGAGACAGGCGGATCTCTGTGTATTTGAGGCCAGCCTGGGCTGTGTGAGTTCCAGGAAAGCCGCCAAAACTACACAGAGAAACTGTGTCTGGAGGGGAAAAAAAGAGAAGTTTAGTGCTGGGCTCAGTGATGGGTACTTGCTTAACGTGCACAAGGTCCTGAGTCCAATCCCCGGTACCATAAAGTAAGAGAAAGACAATAATGGAGAAAAAGTGGAGATTTCTGTGTGCTGCTGTTAGGGAAAGATCCTATCCTCCCACCCCACCCATGGGTAGCCATGGGTGTCCTGGAATTCACTTTGTAGACCAGGCTGGCCTTAAACCCAAAGAGATCCACCTGCCTCTGCCTCTTGAATGCTAGGATAAAATGTGTCAATCACCACGCCCGGCTCCTATTTTATATTTTCTTTGTTTATATTGGAGGGCACACCTTGGATCATGTATGCACTAGTTACACCAAGTGAATCCTGAAGATTAAACTCAAGTCATCAGGTTTGGCCACAGGCTTCTCTTCGCACTGAACCGTCTCAGTAGCCCTAAATCTATTATTATCATTATTAGTATTATTATTAAAGCAAGGCACAAAGCTGGGTGTAGTGGCACAGGCCTTTAATCCCAGCATTGGAGAAAGGCAGGCAGATCTCTGAGTTCTAGACCAGCCTTGTCTACAATTCCAAGGCTACACAGAGGAATTCAGTCTCAAAAACAAATAAAAAACAAGGTACAGAGCACTATTTATGCCGTGTAATGGTATTTGTAGACATATCTGTTGACGTAGATGTGAAGGCAGTTTCAGGCATAGTTTGGAATTAATTCTGAATTCTACAGAAACAAGGAAGCTGCTACTTTGGGAGAGAGAAACCTTCACATTTTCATTATTATCCCTTTTTATATAGTTGAGGTTTTTTTTGGCCATGTGCGTGTATTGTTACAAACTAATTCGAAACCCAAAACAATAAGTATGGAAAAGATATGTTGAAGTGGTTTTGTTGTGCTGCCTTGGCTGACTTAGAACTCACTGTGTGACCAGCCTGGGCTTGAACTTGTGTCAATCCTCCTGCTTCTGCCTCCCAAATGTTGGAATTTTCAGTCTGCACTACCATGCTCAGCTGTTCTCCTGTGGTTTTGTTTGTCTATTTGTTTTGGTTTTTGTTTGTTTGTTTGTTTTGGTTTTTCGAGACAGAGTTTCTCTGTGTAGTTTTGGTGCCTGTCCTGGAACTCACTCTGTAGACCAGGCTGGCCTCGAACTCACAGAGATTAAAGGCATGCGCCACCACCGCTCAGTTTGGAGTTTTACCTTTTAGAGTGTATGTATGTACATAAGTGAATTCATTTCTGTGTTTTTTGAGATGGGATCTCACTTTGTGGCTCAAGCTGGCCTTCAACTCTTGATAATCCTCCTGTCTCCACTTCTCCAGGGCTGTGATTACCAGCATCCACCACCATTTGTGGTTTAGAGGAATTAACAGAATGGCATCTCCTTGTAATGTCCTCCCAATTTCACTGATGAATAGAATGGAAAAGCAGCAACTTACTTATGGGAGCAATGGTCTCAATATCTATCTCCTGGGGATGAAGCTGGGTTGGTAGAGTGCCTTGCTCAGGATGCACAAATCCCTAGGTTCAATTGCCAAGGCCAGAAGAGGGCATCTGATCCCCTTGAACTGGAGTCGCAGGTAGTTGTTAGTCCCCATACAGGTCTGGGAATTGAACCTGGGTCCTCTGGAAAAACAGCAGTGCTCTTATTATTTGGGGAGGAGCAGGGGAGACCAGACAGACAGAGACAGAGAAAGAGAGAGAGACCAGACATACAAACAGTGGGAGTATGGTGCCAGAGGACAGCTTTTCAGAAGTGGTTCTCTCCTTTCACTGTCACATGGGTTCCACAATCAAAGTCAGGCCATCAAGCTTAGACAGCAAACACCTTTACCCACTGAACCACCCTGCCCTCAACCTCCTGAGTGGTGGCATTACAGGCATAAGCCACCATGATTCTAACCTTTATTAACAGCAGCATTGCACTAGAATATATTGCAATCTAATTTAAAAAAAAAATCAGTCTCCTATTTATGGACGTCGCTTGTAGGGTGTTGTGTGTGTGTTTGCGCCAGAGCTTGAGATCAGAGGCCAGAAACAGACAGTGGGTGTCCTCCTCAATCTTCTGCACCGTGTTTTTGAGTCAGGGTCTCTCACTGAAATGGGGCTCCGTGAGATTTGGTTAGGCTTGCTGGCCCTTGAACCCCAGGATCGTCCTGTTTCTGCTTCCCCAGCATTAGAAACAAATAAACACTAATCTCAGCTAGACAAAGGAGCACCTTGCACAAAGACAAAGTAGTTGTACGAGGCCGTTTTCTTTGGGCAGGAAGGGTGTACCTGAATCTAAACCAGGCTAGCAAGCAGGAAGTTGGCTTTGTTTTTATTCTGTATATTTAGGCAGGGTGTCACCACGAATCCTCTGTGTTGACCACGCGGGCACCTAACTCACAGAGCTCTTCCTGCCTCTGCCCTCAGAGTGCAGCGATAAAATGAATGTGCTACTACTTCCGGTCTGGGGGCTTTTATTCTGACACAGGTGGTGACTGTCTTTGCCTGTTGGCTGTGTTCTGACCTCACAGTCTTTCGAGACAGGCTGGTTTTAAAAGAATTGGGAAAAATGAAAGGAGGAGAAGGGGGGGAGGCAGGATCGCTTCAGGCCATCAGGTTCTGGAATACAAAGGTGGTAGGCTTCCTGTAACCAATGTTTTACCAGGTGCGGGAGATTCAAAGATTGGCCTAATGTTTACAAAGTGAGGGAAATTTATGGAATTTTGGCCCTTGAAGGGCTAGCTCCTAGTATGTATGTGTATATTCGTTTGTTTATTTATTTATTTATTTATTTATTTATTTTTGTTTTTTGAGACAGGGTTTCCTGGAACTCTAGACTAGGCTACCCTCAAATTCAGAGATTCTCCTGCTCTTCCTCTAGTGCTGGGATTAAAGGCTTGGGCCACCACACCAGCTAAGGCTAGCTGCTGTTTTTTGTTTTTTGTTTTTTCAAGACAGGGTTTCTCAGTGTAACAGTCCTAGCTGTCCTGGAACTCGCTTTGTAGACCAGGCTGGCCTCAAACTCACAGAGATTCACCTGCCTCTGCCTCCCTAGTGCTGGGATTAAAGGCATAAGACACCACCGCCCAGTATGCTAGCTATTTTTAATTAAAAAAAAAAATTTTTTTTAAGCCGGGTGTTGGTGGTGCATGCCTTTAATCCCAGCACTCGGGAGGCAGAGCCAGGCGGATCTCTGTGAGTTCGAGGCCAGCCTGGGCTACCAAGTGAGTTCCAGGAAAAGGCACAAAGCTACACAGAGAAACCCTGTCTCGAAAAACCAAAAAAAAAAAAAAAAAATTTTTTTAGCTGGGTGGTGGTGGTGCAGGACTTTAATCCCAGCATTCCAGAGGCAGAGGCAGGCTGATCTCTGTGAATTCAAGGCCAGCCTGGTCTACAGAGTGAGTTCCAGGACAGAGAAACCCTATCTTGGAGGACGGGGGGCTTTTTTTTTTAACACCAGTGCTGTGATTACAGGGACATGCCATGATGCCAGGCTTTCATGTGAATCCTGGATCAACTATGGCCCTTTCTGCTGGGGGCCATCTGAGCATCTGAGCACTAGCATACAACTGAGCCATCTCTCCAGCTGTATTTTTTTTCTTTTTATGTTAAAAGTTTTTCTCCAATGTTTCTTTTGTCTCCTCTGCTCTTCTCTTTCATCCCAGCAATGACCCAAATCTGGCTTCTTATAGATTAAGCCTTCTTTAGCACATTGCCATCTGTTCTTCTGGCTCTGAAACACAAGATTTCATCCTCTGACCATTTTTTTTGCAACTAATCTTTGTACGGACTGCAAAATGCTTTTTTAGTCATAAAATTTACATGTCATTATAAGTGCTTTACTATAATAGCACAGGCTGACTTTTGAGCAAACATCTAAATGTTATAGAAAATATAACATTTAGGAGAGGGGAGTGTCCTATCTTTGAAATGTAAAATTATAGCTTGCCATTAGAAAATTCACACACAGGATTTTGAGGGGGTAGAGTGGAAGGTTTAGATGTCTCACCTTCTCTTAGTGAAGTGGAAACTAATAATTCCAGTTCCACCCAAGTCCATCTTGGTGACCCTGAATCTTCCTGAGCTGGCTTACAGAGAAGGAGGGTGAGGGACCCCAAACAGCGCCCTCACCACAAAGTCCCATCCCACCGTGGGGATGACCTCATGGAACTGTATCATGGGGTCTTCCTAGCATCTCCCACCATCGTGTGCAGCTTTGGGAAAACAAAGAGTGTTAGTTGGAATCCCAGATGATGGTCAAATGACTCATTGAGGTGCCTATTAACATATCACAGAAGGTGCAGGCCTGCGCTCCAGCATCACTCAGTACCCGTGTCTCCTCCCAGCTCTTCGTTTTCTTTTTTTTTAATTAATTATTTATTTATTATCTATTGCATGTGCATGTATGTCTGGGTGAGGGTGTTGGATCCTCTGGGCCTGGAGTTACAGACAGTTGTGAGCTGTCACTTCTCACCTCTCTACCCTCATTCCCACTCAGACCCATGCCTGTAACATTGGGTTTATTTCTAATCCAAAGACTTGTATCTTTTTTTTTAAATACCAGTGTAGAGCAGAGGTTTTACTTATGTATTTTTTAAATTTTTTTTATTTTTTATATGTATTTTTTTTAAGATGTAGTTATTATGTACACAGCATGTATGACTGCAGGCCAGAAGAGGGCACCAGATCCCATTACAGATGGTTGTGAGCCACCATGTGGTTGCTGGGAATTGAACTCAGGACCTCTGGAAGAGCAGCCAGTGCTTTTAACCTCTGAGCCATCTCTCCAGGCCCATTTATGTATTTTTTTAGGGTGCTTTTGCCATGGGTGTCAGATCACCTGGAGCTGGAATTACAGGCAGTTGTGAACTGCCATGTGGGAGCTGGGAATTGAACCCGGGTCTTCTGGAAGAGCAGTCAGTGCTTTTAACAAGCAAGCCATCTCTCTAGCCCCTTGTATCTTTTGTTACTGATGCCCTGCCTGAACATCACTGCCTTCTTATCATTCCTGTTTGTACTTTGGGCTGGCTAGTTTTTTTTTTTTTTTTTTAACTTGACACAAACTGGGTCATCTGGGAAAAGGGAACCTCACTTAAGAAAATGCCTCTATCAAGCTGGACTATCAGCAAGTCTGTGGGCTAGCCTGGAACTATATAGTGAGTTCCAGGACAGTCAGAGCTATGTAGAGAAACCCTGTCTCAAAAACAAACAAACAAACAAACAAACCAGCCAGGTGAGCCAGGTGTTGTTGCACACCATTATTAATCCCTGCACTTGGAATATTTGTGAGTTCACTCAGCCTAGTTTACACAATGGGTTCTGGGCAGCCAGGGTGGCCTAGGGAAACCCTGTCTCAAAAACAAAGGAAGAAAGGCCAAGAGATGGAGTAAGCAGAATACCGTAAACCCTAGTGGGAAATAGTAAATTACCTGACTTCATCTCTTACTTGAAAAGGCTCTGGGTCCCGTGGATTAAGCCAGAAACACTTGATCCCACAGAGTCATTTTGCCTCAAAGAGATCTCAGGGCTCACACCTTTCCCATTGTCTTGGCCTCAAGTGACTAATTCTTTTTTTTTTTTAAGACAATATCTTGCTGCGTAGCCCAGGCTAACCACAGACGCACTATGTAACCCTGTTGACCTCCAACTCAGAGCATTCATGCCTCAGCCTCTCCGAGTCCAGGGATTGCAGACAGGGCTCCTACACCTGGCCCTTCAACAACAGATGTAAAAGTCACTTCCCCAGTACCAACTCATTTTTTTTTTTTTTTGGTTTTTCGAGACAGGGTTTCTCTGTGTAGCTTTGCGCCTTTCCTGGGACTCACTTGGTAGTCCAGGCTGGCCTCGAACTCACAGAGATCCGCCTGGCTCTGCCTCCCGAGTGCTTACCAACTCATTTTTATTACCCCTGAGTCAAACATGTATTTTCTAGCTGTAGTTTTAGTGGAGAAGTTCATGTGTTAAGGAATGGTTTCAATGCTGTCTCTCCAAGGTCAACACACGTGAAGAAAAAGTACAGTCTTCACTAGAAAGAAAGCTAAAAACAGACCTACAAAGAGTTAACAGCTAAAAGGCCTGGATTAGTGTCTCCTTGGGCCAGCAGGAGGACAAGAGGATTGGAAGCAAGAGTATTAGAGACAGCAGAAAATCCAGCGGAAAGAACTGCACAGAACTCTCTGGAGGAAGTCAGGATTGTAAGTTTATATCTAATGTGTATTTATTTATTTATTAATTATAATCTTATTTATTTTTTATTTTATGTGCATTGGTGCTTTGCCTGCATGTGTGTCTGTATGAGAGTGTCAGATCTTGCTTGGAGTTACAGTTATTAGCTGCCATGTGGGTGCTGGGAATTGAACCGGGGTCCTCTGGAAGAGCAGTCGGTGCTCTCAACCACTGAGCCATCTCTCCAGCCCTCTAATGTGCATTTATAATCTTTCATATTTTACCCTGGATCCTTGGGAGAAGAGCAAAATAAGTGTATTCCTTCTGTATCATTTCACCAGCCTTGGAGGTATGCACCAAAGGATCTTCAATCCTGTCACTCTTAGGTCTGTTCCACATCCAAGAGCTTTGGTGGGTGATGATCCATGCCACCCTTCTGTCCCTGGACCTCCCCGCTTCCCAGCGTTTTGCTGAACAAGGGCAATGGCTTCCTAGCACCGTTCTCTCCTCCATGCTCATTAGTGGCTGGTTTCTTACTCTTTGAGACAGGTCTTGCTCTACACCCTGGCTGTCGTGAACTTCACTGTAGACAAGCTATCCTAGAATCTGTAGCTATCTTCGTATCTCGGCCTCCCCAGTGCTGGCTTTACAGGCATGTGCCATCATACCCGCGCTTCCCTCCACTCTTCCCGACTAACTAATAACTAATTTTCACAAGATGCCACATTTTTACGTCTATTGCTGTCTTGCTGGAAGGAGAGGGATTCCTGGCTTGTTGTTGTCGGGTTTTTTTGTTGGTTTTGTTTGTTTTTTAGACAGAGTCTCTCCAAATAGTTCTGACTGTCTGGAACTCACTGTGTAGACCTGATTGGCCTCAAACTCCTAGAAATCTGTTTGCTTCTCTCTCCCTGTGCTGAGATTAAAGGCATGTTACCACCATACTCTGCTAAATTGTCACTTTTTGAAGCAGTGTCTCACCATGTAGCCCAGACTGGCCTCAAACTTATTATCCTCCTGCCTCTAATAAGGATGAGGAGATGCCTCTTTCTAAATTCCCTCCAACCCCAAGCACGGCAGCCATCTCCATTCTTGGGTTTTTGAAGAGGCACTCACGTAGGGCACAGACAGACCAGATTTCACAAAGACGATAGCTGGGCATGTTGGTACGAGTCCTTAATCCCAGCACTCCAGAGGCAAAGAGAGATGAGTTCCAGACCTGGCTGGTCTACAGAGAAAGTTCTAGGCCAGCCAGGGATACATGATGAGACTCTGTTTCAAGAAACAAACACAGTTAAAAAAGAAGCGGAGGCGGAAAAAGTCAAGAGCTTTGACTTGGCCCCCTCGTGGCAGCCCCTCTCTTTCGTTTATTTGGTATATGCTTTTTTAGGTTCCTGTTGTTTTCTAGGAACCATTTCAGAAAGTCTATAGTATATGCAAATGTAACAAGTTGCATTCATTCTCTTCCTTCAAAATCCTTATATCTTAGATGGAGGGACAGACAATAAAAAAAAGTATAAATAAATGACAATGATATCTGAGTATTAACAATGAGACAGGAGACTGGCAGTGGTGGCCCATGCTTTTGATCCCAGTACTTGGGAGGCAGAGGCAGGCCTATCTTTGTGGGTTCGAGGTCATCATGGTCTACCAAGTGAGTTCCAGGACAGCCAGGGTTATACAGTGAAACCCTGTCTTGGAGAAAAAAAAAAGGAATGTGACAGAGAGGTTGACCCCAGTGTGGTGGTACAGGCTTTTAATCCCAGCACTGGGGAATCAGAGGCAGGTAGATCTCTGTAAGTTTGAGGCCGGTCGGATCTATAGAGCAAGTTTCATGACAGCCAGAGCTGTGTAGAGAGACCGTGTCTCAAAAATCAATCAGTCAATCAACCAATAATAGTAAAAGAGCAAGAGAAAAAGCAGTCCAGTAAAGTTCGAGAGCCATGGAGCCTAGCAGGAGCATGATGACCGGAGTCACAGAGAGGACCAAAGGTTGAGCAGTATGGTAAGCTGAACATAAGAGGCACAGAGCCTGACTGAAGGTGGGGCATTGTGAAAAAGGCACCACTTTGTACAGGGCCTGTGGGCTTTGGCAGAAAGTTTAGATTTCATTTGAAGGTACTGAAAACCCCCTGGGAACTTCTAAGCATTATGCATGTGGGTTACTTTATAAAGTCGCTGTGAATGTTTTAAGGAGAACTGGTAGAGGTTAGAGAGGGAAACGGAGAGCATTAGGAAAACATGGCAGTTGAGGAAAGGCACACAGATGCCTGAGTTTGCAGTGTTGGAGAATGTGAGCTATTACTTGAGGAAGAAACCGGAGCACATGCTACTGGCTGAGGGAAAGGGAGGTATCAAGGCTTTGGGACAGCTAGGATGCCAATGGCACACAGAGACGGGAATGGAGATCGGAGAAATGAGAGTTCTGCTTGACAGGTTGAGTTTGAGATATCCAGGAGCTATGCAAGTTAAGAGGCTTGAAAGACATCAAGTGTCATGGGAGGGTGGAGGCTGCAGGGATGACTTTGGATGCAGTGGTAGGTGAGGGTGGAGGCTGCAGGGATAGCTTTGGATGCAGTGGTAGGTGAGGGTGGAGGCTGCAGGGATAACTTTGGATGCAGTGGTATGTGAGGGTGGAGGCTGCAGGGATAACTTTGGATGCAGTGATATGTCTGTACTCAGTATCTAAAACAAGAGAAGAGTGTTGACCAAGGTGTGAGACATTTTACAGACAGGATTTCTCTATCATTCAGGACAGAAAAGAAAGAACGTGGCTGTCCTGAACTCCCATTCACAGAGACTAGTTTGAACTCCTGCCTCCCTGTTGCTCCCACTCCTCCCCCCACTTTTTACATTGATTTTACTTGATTTTACGTATACGCATGTGTGCCTGCATGTATGTCTATGTACCACATGCATCCAGGAGCCTGTGGAGGTTGAAGAGGCATCAGATTCCCTGGAACTGGAGTCAAAAACACTTACGAGCCTACATGTGGGTGTTGGGAACAGGACACAGGTCCTCTGCAAGAGCAGTAAATGCTCTTAACCTCTGAGCCATCTCTCTAGATCCTCTCTTTTTCTTCCTTTCTTTTTTAAAGATTTTTTAAAAATTTATTTACTTTTATTTTATGTGCATTGGTGTTTTGCTTGCAGGTCAGATCTTTGAGTTATAGACAGTTGTTAGCTGCCATGCGGGTGCTGGGATTTGAACCCCGAGTTCTTTGGAAGAGCAGTCAGTGCTCTTAACCACTGAGCCATCTTTCCAGCCCAAGATTTATTATGTATGTGTGTATGATTATTTACTATGTATGCATGTATGCCTGCACACCAGAAGAGGGTGCCATCTGTATAAAGGGTTGTGAGCCACCATGTGGTTGTTGGGAATTGAACGCAGAACCTCTGGAAGAGCAGCCAGTGTTCTTAACCTCTGAGCCACCTCTCCAGACCCTCTCTTTTTCTTTTTCTTTTTTTTCCCAGAGCTGAGGACTGAGCCCAGGGCCTTGTGCTTGCTAGGTAAGTGCTCTACCACTGAGCTAAGTCCCAACTCCTCTTTTTCTTTCTTTCTTTGGTTTTTGTTTTGTTTTGTTTTGTTTTATTTTAGACAGGGTTTCTCTGTTTAGCTTTGGAGCCTGTCCTGGAACTCACTCTGGAGATTAGGCTGGCCTTGAACTCCCAGAGATCTGCCTGCCTCTGCCTCCTGACACTAGGCTCTTTTTTTTTTTTAAACAATGTCTAACTAAGTAGCCCAGACAGGCTTCAAACTTTGAATCCTCTTGCCTTGGCCTCTTAAGTGATGGGGTTACAGGAATATACTACCATATCTAGCTTAATTTAACTTTCTCTGCCTTTTTCCAGCTCTCTAGGAGATAGTACATGATTAATTGAACTGGGGTTAGTATTCTGTGTCTGATCCCATCACAGTAGCTAGGTCATAGAATATAAACTGGTAAGAGAGTCAGCCCCTGTAAATGGAGAGGAAAGAAGATTTAGAAGCCCATTTCCCAGAGACAAAGGTTGGTCATTTTCTACCAGGAGGAGCAGATACTTAAAATTAATCAAAAATGGTATCAATCTGACGATCAGAAAATTAATTTTAACTTTGAGTAAATAATATCATGATTACTGAGTGCATGGCCTTATTGTTGTCCACAACACCACCACAACAAAAATAACTATGATGCGTCCAATGCTACCACAAAAGTACTGGGAAATTCCTACACAATTTAGGGAGATCCTGCAGAAGACAGTCTAAAGTTATAATATCGTAAAAACTTGGGGTTGGGGATTTAGCTCAGTGGTAGAGCGCTTGCCTAGCAAGCGCAAGGCCCTGGGTTCGGTCCTCAGCTCTGGAAAAAAAAAAAGACAAAATAACAAAACTTTTCCTTTATTTAGTGTCTTCCAGGATCTCTTACAGCCTGATAATCGAGGTGATGATACATCTACTGGACCATATACCAGAGGATATACCAGTTAGAGACACAGATGACTCAATGCATCTGTTGGAAGGTAGATAAATCCTGTGCCTAGATATGGATGTCTTCACCACTGGCTGAGATAATCCCCAGTCTGTCAAGGGGGTCGGGGGAGACAGTCCTGACAGTCTTCACAATGGCAACTGTTTTCTTTCAGTCCCTTTCTTAAATTTTCTTTTTTTAAAAAATATTTATTTATTTAATTATATGGGTATGTGTATGTGTGTGTACCTGAGTATATGTGTGCATCATGTGCATGCACGTGCAGTGCTGTGTTCATCAGATCCCCTCAAACAGGCAGGTGGTTGTGAATTACCATGTGGATGCTGGGTACTGAACTTGGGTCCTCTGCAAGAGCAATAAGTACCCTTAACTACTGAATCACTTCTGAGCCTTCTTAGATTTTCTTAATATTTTATTCTGATTCTGTGTGTGTATGTTTGTGTGCGCATTTGGGGAGTACACACTAGAGGTCGAAGGACAATCTTGGGTGTTGGTACCTTCCACCTTTTGTTTTGAGACACTCCCTTATTGGCTTGGGACCTTGTTGCTTGGATCCTAATGGCTCCCTCAGGGGAGGGGTGAGAAGGCACAGCATCAATGGGGAGCCCTTTTGAAGGCAAATAACAAACTCCTTTATTCAATAACAGGGAAGGCCTTATAGACTCTTCTCCCAGCACCCAGTCTGTGTGGTTGTCCCTCACTGGCTGGGCATGATCAGAAACTCTGACATCAACTAGGAACCCTGACAGTGACCAGACACTCTAACAGTTCCTGTTCCTAGGCCCTCAGGCAGACTCCAGGTTGGCTCGTAAGGAGTATGCTATGTGCATGCCTTAGCAACTGGTCTGAGCCAATTTCCTCAACCCTATGGTCCTGTCCTACTACAAGACCTGACTATGTAAGCTCGGAAGCTTGTCTGGGAGCCTTTGGCTATCCATCTGTCTTGACCACCCAGCTTGCCTTTGCTGGGATCACAGGCCACCATGACTGACCTTTTATGCGGGTTCTGGAGATCTAAACTCTGATCCTCATGGTTGGGAGACGTGTACTTTACTGACTGAAGCATCTTCTCAGCCATTGAAGTTTTGTTTTGTTTTGCTTTTTTTTTTTTTAATTTTTTTATTTTTTTGGTTTTTTTCAAGACAGGGTTTCTCTGTGTAGCTTTGCACCTTTCCTGGTACTCGCTTTGGAGACCAGGCTGGCCTCGAACTCACAGAGATCCACCTGCCTCTGCCTCCCGAGTGCTGGGATTAAAGGCGTGCGCCACCACCGCCCGGCCGTTTTTTGCTTTTAATTAATTTAAAAGTTAAACAATTTTATTAGTAAATGAAGTCAACCAAGCCCTTCTGTCCTTGTGGTCCTGGATGCATCAGCCTCCAGTTCAAGAGGAGCCTGGAGACAAAGGGCTGGACGTGTACTCTGAGACAGAGTGCCCCTGGGCCTCTTACAATAAAGATTCTATCATGAGGTTGGGGAAGTTAAGCTAACTATCTCTGCCCTAGACACTATGAAAGCTGGTAATGGACTAGTGCGTGTTTCAGGCCCAAGCAGCAGAGATGCACAATCTAAAAGGAAATGGCTGGGCCACACTAAAGCTCTCTCTGCTGCAGGCAGAAAAAAAGAAAGAGGAGCTCTTCTCAAGTATGCTGTGTTTGTTGTATGCAGCCAGCTGGGCAAGGGCTTCCAGTCTCTGTCCCTAACTTCTTTTATACATTAATCTATTTCTTCATTTATTTTTTGAGAAAAGGTCTCACTGTGTTACCATGGCTGGCCTGGCCTAGAACTCACAGAATCTGCCTGCCTCTGTCTCCTGAGCGCTAGGATTAAAGGCGTGTACCACCACCAACACCTGGCCCCACCATATCATCTTGATGTAGCTTTTTAATGTTTCTTTTTCTTTTTTTTTAAAGATTTATTTATTTATGTATTTATTTATTTATTATGTATACAGTGTTCTGTCTACATGAGTCCCTGCTAGCCAGAAGAGGGTGCCAGATCTCATTACAGATGGTTGTGAGCCACCATGTGGTTGCTGGGAATTGAACTCAGGACCTCTGGAAGAAACAGCCAGTGTTCTTAACCTCTTGAGCCATCTCTCTCCAGCCCTAAAGTTTCTATTCTCTTGCTACATCAGTACTTTAGAGACAGACACTGGAGAATTACAAGTTCAAGGCTAGCTTGTGTTACAGAGTGAGACCTTATCTCAAAAAAAAAAAAAAAAAACAATAAACAGGGCCATCGAGATCTCAGCAGACAACGGCACTCGCCACAAAGCTTGCCAACTGAGCTCCATCCCTAGCTTCAGAGTTATAGGCTGTTGTGAGCGGCCCAACATAGGTTCTGGTAACAGAACTCAGGTCCTGTGGAAGGGCAGCCAGTGCCCTGAGCCGTCTCTCCAGCCCCCACCTGGCAAGACTCTTAAAAAGGTAACAAGTAAATAAAGGTCTAAATAATTAAAGGTGGTGCACGCCTTTAATTCTAGCACTCAGGAGGCAAAGGCCTCTGAGTTTGAGGCCAGTCTGGTCTACAGACAGGATAGCCAAGGCCACACAGAAAATCCTTGTCTTGAAAAACAAACAAACAAAATAAAATAGAATAAACAAACAAGACAACATGTAAAAATTTTCTCCAACTGCTCTCTTCAGGGGCTTCAGGTAAGAGCGTGAAGGCTCAGTCACACATGGGCAAGATGAGCCAGGAGGACCTGGACTACAGACTCTTTCATCTTCAGAAAGAGCCCATGCTGGTGAAGGAACTTTCTCTGAAGCAACGAGATAAAAGCAAAAGGTACCCAGAGTTCTTATGCTTTCAGAAGCTGCATCTGAGGCAAATTGGCTCCATATAAACTGAAAGGATTCTATTTTCCTCAGATGTCTGTACCAAAAAATTACTCAAACATCAAGGATGTCGGGCTCAAAAAATTTTTTGCGAACATTATTGCTTTCTTGTTTTTCTACCACACACCTCAGAATTGAACACAGCACAGAGCAGCCCACGTAGCCTGGTGATGGTATACCAACGCACAGAGCAAGCGACTCCGCAGGCTCCTGTCTGGCTGTAAGGGAGGGAATGGAGACAGGGTGGATGGTAAAATCTTGGCAGAACAAGGGCGTTAGGAGTGTGAAAAGGAAGTTTTCTTTTGAAAAGTAAAGATCAGTTGACTCTTTACTGCGTGCAGGCATATTGTGTGTTCTGTACACACATAAACTGATTTACTATTAAATCTGTTGACTCATTTACTAGTGTGTCTTAGTTAAGGTTTCTATTACTGGGAAGAGACACCATGACCACGGCAACTCTTATAAAGGAAAACATTTAATTGAGGTGGCTTACATTTTCAGTCTGTTATCATCGTGGTGAGACATTCAACATACAGGCAGATGTGGTACTGGAGAGGTGGCTGAGAGGTCGACATTTTGCAACAGGAAATGGTCTGTCTCACTGGGCATGGCCTGAACGTATATGAGACTTCGAAGCCCATCTCCACAGTGACACACTTCCTCCAACAAGACTACACCTCCTCCAACAAGGCCACAACTCCTAATCGTGCCATGCCCTTTGGAGGCCATTTGCTTTCAAAGCATGAGATAGTGTGAAGGCAGAGTATTATTAGGAGGAGAAAGAAACCTGAAGAGCCCATGATCATACCTAGTAAGCGGCAGAGCTAAAGCCCTTAACTCCAAAGTGTTCCATACTCAGTGATCTTAGACTGTGGGCTTCCGATTGTGGATCTCTGGGTGTACCTAGGCAGGAGTGTGCCAACACACCCAACCCCTTTTTATGATTTTTTTTTTAAAGATTTATTTATTTATTATGTATACAGTATTCTGCCTGCATGTATCCCTTCAGGCCAGAAGAGGGCACCAGATCTCATTACAAGTGGTTGTAAGCCACCATGTGGTTGCTGGGAATTGAACTCAGGACCTCTGGAAGAGCAGTCGGCGCTCTTAACCACTGAGCCATCTCTCCAGCCCCCTTTTTATGATTTTTATTTTGAGACAGTGTCAAGTTATGTAGGTCTGGCTGGCCTGGAACTTGGAACAGTCCCCCTGCCTGTGTGCCCAAGGCTAGGATTATGGGTAGATGTCACACTACAGTAGTCTTGCTTTGTCTCATGTGGTAATGTTTCCTAAACAACCTTGGTGCTGAACAGCTGTTCAATCCAGTGCTGGGATTATAGGCTTACATCACCAAGCCTGAGTCAGAGATTAATCTTTTGGGGGGGGGTGTTTTGAGACAGGGTTTCTCTGTGTAACAGTCCTGGCTGTCCTGGAATTTGCTTTGTAGACCAGATAGCCTCAGACTCAGAGATCCACCTGTCTCTACCTCCTGAGTGCAGGGATTAAAGGAGTGCCCCGCCCCCATCGCCTGGTTCAAGTGGGGAGGTTTTTTTTTTTGGTTTTTCGAGACAGGGTTTCTCTGTGTAGCTTTGCGCCTTTTCCTGGAACTCACTTGGTAGCCCAGGCTGGCCTCGAACTCACAGAGATCCGCCTGGCTCTGCCTCCCGAATGCTGGGATTATAGGTGTGCGCCACCACTGCCCCGCTTAAGTGGGGAGGTTTTTATTGTAAATAAGAGAGAACATATCTAGAGGCATCTAGAAGAGTCTAGAGCAGAGAAAAAATGAAGTAGAATGGACATGGCCAGGGCTGGCTATCTTCTAGAGAAGCAAGAGAGCTCAGAGCAGAGAAATCACTTGGATTATAAAGAGAATGAGTAGCTGTGGGGCGAGAAGTCAGTCAGCTAGAGCAGGCCTGGGGGTGCTAGCATGGAGATTTTGAGATGTATAACAGTACTGAGGGAGCCTCCAGACCAGCTTGGGCTTTGATACGCAACCTCAGGTATATGTCAATGAAGACCCATGTGTCCCTTCTGTGAGAGGCAAGGGAAGTGACTCCTTTTGGCAGATGGGAATGGGTTTCACAAGTTCCTGAGGAATGCTGGCTTTTATCTAACTGCCACAAATCGTTTTATAGTCCAGCTTGAATTGAGCCAAGACTGTCATATCTGGACATATGGACTGCCTGAGACTTAACAATTGCATAGAAGTAAAAACTTTACTTACATTTATTACTTCTCTTAAAACTCGTTTGTTTCTTACCAGGCATCATAGTCCATGCTTTTAGTCCCAGCACTGGGAAGCAGAGGCAAATAAATCTCTGAGTGCGAGGGCCAGCCTGGTCTACAGAGAACGTTCCAGGACAGCCAGGGCTACACAGAGAAACCCTGTCTCAAAAAACAAAAACAAAACAAAACAAAACAACAAAGATCTAGCCTTAGGGCATTTTCTTAGAGATTGATGGAGGAGGGCTCAGGAGGGTCCAGCCCATTGCTGGTGGTACCATCCCTGGGATGGTTGTCTTGGGTTCTATAAGAAATCAGGCTGAATGAGCCGAGGGAAGCAAGCCAGTAAGCAGCCCTCCTCCACAGGCTCTACACCTGCTCCTGCCTCCAGGTTCCGGCCCGAGTGAGAGTTCTTATCCTGACTTCCTTCGGTGATGGACTACAATGTGGAAACATAAGCCAAATAAACCCTTTTTCCCCAAATTATTTTTTTGGTGATGCTGTTTCATTCAAGCAACAGTTAACCCTAACTAAGACACCAAAGCTCCGAGGCTTACCCAGCTAGAATAGCTCTGAGGCTTGCCCAGCTAGAATCAAGCCCCGACTTCAACCCAGCGAGGGTTGGTGAGTGGGGAAACCCACGTGATCTGTTTTGCCATAGGCGGAGGAGTACCACGCAGCAATCCACCACTACCCAACGGGACCTGCTGGCACTTGCTGCGCTCAAGGAGCCTGCGAGGCGGCCACGCCCCTCGGCGCCCCCACGCCCCTCGGCGCCCCCACGCCCCTCGGTTCCCAGGAGAAAAGCGCATCCACAGCGCCTGTGTCCCTCCAGCGCGCCAGGCGGTGCACAGCCTCGAGTCCACGCGGGACGAAGACTGTCCCGCACGCCTGGTATGTAACTGCAGCAGAAACCCAAGCAGAGTGAGGCTGGAACTACGCCCCAGGAGGGGACTGAATCACCAATCATGTTCCTTTCCTGCTTTCTTCTTCTTTAGTTTGTTTTGTTTTCTGAGACAGGGTTTCTCTGTGTAACCCTGGCTGTCCTGGAACTCACTCTGTAGACCAGGCTGGCCTCGAACTCACAGAGATCCGCCTGCCTCCGCCTCCCAGATGCTGGGATTAAAGGCGCACGCCATGATCACCCAGCATTCCCTGCTTTAGTCTACTCATTAACTCATTATTGTTATCTCACCTTTCCGCCTTTCTAAAAGCCTGCCCTGCCGCCCCCCACCCCCACCCGTGGTAGTTGGGTACAAATTTCTGAATTCACCGCTTGCATGTGGCTCGGTGGCTAAGGGCTTGGTTAACATGATTGATACTGTAGGTTAATCTCCTGGACCTCCAAAAAATAAATAAAACAGCAACAACAACAAAAACAGAACTAAACAACACTAAGGGGAGGGGGTAAAGAAAGGGTAACAGTGGTAAGGAATCAGAAGGGAAGATTATCTGGGGGAAGGAAGGGAACCCACCAGGGAAGGGCGTGGGGGAGGCAAAGGAGGAGACACAAAGCGGTGGTACCTATGTACAATTGCAGAGAAACCCATCATTTTGTATGGTAATCAAAAAATTAAACATTAAAAGATTCGGGCCGGGCGGGCGGTGGTGGTGCACGTCTTTAATCCCAGCACTTGGGAGGCAGAGCCAGGAGGATTTCTGCCAGCCTGGGCTACAGAGTGAGTTCCAGAAAAGGCGCAAAGCTACACAGAGAAACCCTGTCTCGAAAAACGAAACAAACAAACAAACCTTCAAAATCAACAGCTGGTTGTGATAATCCCCACTCTCTCTCCAGAGTTAAGAGGCTGCAGGGTCTCTGATAATTCGGGTCATCCTGCCCTACATAGCAAGTTCCAAGCCAGCCAGGAATCCACAGTGAGACCCCTGTCTCAAAAAAAAAAAAAAAAAAAAAAAAAAAACCTGAACAAACAATTCAGTTTCCGAAGGATTTTGCCCAACATAAGCAGACTGTGGAAACAGTTTTGCTGGTGGAGTCCACAGCAGTCTAGGAAGGAGGCACCCTGAGCACGGGGACTATGCTTAGGAGTGAGGGTCTGAAAGCCAGACATGTGGCTGGGAAGCCAGGGCTTGCAGGACAACTGTGCCTCTGTGCTCCGGGTTTGGAGAACAGGACTCCTTTGAAACCAGGGCCATATTTAAGGCCCTTCTCCCAAGAAAACTGGGCATACACACAAACTACACATGATTCTGTAGGCTCAGCGTTTCCCTGAGCGCGGCCCTGGCTGAGGTCCTGAGCCCCGCGGCAAAGGGTCAGCACCGGTTGTACTTCCTCTTCCTGTGCTCTAACTGGCTGAGCCTGAGGTCTGTCTTGGACCCTCAGCGGCAGCCTCCAGAAGACAGTCTGTTCTCAAGGCCTAAGTTAGTGAGGAGAGCCTGGGCAAAGCAAGTCTACAAACAATATTTGATTTAGACACTCTTATCTTATTGCTTAAATACTCATTTGGGTTTTTTGTCTGTTTGGTTTTTGGTTTTTTTCAAGACAAGGTTGCTCTGTGTAGTGCCGGCTGTCCTGGAACTCACTCTGTAGACCAGCCTGGACTCGAACTCAGAGATCTGTCTGCTTCTGCCTCTTGAGTGCTGGAACTAAAGTCGTGCGGCACTTTCACTCCCCCAAATCCTCACTCGTTTTGTGTAATATGGTTCTATGCTTTCAAGTCCTCTATTCCAGCTAAGCAAGCGTTTGCAAAAAGCAGCTGAAAAAACAGGAGTCTAAATTTCTGTCCTGAGTCAAGCATTACGTTTGTAATGTCAGCCCCCAGGAGGCTGAGGAAGAATTGCTACCAGCTGCAGGCTGACCTGGACTTCAGAGTGGGACCCTGCCTCAAAAACAAAAACAAAACAAAACAAAAACAACAAACAAACCCTGGAATGGTGAAGTAAGCCTTTAATTCCAGCACAGATCCAGGCAGAAGCAGGCAGATTTCTGTGTTCAAGGCCAGCCTGGTTTACATGGTGAGTTCGAGGAGAGCCAGGGCTACACCGAGAAACCAAAACAAACAATAAAATAAATGAGGACATTTAAGCATGACTGTACCTGTTATGTATCAGGCTCTGGCTTGTACTATCTTTTTTTTTTTTTTTTTTTTGGTTTTTCGAGACAGGGTTTCTCTGTGTAGTTTTGGTGCCTGTCCTGGATCTCACTCTGTAGCCCAGACTGGCCTGGAACTCACAGAGATCCGCCTGGCTCTGCCTGCTGAGTGCTGGGATTAAAAGTGTGCGCCACTACCGCCTGGCCGAAAGTGTTCTTTTTATGATTATTATTATTAATAAATACAGTATTTTATTATGTATACAGTATTCTGTTGTATGCATATACGCCTGGACGCCAGAATAGGGCGCCAGATCTCATTACAGATGGTTGTGAGTCACCACGTGGTTGCTGGGAATTGAACTCAGGACCTCTGGAAGAGCAGCCAGTGCTCTTAGCCACTGGGCCATCTCTCCAGCCCCACTGAGTCAGTATCCTTGGCTGAAGGTATTTGCAGTTCTGATTCTACGTAAGGAGGAAGGAAACACCTTTAGGACTAATTGTCACATAAGCCCTCCCCCCCTTCCCTGCCCAGCCTCAAGGCTCATAGTGGCCAGCATATGACACCCAGGTTTTGTTATGTGGTGTTCTAGAAGGTAGTGTGGCTACATCTCACATCTTTCTCTGCCTAAATTTTCAGGGCCAAAAGACAGGCGCAGCTGTACAGCCCCTCCCACCTTGAAGGGATATGTGAGAGATGAGAACAACAGAATCGAAATAACCAGTGAACCCCGGCAACTGTGAGTTCCTCTTTCGAGTCCTGTGTTGTTACTAAAAAAGTTCTAGTTGGAAATATGTCATTGAAGGATCAGTGAGTGTTGCTGATTTCCAGGATAATCAGAGAAATCAAAAGGCAGCTGTAAGTCAGTGTCAGCTTTCTCTTTTTTTAAAAAAGTATTTACTTTTATTTTTTTATGTGCATTGGTGTTTTACTAGGGGTCCCCTGAAACTGGACCCCTAGAACATGGTCCCCTGGAACTACAGACAGTTGTGAGCTGCCATGTAGTTGCTGGGAACTGAACCTGGGTCCAATCTGGAAGAGCTGCCAGTGCTCTTAACCACTGAGCCATCTCTCCAGCCCCCAACTTCTTTGTTTAAAAATACAAAACAAACACCAGGCGGTGGTGGCGCACGCCTTTAATCCCAGCACTCAGGAGGCAGAGCCAGGCGGATCTCTGTG
The DNA here is from genome assembly GCF_007827085.1 of Peromyscus californicus insignis. NCBI lineage: Eukaryota > Metazoa > Chordata > Mammalia > Rodentia > Cricetidae > Peromyscus > Peromyscus californicus. The sequence continues at coordinate 71,912,029 of NW_026294413.1, read as the reverse complement.
AGTTCGAGGCCGGCCTGGTCTACAGAGTGAGTTCCAGGAAAGGCACAAAACTACACAGAGAAACCCTGTCTCAAAAAAAAAAAAACAAGAACCAACAGGATGAGCATTCCTTAGTCCCAGCATACCTGCACAGAGACAGGGGGATCTCTGTGAGTTCCAGGCCAGCCTGGTCTTCACAATGAGGCCCTGTCAAAATTTATGACATTCTTTTGTGTATCTATAAAACAAGCATTTCTCTGTTCATTGAGGAAAAAGTATAAGTCCTTTTCATAATGTTAATCCTGAAATTCGCCAGAAAAACCAGTTCCACCATTTTGGCCGAATTTAAGCAGGCTTTCATTAAAATTATAAATTCTGACCACGATGGAATTTGGTTAGGACCATTACCTGGAAACTTTCCAGGTAAGTGTCTCCAAGACACTTGTTGGAGGAACTTACAGTGACAAAACCCATAGGCCACCATACTTTCCCATGAGGTTTTGTTATTTATTTGTTTGTTTGTTTATTTATTTTTAAGAACTACAACTCCCAGAATCCCAGGAGGTTACCTGTCCTAGGGCAGGTGGGACTTACAGGTTAACTTCCTTTCTAACAACCTAAAGTATTCCCCTTTCCTTTTAGTTTTTATCTCCTATGTTGGCATGTGCAGGCTGGATTTTATAAGATTACCCTCTTTATCACTAAGGTAACCGATTTTCTAACTTTTTTTGGTAAGTGAACAGCTCAGTTCTAAGCCTTATAAAAGTTTCTGCTTCTCCCTTTTGTGTTTAATCTTCCTCTAATTATAGAAGTATACTTTTTATCAGCCGTGTCCTGATTCGGGCTAAATTCGATCGTCTATGTATGCTTAACAGTGCTCGCATCATGACCACTAATTCTACACAAGTGGAAGAGCTACCCAGGTCTCCTAAGAAAATGCCCAGAGATGAACAGCTCACGTGGAGGAGCTCACTGGAGTGTGTTCGGAAGGCTGCAGAGCTTCGGTGAGAGCGAACATTCCATACCTCAAACCATACCGAGCAGAAAAAGTCAAGGTGGTGTCTGGTTTGTTTTGTTTTCCAGCTTTTCTTCACCTTGGAGGAAAAGAGATTATTTAGGAACAGATTCAATCTGAAACATGGACTTGGAGAATCTAATAAGTTAAGCAATCCTGCTTATAAAGAAGCTAGGCATTGTGTTGTACGCCTTTAATCCAGCACTCAGGAGGAATAGGCAGGTGGATCTCTGATGGAGGCCAGCCTGGTCTACACAGAGAATTCCAGGGTGACATATGAGACTACTTCTAAAGTGAGAGGAGAGGGGGTGGGTGGGGGGGAAGGAATTTCTCCGTGTAGCCCTGGCTGTCCTGGACCTAGCTAGCTTTGTAGACCAGGCTAGCCTTAAATTCACAGAGATCTGCTTGTCTCTGCCTTTTGAGTACTGGGGTTAAAGGCCTGTGCCACCACTGCCTGGGCTGAAATTCTTAAAGAATTAGGGGCTGGAGAGATGACTCAGTGGTTAAGAGCACTGGCTGCTCTTCCAGAGGACCCGGGTTCAATTCCTAGCAACCACATGGAAGCTCACAACTGTCTGTAACTCCAGGGGGCTCAGATGCCAATGTACATAAATACAATCAAATAAATAACATTAAAAGGGTTAATAAAATATAAAAAGGGATAGGCAGAATACTTATCCCTTTGAATGAGATAACGTACTTTTCCTTCCCACATTCCCCCTCTTAGGGCAGTTTCTTAAAGAGTCCCACACATAACTTCTCCTTTTCTTCCTTCTATCATTTTCTAAGCATGTTTGCCCTGACATGCTGGGCATCACTATTTCTCTAACACCTCCTCCCCATCACGTAGCTGACCTCTATGACCTCTTCTTTTAAATTTAATTTAATTTATTTATTTTATGTGTATGAGTGTTTTTCCAGGGGAGTCGGATCCTGTGGATCTGGAGTTACAGACAGTTGTGAGCTGCCATGTGGGTGCTGAGAATTGAATCCAGGTCCTCTGGAAGAGCGGCCAGTGCTCTTAACTACCGAGCATCTCTCCAGCCCCTTCATGCCCTCTTAACTCAAGTTGGCATGGTGTTTTTTCCTTCTCTCCTCCATTCTTCTCCTTTGGGCAGTTGCTGAGATTTAAGGCTTGCTTGCCCTGAAGCATTTTTCCCTTTTAAATTCTAATAAAATTGTCCTCAAGCTGAAAAAAGAAAGGAATGAAGGAAGGAAATCCTGCATAAACTTGTCCCACCTTTAAAAAATATTTTCCAAAAATTTTTTTTTTAATTTTACTTTTATTTATTTATTTAGATTTTTTTTGAGACAAGTTTTCTCTGTAACAGTCCTGGCTGTCCTAGAACTCACTTTGTAGACCAGGCTAGCCTCGAACTCAGAGATCTACCTGCCTCTGCCTCCCAAGTGCTGGCATTAAAGGCATGCACCACCACCTGGCTTTATTTTACTTTTTTTAGTGTGTGTGTGTGTGTGTGTGTGTGTGTGTGTGTGTGTGTGTGTGTGTTCAAATGCAGACATACACATGTGATTTCCATGTATGGGCAGATCAGAGACAACTTTCTGGAGGTTTTTTTTTTTGGTTTTTTTTTTTTTTGAGACAAGGTTTCTCTGTGTAACAGTCCTGTCCTGACTGTCCTGGGACTCCATTTGTAGACCAGGCTGGCCCCAAACTCACAGAGATCCACCTCCCTCTGCCGTCCAGAGTGCTGGGATTAAAGTCATGCGCCACCACCGCCTGGCTGGAGTTAGTTCTTTTATTCCACCAGAAGTTCCAAGAATTGAACTTAAATTGTGTGACTTCTGTAGCAAGTGCTTTTATGCGCTGGTCGAAGAATTGGGGATTTAGCTCAGGGTAGAGTCCTTGCTCAAGGGCTGAGATGGCTTCCTCTGCTTCTGGGGTGCTGGAATTGAAGGTAAGACTCATTCTACTGGCAAAAACAAACAAACAAACAAACAAAACTGATTAAAAAAAAGACTAGGGATATTAGCGCAATCAGTAAGCTGCTTGTTACAGAAGCATGAGGACCAGGGTTTGGAACCTCAGCGGCCACAGAAGAGCTGGGTGTGGCAGCATGTGTCTACAATCTCTGCACTAGGGTATTGGAGACAAGGGGCTCCTCGGAACTCATTGCCTAGCTAGGCTCTGTATGAGACCTTGTCTCAACATCTAAAGTGGAGCGCAAATGAGGAAGAGACCCAGTGTCAACCTCTGGCCTCCACGTGTATGTATATGAGCATGAGTGTGAACATACAGGTGCGCGCGCACGCACACGCACACGCGCACACGCGCACACACACACACACACACACACACACGCACACACACACGCATACACACACACCATGTGGAAAATGGACAGCATTATTTAGATCAGTCTTTTAGTTTCATAGCCAAGTTGAATAAGAAGGACCACATACACCTGTCTCCACAGCCTTTTCGCTTTATATTGTATTTAAAATGTTTTATTTAGATTTATTTTCGTTTCATGTTTATGAATGTTTACTTACACATGTGTCTGTGCACCATGTGAGTGCCTGCTGCCTGTGAAGGTCAGAAGACTATGAGGTTGCATCCAGCCACCATGCAGATGCTGGGAATTGAACCCCAGTCCTCTGCAAGAGCAACATGTGCCCTTAACAGCCAAGCCAACTCTTCAGCTCCTCGTTATTTTTCAGATTTGTGTGGTGTGTGTGTGTGTGTGTGTGTGTGTGTGTGTGTGTGTGTGTGTGTGTGTGTGTATTTAATGAGGGAATGTTTTGCCTACAGATATGTTAGTGCACTGTGTGCACCTGGTACCAGAAGAGGCCAGAAGAGGGCGCCAGACCCTTGGAACTGGGCTTGACTGCTGGTTTAACCTGAGACTAGAATCTCTGCCTTCCAAGAGCAGTACATGCTCTTTACCACTGAACCCAAAGTGGTGCCTTTGTTACAAAATAACTAACAGTCAGAACTGGAGGCACATGCCTTTAATCCCAGCATTTGGGAGGCAGAGACAGGCCAATCTTTATGAGTTCAAGGCCATCCTGGATTAAGCAATTCCAGGCAAGCCAAGGTTACATAGTAAAACCCTTTCTCAATGAAAATAAAAATAAAACAAGACATCAAAATGAGCTAATATTGACACAGAGGCAGCAGTTCATATTAAAGTTCATACTTAGGTGTGGTGGCATAATGCCTTTAGTCCCAGCACTCTGGAGGCGGAGGTAGGTAGAGCTCTGAGTTTGAGGCCAGTCTGTAATAGGTAGAGCTCTGAGTTCGTGGCCAGTCTGTAATGGGTAAAGCTCTGAGTTTGAGGACAGTCTGGTTTACAGAGAGAGTTCCAGGACAGCCAGGGCTTCACAGAGAAACCCTGTCTTGAAAATTAAAAAAAAAAAAAAGAAAAAAAGAAAAAAGAAAAAGGAAAAAAAAAGTTCATTCTTGCTATTGTGCACGCTGGGAGTTTGGGCAAGTGTGTAGTTACAGGGACCCACCATTCTGTATCACGGGATAGCCACTGCCCTGAAAATGGCCTGTGCTCTGCCTGTTTGTGTCTCTCTCCTCAACCTCTGATGACCGTTGAGCCTTTTGCTCTCTATGTACAGCTTTTCCTTTCACCCACAGTATTGGATAGCTCGGATTGTACAAATGCAGCTTTGAGGTTCGCTCTTTTCACTTAATCACATGCACTGAGGACTCTACCAGGTTCCTGTCACGTGAAGCAACCCACCTCCACCCCACCCCTGTTGCCTCAGGCTGAATAACAAACAGTCCATTGATTTTTCTTTGTTTTCATTGTATTTTACTTTTTTCCTTTTGAGACAGGGTTTCATGTAACCCAGGCTGGCCCAAATTCACTGTGGAGCAGAGGAGAATCTTGAACCTCTGACCCTCCTACTTCTTCTGCCTTCCCCTTCCGATCCCTGGGATTCCAGGCATTCACCACTACATCTGTTTTATACCATGCTGGGGATCAAATTCAGGACCTCCTGCTTGCCTGGAAGTCCTGCTTCTCTCTACCAACTGAGCCACAACCCCCAGCCTGTGGAGACCCGTTAAACATTCAACACTTAAGCCCCATATTTAATTACTTGGAGGTAAAGTCTAAGTAACAATAAATTTTAAAGATCTCGTTTGTAACTAGCCAGTACAGAGAGTGAGAGATGCTGGGACAGAGTGAGCCTAAATCCTTCCTAATATCTTTTAAACTTTTCTTTCATTTTCTTATGTATGTATGTATGTATGTATGTATGTATGTATGTATGTATTTTTGAGACAGAGTTTTACTACATAGCTCTGGCTGCCCTGGAACTCACTGTGTAAACGAGGCTGGCCTCGAACTCACAGGTATCTGCCTGCCTCTGCCTCCCAAGTGTTGAGATTAAAAGTGTGTGCTATCAAGTAATTTTTTTGTTTTTGTTTTGTTTTTTGAGACAGGGTTTCTTTGTGTAGCCCTGGCTGTCCTAGAACGTTCTCTGTAGACTAAGCTGGCCTTGAACTCAGAGATCTGCCTGCCTCTGCCTCCCGAGTTCCAGAGTGCTAGGATTAAAGGTATGCACCACCATGCCCAGCTAAGTCATTTTTTTTTAAAAGGGCCAACTTGGGCTATATAGTGAGATGTCTCAAAAATATAAATTAAATCAAATACCCAGAAACATTATCCCCTAGGTTTGGAAATAATAATAGCCTTCCTATGTCTCTATAATTATGTTTCTAAGGAAATAAGGCATATATTTAGTTGGACTCTGTAAGATTTCTGAGAAAATGTGAGAACCATAATTTAAAAAAATAGTTAATCAAGGCTTAAGGTTAGTGGTCCTCAGATCTTAACTGTCGTAATTACAAACAGGAGGAGTGGGGCTGGTGAGATGGCTCAGAGGTTAAGAACGCTGGCTCCTCTTCTAGAGGTTCTGACTTCAGTTCCCAGCAACCACGTGGTGGCTCACAACCGGCTATAGTGAGATCTGGCGCCCTCTTCTGGCCTGCAGGCAGAACACTGTGTACATAAAAAGTAAATCTTAAAAACAAACCCTGAGGAAGGGTATTTTGCAGACTGTTTCTACTTCTGATGTGTTCTGGGGAAACAGAACCGGCTCCAGCAGGAGGTACTGGGCCCCAGATGGAACAGTTTAGTGCCTTCTATTTACAGAGCCTCCATTAAGGAGAACGTGGAGCTGATTCGACTTAAAAAGCTCTTATATGAAAAGAATGCCTCACTGGCGGCCACAGAAGCCCAGTTAGCACAAGTTCAAGAGGTGAGTTCTACAATCAGCTGTGCCTTTTGGAGAGGGAAAAGCCAATTCGTTCTTGCATGAAGCCCTAGGTTCAATCCCTAGTACTGCAAAAATGGGAGGGGGTGTTACTTAAAACAAAACAACACAAAAAAGCTCTAGCTACCTGTGGTGAAGGGTGCCTTTAATCCCAGCACTTGGGAGGCAGAGGCAGGTGCATCTCTGTGAGTTCCAGGCCAGCCTGGTCTACAGAGGGAGATCCAGGACAGCCAAGGCTACACAGAGAAACACAGTCTTGAAAAACAAAACAAAGCAAATAAAAAACCCCACAAAAAAACCCCAAGAACAAAAACCAACCAAACAAACAAACAAGAACCTATTCCTCCGCTTCCTTCTTTCCCTGTCCTTTTCTTGTTCTTCCTCCACTTTGTACTCACCCCCCTCTTTGTGATGGGCCCTTATTCTGTAATATAGGCCAACTGAAACTCACTATGTACCTCAGGCTAGCCTCAAACTTGCACACTCCTTTCTACCCACCCACTCCCACCCCATGCTGGGATGTCCAGTGTGTCCACCACACTCAGCTGATTTTTTTCTGTCTTGCATACATGAGATCATAATTCAAAGACACTAAGTTACTTGTCTAAGGTCATATAATTTACAAGTGGTATTCAGAGCCAAGCCTTGCCAGTCTATTGTTTTCTCAGTATTTCTCATTATTTCTCTGTTACAGAAAAGACTCGGGCTCTTGCCTGGTAAGGTGGAGTTTGGCAGGGTTAACTCATGTCAGGTTTTGGGTCCCAACCAAAGGGCTCAGAATGTAATTCTGTAATCGTCATAGGGGAGAGCAGGAGACAAGCCTTTGGTGAGCACTTTCTATCTGCTGAAGACTCAGTCCTAGATGCTTATAGCATGTGCCCTCTTAATTAATACGTCAGAACTGATGGAGGTAAACACAGCAGTGAGGAAACTACACCCCAGAGGAGACAAGCAACTGGATCGAGGTGTAAAAAGAGTAAGAGGCAGAATAGGATTTGGTTCGGGCTAGCACCATGGCTTCCCCCATTATCAGGTCAGAAACTACAGCAGAAATGATGGAATTGTGATGTCAAGGTCTAAGTGAGACCTCGGCACCATTCTTTTATGGAGCCAGTATGTACAGAGTATTAGATCTGTGCAGAGCCCTGAGAAAGGAAGATGACACTGGCAGCGTAGTTTCTTTCCAACCCATGGTGCCTCCCTGGTTGTTTTCTGACTTAAAGACCACAATGAGGAGTCACACAGCTCTAGTCTCCAAGGCCGTTCCTGGAGTGAGAGTGCAGCAAGGTCGTAGAACAACTCTAGATGAGGTAGGGGAGGTACCAAGAAAGGAAGTGATCAGGTATCAAAAAAGGAAGTGGCCGGTGTAAAGAGAAAAGGCTTCATAAATGGGGACTGGATCGGTGGCTCAGTGGTTAGGAGCACCAGCTGCTCTTCTAGAGGACCTTGGTTTAATTCCCAGCACCCACACGGTGGCTCACAACCGTCGGTAACTCCGGCTCCTGGGGATCCAGCTCCCTCTTCTGGCCTCTGCAAGTACCAAGCATGCAGTGGTGCAGAGACGCACGTGCCGGCAAAGCACCCACACACAGACGGTAGAAATTAAAGTTTAAAAACATTCTAAGAAGAACGAGCCGGGCGGTGGTGGCGCATGCCTTTAATCCCAGCACTCGGGAGGCAGAGCCAGGTGGATCTCTGTGAGTTCGAGGCCAGCCTGGGCTACCAAGTGAGTTCCAGGAAAGGCGCAAAGCTACACAGAGAAACCCTGTCTCGAAAAGCCAAAAAAAAAAAAAAAAAAAAAAAAAAAAAAAAAAAAAAAAAAAAATTCTAAGAAGGATTCATAAAGGAATCTGTTCATGAGCTAAATTCTGAAATATCAGAAGAGTATCGTGCAGCACCGAGTGTTCAAGAAAAGGGAAGAATTTCCAGGGAGGTGAATGTAAACACGCTGAAGGTCTAGGTCCTGGAGCCTGTCTGTCAGACATTTAGGCTTCAGCACGTAGATAATGAGCAGCTGGAGATGGGTTTTGGACAAACTGGTCATAAGATCAGCTTCTTCCCTCCAAAAGATCTCACAGCCTTTGAAAAGCATGAGATTTGAAATACATTTTAGTACGTAAAGAATGTCTTTAGGAAAATGGTTGCACGGTACTAATAGTTACTAGTTACAGGGGGTAGGAATGGATGTAGGCGATGTAGGAAACTTTTTATATTGTCCTGAAATCTTCAAGGTCTCAAGAATTGCAGTATCTCAAGAGGATCATCAACAGCACAGCAAGTCTGTGGCCAGCCTGGACCACGTGACATCCTGTCTCAAAAAAAAAAACCAAACAAACAAAAACTAAACAAACAAACTAAAACCAGGAAAAGGGGCTGAAGACATGGCTCAGAGTTTAAAACAACTTCTTGTTCTTGCAGAGGATCCAGGTTTGATTCCTAGCATCCACATAGAGGCTCTCAACAGTCTCTATCTAACTCCAGGTTCAGGGGATTTGATACCCTCTTCTGACTTCAGCAAGAACCAGGCACATATGTGGTGCACATACATACATGCAGGCGAAACACACATACACATAAAGTAACTAAATTTAAAAAGAAAATTTCGGGGCTAGAGAGATGGCCCAGTGGGTAAGAGGACTGACTGCTCTTCCAAAGGACTCGAGTTCAGTTCCCAGCACCCACATGGCAGCTCAGAACTGTCTGTAACTCCAGTTCCAGGGGTTTAGACACCCTCACAAAAAGATACATGCAGGCAAAGCCCTGATGTACATAAAATAAAAAAAATAAATCTAAAAAAGAAAAATGCAAAATTGCAGAACAGAGTAAGGCTGGAATGGCCGATACAGAGTATAGACACAGAAATCCCACAGACGCCCAGGACAGGATTACCAGGGAGACTAGAGGAGGACCCAGGGTGAGAGAAGATTGCAGAGAAAGGGATCTTACTTTGATAAATCCAGGACACAGAAGCACAGGCTCTGTCCCCAAAAGGAGAGAGAGTGAGGTCAATGGAGAAATGAAGGGTAGCTTCTGGATTCCTGCTTTAGGTGAGTAGATGGTGGTGGCGTTAGTCTCTGAGGTTGGGTCTTCCTGCATTCAGCACTGTCTAAGACATGGCTGCTCTGCTGAGGCACAGTGTATCTTTCTTTCTCTCTCTCTCTCTCTCTCTCTCTCTCTCTCTCTCTCTCTCTCTCTCTCTCTCTCTAAGATTTATTTATAAATTTACTATGTATACAGTGTTCTGTCTGCATGTATGCCTGGATGCCAGAAGAGGGCACCAGATCTCATTACAGATGGTTGTGAGCTGGGAATTGAACTGGAGTCCGTTGGTAGAGCAGCCAATGTTTTTAACCTCTGAGCCATCTCTCCAGCCCCACTTCTCTCTTTTTGAAATAAGGTCTCACTGTGTAGCCCTGGCTGGCTTGGAACTTGCTCTGTAGACCAGGCCAGACTCAAACTCATAGAGATCTGCCTTCCTCTACCTCCCAAGATTCATGGCATGGGCTACCACACCCAACTATATTTATCTTAGAGAGATGTCACATATATTGTGAAAATGGTGCATTGGTGAAAATAATCCTTAATTGTTTCTTCCAGGCATATGAAGACTTGCTCCAGAAGGTAATTTTTTTTGCTGTTTTTTAAGACAGGATTTACAGTAGTACTTTTTCGTTAGGACCCCCAGCCCACAAATAACGACCTGGGGACTTCTTCTTAATTATGAAAGCTCAGCTAATTTATTATTTTTAAACTATTTATTTATTTTTCTATGACTGTATGTACCCATTTTCTTTTCTTCAGCATCTAAGCACATTTTTAAGCATACTATATCTGTTTAGAGATCTTCTTGGTCTGGACCTGACTCTACTGCAAATCTGCAGCATTCTCTAACCACATGAGAGAAATCTTAAACTGTTTGGCTAGGCCCTCTGTGACTTTGGCTTGTGGCACTGGCATCTGGCTCCACCCCCTTTGGGTCCTCCTAACTGACCATCCCTGCTGCACCTAACTGTCCCAGCTCTGGGAAGCTGCTGTGGCAGATGTTTGTACCTAGTCTCCTGCTGCAGAGTAGTGCATCAGCTGCTCCTAGCAGGGCCTCTTAAATGAGACCATCCTCTTAAACAAACCTTGCCTCTGTGTGCTGTGAGCAATGGGCTCTGTGTATGTGCCCCACATTGGGTGTCAAATGTAGTTGGATTTTTCTTTGGGCTGTTGGCTTGCAAATAATGACGCCAAGACATTATTAATCCTGAAAGCTTAGTCTTAGCTTAGGTTTGTTTCTAACTACTTCTCTCTCTCTCTCTCTCTCTCTCTCTCTCTCTCTCTCTCTCTCTCTCTCTCTCGGTTTTTTGAGACAGGGTTTCTCTGTGTAACAGCCCTAGTTGTTCTGGAACTAGCTCTGTAGACCAGGGGGCCCTCAAATTCACAGAGATCTGCCTGCCTCTGCCTCCCGAGTGCTAGGATTAAATGTGTGTGCCACCACTGCCTGCCTAACTACTTCTTATAACTTAAATTAACCTATATTTTTTTAATCTACATTTTTCCAGGAGGCTTGTTACCTCATCTCCATACTGTCCATCTTGCTTCCTGTTGTTTTAAAAATATTAAGTGATGCTGGTTACTGTGCAGAAAGGTCATAAGGCACAAGCCACAACAAAACCCAATATTAGAGCTTTATTAGGAGGAGGGGGAATGGACAAAAGAACCAGGCCTGGGGAAGAAGCACGTGCAGAGAGGAGAGAGAGAGAGAGAGAGAGAGAGAGAGAGAGAGAGAGAGAGAGAGAGAGAGAGAGGAGAGCAGAGGAGAAAGATTGGAACATATTTTTAATTTTTACCTGAGATAAGCTTTATCAGAGATAGATTATTTTAAGGCAGCTGTTTCCTTTATTAGTTTAGCATCCAAGAGACACCGGTGATCAATTGTTGAGAGCATTTAACAGTAATAGATGTTTATATTAAAGTCTGTTTTTGCAGAGCCCAGACACTTTTGGGTCTGGGGGTGTAAATACCTTTTAACTGTTACCACCTGGGTATCTATGGCGATCCTGTAACAATTAGCTGAGTAGTTAATTAGAAGAGGGGACCAGGAAGAGAAAAGCTTGTGGGGTGAGACTTCATTCTTCTGGAATTAGGGACAAGGCGGAGAGCAGGGCCCTGTCTGTGTCCCTGTGCATGAGGAGGAGAAGCGCTTCTGACAAGTCTGGAGTGAGGCACATGGAGGGAGCAATGAAATGAAAGTGCCTACCTTAGTTGGAAAGTCTTTTCCCATTAAGTAACCCTGAAAGCACAATTAAATCTGGTGAGGTGGGTAAGGCTGTCCTCCCTAACCCGACAATGGGGAAACGAGGAGAGGTGGAACCCCAAACTCCCTCAGGACTGATTAAGTGGCTTAGTGTCCAACAGGAAGGAAACAGATCACCACTGCTGCGTCCGGGGTTCCTTGTGAGCCTGTGGCCAAGCCTAGGAGGTCTTAGTTTGATGTCCCCATGCCAATGTGTGCATGGGGACAGTCAGCTGATCAGTTATCTCTCTAGGTGGCACTTTGAACAAGGCTCAATTGATGGCCTGGCAGGGCACGCACTAGCCTGCCTGGCCTTCTAAAACAGGGACCTGGAAGCCCTTATGCAGCTACTCAGATAGCGTGTGCCAGCATTTGGCAATTCTGTTCATGGGCTTTCTCATCTCTCCCATGGTACATCTTAAACGCCACAGCTGAAACTTCTGCCTGTGGGGTCAGGAGTCTTGCTCTCCAGATACTCCAGTTTTAGCCCTAATGTCAGGGAGCTCTGGGAGACAAGAGACGGATTTTATTCCGTGTCTTGAATTTTTTTTTTTTTTTGATAGTCCATGTCTGTATAGTGACTCTGTCTTTCTTCTTCCCAGAGTCCTCTCTGTCCCTGGAAGTCCCACTTAACCTCTTCCTGCTTTGCTATTGGTCATTCAGCTCTTTATTAAACCAATCAGAAGGTGCTTTGGCAAAGATACATCTTCACAGTATAAACAAATATTCTTCAACAAGAATCTTTCTATATAGCCCTGGATATCCTGAAACTCACTATGTAGACCAGACTGGCCTCAAATTCCAGAGATCCCTTTGCCTCTGCCTTCTGAGTGTTGGGATTAAAGGTGTGTGTCTTCAAAAAAAAAGGTAATTTTTTTTTTTTTTGAGACAGGGTTGGGTTTCTTTGTGTAACAGCCCTGGCTGTCCTGGAACTCACTTTGTAGCCCAGACTGGCCTCGAACTCATGCCTCTGCCTCCCAAGTACTGGGATTAAAGGTGTGTGCCACCACTTCCCAGCTTGTGGGGGCCATTCTTATCCAAACTACCACATGGTCATTCTTTGAGTTGCTGCTGTCTGGAGACCATTCCTGTTGAGTCATGGGATCGTTCCTAGAGGGATTCCCCTTGTCTGCAGAATCAAGGAATACTGAATGCAACCCACAATGCCTTCCTCAGCCAAGTGAATGAGCTCAAGGCTGAGCTATCAGAGGAGAGCAAGAAGGCCATGAGCTTGAAGACCCAACTGGAAGATGTGTCTATCTTGCAGATAACTCTGAAGGAGGTAAATAATAGTAGTGAAGAGATGTCATCAAATGTGCTATATTCCAGGGTCGGGAGCAGCTCAGTTAGAGAGTACTTGCCTAGCACATTCAAAGCCCTGGATTTGTTCCTTAACATTGCCTGAAGCAGGTGCGATGCTGGGCACTTGAGAGGTAGAGGCAGGGGGATCTCAGAATTCAGTCTGTCCTGGTGAAAACTGACTCAGCAAAACATGTGTTGGCACACATCTGTCATCCTAGCAAAATGGAAACGAGATGGTGAGATGTTCAAGGTCTTCTTTTGATGTACAGTAAGTTTGAGACCAGCTTGGGCTACATGATAAACAAACAAACAAATGTGTGTGCTGCCTGCAAATTGGGATAAAGGACTTCAACCTCCAGCTGAATTGAATCGTAGAAGTTCTCTCATGAGTATAATCAGTGGATCCATATTAGGTTAAGTTATAATACATTTATAAGGATTAAGTGTTTTATACCAGATTTTTTTGTAATTTTAAGTTTGCCCTGCAAGAGCTCTAAGATAATATAAAAGGTATAATTTCAGGACGGATGGAAATTTAAAAAAAGGATAAACTTCACTCATCAGCAACAAAATACAAAGTTGGTCAGTGACTAGAGACCATTTTCCTCTATCAGATTTACTTATATAAATATTCACAGTTCCTTGTGTGTGTTCTCATTTACTATAGAACTTCTTTGGAAAAATTTAGTTGTCTTCATGAATATTTTGAATGCACACCCCCTTTAATTAATTCTGCAGCTTCCTTCTTAGGGTTGTATCTTACAGCACTGCTCTGACAGTGGGACAAAGGTGTATGGACAAGGCTGTTTGCAGTGTCCTTTCTATTTGTAAAAGGCCAGAAACAGCTTAAACGTCCATCAAGCCCTCAATACTGCTATGAATGTGTGCCCTGCCTTCCTTAACAGGCCTCCCGACAACTGAATTTCTCTACTTTAGTAACTAAAAAAATGTTTTCTATTCATCAGATTGTCAATGTCTTATGAATAAACTGCTGAGTAATTTCAAAAAAACAAAAACAAATGTGTGTGCTGGACCAAGTCTGAGGCCCTGAGGAAGGCATTTTTTTTTTAATTAAAAACTGCTGCATTCTAACTTCAAGATGTTGAAAATGAGCATCATAGCAACAATATGGCTCTTCCACGAAAAGCATCTGTTTTACGTCTGTCGGTGCTTTGCTTGACTGTGTGCCTATGCACCACGTGAGTGTCTAGTATTTGCTGGAGTCAGAAGAAGGCATTAGATCCCCTGAAAATGGAGTTACAGATGTTTGTGAGCCATCATGTGGGTGCTGGGAATCAAACCCAGGTCCTTGGGAAGAGCAGCCAGTGTTCTTAGCTGCTAACCTGTCTCTCTAGCCTTGCCACTTAATTTTTTCATATGAGAACAGTGAGCCTCCAAAGTGATTAAACCACATAGTTTAGATGATTGCAACATTTGAGAATTTATACTGGTCCATTTTCTAGAGTCTTTTTTTCTTTTTCTTTTGCTGTTTTTTGAGTCAGGGTCTCACTGTGTACCTCTGCCTAGTCTGAAATGCACTCTGTAGACCAGCTGGCCTCGAACTCACAGAGATCTTCCTGCCTCTGCCTCCTGAGTGCCAAGGTTAATCTTGGGTACCACCAGGATTGGCTGTGTCTTTTTTCCTTACGTTTATTTATTGTGTAGGTACATAGACCAACGCTTAAGTGCGGAGGTCATAGGACATCTTTTGAGTTAGTTTTCTCTTTCTACCCTGTGGGTTCCAAAGATCAGACTCAAGTCACCAGGCTTGGTGGCAATCGCTCTTATCTGCTGAGCCATCTCACTGACATTTTTATCTTTTGCAATGCTTTGTCATCTCTCTGATGGTAGGAACACAGATGTAAGGAAAACTGGCTCAAAGAGTTTTCACTAATTCCAGTGAAAATTCCCAGCCTCCTTTCAACTGGCTCCAATCTTTTGTTGGTTTTTGTTTTTTGAGACAAGGTTTTTACTGTGTGGCCCTGGAGGTCCCAATGCTTACTTGTAGACTAGGCTGGCAGGGAACTCAGAGATTCTACTGCCTCTGTGCAGTAGATTTAAGGTGTGTGCCACTGCCAGGCCAGTCTTTCAAACGACACCTTGTAGAACCAGTATAGAAGAGCCCATGCCCAAACTCTGGTCTGCAATGAAAAGCAAAACCAGCATGGTCTCAAGGATTCTGTCGTTACTAGTTTCAGGTCAGAGTTGAAGATTTGGAAAATGAACGAAAATTGCTGAGTGACAGTTATGACAGACTCTTGGAAAAGTAAGTACAAAGTATGGTCCCAGAGCACTGTTTTCTACAAGAGAATTATGGGACTTTACAAATCTTAAACAGACTGAACAGGCATGGTGTTACACACCTTTAATCCCAGCATTCCAGAGCAAAGGCAGGCAGAGATGGAGGCCGCCAGGCCAGCCTGGTCTACAGAATTTGTTCCAGGACAGCCAAGGGTATATAGAGAAGGTCTGTCTCAAAGAACAAAACAAAAACGAGATAACAATAATGTTCAAAGGAAAGGCAAGGTGTAGACAGGCGCGCTAACCCTACCCTGGCTTGTGCCTTTTGGTATGCAGAGACTATGGATGTGAAAGGGCACCTTCACTTTCACTTTAGGTCTTTTTATCACTTTTCTTTAATTTTTTTTTTTTAATTGCCGGGTGGTAGGGACACATGCCTTTAATCCCAGCATTCAACAGGCAAAGGCAGGCCAATCTCTGTAAGTTAGAGGCTAGTCTGGTCTATAGAGTGATTTTCAGGATAGCCAGGGATGTACAGAGAAACCCTGTCTTGAAAAAAAAAAATTTTTTTTAACTTATTTTTACTTTATGTGTCTGGGTGTGTTGCCTATACACCACAAATGTGCCTGGTGTCTGCCTCTCGAGACTAGAAGAGGGTGTTGGATCCCTTGGAACTGGAGTTACAGATGGTTATGAACCATCACGTGGGTACTGGGAACTGAACCTAGGTTCCCTGGAAGAGCAACTAGTGTTCTTATCCATTGAGTCATCTCTCCAGCTTTTCATTTTAATTTTTACACTATAAACATATACTCACGTATTAATTTTGTAATTAAAAGGACCTAGCTGTGCTCCATGGCACAGGCCTGTAATTCCAGCTATTCCAGGAGCTGAGCCAAGTAGATCATAAGTTTAAAGCCTATCTGGGCTACAGAATGAGTTTGAAGACAGCCTAGGTAACTCAGTGGGACTCTGTCTCAAAATAAAAGTAAAATGAGGGCTGGAGACGTTAGTGGTAGAGCATTTTCTCACATGGGAGGTCCAGGGTGCAATCCCCAGTACCATTAAAAAAAAGTGCAGAGAAAATTTTTTAAAAAATCAAAGTGCCTTTTATCGTGGTTAAAGACAACAAAGGGAGCTGGGTGTGTGGTCCTGCACCTGTAATCCCAGGATTTAGGAGACTGAGGCAGGAGAATCAAAAGTTTCCACCAATTGGGGCTGGAGGAGAGGTCTCACGGTGGCACCTGGGTCAGGTGATGGTGAAGCTCTCCTGTGGCATTAGCTGCTGCCGGTCTCTTTATCACTCAGAATATTTATTATCTTCTTGAGTCTTCAGGTGATATATAACACAGCTTTGCACTTACTGTGTAGCCAAGTATGACCTTGGACTTCTGCTCTTCCTGCCTCCACCTCCAGAATGCTGGGATTACAGGTGCATGCCACCATACTTGGTCTGTGTAGTGCTTAGGACTGAATGCAGAACCTTGTGTATGCTAGGCAAGAAACTTTTTTTGGGGGGGGGGCACAGGGTGCTGGGATTAAAGGCATGTATTACCACCACCCAAGTAAATTGTCTTTATGTGACATTTATTCAGAAACTTTTTTTTTTTTTTTTTTTTTTTGCTTTTTTGAGACTGTTTCCTCTGTCTTGGAACTAACTCACTCTGTAGACCAGGCTGACCTTAAACTCAGAGATCTACCTGCCCCTATCCCCCTCTCCCCCAAGTGCTGGGATTAAAGGTGTGTGCCACGCTTGCTGGAACATGGTTTTTGTTTTTTGTTTTTAATGTCAGGTAATGTATAAGTTACAAATAGGTGTTTTCCACTCAAGGCAAGCCTAACAGCGACACGCCGTAGGGTAGAGGGACAGGTGTTGAAAAGCTTGTGTTTGTCCTTGAGTACAGTAAGTCATTTAAAAAGGTAGTCTCATTTAAAGGCACATGCTCTCTAAAGCAGCCAGTGGCAAAGGCAGACAAGGGGACGAGGTGAGAAAAGAAAGCTCCTGTTTCTCAGTTCTAACTCAGGAAGCCTCAGCATGCCTTAGTAACACATGGGGTGCCTAAAGAAAGCCATCATGTTGGAGAAGTTCCTTGAGAGCTGAATGATTGGGGCGCCAGCATAGTGGAACCCTGGAGACTTAAGTAGAAGAGACACTGAGCAACTCCTCAATGCCACCCAAAAGTTCCAAAGCAGTTGGCAAATGACAGTTACAAATAAAGCCGGGGCAGGAAAACCATGTGGAGAAAGGAATGATCAACTAGGTCCCAGAGATGCTGAAACTGTGTAACAAAGACGCCTTGGCATACCCCTTTGAGGGATCACCTGACACCGTGCCTCCACTTTTCAGCATGCTGGATAGCAGTCAGCCGCCTCACTGGAGCAGTGAGCTCGCCAGGGAGCCGCTACCACAGCAAGCCTGTTCACTGGGCGCTGCCGGGCTGGAGGGAACAAAAATCTTCCTCCAGGCAACCAACGTGAAAGGTGAGTCAGGCCTGAAAGAGCTTTCTCAAGGGCAGTGCCCTCTGCGTCCGGCTTGGGAGATGGGAACTTGGGCCTTTACATCTCCTGTCCCCACATGACCCTGTATTTTGTGGGTCATCAGTAACTAGAATTAAAACGTGGGCAATGAGGTCTTCTTTAGCCAGGAAGACATGATAACTACACACATCTCTTCCCATTTGGAATGATGTCAACTTCTAACTTTATTGTTTTTAAACATTTACTTTATTGATCGTGCTAAAAACAAATTTCTCACCCAGTATGGTGATGACACATGCCTTTAATCCCAACACTCAAGAAGCAGAGGCAGGCAGATCTCTGTGAGTTCCAGGACAGCCAGGGCTACTTAGTGAGACCCTGTCTCAAAATACCAAAAGGAGAGAGAGAGAGAGAGAGAGAGAGAGAGAGAGAGAGAGAGAGAGAGAGAGAGAGAGCGAGAGCACATTTCTCTGGTTTTTGCTTGTTTGTTTTGAATTTGGTCATTTCTGAGATGAGTGGGAAAAAATCACTCATTGTTTTTTATTTTGTTTTGATGTCTAAAATTGAGGATCGAATTATACTCTTGATAGATTTCTGGGTTTCTACTACCATTTTAGTTCCTGTCTCTTTTCCCGATTGGTTTGGTGCTGGGGATGTAACGGAGGGCCTCACACACGTTAGGCCAGTGATCTGCCACAGGCTCTGTCACCCGCTCCTGCCACTAACCACTCACCTTTTTTTTGAGACAAAATGTCACTGTGGCTCAATCTGGCCTGGAACTCTCAGTCTTTTTGCCCCCGAATTCCATATGGATTATAGGCATACATATACCACCACGCCCAGCCTAGCTGGTCTTCACTCTTGTGTCACAGGAGATAGTTTTTTTTTGTTTTGTTTTGTTTTTTTGTTTTTCGAGACAGGGTTTCTCTATGTAGTTTTGGTGCCTGCCCTGGATCTCGCTCTGTAGACCAGGCTGGCCTCGAACTCACAGAGATCCTCCTGCCTCTGCCTCCTGAGTGCTAGGATTAAAGGTGTGTGCCACCACTGCTCAGCTAGGAGATAGTTGTTTAAAAAGCTTTTAAACAATGTCAGGAAGACTGTCCTCTTCATATGGTCTCAGTTCCTGCTGGATAATTTTTCCAATTTTTCTTTAGATCCTAGTATATTCAAATGAGAAAGTACAGGCAAAGAAACACAACACAAGGACAAAAGGGGCCCCACCTTTGCCTTCCAGGACATAGCAGGAGGATCGAGAGTTGAAGCTAGCCTGGGCTACATAGGGAGACTCTGTCTGTCTCAGACAAAACAAAGGGACAAGAAGGAGCCTTCATGTCGGGTAGGGATGGTGCACACCTTTTGGATCTCTGAGTTCGAGGCCAGCCTGGTTTACAGAATGAGTTCTAGGACAGCCAGGGCTACACAGAGGAACCCTGTCTCAAACAAACAGAGCAAAAAAGAAAAAAGAAAAAAAAGAGCCTTCATGCAGAAGCCGTAAAATAAGAAAGCTTTGGAACATAACGCCAAGCACCTGGCAGTATGCATAAAGTACAAACTGAGTCTTATAAGGTCTGAGGAATTCTCATGTGACTTCTCTGATGTTCCCTGAGTGCTCTGCACTCTGAACGTCAGTGGCCTCCCTTTCCTGAGACATACACATAACTCCCAACCTCCCTCCAGTCAGGGTGGGTATGGAGATGGGGATACAGAGAGCAAATGGCCAGAAGTCACAGTGGAATGAAGTTGGTGAGAGACTGGCTTGGATTGTGCTATCAAAAAAGTAATGTTTAGTGGGGGAATGTAGCTCAGTTGGTAGAGTGCCTTTGAATGCATAAGACCCTGGTCTTCATCATGTGCATTACCTGCCCCTCCCCCAGCTCCCTAGCCCTTCCCAAAAGTACAGTTGGCCTGTCCCAGGCAGTCGAGTGACTGTCGTGGTGTTCTCGTTTCCCTCTCCATCCCACAATTCCTTGGGTGTCGTCTACCTTCTTGATTTTACCTTAGAAGTACAAGTGCCACCTCAAGAGAACGGAGTCCGTAGGCTCGAGGTCCTTTTGTGTCAGCAAGAGGGAATTGCTTTTCTGTCTGAAATGAAGCCTTGGAGCAGAGCATGATTTCACCATGTCACACTCGATTCAACTCCATGGTTTGTCAGTAACTGATTTCATGTCTCTGGATTCCTGTTGTCAGCAGCTCAAGGTGAAGAGCTGAAGCTTGAAATCACCAACATCTGTTACCAGGATGAACAGGAAGCAGAGTCAATAACCACCATGCCCCGGTCTCCGTCTCCAGAAGAGCTGTCTGGACTGGCTACTCTGCCCACTCTGTCCCAACACATAGATGAGAGAGAGGTAAACAAGTGACTCCCCGGGAAGGTTCCGGGCAGGGAAAAACTAAAGGGACAGGACTCTGAGGAGGCTGACAGGAGGTAGAGTTTTGTGAGCCCCACCCAGTACCCCTATGCCTTACAGCTCAGAAGAGGTAGATGCTCCATTATGGTTCGTTAGCATTTCAAACAAGATTTATTTATTTTATTTAGTATGTGGGTATTGTGTTTGCGTGTGTGTCTGTGCACCATGTGTGTACCGGGGCCCAGGGTGGTCGGAAGAAGGCGTTAGATTCCCCAGAACTGGAGTGTTATGGATGATTGTGAACTACCAGGTAGGTCCTGGGAACCAAACCCTGGCCCGCTGCAGGAGCAGTAAGTGCTCTTAATCACTGAGCATCTATCCAGTCCTTTTGTTTAGTTTTTAAAGATTTATTTCTACTTTATGCATAAGAGTACTTTGCTTGCATGTATGCATGTGTACCACACGTGTGTGGTGCCTGCGGAGGTCAGAAGAGGACATTGAATCCCTGAAACTGGAGTTTCAGACAGTTGTGAGCTGCCATGTGGGTTCTGGGAGTTGAACCCGGGTCCTCTGCAAAAAAGCAGGCAGTGCTCTTAACCACTGAGCCGTGTCTCCTGTCCCTAGACTCTTTATACTCGAACTTGAAATGATCTACCGAAGAGCAAACTGCCATGTTGGTTTCCTTCATTATAGCTCCATGTGTGCGTCGGACAAGTTTGTGTGAGCACATGTGCCACGGTGTGTGTGGAGGTCAGGGGGACAGCCTTGTGGAGCTGCTTCTCCCCTTCCACTTTCAAGTCATCAGACTTGCACAGCGAGTGCTTTATCCCCCGGAGCTGGCTCACCAGCCTCCAAACTGCCCTATGACTCACTAACACACTGACTGAGGCCCCGGGTGGGGAGGAGAGAGCCCTTGTACGTTCCTTCTGGAGGAAATTTGCTGCCGGCCTTTTAACAGCTCTCAACAGCTGCTTTAGAGCGCCGGTCGCCACCCATACCCGTCATGTTTATTCTTGTTTTCGCTCTGTAGTCCAATGACCCAGACGCTCAGGCTGAGAACAACCTGTCCCAGATGCTAAGCGAGTTGCAAGTGTCGCATGCAGAGACCACACTGGAACTAGAAAAGACCAGAGACATGCTCCTTCTGCAGCGCAAAATCAACGTGTGTTATCAGGTGCAAGGAAAGGTGGCTTAGGAAAGGAACAGGAGGCTGGGCATATGGGAGCCACCCCCACACACCGGGAAACAGGCAAGGCCTAGGTGGAAGAACCTGAGGGCTCGCCCACACATGCCCAGGCACCCTGGCCTTAGAGGTCAGCTAAGGGGCAGCTCATGAAATGGCAAGTGCTAAGGTTCTGGGTTCATTTCTCCCCAAAGTCCTAGGGAAACAATCACCTTTGGGTGCCGCAAGTGTAACTGGGCGTGAAGGTTCTCAGGAAAACCTTAGCTTTCTTCCTGGGTCACACTCACCCTGCTGAGGAGGTGGCGGTCTCCTCCCCACCCAGCAAGGTCCAGTTTTAAAGCCAGGGCTCTTCGGTTCGGTGCCGCTGAAAGGAAAGGTTCAGCTTTAATTTTGTTGCAGGACGAGCTGGAGGCAATGATGACAAAGGCTGATAACGAAAGCAGGGACCACCAAGAGAAACTGGAGATGCTGAATCACCTCCTAGACCTCAAGAACAGCCGCATAAAGCAGCTGGAAGGTATTTTAAGAAGCCACGGCCTTCCAACATCTGGCAAGTCTTAGCACTTTGTTTTCATCTTGGGTGATGTCACATGACTAACAGTGACCCGCCTGACTCTCTCTCCTGCTTTCTTCCTCTCGTCTCGGTGGTTTTGATACATGGCTTGTGACTTCCTTTTCTTCATCTGGTCAGTGTGAGTCTCTGATTTTTTTCTGGAGAATTTCCACAGGGCCAGTGGTGCTTCCGGGCAGGTTGGGAGAGTGTCACTAAGGGTGACTCCCTTCTTCCCTCTCTGCCACTTCTTCAACTCAGTCCTGTCAGCTTCTAAGATGGTTCTCGCCGGGTGGCAGATCTCTGTCACTCCTTTCCTGTCTTTCTTTCTCTCTAAAAATCTCTGTTGTGATTTAAGGATGTTAGCAGAGGTAGAGAGGTGTCACCCAATGCATTTCCTATTCAGGTTCTTCCTACGTAGTATAGTCAGTCACTTTGGAACAGGGACTGGTCTCGCCCCTGAGTGTCCAGAAGCAGGCGTTGTAATAGCTCAGTGTGGGGAGAGATGACTTAACCCACACCCAGCTCACCACAGTCGGATATTTAAAGCAGAACAGAAGTCGCTTACAAGGAGCCACTGTGGAGTGGATTCTCCGGGCAAGAGAGTCAGTCACAAGCAGGTTCTCTCCTGAGCATAGAACTCCAGGACCGGGAGGTGGGTGGGGCTTACAACACCAGGGTGACTTTGGTGAGGCTGCTGCCAAATAAAAAGGCAGGCCTCCCTTGGATTGAGTCCTGGCTCAGACTCAAGGTCTATCTCATGGTAAACACCCTTACCTCCGTCTGAAGGCTGTCCACTTTCACTTAATTGACCCCTGCCAAGGCAGAATAGTTTTTCCATGTATACCACTTAGTTGTTTAATTTCCTTCTTCCTTTCTTCCTTCCTTTCTCTCTCTCTCTCTCTCTCTCTCTCTCTCTCTCTCTCTCTCTCTCTCTCTCTCTCTCTCTCTCTCTCCTGAGATAGGGTTTCTCTGTGTAGCTCTAGCTATCCTGGAACTCACTCTGTAGACCAGGCTGATCTTGAACTCACAAAGATCCACCTGCCTCCCGAGTGCTGGAATTAAAGGCATGAGCCACCACCGTCCAGCCGATTTGTACTTACTTCCTTTGTATGTTAAGGCTATTAGCTTTGCGTTGTGTAATGTCAGTTTAAACATATTATATTTAGTTATATCAAATATCTATCTATCTATCTATCTATCTATCTATCTATCTATCTATCTATCTATCTATCTATCTTTTGACTTTTTGAGACAAGGTTTGTGTAGCTTTGGAACCTGCCCTAGAACTTGCTCTGTAGACCAGGCTGTCCTCAAACTCACAGAGATCCGCCTGGCTCTGCCTCCTGAGTGCTGGGATTAAAGGCATGCACCACCACTGCCCAGCTAATTTAGTCAATTTCTGTATTACATCTTTTTGTATTTTTTTTCTTTCTTTTTTTCTCTTTTTGATTTTTTTCGAGACAGCGTTTCTCTGTGTAGCCCTGGCTGTCCCAGAATTCTCTCTGTAGACCAGGTTGGCCTCACACTCACAGAGATCCACCTGCCTCCTGCATGAGTGCTGGGATTAAAGGTGTGTGCCACTGATCCTGAGACTTTTGCTATGTAATCTAGGCCGGTCTCAAACTTGCAATCCTCCTGCCTGTTTCCTGAATACTGAGAGTACAGGCATTCACCACCACATTTATTTTTCTTTTTAAAGGCATTTATTTACTTTCTCTCTCTCCTCGTGTGTGTGTGTGTGTGTGTGTGTGTGTGTGTGTGTGTGTGTGTGTGTCTGTGTGTGTGTGTGTGTCTGTGTGTGTGTGTGTCTGTGTTTGTGTATGTGACGTGGCACACTTATGGGGCTTAGAGGACGACCTGCAGGAACTGGTTCTCTCTTTCCATCATGCAGGCTCTACAGAATCGAACTCAGGTCCTTGGGCTTGGCAGTAAGCACACTTACCTCCTGTGCCATCTTGACCGCCTCACCCCTGCCCACCTTTAAACATGAAGACATTGTTGGGGGGCTTAGAGATGGCTCAGCAGTTAAGAGCAGTTGTTTCTCTTGCAGAGGACCTGGCTTCAGTTCCCAGAACTCACATGGATGCCAGCAACTATCTGTAACTCCAGTTCCAGAGGATCCAGCAACCTCCTCTGTCCTTATGGGCACATGTGGTACATATACATATATGCTGGCAGGGCATAAAAAGCAAAAAAAAAAAAAATCTTAAACATTTGTTATTTATATAGGTGTTTTGCCTGCATGTATGTCTGTGTACCATGTTTGTGCCTGCAAAGATCTGAAGAAGAGGGTGTGAGTCCAATAGAACTGGAGTTTCAGACAGTTATGAACTGGCTGCCTTGCAGGTACTGGGAACCAGACTCAGTTCCTTAGGAAGAGCAACCAGTGTTCTTATCCCCTGGTCCGTCTCTCCAGCCACCACCACATCCCATTGTGTTAAACATTTTAAGTTTTTTATTTTTAGTTTTACTTTTAGTAAAACTTTTTAAAAACTTTAGTTTTAAGTTTTACTTACATATATGCTTGTATGTCTGTGTGGAAATATATGCACATGTGTGCCGGTGCCCACAGAGGCCAGAAGAGAATGTTGGATGCCCTGGAGCTGGAGTTACAGGCAGTTGTGAGCCACCTGACGTGGAAGCCTGAACTCAGGTACTCTGGAAGAGCAGCAAACAAACAAATGAATAAACAAATGAATCAGTAATAAATAAATCAACATTCTGATATGCCCAGAACATTTTTATTCTACAGATTTAATTTTCTTTTTCTTTTTTTTTCTTTTTTCTTTGTTTTTTTTTTTTTTTTGTTCTGAGATAGGATTTCTCTGTGTAGCCTTAGCTGTCCTGGAACTCATTCTGTAGACCAGGCTGGCCTTGAACTCAGAGATCTGCCTGCCTCTGCCTCCAAGTGCTGGGATTAAAGGCGAATGCCACCGCCACCAGGCTAGATTTAACTCTTCAAGTAAGGTATTCACACTGTAGGGATTCAGATGTTCCCAGTGTGAAGTAGCCTACATCTGAAAAGGTTTCTGACTGACTGGCCTTGACAACGATATGTGGATTCAGGTCTGTCTCCAAGTCTTGTATCCCATGGGCAGCATTTTGAACCTCTTTCCTGTAAGTTTCCTTTCTTACATTTGAACTCATCACCCTTTGATTCAAAGTGGATTTCTTGATCTCTTGTAATGAAATCAACGTCTGACCAGAGAACAAGGTGCCCTCTTCTAACTGAGCTGGCTGGCTCTACCTAGGCAGGCTTTCCAGGTGGCCAAGGATGCTGTGAAAAACGCTGTCTGTCACTTCTTACTCTCTCCAAGGCTGACACAGCAATCTTTCGGAAACACGGTTTATGTTTCCGATGCTTCTCTTTTAGAGTAGCCTGCACATCCATAGGACCGTGATGTGAGTCGATGTCATTTGTGAAAATGGCTTGCAGTGGTCACTTCTCAGGCCCTCACTTTGCCTTTCCCATGAGGCAGGCAGTGGTCATTTGGCCTTTAGAATTCGAAGCTTCTGGTTGTCACTGTGTTCCTTTCCTCCTTGAATCATACGGTCTCTTGAAATGATCTCGGCTTGGACTTGCACGACTTAGTTTCCTCCCGTTTCCCCTCCATACCCCGAGGACGAGCTCTCTACCTTTTAACGCATAGGCAGCCTTCTTTCCCCTGTAGAGCAGCTCAAGGACGTTGCTTATGGCACTCGGCAGCCGTCCATGTGTCTGGAGCCACGGCCAGCCCACAGAGGCGAGGACGGAGTGGACCTTTCTCTGCTGCATCGAAATGAGAATCTTTTGGAAGTGCACATCCACCAGGCCTTCCTGACCCCTGCTGCTCTTGTGCAGGCTGGGGACACACAGCCTACGACTTTCTGCACTTACTCCTTCTATGATTTCGAAACCCACTGCACCCCCCTCTCCACTGGGCCACAGCCCCTCTATGATTTCACCTCCCAGTTTGTGGTGCAGACAGATTCCCTTTTCTTGCACTACCTTCAAGGAACTTCAGTCCGGCTTGATCTCCATCAGGCCGTGACTAGTGAGCATCATATCCTTGCAACTGGATGGATTTCATTTGACAAGGTGCTAGAGACCGTGGAGAAAGTCCATGGCTTGGCCACACTTACTGGTAAGTGCTTTTGGCTTCTTGTAGTGCTTAGGACTAGAGGCTTCGGGAAAACAAAGAAATTGCCAAATCCTGGAGCTGCTCCCTGGTAGTTCCCCTTTTCCATCCTCTGCCCCCAGCCTGGCCCTGGACTCATGGCAATCCTCCTGCTTCAGCCTCTGGAGTGCTGGGATGTCAGGCATTTCACCAGCCTGGCTTCTGTTCTATTCTTGACTTTCACGACACTCTATTCTCCATGCCGTTCATGCTTTTTGCTATTCAGGAGCTGGTGGAGAAGACTTGGGGGTGTTAGAGTACTGGATGAGACTGTGCTTGCCCCTAAAATCCAGCTTCCAGGCAAGCAATAAGCGAAAGAAAGCCCAGGCCTACCTGTCAGTCAATGTGCTTGGAGCTTGGAAGGCCCTGAAGGATGATGAGGTGAGAAAAAAGATGTACTCATGTGTCTCATGTCATCAGCCAGGTGGCCCCCAAAAAGGACTTGCTTTCCCATCCCCTATGAGTATTCGAGAATGTGAAAAACTGCTACATGAAGGCCAGTCCAGATTCTTCCCGTGGTTAAACTTGAGCAGAAATGAATTCATGCCCAGGGCTAGATACTTCTCGTTGTTGTGAACACATCAGCTTTTCTCTATCATTCTCTTTTTGTAATTGTAATTTTTATCACAATCAGTGATTGGCACTGATATGAGGCGGTCTGTGGAGGGCTACGCCTTCAGGTACTGGAGTCGGGCAGGTTTGTCGCAATTCCCCAACAAGGGAAACTCAGAATCAGTTCCAACCCCCAGAGCTCCCACTCCACGCTTCTCTCAAAGTCAAGTCGCACTCGTCACACTGTTACTGGGCGTCTGGCCTGGCAGTTCCCTCCGGCTGTGTCCATCTTAACGAGCTTGGTGAGGTCATAGGACAACATGTAGGAGTCCTTTCTCTTCTCCTACCATGGGGGAACTGGGATCAAAGCTAGCTTCATTCTCTCTGTCATTCAGTAGGGTAAGCCTGAGGATGAGCTTGCCCCTGCAGCCACCAGAGCCAGGGACAGGCAGACGATGGCCATCGGGCTTTTCCTCATGACCTGGCAGAATAGGTTTCTAGGTCATGATCCTTCTCCCCTCCGTGGGCTGCCCTATGACAGCGTCTCAGGTTGCCCTGAGTCCAAGATCAACATCTTTCCAGTCCAGATCCGAGACGTGGACACCTCGGAACAAACTGCGGATTGAGATCACCAGGTGCTGCGGCCTCCGGAGTCGATGGCTGGGAACTCAACCCAGCCCGTATGTCATGTATCGCTTCTTCACCTTTCCTGACCACGGCACCACCATCATCCCAGCCAGCAACAATCCATACTTTAAAGACCAGGCTCTTTTCCCAGTGCTTGCGACCTCTGAGCTGGACCAGTATCTGAGGCGGGAGGCCCTGTCTATATATGTTTTTGATGATGAAGACTCGGAGCCTGGCTTCTATCTTGGTCGAGCTCACGTGCCCCTGCTGCCTCTTGCACAAAATAAATCTATCAAAGGTGGGCGCTGCACCTTTGGGTGCTCTCCCCAGTGTCACCTCCCTGTCCTTTAAAGATTTATTTAGTATGTATACAGTGTTCTGCCTGCGTGCATCTCATTACAGGTGGTTGTGAGCCACCATGTGGGTGCTGGGAATTGAACTCAGGACCTCTGGGAGAGCAGCCAGTGTTCTTAACCTCTGAGCCATCTCTTCAGACCCTTACTCAACTTTCTTTGCTTACTTGCTTAGAATAGTCACTCTTCCATTTAAAAAACATCCTTTTTATTATGCATGTGCATGCGTGCAGTGAGTCTGTGAGGGAACATGCCACTTTGCGGAGTCCGTTCTCTCCTTCCATCTTTCTGTGAGTTCGGGAGATTGCATTGAAGTCCTTAGACTTGGGTGGTAAGCACCTCTTCCTGCTGAGACGTGTCGGCCTGGAACAATCTCTCCTAAACTCTGAAAGGACTCTGGGATATTATCAAGAGCAACAGAACAAAGAGTACCTGCCTTGTTTGTGAGAACATGAGCTTCAGCTCTGAGCAGCTGCACAGTCAAAATTTCCAAGGAGCTTCAACCCGCAGCCCACATCCCATACCTCTGTCTCTGAAAACCTTATTCTAAACATGGTGTCTTCTGCCTTGAATCCCAGGACTTGGGAGGCAGAGCACAGACTGAGGTACATAGTGTGTTCCAGGCCACTCAGGGCTGTGTGGTAAGACCTTGTCTCACAAAACAAAACAAAACAAAACAAAACAAAACACCGGAAAACAAACAAAAAAATCTTCTATGCTCCCTAGTACTTGCCTTTGTTTAAAGACTTGTTTCCCAGTTCATGACGAGAGATCTAAGCAAAACTCAACACTCCCTTGTAATCTGATTGCTATTAAAACATTAGAGGTGACCATGGGAGATGACAGCAAAGGCAGACTTCAGTGGTCCTGAGCTGAGCTCTGTTCTACCTTCCTTATTTGCTTACTCGCGGTTGTGGGGGTACACCTAGGAGAGGCTTAGTCTGGCTTCTGTCCGGAGAGAGTTGAGGCAGTGATTTCTAGACTTTCACTAGGCAGTATAGTCAGGATAAGCGGTGTCGACCGTATTTAACAAGATTCTGAGTGCCCTTGGGAGTGTGTGAGGCCTCTCTCTGGCCAGTATCATAGTTCTTTACAAAACAAGATCGGACACCTCTGCCTGAGAGGAGAGGCAAGCCACCTACTAAGCGCCTATCATTCAGGAAAAAGCCACTTTGCTTCTTTTCTTGGTACCACTTGCATAGGTGGTAGTTTTCTGGAGACGGCCACAGCATAATAAGTACTCAGGGACAGTGAAGATGATTCCATCACAGTCACCATGACAGGCAAACTGCATTCCTCTCCATGCACATTCTGAGCATCTCTTTCTGAAACTGGGGCATGCCTGTCTTCCCCTGTGATACTCTTGCTACACTGTTGTTTGGTGTTCATTTTGTATATGTTATGAATTTTAATGTATGTGAATAAATGACTAACAAATGCAATGAATTTTTAAGTGGGAAGAAATAGAAATAATGCTCATAAATAATCACTGGCCTGTCTCATGAGACCAGGTGTGACCAGTTTCTCTGTGTCTCTAAGGTGATTTTAATCTCACGGACTCTTCGGAGAAGTCCAACGGATCTATCAAAGTGCACCTAGACTGGGAGTCTGACTACCTGCCCCCAGAGGTCCTGGAACCGGAAGATGAGACAGAGGAGAAGGATACCAAAGACGACTTGGAGGCCTCAAGCACAGAAGAACAGGCCCCTCACCTTCCCCAGGTAACTGACTTCTTAGAACTCCCTGGACAGCGGACCTCTCTACACATGCTGCGAAGCCAATTGGAGAGAATAGTCTCAGGGCTGGAGTAAAGGAAATTCCTTCTATGAGTACCATGTGTAATCACATATAATCTAGAAGCTCCTGATGGAGCAGATCATCAGGCTTTCCTGTGTCGAGGGGCAAGGGCAGGGGAGAAGGCAAACCAGCTGTTGAGCTGCTGTCGTTGAAGGCTGTCTGTCTCTGATTCATCTACTCAGGACCAGATGGCATCTACAGAGATTCCCACCGAGGATGGTCATTATCAAGTGAAGGGAAAATCCTCTCCAACAGCAGAAAGGAGGGAAAAAGAACGTCAGATTGCATGCTACTCAAGAAAAAAACACAGCAAAAGAACAAATGTCCAAGGCAAGAACCGAATGGAATATCTGAGCCGTAATATCTTGAATGGGAACACGCTGCAGGTAAGCCCCCAGAGACTCCGGAGAGCAGAGCACATGCGGCCATCAGAGGGGAGGAGCAGGGAAGGCCGGAAGGCCACAGGGCCTCCAAGCTGCTTCCACATGCGTTTCTAAAGCCCCGATGTTTGCCTTCTGTCAGTGTAACTTAACCCAGCACTTTAATGCTATGCACACTGTAACTGAGGCTTAGAACACTGACACTACGCTAAGCATTTCTTTAAAAGGGCCTGAATTTTTAAAGTTCAGAAAGGCTAGCATTGAGAAAGAAAGGTAAGATGTTATGCCACTCACGTAACACTACTGTCCTTGCTCTGAAGCAGGTGCACTACACTGAGTGGAAGTTCTCAGGGCTCAAGACGTCTGAGGATGATGGCTTTAAAAATCAGGTCAAGAAAGTGAAAGTGCCGTTATCCCATTCAGCACTGAGACAGGAGGATCCCTCGTATCCTGTAAATGGTATTGTCTTTCTAAGATCTAATTTTTCTATTTCACAATTTAATTATTTTCTTTTTATAGTATTTATTTTTATTACTTTTAATTATGTGTCAGTGGCTGGGTGGTGGTGGCGCACACCTTTAATCCCAGCACTCGGGAGGCAGAGGCAGGCAGATCTCTGTGAGTTCGAGGCCAGCCTGGTCGCCAAAGCGAGTTCCAGGAAAGGCGCAAAGCTACACAGAGAAACCCTGTCTCGGAAAAAAAAAAAAATTATGTGTCAGTGTATGTGTCTGCTGGTGGGTATGTGCTTGTGAATCCCGAGTACAGGTGCCTGTGGAAGCCAGAAGCGTGGAATCCTCTGAAGCCTCCTGATATGGGTGCTGGGAACTAAACTCAGGACCTCTAGAAGAATGAGTGTTCCTAACCACTGGGCCATCCCCCCAGCTCCTGAATTATTTTCTAAAATTATTTACTGATTTTTATGTTATGGTGTATCTTAGTTACTTTCCTATTGCTGTGATAAGACACTATGACCTGGGCAACTTTTTGTTTTGTTTTGTTTGTTTGTTTGTTTTCCAAGGCAGGGTTTCTCTGTATAACAGCCCTGGCTGTCCTGGAACTCACTTGGTAGCCCAGGCTGGCCTTGAGCTCACAGAGATCCGCCTGCCTTTGTTCTCAAGTGCTGGGATTAAAGGCGTGTGCCACTATGCCTGGCTGACCTAGGCAACTTACCAAAAAAAAAGTTTGTTTGGGGTGAGTCCATGACCATCATGGTGGGGAGCATGGCATCAGGCAGGCAGGGATGGTGCTGGAGCAGTAGCTGAGAGCTCACATCTTGAGACACGGTCATGAGGCAGAGAGAAACACTGGGAATGGCCTGAGTCTTTTGAAACCTCCAAGTTGTCCCCAGTGACACACCTCCTCCAACAATTCCATACCTCCTAATCTTTCCAAAATGGTGTCACCAACTGGGGACCAGTCATCCAAACCTATGAGCCTGTAGGGACCATTCTCATTCAAACCACCAGACAGTGATAAACAGTTAATGGAAAATTAGTGTTTCAGTTCCTCTTTCTTATGTTACAAGTGTGAGAAATTAGGCCAATTCAGGCTTGAATTCTCAAAGGAAATTACCTTTCTATACGTTTATAGCTAGCCTGCTAGCAAGCAAGCTTAGTTTCCTAGTACTTGTAATATGTTAAGTTTCCCTAGAGCTCAGTAAATAATGTCTGCAAAGACATTGGAGGGTTGTTACTGGTTCATTTGTGAGGTTGCGATTCATCTAACCTAGAGCCAGGCTGGGCTGGAGAGACGGCTCATAGTTAAGAGTCCCGGCTGCTCTTCCAGAGGACTCTGTGTTGACTCTCACCATTCACAACCATCTGGAATTTCAGTTCCAGAGAACTGCATATTCCTTTCTGGCCTCTGTGGACACCAGACATTCATTCACATAGTATGCAGACATATATGGAAGATTACATCCACATGCATAGCATAACATTTTATTTCTCATATTTTATGCATGCAAATGTGTTTTCACATATGTCTATGTGCCTCATGCATGCCTCAGAAGTCAAAAGAGGGAGTCAGGTCTCTTGGAACTGTAGTTACAGGTAGTTGTGAGCTGCCATATGGGTGCAAGGAATTAAACCCAGGTCCTCTGCAAGAGCAACATGTGCTCTTAACTGCTGAGCCATCTCTCTAGCCCCTTAATTTTCTCTTGTGTGAGACCCTGCATCAAAAACAAGATGGAAGTAGAGAACCAATTCCAAATAAATAAATAAATAAATAAATCCTTTAAAAAATGTTATATGGAGTAATTAAAGTGGGATCCCCAGCTCAGGGACTGGTATTATCCACATTTAACGTAAATTTTAGCCTAGGCTGTGGATGATGGTGCACACCTTTAATACCTACACTCAAGAAGGAGGCATAGGCAAGTGGCTTTCTGTGAGTTCTAGTCCAGCCTGGTCTATATGATGAGTTCCAGGCCAGCCAGGGTTACAGAGTTTCTAAAAAAAAACCCAAACTAAAACACTAGGGGAGGGGAAGTCTTCCCATGTCAATCAGGATAATTCCCCACAGAGAAGACCAAATGTCCATCTCTCAGGTGATTCTGTCTGTTGACAATTAACATTAAAAATCACAAAAAAAAACCAAAACAAATAAAGCAGCCAGGCGGTGGTGGCGCATGCCTTTAATCCCAGCACTAGGGAGGCAGAGGCAGGCGAATCTCTGTGAGTTCAAGGCCAGCCTAGTCTACAGAATGAGTTCCAGGACAGGCTCCAAAGTTATACAAAGAAACCCTGTCTTGAAAAACAAAAAAAAAACAAAAAACAAAACAAAATCACATGTGCATGTTTTTTTTCGAGACAGGGTTTCTCTGTGTAGCTTTGCACCTTTTCCTGGAACTCACTTGGTAGCCCAGGCTGGCCTCGAACTCACAGAGATCCGCCTGGCTCTGCCTCCCGAGTGCTGGGATTAAAGGCGTGCGCCACTACCGCTCGGCCACATGTGCATTTTTTTTTTTTTTTTTTTTTTTGGTTTTTGGAGACAGGGTTTCTCTGTGTAGCTTTGCGCCTTTCCTACATGTGCATTTTTTTAAAAGAGAAAGCCCCATGTAGCCCACACTGGCCTTGAACTTACTATGTAGTTTAGGATAGCCCTGAACTCCTGATTTCCCTGCTTTTACTTCTTAAGGGCTGAGATTACAGTCACACACCATCATGTCTCTTTCTCTACTATAGTTTTAGTTGAAGGAGTCACAAAGATCTACTGCAGCAGAAGGGCACATTCATTCCTGAGAAGAGTGTGGCAGTCACATGTGAGATGAGCAGAGGGTGGCAATACATATGCACACACCACATGCACACACAGACGCGCACGCGCGCACACACAGACGCATAAAGATGCGCACACCACGCACACACCACATTGCTTGCTTTTCCTTCGTGGTGTTGTTTTCTTCAAACCCCTAAAGAGATTAGCCTGCCTGCCTACTTTCTTTCATTTTTATATACATTTTAATTTTTTAATTTTTATTTTATGTGTATGTATGTATGTATGTATGTATGTATGTATGTATGTATGTGTATGTATGTCTATGTACCACATGATACGAGCTGGCCACAAAAATCAGAAGAGGGTGTTAGGCCTTCCTAGAGCTGGAGTTACAGATGGTTGAGAGCTGCCCTGCCAGCACTGGGAATTGAACTCAGGTCTTCTGGAAGAGGAGCCGGTGCTTGTAACTGAACCATCTCTCCAGCCTATACCTTCCTTTCTCTTCCCTTCTCCCCCTTTCCCTCCACTGCCCTTTTCTCTCCTTTTTTCCGGTCATCCTTTTCTCCCCACCCCCACCCCCTGCCCCCCGAAATGTACCCTGTGACAACAGACTTCTGAGTGAGTGAACCTTCGAAGTGCTGAGTTTGATTCTGAAGTAAACGCGATCAGGTGGGAACTGGTGTGGGCACTGACTTGGTGTGGAGTGGAGGAGGTGTTTTGAAAGTGTTCTGCAATGTAGCCTCTCCTCTGGCAGACCAAGCATCCTCTGGACAAGCTTCTGAAGCCAGCGAAACACAAACCCCCGACAGTGATGACGTCATAGTGACACCCCAATCTCAGATGTGTCCTAAAGCTGTAAGTACCTGGGGTGACCCTGGCCTGTTAGAGAAGGGTCGCTAGTAGCAGAGTGCTTAGTGGCTACACATGCGAGATTCAAATCCAGGTTCAAAAAGCCCGTTGAGGAATGCAAGTTGCGTGAAAAGCGTTACCTGGTGAACAGGGAGTCTGTTGCTACAGCGATGGAAGTGTTTTCTTATCTTGATGTAAAGGGCAACCGAGTGCAGCGCTTCTCTGTCCTGTTTGGATCCCTGGCCACTCATGTCCTTCACTGTGGCCTTGTTCACACCCAGATCAGTTGAGGCCGTTCTTCAGGTGAGCAGACTTCCTGTAGGAGATGGAGACCGCAGGAAAGGAAGGGATTCTTCGTGAAAGGCTCAGAGAAATGCTTTAGTTTCTGCAGTTTTTGACCCTACCCCCCTCCTTCCTTCCTTCCTTCCTCCTCCTCCTCCTTCTCTTCCTCCTCTTCCTCCTCCTTCTGACAGGTTCTCTGTGGTGGTTTGAATAAGAACGGCCCCCCCATAGGCTCATATATTTGAGTGCCTGGTCACCAGGGAATGAACTGTCTGAAAGGATTACAAGGATTAGGGGGTGTGGCCTTGTTGGAGGAAGTGTGTCACTGGGGGTGGGCCTTGAGGTTTCAAAAGCTCATGCCAGGCCCACTCTCTCCTTTTGCGGATCAGGATGTAGCTCTCTACTACTTCTTCAGCCCCACACCTGTCTGTTGCCAGGCTCTCTGCCATAACGATAACGAACTAAGCCTCTGAAACTGTAAGCAAGCCCCTAATTAAATGCTTTTTTTTTTTTTTTTTTGGTTTTTCGAGACAGGGTTTCTCTGTGTAGCTTTGCGCCTTTCCTGGTACTCGCTTTGGAGACCAGGCTGGCCTCGAACTCACAGAGATCCGCCTGCCTCTGCCTCCCGAGTGCTGGGATTAAAGGCGTGCGCCACCACCGCCCGGCTAAATGCTTTTTCTTATAAGAGTTGCCTTGGTCCATGGTGTCTCTTCACAGCAATAGAAGAGTGACAAACTAAGACAGTCTCACTATGTAGCCACGCCTGGCCTGGGAACTCAGAGATGCTCCTGCTCTGCCTCCTGAGTGGACTAAAGGTGTGCGCCACCATGCCCAGCTCATTCCTTCCTCCTAACTGATAATCAATATCCAATTAGAGTGGTACATCACCTTTAATTTAGACAGCAGTCTACTGGGTACTGTTGATGGAACTTTCATGCTGGATTTCATTACCTCACAAAAATCCTCGCAGTTGCTCATTCTTTTTCCAAGTGATTATGGGATGCTCCTCTTAGGGGCGGCTCGGTCCCTTTCCTTGTTTTCTTTGAGACAGAAGTGTTGATTTTAGCAGTGCTCTTACCCTGCGAAGAAAAGTCACGGAACACAACAAAGCCCACTAACAGGAGTTTTATTAAGGAAAGGAGAAAGGGACAAATGTGTTCAGGCCTGCTGAAAGGTCATGTGAAGAACAGGGGGAGGGGACATGGGATCTCCCTTCTAAGGACCACCCCAGCATGCCCACACAGCCCACGTGGCTACTCTACGCATGCGCATAGATCACGTGGTCATGCCGCACACAATTTACGGGACCGCGCAGCGCATGGGTTATGTAGGATATATATCCTGGAAAGGACTAGGTGGAAATGACTGAGTGTCCGGCTGGGGCATGGGCGATCATGGGGGCGAGGCTGGAATTCCTATCATTAAGCTCACACCAAAGCCTGGGCTTGCTTCAAACTTTTGTGTGGCAGCCTGGCCTAAGCCTCCTGAGTTCTGGGATTACAGGCATGAGCTACCCATACTTGTTTGACTCCCTGTACTGGGTAAGTTTTGTCAACTTGACACAAAATAGAGTTGTCTGCAATGAGGGAACCTCACCTCAATAATTTCTTCCATCAGATTGGCCTGTGGACATGTCTGTGGCCCATTTTCTTCATCTCCTGCCCTTAGTTTAGGGTTGGTCAGTTTGAACAAAGACAGGGAGGCTGATGGGTCCAGAGTTTTGAGCTAAGCATGCCATGATCTAGCCTTGAACTTGCCTGGTGGGCTATCAGCAGAAAGCTCCTGCTAGGGGGAGAAAAAGCCCACCAGGCCTTCATTTTAAGCTGGTAGGCTTTTCTTTTTTCTTTCTTTCTTTTCTTTTCTTTTTTTTTTTTTAATAGAAGCATTTAACTGGGAGCTTGCTTACACTTTCAGAGGGTTAGTACATGAACATCATGGTGGGGTATGGCAGTGGGCTGGCAGGCATGGTGTTGGAGAAGCAGCTGAGGGCTTACACCTGATCCCTGGGTTGCAGGCAGAGAGAGAGAGAGGCTTTTGAAATCTATAAGCCCACCCCCAGTGACACATCTCTTCCAATAAGGTCATTCTTCCTAAACATTCCCAAACTGGGGACCAAGCATTCAAACATAGGAGCCTATGGGTGCCGTTCTCATTCAAACCGCCCCATCCCACCCCCTGGCCCCCATAGGCTTGGAGCCGTATCATAACGCAAAAATGCATTTAGTACAGCTTCAAAAGTCCCGATACTCTATCTTGTCTCAACAATTTCAAAGTCCAAAGTCGAAGGTCCCTTCTGAGACTTAAGGAAACCTCTAACTATGGCCCCTATAAAAGTAAAAAAACAAATTACGTATTTTCAGCATACAATCGCGTAGTATATAGATTGTCACTACCAAGGGAGGGATGGGGTACAGTATGGAAAGACTGGACCAAAGCAAGACAGCAGACCTGCAGGGCAAGCTCCATGTTCTGTATCTTTATGCCTGATGCCAAAGGGCTTCTTAGATGGCTCTTCATACCTCCCACTCTTTCCAGTTTTGTTGACAGCAGCACCGTTTCTTCCTCGGGCTGGCTCCACACCCTGTCTGCCGCTCTTCTTGGCTCAGCTGTGCTATGGCTGTGGCATCTCCAGCATCCTGGGGTCTCCAGGAGAATCCAGGCTTCACCTTGACAGCTTCACACAGTGGCCTCTCTAGACTTGGGTACAGGGACTCCCCTGACACAGGCCTGGCCTCAGCAGCTTTCCTTAGCCGTGGTGGAAGAGTCCATAGCCCCCTTCCTTTATCCTTCTTGACTCTAAATCCAGAACTACACGGCGGAAACGGCCAAGTTCTGCTGCCTTGCTGCTAGGCCTTTGACTCAGGAGAGGAGGGTGAGGAAGAAGCTACATGCTTGCCGTCTTGGAAGTCTGACATTTTTTCTATCTTGCTGTGGCTCCTCCCCCATCTATCTGCCCTAAGGATATGTGTACCTCCTAGTCCTTCAACACTTGCCTTCAAAAATTTCCACTGCTTTCTGAGCTAGATGGGAGAGGGGAAGGAGGAGGACAGTTAGAGGCAGGGCTACAGAAAACAGGCAGTAGACATTCAAGGAGAAATGAAGGGACAGGAAGTCCATCTTAGTTGATAGACTCCTTATCCAGAATGCATGAAGTCCTGGTGGTGGTTCATGCCTGTGATCGTCGCACTTGAAAGATGGAGGCAGAAGGAACTGAGGTTCAAGGTTATCTCCACTCCACAAAGAATTCAAGGCCAGCCTGGGCTAAAAGGAAATGATGGCCTTTGTACTAAAGGTAAGGAAGTCAAATAAGTGATTTGAGTACAAGGCTGGAGAGATGTGTAAATATTAAATAAAAATTTAAATGACATTTATTTATTCATTGTGCGCACCTGAGCGTGTGTGCCACTACATGTGTGTGGGTATGAGAGTACAACCTGCAGGCGTTGGGGGTGTGGTCCTTCTCTACCATGTGTGTCCCGGGGATTGAACTCAGGTAGCCAGGCTGGGCAGCTAGCGCCCTCCTTTACCTGCTGAGCCATGTCACTGTCCCCTCCCCCCGCCCCTTTTTGTTGTTGTTGTTGTTAAGAACACAGGTTGATGGAATACAATACAAGAAGTGTCAGACTGCGCAGGAAGGAGAATACTACCTGTAGTAATGTCTAAGTCTTACTGCAGCAGCAGCAGCAGCAGCAGCAGCAGCAGCAGCAGCAGCCTGAGGAGCTATGGCACAGACCTCATGTAGGCAAAATCAGGATCAGTGGCTTCAGCACAGCAAAGAATATGAAGCTGACTGAAGTTTGTTGAAGGAGAAAGGGACTCAGGAAAGGAATAAAACAGAACATGGGTGTAGGCTTCTCAGAAGAGTCACAAGCAGGTGCCTCCCCCCCGCCCCCAGACAGGGTTTCTCTGTGTAGCCCTGGCTATCTTAGAACTTGCTTTGTAGACCAAGCTGGCCTTGAACTCACAGAGGCCCACCTGCCTCTGCCTCCCAAGTGCTGGGATCAAAGGTGTGCGACACCCACCTCCCGGCTCAGAATATCACTGAATAACAAATTCACACCAGGCATCAGTTTCAATAGAAACAATTTCCCAGACAGTCATACTTTCCTTGACAGCCTTGTGGGGGAGAGCAGAGGTTCTTTTATTCCAGTGTCGATCATTGATATTAACTCTCAAACCACACATTATGAATTACTTTAAAGATTGTAAAGGGTCAAGAGGCCACAGCAAAATTCAAGACGTTTCAGAGCAGAGAAGCTGGTAAACGACACCGATGGAGCCTCTGTGGCTGTAAGGTGACAAAGCTCCTGGGCGTCTCTGACAAGTGCCCTGGCTGCTGCTGTGGAGTCAGGCCGCACTGTGGGGTTGAGCTACAGCAGTGAGGTGAAGGACAGGCAGATGCATGGCTGACAGGTTCAGGAGGGTGACAGGCTGACAGCAACTGAAATAGATTGGTCGCCTCACACAGCAGGGACCAAGCCAAGCAGAAGCCCCTAGGACAGTCTTCGGGAATTCGGGAATTCGTAGCCTGCCAGTCCCCTGACATTTACATCAGGCTGTCAGATGTCAGAGGACGGGTGGGACTTGTCCTTCCTTTATGGGGCTCAGATGCGAGGGCTACGTTTCCTCAGTCTGGCATTTCTGATAAATCCTCGGGCCTGGTTTCATGACCTGCTTTTAATGTGCTCATGTGCTCCTAGAGAGTCAGTTTTCCCTGATAAATTTATATATAGGGTGGCTTCCTTTCTATCCCTTATCAGTCTGTGCCACGTGGGTAGTACTGGACAGATGGTGCCAGTCACGTGTCCACGAAGGTGCACAGTTGTCTTTCAGCCTCAAAAATGGAGTCTCTCAGGGCCGGGGCCTACCTGAAAAACCACTGTTTTACACAACGTGGAGAAACTCAGAGTGAGACACAGGCCAGTCTCAACCGCCGTGGTCTAGTCTGTTGTGTCCTTCTCTGTTGCGTTTTATCTTTAATGCTTTGTCTTTCCTTTTTTTTTTTTTAGATTTACTTTTATTTTATGTGTGAAGGTTCTTTACCTGCATGTATGTCTGTGTACCACATGCATGTCTGGCGCCATTGGAGGCTTGAAGTGGGAGTCAGGTGCCCTGGAACCTGTGGTTACGGGCAGCTCTGAGCCCTCATGTGGCGGCTGGGAATTGAAACTGAGGCCTCTGGAAGAGCAGCCAGTTGATCTTGACCTCAGAGCCATCTCGCCTCCCCTCTAATCTCCCTTAGCGTAGTCTTTCATTTTGAAAAGTGGTAGTGAGGAAGAAAGAAGCCAATGGTTACCTTGTGTGAGTCACTGAGAAGAAAACGGCAAACACGTCGTTTTGAAGAGGCAGCCCACGTGACCGGGATGCAGACTTGTTGGGAGGCTGCGCCCCCCGCTACATTTCTCTAAAGACGCAGAAGCTTCACTTGCTTCTGGAAAGAATCGGCAGGGTAGGGGCTGGTGCTTGGGCTTACAGACCCTCCCCGGTGGAAGGGTACCAGGGCTTGATGTTGGCTGGCTGCCACACTGCAGGAGGGGCTTGTGTTCATTTGTCTGCTTTTGGAAACTAGACATATGCCAATCTTCTAACCGACAGCTCTTGTGCCACTGTAGACAAAGAACAATGAAAAGAGAGGATGGTGTGACAGTGATTTTGAAATGGAGCTGAGGCAGAGCAGATGCTGTGGTGTGGCCTGGTGGCCTCCTCTTTGGCACGTGTCTAAGTTGAGCTCTTTAGTGACTGAAGCTGCTGTTAACTCACGGAAAAATGCTGGTGTGGGCTTCATTGAGAAAGCAAAAAATCCATCTTTTCAGAAATCACTTTTCTTTATCCTTTGTATGTGTGTGCGTGTGTGTGTGTTTTAATTTTAATTTTTTTTTT
Organism: Peromyscus californicus insignis; assembly: GCF_007827085.1. Classification (NCBI taxonomy): domain Eukaryota; kingdom Metazoa; phylum Chordata; class Mammalia; order Rodentia; family Cricetidae; genus Peromyscus; species Peromyscus californicus. The sequence continues at coordinate 71,872,303 of NW_026294413.1, read as the reverse complement.
TCAGACAGGGTTTCTTTGTGTAGCCTTGGCTGTCCTAGAACTTGCTCTGTAGACCAGGCTGGCCAAGATCTGAGATCCACCTGTCTGTGCCTCCTAGATGCTGGGATTAAAGGCGTGTGCCACCAAGCCCAGCCTAGTGTGTGTGTGTGTGTGTGTGTGTGTGTGTGTGTGTGTGTGTGTGTGTGTGAAAGATAAGATCTCATTACACAGCCCAGTCAGGATCTTCCTGCCTGGGCTTCCCCAGTGAACCTTCACCCCCAGCTTCTTCATTCTTTGTGGAGAGAGCCAGGAAAGGCTGGCTTGGAGTAACGACTCGGTGGGAGATAGAAACAGGAGTCTCTTTACAAACTTCCCAGTGACTCTGGCAGTTTTGTCACGTTATCTGTTGGTAACTGCTCTGCCTGTGAATTGCCAGTAAATGACGTCCTATAGTGTGCCATGATGAGTTTCTAGAGGGTATCGTGTTAACACTGCAGCCCCATTAACCTTTAGGAAATCAATATTTCCATCTCAGGATTCAGAGAAGATGTGCATTGAGATTGTCTCCCTGGCCTTCTGCCCAGAGGCTGAAGTCATGTCTGACGAGAATATACAGCAGGTGTATGTGGAATACAAGTTCTATGATCTACCTCTGTCTGAGACAGAGACTCCGATGTCCCTGAGGAAGCCGAGGGCAGGAGAAGAAATCCACTTCCACTTTAGCAAGGGTGAGCTCCCCTGCATGGTGAGTGGGCACAGGAGGCAACCAGACATTTGTTGGGATCGGAGCTACTCTGGGTTTCCAAGATGGAGGTGAATCCACTCATTTCCCCTAGTTATCGTATTTACCAAAGAAGTCTATGCATATGGCTTAAAAAATATCAAGTAAGCCTGAAAAACAGATTTTAATTAAGCAGTCATTTATTCTACAGTGTCTCTACAAATCACTCTTTCTACTCCTACCCCATGACTGAACTCTCTGTAATGGCTTTTTAACTTTTTTGGCTATTTTTTAAATTTACTAATCTATCTAAATACTATTTGCACTGTAATTCTATGATAAACTAATTGTAGATATTCCTATCTCAGATAAAAATTTTAAGCTATGCTACTCTACATCCATGTTCTTCACTCCCACACAACTGGATCATAACTTTTATTATTTCTGTTATTCTAGAATAGATATTAACTCTTGCAGTGCTATGTCCCTTCCTCTGCGTTAGCTTTCCTTCCTGTGACATTTGTTGCCTGCCTCTGCCTCTAGAGTACTGGGATTAAAGCAAACACTGCCATGCCTGGTGTGGTTTTTTATTTTAATAGATGTTTCTCAGTAGCTTTCACAGGAAGGAATATTAGAAGTAAATATTTTTGGAGAAAGTCAGGCATGATATCCATTTTTCTACCTTCCTATTTGATTGATACATAGCCCAATATATTTGATATTTCACACACACACACACACACACACACACACACATGTGCAGGGAGCCACAGATTGTATGCACACAGATGATTTTAGCTATTTTCTTTTAACATTTTATTTAGATTTATTTTTATTTCACACCTGGGTATTCTTCCCACATGTATGTCTGTTCATCACATGCATGCAGTTCCTGCAGAGGTCAGGACAGGGTGTTGGAATCCCTTGGAAAGAGTTACAGATAGTAGTTAGTCACCATGTGGGTGCTGGGAATTGAACCTGGAACCTCAATGCTCTTCACCTCTGAGCCACTTCTCCAGCTCCAATTTTAGCTATTTTCTTTTCTTTTTTTTTTTTTTTTTTTTGGTTTTTCGAGACAGGGTTTCTCTGTGTAGCTTTGCGCCTTTCCTGGTACTCGCTTTGGAGACCAGGCTGGCCTCGAACTCACAGAGATCCGCCTGGCTCTGCCTCCCGAGTGCTGGGATTAAAGGCGTGCGCCACCACCGCCCGGCGCTATTTTCTTTTTTTAAGACAGCATTTCTCTGTGTAACAGTCCTGGCTGTCCTGGAACTTGCTTTTGTAGACCAGCCTGGCCTTGAACTCAGAGATCAGCCTCCCCAGTGCTGGGATTAAAGGCGTGCACCACTATGACCAGCTCGATTTTAGCTATTTGCAGTAAAATCTTATGAAACAGGGAGCCAACCTGTAGGCCTCCTTTGCCTGTTTGCTTTGTATCACTGTAGGATTTATCAGTCATGAGTCCTGTATGCAAATAGCAATACAATAGCCTTTCCCCGTCTAGGGCCTCTTGTACACTAGGCAAACACTGTACTATGAGCTACAGACTCATCCCTCTACTCTTTGGTTTTCTTTTACCTATCAGTGATAGACCTGGACCCAGTGGAACAACAAGGCAGAAGACAGTTTCTGTTTGCCATGCTGCATGCTCAAGATCCTGATGCGGGATGGTAAGCCATTTCACATTGACAGTGCAGATATTCAGATAGGATTTACAAAGTTTGAGGTTAGTTTTGCGCTAATGCTAATACTGTAATAATTTTTCTCTTGATGAATCTCCTATCTACTTGAGTCAACTTTATGTATCTGACTGCCCATTCAGTTATTTTAGGTTTAGTTTGTATTTCACCTGTGGCAGGGACTTGTGTGGGGGTGACAGCAATGATAGGAATCCTGATAGTGTCCTACATGGGGCAGACAGAACATTTGGATATTCTAAGGTCATTTAACGAACTTCTCACATACACAGCAATGATAGGAATCCTGATAGTGTCCTACATGGGGCAGACAGAACATTTGGATATTCTAAGGTCATTTAACGAACTTCTCACATACACAGAAGTACTGTGTGCACACCAATACTGTGCCATTCTAATACCCATCTTATACCTTTTTTTTTTTGAGATGGTTTCTCTAACAGGCCTAGCTGTCTTGGAACTTGCTTTGTAGATCAGGCTTGCCTCAAATTCACAGAGATCCGCCTGCCTCTGTCTCCTGAGTGCTGGGATTAAAGGTGTGAACCACCACTGCCCGGTTTATACTTGTATTTAAAAAAATACTTTAAAAATTGTATGTGTGGGGTTGGAGTGATGACTCAGCAGTTAAGAGCACTGGGTTGCCCTTTCAGAGGACCCAGGTTTGATTCCTAGTATTCACACCACAGTTCACAACCATCTATACCTCTATTTCAGGGGATCCAAAGCCCTCTTCTGGCCTCTCACAGGCACCATGCATGTATGTGGTGCACAAACACCAAGTTTTATAAACTTTTTACTTATGTGTATGGGCGTTTGTCTGCCTGTCTGTTTACCTCTTCCTTTGGCTGTTAAAAAACCTTGCTTTTCTTTACTCTCTTCTACTTGCTGTTGGATTTCAGTTGACTTTGCCTGTGGTGTCTGGACCAGTATGGTACAGCAGACAGCACCTTGTGTCAGAGCAGCTTTTGAATCTCAGCTCCCACTTCTGACTCTGTGGTCTTTGCTGTGTTGCTTGAATGCTCGTTGAAGAGTGACAGAAGTTATCCACAGCACTTGATCTTGTCCCTAGCCCACAATAATGCCAGTACCCTGGCTTTCTGTAGACTTGGGGTCTGAAGTCAGTATACTCCTTCAGCTCATGGCCAGTGTGCTGCTCTGCTTCAGGTAGGGGCATGATCTTTCAGAACTTGAGTTTTCAGCCCCATTCCTGCTGTCTCATCACAATTAGCAGCACTTGTTTTTCGAAGATGAATGTAAGAGCCAGGAGGGACAGCAGACTTGCAACCATAGCACTTGGGAGGTGGAGTCAGGAGGCCAGTCTTGGATAGCTATGTAGTGAGTTGCAGGCCAGCCTGGGCTTCATGAGATTGTCTCAAAAAGGCTGAGGCAGGTTAATGGGTAAAAGTGCTTGCTTCCAAATCTGATGGCTTGAGTTCAATCCCCAGGATACACATGGTGGAAATAGAGAACCAACTCCCAAAGGTTGTCCAGACTTCTACGGATGCCTAACCCTTCCCCAAAATGAGTCCTGACTTCTGGCTCCTTCGAAAGGAGGGAGGCAGGGAATGGGATTCAGATTCAGGGAAAACACTATTATTTGTGATTACCTCTCCATTTTTGTTTTATGTGTATGGGTATTCAGCCCGTGTCTGTGTGCCACGTGGAGTGCCCACAGAGGCTATCAGATCTGCTGGAGGGTTAAATGATTGTGAGGCAGCAGGTGGGACTAGAGTGATGATTGTGAGGCAGGTGGGTGGGTGCTGGGAGTCAAACCCAGGTCCTCTGGAAGAATAGCCAATGCTTTATTCCCTTAGCCACCTCTCCAAACTCCATGATTACTTTTTTTTTTGGGGGGGGGAGGGGGTTCACTTTGTAAACTAGGCTGGCCTTGAACTCAGAGATCTGCCTGCCTCTGCTCCGGAGTGGGATTACACGTGTTTGTAACTTTAACGGTATCTTAGTTTGAAAACAGGCTGAATTAAATGGATTCTTCTTCATTTGTTTTCAGTTTAAAATTTACAGTGGTAAGTGATCCTCTGGATGAAGAAAAGAAAGAGTGTCAAGATGTCGGCTATGCGTACCTTGAACTGTGGCAGATACTTGAAACTGGAAGAGATGTCCTGGAGCAAGAACTAGAGAGTTAGTAATACAGTTCTATACTTCTTAGTTCCATTCGCTCAGGGAAAATACCCACTCATGTGTAACTTTAACCTGTTGACATCATTATCTGTAAAGTTGGTGGACAAATGCTTTTGAAGTCTTTCCCCAACAGCTGTATGTATTTCATTCTGGAACATGTCTATGCTTGTCTAGACTCAATCCCCGTAAGTGGAGAAAAAAGGTCTATTTTGTTTTCAACGTTTATTATGTATGTGTACACAGGTGTGAATCTCAGGGGACAATCTGTAGGAGTCAGTTTCTTGCCTGCCACTATGTAGGTTCTGAGGATTGACCTGCTGTCTGGCCAGCCCTAAAAACCCTTTCTTCTCTATTCTGGCTTATGTGCTCCTTAGGTCTCCAAAGCACCTTAACCTTTTCCTCATGTGTGTACATCACATTATAATGGTTTCACTTTCCTATGAAATGAGGCAGGTAACTCCTATAATTGGAGCCGGGCGGTGGTGGCGCACGCCTATAATCCCAGCACTTGGGAGGCAGAGCCAGGCGGATCTCTCTGAGTTTGAGGCCAGCCTGGGCTACCAAGTGAGTTCCAGGAAAGGCATCAAAGCTACACAGAGAGACCCTGTCTCAAACAAACAAACAAACAACGTGTGTGACTGGAACATGCTACTGTCTAACATCTTCATCCTATTCCACAGTTGTGAGCCCCGGGGACCAGGCCATCCAAATTGGAAGGCTGAAGGTCTCCCTTCGAGCAGCTGCTGCCCTCCATAGCATTTACAAGGAGATGACTGAAGATTTGTTTTCATGAAAGAACTACTCCACTCTTAAGATTTGAGGGAATCACAGGGAGAGTCTCTTATAAAGTAACATGCTATGCCATAAATCTGGTCTCCTGTGCTATCTGCTGTTTCTCAAACTAATGGTGAGGCTTACTGCCACCAGTGAACTTCTGTGGTACTAGTTGGATAAAGGCATTATGTTCTAACACCATAACACTTTAGTAGGCAAGACTTCATTTCAGGAACTGCAAAGAAATGGCCATAAAAGACAAATTTACAAAAAAACAAAACAAAAAAAATCCCAGTTTATTTATCTTTTAGTTCTTCCAAAATTCAAAATATCAAGTCCTACTGCTAAGGAGAGAAAACAAACAAACATAAAATCTGAGAAGCCCCTTCTCTTAGTCACAGCAGAGGAGGCGAAGTGGGACAGGTGGATGCAGAGCCTGCAGGGAGGGCAGCAAGAGAAAGTCCCCAGTACTTCAGAGCTGATCATCAGAAGTGACCAACACAGGGTGCCGCAGAGAAAGTAAAGGCAGGAGCAGCAGAGTCCAGCCTTGTGGGTGTGCCTCCTTCCAGCGTCTCTTCTTGTCAAGATACGTTAGGCCAACATGCCTTACTCTCTTTCAGATCTGTGTAGAGTCCTTTGAGCCTCCCTCTAGATTCCACCTGCAGAGTATACAGCACGGCCATTCTTCCTTAGATGTCTCAGAAGAGACAGTGGTGACTCTGCCTTCGAGCACTGTACCACAAGTGGACTTGAAGGGAGAAAAGCCCAGCCACGGAGTGCCAGTGCTTATGTCTTCTGAGGCAGCAGAAATGCCCCAAAAGTGCATGAGGCAAGAAACCAGGAAAACTTGAGACGAGCCATCAGCCAGCCACTCTGCCTTTAGCTCAGCCATGGTATACCATGATCCTTAGCAAAGCCCAAGAACCTTTCTTGAGAACTTCAGATCTGGAACTTAAAGGGACCGAAGGAGGACTGAACCTGCGGGGCCAGAACCATGCTTCAGCTAAGTATGGTGGCTCAGGGCTGTAATCCCACCAGCACTTGGGAGGCAGAGCCAGAGGGATTACAAGTCTGAGGCCAGCCTGGTTTACAGTGACTTCAAGGTTAGCCATGGCTACATAGCGAGACTGTCTCAAAAAGCCATGAAAAATAAAAATGCAAAGAAAAAAGAACCATAGTAGAAATAGTTAGTGGTCAGTTTATACCACTGTCCTGGTAATTCAGCTGTGAACACCAGAGATAGCTTGTCAGAAGAGAACAAACGGTATCAAGGGTGGGAGGAGCCTCTGCCCTTCAACATGGCCTCCCTTGCCAGCCATCGGAACGGGGCCGCTGGCACGTGTCCTGGTGGGCCTGCAATTCCCCGAGTAGCTTGGTCCACACAAATGGCCCCTAAACCCATAAACACATACGGCAAAACGTCAACAAAATCAAAAGGAAAAACAGTTTCTAAGTCATGTCGGATTTTTAGCAGTTGTCTGCAGAGAGAATGGAGCATAGGACCAAGGTTCATATTACTTTCTCTTTTTCTTGGGGGGTGCAGAGCTGTGTCTGGAACCACGGTTTGAGCCACGGCCTGAACTATGTACAGATGCCTTCCTCTTCCGGCTCATACTTCGACTCTGTTCTTCTTCTTCCTCATAACGGCTTTCACGGTCCGCTAAGCAGAAGGCAGAGTAATTCGTTAGCTTAACATACCTACTATTAATGGATAGCATGAGCCAGTATGTCAATGTGAGTGTTAATCTTCATTTAGTCAGTTACTGGTTATGTGGCCTAGACAAGTGCTCAATCTTTCGGAGCCTGAGTTTATTTACAAGGAGAATTAAAAGGCTACCTGCCCAAAGCACTTACCACAACGTTAGGGATACAGCAGCTAACACATTGATTTTAATTTTTAATAATTTCTATTTGGGGCTTGGCTTTAGAGTAGTAACACCAACTATACAATATTCCTAACTGTAACTTTCTGACTATGGGAATCACACTTCTGTGCACACTGAAAAGATTGAAGAGATGGAATCAAGTCCACCTGGAGCCTATGGACACATTCTAGATCTTACCTCTCCCTCTGGTCAAGTTCTACCCGTGGCTGAGATTTTGTTTTATATATATTTATGTATTTTGTGTGTCTGTGTGTTTGGGGGAGCACACAGGGCAGAGGTTGAAATTAGCTGTCTTCCTCAACCGCTCTCCATCTTAAGAGACAGGGTCTGGGACTGAACTTAAGAGTCCACTAATGGGGTAGATGGGTCAGCCATTAACCCCCAAGGATCCTCCTATCTTTGCCACCCCAGCGCTGGGATTACAGGCATACACTGCTGTGTCCAGTTTTTGTGTAAGGGCTCTAGGAACCCGAATTCAGGTTCTTAAACTTGAATGGCAATCACTTTACCAGCTGAGCCATCTCCCCACCTCCCACCCAAACAATTCTATAGAGTTCTTTTCCAGTTCTCACTGGCTCCTAACATTAACACCTCAAGACAAAGAATGGTGTTAGAAATTTGCACATAAATTAAATGAATAAATCACCCAAAACAACAAATCTTAAAATAACCTTTTCGAGCTTCTTCTTCTAGCTCATCCCAGTCCTTCCCGCTTTCTTCTTCACTGCCCAGAGATTCCTTGGAATAGTCTGGAAAAATATTGATTGCACATTAATCATGTAGAAATATAACAGAATGTAGAATATTTTCCTTTTTAAAAAGCAATCTCTAGGAGTGGTATCAGATGAGGAAGCGCTCTCTCTCTCTCGCTTTTTCGAGACAGGGTTTCTCCGTGTAGTTTTGGTTCCTGTCCTGGCTCTCATTCTGTAGCAGGTTGGCCTTGAACTCACAGAGATCCGCCTGCCTCTGCCTCCCCCAAGTGCTGAGATTAAAGGCGTGTGCCCGGCGTGTTTTCGACTTTAAAATGTATTTTCTCTGTGTGCAGGTGCATTGGCCTGTGCATGTACAGAGGAAGGTGTTTAATGCCCTCTTCTTCACCTTATTTCCTTCCAACAGGGCCTCTCAGAGAGCCTGGAGCTCCTGTTTGTTTGCTTTTGATTTTGGCCAGGCTGGTGGCCTACAAGTCCCCGTGGTTCTCTTGTCTCTGCCCCCCATCATTCCCTGGTGCTATTACAAGGGAGTTTGTGGCTGGCTTTCTACGTACATGCAGAGGATCCGAGCTCAGGATCTGTAACAGCAAGTGCTGTTACACACACTGAGTCATTTCTCTAGTCCAACAAATACTCTCTAACCTGATTCTTCTGCTTCTGATGAATAATCTTCATCACTGTCCTCTTCTTCCTCTTCATAGTCATCCTCAGAAGGATTAAAAGTCTCATCCTCAATCTCAGACTCAGAGTCTCCTTCCTCAGCATCACTTCCCTGGTGAAGTACAGAAAGAATAAGACCCATTTACGACTTTTATCATATTTGCCTTATTAACAAATTGATTGAATGTACTTAGTACACTAGCATTTCATATATAAAAACAAAACATAAGAAACTCAAATGACCAAGAGAGATAAAGGACTTGTCTTAAAATTAATTTATTAAGGTATACTTATTAGACTCTGAAACAGCCAATTCATCTGTGGAAATTAATGACAGAAACACACTTTATATTAATGCACTATGCCAAGGAGGGCTCTATTTAAAACAAGTTTTTAATTAAAAAAAAATTTTTGAGACAGGGTCTCACTGTGTAGTCCTCATCTGGCACTCGCATATAGACTAGGCTGGTCTTGAACTCACAGAGACCTACCTGCTTGCCTCTGCCTTCTGAGTGCAGAAATTAAAGGTGTGCATCACCACACCTGGTGACTATTTCTTTATTATTTATGTTTTAAAGATTCATTTCTTTATATTTGACGTGTATAGGAATCTTGCTTGCATGTATGTCTATAAACTGGGTGTGGCAGTACGGTCGCCTCGAATCTCCTGGAACTGGAGTCTGATGGTCATGGACTGCCATGTGGTTGCTAGAAATTTAACTTGGGTCCTCTGGAGGAGCAGGCAGTGCTCTTAACTTCTCTTCAGTCTCGGGAGGACTATTTTTAAAATACTTTTTATAATAAGCCTCAATTCCATCTCCTCCAAACACTAGAAACTCTGTGAGGAATAATTTTATAAATTCAAAGAAATGTGGGCAATGACTACCAATCCCCAGTGAATTAATCATTTACCTGTAAAACTAACCTAAAGAAACATTAATACTGAGTTATGATTTTAGCTTCTCTCTGCTGGTCAGGTCCTTTATGTGCTACTTCTCCGTGTCATTCTCTTAAGTGCCTAACCGACCTCAGGCAACACTGCATACAAAAATAAAACAAGAAACCCCACACTCACGCACCTCACCCTCAGGTTCCAGGAATGACCAGCCACCTTGTTCGAAGAAGCCCTCAGGGTCATCAACAATGGTCTTCATGATTTTAGTCCAGTTGAGGGATTGTACTCCTTCTGTGTACTTTAGGTCACAGGAACTAAAATGACATTACAAAATCAGAATCAAACTGTATTTTCTGACAATGTCAACTGTCATTATGACTTTTAGCTTTCACTGGGCATGCCTCAAATGGCTGGTATTTGAATTCCCAGAGCACTGACACTCATGGCAGAAAAGCATTCCAACCCATACAAGCTTTGTTTCTCAAAACAATTCTGAGTTATTCCTTTCCCCCAGTGATTCTGTTCTTCATCTGTCTTTGTATGACTCACCCAGGCTTCCCTACCCCTTGCTGATGCCACCTTAACTTCATTCATTCACCCGTAATGAAGAAATAAGGGTAGTTTCCCCTGGCCCTTCCCCACAACATTCCTGTTTTCCTATGTGTTTTCATTTGACAAAGGCACTCTCTGAAGATGGGCATATCTTTCTAAGTATGTAAAATGCTTTCAATTTCTAAGGTGCTTACATGACTTTTTACTAACTTGTGTTATGGACTGTTACGTTAGAGTGATGACTGAGAGGAGAAAAGGAGGTCTAGAGAGATGGCCCAGCAGTTATGAACTCTTGCAGAGGACCCATGTTTAGTTTCCATCACCCACTTGGCGGCTCACAACCGCCTACAACTCGAGCTCTAGGGGATCAAATTCTCTCTTTAAACTCCATGCGTACCAGGTACACATGTAGTGCATATACATTCATGCAGGTAAAGCATCATAATCATAAAATTAATCTTAAGGGGTTGGAGAGGTGGCTCAATGGTTAAAAGCACTGACTGCCCTTTCAGAGGTCCTGAGTTCAATTCCCACATGGTGGCTCACAAACAACTTCATGTTCTAGGAGACCTGACACCCTCACACAGATATACATGAAGGCAAAACACCAATGCACATAAAGTAGAAATTTAAAAAAATAAAATAAATCTTAAAAAGGATATAGAAAAAGTAACTACAGTAAGGATAAAAATAAATGTCTGTCTGAGACCTACTAACAGAATCTGCTTTAAGCAATGTTACCTAATCGCTTCTCGGCCTTTTGGCTAAGATCAAGTGTAGCAATGTTACCTACACGAAAATTTCTACTTTCTGAATCTTATTAACCTAGGTCCTCTGCAAGAGCTCATAAATTTAATAATTTCTAAATTTTCTAAAATTTCTATCCTAAACACTAAGAAACTGTGAGGAATAATTTTATAAATTCAATTATATAATTTTTTTTTTTTTTTGGAGACAAGGTTTCTCTGTGTAGCTTTGTTGCCTGTCCTGGATCTTGCTCTGTAGACCAGGCTGGCCTCGAACTCATAGAGATCCACTTGCCTCTGCCTCCCGAGTGCTGGTATTAAAGGCATGCACCACCACCACCCGGCTTATAAATTTAATTTATTAAAAATTAATTAGTCAATTTAATTAATTAGCCTAGGTCCTCTGCAAGAGCTCATATCTGCTAAACCATCTCTCTAGACACTCCTTTTCTTTTAGTAGTAAGATAAGTATGGAGTACAGTCCTTTCCATATGGAACTAGAAGGCCACATGGAAGAACAGTTTCTAGACAATGGAAGAAAGTAGCAAGAGTGCAGTCCAGTTCTTTGGGAGATGAACACAAACAAGGTTTTGTCTCAGATCTGCTTTAGTTCTAACTGGGGCAACTCAAGGCAGAATACAGGAAATCAAGCAACACTAGATCGCTTTCATACTCAATACCACCATGTTCTCTCCACCCCAACATTCTTTTTCTGTTGTCCTCTGCTGGCCAAGAGCTGGGAATGGCTCATGTTATTGACTGCATGACTTCAGCCTCCCTGACCCTCCCCCCTCCCATTCCCTTTGCTAGATACACTGCCCTCTTGTTCTGTGAACACAGTACGAGTGACTAGTGTCACTGAGATCGTTTCTCATCTTTCCATTCACACCCAAAGAAACAAATGTATTCAGTATATAAAGCACTACTGTAAGTAACCCTTCACTTCCTAGTGTTTGACGCTTAAAAGCGTAAGTAATTTCTTATCTGGTGTTACTGTACTTTCATTATAGATTACCCTTTGATAGTGATTAATTTTGTAGACGATATTTTAATAGCAAGGTAAGACTAAAGGTTGTGCCTGGTGACTTGGCTATTAGTCTAGCTGGGGAAAACAAGACTGTAACCTGAAACAATAAGGTAGTGGGTGGGGGAGGGAAACAAATCCAACCAAGGAGCAGTAATATACAAGCAGGTGACATCACTCCTCCCCAAATCATCAACCCTTATGGCCTGTAGTGAGTGGATTAGATGAAATTTCAGAAAAAGAACACAGAAAGCAAAGACCACTTAAACTCCTAAACAAATTCCAAAAGAACACTATTGCTGAAGGAAATAAGAGAATATAAGCTATGAAAATATAAGCCATGGGGCAAGAGAGATGGCTCAGTGGTTAAGAGCACTGGCTGTTCTTCCAGAGGATCCAGATTCAATTCCCAGCACCCACATGGCAGCTCACAATTGTCTGTAACTCCTGTTCCAGGGGAATCTGACACCTTCACACCAATGCACAGAAAATAAAGTTAAATTAAAAAAAAGATAATATAAGCTATGAAAGAGGAAGTCCATACAGAGAAAAACATTGAAGAAAACCAAACTGAAATCGGATACCAGAAGGAATCCTTCAAACGGAAGAAAAAAAAACCACATTCTTGAAGTCACAGATAAGAAAACACAGTATGATAATACTAAGTGAGATGGGAATAAGAAAACACCAAACGTTGTAAGATCAATTAAGTCGGACAGTGGTGGCACTCATCTTTAATCCCAGCACTAGGGAGGCAGAAGCAGGGGTATATCTGTGAGTTTGAGGCCAGCCTGGTCAATAGAGTGAGTTCTAGGACAGCCAGGGCTATACATAGAAACCCTGTCTCAAAACGAAAAAACAGAAACAAAACAAAAATCCAAACCCAAACCAATACCCCCATCCACATGTCAAAACCTTGGAATAAACCCAAAGGTGTAAAAGACCTCTATAATGAAATATCTTCCATGCTAATGGACTGGAAAAACTAATAGTGTGAAAATGGCTATCTTACCAAAAGCAATCTATAGATTCAATGTAAGTCCAATCAAAATTCCAATGCATTCTTCACAAAAATGTAAAACAAACAATCGAATGGAAAAAAAAAATCCTTAAAATTGGAAGCACATATGAACTCAGTTACCCAAAGCAATCTTGAGCAAGAAAGTAAAATGTACATACTATCATTCTTGATTTCAAGTTGTATTATAGCCACAGTAACAACAATAGCATTGTACTTACACAAAACAGACCACAGATCAAAGGAACAGAACAGAAGATCTAGTAGACATAGTGATAGTCACATGATTTTTGACAAAGATGGCAAAAATATACATCGGAGAAGTTAGCCTCATTAGTTAACAAAGAGATATTATAAAAAGAATATGCACTTGTAAAAGAATGGAACTAGATCCTTATCTCACACTGAACACATACTTGCACGCCCCTCAACAACAACAAATAACAAATGGGCTGGGCAGTGGATCTCTGGGAGTTCGAGGCCAGCTTGGTCTACAGAGTGAGTTGCAGATAGCTAGGAGAAACCCTGTATTGAAAAACAAACAGCCGGGCGGTGGTGGCGCACGCCTTTAATCCCAGCACTCGGGAGGCAGAGGCAGGCGGATCTCTGTGAGTTCGAGGCCAGCCTGGTCTACAGCGCAAGATCCAGGAAAGGCGCAAAGCTACACAGAGAAACCCTGTCTCGAAAAACCAAAAAAAAAAAAAAAGAAAAGAAAAACAAACAAACGACAAATAGGACTTCATAAAATTTAAAAGCCATATAGCCAAAGTTAACTGAGTGAAGACAGCCTACAGAATGGGAGGAAAATCTCTGCCAGTTATCTGACAGAGGATTAATGTCTAGAATAAAGACAAAGGTTGTTTTTCTAGAAGCACATGGGTGCTTACAACCATATATAACTCCAGTTCCAAGGGATAAGATGCCATCTTCTGGTCTCCGTGGGCACCAGGCATGCAAGTAATGCACAGACATACATGTAGGCAAAACATCTATACATAAAAATGAAAAAATACTAGGAACTCAAAACTTAACAAGAAATCAAAACAAACTAACAATAAATAGGTTAATGAACAGACAGGAGCCTGGGGATGTAGCTCAGTTGGTAGAGTTCTTGCCTAGTATGCAGAGCCCTGGGTTTGATCTCTAAAACTGCATAAACTGTGTGGGGGCACACAACCAGCAATCCTAGCACTCAGGAGGTCGAGGCATGATAGAAGTTCAAGGTTACCCTTGGTGGTACATATTGAGTTGAGGTCAGCCTTGCTTTTATGAGACTCTGTCTTAAGAACAACAAAATCTCAGTGAAAAGACTCATCGGGTAAGGGCACCTGCTAACCTGATGACCTAAGTTTCATCCCTTGAACCCACATGGTAGAAGAAAGAACTGACTCCACATGTGAGTTGTGGCATGATGCTGCATGCCCTGGCCAACAAATAAATAAACGTAGAACATCTGGGGCCGGAGGGATGGCTCAGAGGTTAAGAGTGCTTACTGCTCTTGTAGAGGACCCTGGTTCAGTTTCCAATATCTACTTCTCTTCTGGCTTCCATGGGTTCTTGCACACATATAGTACAGATCCATACACACAGGTACACAGATTCATAAAAGAAATGTAATTGTTAATGAAAATATGAAAAAAATGTTAAGCTTCACTGGCCATCAGAGAAACAAAGATCAAAACTACAAGATTATTTCATCTTACTTTAGTCAGAATATGTCACCAAGAAAAAAACAAATGACAGTGGACAAGAGAATCCTTATACACTTATTCAATCTCTGTGGTAATCAATATGAAGCTTTCTCAAAAGACTAGAAATCCAATCCACCTTTGCACGCCAAGCCAATATGTCACAGAGGTATTTGCATATCAATGTTTACTGCAGTCCTGTTCACAGAAGCTAAGCTATGGAACCAACTCAGGTGTATAAGAATGGATAAGGACCTGATATACATAAATGTCAATGCAACTGTAGGCAGCATATAAGAGAACTGAGGCAGTCTCAGAAAGTAAGTATTGTATGTTTTCTCTCAGTTGGGGTTCCTAGATTTATAGTCACATAAATTCATACAAGTATAGATTAATCAGAGTAGAAGTCAACTGTTTAGGTGAATGAAGACGATTAAAGAGAAGAGAGGGTGTATACTGTATCACCTAATATACACACACCCCAGAGACAAGATTCTCATGTATTACTTGGGCTGGACCCCAATTTCTGGGCTCAGGTAGTTCTTCTGTCTCAGGCGCCTGAGTAGCTGGGACTACAGGCACACACCATGGTGTAACAAACATAGCATTTTATAATACAGGGCAAATGGAAAGTGGCCAGCAGGTTTACTTACTTCAGCCACTCCTTGATGGGGTCTAGAGAGGCGACAGGAATGGCATTGATCATTGTGACTTTCTTGCTGTAATCCTTGTAGACAATCACCATATCAAAGTTCTTCAGGTGAAACTGGACCCTCTCAAAATGGATCAGCTCCACTTCATCCAATGTCACCACAAAAGGTGGCTGTCAAAACAGGAGTTGCATCATTATAATGTAAACTTCCCTCCAAGCATTTTTCAAACGATTACAGAATCTAAATCACCACACAAAGGAAAACTGTTTTGTTTTTTTTAAATTTGTTGTTGGTGTTTGTTTTTTTTGTTTTGTTTTGTTTTTGTTTTGAGACTGGGTTTCTTTGTGTAGCTTTGTGCCTTTCCTGGATCTTCCTCTGTAGACCAGGCTGGCCTTGAACTCAGAGATCCACCTGTCTCTGCCTCCCTGCTGGGATTAAAGGCGTGCTCCACCACCTCCCAGCTTGTTGTTGTTTTTAAAGATAAAAGCACATACTAAGAACTTTTAGTGCTTCTCTCAAGGAGAATAAATTCAGGGAATCCTCAAAGAAGCTTTTTAACTACTACAGACGCTTTAGAAGAATCATTTGCTTAATAAATTTTAAATCTGAGCTAGGCATCACAAGATGAAAATCACAATAATTAGGATCAAAAGGAATCCCTCTCCCCGCTCTCCCACCCGCTTTGGTTTTTGAGACAGGTTTCTCCATGTAGTCCTGGCTGTCCTGGACCTGCTCTGTAGACCAGGCTGTCCTGGAACTCACAGACATTTGCCTGCCTCTGCCTCCCAAGTGCTGAGATGAAAGGCATGCGCCACCACCCCTGGCTCCTTCCCCTTTCTAACAATTCTGTTACTAAGAGTAAGCAAGAAGGATGTAGGTGTTACTCAGCAGTACAGCATGTCCTCAGCAAGCAGCAGACTGTGGGTTTAATCTCTGAACAGTGGGATGGGAAGAAAAGTGAAAAGGAAAGGACCAGAAAATTAAAAGCAACAATAAAGGGATGCAAGAATACTCACCCACTCTGTAGCATTTACCAGTGCACTACTAGTGGGCTGAAGGAGACAGGTACTCCTGTAGGGAGCCCCATTAAACCTGAAAGAGAGTAAGAAAACAGTCCACTTACTACACCAGAGACTGCTGTTGGCATAAAACAAGCATCTTCCCTTGGCCAAACAGCTCCCAAAGAAATCACTCATGTAAACCCTTAAGATTTTAAAAATGAGCTGGACAGTGGTGGCGCACACCTTTAATCCTAGCACTCGGGAGGCAGAGGCAGGCAGATCTCTGTGAGTTGGAGTCCAGCCTGGTCTACAGAGCGAGTTCCAGGACAGGCACCAAAGCTACAGAGAAACCCTGTCTCAAAAAACAAAAACAAAGAAACAAAAAAAGATTTAAAAAATATATGTATCTACTTTTTAAAAAAATTCCTTGTACATGTGTGCTCGCATGTGGACATGTGTGAGTGAATGCAGGTGCTCAGAGGCCAGAGGCCCCAGGTCCTCCTGGAACCACCTCTCTAGCCCCAAATCCTTACAATCTTTGAGTTGTTATCTCAATGATTATCAGTTATTGGAAGAAAGAGTATATGTGATGTTAAATTATTAAAGAAACAATAACCCATTCCCTAAAACCTAGACCCATGAGCTTTCAGGATAAGACAAGAGGAAGAGGAAGTATATTACCCCAGGTCCCTAAACGGTACTTCAAACTCCAGCTCCTCCTTTGTTAGAGCCTCCACTTTTTCAATGAAATTCTTAAAGGCTGTTTTCAGTTTGTGTCTCATTTCTCGTTCCATCTGTGGAGGAAAAGAGTATTATTCACAGTCATCATATGACTTGTTAACAGTATTTCCCCTCAAAAAGTTCAGAATTCTTTCGTAGTTTTAATTTTCCTTACTCTGACACCTGATTGTGTTTAAGGCTCAAACCATAAACTATAGAGCTGACTGTCTAGCCTATGCTTAGTTCATAAGTCATTACACTGACTCACCAGAGCAGCTACTGAAGTTATTTGGTACCTATTTAGGAGCATAAAATACATCCCTCAGCTCATACTTAACCCTACTCTTACTACTCTGTAAATACCATTCTGAATTCCTCAGACCTGCTCGGCATAGAGGTCATCTCGATCATGCATGTGTTGATGTTTCCCCAAATCCGTGGTGATCTCTCCAACTTCTGTGTAGAACTGTACATCTGTGTGTCGTTTCTTCCCAAACATGATAGCATTCTAATGATAAACCAGAGAGAACAGGAAAATTAGAAGACTTAGGCCACCCAATCTACAAAAAGACAAGATGCTTTAAGAAACAAAACACAGTCAGGCATGGAGGTGCACACCTCTAATCCCAGCACTTGGGAGGCAGAGAAACTCTCTCTGAGTTTGAGGCCAGCCTGTTCTACAAAGCAAGTTCCAGGATAGCCAGGGTTGTTACACAGAGAAATTCTGTCTCAAAAAACAAAACAAACAAACAAACAAACTTCCCCAAGCCCCAAATACTTCAAACCTAAAAACACACTATGTACGACACTACTGACTGAATGGTCAGAGGTGTCCTTGGTGCAACAGCGGCAAACCCATCACAGGGCAACCAACCCCTGACTGGAACTGAGGCCCACCTCACAGGAGAGAAGTCACCTGTCACTGGAAACCTACTCAAAAGCCATGAGGTGGCAGGTCAGACTTCCCAGGGGGGAAACCACAGCTGCTGTTTTGCTAAATGGATAAGATACACCTATCAAATTACCTTCTAAATAATTATGTTAATCCCTACAGATTAGTTCTGCTGTCATCTCATCTTTGGTCAGAGAAGCTTCTTTTTGCATTGTGCAGTGCTAACTACAGAAACTTGTAACTGGTCAAAGTACTAAGACCAAATGACTGTTGCATGCTCATGCATAAATAGGACTCCCATCATTCCCTTCATGGCTGAGGAACATTGTAGAGGAAAGGGAGAAACAACGTCAGATGGGGCAGAATAGTCCTCTGGGAATGATCTAACCACTGTACTCATGACGTCACAGCAGTGGTTATCTGTCAACACCCTATTGTACAGAGAAAGAACCTGGGTTGCGAAGGGAGAGACATTTTCTTCAGTAGTCACTTAAGAGGTGCCCAGATTCCTGTAAATAACTTCAACTACACTCCTGCAGGCAACCCTAATCAAAGTCACCGGGCCACTGTACTTTATAAACATATTATTAAAGCCCTCCCTCCTCCTTTTGATTTGAGACACTGTTTCTCTGTGTAATAGCCCTGGCTGTCTAGAGCTCACTTTGTAGACCAGGCTGGCCTTGAACTCACAGAGATCTACCTGCCTCTGCCTCCTGAGTAGTGGGATTACAGGCATGCTCACTCCTGCTGGTTATTAAAACCTCTTTAATGATTATGATTTTATGTAATAAAAGAATATTAAGCCAGGCGGTGGTGGCACACGCCTTTAATCCCAGCACTCGGGAGGCAGAGGCAGGCAGATCTCTGTGAGTTCGAGGCCAGCCTGGTCTCCAAAGTGAGTTCCAGGAGAGGCGCAAAGCTACACAGAGAAACCCTGTCTCGAAAAAACAAAAAACAACAACAACAAAAAAGAATATTAAGCTTTTGCTGAGAGCTTTAATCACAGCTAGCTTAGGTAGAAGAGTGTACCTTGAGGTGAAAGTGCAAGACAATAATCATCTCCCCGTCACAGGGCTGGAACAAAGCGTGCTTAATATTATTGTACAGAATATCCACTTTGTCTCCTCGAACAGACGTGAAGCGGAAACCTGGGACAAAGAACGAGGTCACCACGTGTCAAGTAGTATCGTAGGTTAGGCCAAAGACAGGGAACTTAGTTGAACAGGGTCAGAGGAAGCACCACATATCAAGTTCCCATTCATCCTGGCTGTCTTGTAATGTGGGTTCCTCCCAGCACTTCTCTTGAAGCTACAGTCCTGGCACACGAGAGGTCATTCATACATACCATTGACATGAGCCTCCAGTGAGCCTTGCATTCTCTTCTGAGCAATGTTTGGACGAATGTACAGATCTTTCAGTTTTGGGTTACTCCGGTTTAGATTGATCACCAGTGAATCTTGTTTCACAATTCCCTAAGTGTTACAGAACAGTCTGTGAGTGTGTATGTATCCTCACATGGACTCCCAAACACCTGCACGTAGGTGCTTGTGTTCAGACTCACCTCTTTTTCTTTCTCTTCAGCTTCTCGGGTCTTGTAACGTTTTTGTACTTCTTTTATAATTCGGAAAGCGTTCTGAAGATTTAAGGCTGGTACAGTCTGTTCTCCAGGTGCTTTCATATTTGAAGCTCGGTATGTACTACAGAAGGACGACCATTTTTATAGATATTAGGATAGGCGACCTGAGCCCATTACTATAATTTGTAAGTGGTTAATCTTTCTGTTGTGTGTACATGCTGATGTGTGTGCTTGTGTGGAGGCCAGAGGTCAACACTGAATGTCCTTCTTAATCTCTCTCTACCTTTTTTGAGAGGCTCTTTCACAGATCCCTATAGATGGGCTGGTTAGCAAGATCAGAGGTCCCCATTGTCTTTACCTGGAACTACAGACGCAAGCCGCTGCACCTGTTCTTTTGGTGTTTAGTACGTGGGTCCGGCGAGATCTGAACTTAGGTCCTTATGCTTGCATGACAACCACTCTACCGACTCTCTCTTTCTAAGACTATCTTTTAAAAGACAATTTCACATAGCCCAAGCTGGCTTTGACCTTGCTTTGTTCAAAGGCTGGCCTTGAAGTCCTGATCCTCCAGCTGCACACCTCCCTGCTCCCACCATGCCCAGATGGCTTAATGTTTTTTTTTTTTATAAAAAACAACAACAACAAAAAAACTACCACTAAATATGGGAATGGTTGGAAATCAGGAAAAAAAAAGTCTTTAAAATGGAAAATATCAATAGCTAATCCACTGGAGAAGGGAAATCACACTGATATTTTTTTCACATTTGACATAGTATCTCCTAATATTCCATCCCACTCCACGAAGGAACAGAAAACAGAATTTAATGTAGCACACTTTCTTTCTTCCTCTTTCATGGGTTTTTTTGTTTGTTTGTTTATTTTTTTTTGTTTTTTTTGTGAGACAGGTCCTCTTGAATGTGGATTTCAAGCTGTACCTGGGCACCATAGTTGGCCCACACATATTTTTTACCTGAGGATTCACTGCAAAATGTGTACCGTGAATATAAAATTGCTTACAAGGATTCTAAACTAGGATACTTAAACTATTACAAAGTCATCATGCAAACCTAAACAAGTACCACCAGGTCTTGCAGTGGCTTCTTAGGAAAGATGCGGCAAACAATGAACACCTGAGAACACTGCTCCACTGGCAAGGGTTGGGGACAGTTGTATCTTGGGGACTCACATTTCCTTGACAAAAGTGGCTTCAGGGTTAGGAAAGATGTTGCCCTCATTCCTGCCCAGAGCACTGCCTGGACAATAGAAGTTGATTCGCAAGTAAGTGTAATCTCCTTCCACAGACATACTTATGTTCTGTTCAAAGAAAGAGAGAAAAGTTAGGTTTGTTACCAGACTATGGAGGTTAAAATGACATTAGCAGCTAAGAGTACAAGGGGTTGAGAATGAAGCTCAATGGCAGAGCGTTTATCTAAAGTGTACATGGTCCTGGTTCAATTCCTAGCTGCAGAAGAAAAAGTCTGAATTTTGCTGCTCTTTGAGTTAAACCTATGAAACAGAACCAAAATTGAGATAGGCACATTAAGCAGTGTTTTTTACATGATTAAGTGACTGCCTCTCAAAAATAAATAAGTAGGTAAGTAAATAAATAACCTAATTATAAAAGTATCTTATGACAGGGATCCACTTTAATGTTAAACAATGGTTACAAATCAAAGAAACACACAAATTCTAGGGGCTACAGGAGATGCTCAGGAGTTAAGTGCTTGCCGCACAAACACGATGACCCAGGTTTGGATCCCCAGCATCCACATACAATCCAAGTGTGCTATGGACAGCTATAATCCTAGGGCTAAGGGCAGGCAGAGACAGGTGGGTTTCCAGAGCTTGGTGGCCAGCTACTTCAGCCAATCACTCAGCTTAGAGCTCAATGAAAGACTGTCTCAAACCATAAGGTAGAGAGAGCTATGCAGTTAAGACCCTTGACACTTACCTATGGCACATGCACCTATATGCCCCCCACAAAACATACACATATACAACACAAACAAATTAAAAAAACCAAATAACTGGCAAATTATCTTTCTAGACTAATTGAATTTCCTACCAATTGAAAACTGGAATGGAAAAAGAGCAGGAGATAAAGGAGAGGCAGAAAGCAGCCCATTGAAGTGTAGGATGAAATTCAGAATGGGAGAAGAGCAGAAATTAGTAAAGTAAATACAACTGGAATCTTAAAAACTTGACAGGTGACACCTGACCCGGGAGTACTGGTACCTTGATTGTGGCAATATGGAAGGGTGTGGCAATGCCAAATACGGGCATTATCACAGTCTCATATTTTTTATCAATGTAGATCTTCATTTCCCGAATATGTGGTTCCTTAGGCATCAGAGATGGGTTTTTGTAGGACACATTAGATTTGCGAGCTCTGGAGTGGTGTTATAAAAAACAAAATGAAAAAGATAACTGAGAAATCTCTACAGTCACAGATCTCTAGACAACAGTCTCACTCAGTGTGGATTCCTACTTCTGAATCTGCTGTTCCCCTTTCTGCTCTGTCAGCCTCCTCTTGGCTTCCTCGTTGAGCTGGGCTGCCAGTTCCTTCTGATGTGCTCTCCGCTTCTCTTCTGCAGTCATTTCATTCTAGCAAAGTGAGAATCAAGTCACAGGACACGTGCAGCACGTGACAGGACATCACTGTTTTGTCAGTCTCCTGACGCCTCTGTGGTTAGCATTATGGGGCCCTAGCAGGAATGAAACTGGTCCTTCTCTGCCTCAGCCTCTTGAGTGTTGGGATTACAGATTAATTAGCATGGAATGGCCCATCTGATTCCCAGCAGTCAACTTACCCGGGTTCTTTCTGTCAGTAACGCTGCCCTAGAGCCTCTTCCCAAAAGGTCCTCTGCCTCATCTTTCTCTTCCTCCTCCTCTTCATCATCCTCATTCTGTGGGAATAAAGTAAATAACACCGTTTACTGTTTTTTTAAAAAACCAAAGTTGCTTAACTTTTCTACTGTACTTAGATTCCTGTAACAAGCACTTAGAGCTTTCTCACCTTTAGGAAAATCCCCACATTCTTTACTTTCTTTTTTACAGAAGTAAGAACAGTGGCTGGGCCATCCTAGAACAAAAAGAGAATTTAGACCTTCAACTTGAAGTGAACATTTGCTTTTAACTTACCACATATCTGGGCAATATCATGAACTTTCCAGATTCTAAAATGCTTAAAAAAAAAATTGTTTTTACTCTCCCAGTTTCTCTTTAGAACATACAATTTGAGCAATGGTTTATTTGAAATCTGGCTTTACCTAGCCCTGTAGCATTTGTGTTTTCTTTTTTTAAGCCTCTTTATTTGTATATGGGAATAATAAAACTGCCTTCTTTATACAGATATTATAAAGATCAAAAGATGTGATAATACACATAGGTTCTTAGCTTCTAGTACGAACAATGGAACAAACTATCAGCACTAAAACCAATTCTGGACTGGAGAGTCGGCTCAGTGGCTAAGTGCATATTGCTATTGCACAGGAAAGACCTGAACTCAGTTCTCAGCACACATGCTGGGCAACCCACAACTGCTTGCAACTCCCGCTTCAGGGCTTCAAAGGCCTCTGGCCTCCAAAGGCACTCATACACACACACACACACACTTGAAAAACAAACAAACCAAAAATCAATTCTGGGATCGAGGAGATGGCTAGCCACGGGAGGAGAACACTTACTAATGAAGAATTCACAAAAAAGCTGGGTGTGATCATACATAGCTGTAACCCCAGCACTGAGTGAGACAGGAGGATTCCAGGGAATTTTTGTTACTAAGCCTCACCACCAAAACTGGAGTTCTAGATTCAGGGAGAAACACTGCCCCAAAGGAATACACAGGGAATGGTAAGGATACCCAATGCCCCTTTCTGGTCTCTGTGTGTCCATTTGTACACACATATATGCAAACATTCAAAGTCACATACACACATACAAATGAACATGAAATATCAGAATTAGTTCCTGATTTAAAGTACTCATGGCCTGGCCAGAGAAAGTCTTTATTCCTAACTGTTCTATCAAGTCTAGGTAATGGACTTCACTAGTTAGCAACCATTAATAAAGACCACAAGCACCAGAGTCCACAATAGACTTCAAAGATTAGTTCACCAACACTGAAAATTAAAGAGATAGCACACCTCATCTACAAGCACGGTGTCACCAATGAACAGGGCATAGGTCTTCTCTTCTGGTTTTTTCCCATCTTTGTTGGTCAGGTCTGAAAATCCCAGGTTGATGCTGAAAACCATTCCTAAAATAATAAAATGGCGACCAGTCAGTGGCTACAGAAGGGTGCAGAAAAGGAATGACAGGGCATTACTCAAAAAATTATTTTCTTACTGTATGCATATAAAAATTACCTTTCTTTAGCTTATACTGATTTTTACTATTGATTACTAGAGAGCCTTCACGGAATTCAATTCCCATCCCAAATCTGAAAACAAAGAAAGAGAAATACAAGCAGCATGTTAAAACATAAGTAATAGAGCCCAACTGTGATTACAACTTTCAGATAAAGCAGGCCAACATAGGGAAGTGATTTGTCCTTCATGATCTATCAAAAAGAAGTGTGTGTGTGTGGGTCATGGCTCATGGTCAAAACAGGAAGCTAAGGTAGGAACATCAATCACCATGGTTTCAAGGTTAGTCTGGGCTACAGATTTGTCTAATAAAACAAAGCAAAAAAGAAAAAAAAATACAAAGAAATGTTTTAGGCCTTTAAATGTTATATGATCCCATATTAAAAAATAACTCCCAGGCCCAGTGGGATGGTTTATTGGGTAAGTGTGCATCCACGGCAGAGGAAAAGAACTGCTTCAAGATTTGTCCTCTGACCTCCACATGCACACCACTGCACACCCACATTCCCCTCCACAACACACAAATAAATGTGAAAGAAAATTTCAAAAGTTCCCCAATCACTTCATGCAACATTTATAAAGATTTAATATTAACATACACTAGTAGCCAGGCGGTGGTAGCGCACGCCTTTAATCCCAGCACTCGGAAGGTAGAGCCAGGTGGATCTCTGTGAGTTCGAGGCTAGCCTGGGCTACCAAGTAGTTCCAGGAAAGGCACAAAGCTACACAAAGAAACCCTGACTCCAAAAAACCAAAAAAACCAAAAACATATACTAGTATTTTTAGCTTTTTTTTTTTTTTTTTTTTTTTTTTTAAAGATTTATTTATTTAATTACATATACAGTGTTCTGCCTGCACGAATGCCTGAATGCCAGAAGAGGGCACCAGATCTCATTATAGATGGTTGTGAGTCACCATGTGGTTGCTGGGAATTGAACTCAGGACCTCTGGAAGAGCAGCCAGTGCTCTTAACCTCTGAGCCATCTCTCCAGCCCTATTTTTAGCTTTTAAAGTAAAATTAAAATTTAATATACCATGAAATCAAATTGGGAGTTTTTCTATAAATAATATAGAAGAGACTGAACCGAGAGGCTGTTTTTCAGTAGAATATTGCTAACAAAAATAATAGGACTTCTTATGATCCTAAGTCCAGAACAAAACCACATAGTGAGGAGAGTACCTAGAACTTGTTCCCTATGAGCTCTCTGTAACATTTTATCCAGCATTTCTGACTCATCATTCAATGGTAAAATACATTTTTTGACAAACATTGTATTAAGTTCAAGATAAATACAGCAGGACATCCTAGAGCCATTAATTGCTTTCTCTCTCTGGTAACATTTGTTTGGCACACATAAACACATTAGTGCAAAATACTGGCGAGACAATTGTGATGGCACATGCCTGCAATCCCAGTACATGAGAAGTTTTGTGTAACTCAGGCTGGCAGGAGGGTCTGAAATTCAAGGTCAGTGTGGGCTACACAGGGAGTTGGGAGGTCAGCCTGAGTTATTGCAGGAAACCTCATCTCAAAACAACAACAAAAAAAATGAAACACTCCCAAATATTGGCGAAACCAGTAAAATAATACAGACTGCATGCTAGTCATGAAACTGAGTCAACAGACACAACACACTGCAACACACCCTAGGTTTTTCGTAATTTTGTTCAGCAGTTCTGGCTTCTGTTTCTTAACCACATCCATGACAGAGTTATACACATCACATATCTTCACACCTAGTAAGATAGAAAAGAGACATCAAGTATTTTTCAGAGGACGACAACCACAAAATGACATCATGTAATTAAGCTGCTTTTACCTAAACATCCCTTAAAGTAGCGTTTCTCAAAGTGTGAAAAGAGGAGTATCTGCCATGAAGGAAATTAGGAATGTGAATTTTTTTAAAAAAGAAAGCACATAACCAACCATTTGTTTCTTCTGTGGTACTGGGGACTACAGCTGGTCTCTTAGGCGGTACTAGGAATGAAATCCAGGCCCTGCAAGTGCTAGGCAAGTGCTCTTGATCCCCAAGCTACATCGTCAGCCCTGAAAATCATCTCTCAGAATCACTAACCCAGGGGGACCATGACACACCAGTATCAGGACCCAAACCTTCTTTTCTTTGGAATCTTACCATGTCTTAACTCCTTTAGCAACTCCTCTTGAAGCTGGAGTAAAAAGTTGTAATTTTCTTGAACTTCCTGAGTAGGGTCAACCATCAAGGTGCGAACAAGATTGGAGCAGTAAGATTTGAAGCGAATGCCCATGGCACACGTAATGGCCCCAAAATGCATATGATTTTTATCACTAGAGACCAAAGAAAGAAAGCATTTTATCACCAAATCCAGCAAAGTATCACTGGCACATGACATCCACAATCACTGCTTGTCCTTGATACACCCCAAATTCCAAAGGAATAAAGATGTAAACTCCCCCCACTCCTAAACACACCACTTAAAGATAAGTGAGCAAAACTTTTAGGATAAAAATTCAGAGAGAGATGATAACCGCATTATAAAAATGGGAAGACAGTACAATTTATGGGCGTTAGGAAGTTACTTACATTCTGGTCCTCCACGAACTGTTGAGTTATAATTTTTGTCTCTGTGTATGTTTGTGTTTGGTGGTGTTGGGACTCAAATTTCAGGCCTTTGGACATCCCTAAGCCAGTGTTCTATTGCTGAGTTACAGTCCCAGCCAGACCCTTATTGGCTCTTATAGTATGTCTTAAAAAAGCGCTGGGCAGTGGTGGCACATGCCTTTAATACCAGCACTTGGGAGGCAGAGGCAGGTGGATCTCTGTGAATTTGAGGCCAGCCTGGTCTACAGAGTGAGTTCAGGACAGGCTTCAAAGCTACACAGAGAAACCTTGTTTTGAAAAAAAACAAAAACAAAAATATTAAAAAAGAATTACTCAATGGTATACCTAACCTTTTAATTTCTTTCCGTTTATTTTGCATTTTCTAGCACCACCCACCAGCGTCTCTCTCTCTGTAACTCTGGCTGGCCTTGAACTCAAGAGATCTATTTGCCTCTGCCTCTCAAGGGCTAGGATTAAAGGCTTATGCCACATTTGACTTTTCTAGCATTTAAAAACATTTTAGTTATATGTATGTGTCAAGGAGGCCAGGAGGAAGGAGGCCCCTGAGCTTTGGAGCTGATAGAGGTGTTTGTGAGCTGTCTGATGTGGGTGGTGGTATTTCAACTCTGTCCTCAAGACAGAGCAGCAATACGTGCTCTTAACTACTGAACTATCTCTCCAGCCCCCTTTTCTAGCATATTTAATAATTAGGACAAAAAATGTTTATTATCAAATGCTACTGTAAGAAGTAATGAAATACACATATACATGGTAAGATTAAATGTAAAGCAGATTAGTTATTCTGTCTCTTTTGACTTTTTGGAAAAGTAAACAACAGGTTACAATGCTCTGGTCATTATATTATGAAGTTTCCATACTTACCTCACTACACTGAATTTGAGATTATAGTTGCCACCACTCTGAATGATAGGAGGGTAACACATTTCCACAGTAGAAGGGTCTGCCCCGGCTAGGTACTTTTTCTCTTCGATGGCCTTTTCCACAGACTCCGCCAATTTGCTATGTCGAACTTTCTAAAGTATGCAGAAATACAGTAACACTCACTGGAGGGTAGCATGCTTCAGAAGTGCATGATTTTTAATGTGTTATCTGAAGGCATGGGCAGTGGTGGCGCATGCCTTTAATCCCAGCACTCAGAAGGCAGAGGCAGAGGCAGGTGGATCTCTGTGAGTTTGAGGCCAGCCTGGTCTACAGAGTGAGTTCCAGGACAGTCAGGACTGTTTCACAGAGAAACCCTGTCTTGAAAAACCAAAAAAAAAAAAAGAAGAAGAAATGTGGAGCTTACATGGAATTCATAGCTTTCTAAGTTTCTCCAGCAAAATAACAGCTTCAATAAACCACAGTACATGTTTACTTTCTTTGAAGGAGAGATAGCATACTTACTAACTTCAAAAGAAGTAAAAAACAAAACAAAAACTGAAAATGTGCTACAAGCTGAGCAGTGACTTGGTACTGCTTCATCAATACAATTTTCATTACCTCATCTGCATCCACTATTTCCATGACCCTTTCCTTGAAGAATTTGTTGAAGACCTCAGAGGTGATGCTGGCTGCTTTCTTCATCAAGGTGAGCTCACCATCCTCCTTCACAGCAATGGTGTACGCCACAACGGCACTGATATCTACCTGCAGGCAAAGTATGAAGCTCTAATGCAAACCTGGCTGCTCAACACAACTGCAGCAATGCCATCTATTCAGAATGCTCAGTCTCTTCCAGAAATGACTAAACACTTAACAAATCCCTCTTAGAACACACGTATATTCTATGAGACATTTACCTAATGTACCACTTAAAACATAAATTTATCCTTCTAAAGGTGATTGTAAATGCCGAAGGAAGAAAGGCAGGAAGGCAGGGAAAAGATGACCCCAAAACCGTTTCTGGATAAGAAATTTTTCTCAACTATCTAATATGAGTTACCTAATGTGGCTGCACTGCTTCTGAATGCCTTATTTTCTGAATGAAAATTAAACTGGAATAGTACTTAGCCAAAGGACATGGAAAACAGAAATGTGAATGAACATGGGCTTTCCCAAATGGAAACCCTCAGCAGTGAGGGAAGCCCATTCCACCTCCTGTCTCCCTTTCAATGTGCTACTCCCGAAGAACCCTTACTTTGTCAAAGCCCTCCTTGTTGAGACAGTCACTCCAGCTCTTCATGAACTCTCCAGGGAACTTGTCTTTGCTGAACACTCCAATTTTCTTGCCATTCTTGCTTTCTTTAATGGCTTCAATCATTTTGTCAAAGCTGCTTTTATTACTTTCATTCTATCAATGCCACAGGAAAGGAAATGTTAATTAAAGAATTAGACTTCTATTTTCTACCTAGCAACACGCAGAGAGTAATAATCTAAACCGTGGAAAGGATGTTTTCTGAGCCACACCTATTTCTTCAGAGCAGATTTTCACATAGCCAATGCTGACAGACATTTTCTTTGGGTATTTTGACAAGACTATTCTCTTGCTTTAGAAAAAGACTGAAAACTCAAATACTCAGAAAATTCTGAGAAATGAGTACATCTAAGCTTTCTTAAGGATTTTTAGGTTATGAGCTCTAATTAGTTATTGCCATGGAAACAAACAGCATCCTCAAAAAATGGTCAATCAAGTTAGCATTGCTCACTAGACTCCACAGCTCATTCCACTGCTGCCAAGCTAGCAGTTCCAGAGCTCTTTTCTTCTTACCCAACTGAAGGCACAGCTCTGTGATTAGCGCTACAGCTTTTCTCATCTTTTGTTTGTTTTGCCTGTCTCTGTCTCCCAAGTGTTGGGACTAGAGGTGTGTTCCACCATGTCTGGCCTTCTTTCATGCTTTTTAAAAGTCCCCAACGCACTTGTTTGTGTTCAACGCTTAACACTCTATCCCACATTTGTAACAACATTTATTGGTGCTAACCTTCTCTCTGATGAGCAGTGTTATGGCAGGGGCTCCATTAGCATTCTCATTTCCTTTAGTATTGGCAATCTGTTTCAAAAACTCCACCTTTTTTTTGCTGGCCATGAAGATGATTTTGTCATCACAGAAGACCATGATTGTATCAGTTAGTTCATAACCAAAGAGCCATGTCTATGGGAAAAACAAAAGTAACAAAAGTATTATAGATAAACATATTATTGATAAAATAAGATATCCACGTTAACTTTAAAATCTGGGATGGAGCAGCTTTGATGTGGATACAAATATCTGGATCAGGGGTTGAATAATAGGTGCTGAACGGTTAGATGGGTGTGTGTGTGTGTGTGTGTGTGTGTGTGTGTGTGTACGCTCGCGTGCGCGAGACATATGATTCCATCTGCTTTTATGTGCTTAAAATATTTCATAGTTAAAAACATCAAATCATCGAGAGGCAGAGGCAGGCAGTTATCTGTGAGTTCAAGCCCAGTCTGGTCTACAGAGCGAGATTCAGGATAGCCAGGGCTATACCGAAAAACCTTGTCTCTCTGAAATAAACAAACAAACAAACAAAGAACCCAAAACAAAACAAAAAAAATTACTGTAAAAAATATCAAATCATTTGGACAATTTGTGTTTCATTTACTTTTCCCTGGCAATGAAGGGTGTCTAGAGCCTTATGAATGCTAAGCTCCAGAGAGCTTATGCTATGGGAGCTACCTGTCACTGCTCAGAACACAAACACATAGCATAAGAGGCAGGCACACATCCAGTAAAGTGAGCATTTTATCTTCTTGGAGACTGCAGCTGACTACAACTATTCATGTCTTTCTTCATTCATTTAAAGTCAAGGCAGAATGCACAGCAAGACTCTACTTCTGACCCTTTCTGCCAGTAAGTATGGCTGGCTACTAGATTATATCTTGGTGAATAAGAAATAAGTACACATGTCATGTCAGACTCCAAGTAAGCCATTTTAAAACAGGAAGGTTGTTAGTTTTCCTTTCTCTGTATTTCTGCTCAGAGTAAAGAAAGAATGACCAAAGTTCTAGCAGCTACTTCATATCATGACCAAAATGGAATAGCAGGAAACTGTTACATGCAATTAAATACATTTGATTCACATACTCCTTTTTTCCTTAGATTCTACTCAGTGCTAAAGTCAATGAAATTTATGTGATGATGAAGACATTCTACATCGACTCTGATGTATAAGTTAGTACCACTGAGAACCTCAACACAGGTGATGGGACTGATAATGCTGGAGATCAAGTACAGAGCTTCCCAAATATTAAGCACATCTTTTAATACTGAGCTACATACTAGACCCAGGAACTAAACGCTGTAAGCCTCTTACCTGTAAGGCAGTTGACTTGGCATACACAATTTCTTCATCAACACCCACAGATACAACAATGGCATCAATACTGGCATACTCATCTTCTCCTTTCTGAAAAGAGAGGATAATTTAATTACTTTCTTTGTGTATGTGTTCCTGAAGACTAGAGCAGGATATGGGGTGTCTTCTATCCATTTGTCTTATTGTTTTGAAACAGGGTCTCTCACTAAACCAGAAATTTGCAATTTAACTAGGCTGGCCATGTGTTGAGCTGTTGGCATCGATCTATCTCTGTGCCCCAATGCTAAAGTTAAAGGCATGTGTGTCTATGATGACCTTTTTATGTGGGTGCTGAGGATTTGAAGTCAGGTCCTCATGCCTGCAGGAAAAGTACATCTTCCCAGAACCTTATTATTTTTTACATACCAGTAACAGAAATACAGATTTCACTATTGTACTGCCTAACGTACAATTTTTCCTAACAGCCAGAAATTTGACATGCATGCTTGCTTGCTAACAACTATTAAGTTACCTCTTTAAAAACTTAGCTTTGAAATACATTCACACAAAATAAAAGCCACCCTTTTTCAGCACATACTCAGATATGGAAACATCACCACTATCAAACTTCAGAACACCTTCATCTCCTCCAAAAGAGATTTTACTCATTAGCAATCATTTTCACTTCTCTTTGCTTCCTCTCCAACTTCTGGAAATTACTAATCTGTTTCTAATGATTTGCCTTCTCTGGACATTTCATATAGTACTATCATTAGTATGTAGTGTTTGTGTGTGATTTTTTTCACTTAACATGCTTTCACGGTTCATCTGTTTTAATATTATCAGTATTTCACTGTGTATGGGCACACGTGGAAGCCAGAGGTTGAGGTGTTGAGTGTCTTCCTGAACTGCTTTCAACCTTAGTCTATTTTAAAGACGGCCTGCAAGTTTGTGCACTAGGCTGGTCTCAAACTTACAGATATCCTTCTACTTCTCCCTCCCTCGTGTGCCCAGAGAGCTATGGTCTCTCTGAACCTGGAGCTCACTGATTCAGCCAGGCTGGCTATCTTTCTAAACTCTCTGTTCTCAGCACTGGGATACAGAGACACACTGATGCACTGGCTTTTACCTGGGTGCTAAGGATCTGAACTTAGGTCTCAGGCTTGCACAGAAAACACTTAATGAATAGAGCCAAATTATTTCATTATGTGGATATACTTCAGTTTATTAAACCAACCAGCAGTTAGTTGCTTTAACATTTTGGTAATTCCTGATTTAATTTTTTTAGTCACTGGGTGTGTGACAAGTGTGGGCTGGAGTGCATATGGGATGCATGTGAACTAGGACAACTTTTAGGAGTGGTCCACTATTCGATTCAGGAACTGAACTCAGAACTCCAGACTGAGTACCTTTACCTGATGAGCCATTCTGCATACTGTTTCCACTTTTGAGCTAGTATAAATAATGTTACCACAACCACTTATGTACAAGGTTTTGTTTGCATACAGCTATCTTGAGTAAATGTTTAGGAGAGGAATTGCTTGGTCATATGGTAACTCCACCTCTAACTCTCCAAGGAACTACCAGACGGCTTTCTAGTAACTGTATTATTTTATGTTTTTTACTAGACTGTATAAGGGTTCTCTCCTTCTAGTGCATAGGCTCTAAGGATGGAACTCAGGTTGTTAGGCTTGGTGGTGAGCACCTTTACTGAGCCTTCTCTGTGGCCCACATTATCTTTTTGTTAAGTATAAATTAGTATCTTACTGTTGTTGATTTGATTTTCCCCGGTAGTTAATGACATGTATCTTGTAACTGTACCTTTTTTGGGTGAAAGGCCTATTTAGATTGTTACACAATTTATTTATTGTTTTTGGTTTTTCGAGACAAGGTTTCTCTGTGTAGTTTTGGTGCCTGTCCTGGATCTTGCTCCGAAGACCAGGCTGGCCTCGAACTCACAGATATCTGCCTGGCTCTGCCTCCCGAGTGCTGTGATTAAAGGCATGTGCAACCGCCACACGGCTGTTACACAATTTATAATGTTACTGAATTATATTTGATTTTTAGATTTGTGTATATTAGTGTTTTGCTTGCATGCACGTGTGTGTACAATGTGTGTACCCAGTACTCACAAATTGTCCTTTGACCTCCACAC
The DNA here is from genome assembly GCF_007827085.1 of Peromyscus californicus insignis. Lineage (NCBI taxonomy): Eukaryota > Metazoa > Chordata > Mammalia > Rodentia > Cricetidae > Peromyscus > Peromyscus californicus. The sequence goes on along the minus strand of NW_026294413.1, from coordinate 71,839,617 downwards.
ATGCACACCACCCTTGCCCCCACATAAAAATAAAAGTAAATTTCAAACTTTTCCCATTTAATTTTGGTTTTTACATTTAGACGTGATTTACTCTGAAATGTTTTTAAAAAGATTTATGAATGTTTGTATGACTGAATGAATTTATGTACATGAACCAGGTGTGACCAGGTGCCCACGGAAGGCAGGAAAAGAAGGTTATCAGGTCCCCTAAACTGGAGTTGCAGGCTGTTGTGAGCTGCCATGTTGTTAGGAACTGAATGCAGGTCTTCTGCCAGAGAAGCCAGTTCTCTAAATCATGGAGCCATCTTTCCACCCCCGACTGAACTCTCGGCACATGTCTGTGTGTTCAGTTGCTCACTGAATTGTGCTCTCTTGTCCAGCATCACATCGAACTGTATAGCTTTGTAGTTTGACATTGAGATGCACGAGTCTTCTGACTACTATCCACTCTTAGAAAGCTCCACAGTAACAAAAGAATGACAATGATGGCTTCCCCAAAGAGCTTTCAACCTCTTCTCCTTTATCTTCCTAAAATATGAACCGGTATTCTGACTAACGTCCCACCGTACTGTAGGGCACCAGACCATATTCCTCCTGTGTTTTGGTACCTGTTATCCACCCTCCCTTTGTCCTTATCCCTCTGCCTTTCTGAACCAAAAGTTACCACTATTCATCATTCAGGTGGACCTTTAAGCCTCCGTATGAGAGGATATGTAGTATGTATGTTATCTGTGTATGGCTTATTTCATTTACCATAATGTTAAATCAAATAATTCTGTGGCAGAATTTAATTATTTTCTTTTAAAACATTTAGATCTCCCGGAGTTAGTTACAGGTAGTTGTAAGCTGTCTGATTTGGGTGCTGGAAAGCAAACTCAAATTCTCTGAAATAGCAGCAAGCAATCTTAATCACCAAGCCATCTCTCTAGCCCTCGATTTTCTTTTAAAGACACACTCATGCTGTGTAGCTCAAGCTAGACTTGAACTTACTATCTTCCTGCCTCTGGCAACTGTTACGGTGTGTGGGGCCATACCTAGCTTATTCTCTGTCTTGAGTAACATTCCATTTGTTTATGTACCGTACTGTTCTTATGCATTCACCCTTGGATAGACAAGTAGGCTGACTGCATATCCGGCTGTTGTGAGCAGTACTGCAGCAAACATGAGTGCAGGTGTCTTCCTGATACATGGCTTTACTTTCCTTTAGACACATCGAGAGGAGGGATAGCAGTATCATGTGGCAGATCTTCGGCACCATTCTGCATAATGGCCACATTAATTTAGTCCCACCAATGGTATCTGAGACTCCTGTTCCTCCCATTGTTGCTGGTATGCTGCATTTTTGATAATTGCATCCTAACTGGAACAGGGCTTCAATGTGCATTTTCCTGATGACTAGTAAACTGTTAAAATCTAATAAAAGCACACATACTAAGTTTTATTAAAAACTTATTTGGAAATCTTTATTGGGAAGTTTCTGGTTTTTAACCAGAAGACTTAAGAGTCTCTGACAAGCTTTATCAGATAGGATATTAGTATTGCTGATTTATTTTATTTCAAGACAAGATTTCACTATGTAACTAAAATTGGTCTTAAATTTATGCTCCTTCTACCTCAGCAGCCTGAATAATTTCTTTCAGCAATTCCAAGTAATGGGTATTAAGTTGCTGGTGTATATTCTACCTTTAGAGAAACAGTATGTGTACTGAACAAATACTCCTAAGATCAGACTGTTGGGTTTTAAACCACAACCCCACTTAGTTTTGACCTAAACTTCCTGAAACAAGCTAAACAATCCTTATCTTCTGCAGTGTTGTCCTGAGAGTTACAAAAGTTAATGTGCTTGTAATACTGTTTAGCTCACAGGAATCATTATATCAGTATCTATGTCTCTGAAAGACTAAAATGGCTCTTAACTAAAACTCTCAGTGCAAAGCAGAAAGGTAATGTTACTGCTATCAAGATTAGTCATCATACATAACCAGCAAAAATACAGTGAACCTGGTTCTGAAAACCTGTGCAGCTCAAAAGAAAATGGTATTACTTCAAATATTCAAACCCAGAGTAAAAGTTACATAGTTTTCAGTTTTCTTTTAATCTTGGTCAGACTAAGAATGTACATGTTTGCGCTGGTCCCTAACATTTGCAACAATTTGTTAAAACAGTGGCACTTACGTTACTTCTATTTTCGACAAGTGACATGCTTTTCTGTTTATACTGATGCACAGCATCATTTAAACAATGCAAAGAGTTCAATAGTTTTTCAGAAGAGCAGTAGTAAGAGTGCATAGAGCTTAGGTACACCTGTAGTGAATGACGAGCAAGCACTCCAATGGGAAGAAATTGGTAAGAGGTCTCACAGAATCTCAGGAGACACTAAGTATGACAGACGGGCGTTGGGGTCTGTAGATAAGAGCAGGGCTGACAGGGTTCAGACACATCTCCAATTCTCAGGAGCCCTGATCTAATCCCTTTGTAAAATAATTTAATTTTCATTAGAAACCACCTACTGAAGCATTAAGTGTACGTGAAAGTGCTCAACTCAGATACTAGACCCAGTAGAAGAGATGTTCTAAATTATCAGAAAGTTAAATAAAAATTCTGCATTCTATATAACAATACTTGTAAACAAGTAACAAGATGAGCCAAAATAGCCGGGTGGTGGTGGCGCACGCCTTTAATCCCAGCACTCGGGAGGCAGAGGCAGGTGGATCTTTGTGAGTTCAAGGCCAGCCTGGGCTACAGAGCAAGATCCAGGAAAAGGCGCAAAGCTACACAGAGAAACCCTGTCTCAAAAAAAAAACAAAAAAAAACAAAAAACAAAACAAAAAAAAAAAAGATGAGCCAAAATAAGAAATGCTCAACTTTGAACCTTACTGATCTGGAAAAAAGCAAACAAAACACTTAAATACTGACATCTGGTGGTTCTCTATGGAATAAACACAGCCAATCCACTCTGCAGAGAGGTCCCTTTCACACAGCTTTCAGTGCCTTAACAACTTCTTGTTAATGTGAAGAGACAGACTCCTATTTATTTATTTTTTTCTTTGAAATAAGGTCTCGTTATGTAGCCTATGTGGCACGAGACCCTCATACTCAGCTTCCCAAGTGCTGGATTATAGGTATGCACGAATGTGCTTGACTTTCATTTTGGTTCCTTAGATCTCCCAAACTTGTGAGATACCATATAGGTATGCATACAGGAAGCACACAAGACAAACCTGAAACTCTTTCATTAAAAGACTCCATAAGAGGAAGAAATCAAGTAGAGGTACAACTGATGAGAGACGAGCACTAGGTGATATCACTGTTTATGAACATCACAGTATGTTCTCCCAAAGCTAGTTAGTACAGAGATGGTACAAGTCAAACACTGAACATAGACTCTTGCTACGATTAAGTAGTGTGGCAGTACCAGGCAGTGGTGGTGCATGTCTTTAATCCCAGCACTTGGGAGACAGAGGCAGGTGGATCTGAGTTCATGGCCAGCCTGGTCTACTGAGTGAGTTCCAGGACAGCCAGGGCTAGAGAGAGAAACCTTGTCTCGAAAAACCAAAAAGAAGTGTGGTGGCGCCAGAGAGAAGGCTCAGTGATTAGGAATGGTAGTTGCTTTTTCAAGGACAAGGTTCAATTCCAAACACCCACAACTATCTGTAACTCCAGTTCTGGGGGAGCCAATGTTCTTTTCTGGTTTCCTGAGGCACCAGGTATGCACATGGTACACAGACATACATGCAGGTAAAACACCCACACAAATAAAATAAGGCACACAAACACACTGTTTTACAGAGGCTTTTTTTTTTTTTCCTTTTTCTCTCCTAGACAGGATCTTATGCAGCTCAAGGCAGCCTCAAACTTTCCTATGTAATCAAAGATGACTTTGAACTAATGTTGTTTCCACTTCCCAAGACCTGTGGTCACAAATGTGGGATACCATGTCTCCAAGACTTAAAAAAAACAACAACAAAAACACCTATGGGTGCTTTGTTTGCTTCTTTTTGCACACAACGCTTGTGTCTGGTGCTCGTAAAGGTCAAGAAGAGGGCAATGGATCCCTTGGAATTTGACTTGCAGTTGGTTGAGAGCTGTCATGGGTGGGGTAGTGCATGCTTATATAACTCCATCATTCTGGGAGACAGAGGCAGGAGGATGGCTGTGAGTTCCAGGAGTCCCTGCCCCTACCCCAAACACCAAAACAATGCTAAAAACATAGTGTAACAAATACATCATCACCAGTAACATTATCACCAACCATCAAGTGTCTTCTACTAAACACTATTGCATGCGCTACACTTCACAGAACTAGTAGCACATAAGGATTTATTTATTTGTTTGTTTATTTATTTATTTATGTATTTTGAGGCAAGGTTTCTCTGTGTAGCCCTGGCTGTTTGTGTAGACCAGGCTAGCCTTGAACGCAAGAGATCCACCTGCCTCTGTCTCCCGAGAGCTGGGATGAAAGGCATGTGCCACTGCTGCCCAGTAGATTTTTTTTTAATCACCACAAACATGTAAAACCATGTAAGCAGTGTGCTGCATCTCATCAAAAGCTACAATGCGACTGATAGGATTTTCAGCTCTATTCTCTTTGAACAACACTAAATTGCAGTCCAAGACTGATAAGCTGTTATAAGTACAGGAGGGTGTGGTAAACACAAGTTATGAATAAGGGCAAGAGCTGCTAGAAATAAATAGCATAAGCAAAAAGCAACTCATTGAAGATGGAAAAATCAAGTTAATATATAGTTCCTGGAAGTAGAAGACAGATAAGTAAAAATAAAAGACAAAATGCCAGTTTTAACCCAAATGTATAAAATTACTGGACAAAACACTATTCAAACATTCAAACACACACTATTACAAAATTTCAAAACAGATTACCAGGCTTTCTCCAAAAGGAATACTGAAAGCCTGAATAACAAAATGGTACCTCCAAAATCTTGAGCAGAAAATTATTTTCAACCTTAAAAAAAAAAAGAGAGAGAAAGTTCACTATGCAGCCCTGGCTGGCCTGGAACTCATGGAGATGTGCCTGCATCTGCCTCTCCTAAATTCTGGGATTAAAGCATGACCCCACCACACCCTGTTCAACCTAGGCATTTTATCTATTAAATTCTTTTTCTCTGGACAGATCTATGAATATTCAAATAACACATCAAATATTAATCAGATGTTAAAAGTCTGGAAGGACTTCAAATGTTATTGCTAACAATGTCTTGCTTGCCTATGATCTCTCCAACATAAGACCACCACATCCACACTTCAGTGGTCACTGAAACATTCTGCACAGCTTCCTCAACAGTTTTTTGAACTTTGGATCATTTTCTTCAGGCCCTGACTAGCTATAGGGCTCTCAGTTAGGATTGGTGGGGAACCAGCTTAACCTTGGCAAAGTGAATGCTCTAACCCACTGAGCCATTAATCCAAAGTGGCCTGGAGAGATGGCTTAGCAAATAAGAGCAATGGCAGCTCTTCCAGAGAACACAGTCCAATTCCCAGCAGCCATTTGATGGCTCATAACCATTTGTACTCCAGTTTCAGAAGATCTGACTTTCTCTTCTGTCTTCTGTGAGTACCAGGCATGCAAGTGGTACACAATACACATGTAGACACTCACATATACACTTTGGGAGGTGGGTCTAGTGGAAGGAGGTTAGGTAAGGGGTGCCGTTGAAGCAGATACTATAACCTCGATCCCCCCTTTTCTTCATTTTCAGGGTGCTATGAGATGAAAGGCCTCTTTGGTCATGTGTTGTACACTCAGTTGTCATAATGTCAAAAGGAATGAGACCACATTAACAATGGACTAGACCTCTGAAAACATGAGCTTTTCTCATTAGAAGTTATCTCAGAGCCGGGCGGTGGTGGCACATGCCTTTAATCCCAGCACTCGGGAGGCAGAGCCAGGAGGAGCTCTGTGAGTTTGAGGCCAGCCTGGGCTACAGAGTGAGATCCAGGATAGGCACTAAAACTACACAGAGAAACCCTGTCTCGAAAAAAAAACCAAAGACAAACAACAAAAAAAAGTTATCTTAGCTTGTTTTTGTTAAGAGTGGTAGAAAGCTATCTATCACATAAAATAAAACATTTTGAAAATATAAAAGACTTGAGAAATTTATTCTACTTACCCTTCTTTAAAAACTTTTGGAGAAAATGTTCTCAAAACAAAAACCAAACCCAGGGGTCAGGGAGCTGGAGAGATGGCTTAGTGGCTGTTGTACTTTCTGTGCCAATACAACTCACAAAACATGACAAACATTCCTAAGATCTGCTAGACGTGCTGCAAGAAATGGAGCAAGCACCAGCCCCACGAAGTGACAGAGTGAAAGAAGGGCAAGGGTTCTCTGTATGCCCAGGGCTACATGTGGCATAATGACAGGGAGTGGAGTGGCCACAGCGGGCAGATTAAGCTTATTTTCCACAAAAAAGGCTAAAACTATAAGGAAGATTGTGCTGAGATTTGAGTGTGCTGAGCCCAAGTACAGATCTAAGGAATGCTGGCTGGAAAGACATGCAAACATTTTGAATTGAGAGGAAACAAGGAGAGAAAAGGGCCAAGCAGTCCAGTTCTCAGCTGATCTTGTTATTAAGACAATAAAATCATAAGCTTTTACTTACCCCTCCTGCCAAAAAGGGCACTTGTTGCTCTTGCAGAGGACACACATGGTAGCTTACAATTTGTCTGCAACTCCAGTTCCAGAACATCTAGTGCCTCTTTCTGGGCACCATGGACACTGCATGCACACAGTGGGCATATGCAGACAGACACATGTGCATGCAAAACACCCATAAATACAAAAACAAGGACTAAAAAAAGAATAGAGGTAACCCAGCATTGTAACACCATACGATTCAACAGGCCCAAAGAGCAACCTGTGCTGAGGAAACAGCATGAAAAGGGAGCAAGGCTTAAAAAAGTAAATGAGTAAAACAGAGTTTTGAGAATTCTAGAATAAAAGACTGATAAAGAAACCTGTTGGTGCCAGGAGTGGTGCTTTAATCCCACATTCCGGGACTCCGGGAGGGGGAGGTACATGAGAGCCCCTCCCCTGGCCCCAAGGAGGTTTTCCTGTGTATCAGCTCTGACTGTCTTGGAACTCTCTTTGTAGATCAGGCTGGCCTCGAACTCACAGAGATTTGCCCATCTGCCTTCTGCATGCTGGGGTTAAAAGCATGTGCTACCACCTGGATGGTGTATTGTTTTCTTATCCTGTCAGGCCATAGAACCCTAACAGAAAACAAATGGGGGGGGGAGGGATAAATCAAAGTAACTCAGTGCTTTGCTGGAAGTAATACAGGAACTCTCTACACCCCCCCTCCCTCCCAAAATAACCTTTTCAAACCATGAAAATAGCTGACTACTCTCAGAGAAAATCCAGAAAAAGAAAAAACAGCCATAATGGAATCTCAGCAACAGGTAGGAAGCACAAAAGATCTGATAAGATGGCAGACCCATTCTCACTACAGCAGCCTTTCTTTTTGGGGTCACAGCTACCATTACCCCAAGCATGACAGCTGGCAAATGACTACATGAACAAATGCATTGAATCAGTGTTTCTTTTGAAAACAGCTACAAGTCTGGAACTTCATGTACTTCTTCAGGACAAAAGGCTGATGAGGGGAGTCAAGGTCAACTCACAGGATGTTCTAATAAAACAATTCTCCAGTTATTAGTAGATGCTTGACCAGTGCCCCTACTCCTCAAAACAGCCACAAATCTAGGAAGGATTTCTGCCCCTGTCCCAAGCAGTATAAATCATGTTAATGATTAAAAACAATAACAACAACGAATAGGCTTGAAATCTTTGAGTAGGTACCCAGTAAACAGAAAAGCCACTGGACAAACCTGTAGCCCACTTTCATGATCTATCATTACCACCTATGGTTTCCTAAAGCAAAAACAAGACAGATATTGTAAACACATTTTATTCTTAGCAGCTCTAATGTTGAGAATAGAAAAGGTAAGACTGGACTAGATTCAAATGTTTTAACAATCATGAAAAATGGGCTGGTGAGATTGCTCAGTAGATAAAGGTGCTTGCTATGCAAGCCTGGCAAACTCAGTTCAATCTCCAGAACCCAAATAAAGGCGGATAAAGAGAAACAGTTCGACAAAGTTTATCCTCTGACCTCTACATGTAAGCAGTGTCATCCATACCCATACACTTTTTTTTTAAATGATAATAGTAAGGTCTAGGCATTATGAAGGTCTCCTGCTTGATTTCTTTCTTTTTTTAGAAAACTTCACGGTGTTGAGGGTTCAACCCAGTACCCCACACATTAGGTAAGCATTCTCTGCCACTGAACTATACCCCTAATCTCTGGCAGAGCCTATTTTCTGATCTCCAAAATGACATCAGAATCAGCCTTCTGTATCCTGTAGATTCAACTTAATTCAGATTGAAAATATTTGAGAGGAAAAAAAGGATCACATCTACTCTGAACATCATTAAAACTATTCAAGATAATAACCATATTCATATCATTGACATTGTAGTAGGTATTCTGATGACTTATATCAGCAGATGCATAAATTGTATGCAAATAATTTACCATTTAAAGACTTATGTACCATGCTTGAAGTGGGAGGGCTTCCTACAACAAAGCCCCAGGATACCACCAAAAAGAATGACTTTCTGACAAAGGTTTAATGTGTTAGGCATTTCTACTCAAAAGTGAGATGCTGTGCTTGATTTAGGTCATGCTACAAAAATTATAATTAAGAAATGTTCTTTATAATAGCTTTAAAATGAAATACCTTGATGAACTCTGAGACTACAGAAAACATCAATAGTCCCCACCACCACCACCAAGGGCTGGAGAGATGCTCAGTGGTTAAGAGCACTGCTTGCTCTTCTAGAGGACCAGGGTTTACATGGACCCACGCAGCAGCAAATAACCTTCTGTTGACTTCAGTTCCAGGGTATCCGACGCCCTCTTCTGGCCTTTTCGGGCAATGCATGCACGGGGTACACAAACATACATGAAGGCAAAACACTCAAACGCATAAAAAACAAACTTAAAAAAGTATATTATCTCAGGGTTGATGGTGGAAACAAGAACTTCTGATTATCAGGGTAGCACACCAGGGCGCAATGACCACTAGAAAATATCAGAGAAAATATTTTCTGGATAGGGGATATAGCTGAATAGTGCTTGCTGTAAAGCACGAGGTGGTAGGACCAATTCTCAGCACCCCAAATTCTTTTTGATCAAATATTATTTTGCCATAGAGACCATTTATCTAGTAAGGCTTCTAGTAAAGTGACAGGGAATCTATTTTACTTTCAGTATGTAATGCATCTTGCTTAAAAGATACACAGACATTTTTCAAATCAGAGGCAGGTAACAACCAACTTCAGTAGAGGATCAATCTAATTACTTAGTGACTAGCTGATACAGACTCACTATGAAGCTCAGGCTGGCCTGAAACTGGTGATTTTCCTGCCTCAGCCTCCAAAATCCTGGGATTACAGGCGTGAGCTCAGACTGCAGAGGATCAATCAGTAAGACAGTCGACAAAGCTCAAACTAGAGTTTTCAGCTTTTCGGGTTTCTTTTTATCGGTTGTATTTTCCCCTCACTCACAAGGTTCGGAGCCCAGACCTATGTTATACCATTCAGACAGTATCACAACAGGCAATCAATCAAACATTTGTTAACAAGTTACTAGCAAAAAGATAATAAGAAGTTTTTAATTATGCGCGATGATAAACAGGAAAACTGCCCAATCTTTGATGAAGCCCAGGAACTTCCCCAGCCCTTTCCTGAACACGTGCCCCGGGTAGGCTGCCGACATGGGAAACCAGGTTTGAGGCATCCCAGTAATTTTATTCTTATAATTATGAGAGCCCGCAGGTTTCCAGCGCTGGGTCTATTACCCACGCGGGGCCTAACGCGAAGCCGCGGAGCGCGGGAGCACCCATTTCTCAACTCCAGCAGAGGCCCACAAGCGGAGAGCGCCAAGAGCTCCAGGCACATCCTTCGCGCCCCTCCTTCCCGCAGACGGTAATTCTGGCGGGACCTGGGCGGGCCGGTGTGGCTGCGGGGCGGGCCAGGCGCGTGCGGACCCCGCAGGCGCGACGCGGCGCGGCGAGCGGGACGCTGCCGGGGCGGGCGGGAGCGCGGCGGAGCCGGAGATTCCTGGCCGAGGGGAAAAGGGCGCCGGGAAGCAGGCTATTATGGGATGTGGGGCTCCCGGGGACGCCGGGCTCCTTACCCGCCAGTTACTGTACAGTCTCTTAACTCGCCGGTAGTACGCGTCTTTGTCCAGAGTCACAGCCATAGCCCTGGACGCCGCTTCCCGTCGGGCTCCGAGAATCACGCGAGGTCCCAGCTCCGCCACCCGCGCTCGGCCCGGAATCCCGCACTCTCTGTGACCCGGAAGTACCGACCGCACGATACTCCCTTCCGCTTCCGGGTCCCAATAGCGTCGAAGACTTTAAAAAAAAAAAAAAGTCCCTCGCTCGGTGGGGTGGAAGGGGAACTGAGAAAGTCGGCGAAGTGGAGCAGTCAACAGAACGCACTGTGCGGAGTCGGTTCGCGGCGGGGCAGTGGGGGGGGCTGGGACGTCTCCCCGCCGCCGCCAGGGGCTGCCGTCACGTGACCCGCCCACTTTCAGCGCTCTCTGCGCTCCAGGCGGCGGGAGGAGGTGGGAGGGGAGCAGAAAGAGCGGGACCCGCGTGCGACCCGGCGCCAGGGAGCCCTAGGGCCGGCCTGTGAATGACAAGGGAAGGCGCTCTAACCCAAAACACTGCAAACCAGAGAAACGGAGCCCACCTTCGCGAATAAGCTACGTGGAGGGCAGCGTAGGAAAACTATTCAGGCTCCTTTTAAGAGATTGAGTGGCCAGCCTGGTCTACAGAGCGAGATCCAGGAAAGGCACCAAAACTACACAGAGAAACCTGTCTCAAAAAAAAAAAAAGAAAAAAAAGAAAAAAAAGAGAGATTGAGTAGTAGGATGGAAGGAAAGAAATGGTTTGAGGGGTGAACTCTAGTTTTTGCCAGTGCCCTGGAGACCCAAGTTATGACAGCACTCTTTCTATCAGCCCGTACCTTTGCTGTATTTCATAAAAAAGCAACACCATTCTTTGGCTTTCCCCAAGCATGGTTGTTCCAGCCAACTAAAAAAAAGGTGATTCTTGAAATTCATCCTCGTTTGTGAATGTGGAGCCCAACTCAAAACATTTACCTCTTTACCTTGGATCATTTTCCTAGCTTTATCAAACGGGACAATCCACGATTATAATATACCTTCAGAGTACAAATGATTTTTCTATTCGTGGTAACTACTGAATTGTAGGAGAGTGATGTTTAAATTATCCAACATGCTTAAAATCAGTACTTATATTGTGTTTGAGCAAACAGAACATGGGAAGAATGGAAAAGGATTAACTTAAATTTATTAATGCCAAGGGGAAGGAAGGTAACAGTTCCTGACCCTCCAGCTGCATCCACAGTTTGGCCAGGAACAGGCTCTGCCAGAGGCTAGGGCCAGCGCTACATAGTCTGTGGTTAATGGAGGTGTCTGGGGAGGGGCGAGCACACCAGCTGCTCTAGGCTCCTTTGCTTCCCCAGAAATGAGGAAGTGGTCATTTATTATTTTTAGGAGTTCCCCTGCCCACCCAATCCTCTCAAAATCGGGAGCAATCGGGTACAAGTGTTTTTTTTTTTTTTTTTTCTTTTCCTTTTCACCTCCTGAAGTCTTGGGTTTCCCCATATTGTTCCCTGCCCCTCCCACATTTCGAAAGTCCAAGGGCCAGAGGAAGAGAATCCAGCAGCCACCCAGCAATGGGGACTCTGCGGGGTCTTCAGTCATCAGCATCGTCACTGGAGTCTGAGTTGGCTGGCATCATAGGATCATCGATGAGTGAGAAGTCCCTTTCTGAGCTATCGTAGCCCTGAGATAAATCATCCTCTTCCTCCTCCTCTTCATCATCGTCCTCATGTTGCAGTGTTGGTAACCGCAAGGAAGTACCAGAGGTGGTAGTAGCTGGTGAAGAAGGGTAGCCAGTGGTTCTCAAGCCTGGATGGTGATGGTGGTGATGGTGGGGGTGGGGATGGTGGTGGTGATGATGAAGCATGGTGTTGGAGTCTACATGAGGGGATGCTGCTGCACCACCCATCACAAACGGCATAAAAGGCAAAGATGCAGCCGTGGCACTGCTGTGACCCAGAGATGACACAGACTGTAGGTTACTACTGCCGTGCTGAAAGGTGTTATGCAGAGATAGCGACCCAGTGCTTCCACCCTGCATTAGGGCCATCATCTTAGAAAGGTCTGGTCTTGTCCTACGGACACGTTTCTTGCTGTTCTCTGGTGCAATAGGCCCTGGCAAAACCCGGTTGAATGCAGTTTCAGCATAGTGACCCTGTGAGGTAGGAACAAAAGAAGACAATAAAAAGGTGGGGGTTAAGCCACAAGACAATAAAAAGGTGGGGGTTAAGCCAGGTGGTGGTGGCGCATGCCTTTAATCCCAGCACTTAGTAGGCAGAGGCTCAGATCTGTGAGTTCAAAGCCAGCCTGGTCTACAGAGTGAGTTCCAGGACACCTAGGTCTACACAGAGAAACCCTCTCTTGGAAAAAAAAAATGGAGGTAGGAGGGTAAGGAAGATAGGACTCCACCCAGAAACCTAGCTAGCTTAGAAATGCTTGCTCAATGGTCAGATTTGGTTTCACTGGTGGTAATGGGGGGAAGGAAATGCTGTACTTAACTGACTGAAGCATTCTGATAGAAGGTGAAATCAATAATTTGGTACTGACAGCCATGTGAATCCAGGTTTTCCCCCCTTCACATGACATCATACCTTTATCGCAGGGAACCATTTCACAAATGTTTTTTCCTTAGCCAACAACAAGGGGTCTGAGTAAGACAGTGAATGAATCAGTACATGCACAGAAAAATGTACTTGAGTTAGACTGACAGCAGCTTCTTGACATGATCTTATGTGAAACACAGCACAACGACATAGACATTAACAATTATCCTCTATTATCACATAGGAGCAGGGTCAGTTTAAGATTCCAAGATGATTATGGGAAACTTCTCATCAAATTTAATAAAAATTTCCCCCATTGATTAAAAACATATTATCTTTGGGTGTGGTGGCTCATGCCCTTTGGAGGGCAAGGCAGGAGAATTGCCAAGAGTTCAAGGATGGCTTGGAAAACAGTTATTTCTAAGCCAGCTTGGGCTACTGAGTGAGACTCTATCTCAAAAACAAAGGAGAGAACAAGAAGCATACACAAATAAACCTCTACAAAAAAAATAAATCTTATATCTGCTTAATTTTAAATGTTCAGCTGACATGGAAAACACCTTTTGACCCAGAAAAGCAAACATTTAACACTTATGGCATGGGTTTTCAAAATATGATTACAATAATGCCTAGACTCTTAGAGGCCTCAGTAATAATGTAACATTAGAATCACTGGCAGTTTTACCTAAGAGATAAGAACTTTGGAACTAAGAATTATACCTGGCAAGGAGGCATAGGTCTATAGTCCCAGCTACTGGGGAGCTAGAGGGAGGAGGGTTACTGTGGCCTAGGAGTTTGGAGAGAGCCTGGACAACATAGTAAGATCTACTTCTAAAGAAAGAAAAGGAAGAAAAGAAAAAAAGAAAATTTTGTACTAATCATAAAATGACTTCCTATGGTACCCTACAACCTTTTAGATGTTAATTATTATTGTATACATTTATGATGTATATGGGCATGAGAGTTTCTCAGAGCATGCATATGGAGGTCAGAGGACAATTTTATGGATTGTTCTCTCCTTCCACTGTTATCTGTGCTCTGAGGATTGAAGAGGTTGGCAGGCTTAGCTTAGCAGCAAGCACTTTTACCATCAGCCCAAAGTGTTGATAGGTTAAACTGAATGAACATGGTTAAAGTTAATTCCTTTATATTTGAAAATTACTGTAATAATATATGTATTACAAACTACTATATAGTATATATTACTATACATGACAATATATAACATAAAATCACACACAATGCATAGTAATAGATACTATGTATTATATACATATATAAACTATATAGATTAACATAAGTATGATAAAGAGGAATTTACAGAGTTATATTTTGGTAGAAAAAAACAATGCACACTTAATCTACCAAATGGTCTATAAGCTTGTTATGAAATAGTCTAGTTGACTAAAATTTGTATTAATTTGAAAAATATGTTTTGGGGGCTAGAGAGATGGCTCAGTGGTTAAGAGCACTGGCTGTTCTTCCAGGACTGAGGTTGGATTCTCAGCATCCACATAGCTCACAATGATCTATATAATTCTAGTCCCAGGGAATCTGATGCCCTTCTGACCTTTGAGGGCAGCAGGCATGCACATGGTACACAGACATACATGAAGACAAGCAGTTATAAAATGTGGTTTATTGTGCTATTTCTGTTACTGACATATTATTAATGGTTCTGAATCTCCTGTATGTTAAGAAATCCTGCCGGGCGGTGGTGGCGCACGCCTTTAATCCCAGCACTCGGGAGGCAGAGCCAGGCGGATCTCTGTGAGTTCGAGGCCAGCCTGGTCTCCAAAGCGAGTTCCAGGAAAGGCGCAAAGCTACACAGAGAAACCCTGTCTTGAAAAACCAAAAAAAAAAAAAGAAATCCTGTAACTATTTTTCTTAGTAGCATTCACTCCAGCCAATTAATCCTATAGTATATGGAGTTGTAAAACTTTGAAGATTATATAGCTGATGATGTAACTCAGCAATAAAGTATTTTATCTAGCAAGTTTAAGGTACTGGGTTTAATCTTTAGTATTTACTCTAAAACATACACTTTTTTTGAGACAGGGTCTCACTATGTGGCTCTGACTAGTCTGGAACTCTGTATAGATCAGACTGGCCTGAAACTCACAGAGATTCACCTGGGGAAATGCTGGGATTAAAGGTATGCACCACTATTCTGGACTTAAAACACTCAGCTTTTAAAGATATAAAGGACTTGCAAAAAATTCCTTAGTTATGTAGAAGGGAAGGATAAGCCTTGATATTTCTTTTAACACCAAAAGTACTACAGCTGGAAATACCAATCAAAGCACCCTGGGGAACGCAAGGCAGTTTTACTCCAAACATACAGTGGGAGGAGTCACCATCGAGCCTCTGAGAGTCTGTCAGAAAGCATGAGAAAGTGCTGGAGTCTCACCTTTTTCCCATTTCTAGAGTTGGCTGGCTGTACTGGTTCCATTCCCAAACAGTTCAATTCTGTCTTATTGCTTTTTTTACATCTCTGCCACTTCTGTTTTCTACGTTCCTCCATATACTGCAATAGAAAAGAATCGGTTAGCTTAGAGGAAACTCTGTCTTTTGTTTGACAATCAACCTGTAGTCTGTAACTCAAGATTAGTCATAGTGGAAAACTGCCATTAGAGGGTTCTATTCCCCCAAATTGAGGGGTGGGTGGTCTATATCATAGTTTGACAGTAACACTTTCTAAACATTTAGTTTAAGAAGTCCCTGGATATTATAGTGTTTTGAATCTCAGAATGATTCTAGGAAATAACACTAGGTGTTACCATTCTTTATTTTGCAGATGCAGAAACAGTGGTATAAAATATGGCATGCTTTCTTGATCTCATACACCTAAATACCAAGAAACTTTAAACCTAGCTGGATGGAACTGCCACTCACCGCTAGAAATCGGGGATCAACAGCAAACTCTGGATGACCCTGTAACCACATCTCCAGTTCCGCCCGGCGAGGGGCCTCCTCACCCACCAGCAAAGTACCATCCACCTTATTGATGACAGGGATCCGGGTCTCCAGGTCCGGATCAAGGTGATTAGGCTCTTCCATGCATTCCACCTCCAGCTGCAAACCCAGAATCCACCCCCATGAGCACATACACTTCTTTGGAGTGGGGAGGGAAGGGAATCAGGGCCAATGGTAGTCATTAAGAAACTTAAATCTTTTGCTACATCAGTTCCAAATGCCATCAATTACTGATGATAAAAAGACCTTATCTAGTCACAAGGTAATTTAATCATAAGGTAATCAGTCCCTACCACTTACCTCTACTAGCTTTTTCCTGTTCCCCTTCTTCTTATGGAACAGTGGATGTCCATCTCCCATTACACCATTAGCCATCAATCTGTGCTTCTGGAATGTTAACTTCAACCCTTCTTCCTATGAAGACAAGCACCCACCCACGACATCATATGAAATGTTCTTATAATAAACTGGCTAATGGTTATCCTATGGTTCAATGATGAGAAGGAAGGCTGTTTGACCAAAGAATAGAAATCAGATATACAGTGAAACCTTTTCCTTAGAAGGATTTCCTATCTTCAACTAATAGCCCCCATGCAATTTTTGTTCTTTTTTTAAAAATTACTTGTTTCAGATTATAATATATTCACATCATTTCCCCTCTCCTTTCCTCCTTCCACCTGTGCTGGATTCCTTTCCTTACTCTCTTTCAAATTCATGGCCTCATGTTTCATTAACTGTTGTTACCCGCACGCATGCTGTTCCTGTGCTTCTCAGGGCTCACCACTTGGTACTGGATAACAGTCACCTTGCAGCTAGATAGGGAGGGCTGACATCCCCATTCTCAGCAGTCTTTGTTGTCTGCAGTTCCTTTGTCTAGGGCTGAGGCCTTGGGAGAGTTCCTTCTCTCGTGTTAGCATGTCTGTTTGCTATTTGGCTCATGTTTAGTCAGTCACGGTGGTGAGACATTATGGTGTAGCTTCTTTTTCTTTCTTTTATTTGAGACAGGGTCTCTCTATATCAGCGGTTTTCAACTTTCCTAATGCTGTGATCCTTTAATACAGTTCCTCACATTGTACTGACCCCCCCAACCATAATATTATTTTCATTGTTACTTTGTAACTGTAATTTTGCTACTGTTATGCATTGTAATATAAGTATCTGTGTTTTCCAATGGTCTTAGGCAACCCCTGTGAAAGGGTCGTTCGACCCCTCGGAGGGGTCATGACTCACAGTTAAAAACTGCTGCTCTATATAGTCCTGGCTTTCCTGGAGCTTACTGTGTGGACCAGGGTGGCCTTGAACTCACAGAGATCCTCTTGCCTCTGCCTCTTAAGTGCTGAGATTAAAGGTGTGTATCACCATGCCCAGCTAGGTGTAGCTTCAGACATTCCTAGGAGATACAATCTCAGGGAACAGTTCCCATGGCTCTTAAAATTGGCTCAATTCCTTGTAGATCTATCAGCTGGGACTTAGCTCTACCCTTCTTCCCTGAGCTGATCACAATAACTAATGTAAGTTTTAAAACTTTGATGAAACTGTTGTCCAGTATCAGCATGATAAGTCATTATGGGGTATAAGCCTACTATTCTTACTACATACTAATTAATACACTTTTTTTTTCCCTTTGAGTAAGGTTCATAAGAATAGGTAACCAGGAGAATTGGACATCTACATATATAAGATAAAAAACAATTTTAGTAGGAATAATTTCTTTTTGGTTTTTTTTTTGTTTGTTTGTTTGGTTTTTGGTTTTTTGAGACAGGGTTTCTTTGTGTAGCTTTGCGCCTTTCCTGGAACTCGCTTTGTAAACCAGGCTGGCCTTGAACCCACAGAGATCCACCTGCCTCTGCCTCCCAGTGCTGGGATTAAAGGCGTGCGCCACCACCCGGCTTCTTTTTGTTTTAATGTCTCAAATACTCAGGTGTCATTTGAACAGCATTGTCATAATCTGTTTTCATTTTTAAACAATTAGGCTCAGATCTAGAATTTAGCCTTCTAAAAGCTTTGTGTATAGTCCCCCTGCCAAATTATGATTTCTAATTAAACAACCTATGATTTCTTTTAATTTCATTTATAGAGGTTCATCCTTCCTTCATGCCAAAGATTTTTCTTAAGTTTACTCTGATTTTCAAAGTTAGCTAACAAAAATGTGTTTAGTGACTTTTTTTTGAGACAGGGTCTCACTATGTAGGATAGAACACACCATGTAGACCAGGCTAGCCTTGAATTCATAGTAATCCACTTGCCCCTGCCTTCCAAGTGCTACATCTTATTGATAACATTAGTTAACAATTCCCATGTCCTCCCCCACTTCTCAGTGCTGAGCTTACATCTTTGATCTGAACTGTAAACTCTTTCTCATCCATGCCTCGGCGAAGTTTGGTAAACTGGGCGGCTGCTGTGGTGACTGCAGATGCTTCTTCCTCTACCATGGAAGCTGCACTGCTACTTCGTGGCGTGCGGACTGGAGAGTCCCCATATTCTCCTGGGGTCAAAGAGGGACTGTCTAATAAATGGTTGCCTGGCCCCAAAACTCCTGCTGTCACTTCCTGGCTCCGGCGGTTAGAAGGCCATTTCCCTGAGAGTACAGCCTGGCAGACGAGGTCAATGCGGTTGATCAGAACACGATCCTGAATAGCAGAAAAGAATATAACATTTGAAGAGTCTGAATACTATGCAACCCTCATCTACACTATCATGCCATCACTATTCTACCAGGTACAATGAAAAGCCAGAAAGGAGGTAATTATCCTTAAATAAAGTATAGCATTTCAAAAACTCCTAGGCAACGCTAAACAAAGGAGAAACAAGCGTAGCACCACCACCTCTCATTCCCTCAGACAGCACTGCAGCTGCCCCTGGACTCTGCATGTGTAGACAGGAGACGTGTAGATGGTACCTTGGGCCATTCAGAAGCTCTTTGTCGCTCCTGCAGCAGCAGCAGCTCAGGGGTCATCTGTTCTCCGTCTTCATTTGGAAACCCATCTTGGGACATAGTGAGGGACAGAAGGCTCTCTTCATCATAGAGCTTTGGGCGGGACCGGTCAGCAGCTAGAGATCACACAGCATGTGTGAGCAAAGATGACAGAATAATGTTAAATTGGAATGGTATTATGTGGACTAGGGCCAACAAATAATAGATGTACTCTGACATTTTATCAAGTAAAGACTCAAATCTCTCTTTAGAGGATGCGTTTTAGAAAGGAAGGAGCAGAAGAGCGGCAATAGGGAGGCGGAGCCTACAGCCCGTTACATGCACTCACTTAACTTCTCTTCCTTCTCGTCCTCACTCTCATCAGTGCTGGAGCTGGAGCTGGATGAGGATGAAGATGAAGAGGATGATGGTGACAACTTGCTCAAGTCCAGCTCAGAGTCTGACTCATCCTCATCCTCCAGTTTGACTGGTGGAACACTCCGGGGCAGAGGGGCTGTGTCCGAAGAGGCTACACGCATTTCATAGTCTTGTGGGGTGAGTCGGCTCCTAGCCACCACCTCATTCTCTAGCTTTAAAGTCAGACTCTCCAGACTGGGGACCTGGACAGCAGTCTCCTCAGGTGACTTTTCAACAGGAGCACCTGGGCGCAGGGGCGATGGCGAGGCAGTGCGTGAGGTACACTGCTGGTGCAGCAGTGGAGTAGAGCATCGGGACAGGGATGCAGCCGACGCTCCTGCCTGGTGGTTCTGCATGTAATTCATACGGGCAGCCAGAAAAGAGAAGTCTGGGTCCTGCATGATGTTGCAGTCTGTTTGGCTCACCCCATGGCGGGCTGCCCCTCGTAGAAGCTCCCCATCATGACGGACAGGCTCCCACCATTTGGGCAATTCAAGACCTGGAGGCTGACACAATGCCAGCCGATCTTCTAAAAGGGGGTGGCATAAAACTTGTTCCCGTAAGCGCCGAAGCAATTCAATACGGTAGAGGGTCCGAGAGGCTCTCTCTTCCGTGATGGGCTCAATGAACAGATTAGGGTCTGGAGGTTCTGCAAGAGACAAAGGTGAAAAAAGAAATTAACCAAAGGCTGATCTGTTAGCAACACAGGCCCATTTACCCTAGACTCTACAATCTCACCATCGCCAGCCGCTGGGGGGAGGCGGCACACTTGTCGACACATGGCCACAAAGCCATGGAAGTACTTGGTAAGACTTTCATCTGTTTTCTTGTCCAGTCGAGCAAAAGTGCGGAAGCGATCCCAGTGAAACTGCATGTTGTCAGGGTCGTACTCTACACCAAAGGTAGACACTACTCGATAGAAATCGGTCTGCTCACGCCTTGTCCATCTATGACAGGAAGAGTAAAACAACATTGATCAGAACACAGGAAAAATGATGTAGGCAAATACAATGAGTACATTAGGCAAACCTCTCTTGTGAAGTGGAGGCCAACCACTGGGTACATACATTGGTCCCTTCGTTATCATGTCTCTGTCCATCTTTTTCTCGCTCAGTCACTGTGTTTACATCTATATTAAAACCTTTTCATAATGAATTTCATCCTCATTAATAAAATAAAGAAAAAAAGGCTGGAGAGATGGCTTAGTGGTTAAGAGTACTTGATGCTTTTGCAGAGGACCTGGGTTTGGTTCCCAGCACTCACATGGCAGTTAACAACCATCCATAATTCCAGTTTCAGGAGATCTGCCACCCCTTCTGACCTTGTCGGGCACCAGGCACACACGTCACACATACATGCAGGCAAAACAATCATTTCTACAAGTATAATAAAATTTTAAAAATGTTTTTTCCTGGGCATGGTGATAAAACCTTTAATCCCAGCACTCAGGAAGCAGAGGCAAGTAGACCTCTGTGAGCTCAAAGCCAGCCTGGTCTACATGGTAAGTTCCAGCTAGGGCCACATTCTCACCTCAAAAAAAAAAGGGGGGGTGCTGGAGAGATAGCTCAGTGGTTAAGAGTTCTTGCTGTTCTCGCAGAGGACCTGAGTTCAGTTCCCAGCACCTTTATGGAGTGGCTCACTGCTGCCTGAAACCCCTGTTCCAGGGCAACTAATATCCTCTTCTGGCCTCCATGGATAGCTACAAACAAGTGGCATTCACTCACAAAGACATATAAAAAATAATAATAATAAAGATCTTAAAGAACAAGTACACAGGACATCTTCCTATCATTTTGGTTGTTAAACCTAAGTGAATTGATTTTCTTTTAAAATGTCAGTAATAGGGATTTCTGAACCTAAGACCCTGTACATGGAAGGTAAGGGCTATATCCCCAGCCCATAGCAAAATTCCTAAGTACTAGGTAGAGATAAAGGCAGAAAGGATGATCCTGCTCTTAGGAATTTCAAATAAGTCCTTCCCAACGCTCTGAGTACAGGGCGGTAGCTGACGACACACTTAGAGCTCAGCCCACATCCCGAGCTCTACTGTACCGTTGCTGTTTTTCCCGCCGTGCGATTTCTTTGAGCTTAAAGGCCGCTTCACAGCGTCGGCGTCTCCGGTCCCCACGTTCTGCAGCCTCTATCTTCATTTGTTCTCTCTTGTAGCTGCGCTGATAGGCTGTTACTAGGCGGCGAAGCCTAGCGGTTAGGGCCGAGCCGGGAGGCCAGAATAAATGCCCTGGCTGTTGAGTCACCTGGGCTGTGGGAAACAAAGCAGAGTGAATAAAGTACAGAAAGAAGAGGAGAAATGATACTTGTATTTCTACCACAAAAGGGTAAAGCTTTTAGATATCCCAGATAAAACAGAAGTTAGTCAATAATCCCCCAACCTAACCCTTACAAAAACAGACTGTTTGATCTAGAATTTACCTTCATCTCCATCAATGACTGAGATCTCCTCATCCATCATCATCAAAGGATCACCCTAGAGAAGGAGATCCACCCCACAGGATGGAGAGGGAGTGAAAGGGGAGAAGTTGGCACTCTGAAATCACTTTCTTGTAAATGTCCTTCCGGGTCACCAAGGGATAAGAAAAATTTCTAATGAAAGGAACTCTCACAGAAATTTGGAAGCAACCAAAGAAAAGAACAAGTAGAAGCTGAGCAGTTA
Organism: Peromyscus californicus insignis; assembly: GCF_007827085.1. Classification (NCBI taxonomy): domain Eukaryota; kingdom Metazoa; phylum Chordata; class Mammalia; order Rodentia; family Cricetidae; genus Peromyscus; species Peromyscus californicus. The sequence continues at coordinate 71,817,881 of NW_026294413.1, read as the reverse complement.
GTTCTTAGTAACAGTGAGATTCCGGGACTTGGGAATTTGTTCAATAACGTCTACCAACACCCACCCAGTTTGGATCCCACTCCTCTACAAAAGCATCTGCAGCATGACTTAAGCTGGCATTGTCATCCTTGGCATTAACAGTTTACATTCCTTTATTCTGAGGTTAATTCATTTTTATTATACGTGTATGTGTGTTTTGCTTGCATGTTGTCTGTGCACCATGTATGTGCCTGGTGCCTGTGCAGACCAGGAAAGGGCATCACATCCTCTGGAACTGGAGTTACAGACAGTTGGGAGTCTCCATGTGGGTGCTGGGAATCAAACCTGGGTCCCTAAAGAGCAGTCAGAGCTCTTTACCCATTGCACCATCTCTCCAGCCCTTGTGGTTTACATTCTTATAGTTTATTTTCTACACACACACAAATTAGTATAGCACACTTCAAGTATAATTAGAATAATATACTTCAAAGTTCAGAGAATGAGATAAGATGAAAAGATTTACTAATAGATAAAAGCTAGACTCAAAAGAATTTCTTACCTCATCATCTGGGTCTTTTGGGGGACCCTGGAGTGGTTTATATTCAGGATCTTCACAATCCTTATCGAAGTCAATCCTAGAATTATCCAGAAACAAAGAAGAAAAGATAATAATATATATTTTATCACTAAGAGATCTGGCTGAACAAGTAAGCTGGCAAAGACTACTCTTTGATCTCAAGCTTTTGGGAATGGGGGTCAGGCTCCAAGCTGTGGCTATGTTAAGAAATGGTCTGAGGGAACAAATAATTTTAAGTTAACAAAGTACATATCAAAACTGCCTGACTTTGAAAAACAAAACACTTTTATCCATTTTTTTAAATAATTTTTTTATGTGTATGGTGTTTTAACTGCATGCATGCCTGTGCATTATGTGAGGTGTACCTGGTGCACACAGGATTGAGTTATAGAAGGTGGTGAGCCTCCACAGGGTACTGGGAACTGAACCTGGGACCTCTAGAAGAGCAGCTAGTGGTTTTGACTGCTGAGCCACCACCTCTCTGTCTTTCTAGTCCTAACTTTTTGGGAAAAGCTTGCTAAACTGTTGCTCAGGCTAGTCTTAAACTGTCAGACTCAAACAATCTTTCTGCTTCCAGCCTCCAGCCTACCTGCCATCATAACTAGCAGCAAGTCAAATACTTTGATCCACACTTCCTTTTTCTTTACTCCTTTTTATTATTTAATTACTTTCTCCCCTCCTTCACAACTATTTACCATTTATTAATTTTGCATGGTTTGTGGTTTTGTTTTGTTTTTTATTTATTTTATGGGTATGTGTGAGTGCCTGAAGAATGTATGTTTGTGCACTATGTGCACGCCTGTTGTTGGGATGGATGTTGAATTCTTTAGAATTGAAGCTTCAGGCAATTGTGAGCTGCCATGTGAGTACTGGAAACTAAAACTGCACCCCCTGAAAGAGCTCTTAAGTACAGAGCACCGGTGTTGGCTAGTTTTATGTCAACTTGACACAAGCTAGGGTCACCTGAGAGGAGAGAACCTCAATTGAGAAAATGTCTATATAAGATTGGGCTGTGGGCAAGTCACTAATTTTTTAAATTAGTAATTGATGGGGGAGAGCCCAGTCCATTGTGAGTGGACTGTCTCCAGGATCCTGCTCTGCTTGAGTTCCTGCCCTCACTGCTTTTGAGGATGAACTGTTATATGGAACTGTGAGTGAAATAAACCCTTTCCTCCCTAAGTAGCTCTTGGTCATGGTGTTTCATCACAGCAACAGTAACCCCACTAAGACTCCATGTCTCCACCTCTCCACACACTGTTCATATTTTAAAAATGGATTAATTTTTACTACTTTGCTCTTGAGCAGAAGGTGACTGAATGATTCACAATGAACACATTTTTTTTGTTGGTCCTATGCCAACCAAAGTGCAGATGTGGCCATCAACAGTCTTGGTCATGCAGAAATTTTAGGCAGCCCTTAACAAAACCCATCATTGCTAAATGTCCCTCAGGTCTCCACATGAGAAGTTTTGTTAAACTCACTGGCACCCAAACCAGGGCAACACTGCCCTACCTGGTGACTCAGTATTAGCATGGCAACTCATCATCGGGACATGTCCCCAGGCAAAAATGTGTCAGATACCTTGGGGAATGACAAGTCAGGGTTAAAACTGTCTAAACCTCTGCCACATAAGTAACCTATGAGAACTGCCTATTATTTTTCAATAGACTTAGTTAATCTTCCCAGTTATTACAGCTATACTGAGATCATTGTGTAAGCCTCTGGGAAGAACACAGATGTTACACTTGTAGTTACAGTAATGTGTGATTAAGGCCAGTGTCGAGGCCAAACTGCTGGTCCTATTCTTACTAAGAACTTATCACACATGAGCATAACCACCATTAAGAATCCCAGTGATGCACTGGGTATGGTGGTGCACACTTTTACTCCCAGGCACTCGGGAGGGAGGGGCAGGTGAATCTTTGAATTTGAGATGAGCCTGGTCTACATGCAGCCAGAGAGACCTGAAACTCTGTGAGACCCTGTCTCAAAAAAAAAAAAAAAAGAAGCAAAACAAAAAGGAATCCTACTTAATTCAGTCAAGGCAGAGTTAGGTACTATCAGTACAAGCAACACAGAGAGATACGGAAGTGAGAAAGGGCAACACCAGTGCTCACCCTTCCACCAGGTCGGAGAAGTTATCGAGCACTCTGTGTTCCGCTGCAATGGCTTTGTCATCCGGCCTGCCAGCCTTTTCCAAGAAGCACAAGGCTGGGTCTGCCCTCATGGTATTGTATTTTTCATAGCCTAGAAGAACAAGGACCACAGATTGAAGAAATTCAAAGATTCACTTGTCTCTATTTATATACTGTTAGAATCATTAGAATACATGGGCTGCTTCACTCAGAATAAAAAATATAAACAAACCTGGACAGGTATTAATACCACTGTATTTATAATTTTTTCTAGTTTTCATCTAGTGATTGACTATAATTTAAGAAATAACATCTTAAGGTGGCTGATTTATAGAGTCATTTAACTGGTAATCTTTAGATTACTATTCTTAGTACAGAAATGAAGAAAGTAGCCTAATAATTTATGGATTTTGTCACACATTCTCAAATGAAGAACAAGAAACATACCTGAAAGTAAAAAGATACTCAGTGAGTACTTATACCGAACTCTAAACCTCTGTGTCTTACTAGTAAATCAAATGCCCACTTATTTTCCTTCTTTCTTCCTTTTCTTTCCCTTCCTCCCTCCCTCCCTCCCTCCCTCCCTCCCTCCCTCCCTCCCTCCCTCCCTCCCTCCCTTCCTTTTTCTTTTGAGATAGGATCTCTTTGTGTAGCCCTGGCTGGCCTGGTACACACAAGATCTGCCTGTCTTTGCATTCCAAGTGCTGGGATTAAAAGGGTGCACTACCATGCCTGGCTTGCTCACAACTTTTCTTAGACTGTTACAGTTCTCAAAAACATGTACATTAAGTACCTTTATTTTAGGAAGTAAACAGGAAGAGTATGTTTAAAAAGTACATTCCAATACATCAAAGGATAAAGCTAATGTTTACTGATTCCAATGCCTAGAATTTCTTATTAGGCAAAAACTGCTATCTCAGATATTTAGATAAATAGGTTCATTTGAGCATGCCATAAAAAAAGTCACTGATGGGCTGGAGAGATGGCTCAGAGGTTAAGAGCACTGGCTGCTCTTCCAGAGGTCCTGAGTTCAATTCCCAGCAACCACAAGGTGGCTCACAACCATCTGTAATGGGATCTGGTGCCCTCTTCTGGCCTGCAGTCATACATGCAGGCAGAACACTGTATATATAATGAATAAATTACTCTTTTTTTAAAAAAAAAGAAAAGTCACTGATATTAATTAAGTACTGTTATTATTAACAGAACTTGACATATATTACTTACTGAACTATTTCTTACTCAAACATAAAATTTCTGGTGATGAATTACCGCAAGCACTAAATGTATTATCTCTTGACACACATCTTTCATAGAAAAGCAGTATCGGAGACAGTACCTACCATGCTTAAAAACGCCAATGAGCAGGGATTTGTCAGCTTCACTATCCCACCATGTTGTTGGAACCTCCAGCTGATCCACTACTGGGAACCATATGTCAATCTCACTAAATGTATAAGTCAGTAAAGCAATGTTAGAAACAGAAGTGGTAATTCTTTGAAAGATTATTATAGGTTGCTTGCTTTACCCGCTACTTTAAATGCTTATGCTTCTGGCCATATTTCTATGAACTTGTGCTAAATACAGGATTAAAGGCCTGATTATAGAGATTTTTAATTATCAGATATCTCAAAGACTGTATCTCTAGACTATTCTAGAAAGAAGTAAGCAAACCAGTCACTCCTGGAGTAAGAAAGGAAATAAAATAAAAGAATGAATAAATAAAAAGAGAGGCTGGCAAGGTGGCTCAGTAGGTGAAGGTGCTTGCTACCAAGACCTGAGTTCAATCCCTGGAACCCACACAGGAGAGGAGCTACACTAGCAACTTGTCTTCTTCGTGCCACAAGCATGTCATGGCATGTCCCTGTCCTCCGTACAACACAAAATAACAGGTAGGTAGGGAGAGAGGTAGATATTGATAGACAGACAGACGAATAAATGCTAAATAAAGGAACTTTACCTCGCAATGGCACCCCCTAACACCTTCTCTGCTTGGTCTCCAATAACTTCCTGCCTTAGGTAGTAGAGCATCCGGACTCTCAACAGTACCCTAGAAGGGAGAAAGAGACACTTTAGCAACAATGTAGCAAGCCTCCCTGCGGACTTATCTGAATAGCACTCTTACTTGTTACACTGATGTTTCAAGTGCTTCTTATAACTCTCATCTTGGAACAGAGTATCAGGGTTATATTTCCGGATCCAGTCTGCCTTATGAATGTCAAAAGTACTTTGTGACTTTACTTTTTTCCCCTTACGCCCACGGGGCACAGGGATAGACAGACCTGGGAAAGGGGAGACATCAAAGACTTGGATTGAGAAAAACCCTTACACCTGAAAAGGACTAGATACCCTGTAGAAAGATGAAAGGGTAGGAGTTGGTAATTACCTGAATGATTCTGCAATTCTTTTGTCTTGCCATTTTCAGCAGGGCTAATCAAGTCCCAAATGAAGCTTTTGATATTTTCATCCCCACGATAGTGTAGAAGACAGTATACGAGGATGGCACGGCATATTGTCTCCACATCTCTTTCAGTCATACGTCGCTTAAAGCGTCCATGAGACAAAATATCTCGCCAACGTCCCCAACTAACAAAACAGGAAAGGCAACAACACAATTATTTTTGGAAAGATTCAAATTTAGCAATATTCCTCTGGCTCCCAGAATTGCCATCTCCCCCAAAAGTTGAAAACAAACAGAAACTCCCTCAAAGGTAGTGTTTCCATGTGATGCTTCTTGGCCACATACTCTAATCTGAAAGGCAACAGGGAGTCAGGAGTCATTCAGCTCACAGGTGTTCTACTACTCATGACAAGTTGCATTCTTACCCATATACTAGGAGATGTTTTTCCACCCGAAAGCAGTCAGTGCGCCCATAGGTGTGATGTCGGTCATGTCTCCGGGAGCGCGGCCGTTCATCATCCTCACTTTCCAAATCAGAAAACTCAACCAGGTCATCATCTTTCAGAGTGCTGAAGTGTCGAGTCTGTTTCCGCACTCGAGGTGTGTCAATCACCAAGTTATTCTATACAGAGAACAAGAGATAGTTCTATGATCTGCTCACAGGAAGAGTGAAGACACCTAAGGACTGATATAATCTTGAATGAAAGTACTCAGATTTTAGAGCATGTAAAACAATCTACAAGGTGCCAGGAAGTGGTGGCACATGCCTTTAATTCCAGCACTCGGGAGGCAGAGCCAGGTGAGTTTGAGGCCAGCATGGTCTACAGAGCGAGATCCAGGACAGACACCAAAAAACTACACAGAGAAACCCTGTCTCAAAAAAAAGAACAAACAAAAAACAAAAAAAAAACCACACAAAAAAAATCAAAAACACAAAAACAATCTACAAGGCTCAGGAAGAGAAAGGTGGTCGACATCTATAGTGGTTTAAATATGAATGGCCCCATAGGCTCATAGATTCGAATGTTTGGTCACCAGGGAGTGGCACTATTAGAAGGATCAGAATATGTGGCCTTGCTGGAATAGGTGTGGCCTTGCTGGAGGATGTGTGTCACTTGGAGTGGGCTTTAAGGTTTCAAAAGCTCAAGCCAGGCCCGGTGCCTCTTTCTTCCTGCTGACTTTGGATCTTAGATGAAGGACTCTGAGCTACCACGTCTGCATGTGTACCACCATGCTTCCTGCCATGACAATAATGGACTAAACCTCTGAAACTATAAGCAAGCACCAATCAAATGCTTTCCTTTGTAAGAGTTACCATGGTCATGGTATCTCTTCACAGCGATAGAGCAATGACCGAAACAACATCTACATATTTCTAGAGGGTATCCTGGGCAGAGAAAGTTTCTATAACCTTTGTATATAATATTCTACCATAAGCTTCAACTAGCATTAAAGAGTTGGACTACTAAAGAGTGGGAGTACTTTGTCTTCTGCAGTAAACACCCCACCCCCTCCCCCCCCCCCCCCCCCCTCCCCCCCCCCACTCCCACCCCCCCCACCCCCCCCCCCCCCCCCCCCCCCCCCCCCCCCCCGCAAAGGAGAAGTGAGCTCACCTTGCTATTCAGCAGATCCATGTCTAGGTCTGCCTTTTTGGCCCATTTTTGCCAAAAGTTTGGATCATCCAGGGAAATATCTGTCCTATTTTCAGAAGCAACAAAGCTTGCCTAGGGAGAAACAAAGGCAGAATAAAGTTAACTGCAATGCTTTTATACACAAAGGGAAATGAACAAGTATTTAAAAACACTTAAATGCTGGAGGTTGCTGTCTCCAGCTATGTCTGCCCACTAGGATCTGCCACAGACAGAACGTGCCTTAGCAAAGGTAGACCCTTTCCCTTCAGACTCAATAGTAATGGTTGTAGTCCGCCTCAGCAAGATCTGATCTATGTCCTCTTCACAAAACTTAGACCCCTCATCGTCTTCCTCCATTATGGCAGCATATGCACCTTTCCTTAAGAGATCTTCAATCTCTTTCTTGGAGAACTGTTGAATCTGAAAAAAACAAGACAAAGATAAACATCCTACAAAAAGGATAGTCTTGACATATAATTGTACTGTAAAACTATCATCAATACAGTTCCTGGTGACTTGCACTTGACTTCCAGAACCCACATAACGGTGGAAGGAGAACTGACTCCACAGGCTGTCCTCCGACTTCTATATGCACATGCACATATGCACACATACACACATCCTCTAAAATGATCACATTTTAGCTCCCTTTATTACTATGACCCACCAAAAACTTATCTACAGACTCACTCCAGTGATGTTGCCATCCCGACCACTCATGGACTGAAGCACAGCCTTATCCAATCCCAACTTGAGGCTAGCTTTATCAAACATCTCTCTCTCATAGGAATTACGAGTGATGAGTCGGTAAACCTTCACAGCTTTGCTCTGTCCAATTCGATGACACCGTGCCTGGGCCTGGTTAAAAAGAGAACAAAGATACATAATATCAAGCCATGAAAGCAACTCCAAATCAAAAAAACTGGGGTCAGCAAACTTGTTTGTTTTTGTTTGTTTGTTTGTTTTGTTTTTGGAGAAAGGGTTTCACTACGCCCTGGCTGTCCTGGAACTCGCTCTGTAGACCAAGCAAACTGGCCTTGAACTCAGAGATTGCTTGCCTCTGCCTGGGATTAAAGGTGTGCGCCACCATGCCCAGCTCAACAAACTAGTTTGTGTGTTTATCTTTTCTGTAAATGAAATCTGATTCAAATACAGACCCATTCATTTACATGTTATCCACGGTTGCTTCTGTGCCACAGGAGTACAAGTGACTAGTTGAAACACAAACTATAGACAGGCAATGGTGGTGCACTCGGGGAGGCAGAGCCAGGCGGATGTCTGTGAGTTCAAGGCCAGCCTGGGCTACAGAGTTAATTCCAGGAAAGGCGCAAAGCTACACAGAGAAACCCTGTCTCGAAAAACCAAAAAACAAAAAACAAAAAAAAGAAAGAAACACAAACTATAGACTCCTAAGCCTACTACATTTAGTATTAAGTTCTGTACAGGATGTTAGAGGACTCCTGACCTAGCTGCCACCTCTAAGGAAACAATTTCCTCTTCTTTGAAAGAGGTATCTAAGAGACGATGATTTATTAAAAACCTCTTGGATTAGGTAGGTAGTTTTTAAAAAAATAATTTCCTTTACCTGCAGGTCATTCTGTGGATTCCAGTCTGAATCAAAGATAATACAGGTATCAGCAGCTGTAAGATTAATACCAAGTCCACCAGCACGGGTGCACAGCAGGAAGACAAAGCGGTCTGAGTCAGGCTTGCTAAAGCGGTCGATAGCAGCTTGTCGAAGGTTGCCTCTAACTCGCCCATCAATCCGTTCGTATAAGTACCTGGTAAGGAGGGACGGATATCACAAGGGGGCAAAAGTGGCTGAGCAAAAGAAATCAAGGTCTTGCATGTGCCAAGCAAACATTCTACCACTGAGCTATACAACAACTATCCTTAAAGCTTTATGAAGATATAATAACAAGACATTTTAGAATGACTCATTTCTTACCTCCTCTGGATTAGATAATCCTCCAGGATATCTAGACATCGTACCATCTGGGAGAAGATCAGAACTTTATGGCCACCAGCTTTAAGCTTTGGAAGTAACTTGTCAATAAGAACCAACTTGCCAGCTGACCGAACCATGGCCTGCAGGTGGAAATCTTGAGGTATAATATGGCAAGCTTCCCGAAATTCCATCAGGATTTTTTCTTCTGCACCTACAAATAAAATAGTCAAAGTAGATATTGTGACTAAGTGAAAACATATAAAGTCTTTTTTAACATGCAGGCTTGAGATAAGGAAGCAGAGTAAAAAGCAGTGTCATCTTTGACCCTTCCTTCCTCCCTCTACACACACACACACACACACATACATGCACGCACGAATTTGTGTCCAGGAGCATGACCAAGTGCACTCAGAGGCCACCAGTTGACATGCCCAACGATCCTCTTGTTTCTCCCCCCACGGCATTTAAGTCACTGGGGTGTGTGGCTATGCCCAGTGTTTTATACGGGTTCTGGGAATTCAAATTCATGTCCTCATGTTTATGTAGCAAATGCTCTTATCCGTCTCCTTTAGCACTAATATTAGCATTTCTCACAAAAAGTTCAGCAACAAAATATCCAAACTAATCTTTTATCCTGCTATATAAAACATGCCAATTAAGGCAGGTGTCTCCTGAATAAACTGAGTTAAAACAAACCAACAAACAAACATGTAAATAACATGGACAAGGACTAAATCAGAACAGACTCATTATTAACATACAGCCACCTCCCCCCCAAAAATTCATTATGAAGTACCAGTAAGAACATTTATCCAGAACGCAGAATAACCTGAGTTATTATTCATGAAATTCTACATAGGAAATCCTATTTAGTTTGGGAGATTATATAAAACCAAGGAACTGTAGTCATCAGAGTGGTCAGTAAGATTGCTCCCTAGATAAAGGTGCTTGCCCTGCAAGCCTGGCACCCTCAGTCTGAGCCCCATAACCCACATGAAGGTGAAAGGCGCGAACAGACTCCATAATGTTGTCCTCTGACCTCCGCATGTGTGCTGTTGCACTCAAGTCCCAATCCCCATCATACACACACACACACACACACAATAGTTAAGATATGAAATATTCATAAATATTTAGGAAGAGATAATATACTTCAGAATCTTGTTTTTAAAAGGAGAATCTTTTCCCAAGCCACAGCCTATAACCCAGTTACAGAGTCAATGCACCGTTCTTTTTAAGTCTTTAATGCCCTCACCATTGATGAGGTATGGGTGGTTGCAGCACTTGCGTAACTCCATCATTGTGTTCAGTAGATTAGGCATGTTGGTATGGCCTGCTCCTTTGGAAAGGAAGGAGAAATTCTTTTCTAAAATAGCTCGGTAGTATTTCTTCTGGATGTTGGTAAGCTCTACTTCAATAATAGTTTCCTGTTTGGGAGCCAGATTTTTTTCAACATCCTCTTTGAGTCTTCTCAGCATCATTGGCTTGAGAATGGCCTGTAGCTTTTGAACCTGTGGTTCATTATAAAGAGAAAAAGAAACCACTAATATTACATTATATCGTAAAGGGAAAAAGAAACAACATTACATTACATTACATTATATCACAAAGAGAAAAAAAAACAAATAGCATTTCATTGCAATATAAACAGAAAAAGAAACAAATAAGATTACACGGAAACACAGAAAATTTGCTCTCCACTATCTGAAGACTATAGATAATGCTAGAGGTGTTATGGGCAGAACTTCAGTAAGACCTCAGGTCCTGAGTTAATACCTCACCAGACAGTTTTCTTACCTGCTCCTCTGTCTTGAGATCTCCAAAATCCTTAAGGAACTCTGATTCTGAAGGGAATTGTGAAGGTTCCAAGAAATGAAGTAGGCTGAATAGTTCCTCTACAGTATTTTGCAATGGTGTTCCTGTGAGTAACACTTTATGCTCCTGTAGTGAGAAGACAAAAGGATTTGCATAGATCCCATCAAGTATATAGTTAGTTTAGTTTTAGTTTATCTACACTATGTTGATAATGGGCTAGATTACTGTCTTAACTTTTCTTTGACTTGCTTACTCAGTAACAAAAACCATTTAGGAAATGCCCTTATCTAACGTACTGAAACTAAGTAAATACTGACTTTAACCAAATAAAGTACTTAGATTTACGTATTTCCAAATTCACGTCTCTCCACATTAACCACCCACAGAAATCCTAACCTGCCCCTCTGTGGAATGTTTCTGTGGTGGACTAATACAGTTGTTTGCTCTCTGTACTCTCTCCCACTAAGGCTCACCCCTGGAATCCAGGCTTCCCTGTGACTGGCTCCGACACTGTGAGTCTCAGAGTTCATGTGCTCCACAGCTCTCTATTGGACCCTTTTCAATACTGTCCTGAGATCACTTTGTAAGGAAGCCCACCCAATCTGGCCCGTTAGAAAAACAGAGGCCACATGTAAGATAATCTAAGTGTTCCAATGAATAACTAGTATCGACTGTCCGCTGCAGCACCATTAGAGACCCAGGGAAGATCACCAGAAAAACGTGTTAGCTGAATGTGGCCCAAGTGGCTCAACCAGAGAATCATGAAAAACACAGTTGTTGTTTTAAATATCAATCTTTGGGCTAGGTGCCTAAGGTACCTTCCCATTGTTCCTCATGATTAAGAAGCACTCATTTACAAGTAATTTCCAAATCTAAAAGTTATAACCGTTACATGATTTTCAGAGGCCCCTAAACATAGGTTTTCATTCTATTTTTCTCTGCTAAGTTAGGGCAATTTTCATTTCACAGGAAAATTAGATTAAATTTCAGATGTCTGTGTCTACAAGTCACTCTGGAGAACTCACCAGGTCCATGTGCTTGAGACTATCAAGTAGCTTGCAATTACGGTTCTTCAACCGATGGGCTTCATCAATGATGACACAACGCCACTCAATTTCACGAAGCTCAGGACAGTCTGACAAAATCATCTCAAAAGTGGTGATCAAGGCATCAAACTTATATGCACCTGGGATGAGGCGACCCTAGTCACGAAATGGGTGCAGTCAGAAGAGGCGCCTCCTAAACACATGCCCACCTGCCGAGTTCTGAATGTCCTTGCTATATTTAAGGAAGATTAACAAAGAACAACTGCACTACCACCAACTTCCGTCACTGTTTATAGCCCCAAGAGTCAGTGCCAAATCACTGAACGTGATACATACTTTTCTCAACGGATTCAGCTTCTTGGGAAAATAACAGGCCTAGCACATTGAGTGGAGCTAGACATTTCTGACTGTTGTATGCTCAGCTGATATAAATCTTTCTAAGATCATTCCCTAGTTAACAATGGGATCCACAAAATGTTGAACAATGCTGAAACATACTACAGGAAAAGAGTGGAAGCCAAGCCAGGTAACTTCGTGTAGCCAAATGACTTCGGAAGCCAAGACGACAGGAACACAAGTTTGAGGCTAACCTGGGCTACATATTGAGCCCTTATCTCAAAAATACGAAAATAAATAAAAATAGAAGTGGCAATAGCCAATATGGAACATGTTAATGTTGGACCCTTTCTAAAGTCTGCCAAATATCAAATAATTTCAACAAAATTAAGAACCATAACATGAGACAATTTGGCTTAGAGATAAAAATCATAAAAGAAACAGCAGTAAATAATTAATAAATCTGCTATTTATTTATTTATTTTTATTTTTATTTATTTTTTTTTTTTGGTTTTTCGAGACAGGGTTTCTCTGTGTAGCTTTGCGCCTTTCCTGGAACTCGCTTTGGAGACCAGGCTGGCCTCGAACTTACAGAGATCCGCCTGGCTCTGCCTCCCGAGTGCTGGGATTAAAGGCGTGCGCCACCACCGCCCGGCTAAATCTGGTATTTATACAAAATGGGTGATTCAAAATATTTTCCCTTACGAAAAAGCATATTTTATTAAAATTTGACTCATTTTTAAAAAAAAAAAAGGCAAATGCACATTTAAGTTTATTACCACTTGTAAGTTTATCACTCTGAAAAATACTTTAAAACTAATCAGTGCTATTAAAAATTCTATTTAAATTACATGTATCAGCTGGGTATGGCGGTGCATAACTACCATCTCAGTATTCAAGGAGCCAGGCTAGGTTGCAGCATAAGAGCGACTCAAACAAGCCAACCAATCCATTAACATGATGTATTCATACGTTAAATCAGAACGGTTGGTGGCTCATGGTGTCTACTGGGTAGAAACAGCTAAGTCAAATCACACTATTCCATAAAAGAAACCCTTAAATCACAGAGAGCCTCAATGAATGTCTTTAACTCATAAGTAGCCCCTGCAACACTAGGTACCTTGGCCTACTTGCATACACATAGCATTCCCAAGACATATTCCTCACCCGTGAATCTTTACAGTACATTTCATACTGCTGAATCATCTGCCGGCTGGCCAGGCTGCCATGGTACACAATAGTGTTCATCTCTGTCCATGTATTGAATTCTCGCTCCCAGTTGGTAATGGTGGACAGTGGAGCAATGACCAAAAAGGGCCCATGGATGCCTACGTTATATACCTCCTGCAAGAAGGCAATTGACTGAATGGTTTTGCCTAATCCCATTTCATCAGCCAGGATGCAGTTCTGCCTGTAGATTTCGGGGTAGGGGAGAAGAATATGCCAAAAATTTTTATCTTAATAAAAAGAATCTACTTATGAAAAAATTATGTATAAAAAAAATTCCCAGACTAAGTTTACATGTTCTAAGCTCACTTTTCTTTACCTGTTATACCAATTAAAGAGGAGCCAGTTGACCCCTTCTAACTGATATTCCCGTAATTGGTTCCTGTTTTTATATTCATGTGACAGCTCCAGTTTCTTCCAGGCATTTGCCTGTGGGCGATTCTAAAAAGTAAAAAATGTGAATTATTGGTACAGTGACACTAATAAAATTACTGATTCTAGTAGTTTAATCAAATGAAAAACATTGCTTGGATTATAATCTATGAAATACATTTAAATTTATGAATGCATGTTATTTTTAAAAGAAAGATTGCCTACTGGCTACTTCAGGAAGATGCCAGGAAACTACTTTAAAGAAATTTAGAGGGCTGGAGAGATAGCTCCAGAGTAAAGAACACTGGCCACTCTTCCAGAGGTCCTGAGCTCAATCTCAGCATCCACATGGAGGCTCACAACTGTATACAACCATAGAACCATGGGAGTGAATGCCATGTTCTGGTGTACAGACAAAGCACACATACACATAAAATAAATAAATCTTAAGGAAAAGAGAGAGAGAGAGAGAGAGAAAGTTAGACTGACATCCTTAAAGAAAAATTGGTGCAACACTACATGTTTGTTACCCCAGCCCTCAAAGGGACCTTGGGTTTCTAAGCCTTTAAGAATCTTTTCTTGGGCTGGAGAGATGGCTCAGAGGTTAAGAGCACCGACTGCTCTTCCAGAGGTCCTGAGTTCAATTCTCAGCAACCGCATGGTGGCTTACAACCATCTGTAATGAGATCTGGCGCCCTCTTCTGTATACATAATAAATAAATAAACATCTTAAAAAAAAAAAAGAATCTTTTCTTGCCGGGCGGTGGTGGTGCACGCCTTTACTTCCAGCACTCGGGAGGCAGAGGCAGGCGGATCTCTGTGAGTTCGAGGCCAGTCTGGTCTCCAAAGCGAGTTCCAGGAAAGGTGCAAAGCTACACAGAGAAACCCTGTCTCGAAAAACAAAAAAAAAAAAAAAAAAAAAAAAAAAAAAGAATCTTTTCTTAGTAGCCAGGTGTGGTGCACACACCTTCAATCCCAGCACTCAGGAGGCAGAGGCAGGTGGATCTGAGCTTGAGGCCAGCCTGGTCTACAGAGCGAGTTCCAGGACAGGCAGGACTACACAGAAACCTTGCCTCGAAAAAACAAAAAACAAAACAAAACAAAAAAAGACGACAAACAGAGATATGTATATATGACTGGTACTTGATTAAGAAAGATAATATTTACCTTTTAAATAAATGGTGAAATAATTACAAATGAAATGAAGGAATGTGTAATTTGATTTAAAGTAAGACACATAATTGAACATGTATTAGTAATTTTTGCCTTAGTGATGATGGGTACATAATATCATTTAGTCAACCCTTCTTTACATGTTAGAGAATTTCCACAGTAGAAAGCTAAACTTATAACAAAAACTTCTGCCAGTGGGAGAAAAAAAAAGCCTTGATATAATAGTCCTTTACACTACTACATTTATCTTCTACATCCAAATGTACCTACCACCCTTTTGAGTTCTGGGTGCCTTGACTGGATCCGCTTAAATTCCCGAATCTTGCCCTCATCAACGTCCTCTTTTAGCTCCCACGTGCTGTCCTCGTAGGGCAGAGAGCACCACTTTACCAGGTAGTAGATGACAGGCTAGGAGAGAAGAGAGCCGAAGCAGTGGTGATTAAAGGGTAAGGACTTGACTCTAATACCGGATTTCAGAGTATCAGCTCCACGGGTGCTGAAAGCGCCAGACTGAATCCAGCAACCACAGGCTCAAGGAAGAAATGCTGAAGCTCCAACTACAGTCCTGTTCTATAGGCATCCACTGCAGGAGAGGGAGGCAATACCACCGTTTTTGTAAGTTAGGATAGTCATTGATGGGCTGGAGTACTGGCCCTGGGTTTGCCTGGGAACCACAAAAATAAAATGAAAAAGATGATCATTCACTCCTGTGATAGCACTTCCACTACAAGCTTATATAAAGCAAGTACAATTAGAAAGAACAGGCATAGCCAAGCATGGTGGCCCACGCCTTTAATCTCAGCACACAGGACCTATCTGAGTTTGAGGCCAGCCAGAGGTAGGTGCTGCACAGGCAAGGGTACACAAAGCAACCCTGTCTCAAAAAACAAAACAATCAGGGTGATGGTGGCACATGCCTTTAATCCCAGCTTTTGGGAGGCAGAGGCAGGCAGATCTCAGTGAGTTTGAGGCCAACCTGGTCTACAGAGTGAGTTCTAGGACAGCCAGGACTGTTACACAGAGAAATCCTGTCTCAAAAAAACCAAAAAAAAAAAAGCCGGGCGGTGGTGGCGCGCGCCTTTAATCCCAGCACTCAGGAGGCAGAGGCAGGTGGATCTCTGTGAGTTCGAGGCCAGCCTGGGCTACCAAGTGAGTTCCAGGAAAGGCGCAAAGCTACACAGAGAAACCCTGTCTTGAAAAACCAAAAAAAAAACAAAAAAAAAAACCAAACAAACAAACAAACGAACAAAAACACCAACAACAAACCAAAACAAAAACATTAGGTGTAGTGCACTCACAGGAATCTTTAACTATGACTTCACAGATTCTCCCTTGAAACAGCTACTATAAAGTGTGAAAGAGCTTCCACAGGCACAGATCAAGGATCCCTAGAAATGATCCAATGGCTCTTTCCTGTAGGGACTTGTATCATTCCTTATCTAAAACCTTTGGTACAAGTCATATTTCCAGCTTATTAACTTATTTTTCTAAATAATATGCTTATTTCCATTGTTAGCTAATGAAAAATAGATGAAAATCGAACCTACTTTGGAGAGGGGGAAATGGATACACAGAATATTATTGTCAAATATTAAGAACATTAACTATAATATCAAAAAGCTAGAACATTTTTTTTTTTTTTTTTGGTTTTTCGAGACAGGGTTTCTCTGTGTAGCTTTGCGCCTTTCCTGGAACTCACTTGGTAGTCCAGGCTGGCCTCGAACTCACAGAGATCCGCCTGCCTCTGCCTCCCGAGTGCTGGGATTAAAGGCGTGCGCCACCACCGCCCGGCCAGGCTAGAACATTTTTAGCATGACACCAGTTGCACAATTCGAAGGGTTCAAACATAAGGCCAGTTACTTATGGTGATAGGAAATATAAGATTGCCAAGGTAGGAAAGGCTGAGATCCTGAAATGAAGAGAATTTAAGGACAGCAGCCAACTTCCAGATGGTCCAGCTATCCTCCATTCACTCCCAGAAACAAACAGGTAACACCATGGACCCTCAACCCAAGAGGAGAATATATATTATATATATTATATTTAGTAGACTCTGCAGACATTAAAATATTAATAGGCCCTGTGTATCTAAGGTACAATCTGAGTTACTCTGAAGTCTGAGAAAACAAGGTCAACTTTACAGTGTTACAGAAGGAAGACTCTGACTCACAGATCCTGGTGGAGCGACATGTGGGAATGAATCTCATAGCTGGTAAGCCTAGCTTACCACTTAGCACTAATGTCTAAACAGAAACCTGTTTTCTCTTGGTCATTGTCACGAGCCATAAAAACTTTGTGAAGCTGAGCCAGCAACAGCTTGAAGCAAAGAGAACGTGAAGCATTTCAGAAGAAATGGCAGTGTGATATCTATATATAATTTAAGACAGGGGTGAGTTCGTTTTTGCCTTAGACCTAGTGTGACTCTTTGTAGGATCAAACAGGAAATCTGTAAAACTTCAAGTATTTGAGCATAAACAGAATATGTTCCCCAATCTGTAGAAGTATTATTACAGTGATTCCCAGACCAGTTTATGAAAGAAAAATTCCCAGAAAACCAACTTGAAAATAAGAATCTTGTAGCCTCAGCCTAAACTTCTATTATGGGAACTGTGGGCAGGGATCCAAAATGACAAATGAAAAGTACTGAACTAATGGTGAGTTCAGGAAATATAGAAAGCCAGAAACCTGTGCAAGTGTTCTTATACTCATTGATTGGGGATTAGTGTGCACAGTCTCCCACACAGTCTGCAGGAGAGGGAGACAGGCCATGGTGAGGAGCTTTCCATACAGACACCTCCAGCTCTTCTGCTCCTTCACCTTCCCACTATATTTCTAAGAAGCCCACAAAAGAAATTCAGAAATACCTTTTCAGTCCAAGGGATTTTTCAGCCACATCTGAAAAATAAAGGATTGGCAAGCAAACCAGGAGAAATTTGCAGAAGGCTTTTCATGTTTCTCCACGCCCAACTCACCTCACCATTATCCTTGTCAACACTGTGAGACTCGTCCAATATCCTATCCACCTCTACGTAGTCTGGATTGAAGGGTTCTTCATCCTAGGTGAGTTATGAAACCAAACAATAAGGCAAGAAAATCACTGTCCAGTAAACCTACCTATACCTTTCTACTTCATCTTTACAAGATTAAAAAATATATTAATGGGAACTGTGTATTTTCATAGCATTAAAATCTATAAACCTTACTCATGTAGCAGAGGCAGGTGGATCTCTGTGAGTTTGAGGCCAGCCTGGTTTACAGAGTGAGTTCTAGAACAGCCAAGACTAACACAGAAACCCTGTCTTAAAAAACAAATGAACAAAATCTATAACTCTATTTTTTTCACCTGTTACCAGACACAGAATCCCTTCTCCCTAACAGGCTACTGTCTCCATACATGTTCTGGATTCTTTCTGCTCTTCTGAGTATTCTCTGTCTGTTGAACCAGTCACTGAAACATATAAACTTGCTCTATTATATTTCATAAAGCAAATGAATACCTCTTCTTGACTATCACTCTGAAACTGTTTTTCTGCTCTGCTTCATTAAGCTTTCCCAAGTGTTTCATACAGATGCCACCTCCATTTCTTCATCTCTTTTCACTCTCCCTTCTGCTTGCATAATACAATTAAAAGTCGAGGTCATGAATAACTTCAACATTGTTAAATATTATAGACACATTTCTTTCCTTATGTAGCTTCAATGTTTAATTGGTAGTAACCCGAGATATAAGAAATTAAAGTTCTTTTATTACTATTTCTACTGATACTCGATTAGAAATTTGATTTTTACAAGTTTTCCCAGACTGGAGAAGTAGTTGAGTTGGTAGAGAGCTTGTTCAGTACACAGGAAGCCATGAGTTACATCCCAGCACATATAAAGTATGTGTGGTGGTGTAAGGCCTACGGTTCTAGCACTTAGAGGTAAAGGCAAGACCAGAGGACAGAGGACCACAAGTTTAAGGTAGAGTTACACAGTGAGTCAGTCTGGGCCACATAAGACTGTCTCAAAAACACCCAGTTTCCTCTTAGTGAGAGAGTTGTTTGTAGCTAAAGAGACAGTTGACAGTTAAAGAGCAGTACTGGAGAGAAGATGACTGAGTGTGGATCAGGCTACTGTACTGTCTTCCTGAAAACCCTCCATCTACACTGACTTATCACATTCTCATAGTTCCAAATTTTATAGCTATCTAACAAACCGTAACTACACCCAGGAAAACAATGGCACAGCACCAACTAAATAATCAAAATTAAAAGTCTATGCTTATATACACAAACCAAGCATTTGATAGCCTGGTAACTAATTTGAGCTAGGAAAGAAAGGGAAGGCTGTGTGATGGTACAGCTCTGTAATACCAGCACTTGAGAGGTAAAGGCAGGAAGAGGGGGTCTGAGGGCAACCTGAATTATACAACAAGATCCTGCTTTCTCAACTAAAAAAGCAAAAAGATTAAAAAGAAATCATCGTCATTACTGATTCCTACTTACCTCATGGAAGAAGTGTCTCATCTGAGCCATTTTGGTTTTGAACCGCTTTAATTTCTGATGGATCCTCTTATCCTTCTCCAGCTGGGAGATAGTTGCCCATTCACAGTGCAGATAGGAGCTGCAGTAGGTGGAGATAGCCAGTCATGTTGTGAGAATGGAGTCTGGGACTCCAGCACTGGGAAGCTGGGGACTAGCTAGCAACAGGTGGGACAATGTGTGCTTTAACAGGAGATAGCTTAGGTCAGTGTTCCTAAAACTTGTGCACACAAACCACCTGTTCTGGGGTACACCTAGACACCCACACTTCCTACCAGCACCCAAGTAATGCTAATTTTGTTGGTTCACAAACTACAGTTTAGAGTAATAAAGCCTTAAATAAGGCAGAGAACACTACAAGGGATTGTATCAGAGACTGCTCTTACTCCAATTTCCTGAAAAGAAACAATCATTTCAATTCCTGAAATTTCTGATTAGTTTTTGGAAAAAGTTACAAAGACAACAATAAAAAGGAGGGGCGTAAGGCATATTCCCAACCACATAAGTCTCCATGGGAGATTCTTTCACAGCCTGTGGATTTAGGGTAAGCAGTAATGAGAGACCCTTCCACAGTCTATGGAGTTTATGGTGAGTAGTGTCCATGAGAGGCCCTTGCACAGTCTATGGGGTGAGCAGGAGTGTCCACGGGAGGCCTTTCCACAGCCTATGGATTTAGGTTGAGCAGCTCTGAGTGCACTTAACTTACTAGTTCTTATACTTGACAAAGAATTCCTCAGCCTCAGTGTATTGTCCAGAAGGAAGCTGAGAAGAAATACAGAAATTATAGTCACTTATTTATCAAAGACAGATCTTTTAATTTCATCTACACATGGCAAAACTTCATTCTAATGTCTCCTGAATATTTCATTGATCAAGGAACCAATCTAGCACTAGAGTCCTGAGAGCTGAAAATGGAAATCTTTTATCCATTGTAAAAAAAAATAGTGAAAGAAGAGATGGTAAGACAAACTTGTTTTCTACCTAGCTTTCATATACCATCTCTTAAAAACTACATCCTAACAATATATTCTGTCATTCAAAGGTACTCATTAAATAAAAGTTGTGAAGTGGGAGTGCAGATCAGTGGTAGAGAATCCCCATCATAGGAACAATAGATAATTCTCTAAAAGTAAACCCCATATATCTATGAATGCAGCATTAAAGATGCTATAAAATGACAGACATCAAAGACAGGGCCTCACCTCTTTCTTCACAACTCGCATGGAAAGCACTTTGTCCACAATAGCAGCATCTTCTTCACTGGGATTCTCCTGTAGTGAAAGATGTTGTCAGTCAACTAATGGTTGAAAGAATAAAACTGGGCGTGGTAGTTCACACCAGTAACCCCTGCACTCCAAAGGCTGAGACGCAGGCCAGAGGATTGCTGCCTGGCTGCAGAATAAAACCCGATCTCAAAACAACAACAGCAGACAGTAAAACACACACACACACACACACACACACACACACACACACACACACACACACACCCATGAGGGGGGTGAGGAGAACAACTCTCAAATGGCTGGTGTTAGCTTACTACAAAGAACTGCATGGAAGGCAGAGTCTCTCCATCAGGTTCTTGCACTGGTTCTGGGAGGATGGGCTCGGGTTTTATTGGACCGGTTACATCGACCTCTTCCTCTTCTTCATCATCTGTTATCTTTATATCCAGGTCCTCTGTATATTTTTTTCGTTTAACTTGGCGGTTTGAACGTCTCTTCTGTAGAGGAAATACAGTTAATTGCTTAGAACTCTCAAAGTGAGAACTTTTTTTAAAGAGGCAGTGACTTATGTATCTGTGTTCCAGGTTGGCCCTGAACTCTCAAACATCTTGCCTCTATCCCATGTACTGGTATTACATCTACGCCAGCTTTAAAAAGGAAGACTTTTTAAAGTATTTGCCTATGCTAATAGATGTACATTTTATTCCAAAGTTCTCATGAAAAAACAAACCAAAACAAAACTTACTATTGTATTGTGTGTGTGTAAGTTCAGGTGTCAGAGGACAACTTTTTTGGGTCAATTCTTTCCCCTTCTACCATGGGTTCAGGGATCAAACTCAGGTAGTCAAGCCTGTATGGCCTATGAACCACTTCCATCGGCCTCTGACGTTTTGACAAAATAATCATTTCATATATATATATATATATTTTTTGAGACAGGGTTTTTCTGTGTAGTTTTAGTGCCTGTCCTAGAACTCACTCTGTAGACCAGGCTGACCTTGAACTCAGGTATCTGCCTGCCTCTGCCTCCCGAGTACTGGGATTAAAGGTGTGCACCACCAGCTAACGCCTAGCTCTTTTTTTTTTTTTAAAGGCAGGTCTCTCTGCATAGTTCCAGCTGTCCTAGAACTCACTATATAGATCATGGTGGTCTTGAAGTCACAGAGATCTACCTGTTTCTGCCTCCTGAGTTCTGGGATTAGGGGTGTGTGCCACCACACCTTCAAGCTTAGTTAACAATGTTTCTTTGAGACAGTTTTCTTTCCTCTTTTATTTTTATTTTTATTTTAGTGAATGGGTGTTTTTGCATGCATGTATGTCTGTCCACCACTTTTACACCTGGTACACACAAAGGCCAGAAGAGGATGTGGGATCCCCTAGAATGGAGTTACAGATGGCTGTAAGCTGCCATGTGGGTGCTAAGAATCAAACCTAGGTCCTCTGAAAGAGCAGCCAGTCCTCTTAACCGTAGAGCCACCTCTCCAGCCCCAAGACAGTTTTCTTAACGTATTTTAGGTCAGTTGGGCATAGTGGTGCACACCATTAGCCCCAGCACTCAGGAGGCAGAGGCAGGTGGATCTGATTTCAAGGCCAGCCTGGTCTACAAAGCTAATTTGCAGGATATCCAGGGCTACCCAGAGAAACCCTGTCTCCAAAATCCAATAAATATAATACAAATTTATGTTACATTTATAATCATGTAACATACACCATATAAATATATATACATGTATAAATTTATATTTATAGATACATAAATTTATAAATATTTATATATCTATAAATATATGTATATTTAGGTCTATTTTATTCTTTCAAGTGGCTAAATAAATCATTTTTACAATAGTTTAATACTTGTAGTTCATGATACAAAAATGGAGAAATTATTTTTCAGCATGATATATCCCCAGAAAATGGAAAAGAATCAAATGACAGAAATAACAGAATTGAGCAAACTTGCATAATTTAAAACTAATTTGTAAAAATCAATATTCCTAGGGGTTAGGAGATGGCCCAGTGGTAGCACTTGGCTAGCACATATACAGTCTTGGGTATAATCCCTCAGCACAGCAAATACATAAATAAATGAATTAGTAATAATATTCCTATTCAGAGTAGGACAGAATACAATGAAGAAAAGATACCATTTATAAAATAATGATTAGCTAGATGATTAAATCTCTTAAGATATAAAATCATTCATATGAAGAAAAATAAAAAAATTATAGGTTATAAAGACAAACTTTGGTAAATGGGTAGATAAATCTGATTAAAAAATGTTTTTAATTAGATAAGCTGATCCTAAAGTACAGAGAAATAAAGTTATGCTGAGAAAGAGGCTACATATAATACAGGCTCAATATAATGCCTATTAAAATTACCACAATTTTTTTTTCAGCAATAGAAAAAAAAACCCCAAAATTTAGTATGGAAGCACAAAAGACCCCAAGTATCTAAAATAATTGAGCCAAAGAACAATGTTGGAGTTATCACAATATCTAGTTTCATATTATACCACAGAGCCATAGCCACAAAATCAGCATGGTGTCTAGATATCCATACCAATTAAACAGAATTCAGGGCTTTCTCAAATAAAGAGCACCTCCACAGCAAAGGAAATGATTACCACTGGGAAAAGAAAAATCCATAGAACGGAAAGAAAATTTACTTACTGTGCATTGGACAAGGAATAATATCTAGGCTATATAAAGAATTTAAGGTTGGAAAAGATGACTCAGTGGGTACATGTGCTTGGTAGCAAGTCTGACAAACTGAGTTCAATCCTTGAACCCACATGATGGAGAGAACCAATCCCTGCAAGTTGCCTTTTGATTTGGACATTAGCATCTTAGCACGTTGGTCCTTTAACATACATACACACACAAATAAATAAATGTAAACATTTATTTTAAAGAATTAAAAATTATTAAGCACCCAAAATATAAGTCATCCAATCAACAAATGGCAAATGAATTATTAAACAAACAGCTCTCTAAAGAACTAAAAATGGCCACTAAACTTTTGAAGACCAGGACTTTAAGATTAGCTTGGGGGTCAGTGAGACAGCTCAATGAATACAGGTACTTGCCACCAATGCTGAGGGCCTGGGTTTGATCCCTAGGTCCCACGTGGTGGGAAGAGAAACTGACTCTTGGACGTTGTCCCTCTAACTGCAACCTGCACCCCCTCACTTCAAAAAGTTAAAGGAAAAAAGAGGCTATTCTGGGCTACACAGACAGGGTCTTTAAAACACTGCTAACAACAATGTTCAATATCCTTAGCCATCAGAGAAATGCAAATAACAACTACATCAAGATTCCATTTCAGTCACATTATAAGCAAGAAAACAAGTGTGGGCAAGGAAGTGGGGTAAAACTGGCATGAGTTTTAATTAGTCCAACAACTATGGAAATCAGTATGGAGGTTCCTTACACACTAAAAAACTATCACATGGTTTGGTTATATCACACCTAAGTATGTATCTTCCAGAAGGTATTGAGGTCAGCAGACCACAGGATACCTGCACATCTGTTTCCTGTGGCACTATTTATAACAGCCAAGTTATGGAATTGTGCCAGCAACTGATGAGTGAATAAAGAAAATGTGGTATATACACACAATGGAGATAGATTCACCCACAGGGAAGAATGAAATTATGCCACCTGCAGGAAATGGATAGAACTGGAGATCATCATATCAACTAAAATAGGGCAGACTGAGAAAGACAAACATAGCTTATTTTCTCTCATATGCAGAATCCAGACTTAAAAAATATATGCATATAAGACATGAGAGTAGAGCTGGGTGTAGCACTTGGTAGTCAGAGGAAGAACAATGCGCTCAAGACCCATCTCACTAATGAGACGGTTTCAATAAATTAAAAACAAAACAAAAAAGAAGGGAAGTAAAAGGGACTAGATGAAGGGAAGGAAATGAGAGAGTACTAGAGAGCTGTGACGCCTAACACTCACTGTCAAGTAGGCTAGACTTAGAATCACCTAGGAGACACACCCCAAGCATTTCTGTAAAAACACTTCTAGAGAGCATCAACTGAGAAGGGAAAACCCACCCTAATGCAGGTGGCAGCATCCCTGTAAGCCTGGGTCCAAGACTGAGTAAAGTGGAAAAAGAAGAAAGAGCTGAATGCCATCATTTCTCTCTCTTTTTCCGGACTGCAGACAAAATGGGGACCAGTTGACTCAAATTCCTGCCTGCCGCCACCACCACCAGAGCTGCCCTCGCACTGTGTCTACAGAGCACACCCGCAAACCCTGTCTGACGTCTTGTTATAGCAGACAGTAATTAATACAAGGAGTAAGTCTGAGCAAACTACACAATATACATGAAAGAAAATACAGTAAAACTGGGGCTAGAGAGATGGCCCAGTGGTCAAGAGCACTGGCTGCCCTTCTAGAGGACCCAGGCTCAATTCCCAGCACCTACATGGCAGCTCACAACTGTCTGTAACTCTAGTTCCAAGGGATCCAACATCCTCATACAGACATACATGCAGGCAAAACACCAATGCATATAAAATAAAAATAAGTAATTTAAAAAAAGAAAATATGGTAAAACCATCATTCTGTACATGGAATAAACACTTTTTAAAACAATAAATAAACATCAAACAATAAAGAGAAAAAGTAGGAACAAGTATAGTAGACCTTTTCACATTTCTTAACTTGTCCCCCTAACAGGGTTGAAAGCGCCCAAGTGGACTGAAACACTTATTGGGCTTTAGACCACAATAAGCTTGGTACTTCTGAGCAAAGCCAATGAGGGTCATGCTCAGTAACTGAGACCAGAGATTGCTGGCCAGGCATAGAGGATCCAAGAAACACTTCCAAAGGAAAGATGTTAAATATAGTAAGAAAATCTAAAGAACTTCTAAAATAATTTGAGTAGGCAAAATTACTCTAACAAATTGACAAATTTGACAGTATTTACTAACTTAAGGTTATATGCAAAATATAATCCCATATAAACAAAGCTAGAGAAAACAAAGAAAAAATGCTATATACATACTTACTAAGCGTAAGAAGTTTGAGCAACAACAACAAAAAGGGATAAATAGCAGAACAGAGATAAAGAAAATGACATGGAAACAATTCACAGAAAATTTTTGAGATAAGGGCTTCTGTAACACAGGCTACCATCAAACTTTCTATGTAATGGATGATGACCTTGAACTTCTGATTTTCCTGCTTCTACCTCCCAAGTGCTGGGATTACAATTATATGCTATAATGCTTACCTGTAACATTCTTCTTTCATTTTTAAGATTTAAAAAAAATTATTTTACACCTGTGTTTTGCTTATACGTTTGTGCACTATGTGTGTCCAGTGCCCACAGGGGTCAAAAGAGGGCATCTGACCTCCTGGGTCTGGAGCTCAGAGTTGACTGCTGAGCTTTCTCTCCAATCCCTATACTGAGTGTTTTTGTGTTTTTTCTTTTTCCCTCTCCACCTAGCAGACTGGCAAAAATTCAGAATATTTGAGGAAAATATTTTAAACATAGGCTAGGAAAATACTTGAGTGGAAATATTTGTCTAACGTGCTCAAGATCTAAATTTGAAGTCCAAAACAGAAGGGAAAAGAAAAATCAGGAACTCAAGATATGGTTGGGGGTACCAACTGGCATGATCTCAGTGGAAAAAACTTTGGCTTTATCCTTTGACAGTGATACACTTCAAAATGCTGTTTTATATATTTGCATATATACACAAATCTCTGTAGAATTAACTGTAGTAAAATACCAGAAAAAAAAAGACTATCGACAGAGTACTAGTTAAATTATGTCACAGCCTTAAAATAAAACAGCACAGAATTATTAAACAGATGAGACAGATGGGAAATACCAAAGTTAAAACTGTATAACAATAGAAACCTTGATTATGAGTAAGAGTATAAAATGGCACATCATTTTGTAAGACAGATTTTAGCCAGTTATATGCTTGCCCTATAATCTATTAGTTTAATTTCTAAGGATTTAGTCAGAAGACATGAAAATCTGTCCAAAAAATACTTCGTACTAAAATTTCTCATTCAATCCTTGCTCATTAACAATCACAAACTATACAACTCAAATGTCCATCAACAGGAAAATAGATACACAAATTATACTCATATCTATATTTAAATCAGAAAAAGAAGTAACAATTGATATATTCATCACTGACAATCTCTTTTTCTGTTGTTGGTTGTGTGTGTGTGTGTGTGTGTGTGTGTGTGTGTGTGTTCTTGAGACAGGGTTTCTCTGTGTCCTTGGCTGTCCTGGAACTAGCTCTGTAGACCAGGCTGGCCTCAAACTCACAGAGACCCACCTGCCTCTGCCTCTTGAGTGTTGGGTTTAAAGGCGAATGCCATCTCTGCTTGGCAACTGATAACCTCAAAACATCTGAAAGAAATGAGATCCTAGATCAACTCCAAGGACCATTAATTTAAAAAAAAAAAAAAAAAAAAAAAGCCAGACATAGCCGTTTTCACTTGTAATTTCACAACCCAGGTGGAGGCAGAAGGCTCCTTAGAGGCAACTCTCAGGGCTACCTGGTGAGCTGAAGGTCATACTGGACTACAGTACAACAGCGACCAGACCACAGATGTAACGTACACATGTGACTCTCTGTATCCTGTTGTACCCTTCCTGAATCACCTAGGTACTTGGTCAACAAAGTGACCACATGAAGGCTATCCACTCGGCCTAAAGAACTATGAATGGCTGGGTGGTGGTGGCTCACGCCTTTAAACCCAACACTGGGGAGACAGAGGCAGGCAGATCTCTGAGTTCCAGGCCAGGCTGGTCTACAAAGTGACTTCCAGGACAGTCAGAGCTACACAGAGAATCCCTGTCTCAAGGGAAAAAAACAAACAACTACGAAGAAAAAAAAAAAGAACCATGAACCAAAATAAACCTCCTTTTGTTGAAACATACCAGTAACACATGACAGTATGTTATCATGAACTGAAAACTGACTGACTGATACAACCCATATTTTATCCTACATTACTAAGGAAAGTCTGGTTACTAAAAAAGGATTATAGATACTCCCTACTTTTTACCTTTCATATTACTTGCTTTTATAGTTATTGTGTAGCATTCTTAAGATAACATTTCTATGTTGATTAATTAAGAGACAGAATCTCACTATTAATTTGTTCGAGACAGGGTCTCTTTCTATAGCCTTGGCTGGCCTAGAACTCACTATGTAGATCAAGCTGGCTTTGAGCTCACAGAGACTCACCTGCTTGTACCTCTGCCTCCCTGGTGCTAGGATTAAAGATATGTGCCACCACACTTGGCTTAAAATAGCTTTTTTTTTTTTTATTTAAAGAAAGTTTAAAAATGAAAAGAAAGATTACTTGGATTTACTTTAAAATAAACCAGAGAGGGGCAATGGCCATCTCTTGGTAAATACTGAAGTAGGAGAATGGAAACATGGGACTTCATTAAATAATCTCTCCCTTTGAGTATATTTGAAAAATTTCATAATTAAAAAAAAAGCAGCATAGGAAGTAGGTATAGAATACTAGTATTAAGATACTAGTATTGCCGGGTGGTGGTGGCGCACACCTTTAATCCCAGCACTCGGGAGGCAGAGGCAGGCGGATCTCCGTGAGTTCGAGGCCAGCCTGGGCTACAGAGTGAGCTCCAGGAAAGGCGCAAAGCTTACACAGAGAAACCTTGTCTCGAAAAAACCAAAAAAAAAAAAAAAAAAAAAAAGATACTAGTATTAAGTGGCAGTAGCATTCCATAAAAACAAACAATATTTCTGGAAGGGTGTAAGTGCACCCCTGCACC
This sequence comes from Peromyscus californicus insignis, assembly GCF_007827085.1. Taxonomy (NCBI): domain Eukaryota; kingdom Metazoa; phylum Chordata; class Mammalia; order Rodentia; family Cricetidae; genus Peromyscus; species Peromyscus californicus. Next base: position 71,789,698 of record NW_026294413.1, on the reverse strand, counting down.
CTCACCCAAATAAACAAAACTGGTTCTTGGAGAGAACTGGGGGTCTGGTGTTTGGAATGGAACATTTTTGTTCATTTGGGTTTGGAGGTTTTTTTTTTTTTTTTTTTTTTTTTGGCCTTGTATAGTACACATTGTGACAAATGGGTGTCTTTCTTCAACTGCCCCCTACTTTATTCCTTTATTGAAACAGAGTTTCACTATGTAGCTCTGGCAACCTTGAATTTAGAGATGACACACCCCACCTTCCAAGTGCTAGGACTGAAGTATGCTCCCCCACCACCTTTATTTTTTTAGTGTTTCACAATGAACCTGAAGTTAATGGATTTGGCTAGGTTTGCTGGACAAAGAGCTGCCCCTCCCCCGGCACTTAAGTGCCACACACCCACACCCACACACAGCCTTTTACACTAGTTTTGGGGAATCTGTACTCAGGTTCTAATGCTCTGGGGCAAACGATTTACCAGCTCAGCCATGGAACCATCTCCCAGTCCCTTGCTTTGTGTTTTTGATACAGGATCTCACTCAGTATCCCAGGTTATTCTTGAACTCACAGCGACCATTCTACCTCAATTTCCCAAGTTTTGCCACTTGGCTTGGGACAGAATTTCATAGTTTACAAATTTAGCACTGCTAAAGTTTTCCTCAGATCTCTATGTGTATTCTATTGAAGACAGTTTCAAGTGATCTCTTGCCTTAACCTCCCTGGAAGCTAGAGATACAGAGTTCTCTACCATGTCCAGGTCTCAATTATGTGTGTGTATACATGTGTAATTTTCTTTGTGAGACAATGTGCTGTGTATCCCAGACTAGCTTCAAATTTATTATGTACATGAGAATGGCCTTGATCCCCCTCTCTCCCTTTACCTCCCAAGTGCTAGGATTACAGGTGTGTACCATCACGCACAGGATGGCACTCAGGGCACACAAGGAAAGCACTCTCCCAATGAAGCCACATCCTAGCCCTAAATTTCTTAACTAACAAAAAAAAAAAAAAAAAAAAAAAAAGGCTAATGGTTAAATATTAAACAAACAAACAAAAAGCACCACAGTCCCAAAGGGCAAAAAGAATAATCATGATTCACTTAATTAAAGTCAATTCTTTTTTTTTTCTTTTTTCTTTTTCCGGAGCTGGAAGCGCTGTACCACGGAGCTAAATCCCTAACCCCTAAAGTCAATTTTTATTGACTTAATAAAGCTTATTCATTATCTGAACCTTAATTCAAGGCTGTTGATCCTTTTCCTGCTTTATGATATTTTCTTCCCTTTCCTTTTCTTCTCCTCCCTGTTCCCCTCACTGACCTTTTCTCCCTTCTCATTTCCTTTCTCCTTTTAAATAATTTTTCTTAATATGATACCCAGACTGGCCTCCCGGGTTCAAGTCTTACAGACATATGACATCACACTTGGCCTTGTGTTCTTGTGAGAAAAGGAATTGTGACCACAGTGTTGGTTCATACCTGTAATCCCAGCACTCAGTATGTCCAAGTCAGACAGGGATACAGAATGTTTTCCCAACCCTCCAATAGATGAACATGAAATTTAGACACAAACACACCAGGGCTAGTGGAGGAAAGACCATGTGGGGCCCCAACAAGAAGGTAGGCAGCTACAACTCAAGGAAACAAGCCTCAGGAAATACCAAGCTTGCAAGAAAAAAAAGCAACCCAAATTTTGTGCCTAACTACCCCAGAGTTCTCGTCAGAAACCTCAAGCATAGAAAAGGTGAAAGAAAGGGACTAGCTGAACAGGTCTACTGGAGAGGAAAAGTGTTAGCCACCACAACCATCTATATTGCATCATGAGCTTACATGGTTTGCTCAGTTCTTGAAACAAAGGAATTTGGGGAAACGAGTATCGACATTTTAATAGTGACTGTTTTTATTTCAAATATCCGGAGCCAGAATGTGTACATTTTACTAAGTTCTTTAAGGTCCTTTACCTGAATGCCACTAATAGGTTGTTTGCCTAAAAAGACAGAAATTTAGAATACACCGACTAAGTCCAGGCTCTTTTTGGGTATATTTTTGGTTCTGGCTTATTAGTTGCAATTAAACATGTTGTTTCCTACAGGTGGACTACCCCTTACACAAAATGCTCAGGACTAAAAGCAGTCCAGATTTGAGCTTTTTCAGTTTTAGAATATTTGCAAATGCACGGCAAGGCCCGGTAGTTCAGACCCATAGTCCTAGTTACTTGGGAGGCTGAGGCAGAAAGACTGAAAATTCAAGCCTAGCTTGGGCTACACAGTGAGGACAAGGTCAGCCTGGGCGATTCTGTTTTGCTTCAAAACAAAAATAGGGCTGGCTCAGTGGCAGAACATTTGTCTAGCCTTAGCTTCCATGACTAACACCAAAACAAACAACAACAACAAAAACGAGTGTGCATATACTCAATGCTGTGATCATATGACACTTTTACAATGGCTGAAAGTAGTTTTATACATCGTTTGTACAAGGTGAAGCATGAAATTTTTTTCTCACTTGTGTCACATTGGCACAAAACATTTTCAGACTTTAGGGCTGGAGGGAAAATTTTGACTCAGATGTTAAGACCACACACTGCTCTTGCAGAGGACCTGGGCTCAGGTCCCGGCACCCATGTAGTGGCTCACAGCTGTCTCTATCTCCAGTTCCAAGGAATCTGATGCCCCTTCTGGCCGCTGCAGGCACTGCATGCATATGGTGCACACAGATTTACACAAGTACATACACACAAAACAGTTTTAGACTGAAAGCTGGATGTGTTGATGATGCATACCTATAATCTCAGAAACGGGGAAGTTCAAAGAGGCAGGGGAATGAATCACCAATGACAAGGCCTGGCTAGGCTACATAACCATCTCTAGGCTAGCCTGGACTACATGGACTATTTCTAGTTCAGATGTCCAGAGCAGTCCCTTACCTGGATGCTGCTCTCCTCATCCTCCCGGGGAGACTGCGCAGGCATGACTTCCACATCAGAGTTGTCAGAAGACGTGTTGCGTTTCCTCTTCTTGCCCACTACTGGAGTGATGGTGCTAAACAGGAAATGAAGGCAAGCATACTTCATGAGGTAGAGCACACTAATACAAACTTCCATATCACACACTAAACTTCCAGACACTCCAGTCTACGGTACAAATACTGCCGAGTAGAGCGTCTGAAAAAGACGGCACCCGGGCTTGTAAGGGTAACCCTGTCCTGAAAGACACTTTGCTGAGGACCAAATAACAGAATGAAATTTATTCTTTTTTTTTTTTTTTTTTTTGAGATGAATTTATTTTATGTGGAAGAAGTGTTTTGTCTACATATATGTAGGTGTGCCAGCTGCGTGCCTGGTGCCTGCAGAACTCAGAAGAATGTTGTAAGATCTAAACTGGAGTTATAGATGATTGTAAGCTGCCAGGTGGTGCGTGGGAACTGAACTCTGGTCATCTGCAAGAGCAACAAGCACTCTTCACTGCTGAACCATCTCCAGCCCCCCAAAACCTGCTTTTTTACAAGGTGAAAAAGTCTATACAGCTACACAGTTTGAAGAACATGCAGAGAGTAGAAGCTAATAAAAAAGCAGCTACAAGAAATAAAAGAAAAAGGACACAAGATTGCAACAAGAACCATAGCAAGCCACACTCCCTCAACAAGGTCTAAGATTGACAGTGGCTGAGGTTTAAGGGCAGGTAAGCTGTGTCCAGTAGCTCTCTTATGAGTAGATGGTAGAGGTACTGAGAAATCTCTTCTACACGACAGTGATGTAAATGTCAGGAACGTGCAGTCATAGCTGCCTGAACCACGATTCATATGTCCTTTTGAAAATACACCTATTTAAACATTTCAGTTAACCATATAAGCACTAGGACAGAGAAACAAAAGGTCGAATCTTCGGACAGGTCCAGTGGGTAGCCGCTATACACAGCTCCTCCCCAAGAATTTTCACAGCAGTGCGCTGCCTCCAACATGCCATGGGCAGCAAAGAGCACTCACTTGAGCTTACTCTTGCCCTTCGTTTTGGAGGCACCGGAGGTTTTGCTCTTCTTTGGCTTTTCCTCCTTCAGTCTTTCTCCACTGCCCTTTTTCCTGCGTTTCTTTTCACCTTCCTCCTCTGGCCGGACACTAGGCAGCTCATCCTCATTCAGGACTCGAGGTATGTTTTGCTCGCCCCGGGCCCGGGCCCTGGCGATGGCCTCTGCTACAATCCGATTTGCTTTCTCTTGCTTTTTCTGGTGCTCCAGCCTGCGGTTCTCCTCCATTCCAGTCTTTCCCCCAGGATGGGGAGCACAACTTGCTGGTGTTGACAGGGCTGCCACTTCACTGGCACTTAGAACTTTTACCACAGAGAGCCCAGAAGAGGCTCCCTGAGAAGAACCAGCCTGGAGAGACAAGGACACTACAATTTCAATACGTTTGCAATTTAAATGACCTAAAAAAAACCAGGTATACTCAGCCAGACATGGGAGCATAGGCCTGTAATTCTAGCACTTGTGAGGCAGAGGAAATAAAATTGATTGCCCAGTAGGTCAAGGTCAACCTGGCCTACATAGTTAAGTTCCAGGCCAGCAAAGGGTTACATAACGAGACCCTGTCTTAACACACAAGCACACACACCATACAAACAAAACACAAACTAGGTACTTACTAATGCCTTAAAAAATCAGACTCAGAGTTAAGACTCACTGAACCTAGATCCATCTGAAAAATAAATGTGGTTTCTGATGAGAAAAGAATTCTAGAAAATTAAACTTTACATATTCTTTTTTATTGGGGGGATGGGGGAATTTGAGATAGGGTTTCTCTGTGTAGCCCTGGCTGTCCCAGAACTCGCTCTATAGCCCAGGCTGGCCTCAAACTCACAGAGATTCGCTTGCCTCTGCCGCCCGAGTGCTGGAATTAAAGGCCTGCGCCACCACCACCTGGCTCAAACTTTACATATTCTTTTGCCATGCTTTTAGTCAGTATTTTAGAAAAATTACAACCTGCGCAACCAATACTGATCTTTGTCCTAAACATTAAAAAGTTTGAATCATTCCCTTGGGTTACCTTTATCACCCTGGTGTGTATGTATGAGTGTAGACATATGCATGAGTGTGCAGGAGTCCTCAGGAGCCCCAGGCATTGGAGCTGGAGTTACAGGCAATTATGAGCCACCTGCTGTGGGTTCTGGGAACAGAACTCAAGTTCTCTGAAAGAGCAGGAGTACTCTTTTTTGCTGTTTTTTGTTTTTCGAGACAGGGTTTCTCTGTGTAGTTTTGCGCCTTTCCTAGAACTCGCTTTGTAGCCCAGGCTGGCCTCAAACTCACAGAGATCCGCCTGGCTCTGCCTCCCGAGTGCTGGGATTAAAGGCGTGTGCCACCACTGCGTGAGCAGGAGTACTCTTAATCACTGAGTCATCTTACCAAATTCATGAACTATTTCTTTGCCAAACGAGACACAATTTCATGGAAATAATAATATAATAATAATAGTAATTTGTGTATAAGTAGTATAAGCTAGGAATATGATGGATATTCTAAGCTAGTGACCAACAATCCCAAAGGTCCTCTTTTGTCCCCCTGCAGGAGTAGGGTTACATGGCTATATATCTGCCACACCCACCTTTTTAATATAGATGCTGGGATTTGAACTCAGGTCCCCATGCTTATATTCTTATCCATAAAGCCGTCTCCTCAGCGCCATTTTTAAATATTTATTTTGAGTGCGCTATATGTGTATGCACATGTTGGGGGTGTGCACATGCATGTGGGGGACCAAAGGACAATTTTCTTTTCTGTGTCTCCCTCAATTGCTTTCCACTTTTTTTTTTTTAAAGAGATGTTCTCACTATGTAGTCCTAGCTGGTCTGGAGTTCAATGTGAAGACCAGGATGGCCTTGAACTCTCAGAGCTCCACCTGCCTTTGCCTCACAGCTACTGGGATTAAAGGTGTGAATCACCACACTTAAGACAGGGTCTCTCACAGAACTGGGGGCCTCACTGCTCTGGCTTAGCTAGCTGGCTAGAAAACCCTAGGGACCCTCCTGTCCCCACCGTCAGTGCTGGGATCACAGGCATGCCGGTATGGCTGGTTTTCACACGGGTGCTTGGGATCCACACTCAGATCTTCCTACTCATGCCAACAACTGCATCATAATTTCAAACCATTCTTCCCTTAAATTTTTATCTATCTCTTTGTTTGAGTCAGGGTTTGTCTATTATGTAGCTCTGGCTGTCCTGGAATTCGCTATGTAGACCAGGGTGGCCTAAACTCACAGACATGCCCCTGCCTCTGCCTCCCCCGAGTGCTAGGATTAAAGGTGAGTGCCACTATGCCTGGCTCTTTTGGGGAGTGTGTGTGGAAACAGTCTGCTATGCAGTACAGCCCAGGCCCAATTTTTCTTTTTCCCCACCCATAATACTATAATAAGGAAAGACTACAGTTTAAAGACAAATATTATAGAAATCATCTCCTCAAACTCAACAATAATTCTTTTTTTTTTTTTTTTTTTTGAGTTTTTTTCAAGACAGGGTTTCTCTGTGTAGCTTTGGAGCCTGTTCTGGATCTCGCTCTGTAGACCAGGCTGGCCTCGAACTCACAGAGATCTGCCTGCCTCTGCCTCCCAAGTGCTGGGATTAAAGGTGTGTGCCACCACTGCCCAGCTTCAACAATAATTCTTTTTTTTTTTTTTTTTTTTAAGATTTATTTATTATGTATACAGAAGAGGGCTGCCAGATCTCATTACAGATGGCTGTGAGCCACCATGTGGGTGCTGGGAATTGAACTCAGGACCTCTGGACCTCTTGAAGAGCAGTCGGTGCTCTTAACCTCTGAGCCATCTCTCCAGCCCCAACAATAATTCTTAATCTTTGTATGACTGAATAAAAACAAGGCTTCAATGGGTGAAATAAAAATTTGCACCTCAGTTCCAAAGCATAAATTAGAATTCCTCACAGTTAGCAACAATAGCTACTGAATGAAGGCAGTGGAGTCTAAGGGGATGTTTCCTTTCCTTTCCTCTCCGAGTCACTCACCTGTGGCTGCAGCACCATCTTGAGTGGTACTGAGAGTCTTTGTCCTGGGCTTTGTCCTGGTCCCATGATCTGAGCCTGCTGTACAGAGGAAAGTGTCAATGGCTGGGCTGCAGGGGGCGGCTGTGGTTGTGGTTGTGATGACGGAGGCTGTGGTACAATCTGGATTTTCTGCTGTGGCTGTTGCACCTGCAGCTGAATGGTTACTACTTTGGCAGGCTGCCCCTGGGCATTCTTGGCTTGAGTCAAGGCTGCCAGCTGGTTGCCCTGTAACACTATCTTGCCTGGTAGACTCCCTAACACAACATGCCGATGTCCTTGCGGACCTCCGGATTGTGGCTGTTGGAGGACCAAGGTGATGCGTTTCGATTCACCCTACAATGGAAAAAGGAAATCACAGAAGAGGGACATTAAAGAACATTATATACAGAAATATTTACACCAGCATTCTTCATTTGAGACTCATAAAACTGAGTGTCAGAGGAGAATCCATTTTTGTTTACTGTCCAATATGTCTCTAGAGCATCTTTTCTGTAACACCTCTACCCAGTGGGTATCAAGTCTATCTCACACACACACACACACACACACATACACACACACACACACACACACACACACCTTTTAATAGCTATCTTCTAAGGCAGGCATTTAATGTTTAGAAATTAGGACAAAAATTCTTAAGAGTAAAATGAGCCATGCCTCCACACCTGTTCCATTAGCTTTAATGCCTACAAATGCTCCCAACATTGCTGGTCCTTTATTCAGAGCTCTGCCTCTGTATGATAAAGAGGAGGAAGAGGACAGAAGCAGGAGTGACAACAGGAGAGGCAGGTATAGCGGCACATGTGTGTAACCCCAGCTTCAGGAGGCGGAGATGGAGGACAGCCTGGATGGACTACATAGTGAGAACCTCTCAAAAACAAACAAAAACCCCCAAAACTGGTATGATGGCACACACCTCTAATCCCAGCAGTAAGAAGGTGGAGGAAAGTCGATCTCAAGTTTGAGGCCAGCCTTCCTTGGCTATATAGAATCCCAGGCCAGCCTGGGCTACACAGCAAGAATCTGTCTCAACAAATAAATAGATCGATAAAAGGAGCACTTAACAAGTCTTGCAAATATGTTCCCAGAACATCCTCTATATTCAATGACAACTTATAGCATACATTTACTGTGAATTTTTGTTTAATGTCCATATTTCCCTGCAGACTGAGTTCTGGAAGGACAGAGACTGTTCACTGTATTCAGCACTGGGTAGGTACATTGCAGCATGTAGTAAGAGCTGTCAAAGCTTATGCTGAAAAGCAAAGACAGCTAGGCAGTAGTGGCACATGCCTTTAATCCCAGGACTTGGAAGGCAGAGGCAGGTAGATCACTGAGTTCAAGACCAGCCTGGTCTACAGAGTAAGTTCCAAGACAGACAGGGCTATACAGAGAAACCTTGTCTTGAAAGAACCAAAAAAAAAAAAAAAAAAAAAAAAGACAGTTATGCATGGTGGTTAGTGCTTATAATCCCAACATTTGGAGACCAAAGCAGGAAGAATACCATGAGCTTGAGACTAGCCCTAGTTAGAGTGACTTTGTTCCAAAAAAGTGCACAGGCTACAAGATGGAGCTAAACAGACTTTCCTATAAACAGTTCTTATATACCTGTGTTCTCTCTCCCTCCACCCTCATTGTTCCTAAGTGCTCTATGAAACCACAATTCATCTCCCCTTTCACTCAAGTCACCTGGGTAGGTGTAGAAGTCAGTGTAACTGCAGGCTTCAGTGGGGGCCCTGTAGCCCCAGGGTTTCCAGCAGGAGCTGAACCCTTAACTGGCTGGAGGACTAGCTGCTTCACTGGTCGGCTCGGCTGGACAATGCGCTGAACAGCAGCCTGGTTCCCAGGGACCTTGGTTGCCAACACTGTATTACCAGAGACAATGGAAACACCTGGTCGAAGGGGTGTACCAGTTAGCACTTTGGTAAAAGTGACTTTCCCACCATTGGCTGTGCCAGCCACTAGGGGCTGAGCTGTACTGGTGATACCTTGTGCCTGAATTTGTGCCACATGGGCACCTGTGACTGAGGAGTTTGGTGGGGCTTTAAGGATAACAATCTTCGGGGCTGACTGAGATGGTTGTCCTCCAGTATTACTGGGAGAGACAGCTGTGGCAGAGACACCCATGAAAGGATTCCCTTGGCTCAGGATCTCTTGGCTCTTGGAGACCTGCAAGAGTCCCGATGTTGGCGTTGATGTCTGTAAGACAGGTTGGGCTGGCTGCTCCTGGCTGGCGGGCTGAGTGGTATAATCATGCAAGGTTAAGGATTCTGGAGCTGGAGCTGTGGATTCTTTGGGAAGTTCAGGGGGAGCTGTTTCCTCTGGTGGGGGAACCAGGTCACTTGCTGATGAATTTCCCACATCACCACCTCCACCATCTTGGTTCATCTGATCCAAGGAGTCCAGAGAGCTTGGCAGTCCAAGAGCTTCTTCAATAGGGTCTTGAGTGACCTGATTAAAGCTGTCATCAGTCAGAGAGTCCAGGCCAAATAAATTTGGGTCATCAAACAGATCCATGATGGGGTCTGCCATCTTGGTAAAGTAATGAAGGGTATTTGTTGAAGGTCTGGGGAGGGAAGGGGAGGGGGGGAAATAGTTCTCCCCTCCCCTTCCCTATTAAGAAAATAATGTACACAGTGGACGAAAACTATTCTTCAAGTGAAGAGACAAGAAACAAGTGCATGTCAGATTGTCCTGACCTTCATGGAGCAAGATAGTCAAGTCTTCAGAGGAAAAGATGGAACTCCTGTGATGGAATATAAATATAAACAAAAATTAGCAAAGTTGGTGATTTCAATGAAAAGTTCTAAGGTACCATCTTAATAGCCATTTCCATTAAAATAATAAGAGGACAATATGAGGAACTTTTAGATGGACACACGGTAAAAAGAATACCCACATTTCTGTCTCAAAACTAAAAAAGAAGAAGAAACAAACCCCTTTAGGCTCTTATATCTCCACACCTTGAAGTTTCTACCAAGAATATTCAGCTTGTTGGGTGTGGTGATACATACTTTGATCCCCGAACTTGGGAGTCTGAGGCAGAAGGGTCTCTATGAGTTCCAGGCCAGCTAGCCAGAGTTACACAGTAAGACCCTGTCTCCAAAAGCCAAAGAAACAAAAACAAACAAATAATACCCCAAAAAACATTAAGCTTGTTTCTGTCCATTTCTTTATACAGTTAGCTTTTTAAGATAATGATAAGGAAATTTATATTCACTCACTGTTAAATTGGCACAACTCTAAAATGTAGCAAGAACATCTATAAAGGTAGATTAAAGTTTCTGGATACATTGTTATAAATCTTTCATTCCAGATACTTCTACCTATGACTGGCAAAAGCAAGCCACCTGTAACCAAGCTCATAATACAATGTGAACTGAGTCCAGTGTAGTTTCTCCACCAGTATTCCAATGAGCAATTATACACAGCATTTTGTGATGTCTTCTTCAATGCCTTTCTTATATTTAAGATCAAAAACATTTGCTGGATGTGGTGGTGCATGCCTTTAATCCCAGCACTCAGGAGGCAGAGGCAGGTGGATCTCTGTGAGTTCAAGGCAAGCCTGGTCTACAAAGCGAATTCTAGGACAGCCAGGACTGTTACACAGAGAAACCTTGTCTCAAAAAAACAAAACAAAACAACAAAAAATTTTCTTTGCAAGAGACTTAGCATTTCAATTCTAACTTATATGCCCAACTTTTCCCTCCTACCATTACCTATACATATCCTACATTCCCACATGGCACAGCTCACTTGATGAGTCCTTGTGCCTATAATACTGTAGCATATACATGGAACATAGCTTCATCCAGGCCTTTACCCTACTCCACACATCCCTTCCAGCAAAGATACTACCCGACCTAAGGCTCTTTAACCAGCAATTTGTGATGAATTGATGGTCTATTTGCTTTAACTACCCACAGCATTATATCTTATTGAGGCATGCATGATTTTAGTTTCTTATCCATATCCTGTGAAGGCCCAAACCATTCCTTTGTGCAAGTTATAGAAACTACCAGAATCTCAGGATGCTTGTCTAATATGTCCGAGAAAATTGTTGTAAGTGCATAAAAGTGAACAATTATGGATCTTATTCAGGGTTTAATCTCCAGAACAATGTACTATGACCCAGCTCCTGAGAAATCCTTGATGGTGGGAACTGCCTTACTTCCCTGTGGATCCTCAAGAAATCTGCAGGACAGCACACACAGAAGCCATCCAATGAATAGTTAAAGATAATACTTGCTCACATTACTGGAATGAGCTATTCAGTCTTCACAGAAATCACAATGTATTCCTTGATGCTAACATAAGACAGTTCGAAAGCCTCCTTATCCTGAAAATTTTCTCATAAATGATATGCTGATAACTCCCACATCTATGGCTTTAAGTTCATGAAAATGCTAGGGTGAGACAAAGGAAATTAAAGAAGCACATAATGCAAGTACATGAAAGAGGAGAAAAGGAGGACGGCTCAGCAACTCAGAGCACTGACTGCTTTGCCAGAGGACCAAGGTTCTCAGCAGCCACGGAGGCTCACAATCACCCTAACTCCAGCCCGAGGGTATCCAATGTCCTCTTCTGGTCTTTGTGGGCATGAGGCCTACACATGGTACACAGACATACATGCACACAAAACACCCATACACAGAAAATAAATGAAATACACACACACACACACACACACACACACACACACACACACACACATACACACGAAAAAGATGTTTGTTCTTGGGCTAGTGAGATGGCTCAATGGATGATGGTGCTTGCTACACAGGCCTAGTGACCTGAGTGCATTCAATCCCCAAACCCATGAAAGGTAGAGGAAAAGAACTGATCCCACAAAGTTATCCTCTGACCTCCACACATCCACCACAGCATGCACATCCACATCCATAATTATAATAAACCTTATAAAACATTTTAAAAGAGTATATAATGTCATGGCAATCCAGGAAAGCCTTACTTGATAGGTATCTGAAGACATCAAATAAGAAATCTGTCAGAAATATAACGTAGATCTGACAAAAAAAGACTTTCTCATAGGATGTTCAAGCTCTGTGTGTGCACGTGTGAGCATGGTCCTGTGTAATGGAGGTGGGGGCTGAGGTACTCTTGTTTTTGTTTTTCAGATAAGGTCTCAGTATGTAACAGGGGTTATCCCAGAATTACCTCAGACTCACAACCCTCCCAAGTGTTGGGGTAACAGGTATGTGCTACCAGTGGGCTCAGCTTCTAGTCATCCTTAGAAAACAATATAATGTAGGTCAGGATCTCTTTCTGGCTTCAATAACTGTATACTTTTCAAGTCTCAAGATGTGTATCAATTCCTATTTGGGGCCAAACTATTCCAAGCAGCTTATTCCAACTTCTAATATTTGCCCACAAATTACTCAAAATGGCAGTCAGCACAGTTAAGCATATTTTTTGATTTAATGAAAAATCTATCTATTCAATAAGTTTATGTATTTCCTTAAGTCTCATCAACTTTTTTTTAAACTAATTATGCCCCATTTTGCCATCTATGATCTTTCATCTTCTATTTACAGTCAGAGAAGTTATACTAAACATCTGTAGCTAAATATCATACAGAAGTAAAAGCAAGGACAGTGTGGTAGTTCATGCCTGTAGTCCCAGCATAAACATCACTACAATGAAAATTTATACTAACTACAAGTTTAAACTGACAATAACTTATAGATGTATTTATACTTTATAATACCTTGTTATTTATTCATTCTAGTCCCACTGCACTGAATAAGGGGTAAAACTCAAGCAAAGATCTTTAAAAAAATATTTATAAGATAGTTTTCCATGTTGTCTAAACTAGCTCTGGGTTTGGCAATCCTCTCTGCATCAGTCTCTGAAAAACTAAGATTATAAGCATGTGTCATTTTGTCCAGAAATTTCTTTTTTCACCTTGTAGTAATGAACCGAGGGCTTTGAGGATGCCAAACAAGAACATCACCACAGAGTTAATTTTACCTTTTCTATTTTTTAAATTTAAATTTATATTTTGGGCCCAGCATGGTGGCATACTTTTAATCCCAGCACTTGAGAAGCAGAGGCAGGGGGATATTTGTAATTTCAAGGCCAGCTTGGTCTGCATAGCAAATTCCATGACAGCCAAGGCTACATAGAGAGACCTGTCTCAAAAATATATATTTCTAGTCGAGTGGCGGTGGTGTGTGCCTTTAATCCCAGCACTCAGGAGGCAGAGCCAGGTAGATCTCTGTGAGTTCAAGGCCAGCCTGGTCTACAGAGCAAGATCCAGGATAGGCACCAAAACTACATGGAGAAACCCTGTCTCAGGAAAAAAAAAATATATATATATATATATACATATATATATATATGTATATATATATATATATCTCTTTAAATTCTTTGTATGTATATTTTGTTTACATGCATGCCTGTGCTGCCTGCAGAGGTCAGAAAGGGGCATCAGGTCTTCTGGAACTGGAGTTACCAACAGTTGTGAGCTCCCACGTGGGACCTGGGAAATAAACCCAGGTCCCCTGGAAGAGCTCTTACCCATGCAGCCATCTCTGCAGCCCCTCAATTTACCTTTTATTTAGACAGTGTCTCACTAAGTTGCATAGTCTGGCCTTGAAATTAGTCTGTAGACTGAGCAGGCTCTGCACTTGTGGTCTTCCTACACCAGCCTTCAAAGGACCTGTGTTTACAGGTCTGCACTACCAGACTGAAGCAAAGATGTTATATTTTAATGAGAAACAGTAACTAATCTTTTTCCCCCTGAAAAAGTTCACTACATGTGACTCAATTATTAATCTTTAAAAATCAGTGCATTCTCTCTTGGTCCTTGCTTCCCAAATTTCTTTTTGGCCAAATACAGATGTATTGGTGTGGGCTGAAGCATGAGAGTTAAGACAAAAAGACCCAGTCAAGCACCCTCGAAAACCAGGTGTGGGCTTCCTTGAGATAGTTACTTTTTGTTTCTTTGTAGACAGGGTGGGCTGACGGCAAACTCAGACATCTGTCTACCTCTGCCTATCAGTGCTGGGTTTAAAGGTGTGAAACACCAGGTGTACCACCATACCTAGTCTTACTTTTCTTTCTTTCTTTTTTTTTTTTTAAAAAACCAGGGTCTTTGTAGCCCAGAGTGGCCACAAATTTGCAACAATTCACCTGCCTCAGCTTCCTGAGTGCTCAGATTGTAAGCATGAGCTCTTACCTGGCTCTTTGACCACATTTCTGCTTTCTACTTGTCAGTCTGGGTTCCATAACTCAAAAGCCTTCCCAGGTGTGGTGGCTCACACTGCAACCCCAGAATTTGAGAGGCTGAGGCAGAAGGACTGCTATGAGTTTGAGGACAGCCTGAACTACAGAGGGAGTATCAGGGCAGCCAAGACTACATAGCAAGACTGTCTCAAAATAACCCTGCCTCCATCCAACCCTTGCAACTAACTTGATCCCACAATATAGAGTATTATTACTTCTCAATCCTTAACCTGTACTCAACTGCCCTTCTGAGAGGTTTTAACCTAAGCTCCAGATTCTCTGACTCCCAATTTAAACCTCCTGGATTTTTACAGGTTCAAACCTCCCCAACCTCTACCTTTCTTCATTGCTCCATTCCTTTACTGCCGTGGACCATCCTGCCTGCATCAATATACAGCTTAGTTTACCAGCTTAGATGTTTCATCAAGTCTCTGTCTACAGCTCAAACCCTGGTCAAACAAATGAATGGATGGTCTGCTGGGTTTAAGGTAAAGCAACAATCTAGATAATAAAGTGATATCAGACTTTTGTCTTACTAAGAGTGAAAATGCAGTCTTGACCTACCACTGCCCCAAAGATAAGCACATGCATATACCCTAAAGGAAAGTCAGGATTTAGTGGCTGTACTTAATCACTTTCCATAATCAAAATAAATATACAGACTCATGACACAAATCCTGAGGGTTGAAAGTGGAGAAGAAAAAAACAAAACAGAAGTGTAGTTGAAATTCAAGGTCACCTATCTACAAGCTCTAAATAAAAAAGATATTGCCATAAAAGTATCATCTGTTGTCTTCTCAGAAGTCAATCCAAATTGGTGTTCTACAGCCTCACCACTTCTGACACAGTTCCTCTACTTGGGGGGGGGGGGGTGTCTCAGTGCTCCAACTCTCCGATCCTCGTGTTTTGCCTCAACCTTGCTCATTTCTATTACTTGTGTGTCTTATTAAATAGATTTAATCTATTGCATTCATCTACCCTAAAGTCTTCATGCCTTTCAACAAAACAGTGACTACAAATGGATGGAAGGTATGTATGCTGAGAAAAGGCTTATGGCTTAGGACAGGGTGGGGAGTGTAGTTTTTAAATGTGCACCAGCATTACGGTTCTGTATTTGTAGTTTTACACTTCCTATTATTGTCAGTACAAGTGCCAGTAAAAAACAATGGGCCAGGGAGCTGATGTCAGTAGAAAGAAAACAGCATGAAAAAAGTTACTAGTATCTCTGGGCTGGGGTAAGAGTTCTCACATTATTCCCAAAGGGCATTTATCATAGTTTATCATTTACATTGAAAGAGAAATACTACAAAGACATCATTTCATCATCTAAAAGATGAAGTTATATAAACTGAACTACAGACATGGATTCTCCATTTATAGATTTCTCTATACTATACATCCTTAAAGGACAATGAACAAAAGCCATATTGAGCAATACTGATCCTTTTCTGTAGTATAGTTTTAGAGAGTACTGCTCATGCCCACCTAACCTCTATGCTCAAAGATTCAGAAAATAAACTTTTTTTGTTTTGTTTTGTTTTGTTTGAGACAGGGTTTCTCTCTATTGTTTTGGTGCCTGTCCTGGATCTCACTCTGTAGACCAGGTTGGCCTCGAACTCACAGAGATCCACCTGGCTCTGCCTCCCGAGTGCTGGGATTAAAAGCATGCGCCACCACCGCCCAGCGAAAATAAACTTTTTTACTTCAAAGTATAAGCCTTGTTGGAAATTGTATCATTTTCCGGAGGATGAGCTAGAGACAGGCATGAACTCCAGATATTAAGACACAGGATGAATAAGTGAAGTTTAATTTAAACAAGAAATACCTTGAAAATAAAATAATTATGAAAGTTAAAAAAGAAACAAAACAAAAAGCCCAATATAATTTATAGTAAGGGAGCACTAAGAAACTATGTTATAGAAACATGTGTGAGACCAGAGAGTCTCAAACCTTAAAGATAAACGAGAAATAGACATCCAAAGTGAAAGAAATCACAAGCTGGGGGTCAGAGAATGATAAGGATGGAAGGACACAGAACACAAGAAATGAAGCTAATAACTTGGAGCCACTCAGGCTTCCTCAAATAAATCGAGAGCCTAGGCCATATTCTCTGTCTTCATCATTCTGTCAAATGAGTGGCAACTCTGTTTCTGTTTTCTAATCACTGTAGGAAAAAAAATACCCAAAATTTTAAGGGTGTAGACATTTGGGGGCAAATATGGCTGGTAACAGAGAGCACTTCGTTAAAAACAGGGAAAGCTAAATAGCCAACCATGAAACCTAAAGGCATGTATTTTTCAGAGGCCAAGAGGGAAACTATAGAAATTAATGTTACTCATACGGGGAAAGGGAAGGAAGTAGAATTGATGGAGAGGAAAACGCTACTGGAAGTGGGGGTAGGAAGGGGGGTCGGGTACATTACCTGCTCTTACTGCCGGGGTTGGTGCCAGTAAGGCCCATACGGCAGAGGCAGGCACAGGCACGGGCGGGAGACTTCAGGCAACTAGATCCCCCAAATGGAGTTGAAGTACATGCACTTGAGCAAAGGAGCTATCCGGGGCACCCTCCGAGGTGGGGATGGTCAAGATAGGAAGATGCGGGGGGGTGGGGGTGGGGGTGTGATGCCTAGGGAAGAAGCAACGTTAGGACGCAAGCTGCAGGCTGAGAGGCCTAGCAAGCCCCGAGGGAGAAAAGGCCCTGCACCTCACCCCGATGGGAGGCAAAGGTGGCTTTACCTGCGGTGGCCGTGGGGCCGGTTCGCTTCTCGCTGTCTCTCCAGCACCAGTTCCCCTCCTTCTGCGCAACCTAACTTGATGCGCTTGCCCGCCCCACACTCTCATTGGCTGAATCCCACTGCCACTCAAACAAAGGCGCAGAGACGCAAAACAGCGCAAGGGCGGGACTAGAGACAGCTCCCTTCCCCCGCAGGTTAGGTTGAGAGTACACAGCGAGGCCTATCCGGTTTCTAGGGCCAAGACCAAGCCTGCAGCTTGCTTGAAAACGAAGGTGCGGGAGAGCAATCCTGAGGGTTGATTCTTAGCACCCACACCGCTCACACAGCCGAGTGGAGCTCTGGGAAGGTGTTCTGCACTAGGCCAGCTCCGCCTCCCTCTGGAACCCCTGCCTTCCGGCAGCTCTGTCACTCCCTCCCACTCCCCACCACAAGGTGCCCAGGAGATACCAGGAGGCAGAACAGTTGCTGGGCACACAGTCTTTCGCTCTTCCAAGATAAAATATTCCATGCTACAACCCAGGAAGCTAACTGGCTTGCATGCTTGACACTTAGGCTTCCACAAAGTTAACTTAGGCGCCTCTAACAATTCTGTGACCCGGTGCCCTCCAAAATACACACCCAACCCTACCCCCAGGCTCGGCCCCCATCCTCTTTCTCTCCAAACAGTCCATTTGACTTAGCTGTCACGTCACTGTCTATTCCCAGTGTCCCTGAGCAGTCTAGCGCCATAGTGAGGGTATGCAAGCTTGAGTCCCCCCAAAGTAAAACTGCAAACAGCTGTTTTACTCAGGACCACTGTTTACTCTGAAAAATATCCTTAACACGGAAATCTTATTTTTTTGTACTCTGGGCTCAGAACAGGAAAAAAAATATCAACTTGAACTTAGACTTCCTACTTTTAAAGACTTCAGTGTTACCTACCACTAGACAGGCCAGGAACACCCAGTTAGATTGTAGTATTATTAAGGCTTCCTATTCACGCTGGCTCTGAAACCTCCTCCGTACTTAGCATCCAATTAACTGCCAAGTCCTACTGACACTACTGCAATGTATTAGAACAGACTTCAGAGCCCGCATTGCGCTAAGTCAACCACTTTGTATAGATGAGAAAATGGCGCGGCTGAAGAATTCAACTAAGAAACTAAGTAGCAAAGTCAGGACTTGTAACTCTGTTGCCGTCTCGCTTACTTATGCAGTTGTTAGTAAAAGTCTCATAAGTGATCTTTTTGTCCCTCCTAATTCATCCTGCTACACATTAATATTCTAATATATAATGTAACCAAATGAACTTCATGCCTAAGAACTTTCAAAGACATCCTGTTACTCTTGTAACTGTGTAGGGCATGTCTGCAACCTCAGCACTCAGGAGGCTAAGGCAGGCGAAAACAAAATTTATTAGCATGCCTTGCCCTATTTGTACTAGTTTCCACCATTATTTGGCATAAACATTTACATGCTAAAAGTCAAGTTACTATTGCTATATTTTTTCTCAGATTTGGTCTAGTCAATACTGCTGCATTCAAATTGTATACTACCCTTGATTCAAAATCTTATGTTCTAAGATCTACATTTCTTCATTCATTACTTCAATTCTTGTTGTCTGAGACAAGGTCTCACAATACATAGTCCAGATTGCCTTGGAACTCACTATGTAGCCCAAGCTTGCCACAAATTCATGGTGATTCTCCTGCCTCAGTTTCCTCAGTGCTGGACAGCCATATTTCAGGATTATCATGCCCAGTTATCTGAACATTTACGGAGCAGACAGTATACTACTAAGTAATTTGATAATATTAGGAGGTTCCCCCCCCAAAAAAAAAATAAAATAACCCTACCCACCAGGCACGATAGTCTATGCCTGTGATTCTAGCACTTGAAAGGTGGAGACAGGAAGATCACGAATTCAAGGCCAGCTTGAGTTAAATGGGACCCTGTTTAAACAAAAACAAAAACAAACAACAAAAAACAAGACAGAGGGCAGGAGAGAGAGAAAGATATAATCCCTACTCCTATTAGATGTGTGTATATGTGGGGAAAAGGTAAACAGTGGGCACCATGAGAAAACTAACAAGTGGGCAAGTATAAACAGTTATAATGCAAGATGGTAACACAAGGTGGGAGTAGTACAACCAGCAGGGGTCATTACAGGGACATAAGGAGAAGGTAATTAATTTAGGAGGAAAAAACACCAGGAAGTAGTTTCTTAAATGCTAGGAGATAGGTTAAGAAAGGAATATTCAGCCGGGCGGTGGTGGCGCACGCCTTTAATCCCAGCACTCGGGAGGCAGAGCCAGGCGGATCTCTGTGAGTTCGAGGCCAGCCTGGACTACCAAGTGAGTTCCAGGAAAGGCGCAAAGCTACACAGAGAAACCCTGTCTCGAAAAACCAAAAAAAAAAAAAAAAAAAAAAAGAAAGGAATATTCAAGCTGCAGAGACAGCAAGAGGGAAGGCAAAAACAGAAGCATGAAAAAGAAAAGCAGTATGTGACACATAATTCTGTGGTGCAATCCTACCAACATATAAGTCACAGGAAACTGGACAGGTAAATCTGAAGGGTAGGCAAGGGTCAGACATTCGAGAGCCATTTTCTTACAGGTAGATAGCAATCTACAGAAACACATGGAATGACATGATCAGAACTAACTTTAGAACTGGCTTCGAGGGATGGAAGAACAGAAGACGGGGTCAGTCAGGAGGGTGCCTGGGTCCGGAAAAGAGGTAGATACTGGAGATTGACTAATGTGTTTTTTCTGTTCAGCAATCAAAGGCATATATACTATGAGATAATTATGCAGGAGACCTTGAATGGTAAACTCTAGCCACAGAGCCCCACTACTCAGCATTATGACTCTGGTCTCTGGGGGCATGCCTCTCTTGCTTTCAGACCATCTTTTAAACCTTAATTTTGTGAGCCATCTGGTAACCTTCCAATAAATTCCCTTTCTGAATCCTACCTAACAAGATAATTAAAGTCTGAACTATAGCAATATGATTCAAAATATGATGGGAGGAAGGAACAGGACCCACAAATATACGAGATAAAAATCAGTAGAATATGGAATTTAGCTATACTGAATGAGTTGTTTACAGCATGTTAATTTGTGACATTCAATCGACTGGCTGTACAAAAGTGTACTTTGGTGACAGATTGAGAGAATTTTCATAACTAGGTGGTTGGTTTAAAAGTGGAGACTATGAAATGTGAGCAATAGGCCAAGTATAAGAAAATCTACTCTAATATCCTTGAGAGACTAGAAGATGTTGGTGTCTGTGAGGAATTGGAGAAACCAGGATTTCACTACGTAGTCCTGGCTAGCCTGGAACTCACAGAGATTCACCTGCCTCTGCCTCAGGAGTTAAAACTGTGGATCAGGGATTAAAAAAGTCCACCACACCTGGCCTCCCTAGGTCCATTTTTTTTTTAAAGATTTATTTATTTATTATGTACACAGAAGAGGGTGCCAGATCTCATTACAGATGGTTGTGAGCCACCATGTGGGTGCTAGGAATTGAACTCAGGACCTCTGGAAGAGCAGTTGGTGCTCTTAACCTCTGAGCCATCTCTCCAGCCCCCTAGGTCCATTTTAAACAAAGTAGCTACTATAAGAAATATATATCCAAGATGAAGATAGAAATTTTGATTTCTCCAAAGTTAGAAATGTAGAGTTGTATGTAAAATCTCTACCTTTAACTGTAGACAACTAATTTAATAGTAAGCAGACTAAACAAAACAGTTAGCTGGAGGCCAAAAGCAGCTTGGAATAGAAGGCAAGAGCTAATAAAAAGAGGACGTTAGGCTGGGCAGTGGTGGTGCATGCCTTTAATTCCAGCAGAGGCAGGTGGATCTCTGAGTTCCAGGTCAGCCTGGTCTTCAAAGTGAGTTCCAGGCCAGCCTGGGCTACACAGTGAAACCCTGTCTCGAAAAACACAAACAAACAAACAAGAAAAGGGGGAGGGACATTAGAATTCAAGGAACAGAATGAGCTATGTCAACTTAAAAAACAGAGCTAGAGATAAGGAAGCCAGCATAATGTCACAGAAGCAAGGACAGCAGAGATATGTAGGATGAAGGACAGTCAATTAAATCAAAGGAAAAATATCTACTGGAGGGGATGGAGAGAGGGCACAGTAGTCAAAAACACTCAGTTCCCAGCACCCACGTGGCAGCTCACAACTATCCAATTCTAGTTCCAGGGGATTCGATGCCTTCTTTTGGCCCCTGAAGGTACCAGGCACACATGTGACTGCAGAAAACCACCCTGTCCTTACACATCTTCCCCATCTTCAAGGCTCCATAGTTGGGTTTTCACAGTCTCTGTAGCCACTTCTCTGCTATTTTCTCTGCTCTGCTGATCCTGGGATACTGAGTTTCCCTTAGGCTCCCCAGCTCTTTTCTTTTCATGCTATACTTTCTTCTCAAGGATGTCTAACTCAAATATACAGCCTCAATTACTACTCATTCTTTTCTCCAATGAATGATCTACATGCCCTCATGTCTTTCATTTCTACCTCTGAGCAAGGTATCACCTCTGAACCTGCTGCTCTAGCTACCGGCTTGCTCAACATTCCTTCTTGGTGGCCTCTCCAGTCTTCCACCACCACACATGACCACCTTCCAGTAACCTCCTGTCCAATCACTGCCAGAAACAGACATCCTCTTCTTTACCTCCCACATTCAACATTTAAAAATCACATCTTCTAGTCAGGCGGAGGTGGCACACGCCTTTAATCCCAGCACTCGGAAGGCAGAGCCAGGTGGATCTCTGTGAGTTTGAGGCCAGCCTGGTCTACAGAGCGAGATCCAGGACAGGTACCAAAACTGCACAGAGAAACCCTGTCTCAAAAAACCAAAAAAAAAAAAAAAAAAAAAAAATCCCATCTTCTAAATGTCCTCAAATGTATCATCTACTTTTGCTCTATTGGCTCAGACTACAACTGGGCTACTGTGATTGTCTTACAACTGATTCTTTTCTTATCTATTTAATCCTTTTCTTTTCGTTTGCTCCCCTCCAACTTCATATGGTATTAAGGAATTGAACCTAGGGACTGCTCTACTACTGAACTCTACCCAACCCTAATTTTCTTAACAAGCCTGAAATACTTATCTTGAGGAAAATGAGGCATAGAGAGATCATTAACTTGTCCAATATCCTACAGCTAGTAAAAAGCAGTGTCAGATTCAAATTCAGGCAATATAACTTCAACTACCCTACTATACTATATCTTAAGGTATATAACCCTACTATAGATTCTCTCAGCCAGGCATGATAGTTCATGGATATAATCCTAGCACTCTGGTGGATGGGATGATCATTTATGAGTCTAAGGCTAGCCTGGGCCACAAGTGGAGTTCCAGACAAATCAGGGTTATGGAGGAAGACCCTATCTCAAAAAATCAAAAACAAACTAATAATCAATAAAGTCTCTTTAACAGCCAATACTTCCTCCTTTTAAATGGAGACTGGATAAGCAATTACATAGTTTTTTATGTCTTTCCCTCCCCTGTTAGAATGTAAGTTCCTCAAGGGCAAAGACTATTTATAGCCTGTCTTGGTGGTAATGGGCATTCAATGTACTTTTGTTGAATGTATTAAACCTACAGCCAAAGGCGTGTATGAGTGAAGCTTCAAAGAGTAATGGGGAGGTTTCTAAGCAGAGGGCAATGTCTTTCCTTACTGAACACTAACAACAAATGAGCAGGGACATGCTTCCCTCCAGGAACATTCAGAAGAGGCATCATAAAATCAAAATCATCTTCACTTTTCAGAATTAATTGCAGACACAATTTTACATAGAGCAAAAGAAGCCATATAGGACTAGAGAGAGATAGCTCAGGAGTTAAGAGCATGGCTGCTTTCCAGAGAAACCATGTTCAATTCTCAACATACACATGGCAGCTCACAACCATCTGTAACTCTAGTTCCAGGGGATCCAACACCCTTTTCTGACCTTCATAAGCACTAAACAGGCAAATGGTGCAGACATACATGCAGGCAAAACCCATACACATACAATTAAAAACAAAGGGGGGGGGCATATATACATACAAAAGATTTTTCTACACGGTATAATCACTATTGGCAGAAATGAAATTTCAGTGACCCCTTTTAGGTTTAGAATAATGACTCCTCAGTGGTGATAATTTAAGGTGGTGGCAAAAAGCAAATGGATGGCAGTCTATACACACATAGGACTCAGAACACAGGGTGTGGATTCCTTTTTAAGTCAACCTCATTGCAGAGGTTTTTGTTTTTGTTTTTTTAACTACAGTTAAAACTCTATAGTGTTTTGGCCTAAGCCTGAAGACAGAAAATAAAAGTGCAATCTTTAAGTTTTTAAAGACCCTTGCCCTTAAAGTTACTCAGGCTGAATCTGAAGATCATCACTGGTTCATGGTTATAGAAGGGAAAAATAATATGCCGAGGGCAGGTTTGATGCTCAGTAGGAAAGGGAGATTACCACTCCAGGATAAAAATTTGAGTTCAAGTCCTGGAACACATGTACAGAAGGAAGGAGAGAACTGACTCCACAAGGGTGTCTGCTGCCTGCTATACACATCAGACACGTGCATAGGCACACATACCCATGATATAAACACTCACACAATAATAATGATGATGAACAAAACAAACAAACAAACAAACAAACAAACCCAAACAACTATTACGTGAGTTCCAGAGGAGAAATCTAGCTTGACCAATATAGCTACTGATACTACTTACTACCTTTGGGCATACAATGTAAACAACAATGTACTCTATTTAGGTAACAGTCCTGGTCTCCACCTCCATGCAACCTAGCTTTCCCTGTTTTAAGTAAGCCATTTTCATACATTTGCTCTGAGAGAAAATGTAAATGTTTACTTAACTACATGCTATAAAGCTAATAGCCCATGCATTTCAAAGTAATCCTAAAGAGTAAAAGATAGTATGTAATGATTGACACATAGTAGGCAAATAAAGAGGAATTTATTCCTTAGCCAATGTTTTAAAACAGCACCACTAAAAGTTTATCTCAGACAAAATTACTCATTAGAGACTTAACAAAGCTGATCTGCTAAGCAGAAAGATGGGAAACAGAAATACACAAATGGGTTTCACAGCTGGAGCAGCAGGGCCGAGGGACTCTGGCATTAATATGCAGAAGGAGCAGTGCAGCCCTCAACAAATCTCAGCTAGCACTAGTATCTAGGGCAACGATGAGGAAGGAGTTCAACTCATCATTTCAAACGTCTACAGGAATATCCCAGCACCTGTTCTGTAACTCTTCCATTTACTTCACAAAACCTTCTGTGGGAACTTATAATTCCTCAATTGATTAGGCTTTTCCTTGGTTATTCTCAGGCCCATCTCCAGCAGACTTAGCCTCTGCCAACTTTCATGAGAGAAGTGAAAGGAAATGACCAAACCCTGTACAGATATTTAAATGCCTGGTTTAAAAAAGTTCCCTAGTGGGGCGGTGGTGGCAAACACCTTTAATCCCAGCACTCAGGAGATCTCTGTGAGTTCAAGGCTAGCCTGCTACAGAGAGAGATCCAAGACAGCCAGGGCTACATAAAACAGTGAAACCCTGTCTTGAAAAACAAAACAAAAAAGTTCCCTAACAGGATACAAAAGAGGTAAAAATTCTGCATTTTACAGAACCCATGTGTAAATAAAGAGCTGACCTGATATGTCCCACTAGAAAGAAGGGGTCTTAAATTTTTTTTCTTAAGGATTAGGGGGCTAGGGGGCTGGAGAGATGGCTCAGCAGTTAAGAGCACTGACTGGTCTTTCAGAGGATCTGGGTTCAATTCTCAGCACAAACATGGCAGCTCACAGCTGTTTGTAACTCTAAGATCTGAAACCCTCACATAGACATACATGCTGGTAAAACACCAATGCACAAAAAAATAAGAATAAATTATTTAAAAAAAAAAGATTAGGGGGCTGAAGAGATGGTTCAGCAGTTTAAGAACATAAACTGCGCTGGGCAGTGGTGGTGCATGCCTTTAATCCCAGCACTTGGGAGGTAGAGGCAGGAGGATCTCTGAGTTCGAGGCCAGCCTGGTCTACAGGGTGAGTTCCAGGACAGCGAAGGCTACAAAGAGAAACCCTGTCTCAAAAAAAAAAAAAAAAAAAAAAAAGCAAGCAAGGAAGATTGGTTCCCAGCATGCATAAGGGATGGCTCAGAACCATCTATAACTCCATCTTCAAAGGATGTAACGACTGGCTTCTTTAGACACCTGCACTCTGTGTACACACCTACACACACATAAGTTAAAATAAATCTTTTAAGAAAAAAAAAAGGATTAGTATAGGAGAGAAACAAGAATAAAACACTGAAATTCTGTTTTCATGTAGTTTGTTAGACCCTACTGAAAACTATCGGGGACTACGGGGGTCCAGCCCCTCGATAGTCCCCTCCCAGGGTTCGGGAAGAATCTACAACCAGCTGATAATTAATCTGATGATGAAAAGAAATGAATCTATGTACACGAAACTCCTTAGTCCATATACTTTATTATTCTGTGTCAGTTACAAGCTTATATTCTGCTCTCATATTTAGCTCCTTTCTTGTCTGATTTCTCTCTACACTTACCTGCGGTCCCCTCTAGGTTCTATCTTAATTCCTTCATCTAGTTCTGCCCCTTCTAGGTTCTTATCCATCTTGTTCTTTCCCATATCATCTCCTCTCCCATCTCCTTCTCTCCCCTCATCTCAGTTTGTTCCTCTCAAGTTCTTACCCATCTAGTTCTTCCATTCTCTTTTCTCTTCTCTGTCCTCTCGTGCCCTGGAAGTCCTGGTATATATACACTTACAAGGAGTAATCCCTTGGCAGTGCAAAGCCAGGCTTCCAAGGTCAAATGGAGGCGTGATAAGAATCACACAGAGGGGCAATAACTGTTAATTACCATTTGCAACCCCAAAGGGAAGTGACCAATGGGGAAATGAATTAACTAAAGCTAAATTTGGGTAATATCTAAGAAGAGGGATCTTATGTGCTCAATTATAGTCTTAAACATGATTGGTAGAAAAGATTAAGAATCTATAAGTTGCTAGGTCAATGGGAGAAAATAAAACTGTCTTCTTTTTTCCTGTGGCTCCTATCTGTCCCAGCTATCTGCTGTTTTTTCTGCAGAGTCGGGGTAGGTATGCTCGGTCGCTAGGCAACTTGTGTACAGCTAGATGCCTCTGGTGATAGTTAAAGGGAGATCTGGAACTAGAGGTAAGGTTTGGGAAAGAAGGAAGTAAAGCTTAATTGGCACAACCGCCAGGCGACTCAAACAGGTAGCCTGGATGCTTAAGTCTGTTCTTAGAGAGTACAGAGGTATCTCTGATAAGGTACTTCCCTCCATCTGGGAATGGACGTGGCCAGATGCTGCCAATGACAATAATTACAGGGAGGCTTGAACTGGGGTTCTGGCTGTGCATAGCTGTCAGCGCAGGTTATCTAAATATTTCTTTAGTAGAGGGGATAATGTGCCCAATAAATGATGGAAAAGCTACAATAGCACACAAGAAACTCATAGCAGGAAACAGCTAACAATCAAAAGCCAAATATCACCAAGGCTCCTTGAACCTTAGCTTGACCTCTGGAAGGCCCTTGGCTACTTTCAGGTATTAGCTTTGTCATAATCAGCTGAAATCCTACTTTGTGTATTTTTGCGGCTTGCAGCAGAAAACAAAAACAAAAACAAAAAACCCTAGCCATGCCATGCACAGTGGCGCAGGCCTTAAATCCCAGCACGCAGGAGGCAGGGGCAAGTGATCTTTGTGGGTTCAAGGACAGCCTGGTTTACATAGTGAGTTAAAAAAACAACTATGTAGAGAGACTCTGTCTCAAAACAAAACAAAACAAATGATAATAAAATAAAATCGTTACAAAAATGAAAGTTTAAAAAAATAAGTTATAGATTCTCAGAACAAAAGGTCACTTTGGAATTATTTCACTAGACTGTTAAGGAATTAACAAAATTTCATCACTACCACATGTTAGGTGCTGACATATGGGGAGGATACAATTCTGGAAATTACTGTCAAGTAATTTCAGGAGAGGGCCACTGAACTATCATTTTGAAATAAAATGAGCTTATATACAAATTTCTCTGGAGATATGCAGAAGAAATAAAATCAAGAATACTTATTCTTTCAACAATAAAGAGAACTAATAAATAATTATGTTTGGAAATATTTTCAAATAAATCTTTCAACAATAAAGAGAACTAATAAATAATTATGTTTGGAAATATTTTCAAATAAACTATACAATGATAACTGAAATTTGAGGAGGGCAGAATTCTAAGTCCCCTAAACTGTTCTAGGCTCAGATCTATTCCTGCCTGAGATGAACGTGAAGGGGTTACCCATGCCAGGTTCATGGCTATCTATGCCTACTGAGTTTTCTGATTTTCAAAGAAAAAAATTTTTGGTGGTGCTGTAGACAGGACTCAGGACCTTGTATATACTAGGCAAGTGTTACATTCAAGTCCCTCTTACTGGACCTTTGGTAACTGTGTAACATATCATAAGTGAACAGAATTTAAGTGTTTCAAGTTTTTTTTTTTGTTTTTTTTTTTTAAGACTTGCTACAATCTGAAGGCAAAATATAAGGTAATTTAAGTGTGACATTCAACAACCCAGGGATCCCACTGAAGGATAGAAAGTAATAGAAAATACAAAAAAGTAAGAAAAAGAAAAGGCGGGCTGGGTATGGTTGTATAGACCTGTTCTGCCAACATTTGAGGACATTCAGGAAGATAGATTAGGAGTTCAAGGCCAGCCTAACCTACATGAGACTTGTCTCAAAACAAAAAAACAAACAACAAAAATCAAAACCTCTACCAAAGTCAAGACCCCACTACTCCTTGATGAAGAGTTATAGGCAATTAATGGTTGTTAAATGAGTAAGAATCAGTCCTGTCTAAAGATGGGCCCTCCATAGGTCAGCCAATCCTAAAAGGTCGGTCCTAAGTCCATATACATACAGGCAACGCTGGATGGACTCAGTAGTTTTTAAATGCGTGAGCACACACATGTACACACAACAATAATAATTAAAGAGGAGGTCAATAGCCGGGCGGTGGTGGCGCACGCCTTTAATCCCAGCACTCGGGAGGCAGAGGCCGGTGGATCTCTGTGAGTTCGAGGCCAGCCTGGGCTACCAAGTGAGTTCCAGGAAAGGCGCAAAGCTGCACAGAGAAACCCTGTCTCGAAAAACCAAAAAAAAAAAAAAAAAAAAAAAAAAAAGAGGAGGTCAATAATGTGAGAGAGCAAGGGGGTCATGGAAAGAACTGGGCGAGAAGGATGGAAATTATATAAACAGTGTTCATGTATGAAATTATTAAAAACAAAATTAAAAGAGAGAAAGAGAAAAAAAATTACCTACAGAATAGCTTAAAAAGAAACATTAGGTACTAATATGGTCTGTGGCCTAAATGTAAACATTCATAATTGCAAGGAGGTAGGCATACTGGAAATTTAAGCCATAGTTGTGTACATGCTCGGCAAGCACTCTACCAAGTTATATCCTTCACTTCTTACAATGAAAAATTTAAAATATAAAGTGCAGCAAGAAAACCCAAAAAGAGACATGGTGGTATTTTATTTGTACTGAAATGTGATTTTAATTGTATGTTAATAAATAAAGTTGCCCGGGGGTCAGAGCTATTAGAGCCATAGCAAGAGCATGGCGGTGGTGGCGCACGCCTTATTCCCAGCACTTGGTAGACAGAGCTAGGTAGATCTCTGTGTGTTCAAGGATACAGCCAACACTGGAGACACACGCCTTTAATCTCAATACCATAGAGGACCTAGAGGGCTGTACATACAGGCACTGACGAGGCAGTCACGTGTTTGGGTTTACAACCAATGAGAAGGCAGAACAGAAAGACTATAAAAAGACATACACACAGGAAGTAGGTCCCTTTGGGAGAGCTCTCTTGGCTGAAGCAGGAAGGGTAAGGCTCTTAGCTCTGATCTCTTGGCTTTCTTCTCTGAATCGGCTCTGTGTTTCTTATTTAATAAGACGGTTGGTTACATCTACAAAGAGACTTCATAAACACACACATAAAACAAAACTGTGAGGTTAAAAAGGGGAGGGGTGTTATCTAGGACAACATCTAGAATGTAGTAAATAGTGAGATAAACATTTTAGGCACTAGAAAAACAGCTGCAGTTTGTAACATAAAAATTCAGCTGTCTGGGGGTTGGAGAGATGGCTCAGTGTTTAAGAGCATTGACTGTTCTTCCGGAGGTTCTGAGTTCAATTCCCAGCAACCACATGGTGGCTCACAGCCATCTGTAATGAGATCTGGTGCCCTCTTCTGGCCTGCAGGCAAACATGCAGGCAGAACACTGTACACATAATAAATCAATCTTAAAAAAAAAAAATACAGCTGTCACTTAGGTACTGGCCATCCATCAAATCACAGGATCAATGTATTAAGACAAAAGGTAAAGTGAATAAAATCCTAATAAGAAGACCATCAATGCTACAAAATTCACTCTGGAGGAGAGGTAACACATAACTGTGTGACACAGGAAACACGAGCACCTAGCAATGAATCAAATGCCAAAGAAATAGGCAGTAAATGCCAGAACAGGCACAGAAGTGCTGGGGGAGGTCATTCGAGGACCTGAGGTCAGAGTCAAGATCTAAAAGGCAAGCAGAGAAGTAGTGACTTCTACTGGTGGGCTAGCGGTTTCAGGGAAAGTTTAAGTTTTTCTCCCAAGTATTAGGCTGAATTTAAGCTCAGAAAATAGATTTCAGGGCTGTGGATAAATAATTTCACAAAACCATTTAACATTCATGTGGATGTTGTAGTTCTTCATGGGTAATCTTCAGTCACAGTACTGCTTCAAGGAATTCTCTTTTCTTTTTTTGGTGGGAGGAGGGTGAGACAAGGTTTCTCTGTGTAGCCTTAGCTGTCCTGGAACTCACTCTGTAGACCAGGCTGGCCTCGAACTCACAGAGATCCAACTATCTCTGCCTCCCGAAGTGCTGGGATTAAAGGCATGTGCCACCACCATCCAGCTAAAAATTCTCTTTTCAGAGGTGACATATGTAAAGATTTCCTTCAAAGAACACCCTCAGTACCCCCTTACTAACAGAAGCTGCTGTCTCACACAAAATGTCATTTTTACCACAAAAATTCTGCCCTGGTGGAATCCAGGAGTCCTACAAAAAAGGAAATACTAGATTCATGTTTCCTGGTAATACAAAATCAGCTTAGCAGATATATTCTCCATCCACACCTAAAAGGATGTGGCCAGTTTGAGAATTGAAAAAAATCAAAAGGCCAGACGCATATGACAGATCAAACACAGAGAAGATTCGGACTATTCGAGAACCTATACATTCCTCCACCAAATCCTTTATTCCTACTCTTTTGTTATTTTAGTTTTAAATCTTCCCGAGCCTATCTTTCTCTCTCTCTCTCTCTCTCTTTATTTGGTGTGGGGATGGTGCTGAGGACTGAAGCCAGGGCCCTGCACAAGCTAAATACTGCATGCTAGGTACTGGCTCTACTATAAAGCTACATCCCAGCTTGCCCCTACTCCTGTACATACACGCGCGCGCGCGCGCGCGCGCACGCACACACACACACACACACACACACACACACACACAGAGTCTTTGCCATACCCCACTCCCACTTGCAACAGGTCTTAAGTAGAATTATACTGCATCACAATTTTTATTAACAGTTGGAATAACTCTAAAATAGTTTAAAGAATGTTTCCTACTTTCAAGATTTTGGTAGTAGTGAATTTTGTATAATCCAAGAGCTTGGGAAGTAGAGGCAGAAGGACCAAGACTTCAAGGTCATTCTCCACAAACAGTGAGTTGGATGCCAACCTGGGATACATGAGACTGTCTCAAAAATCAAAATAAATAAAATGAGGGGCGGTGGTGGCGCACACCTTTAATCCCAGCACTCGGGAGGCAGAAGCAGGTGGATCTCTGTGAGTTTGAGGCCAGCCTGGTCTACAGAGTGAGTTCCAGGTCAGCCAGAGTGACACACAGAAAAACTCTGTCTTGAAATACAAAAACAAAAATAAAGCCGTTGGTGGTGGCCGCACGCCTTTAATCCCAGCACTCGGGAGGCAGAGGCAGGCGGATCTCTGTGAGTTCGAGGCCAGCCTGGGCTACAGAGGGAGATTCAGGACAGGCAAAACTAACAAAAAAGAGGTTGCCCACTTCTTGTTGTGGACTCTGTTGGGTGACCACAAAAAGAAACTCTAGGCAGAAGTTTTTCTGTAATTAAGAAGACAATACTGAGGCTGGAGAGGTGGCTCAGCGGTTAAGAACACTGACTGCTCTTCCAGAGGACCCAGATTCAATTCCTAGCACCCACATGGCAGCTACAACTGTTTGTGACTCCAGTTTCAGAGGATCAGAAACCCTCACACAGACATACAAGAAGGCCAAAAAAAAAAAAAAAAAAAAAAAAAAAAAAAAAAAACCCAATGCAATAAAATAAAAATAAATTATAAAAAGTTGCCAATTATAGCCGGGCCGTGGTGGCGCACACCTTTTATCCTAGCATTCAGGAGGCAGAGCCAGGCGGATCTCTGTGAGTTCAAGGGCAGCCTGGTCTATAGAGCGAGATCCAGGACAGGCACCAAAACTACACACAGAAACCCTGTCTCAAAAAAAAAAAGAAAAAAAAAGTTGCCAATTACATAGCCAACATAAAAATGGTTTTTTTTTTTTTTTTTTTTAAAAAAAGACAATATCCCAGTCATGTCCGGTGGCGCACACCTTTGATCCTGCACTGGGAAGGCAGAGGCAGCATGATCTTTGTGAGTTCGCGGCCAGCCTGGTCTACAAAACCAGTTCCAGGACAGCCGGAAATTCTGTTTTAAAAGGGGGCGGAGGAAACATCCAAATTACAAGTTCACCTTCTTTGTGTCTGCTGCCACGAGGATAAGCCAGTGAGAGACTCTCTGAGTTTACAAACTCAGAGCAGAGATCAGGTGGCCAGCGATGTCATGACAGCGGACAATGATAGAGCAGCCTCCTCGCTTGTACCTGAGCTGTCCCATTACGTCTGTCCTTTAAAAGAAAATCACGAGCTGAGTTCTGGCTCACTTTGCTCACTCACTGCAAAGACTGGTCCACTACGTACCTCTTCTGGGAAGCCTTTAACGACTGCCCCTAAAAGAGGCGCTGCTGCGTATGCACAGCTGCAGCAAATGGCAGGCACACTTTTTTGAGACATCAGAGACAGGTAAATTAAAAAAACAAAAACAAAAACCAAACAAACAAAAAACTGTATACGCTAAGAGACAGGAGGAGAAGGTCTTCTCAGTGAAGAGTTTACATAATGTGTCAGAAAACCTGCAGACCTGTCACGGAAGACCCAAGACTTGGGCTGTTTCCCCATCATCTCCACTTTGCAACAGCCCCCACAGTAACTGGGTACATAACAGATCTGCACACGCTCACCCCATGCTTTTCTATCTACATTTACTAAAATACAGAAAAGATGGGAGGGGGGGGGGGAAAAAAACAGCCAAACAAAATAAAACCTTGGTCTCACACTTCTGAGTCCAAAGTATGGAGTAACCAAACCGAGCAGGGGAGTTTTTCTTCCTGTGAAGGAGGAAGGAGAACAAGGCAGCTGCCTCGAATGTGCGCCTCGCCCAGCAGGGCAATGACAAGCTCCGAAACGCCACGATGGCCCCAGCAGCTCCCTCGCGGCCCGTCCCAGCACGTCCCCGCGGCCCGCACTGTCCCCAGCGCCGGCCTCTCACAAAGGAGAGTGGTTCAGTCCCCAGCATCCCCGCACCTGATCGCTCACAAGTGCACCCGCCTGGGTGCGTGCGTGGACGTGTTACCCCACCCACTCCCGGCCCAGGCTGCGCCGAGGCTTGGTGGAGGCGCGCATGCCGCAGGCTCACCTGAGTTAGTCCTGCAGCTTCCTTTCCCCGGCGGAGTTGCAACCCACCGTCCGGGAGAACAAGGCGCCTTCCGGCGGAGCTCGGCCAGCCCTCGCTGCAAGCAAGCTTGCTAGTCCTCCATGCCCCTGGGCCCGCCCACTGTCCTCCACCCACCAATGGGAAGGCCGGAACGGGGTGCCATCCAGGAAGTCTCTGAAGGGTGGGAGGTCCTGAGGCTGAGAAGGGTACGTAGGCAACCGCAGATATGCCTGATTGGAAATAGAAACTGGCCGCGGGCTGGCAGGACCGGCCTCTGACCCCAACCACTGGGGGCGCTCCAAACCAGTACACCACCTGCTACCTGTCACAGAAGGACATGCTGGCTCGGTGAACATCTACTATTACTTACAGGAATTTGAAGCCCTTTTGGGAGTCTGTTGGTCCGTTTCGGTCCAGCCCCAACATAACTGTCCCTTCACATACTCAGGACACCTATTGGTCAGGGTGAGGAAGTCTGGGAATAATGTTGAACGTGATTGGAAGCAAGCCCCACTATCCTCACTTAAATGTAGGAATGATGGTGCTATATTAGAGAAGTCAACAACCAAGTTTTTCGAATAACCCATCTGTGACCAGTTCCTGGGATAATCCTTTATAAGCAGGATTATCAACACACAATAGACACAGGTTATATAGCCATTCTACAAGCTTATCTATTGCATCTATTACAGATTTTCCAGTGTTGTTTTTTTTGAGACAGGGTCTCAGAGTACGGCCCTGGCTGGTCTGGAACTCGCTATGTAGACTAGGCTGGCCTCAAAACCAGAGATCTGCCTGCCTCTTCCTGCTGAGTACTGGAATTTAAGACATGTGCCACCACCACCCAGCCCCCTGTTCTGATTTTAGCAACTCAAAATACTGAGTCATTTAGTAATAATAGGAGTGCGAAATTTCACTTAGAAAACAAAAGACCTAAACAAGGCAGTGGTGGTGCATGCCTTTAATCCCAACACTTGGGAGGCAGAAGCAGATAGATCTCTGTGAGTTTGAGGCCAGCCTGGTTAACAAAGTGAGTTCCAGGCTACAAAGAGAAACACTGTCTCAAAAAACGAAACAAACACACACCAAAACCCCAAAGACCTTAATTAAGTTCACTAATAGTTCCAAACTATTCAAGAATACACACAGGCCAACTAAGTCTTAGTAGAGGGACCATTGACAGTCATTTTACTGCAAAGCAGCAAAATTTCATCATAGGTGAAACTGAACTGAGAAAGGTGTTCCTGTGTTTTCTAAAGTTTTGCCGACTACATTTCCATGGGCTTGTGTAAATACCAGTATTGGAAAGCTCACATGACAAAGACCTGAACTCTAGTCCTTTGAAAGAGTACATGCTCAACAGCTGAGCCATCTCTCTAGTCCCTCAAAAATCTTTATATTTTTTTCAGGAGTCATGGTGGAGTCTTTTAAATTATTAAAGGAATTTTCCAAACATTAACATAGTTGCAGGGTCATACAGTTAAGAAATCATATCAAGCTGGGCAATGATAGAGCAACGCCTTTAATCCCATCACTTGGGAGGCAGAGACAGGCGGATCTCTGAGTTCAAGGCCAGGCTGGGCTACAGATCAAGTTCTAGGGCAGCCAAAACTATACAGAGAAACCCTGTCTTGAAAAAAAAATCATGTAATATTTTATAAGAAAATAAGACTTGATCATTAATTTTCCTTGTATACTGAATGTTTGTCAAATTCTTTCCTAGATCTAAATAACACTGTATAAATTTGAGGTATTAGGATTTATGAGAATAATGTTTGTATAATAGTGTTTGTGCAAATGCAAAGAGGTATAATCTTGTTTGTTTGTTTGGGGTTTTTTGGTTTTTGTTTTTTTTTCCAAGACAGGGTTTCTCTGTGTAGCTTTGTGCCTTTCCCAGAACTCACTTTGTAGACCAGGCTGGCCTAGAACTCACAGAGATCTGCCTGCCTCTGCCTCCCAAGTGCTGGGATTAAAGGCGTGCGCCACCACCGCCCGGCAAGAGGTATAATCTTAATTATATGGTTTCTATAATAAGAGCCTATTACCCATCTAGTTATTTTCTGGTACAGAATACAAGACCCACCAACAAAGGAAGTCATTATAAGCATCATAGAAAGGGAGAAAGTGTCTGATTCAATGATTTCTACTAATTAGACTGATTTGTTGCTATAAATTACATGATTTCTAGTGTTCATGGTTTCAAAAGCCAATTAACACCCAGAATGTCTCATAATTACCATTCAGTACATGGGGGTGGGAGATGTTTCTGTATTCATTCATGACCACTTGACTCAGGCCATGAATTTATAGCCACACTTTTTCTGTTTCCTTTCAAAATGGCAAAAATACTTAGCATAGAAGGTTATAAAATAAAATAGAATTGGATGTTGGAATTAGGTTCGCCCCCCCTTTCTAATGCATCAATAATATCAGAAAGGTTCCCTTTCATCACACTGAGAATAACAGCTGTAGGCAAAACACTGTCTTCAGCCAATTCTCTAATCCTTGTGAATTGCTAAAAAAAAATTTTGAACAGTAAAGAAAACTTTTTAATAGAAACTACAAATTGATGGATGTGCTGGCACATTCAGCACTCAGAAGGCTATTACCGGAGGATCAGGAGTTCTAGGACAGCCTGGGCTACGTAGTCTGACTTAAAAAGAAAGGAAGAAAGAAAAGAAGAGAGGGAGAGAAGAAGGAAAAAAGAAAAGTATTACATTATATACTTTAGTTTTGTGCCTGGTAAGGAAACAGGCTAAATGCAAATTTAACAACGGACAAACCTTTTTCGAATAAATAAGGTTAAAAAACAAAACACCAAAAGCATAATTACTTCAATGCCCACATGTCTTCTAAGTTCCTATGATGTAATGTTGACTTTACTGCTACTACCAGGGGTAGAATTCAGTATAAACCAATTCTAAGAAGAAGGTATCTTTGATGCAATACTCTAGGAGGATATTATCTACTTACACTTAGGGTATAATCAGAAATGACACATGAAATAGAAGCAGCTTGGATCATGCATATATTTAATAGTAAAACAGTCATTAACAATAAAAATTAGAAAATTTGATAAGACCTCAGTGCTGTGAAAGAAAATGAGACAAGTAAAAAAGAGCAACTATCCCAGGAGGTGGCATGACATGGGAAGCGGAGGCAAACTGGTACTATCCACTCTAAGGAGCAGGCGAAGAAGTATCTACTTATCTGAGTCTTGGTAGCAGGCATTCATACTGTATGCTGCACAGAATGAGGGCAGTAAGTTA
The DNA here is from genome assembly GCF_007827085.1 of Peromyscus californicus insignis. Classification (NCBI taxonomy): domain Eukaryota; kingdom Metazoa; phylum Chordata; class Mammalia; order Rodentia; family Cricetidae; genus Peromyscus; species Peromyscus californicus. Next base: position 71,753,518 of record NW_026294413.1, on the reverse strand, counting down.
CAGTGGGGCAGGAGAGAAGAGCAATAGAGAACCCAGGATAAGCAGATGGGGAAAGCTGAGACACAATTATAAAGATACAATTCTAAGGCCTTTTGTTTCTTCTAAAGTCTAAAGCCTTAAGTTTTAAAGTATGTCACTCAAATTCAAGATCATGACTTGTGCAGGGTACAGTAAAGAATGGTGTGATGGATTGGGAATGACATGGACCCTGCTCTCATAGAGCTTACATCCTATATGAGACAGAACCTCCTCCCCGCCCCCCCCAAAAAAAACTACAAAACGTATTTACAAAGTAAAATACATACAAATACACATATGAATAACCAAGATAGGAATGCTAAGAGATACTGTGTTAATAATTTCTTAGAACTCCCTAGGTCAGTCACTGAGGGTTTCCTAAAGGAAAAAAGTCAGTATGATGTTAGTAGAGGATGTGCAAAGGTATAGAAGTTGGAATAAATATGTCATATTCAGTAAGCCAATTAGCTTGATTAGAGTAAAAGTCTAATAGATCTGGTTAGGAGTATGCTCAGCTACCTGGAAATCTGAGGCATCGGGATCCCAAGTTTAAGGCCTGCAAATTCAAGACTAGCCTAGGCAACTTGCTTCCAAACAAAAAGTAAAAGAGAAGGCTCCTGAGGGCATAGCTCAGTGATACAGCACTTATCTAGCATGTTTAAGAACCTGCATTTGATCTCTAGCACACACCCCCAAACACACACACACACACACACACACACACACACACACACACACACACACACACACGCCAAAACAAAAAAATGAGGCGAAAGAAAAAATGATGAGACAGTAGAGATCAATTTGGTGAAAGAAACTGTAATGCTAGAACTGGTTCCCTAAACAAAATGAAAAATTAACATTTTCTTAGGTAAACGATGTGGCCACAGGTCCAGTACCAACTCTGCTACTCTCGAAGTTCTGTAGTTAAGAAACAGGAACTAGCTATGAGAAAGGCCAGCTAACCTCAACTAACCATGGAGTGCCATGTTCCTGTAAGAGATGCTGTCTTAAAAACCAATGTGGTGGGCTCCTGAGGAATGATATTTAAGGTTGTGTAGGCATACAATAAATAAAAAAAACTCGGAATGAAATCGCACAGAGGCACCCAGCTTCTATAGGAACTCCTATGAAAAACAAGCAGGTTTCCAAGGCAAGGTAAGAAACTCAGTGAAATTATTATGTACAGAGGTGTCATCCAAGTTATCCAGATCCTAAGTCCTAAATGTTCAATCAGAATATCCTTCACCCAAGCTACTACAAGTTAGGTGAGGAACAGCATATGTATTTTTTTCCTTTCTCTCTTTTTTCTTTTTGGCTTTCTGAGACAGGATTGTACTATGTAGCCATGGACAGCCTGGTAATACTTATGTAGCCCAGACTGATTTCAAAGCTCCTGGCAATCCTCCTGCCAAAAATCCTGAGTGCTAGAATTATAGGTATGTGCCACCACACCTAGCAAACAGATGTAGGTATTTAGTAAGTTGTTTATTTCTTTAACTACTGTGACAATCAACTTTGATCCTAACACCAGAGGATAAAAGGAGCCGTGATCTATATGGAATACTCATGTCCCTAACGGAGGACAGGTTAGTAAGGGCCCCACTGTCTCCTGGTGTTTTAAGCGAAGGGTGAAACATCACACATTGAAAAGAGGCTGCTCTCAGCCAAAGCAAGAAAGATCTTTCTTTAAGCTGAATGATCTGAAGCTGTTCCAGGAGGGGGGAAAAAAAAAGAGTTCGGGCCAGATGTTCAGCAGCAGCCAGAATCAGACCCTACGTCACAAGAGTTCCGTGGAGAAGAATTTGGTCCCGCTGATACTGGAATTGACTGTTGGGGCCCAATCTTGATGCCATTTGCCTGCAAAAGAAAAAAGGCAACATTTCCTACATCAGTGCTGAGGTGAATGAGAGAAAGGACAGGAAGAAGGGAGACGTCTTCAGCTAAATTCTAAGAATCACGTTCTCCAGCCAAATGGTTGTGGAAGAATGACTGGGGATGGGCGGTGACTAGGGTGGCTTTGTCCCTGTTTTCAAGGTGCACTGCTGCACAAATTTCATAGCTATGTGGAGAATTAAAATGTGATTGGGTGAGAACAGGAGAACTAAGGGGGCCAAAGACACAGCTGAGCGGGGAAGGTACTGCCGTGTAAACGTGTAGATCCTTAGAAACCATAAGGGCCAGATGGGCATGCCAGCACACCTTCAATCCCAGTTCTCAGGAGGCAGAGCTATGGAATCCCCAGAGCCAACTGGCTAGCCAGCCTAGTCTAAATATAGAGCTCTGGGTTCCGTGAGAGACCCTGCCTCAATACGTAAGGTGAACAGCGATGGTGAGGGTACCTGTTGTCAACCTTAGGCCTCCACATGAACACCCACACTTTTGCCTACACACATGTGAACATGCATATATATATACACGTGCACACCACATACACACACGTATACCAAAACCACTTTTTTTAAAGAGTAAGTGAAGCGAAGGAGTAGAAGGGCTGTGTCTGCATACGATTCCCTTTTATTCTCCCAGAGCTTTCCCTCCTAAGCAATTAAGAATTATCTTTCTCAGGCTGAAGAGATGGCTCAGCGGTTAAGAGCACTGCTTGTTCTTCCAGAGGTCCTGAGTTCAATTCCCAGCAACCACATGGTGGCTCACAACCATCTGTGATGAGATCTGGTGCCCTCTTCTGGCCTGCAGGCATACGTGCAGATAGAGCACTGTGTACATAATAAATAAATAAATCTTTAAAAAAAAATTATCTCTCTCTCATATTTTGAGATAGGTAGAAACTGAAGTTAAGAAGAAAAAAATGCTTATTATGTAAGTCTGTAGACCACCAATGTATCTCTTTCAGCATTATGGGGCTCAGATTTAAGAGAAAACAGAAACTGAAGATGGGTTCTAAGACATCTGCACTTAAAAACAAAAAAAGCTTGGATTGGCTGGGTGGTGGTGGCGTACATCTTTAATCCCAGCACTCCAGGAGGCAGAGGCAGGCTGATATCTGTGAGTTCGAGGCCAGCCTGGGCTACAGAGCAAGATCCAGGACAGGCACCAAAGCTACACAGAGACACCCTGTCTCGAGAAAAAAAAAAAAAAAGCTTGGGTGGACAGCTGTGGTTAGGGTGCCATCGCCGGGCAGGGATGCAGACATTCCAGGGAGCTTCTATCAAGGTGACTGCCCATTCCAGCCCCAACCTTTCTCACCTCATTGTGGACGTCAAATAAACCCTGCTGGATCTTCCTATATATTTCTTTGGCTGTGTTAATGAAGGCCTGAGGGAGACATAAATCATTTATCAGTCTTAAATTTAAGTAAAGAGATGAGAGAAATACAAATATCCTTATCTGAATTCTTTAGGTGAATTAAGAATCTGAGCTGTAACCTCATCACTGAGGAGACAGAGGTAAGAAGATCACACAAGTCTGAGGCTAGCCTGGTCTACACAGTAAGTTCCAGATCAGCCAGAGCTACCCAGAGAATAATTGAGAAACAGTAGAAAGGAGTAATACAGAAAATTTCAGCTAAGCATGGCGGTGGTATACACCTTTAATCCCAGCACTATGGAGGCAGAAGGTAGGTGGATCTCTATGATTTTGAGGCCAGCCTGGTCTACATATGAAGTTCTAGGCCAGCCAAGGTTACATAGATCCTGTCTCAAAACACAAAACAAACAATCTTAGCCAGGCAATGGTGGCGCACACCTTTGCTCCCAGCACTCAGGAGGCAGAGGCAGAGGCAGGCATATCTCTGAGTTCAAGGCTAGCCTGGCCTACTGAATGAGTTCCAGGATAACCAGGGCCACACAGAGAAACCCTGTCTCAAAAACAAACAAATAAAAAATATTCTCCAAAAATGTCCTTGTAAAAGCCATTGACTAGATATGGTAATGCACACCTGTCATCCCAATACTACAGGGACTAAAGCAGGAAGATTGCAAATTTGAGGCCAGCCTGAGCTACACAGCAAGTTTTGGGGTAGTTTGGGCTATATAGCATAACCATATCTAAAGAAATAAAAGTACTGCCGGGTGGCGGTGGCGTACACCTCTAATCCCAGCACCCGGGAGGCTGAGGCAGGCGGATCTCTGTGAGTTTGAGGCCAGCTTGATCTACAGAGTGAGTTCCAGGATAGTGAGGACTGTTACCCAGAGAAACCCTGTCTAGAAAAACAAAAAACAAAACAAAAAAGAAGCAAAAGCATGGCCACAACAAAACACATTTAAGCACAGTTGATCCTACTGTATTCAGGTACTGATGCTCCTAGGTGAGAGGTTAGCAGTCAGTGCAAATAAAACAAATACGCTCAGCGAGGAATACAGTCACCACCTGGCATCATAATGAGGACAGTGTCTGTCAGATTCCCAACTGAAGTGATTTATAAATAACAGTGGTATCTAATCTTCATGTACCAACAATGTTATCCAAGGCAAAAGTAAAACCTTAGGAATCAGGGTGAAAGAAAACAGGACAATTCCCCTGGAAGGAGACATCCGGTCACTCTGACACAATACACTCTTTGTTTACTCATGTCCCCTGGAGAAGAGGATGCTGACGAATCCAACAACAGTACAACCTCCGAGCCTCTGTCCCCACTTCTCTGTAGTGATACCTCTTCAACATTGCAGGCTGTCTTGGCTGACGTTTCCATGAATATAAGGCCATGCTCCCGAGCAAAGGCCTCTCCTTCCTCTCTTTTCACATCCCTTCGGGATTCTAGATCACTGCAAGACATTAATTAGGGAGAAAACTTTAAAGAGTGAAGAGAAGTGGGTATCCACAGTGCTAAAAGGATCCCACCATAGTTTAAAACTGCCAATTTTTACAATGCTTGAAAGGTGTAAATCCTACAAAATAATCCTGTACAGGCATATTGACTTTTGTAACGGTTTCAGCATGGCTGAAGATAACACTGTTCTCTGTTACAAAGAAGTGAGCAAAGCTCAGTCACTCCAGGTACTCTATGCCTTTTGTTTGTTTTGTTTTGTTTGACACAGGGGTTTCTCTATATACCCTTGGCTGTCCTGGAACTTAACTCTGTAGACCAGGCCGGCCTCGAACTCAGAGATCCGTGCCTGCCTGTGCCTCCTGGAATTAAAGGTGTACTCTATTGTTGTCTGGCTTTGATTTTTTTTTACTACATTTATTTATTAATTTATCAATTTATTTATGTGTTTGTATGTCTGTATGTGTGTACACTCAAACTGTGTACACATGAAAGCAACAGAACAACCCACAGCAGTCAGGAATCTAATTTTACCATATGGGGCCCAGGAACTGAACTCAGGTTGTCATGGTTGGTGGCAGGCACCTCCACCCACCAAACCATCTCACTGACCCTGATCTAATTTTTGAGACAGGATTATGATATAAAGGTCAGGCTGGCCTAGAACTTGCTATATAGCCCAGACTGGTCCCAAACTTGTGAATTTCCTGCCTCTGTCTCACAGTGCAAATAGATATGGACCATTACACCTGGCTTAGATCTAACTCAGCCAGGTATTTCTTTTGGCCTATGGATACAATTTTTTTTAACTGTATTTTAAAACTAAAAAATTTTTAAATTTTTTAAAAATTTAAACTGGGAATACAAAGTCTCGCCAAAAAATGTAAATTAGAACCCTTGTGAATTGCTGGTAGGAATGCAAAATGGTGCTGTTATAGTGGTAGTTCCTCAAATATTAACACAGAAATACCATATGATTCAGCAATCTTACTGGTTATGTAGCCAAAAGAACTCAAAGTAGGAATTTGAAAAGATACATCTTTTTCCCATGTTCATGACAACATCAGTCACCATAGCCCAAAAGTGGCAGCAGCCCAAGTGTCCGCAGAAAGATAGTAAATGAAATGTGGCAATAATAAATACTACACTCCTGAAAAAGGAAGTTCTGAAACATGCTAAAATATGGACAGCACTTGAGGACATTATGCTAGATAAAATAAGCCACTTATAAAAGCACAAGTATTGTCCAAGTGGTGGTGGTGGTGGTGGTGGTGGTGGTGGTGCACGCCTTTAATCCCAGCACTCGGGAGGCAGAGCCAGGAGGATCTCTATGAGTTCGAGGCCAGCCTGGGCTACCAAGTGAGTTCCAGGAAAGGCGCAAAGCTACACAGAGAAACCCAGTCTAGAAACACCAAAAACAAAAACAAATTTAAAAAAAATAAATAAATAAATTAAAAAATTTAAAAAAGCACAAGTATTATGCAATTCTATTTATGAGTTGCCCAGAGTACTTGTATGTATGTATTTATTTATTGTTTCTGTCTTGCACATCATGCATCTCCATCCCAAGTACTTGTATTTATAAAGAAAGAATGCAGAGGGTCGGTGTGATGGCACACTCCTGTAACCCCAGCAGTCAGGTCTAGGCTATCGAGTGAGACTGAGGCCAGCCTAAGCAACACAGGCCCCGTTTCTTCAACAACAACAACACCAGCAAAATGTAGAATGGTGGTTGCCAGACGGTGAGGAAACCACTCAGGGCAAGGCAGGTGGCAGAATTCAGTGGTTCCAAAGTCTGAGAAAATGACAGTCTTGAAGCTGGATAATGGTGAGGTTCGCAGAACAATTCTAATATGTTTAGGACTACAGAATACTCCTAGAAGTAGTTAAAATGGTAAATTCATGTATATCTTACCACAGTAACATTGTCTTTTTTTTTTTTTTTTGGTTTTTCGAGACAGGGTTTCTCTGTGTAGCTTTGCGCCTTTCCTGGAACTCACTTGGTAGCCCAGGCTGTCCTCGAACTCACAGAGATCCGCCTGGCTCTGCCTCCCAAGTGCTGGGATTAAAGGCGTGCGCCACCACCGCCCGGCCAACATTGTCTTACTAAGATGATATATTAAGAAAGTCTGGGTATCAAGAAATTCAATGTCAGATGGCACATGCCTACAGTCCCAGCCTTTGAGAGGTAAAGGCAGGAGGGTTTTAGGCTAGTCTGGGCTACCAAGTGAGTTCTAGGCCATCCAGTGCTACTTCAGAGAGACCCTGTCTCTAAATCAAAACAAAACAAAACAGAACACAAAGAAATCCAATATCCATAGAGGAAGTTTGATCCTCCTGGTAACTAGTATTTGTAAGATAAAATTTTTACCTCTTATTTCCAATCAGCATTATCACCATGTTCGAGCTCGAGTGCTGGCGGGCATCCTCTAACCATGAGGTCAGGTGGTTGAAGGTTTCACGTCTACAGCAGAACAATTTAGAATGGTGGTCAGGAGCCTGTTTCAAAAAGCCAAAGTTGCTCCGAATTCATGAGAAGGGAAGTTACATGTGTGCAAAAAAGCAGCCATGCCGACCCCGAGTCTTTGGTAGAAGCCAGGGACAGAGGACAGCTTCAGGGAATTCAGGCAAGCCCCCCCAATCCTACTCCAGCCGGCTCACTCACCTTGTGATGTCATACACCAGCAGTGCTCCAGCTGCTCCCCTGTAGTAGGAACGGGTGATAGAACGGAAGGACTCTTGCCCAGCCTTTACCATCAACATGGCAACAAAAAATCCCAGTAAAACTAGGTTATTTCCAGAGAAAGTGACTTGCTCACATGCCACCCTAAAACAAAGAATTTAACTAAAGAAAGAATCTGTGCTAGATTAAAAATAATAATAAATTAGGGAAAAGAAATGTGCCTGTCCAGGCAGGAGCACAGGTGAGCTATTTTTCAATAAAAGTGTGATTGAGATTTCAGGTAGGTCAGTTACTACTCCTTGTGAGACTGTCCATCAAACTACAAGGTATTCTAATCCTTAGGCCTCAGAACTCAATGCCAATAGCATGACACCAACAACCTTCATATATGTTTCCCAATATCCCCTACAGTAAAACTGGAAATAGGGCTGGAGACTCAATCCCAAATGTGATGTTGAACACGCTACTTTACTTTTTCTGTTCTTATTAACTTATCTGTAAAAAAGGAAAATTACCTTAGAATGTCAACACCCTGCCCAATGGGAGGCATATACCAATGCAACAATGCAGAAAGTCAGATATGAGCAACTGAGTTTATGCTAAGTAGCCCTTCGGTTTCCCTCATAACAGCCAGACTACCGGGAAGTTCTTTGCTAAGATTCTGTGGTAGAAAATAGGAATAAGGATTAGAGAATGATGTCCAGGACCTAGGACAGTTTTCCTTCAAAGAATCTTGTTCAGCCAGCTGGGTGGTGGTGGCACATGCCTTTAATTCCAGCACTTGGAGGCAGAAGCAGGTGGATCTTTGTGAGTTCAAGGCCAGCCTGGTCTACAGAGCAGGTTCCAGGACAGCCAGGGCTACACAGAGAAAAACCCTGTCTTGAAAAACACAAACAAACAAAAAGAATCCTGTTCACAATCTTATCTCATTTCTGATGGGACCAAAATATTGCCTTATTCATAACTGAGCAATTAATTCCTCCCACACTCTAGATACTTTTGCTTTCTTAACCTAATAGTTCCTTTATTTGACTTTGAATAAAAACACTGGGCTGGTGAGATGGCTCAGTGATTAAGAGTGCTTACTGCTCTGTAAGAGGATGGAAGTTCAGACCCCAGAACCCACACTGAGCAGCTCACAAACACCTGTAACTCCAGTTCCAAAGGATCCAGTACCCCTTTCTGGCCTGTGTGAGCACATAACACATATGTGCTCATATACACCCATAAATAGAAGCAGCCTGGTGTGCTGGTATCTGCTTCTAACATTAGTACTCATCCTGTATCTTAGGACTCAGGAGACTGAAGCAAAAGAACCCTGAGTATGAGGCCAGACTGGACTACACAGTAAGACCCTGTCTCAAAAAACAAAACAAACCAACTACACAAAATATCTGTTGTGTTGAATCAATCCTGTTAGAAAAGTTTTCACATTTTTGGAATAATTTCTCCTTATAAAACCCAGGAAATAAGAGTTATTATCCATATTCTATCACTAGAAAACTATGATGGAAACATGGGAACATAAATGGGTTTTTATGGTATAACACCAACTGGTAATAGTAGTGATACTACAATAACATTAAAGTTTTTCTTTGAAATTTATTTAATTTTATGTGTATGAGTGTTTTGCCTGCATGTATGTATGTACACCATGTGCCTGTCTGGTACCTATGGTGGTCAGAAGAAGGCACTAGATCCCCTGGACCTGAAGCAATGGATGGTTATGAGCTACCATATGGTCCTGGGAATTGAACCCAAGTCCTTTGCAAGAGCAACAAGTGCTCTTACCACTGAATCATCTCTCCAGCCCCTACAATAACATTTTAAACTTTTTTTTTTTTTTGCCTAGCAGTGTATCAGAAACCATAAGAGACAACCACATACGTCATCTCATATAATTCTCCTAGTACCCCTAAAGCAGACTGCCATTATTCTCCTTTGAAAATAGGGAAAATAAAGCTCAGAGGGGCAAGTTAAAGAACGGGCCAAAAACCACACAGCAGTGCTGTAATATAAACACAGAGCAGTAGCACTCCAGAGTACAGAAGCATTACAATCTAAATTGGGTGAGAAGAGAGAGTCTGCTAACTTATAGTGATTGTCTCCTCAGATCACAACCTCTGTAAGCATCATACAATTCCTTAGCTTTTTACTAGTAATTCCGCAGAATTTTATATTTATTTATTTATTCTGTCATAGTATGCCCTAGCTCTTTTGGGGTCCTGTTTTGCTCTTTTTTGTTGTTTTTTTGTTTTTGTTTTTGTTTTTTTGTTTTTCAAGACAGGATTTCTCTGTATAAATATAGCCTTGACTGTCCCATAACTTACTTTGTAGCTTAGGCTGACCTCAAACTCACAAAGATCTGCCTGGCTCTGCCTCCCAAGTGCTGGAATTAAAGGCGTGCACCAGCACGCTCGGCTCTTCTCTTACCTCTTGTTTTCTTCTACTCTACTTGAAAATCTTCCTCCTTATTCCTTACAGGGGAGCTGGCACACACATAGGAGGAGGAGAGAGGAAAAACGAGAATGCCTACCCAGCCTAAGCTCCACAGTGAGAGCCTGCTTCAAAACAGCAAGGTGGGTGGAGGAGTGAATGACACAGAGAAAGAAGACAGTTATAGTCTGACTTCCCGTGGACAACCAGGAAACTTCTTAACATCAAACCCCTACTTTTCATCTCAGTCAAGTTCAGCAACTTTGGAGCCAGGATGCTGGAAAGACTATGTAGTTCAACTTAGGTGGGTCTGTATCAGTTTCAAATATCCTTGTCCATGCTCAGCTAAAAAACGGCTGAAGCAGCAAACAACTAACATGGAGTTTTCTTGTTCTGGGTTTTATTTTGTGAAACTGAGTCTCACTCTGTAGCCTTGACTAGCCTACAACTCATGATGTAGCTCAGCAAGCCTTGAATTCAAGGTGCTTGTTTGAATGAGAATGGCCCCCATAGGCTCCTATGCTTGAATGTTTGGTCCCCAGTTAGTAGAACTGCTTGGGAAGGATTAGGAGGCATGGCCTTCTTGAAGGAGGTGTGTCACTGGGGGTGGGCTTTGAGGTTTCAAAAGCCCAGGCCAAGCTCAGTGTTTCTCCCTCTGACGGATGCCTGCAGATAAGGATGTAAAGCTCTCAGCTACTACTCCAGTGCCTGGCCTCTTTGCTCTCCACTATGATGATCATTGAATAACCCTCCACAACTGTGAGCAAGCCCCCAACTAAATACTTTCTTTAAAAGAAATGTCTTGGTCATGATGTCTTCTCACAGCAATAGAACAATAATTAAGACATAGGTGTAGGTAAGCTATCACATCAAGTGGAAAGTGGATCTTTGATGAAGAGAATCTACAGCTTTTTAATTTCTCCCAAGTGAGGCAAGATATAGAATTTGAAATATCAGCCATAAGTCCAATGCTGGCTTTTGTTTTGTTTTGTTGTTGGGGTTTTTTGTTCTTATTTTTGTTTTTTTATCTCACTGTGTTGGTTAGTTGGAACTCTATGTAGACCATGCTGGCCTTGAATTTTCAGGAACCCACCTACCTCTGTCTCCTGAGTGTGGAATGGCATGCATCACCATGCCAAGCTTGTCATGCAATTCTTTTTTTTTTTTTTATTTTCAATGATTTATTTCTTTTTATTTTATGTGTATTAGTGTTTTGCCTGCATAGATGTCTATTTGAGTGTGCCAGATCCCCTGGAACTACAGTTACAGACAGTTGTGAGCTGCCATGCGAGTGCTGGGAATTAAACCCTTGTCCTTTGGAATTAAACTCTTGTCCTTAACCACTGAGCCATCTCTCCAGCCCTGCCATATAGTTCTTAAAGATCCCATCCACATAACATACAATTGTGGCTCTAAACTTTCTTCATGACCCAACCATTTCTCATGTCAGCATTTAAGAAAAAAAAAAAAAAAAAAAAAAAAAAAAAGCCCTTTAGGGAGGCAGAGGCAGGTGGATCTATGAGAGTTCAAGGCCAAGGCAAGCACATGGCCCTGACCATATGACAAACTGGCATCTGCTAGATTTTATTCTTGGCACTAAAACATCTATTTGTTTTTTAAATACAGATATGGCAGCACACATCTGTAATCCCAAGATTTGGGATTGGAGGCAGGAGGATAAGGAGTCAAGGTCATCCTTAGCTACATAGCTACCTGGGTTATCTGAAGTCCTGTCTTTAAAAAGAAAAAATTAAATGACACTGATTTAAGTCAAAGAGGTAGAAGTTAACTTATACTGGTCTTTATACCCACTGGCTTCACCCTTTGCTAGTTTGTAAGAATTTATATCTTGACCTCTTGTGTATGGGGGGGGGGGATTCCTGTTATTGGAAATATAAAAATTAAAAGATAATAAAACCTGAATTGCAATATCTAGTTGGGGTAAATAATGACAATGAACTCAAAACAGTGAAAGAAGGGAGTATGTGGCAACTGCCTGAAACACAGGGAGTGAACCTGGACAATAAAGTAACATTTCTTAGGCTTTATGGGGGTAGGGTGTTAAAAACAAACACTGGCCAAACCAGGCAAGTCTTAAAGTCATAGCTACCCGTCTGGAGTTAGGCATTGTTAAAAGAGATGAAGTGATTCATAGTCTTACAATTAGGGCAACCCAAAAGGGTGAGATAAAAAATCTGATCAGAGCCGGGCGGTGGTGGCGCACGCCTTTAATCCCAGCACTCGGGAGGCAGAGCCAGGCGGATCTCTGTGAGTTCGAGGCCAGCCTGGACTACCAAGTGAGTTCCAGGAAAGGCGCAAAGCTACACAGAGAAACCCTGTCTCGAAAAACCAAAAAAAAAAAAAAAAAATCTGATCAGAAGGAAATACAACCTCCAATCAAAGGAAACAGCCAACAGACATACAGAATACGAAGTTTAAAGCACCTGATTAATAATGCATCCAAAAGTAGCAATAAATTGGAAGACTGCTAGAAAAGGGCTCTGCCCCAAGTGGCCCAGGGACAGCTGGATGTGATCAGGTTGGCAGGAGTTGCAACAGAGAAGAAAGAATAAAATAGGAGAAAAAGAGAAAGTGAAAATAACCTGTGCATGCCTTGTAGATATGATGGTTTTGGCTCTTAGTGCTGAGAAAAAATGATCAAATAATGAGAACTAAACAAAAACAAGAAGAGATTTTAGCTAAATATTATGAACTATTTTCTAGTTCTCTTTAACTAGAATAGAGACTACAATATTTTCCTTTGGGGAAAGAATAGCATAAGTGAAATATTGAACACAAAAGTAATTTCTCTAAATTAAGGCAAAATTATGTTAAATCAAGTCAAACTTTGATAAAACTTCATTGACTACATTTTAAAATATAAGCAACTTTTGCCTTAGAAATTTCATTTCTGGGAAGACAGCCCACAGAAATTCTCAAATATTTGCCTAAAATTGTAATAAATAAGAACGTTTAAATGAAGCTATGCAATGGTTGAAAACGAGAAACAACCGAAACACCCATCAGTGCATACACACTTCTGTGACTATGCAACTGTGAAAAGAAGTGAGGCAGACCTGTATTTACTGATATGGAAGAGTCTGGGGAATTATGGAAACCACTGTACAAAAAGCACAGCTCTGCCTGCTCTTGTCACACTCCTCTACACGTAAAGACCAACGCAAACCAACATCTCGGGCTGGTGAGATGGCTCGGCGGGCGAAGCTCTTGGCATGCAAGCCTGACAACTCGAGTTTGGTCCCTGGAGCCCCTGAGAAGGTGGAAGAGAAGCTCTGCACAAAACAGTCGTGTCATTCCCACACGCACCAGGTTGCATGCACACACTGCCACACACTGCCACACACACACACACACACACACACACACACACACACACACACACACACATACACTAAAGAAGTTTTTAAAAGTCTTCAAAAAAAACCTCCACCATATCCTTGTACTTACTTATTTATATGTATTTATTTGTTTTATTTAGACAGGTCCCGCTCTGTACCTGGCTGGCCGAGAACTCATTATGTAGGTCGGTCTGGCCTCCAACACAAAATGTCTATTATTTATAGTTTAAATGGTCTGAAATCATATACACTGGATCATTAACACTGCACTCCTCTGGCAGAATGACAACAATGTGAGATAGAAAAGGGTCTGATATAAAGGGACATTCACTTTTTGCTACGTTTATTTTCATTTATTTATTTATTTTTGCTATATTAGTTGAGTCTCTCTCTCTCTCTTTTTTTTTTTTTTTTTTTTGCGGGGGTGAATTGGTTTTTCAAGACAGGGTTTCTCTGTGTAGCCCTGGCTGTCCTGGAACTTGCTCTGTAGACGAGGCTGGCCTCGAATTCACAGAGATCCACCTGCCTCTGCCATTTGGGATTAAATGCACGCACCACCACTGCCCCACAAAACTGAGTCATTTAAAATAAAAAGGTATGACTTTTTTTGACCTGAGTATCTCAGTATGTAACCCCTCCTGGCTTGACCTTTCTTCCGCTTCTTGCCTCATCTACACACGGCTACATTAGCTTTCATTGTTATAACTGGGTTTTGGTCTGGTGTGAAACCATTTTGCCCTCTCTTACCGTATCCCAGATTTGCAGTTTGATTTGTTTCCCATCAATGTTGACCATCCGGGCTCCAAACTCCACACCTGTCAGTGAAGGCCAAGAGAATGGATGTGACTGTCACGAACACATACATGTTGATCTGGAGGCTCATACTTTTCCCCAAAGTGTTATAATGAATCCTTTGTCATCACTCACTGACATTCAGTTCATTACTGCTGCTTATGGCTCAATTAAATTTGTGCTCCTTTTGGTTTCTTTCCTAGAATTAAAAACCCATGGACTGGGGGCTGTAGCTCACTTGATAAAGTACTTGCCTAGCATACATGAGGCCCTGGATTCAATTCCTAGAGCCAAATAAAATTGAGCATGGGGTTGGAGAGATGGCTCAGCAGTAAAGGCAAAGCATGTGCTGCTCTTGTAGAGGACCAGAATTTGGTTTCCAACACCCTCATCAGATAGCTTATAACTGCCTGTAACTCATGGACATCTGCATGCTCACTTGAACTTGCGCACGGTGTACACACACACTCCCCGCAAAACCCCTTCACTGGGCATGACAGTGCACGCCTGTGATCCCAGCTCTCGAGAGGTGGAGGCAGGAGCATGAGGCTCAGAAGTGAAAGGTCACCATCACTTTTTATATAGCCAATGCAAGGCTGACCTGAGGCCACACAGGTCAAATAAAAATCATATCCTACCGCTGGATATATAACTCTGCGATAGTGCAACTGCAAAAGACACAAGTCTCTTGGTTTAATCCCTTGCACCAAAAATAAATAAGTGGATTCTAAGTGATAATATATCCAAATGTAGATAAGGGAATAAAGCTAATTAAAATCAAATAAATAAAAATATTCTCACTGTTCTGATTTTAAAATCAGGACAAAATTTACTCTATTAAAACCCTGGGGGGCGGGGGTGGCTGGAGAGATGGCTCACTGGCTAAGAGTATTAGAGGCTCTTCCAGAGGTCCTGAATTCAATTCCCAGCAACCACATGGTGGCTCACAACCATCTGTAATGAGATCTGGCGCCCTCTTCTGGCCTGCAGGCATATATTCAGACGGAACACTGTATACATAATAAACAAATTAATTAATTAAAAAAATAAAAATAAAACCCTGGGGGGTGAGCAGGGCTGGAGAGATAGGTCAATGGTTAAGAGCACTGGCTGCTGTTTCAGATGACCCGGGTTCAACTCCCAGCTCACAACTGTCTGTAACTCCACTTCCAGGGGATCCGACACCCTCACACAGACACACATGCAGGCAAAACACCAATGCATATAAAATAAATAAGTAAATCTTTAAAAAAAAAAAAAAAAGACCCTGGGGGTTGGAGATATGACTCAGTGGTTAAGAGCACTTGTTGCTCATAGAGACGACCAGTTTGGTTCCCAACACCCATGTCTGGTAGCTCACAACCACCTGTAACTCCAGCTCCAGGGCACTCAACAATTTCTGGACCCTGCAGACACTTGTACACACATGTTCAAATAGACAGGCATATACATACAAATAAAAACTAAAAAAAAAAAAAAATCTGAAAGAGGAAAAAAAGACCACGTATGTGTCCCCAGGGCTAGTTCTACAAATTCTGGTAATAAACCAGGCTTGGTTTATTAGACAAATCAATTAGACAATTGATTTATTATAAGACCTTACAATGACTAAGATTTTAGATTATCTTTTGTTAGTCTTTAAGAAAAGTGACAGATGGTGGCACATGCCTATAATCCCAGCACTGAGGCCAGACTGGTCTACAGAGCAGGAAAGCCAGGGCTACACAGAGAAACTCTGTTTCAAAAAACAAAAAAAAGTAACAAACAAACAAACAAACAAAAAACCCAGAGCAGTTACTGTAACAATTTACAACTAATGTCTGAAGAACCTGTACCCACTACAAAGCAAGTTCCAGGACGGCTAGGGCTACACAGAAAAACCCCATCTCGTTGAAAAACAAGAGAGAATGTGTAGCCACTGTACAAAGTTTTGTGATAACCAGTTCCCATTAAATGAATTGTAAAGCTGTAAAGCTACAATTCATAGAAAAAAATCTAAAAAATTTACAACTCTAGGAAAAATAAAACTAAGAGTAGATAAATTTTTTTTCTTCCTTTTTTTTTTTTAAAGGTTGATTTGAGGCTGGAGAGACGGCTCAGCGGTGAAGAGCACTGGCTGCTCTTTCAGGGGACTGGGACTCAATTCTTTGCACCCATGTGCAGTTCACAACTGTCTGAAACTCCAGTTCCAGAGGACTGGACACCCTCACAGAGACATGCATGCAGGTACATCTCATTATAAATGGTTGTGCCCCCAAGAAGTGGATAAATTCCTAGGAATGGTAGCTTATATTAAAATCTGACTAGATAATATTTAATTCTGTAATTTCTCAACTAAATTCTAATTCTAAATTTTCTAAACTGAAAGCATTTCTTTCTTTTTTTTTCTTTTTCAGGCTTTTAAATTTTTATTCGTATAAGTGTTTTGCCTGCATGTAAGTATATATGCTGTATGTGTGCTTAGTACTCGTGGAGACCACAAGAGGGCAGTGGGTCCTCTGGGACTAGAGTGACAGATGGTTATGAGCTGCCATGCAGGTGATGGCAACTGAACTCTGGTCCTCTGGAAGAGCAGCCAGTGTTCTTAAGTGCTGAGTCATCTCTCCAGACCCTGGAAAGAATTTGACAGTGTCTTCATAGTTCTGTGATGAAGCAGCACTTCTTTACTGCAATTCTGAAATTATTTTCATTTGCAATTAAGAAAGTTGCCTAGAGGCAGGATCTCTGTGAGTTCAAGGACAGTCTGGTCTACAGGGCAAGTTCTGGGACCTCAAAGAGAAATCTAGTCTTAAAAAAAAACACAAAAAAAAGAAAAGAAAAGAAAGAAAGAAAAAAGAAAGGAAGGAAGGGAGGAAAGAAGAAAGAAAACTGCCTAAGAAACAGGTCTTCAAGGACAAAATATCTTCAACCACCAGTAATTCCCAGAGTTCACCAGAAATATCCTCTCTCAAAGCAGTATGGAAACTAGCAAACTGATAAGGCTTTTGGCATTCTTCTATTTCAAGGCAAAATTCATCTCAAGGGCAATATTTCAAAAACAGTCATGTTACAAACATTGCATTGTAAGTCAGACAATTCCCTTTCTATTTTCATGCAGTAGTTTGGACATAGCACAAGGAACTCAGATTTTCAAGATTATTAAATTTAGTTTACCTTCAGGAATGCTATAATACCAATTCAGTCATTCTATGTAGATATCCTCTCTATATATAGATTATTTCTGCTTTAAGGTGCTACAGTCTATAAGAAAGATATAAAATTACTTCCACCTGTTACCTCAACAAAAGTCAAATGGTACTTTTTGGGAGAAAAAAAAACCTCACTGTTAATTTTTTTCTTTCTTTCAGAACAGTTAAGAATGTAAATTCAATGAGCAAGAAACTAAAACAAGAACAACAAAATAAAAAAAACAACCAGGCTGAGCACATCTAATCTCAGCATTTAGGAGGTGGATGTAGCTGGAGTTTTCCTCTGTGGTGGAGGCAGTAAGATCAAGATGTCTTCAGGTTACACATGGAGTTCAAAGCCAGTCTGGTGTATGGCTGTAATCACAGCACTTGGAGGTTGAGGAAGGAGGATCTCTGCGAATTCATGGCCAGTGTGGATTACAGAGTGAATCTGAGGCTAGCCTGGACTACATAGCCAGAACTCGTCTCAAAAAGGAAGAGAATGAGAAGTGAAGAGGAGGAAGAGGAGGAGGAAGGACTGGGGTGGCTCTGAAATTGGCTTTTTCCTCTCCAACACAAAAAGAATCGTATGTCGGTGTTTACTTCGAAAAACATGTGAGGTTGGTAGTGAACCACAAACTACAGATGAGTTTTTGAGTACGCGGTTGTGTTTCCGTGGGATTTTCCATAAACATACAAGTTGCATTTGAAGAAAAAATTCCTATGGCAACTAGCGTTTCTCTCACATCCATCTCTAAAGTTACCTTTCAAATATTTACCCTCTATTTAACCAGCTTTTATCATTTTTTCATATACCATGGAATCGGACTAAGGTGGGGAGGCGTAACTTTTTACTTAGAATACTGAGACTGTTAACTTTCTCCTTCAGCAGTTCAGCCTGCCAGCTTTTTATCTGTTCTAGAACGAGGGGGTGTGCTTACCTATTGTGAGGTCGTGCACAGGCTGGAACCGCTTATCGGTGAACTGCAGGAGGAGACATGACTTCCCCACACCTGAAAAAGGACGGTGTGCACTAGACACGCCACCCGGGAAGCCGCGGGCTCCCCGGCGGGGCACAGGGTGCACGGGAAGAACAGAGCCCCGCCCCCGGAGCTCGCCCCGCCCCCTCCGCTCAACTCCGCTCGCCCGGCCCACTCGCCCCGCCCCGCCCCCAGGCCCGATTTTGGAGGTGGGATCCCCGCCCCAGCCCCGCAGGCGGTCCACCGGCGGCTTACCTGTGTCTCCGATGATGATGTACTTGAAGAGATAAGCATAAGTCATGGTCCCGAGGCGCCTGTGTTCCGGGTCCGCTTGATTTCTACAGCCACGTACCTCCGACCTCTCTAGCCACCCAAACTACCGATCTCCTTATTTGCCTCCGCTCCAGCCCTTCTAGCTCAGGCCGCGTCTCTATTGCTCTCCCCAGAAATTCTCGCTGGATCCTGAGTACCCGACGCCGCCTCTAGGGCCGCCCCGCGCTCTTCTACATGCCATCATCCCACCAAGCTCCAGGGGGCGACAGCGAGCCTTCGGGCAGCTCGGATCGCGACTCGTTCGGCCAGGACCCCGTCCAATCAGCGGAGAGCGACGCTCCTCCTTGAGGAAGTGACGCGTTCGGAACCCAGTGGGGCCGGTGGGAGCGATGCGGACGCGGAGAGGCTGGTAGGGGTGCTGTGAAGATGGAGGTAGGCGCTGGGTCTGGAGGGTTGGCGAGCAGCGCGGCCGACTAGGTGGAAGCAGAAACTGGAAGCCGGGCCAGGGAGGAGCGAGGGGGGCTCGGGAGTGCTGGGGGCCGCCGGGGTTTCAGCGCACCCCTGCTCCCCTCACTTATCCCCGTGGCTTTTTTTGGTTTACAGTTTCCCGGAGGAAATGACAATTACCTGACGATCACTGGGCCCTCGCATCCCTTCCTGTCGGGGGCCGAGGTGAGCAAAAGCTGCCGACGCTGGGGCGCGGGAGGGCCCAGGCAGCGGTTGGGGCAGGACGGTGGGGGAGAGCGCGGGGGCGGACGGGAGCTGGGGAGGACAGTGGCCGAGGCTTCGAGAGCCTCTGAGGACTGACGGTCGGGAAGCCGCTGTCATCCGAAAACCAGGATGTTGAGGAGACTGCCTGTTTAAGGAAGGAGTCCGGTTCTGAGTGTGGAGAACGAAGGGGTTGTCTGCATTGATCAGGGTGAAATAGTTGCAACAAGATAGCAAGGAAGAAGTTGTTTTGTTTTGTTTTTTTTTTCAGTAAAGAAATCGAGATAAGAAAGTCGTTTATCTAGCAAGGGTTAACCTCGGACAGGTGTTAATTCTTTGAAATTTCTGATAGAAGTGGTTAATTTTACCAACGTGGTTTCTGCTTGCTTTGCTAAGGAAGGACAGAGGAAGGAAATGGCTGCTAGAGAACATAAAAGGAGTGGAGTACACCTGTTTGCCAGTGATTATAAACTTTGACCAGATGACTTCACTTTTGGATCACAGTTGTCAAAAAACTATAACAATAGGGTTTGTTAGTTTTGTTTTGCTTTTTAAATATGGTGTGAAGTAGAAACAATGGTTGTTGGAGCCTGTAAGACAGCGATTTTCTTTTCTTTTTCCTTTTTTTTTTTTTGGTTTTTCGAGACAGGGTTTCTCTGTGTAGCTTTGGAGCCTGTCCTGGAACTCACAGAGATCCGCCTGGCTCTGCCTCCCAAGTGCTGGCATTAAAGTGCGCCACCACCGCCCGGCTAAGACAGCGATTTTCAACCCGCGGGTCGCGACCCCTTGGGAGTCGCATGTCAGATATTTACATTATGATTCATAACAGTAGCAGAATTATAGTTATAAAGTAGCAATAAAATAATTTTGTGGTGGGGGGGTCACCACAGCATGAGGAACTGTATTAAAGAGTGGCAGCATTAGGAAGGTTGAGAACCACTGCTCTAAGATATTCCAGAAAACGTGGTTGACAGATTTTACTACTATAACACTTCTTTAGGCAAAACCAAAGTACAAGATGCAGTGTGTGCTAATTTCCCTTTTTTGAGAACTTGAACCTTGGACCTCCTTTTGAGGATTATATACTCCCTCCCACCCCCAGCGATGTGAATCATTTGCATTTCTTTTTCTTTTTTTTTTTTTTTTTTTTGCACCAAATGTTGTCGATTGTTGTTTTGTGGGTTTATCCTATAATAAATACTAACATTTTCATGGTTGAGATTGACAGTGAGTAGTTGCTAGTTTTTTGTTTTTGTTTTAAGAGTCTCTCTATGTAGCCCTGGCTGTCCTTGAATTTACAGAGCTGCCTGCCTCTACCTTTCCCTTTCAGAGTGCTGGGATTAAAGGCATATGCCACAACGCCCTGCTGCTAGTTTTTTTTTGGGGGGGGAGGGGCGTTGTTTTTTTGTATGTTTTCTGAGACGGGTTTCTCTGAGTAGCCCTGGCTGTCCTGGAACTCACCATGTAGACCAGGCTGGCCTTTAGTTTTGAGGTCTAAAAAAAAAGTAAATACAAATAGTTTTCAAATTTATCCCACCAGCCCCTTTTATGAAGTTGAACAATGAAAAGGTGGTTCCATGAGAGAAGGCACCTTTTACATCCAGGGACTATGGTAATGGAGCTCTTGCCTGCAGATTCCAGACCCTTGATTTCCAGAACTGACAGAAAAAAAAAGTTTCCAGGCTTGCATCTGCCCTTCTTTTTCCTTTTTATGGCTTATGATATTTTTAGTGAGAAGAGGGGACACAGCTAAATTTTTTTTTTTTTGCTACTGTACCTGCAGCCTCCACTTGGAAGTAGTGACCATTCTTTTTTTTTGGGGGGGGGGGTTTCGAGACAGGGTTTCTCTGTGTAGCTTTGCTCATTTCCTGGAACTCATTCTGTAGTTCAGGCTGGCCTCGAACTCACGGAGATCTGCCTGCCTCTGCCTCCAGAGTGCTGGGATTAAAGATGTGTGCAAACACTGCCTGGCCTGTTATTTACAACCTTCACACCTCCTTATTTCTTCCCCTCTTGGTGGTGAATTTTTAACCTTTATGGTTTTTGTTTTTGGGGGATAGTTTCACTATGCAGTCTTGGCTGGAGGCAAACTTGCTATATGACCAGGCTGGCTTTCATCTGCCTCTGATCCCTGAGTGCTGAGATTAAAAGTGTGTGTGTACTGCCATGCCTGGCTTTTAATCTTTATGTTAATTGGTGTATGAGTTTTGTTGTCTTCAGTCTTATTTTGAACCTCACAGATAACGTAAAGTGGGTGACTCCCCCCCCCCCCCCCCCCCCGTTTTTCGAGACAGGGTTTCTCTGTGTAGCTTTGCGCCTTTCCTGGGACTCGCTTGGTAGCCCAGGCTGGCCTCGAACTCACAGAGATCCACCTGGCTCTGCCTCCCGAGTGCTGGGATTAAAGGCGTGCGCCACCACCGCCCGGCCCGACTTTTTTTTTAAGCAACCCTTTTTTCAAGTTTTTGTTTGTTTATTTTTTGTTTCAGTTCCCATAATGCTATGTGATGTTATAATCTGAAGGGTCTTGAGAAAGTCCACAATAGCTGTCTATATAGAATACTAACCATAAAATAACTGGAAAATTAGACTATGTTCAAGTTAGGAACTTCTTTATATCAAAAGACATCACTATAAGGGCTGCAGAGATGAATCAGTGGTTAAGAGCACTGACTGCAGTTGCAGAGGACCTGGATTCAGTTCCCAGCACCCACAGGACAGGTCACAAGGGCCTGTAACTCTAGTTTCCACACCCTCTTCTGGCCTATAGGCACTGCACACACAATAACACAGGCATACATGCCAGCAAAACATTCATACATATAAGTAAAAATAAGTTGTTGTTGTTGTTGTTTTTTTTTAAAGACATTGAGGCTAGAGAGATGTCTTAGAGATTTAAAGCATTTGTTGTTCTTGCAGAGGACCCAGGTTTAATTTCCAGCATACATGTGGTGGCTCACAACCATCCATAACTTCAGGTCCAGGGGTTCTGATTCCTTTTCTAGCCTCTGTGAGCGCTAGGCACGCATGTGGTGCTGATACATACATGCAGGCAAAATACTCATACATATAAATCTTAAAAGGTGTGATGGCGCACGGCTTTAATCCCAGCACTTGGGAGGCAGAGCCAGGCAGATCTCTGTGAGTTCAAGGCCAGCCTGGTCTACAAAATGAGTTCCAGGACTGTTACACAGAGAAACTTTGTCTTGAGGGGGAAAAACAAAAAAACAAAAAGACATAATTGTAAATACATGTATGAAATTTGTATTTACAAATACATTGTACATACATGTACAGAATTTCATTTATGAAATTCTGAAAAAATTTAAAATGATAGCATTAACAAATAGGAACTCAAGAAGAGAAGCTATTTATAATACACACATGTAACTCATATTTAGAATATACCAAGTACTAATACAGTTTGAAAATGAACAGAAGTTTTAAACCGTCAGTTAACAAAGAGTCCATCCAAATTGCCACGAGGTATATGAAAAATTTGCCATTTAAAAGAATGAGTGTCAGAGAGGAAGGTGCAGTATTATTGCACTGCTTCAGGTAGGAAGCTGTGTGATGTGAGGATTCAGTCTTCTATTTCTCTCAGTGAGTTGGCTGGTACATGGTGTTTTGTGTTTGACCACAACTTCAATCCCAGCACTCAGGAGGCAGAGGCGGCAGTTCTCCAAGTTCCAGACCAGCTGGGACTACATAATGAGGTCCTGTCTAAAATTCGTTCTATCAGATTTTTCTTTTCAGTTGCATTGTTTGGCTTTTAAGTCAGTGGTTCTTATTTATTTTTTGTTCATTGGTGTTTAGCCTGCATGCATGTCTGTGTGAGGGTGTCAGATCCCCTGGAACTGAAATTACAGACAGTTGTGAACTGCCGTGTGGGTGCTGAGAATTGAACCTGAGTCCTTTGGAAGAGCAGTCAGTGCTCTTAACCTCAGAGCCATCTCTCCAGCCCCTCCCCCCATATTTTAATTGCATTACATCTATTTACTATGTGTATTCTCATTTTCTCTCTCTCTCTCTCTCTCTCTCTCTCTCTCTCTCTCTCTCTCTCTCTCATGTGCTTGTACCCCCTAAAGGGGGTTGGTGGTGGGGAATAGGTTTTCTCTCTACCGTGTGGAGCCCAGGGATTGAACTCAAGTTGTTAGTCAGACTTGGTAGCATGCACCTTTATTTACCCACTGAGCCATCTCACTAGCTCCTGAGCATCCTTCTTATAAACATAACCCCCAAACTGATCTTTCCCTCAAAAAAAATTTTTTAAAAAGCCCAGAGCTTGGGAACAGTTTAGACTGAGTGAATTTTCTCTGCCTATGGAATGCTAGGATTAAAGGTATATGTTGCCACATGCAGCTTATTTTTGTTTTCTTGAGATAGGGTCTTTTACTAGATGGCCTGGTACTAACTATATAGCCCAGCCTGGTCTGATACTCATGGTAATCTTCCTGGCTCAGTCTCTTGCATGCTGGGATTACAAGTGTGTACCACTGTGCCAGGCTATAATCTCTGTTTTTATAGATAAGGAAAACCTGCCCAAGGTCATGAGCTGAGATGAGCCATAGATGAGCCTACTACAAAGCCACTTGCTTATTACTTGTATTACTTTATTGCTACAAATCCTTCTGTTTTAGTTTTTAGTGCCACAAGGAAACTGTCAGACACACCTTAGTTAGACATTGCTGTTAGTTCTGTGTGAGTGGTCCCATTCCAAATAGGAGTGAAGTTGAGTGTGCTGGTACACGCTTTTAATTACAGTGGCCAGGAGGCTTGCCATTTGAGACTAGGTCTTGAAGGAAGGAAAGAAAGTGGGGGGAAAGACCCAAAACAGACCAGAAGACTGATTATTATTAATCAGACTTAAGAGGGGATGACTGAGCCAGGTGCTCTAATCTTTTCTCCTTTTGTTTACTTTTTATTTTTTAGACAAGCTTTGCTATGTAAGGAGGCCAGCCTCAAATTTACTTTGTAGCTATTATCCTTTTTCTTGGGCCCCCAAATCCTATACAAGTGAGAATCTTATTTGCTAACACTGAAATTTCTAAAATGGAAAATGGAATTTCTAAAACAGAAAACCATGAGGATTTTTTTTTTTTTTTTTCTCTCGAGACAGGGTTTCTCTGTGTAGCTCTGGCTGTCCTGGAACTTGCTATATAGACTAGCTGGCCTTGAACTCACAGAGATCCCACTGCCTCTGCCTCCCGAGTGCCGGGATTAAAGGTGTGTGCCACCATGTATACTTAAGATGCCTTAAGAAACTCGTTAAGTGCAAAGGAGGTAGGTAAGTTTTCTATGGCAATATTTTTTAGGATTTGATCCAGAGGAACCCGAAACAACAAAGTGTGATTGGCTGGTGAACAGTTCATTTTTGTGGTCTGAAAATTCAAGTATAATATTGTGAGATAACTGGTGTATATTAGTATCTGTAGTGGGATGTTTAGCATCATCGGCTGTTTCCTTATTTACTTGTGTTTAAAGACTTATTAGAACAGGCGATATGCCGTTTTTCCTCTTCTTACTAATTTTTCCTCCTTTCCCATACAGACATTCCATACACCAAGCTTGGGTGATGAGGAATTTGAAATCCCACCTATCTCCTTGGATTCCGATCCCTCCTTGGCTGTCTCAGATGTGGTCGGCCACTTTGATGACCTGGCAGACCCCTCTTCTTCACAGGATGGCAGCTTTGCAGCTCAGTATGGAGTTCAGACATTGGACATGCCTGTGGGCATGACCCATGGCTTGATGGAGCAGGGCGGGGGGCTCCTGAGTGGGGGCTTGACTATGGTAAGGAGTGACACACGGCGGGTTCACCCAAGCTCATAGGAATGGGTTTAGAAGGACAAAAGTTAATCTCTAGTCCATATTAAACATGGCTAGTACTGGTTTCTTATTCTTATATAAGCTTAAGACTCAACAACAAAAACTTTATTTTACCTGAATAAATGAGATTGTCTTAAAAAATAATTTTAAGTTGTAAAATAGCCAATGTTAACTTGGACATTTTGAAATGAAAATGATTCATATTTTTTAAAAGGGTTTTTTGTAATAGCTTTCCTATTCTGGAATTCAAATGTATATTTGAGTGATTTATTTAAAAAATGGGCTGAACCAAATAAAGTGCTAATTATAGACTCAGATGTTATAAGTGTTTAGCATTTCCAAGCATATCATTAGTATCACATCTCCATCTCATGTGTTTGATGACAGGCATCTGTCTCCACTTCAGCTTCTCCGCTCTCATTGCCTGTGTATTACAACTTTAAATACTATTATTCCGGGAGATACTAGTGGGTTTAGCTTGTATATTGTCATTACCCACAGATTATACTAAATGAATTATTTGTCCTTTTCTGTTTGTTTTTGAGATAGGGTCTCACTATAAAGCCCTGACTGATTTAGAACTCAGATAAGGAGATCAGGCTGGCCTTAAACTGACAGAGATTTCACCCCCTTCCTTTTATCTCCTGAGTGTTGGAATTAAGGGCAGGTGCCACCATGTCTGGCCTCCCAACATGTTTTTTATGTAGACAAATTATCTGATGTTCTGTAGGATTTAAATGATGATAGTCTATATAAGCCAGGGATTTATAAGGAGGGGGACATGGTATTTTAATGTTTAGTGTTTTAATTAGTCCTTCTGCTTCTCTCAGGACCTGGACCATTCTATAGGAACTCAGTATAGTGCCAATCCACCTGTTACAATTGATGTACCAATGACAGACATGACATCTGGCTTAATGGGACATAGCCAGTTGACCACTATTGATCAGTCAGAACTGAGTTCTCAACTTGGTTTGAGCTTAGGAGGTAGCACCATCTTGCCACCTGCCCAGTCACCTGAGGATCGTCTTTCAACTACTCCTTCACCTACCAATTCACTTCATGAGGATGGTGTTGATGATTTCCGGAGGGTGAGGCATTCCCTGCCAAAATTAATTCTACTGCTATTCTAGGGTAAAATGCTTGTCATATAAAGCTTAATCATCTTTACTTGGTTCTGGGTGTGGGTTCCTACCTCTTCATTTTGTTACAATGCTCTCCTCAATCTCTGTTCTTAGTGATCCTCACATGTGGTTTCCAAACCATTGCTTCTGTTTTTAGCTTAAATGCCATGGCTGTGGCTGCTTTCCCTCCTTACCTGCTGAGCCATCTCTCCTGCCTAGTTTTGTTCCTATCAAACCCTCTCTTAATTCTGTTTTTCTCCCTGACAGCAACTTCCCAGCCAGAAGACAGTGGTGGTAGAAACAGGGAAAAAGCAAAAGGCTCCCAAGAAGAGAAAAAAGAAAGACCCTAATGAACCTCAGAAGCCAGTCTCTGCATATGCATTATTCTTTCGTGATACTCAGGCTGCCATCAAGGGACAGAACCCCAATGCTACCTTTGGTGAGGTTTCGAAGATAGTGGCTTCCATGTGGGACAGTCTTGGAGAAGAGCAAAAACAGGTGAATAGTGGGTAGTAAACATTTTCTAAGGTTTTAATTGGACAGAATCTTAGTGTTCTATTGCTGTGAATAGACACCATGACCACAGAAACTCTTACAAGGAAAGCATTTAATTGGGGCTTGCTTACAGTTTCAGAGGTTTAGTCCATTCATCATGGTGGGGAGCATGGCAGCACATGGGTAGACATGGTGCTGGAGAAGTAGCTGAGAGTTCTACATCAAGATCTGCAGGCAGCAGAAAGAGGGCAATACTGGGCCTGGCTTGGGCTTTTGAAACCTCAAAGCCCACCTCTAGTGACACTCCCTCCAACAAGGCCACACCCCTAATCCTTCTCAAACAGTGACACTCCTAATGACTAAGCACTCAAATATGTGAACCTATGGGGACCATTCTTACTCACACCACCACAGGTCTTTACTTGTTAATGGCAGTCGCACATCCTTTATCTTAGAAGTTACAGAAAAAATCATTTTAATTTATTTTTGTGACTGGATAGCAAACCCAAGGCTTTATATATGCCTCAGCTGTCCTATTTTATACATGTATGCTTTCTTACTGAGCTAAATCTCTAGCCCAGAAAATTCATTGCCAAACTATAAGTAGGACTGCAAGATGGCTCATTGGGTTTGAGCCCCACATCCCTCATGGTGGAAGGGAAGAACAAGCTGACCTCTAATCTCTACACACATTTCCAGAAACATACACATGTACACACATGCAATTGATAAAAATTCATTATAAAAACACTGCATCCTTCCTAAACTGTTAAATAACCATCCTCTCTTTACTAAAGATGGACTCTACCAGGTGTGGTGGTACATGCCTTTACTCCCAGCACTGGGGAGGCAGAGGCAGGTGGATCTCTGTGAGTTCAAGGCCAGCCTGGTCTACAAAGTGAGTTCCAGGACAGCCAGGGTTACACAGAGAAATCTTGTCCCAAAAAAACTAAAGATGGGACTCTGAGGTTCACTGCCCAGTTAAGGTCATACAGCTTCTAAATGATAAGGTTAGGATAGTCTAGTTTCCTTATTTCAACATTCCATATGACATCCACTAATAGTGCCTAATCCCTCTGTGTCTTCAGCTGTTTAGTTTTTAGGTAAACTTCCTAAAGCCTCATATTTTCCTATTTGTAAAGTTAAGCTCTTTCTTGTTAAGTTGCATGTTAAAACTATCCCTCTTCAGGTACAGTTTCATTAACAGTCTTCTCATGAAATGTAAACTTGAAAAACCATAGTTAATCTCCCTAAATTTAAACTGAATTTAAAAAAAAAATCAATTGGTAATAGTGGTATGTACTTCCAGCACTTAGGAGGTAGAGGCAGAGGATCATGGATTTCAAAGGCTAGCTTGAAGAAGGTGTGTGCTGCAGGAAGTGTGGGTGGAGGGATATTAATCATCACCTGTAAACTGAAGATAGCTGTAACTATCATTACCCCACATGCCTGTCAAAGCAAATCCTCGGTATCTAAAACAAAAGGCTGAATTTATTATAATTTATTTTAGTTACTTATTGCTGCTTTAATTCTCATCCTCATGGATTAGTTTGGTGTTTCTGCTGTTCTTGCCTGGATTTCTTACTGTTGTAACAATATGGTAGGCTATGGTGGCTGTGGCTGGCAGCTACTACCATCTCTTAGTTGGTATGTTGTTGCTCCTTCATGTAGCTTCTCATGTTTTAAGCACTATGTAGACTACTGACCTTACAATTTGGAGGTGGTTTTGTTTTTGATACAGCAATGAACATGGATTGCTATTCACTTTAGAAGTGTAGATACTCTTAGTAAGACAGTAGAGTGAATTTGCCATAAAGGTTGTCGTTATTGCTTGCTCAAAAATGGTTTCACTGAAAGGAGTGGTCTGAGGTTGGACTGAGTTCTTGATGGACTATAATAGATTGTCAGTTTCTCCTAGGGGTATGGTTCATTTGAAACAGTGTCTTTCTCATAGGTGTATAAGCGGAAAACTGAAGCTGCTAAGAAAGAGTATCTCAAGGCGCTAGCTGCTTATAAAGACAACCAGGAGTGTCAGGTAAGATGACAACAAATGGGTATCTCAAACCAATTCATTTTTTAAAATTCATTTTGTTATAGGTAAATCTCTCTCATATACACACACACACACACCCTCTCAAAAATGGAGGGGCACATGTTAGAGTACTGGCTGTACTTGCAAAGGACCTGAGTTCCCAGCACTGACATGGTGGCTTAGGACCATGTGTAACTCCAGTTTCTGAAGATCCAGTGCACTCTTCTGACCTCCCAAAGCATGCATATATTGTGCACGTATGTGCAGATAGACACACATACGCATAAAAATGAAAAAAAAAAAACCCTGTGGAACCTATTATTACATAATGTTAAAATTGATTTAAGGCTTCCCAAGTATTTCATAAGCCTTGCAAAGTAGTCTTTGAGTTTATCCATTATTTTCAGTGTTTACTTAAGAAAGTATTTATTTTTCTATCTATTACATATCTTTTCTTGAAATGTAATGAGAAAGAATGTGTGCTGCAGTGGAGAGTAAACTACTTGTTGCTTTTTTATTTTGGTCTTCTTTTAGGCTACTGTGGAAACAGTGGAATTAGATCCTGTCCCACAGTCGCAGACTCCTTCACCACCTCCTGTGACTACTGCTGACCCTGCATCTCCAGCACCAGCCTCAACGGAGTCGCCTGCTTTGTCCCCTTGCATTGTAGTTAATTCCACGCTCTCATCTTATGTGACAAACCAGGCAGCCTCAGGGGCTGGAGGTCAGCCCAATATTACCAAGTTGATTATTACCAAACAGATGTTGCCCTCTTCTATTACCATGTCTCAAGGAGGAATGGTTACTGTTATCCCAGCCACAGTGGTTACCTCCCGTGGGCTCCAATTAGGCCAAACAAGTACAGCTACTATTCAGCCCAGCCAGCAGGCCCAGATTGTCACTCGGTCAGTGTTGCAGGCAGCAGCAGCAGCTGCTGCTTCTATGCAACTGCCTCCACCCCGACTACAGCCTCCTCCATTGCAACAGATGCCTCAGCCCCCAACTCAACAGCAAGTCACCATTCTGCAGCAGCCTCCTCCTCTTCAGGCCATGCAACAGCCTCCACCTCAGAAAGTCAGAATCAATTTACAACAGCAGCCACCACCGCTGCAGAGCAAGGTTGTGCCTCCACCCACTCTGAAAATGCAGACTGCCCTGATCCCTCCAGCTGTAGAAAGCAGCCCTGAGCAGCCTCTGAACTGCAGCCCTGAGGCCCACCCAGCAGAGGCAACCTCTCCTGAGACAATCTGTGAAATGATCACGGATGTAGTTCCTGAGGTAAGCCTGTATTGTTTCCTTAAAAAAACCCAATTCTGCCAGTTTTTTGTTTGTTTGAGATACGGTCTCATGTAGGCAGCATACATAGACTCACTGTAGCCAAAGATAGCCTTGAATCTGATTCTCCTGCCTCTGCATGCCAGTTTTAATTTATAACAACTTACTTTAAAATAAAATTCTTAGTTGGAATCTACATGTCATCCTGCTTAGCAGAACTCTAAAGCTTGGTTATAAAGGAGAAGACCAAGAACTTACCTTTTTCTGAAACTCCTTCTATGCAGGGGTATGGTACCTATTTCTCTACTGGAATGTGAGATGTTTTGACTAGGTAGGTAGCACTCTAATCCATCCTTGTTTGCTCCCTGTTCTAAGGTGGAGTCTCCTTCTCAGATGGATGTTGAATTGGTGAGCGGATCTCCTGTAACACTGTCACCTCAGCCTCGATGTGTGAGGTCTGGTTGTGAGAACCCTCCTGTTATCAGTAAGGACTGGGACAACGAGTACTGCAGCAGTGAGTGTGTGGTGAAGCACTGCAGGTGAGCGCAGTAGTTCTGCAGACTGAAGTGGTAGTCAGGCGGACTGTTGGGAAATAATCAGATTACCTTAGGTAGAGCAGCTTGACCTAGGTAGATAGGTAGATGGATATATCTGATTAGGGATGCTACTAGAAAAAAAGCTTGGTTCAGTCGCTTAGGGATGGGCTGTAGCTCAATTGAAGATAGCTGGCCTGGCATGAGTAAGGGCCTGATTAAGTTACCAGTGCCAAAGAAATTGGTGAGGGATAGGTAAGGGGCAAGTAGCAAGTGAAAGCTTTGCCCTTCTACCAAAATATTCCAGGGAATTACCTGTATCCATGGAAACAGAGCACATGTGTTCTAGCCCCAGACCGCTAAGAGATAGATCAGCACTGTCACTACTTCTGACTTTTAGGTTCCTTTGTTCCTATATTTACTAAGATGATAATGTTATATTTTGGAGATATAGGGAATTATTTGGGTATGTTTTTTATTGAAAAGATAAAAGATAGTTCAAGAATATATATATATTCATCTCCAGGCTATAATAAGTTTGTGTTATCTTTCCTTCTCTTAGGGATGTATTCTTGGCCTGGGTAGCCTCTAGAAATCCAAATTCTGTGGTGTTTGTGAAGTAGCCTTTCTTCTTCAAGCCTTGAAGATTTATCTGCCGGACACAAGTCCAGGAGACAAAACACAAGCCTGTTTTTGAAAGACAAGCTGGGCTTCTTCTGGTAGTGCCTGACCTTTACACCCAGCCCTTCATACCCCCACCTTTTCTTTCTTTAGCAGGCCAGTGAATTTACTGTCGTTTGGAATTGCTTTTCACTCTAACTACAAGCAAAATTACCAGGTTAATAGCACAGGGAAGGGTGAAGGGAATATGGAAACAAATCATAGGGGGTTATTTGAAGAAATGTGTCAAAAATTGTCAGAGGCCTTGCCTAAAATGTTATTGGGAAAGTGCTTAGCTCTGCTCCTAGGAGGAAACAGCACTGAGATAGGAGGCTTGGGGTTACAGCTCAGTGGTAAAGTGAAAACACCCTTTAAAAAGGGAACTACTATTAATCTACACAGTGCTTTAAGAACGAAGGTTTGTGTGGCTAGGGTTATGGCCTAGCACTAACAAAGCTCTGAGTTCAGTACCCAGGCAGAAAGGTCAGGAGTTCAAGGTCATAACTGGCCACCAGTGAGTTTGAGGCCAAGCTAGGCTACATGAGGCAAAGGTAGAACAAAGGTTTTGCAGAGCATGGTGGCCCATGACTTTAATCCCAGTATTTTGGAGGTGGACAGAGGAGAGTTTTCTACGAGTTAAAAGCCAATCTGAACCTACATAGACCTTGTTCAAAAAACAAAGGCTGGGTATGGTGGCACTCTCCTTTAATCCTAGCTCTTGGGAGGTAGGGGCAGGTTGGATCTCTGAGTTTGAAGCTAGCTAGGGTTACATAGTGAGATCCTGTCTTAAGGTCCCCTCCCCATTCCTGACACACACACCTCTCTCTCAGCACATTGGGCTGGAGGGGAAATGACATCATTCAGGACTATCATTTTTTCCCTACAAGTATTTCTGCAGTCAAAACTTTCTTTACCTAACTTGATTACCAGTTTTGCATGTAAGAGGCAGAACTCTATACCCTTAATGAGAGGTTTTACAAAGTAAAGAAGTTGTGTTTGATGAAATATCTTTTAAATGTGCTTTCATTTACATGATTTATAAACCAATCCTTTCACATTCTAGGTTCTTCTTTAACTGAAGATGATCTATTTTTCTTACAAATAAGCTACAGAATAATAAACCAGCAAAACCACATAGAATAAGCAAAACATATGCCTGGTAAAACTAAGTGAAATTCAAATTAACCCTATTCATGGTATACTAATTGCTAAGCGCTGTGAACCTGTATAGTCCTGTTTTAAAATGATCAACATATTAATGCTATTCCATGTATCCATTTAATTTGAACATTTACAGCTAATGAAGTAGGTAGCTAACATTCCATGACTTATACTGAGAAAAGAGTTGCACAAGAACACATGCTGAGTGGCAAAGTCAGAATTTCACTTCAGAAATTCTAACTACAATACAAACTTTTATTTAAATACGGGGTGGGGAGCACTACTATATAAACACTCTTAAGGTGTGGTCAATAGAGCCATGGCTATGCATGGTTAGCTTCATAAGGAAGTGCTTCTATAAATTCTTAGGTTTAGAGATGATACCATCCGGATACCTTTGCTTAAACCGGGCAACCACATCTGGGTCTAGTAGGTG
Organism: Peromyscus californicus insignis; assembly: GCF_007827085.1. NCBI lineage: Eukaryota > Metazoa > Chordata > Mammalia > Rodentia > Cricetidae > Peromyscus > Peromyscus californicus. Next base: position 71,720,834 of record NW_026294413.1, on the reverse strand, counting down.
TATCCCATCCAGTTGGTTTCCGAGAGTAATCCTAAAACAAGGGGAAAAGGAGACAAACCAAAAAGTCCTGTAAGGGCTTAGCACTGCTAAGGTTTTGTTTCTTTAGGTCTCAGGCTGTCCTGAAACTCTCTATGTAGACCATACTAACCTTGAACTCATACAGATCTGCCTGCTGCCTTCTGCTGGGGCTAAAGGTGTGCTCCACTATGCCCAGCCCATGTCAGATTTTAAAAAGATCAGAATAAAGTATATGGCAGTTGATCACTTAGGAGCTGATATAGGTGCAGATATTAAAACTGTCTGCATTTTTATTTCTTTGGTAGTGGTGGTGGTGGTACTGGGGATTTCATATAGGGGTCTTGCATGTATGCTCTAACACTGAGCTACATCAGTCAACAGCCCCCCTCCCTTTTGATACAGCTCTCACTAAATTAATTTTGTTATGTAGCCTAGGGAAGCCTTAAGCTTATAATCCTTCTGCCTCAGACTCATGTCACAGGATCCAGCTTGATCTATATAGCTAAGGATTAGTAACTGATGTTAGCCAGGCCTATTTCATTCATAGTCATTGCCAATGAATAATCTTTTGATATTAAAATGCCAGCCATAGGAGTTAAAGCATTAAAATTGACAGATTAAATAAATGCTTAGTAGCCACTAGGGGGCATTAATATATCCCACAGAATAGGTGAGGATCCTTAGGCTATTATAACTTTGAGACCAGCCCTTTGGATTCTAGTGAATGTTGTAGATTCCAATAAAATGATTTAAACATAAGCTTAAGCCATCTGGCATCTGAGCTCTTTAAAGCCTATCTGTAGACTACCAGGATATGTACAACTCATTGACTTCTGTCCTTAGCTATAAAGTTTTGCCCTGTTCTCTAGTAAAGTTACCAGTTGGGTTGCACATTGTGTGGTCGTCCAAATAACTCAATCTTGCGGGTCCCAGGGGACAATCTCTCAATCATGCCATATATTTCATCTGGTTTATGACTGGTGGAACGAACCTAGAAAATAAAAACCAAGCTACTTAAAGTTATTCAAGATTGCAGGGCTGGAGAGATGGCTCAGCAGTTAAGATCACTGACTGCTCTTCCAGAGGACCCTGGTTCAACTCCCAGGACCCACATGGCAGCTCAGAAGTATCTGTGACTCCAGTTCCAAGGGATCCAACACCTTCACAAAGAATTATATGCAGGCAAAACACCAATGCACATGAAGTAAAAATAAATTTTTTTAAAAAGTTTTTCTCAAGATTGCAATTCTAGCCCTGTCTGTTAAGTTATCCAAATGAATAAAAAGTTGGAAACTATACCTGACAAGAGAAATTGTATTGAAAATATGAAAGCTTTAGATGACTGGGGGAGCACATACCTCAGCTACAATCACATCACAATCCAGACCCTGGTTGAAGCCTTGGGGATTTCCTTTGACACCAACCTGCTCATCACAGAGAACACTGTTACTTTATAAACCATAGCTTTTGGACTTTTACATAGTTCCTCCTCCTAAGTTGGGCCTATTGTTACTCACCAAGCAGTGTTCCTTTCCGTGGTTCAGCCAGTGGCCTGTGCGGCCTGTCCTGATGATGCGCTGCAGTTGATTAGTCTTCACCCAGATGATCTCATCCACCCGTTCATAGCTATGGAGCATGAGAGAACGAACTACAACCTCAGCTTCACGGTTGAGACACAGTGTTAGACACAGAGGCACAGGCTCATGGGGATACTCAGAGAAGGGGACGTGCACCTCTTACAACTAAATCTCCCTCAAAAAATGCAACACTTGGGGCTGGAGAGATGGCTCAGAGGTTAAAAGCACTGACTGCTCTTCCAGAGGTCCTGAGTTCAATTCCCAGCAACCACATGGTGGCTCACAACCATCTGCAATGAGATCTGGTGCCCTCTTCTGGTGGGCAGGCAAAATATGCAGGCAGAATGAACACTGTATACATAACAAATAAATCTTTAAAAAAAAAATGCAACACAATTTCTACTTACCCCCAGAGGTTCAGACACTCTCTGCCCAATTCCATGGCCCTAGAAAGAAGTAAAGGTTAAACAATTTGCCCGTATTTTTCCCTTCAAAATATCTCATGTCTTAGAAACATTTACATGGAAAACACCATCGAGGCAACCGAGTAAATCTAAGAATGAAAAGATGAAACAGCATCTAATCTTAATGACTATTTTTCTAAAATCAAGAATCCCAAGTATTTGTGCTATAAATAGTAAGTCTCATGGAAGGGGGTTGGCATCCTAAATCAGTGACACTTTTAATCACAGGTCTGAGAAACCCCAGCCCCATGGGAAGGGGCGGAATCCTTAATCAGTAACACATTTAATCGAATGCCTAAGAAAACCCAGGATTTTATTTCCCACCCAGTTTTCACTCTGTACTATATTTGCCCATACCTACATATCTGTGGATTATATTACCTGCCTGTGACCCAGAGGAAAAGAAAGCCATCATCCTGCAGTACTGGTATATTGAGCCTGCGCATCTCATCATCTGTTAAGGTCCCATATGGTAGCTCCATGTGAATATCCCAAGGTGGGTCAGCCATCACAACTGCAAATTTGCCCAAGATACTGACGTCCAGGTAGCGGATATCACAACAGATCCACTGCATGAGGTAGTATTTGGTCATCTTTCCTTCCTTCACAGATTCATGGTCCCAAACCCTCTAACTCAAGTATTTCTATCCCATTCCATTCCCATCAGTGAGCCAGATTGCTTAATTATTCCCTATTTTTCTACATGTACAGATACCCCATTCAGTTTAAGTCTATAGGTTGAAAGGGGTTTTCCCAGGCTCTCCAGACATGTAGGTACCTGAGGTGGAAAGAGTCGATCTGCACTGGAGTCGCCACCAACACTCTGCGTAAGAGCAAGCTCCTGGCTTGGCGTATGCTCCTTGCTGCTAGGACCCTCCGAATCCATGCAAGCATCAATTTCATAGTGAACATATTTGCAGGTATCCATGTGGAAACATGTGTTAAGGAAGGAGCAGTCACCTAAAGACTCATCAGTGTGCTTATTGATAATTCGTCTGGGAAAATAAAAAAGGGGGATCAGAATCAAGATGGTACTTCAGAAGTAGATCATACATACATTCAAATGCAAGATTTCTTATTCTCCCCCAATTTTCTGTATTGTTAAACTTAAGAACTCGTTCTCTTGAATAAAGACTTGATCTGGGTGCAGTGGCTTAGGCCTATAATATCAGTACTGGTAGGTAGAGCCCTAAGGTTAGAAAGGTCATCTTCATCATGGCCAGCCTGAGCTACAAAACCTGTGTCTCAAAAACATCAAAATACAGACTTTCTCCTCTTACTATAGGAAAGACCCTGGCCGTTACATCAGAATAAAACACTGGCCTAAGCCCAGGTAGTTTCTCTAGGACTATCCTCCTTTCCAGAGAACTTTAACTTTCATTATTGGTCAGAGATACAGATGCCTGACTAGAGTTTAGTTCCTTTTATTTACAAGTGGACCTATATTCTTTCTCATACATTGGCCATCCCAAAGACAGATGGAATATGCTGAAAAGGAATTACTGTTTCTGGAAGACCCTCCCCACCTCATTCCCTCCCAAGAGACCTGAAGTGCAGCTTGCGACAAGGACGGTCAGCATCACTGGCTTTCATGCACTCTTCCTTGGTCCCATAGTCACAAAATTCTTGCACCTGGGCCCGACCTCGAGAGCGGAACTTTTCAACAATGGATTGTTCCTTGGCTGTTGTGGTATTTAATAGCTCTAGGATCTCCTGACTGACCTGTGACAGAAGTAGCCTTGGTCTTAAGAGTTTGTAGATCAATTAGCCCTTAAACCACCTCCACAAGTCTACCTCACAGTAATGTCTGATAAGAGATCAATGAGCTAACAGTATAGGAGAATGGCTTTAGAAAGGAAGTAAAATACAAAAAGCCTGGTTTCTACAACTGAACATTAAGCTCATCTTGCCTCCCTAGGAGTATAGCTTCCCTCAGGCCAATCTGCATTGATATGGTACTGAGAAAGGCACAATGCTAGTATTCTGTTGCTTACCTCAGTATATTCAATAACTCAATAAGGGAAAACACTGGTTATCCTCATAGAAAGCCAAACTAACTTTTTTGTTTTTTAAAGATTTATTTATTATGTATGCAGTGTTCTGCCTGCATGTATGCCTGCACACCAGAAAAGAGCACCAGATCTCATTACAGATGGTTGTGAACCACCATGTGGTTGCTGGGAATTGAACCCAGGACCTCTGAGAGAGCAGCCAGTGCTCTTAACCACTGAGCCATCTCTCCAGCCCCCAAACTAACTTTTTTTTTTTGTTGTTTTTTGTTTTTTGTTTTTTCGAGACAGGGTTTCTCTGTGTAGCTTTGCGCCTTTTCCTGGAACTCACTTGGTAGCCCAGGCTGGCCTCGAACTCACAGAGATCCGCCTGGCTCTGCCTCCCGAGTGCTGGGATTAAAGGCGTGCGCCACCACCGCCCGGCTCTAACTTTTTAAAACTAAACTAGAAGTCATAAACAGATGAGAATTCAATGTAGTTCTAATCAGAACCATTGATAATTTCATTGATTTCCATAACCTGGTCGAAATGAATATCATTTAGTACTCCGGTCTCCCTATATTTATTTGAATTTTTCTTTTCTCTGAATCCTCTTCTGAGGATTCTTCCAAATAGATTCAGTAAATCAGGACTTCCTAACAATGTGATTACTGATATTTTGGGCTAGACAGTTTTATTGTGGGGGAGGTGTCCTACGATGCACTGTAGCATGGTTAGCAAATTTTGGCCCCCACCTTCTAGATCCTGTATCTACTCAATGCCAACAGCACTCTCTGGTGCTGTGACAACAATGTAGCCGGACACGGACAAACTTCCGGTGGAGGTGAAGGTAGAGGAAAACCACCTCCAGCTGAAAACCACTGCTCCATGTCTTAATTCTGAGAAATACTTCTTGTCAAAAGGTAACACATCAAAACTGTAATTCAAAGCATAATGTGAGCATTTCCATATGACCCCTACCTTCTTGCTCTGTTGTTCTTTAGTAGACTGTTGGTTCAAAAGACTTTCTATCTCCAGGTCAACATCTGAGGCAGCATGTTTCCTTGATTTCTTAGGCGGCTCCTTAGCTGGTTCTGATGCTGAAGAGGTCAAACCAGATGCTAAAGAGCTGGCAAAGGCAGCCACAGTAGTCGAGTCCTGTTCTGCACGCCGTTTCTGCCCTGTGATAGACCCTGCTGCTTCTCCAAGGCCTTTCTTGTCTGCCACAGCACCCATCATGGCAGAGAGCTTGGAGTGGTCAGCGTAAGTTACAAGAGTGGGATGTGCATCATCTTGTAGGAGACCTCGCTTTACCTCAATCAACTCCTGAGCTGCAAATTTCTGTAGAAGGCTTTCGACCCCATCTTGAGTGGCAGGTGCATCTGGCTAGAGAAAGGGGATGAGCATGAGACACTACCACGACCGACAGCAAATATGTGATCAATTCTAATTTTATCAGGTTATTACCGTAGAGATGGCAAGACGGATGGAAACAGCATCAGTGGGCAAGGTTAAGGCCAGATCTGAGAGGTGGTGGAGCAACTTCTTCTCCAACTCAGGGTCTGTAGCTAACTCAGGAACCACAGAAGTGGTGCTGGGCTTAGGGCCACTAGAGGGAGGTGCAGTTGGCACTGGGCTATCACTACGGAAGGTTGGGGACAGTGCTGCTTCTGGATTCCTTAAATCTAAAAGAGAAAAATAAAGTGAAGAGAGTCAATGCTGGTAATCTTGACATTCCTCAAGGCCAAACTCTCCAGCATTCCTAGCACACACATCGTTCATTTCAAGCAAGTTCTCCGACCAGCATTAGCAATGGATCACCTTTCAGATACACAGAAGCATTTGCTGTTTTGCCAAAATAATCCTGGATTTTACTGAGAACTACGCATGTTTTCTCTGTTGGGAAGTTTTTTCCTAATTCTCTGTCCTCACTGCCTCAAAAGAAGTAAAACAGCATGGTACACTTACAGGGCTCTGCCACTCTTTTCTTCTCTTAATGATACAATCAACCCATATTTTAATTTAAAATAAATGTATATTTTTTAATAATCAAAACTGAGAATCAGATATCTTCCAGGGATGGATTTTGAATTTTTTTTTTCAAGACATGGTTTCTCTGTGTAAGCCCTGGCTGTTCTGGAACTTTGTAGACCAGTCTGGCTTCAAACTCAGAGTGTTGGGATTAAAGGTGTGTGCCACCACCGCCTGTCAGATTTTGAATTTTTAGTGAATCAAGGCCAATGGCCATCAAGAATGTGTTTCACACTTAAAAACATTAGGCCTTTGGAATACTTGGCTGAAGGCCTGGTCAGCAAATGAGGGTTACAGCACATTTCCACTGTATGTTCTTACCCACCAACTGTACACATGAGGAGGCCGTGGATAGCTATATCCCTGAGGATGACCCTGAACTCAAAATCCTCTTGTCTTTCAAGTTCAAGATTATAGGTGTATGCTACCACACTCAGCTAGATCTACAATTTTCAATATTTTTACATAAATTGAGATTTTTCAGAAACACCCATATAAATACATGTTTTTGCACTTGTGTGTGTGTTGCAAGTGGCAGCCTCTGTAACTCTCTCTCTGCCTTATTCCCTTCCTCATCTCAGCTGCTGACAGTGTTCGGGGTTACAAGACCATGCTGGGGATTTGAACTCTGGCCCTCAAGCCTGTGCAGCAAATGCACATCCCCTAAATGACTGTTTTCAAAAAGGTAATAAAAGGTAATAAAGACACTTAAGTCCAGGAACTGGAGTCTTTGGTAAGTTGGTTAAAAACCAGTTTTAGCCGGGCGGTGGTCGTGCACGCCTTTAATCCCAGCACTCGGGAGGCAGAGGCAGGCGGATCTCTGTGAGTTCAAGGCCAGCCTGGGCTACAGAGTGAGTTCCAGGAAAGGTGCAAAGCTACACAGAGAAACCCTGTCTAGAAAAAAAGAAAGAAAGAAAGAAAGAAAAAGCCAGTTTAGTCATCTGTCTATGATAGATATGTAATTATGTTTCCTACATAAAATTGATATACCAAAAGCAGCAGCAGCTGGAGAAATGGCTCAGCAGTTAAGAACACTGACTGTACTTGCAGAGGACCTAGTTCAAGCCTAGATTTCTACCACCCATATGGTGGCTCACAACCCAGTTGCAGGGGAATGGAAGGGTGGAGGGAATCCTTTTCTGGTCCCCATGGGCACCACATGCATGGTACACATTCATGGTACACAGACATCACAGGCATACATACAGGCAAAATACACATACACCATACACATAAAACATAAACGGGAAAAATAAGAAAACCAAACTTACCAGGCAGAGAGGTTAGTTTGAATGGTGAGGGGGAAAAAAATTCTCCAAATCTTGTTTCCTAATTATTCCCTGATTCCTAGGTTTTGCACTTTGTTTACCATACTGCCTTGTTTTTAAAAGTGGTGTAATCTGACAAATTTTACATTGGCTAATAAAATTTAAAAATCAAGGCCAGGGCTGGAGAGATGGCTCAGGGGTTAAGAGCACTGGCTGCTCTTACAGAGGACCCAGGTTCAATTCCTAGCACCCACATGGCAGCTCGAAACTGTCTGTAACTCCTGTTCCAGAGGATCTGACACCTTCACACCAATGTACACAAAATAAATTAAAAAAAAAAAAAAAAAGATTTAAAAATCAGGGCCAATTCAAGTGGCAACTCCAGCAGGAGGACCCCACCGAGGACGCCAATTCTTGTTCATCATTCTATTGACTGTGGATCTATTTATTTATTTACTATTTCCTACTGCTTTTTGAGACCAGGGTCTGTCTCTAACTAGTCCTGGCTGTCCTGGAACTCACAACTCCCTGTGAAGACCAGGCTGACCTCAAACTAATAGATATCCTCCTGTCTCTGTCTCCAGAATGCTGGGATTAAGGCATGCACCACCATGCCAGGCTTTCTCCCGGGCCTTTTCTCCTAACTTCCTAGATTTTAAGCTCCTTTAAGGTAAGAACAATGTTTTATTTTTGTCACGACTCATGAATCGTGTAGATATGCAACAAATGCTTACTAGTTATGGTGAGAATCTTGCCTGAGCATCCAGGTCCGGAAAATGAGCACATGAACTTAATTTCGTCAAGATCTGCTGATGGGGGAGTTGAGAATACTAACAAGCATTGTCACAAGCTAGCCACGCACGTGGTATGGATTCAGTATTCTTGCAGAGCTTTGCAACTACTGATTTACCTTAAATAATTGACCTTGTGCTGGGGAAGAATGTTAGGGTAGGACTCAAAATCTTTTAAAGTTCCTCCAAGTTTTCCGAGTTTGTCATACAAGGGAGAGGGGGAAAAAATGTTTAAAGACCAAACCCAGGTGTTTTCAGATTCTCCCTAAATTTTGTAAACACTTTTCCCTACTCCTTTTGCACCACCTAGTGAGGACCTTGTTGTGGCTGATAAACTGGGGACATACAGGTGTAATCCCTGCCCACAGTGTTAAAGAAATGACACAGTGACTGAGCAATCGCTACAACCAAGAACAACAAAAAGGGCCTTGCTGCCCCTCAGAATAGGGTACTGAGAGGCTTCCCAGGGGAGGCGGCACAGGCTTCCTGCAGGTGGACATAGGTTTCCGCTACTCAGGGGGAAAGGCGGGCTACCAACGTTCGAGGCGTCCAATAAATGGTCACTGCGGAAAGGGCGCAGAGCCCGAGCTGTCTTTCTCTCCTGGGGTCGCTCGCCCCTCCACGGCCCGCCCCAGCCACCCCGCACCTCACCCAAGTGCCCAGAGTCCTGCTTCCGCCTCCGCTGCAGCCGCTCACGAAGCGAATCCAGCTGTTTCTTATGGGCCTGGATAGAGCTCCACGTGTCCGACATCCTAGTTCCCAGCACCGACCCCGCTCGAATCAGGCGAGGCGAACTAGCACCTCCCAAGCCTAGAACGACGACACATCCAATTCTCACGCGGACGCCTGAAGGCCAGCCGGATAAAGAGCCAAGATGAAAAGCCACTTCCGGTTTCGCGAGCGCAAGCTTTAGGTGTTGGCGAAACAGCGGATGTAATCCTTACGACTGTTCTCTCTCGTGCTTCCGGGAGCAGTGAGGCTGTGTTTGCCATGTCGGTTGCTGGCAGAGCGGCCATATTGATTCTTTCAGTCCTCCCTTACTGATCACACATTAAATTAGCGGGAATAGAACACGCGTGGGTGGGTGACGGATGGATGTTATTGGTTGAGAGATAGATGGGCGGGATGGGGTGCACAGATTGTTAGTCTAGTTGATTGTAAACCCAGGTGCTTGCACATGCTAGCAATCAGTATACCACAGATTTGTACCCTTCAGGCCCCGGATTTTCTTTTTCATTTTTTTTCTTTCTTTCTTTCTTTTTTTTTTTCTTCTTGGTTTTTCAAGACAGGGTTTCCCTGTGTAACAGTTCTGTAGCTCACTTTATAGACCAGACTGGCCTTGAACTCACAGAGATCTGGCAAAAACTCAAATCAGCCTTGGTTTATGGTAGAGATTGGGTGTTGATCTTTTTTTTTTTTTTAATTTTTTTTTTTTTTAGATTTGTCTTATTCATATGAGTGCTTTGCCTGAATGTCTCTCTGTGCACCAGATACATACCTAGTACCTGAGGTGGTGAGCCTCCATGTGGGAACTTGGGAATTGAACCCAGGTCCTTCACAAGAACAAGTGCTCTTCACTACTGAGCCAATTCTCCAGTCACCCAGATTTTCTAAATTAAAGGTTATTATTGGTTTCTTCTTTCCTTTTATATATGTGGAAAGACATGAGTTTCACTATGTGACTCTCTACCCAGTCTTGAACTAGCAATCCTCCTGCCTCAATATCCTGAGTTCTGGGATTTCAGGCATGTTCTAAGACAAACAGCTTAATAGAGAGCCATCTTTGCAGCATGGAGAAACATAGTCTTTTAAAAATGTACAGGAAATGTGGAGATAGCTCAGTAAAATGCCTGCTGTGCAAGCATGAGGTTCTGAGATTCCCAGAACCCATAGAAATTCAAGGAAGAGCTGTGTGTAATGGCAGACTTTTTTTTTTTAAAGTTTACTTTTGAAAAAGACTTACTTTTTGTGTATGAGTGTTTGCTTGCATGTATGTATACCACATGTGTGCCTAGTGCCCTTGAAGACCAGAAGAGGGAGTCATCTTTGTGAACTGGAGTTACAGACAATTGTGATCTGTGATGTGGGCCCTGGGAATTGAACCTGGGTCCTCCAAAAGAGCAGCCTGTGCTCTTAGCTGATGAACCATCTCTCTCCCTCTCCCCTCTCCCCTCTCCCTTCTCCCCTCTCCCCTCTCCCATCTCCCTCTCTCTCATGTGCAGTGTTCTGCCTGCATATATCCCTTCAGGCCAGAAGAGGGCACCAGATCTCATTGTAGATGGTTGTGAGCCACTAGGTGGTTGCTGGGAATTGAACTCAGGATCTCTGGAAGAGCAGCCATGAACCTCTGAACCATCTCTCCAGCCCCCTGAACCATCTCTTCAGCCTGTTGTTAGGTAGCTGTAATCTCAGTGTTGGAAAGGTGGAGACCAGTAGATCCCTGGGGCTGGCTGGCTGGCAAACGTAGCCAGAAACAGGAGCGAAAGCAAAAGATCTCCCTTGTTGGGGTATGAGAGCACTGCTGAAGCTAATCATTCACAAACGTACCTTCTTCTGTTTATAACATCACTTGTTTGTGTTCATGATGCTGGAGGTTGAACCTCGGGCCTCAGGAATGCTAAGCAGGTACTCTACCACTAAGCCGTATCCCGCAGCTCAGAGATCACTGCTCTTTTAAGGTCCTTAACATGTGGACCTTGTGAAATATATAAATTATAGTTAAATATTTTTTTATGTAAAATGTATGTTGTGTGTGGTGATAGAGATGAGGCATGACAGCACTTCCCTGCATGCCCTGGCCTTGTGCATGCTGTGAAAATGCTCTACCGCTGGGCTATCCAGTCCAAGAACCACAGTACTAGATAGAGTCTTGCAGTACGGTAGAAGATGAGAGATTTGGATTCCGTCTTAAAGACAGTAGTCCTTAGGAGCTGGAGAGATGTCTCTATAGTACTTGCTATTCTTCCAGAGCACCCAGGTTCAGTTCCTAGCACCTGAATGGTGGCTCACCATCCATAACTGGATGCAACCTTCCTCACTTCCTGGAAAATCTGTTGTTGCTATTGACATATAGCATATGCTATAATTGGTACACACACACATATTATGTATGTACCCACACACACAATTTGAATTTGTTGTTTTGAGATATGTAGCGTTGACTGGCCTGAAACCCTCAGATTCACAGAGAGCCACCTGCTCTGCCCTCCAAGTGCTGATATTAAAAGTGTATGTCACCACATCTGGCTATAATTTGAACTGTTGAGCTTTAGCTGTGCTGTCAACTGTGGTAAAAGTGTCACAGTTTACTGGGTTAATTTGGTAGTATACAATTGTATAGCAATTTACAAACATATTGTTCTAAAAATGTGAAACTACTGTTTTTCATTGGTGCAGAGGTAACAGGCTGTATTAAACATGCAAGGTCTTATCTACAGTTCAGTACTGGAGCAGGTACCCAGCATGCGCAAAGCCAGAAACTCCAGGGCAGCAGAGCAAAATCAGAGTGTGAGCCCAATTATGAGCAGAGACATTGCACTCCTCACACTCAGCCTCCTGCACGGTGGGAGTCGGTTCCACAGTTGGCACATCTCCAGTTCATGTTTTTATGTGGGATATATGACTTTTCTATTCTTCCTATCAATTTACTACAACACTCACAGAACCCACCTGCTGTGGATATCGCTCTGTATAAATAAAATGCTGATTGGCCAGTCGCCAGGCAGGACGTACAGGCAGGACAAGCAGAGAAGAGAATTCTAGGAACAGGAAGGCTGAGTCAGGAGACTGCCGTCCAGGGAGCAGCATGTAAAGGCAGCAGGTAAAGCCACGGAACATGTGGCGACATATAGATTAACAGAAATGGGCTGAGTTTAAGTGTAAGAGCTAGTCAGTGTAGGCCTGAGCTAATGGCCGCGCAGTTTAATTAATATAAGCTTCTGAGTGATTATTTTATAAGCGGTTGCAGGGTCCATGGTGCTGGGCAGGACTGGAGAAAACTTCAGCTCCACCCACCAATTTTGGTATTTAAGTCCTACTCATACTTTTATTTTCTCCTTTTGTGGCACTAGGGGTTGACCAGGGCCTCATATACCCTCATCTCTCACATTTTTTTTTTTTTTTAAGATTTATGTACTTATTATGTATACAGCATGTATGACTGCAGGCCAGAAGAGGGCACCAGATCTCATTGCAGATGGCTGTGAGCCACCATGTGGTTGCTGGGAATTGAACTCAGGACCTCTGGAAGAGCAGTCAGTGCTCTTAACCTCTGAGCCATCTCTCCAGCCCCCATCTCTCACATTTTGAGCAGTATCCTCAGCCTTTTTCTGTTCTTGGGCAGTCTTTGAACTTACTCTGTAACCCAGGCATGTCTTGAGCTTACAGTCATCCTTTCCAACTCTCCAGGAGCTGAGATTACAGCCCCCTGCCACTAGCCAGCCTAGTCACCTCCTTACTACTTGACCAAAACCTAAATGTCCACTAGGATTTATCAGTTTACTGTTATGAAAGGTGTGAAAAGACAAGCAGAAGTAAAGGGAGGTCAAAGTTGGGCCTCACTGGGAATGGGACTCGTGCAATGATTTGGGAATCAGAAGGTATTGTTTATTAGTTAAGTGCTAGGAATGGTAACTAATGCCCCAGATACAAGAGTTTGTGAGCGATAAAAACATGCCAATGGCCCAGAGGTAAGGGGGGAGGGATGAGGTGAAAGGGATGGGGCACGTCTTTAATCCTAGCACTAGGTAGGCAGAGGGAGGTGGATCTCTGAGTTGGAGGCCAGCCTGGTCTACAAGGGCTACTCAGAGAAACCTTGTCTTTGTCAGTGAGGCTTGACACTAAGAAGGAAAAAAAGAATGTGGGTGACTGGTAGAATTCTCCGAGAAGCACATGCTAAGAGCTGAAGGAAGGAGAAAGATGCAGGTCTAAGGCTCCCCCTTTGCCATGGAGGCTCCCAGAGCGGACTACTCATTAGAGGCCTGGGTGCTACTTTGTATCTTGTATTTCTTCAGTTTTTGGCCAGAGGTAGAAGAATCAGAGAGTCAAAGGTTGTTACTTCACCGGACTCCTTGATGATTGCCGTTCTTACAGGGGCAGCCCAAAAGCAACACCTCTGGATGCCAAGGGGAGTTTGACGGATCATATACAGGTTTGTAAAATGGCATCTAGATTGTTGAGTGGATTGAATCAGTTACTGTGTTTAAGAATGGTTATTTTATAGGCATGCCCCATTTCTAGTGTTGGATTTGAGTTTGTTATCTCTAGGATCCCACAGGACATTTTTCTTACCTATCACCATATAAAAGAATCTGTTTCCATAATTCTCCCTCCTAGAATAGGCTGATGAAGTGCTGCTGTGTCTTTATTTACGTTCTCACCGAAGGAGCGCTTGGCCTATGAAATGAATGAAGTAAGCCCTCAGAAAGGAAGCGAGAAAAGCAGCTCGCTCGCGCTTCTCATCCGTACATTTATTCCTCCAGGTCTGGACTCGAGTCTCTTGTTTGTGTCAAGTCCATGTTCTGCAAGCTGCATTTACACCTACTCATTCTAGCAGGTTAACATTCACTCAGCTTCCAAAAGAGAGATCTAGTGGAGAAGGAGGGCAAGGATGGGGTTCTGCCAAGGAGGAGGAAATCAACGGCACCCAGAAAAAGGAATTAGCAGTGAAGAGAAAGCAAACACGAAATCAAGAGAAGTAGAAACAGGAAAAGGACGAGAAGGAGATGGAAAAGAGCCCGGAGGAAAGAGTGTAGAGAGGCAGGCTTTGTGTCAAAGAAACCTCCCTGACAGCTGTTCCCATAATGAGAACCGACACGGGACTAGCAGGCCAGTCTGGTGTAATTAGGGAAACGGCATTATCTCTGTCCAGTGGGGATGAAGGAGGTTAAAGGAATGGGAGAATCAGTCACTTGCCTTCCTCCACAGGCTGAAAGCTGGGAAAACGCATTTACAAAGCTTCCAGGAATTCAAAACAAAGGAGCTGTTTCTCCCTCCTTAACCCCCCAACTTCCCAGGTGTTAAAGAGGGCCTCCTCCACTGCTCTGGTAGGGACCTCCAGAATCAAATAGTTCTTTATTCTAAGCAGAGTGAAGAATAGATTTACTCACCTCTGTCTTGCAGGGAGTCTGCTGTCACAGTAGTGTCAATGTAGCAGGAAGCCAGCATCTGGCCCCTGAAAGTAGCACTAGACTGGGAATCTCCCACCTAGTTTTTCTTTTCTTTTCCTTCCTTCCTTCCTTTCTTTTTCTTTTTTTTTTAAAAGAGTATTATGTATTCCAGGCTAGCCTTCCACTTGCGATACTCCTGCACACACACACCTGTATCAGGATTACAGTTCTCCATCACCCCACCCTACGGGACCTGGTTCTTTAAGTTGCTTCATTTCTTTTGGGGTTGTTGTTTTGAGATAGTCTCATACAGCCCAGGATTGGTCATTAACCCCCTATACAGCCAAGGATGACCTTAGATTCTTGAGCCTCCAACTTGTGCCCCAAGTGCTAGGATCACAAGTGTGCCAGTGTGTCTGTCTGAATCATTCCTTCAGCATGAAGGTTTAGTGACATTATCATCTTATAAGGGGAAAAAATCTGGAGAATTAAGGGGTTTTTGTTTGTGTGTGTGTGTGTGGTGGTGGTGGTTGGGGCAGGTGGGAAGGATTCCTGGACTTGAATTCTGGGCTTCCCATATGCTGTACTGGTGAGCTACACCTTCATTTCTAGGAAGTCAATTCTTTAGGAAAAGCCAAGTCTTAAGAGAAAATTCTGAACTTTACTATGTTGTGGAAACACAAAGTTAAAAAAGAAATTATAATACATGCTCACTTCATGCCATCTGCCATAATGTGTGTGTGTATGTGTATATATATATATATATATATATATACACACACACACACACACACACACACACACACATATATATATATACACACACACATACATACACACACAATGTTTTTGCTGGGTATGTAGCAGGACTTTAATCCTAGCACTTGGGAGGCAGAGGCAGGCAGATTTTTGTGAGTTTGAGGCCAGTTTAGTCTACACAGTGAGTTCCAAGACAGCCAAAGCTATGTAGAGAACCCCATTTTTTTTTTTTTTCTGGTTTTTCGAGACAGGGTTTCTCTGTGTAGCTTTGTGCCTTTCCTGAAACTCACTCTGTAGCCCAGGCTGTCCTTGAACTCACAGAGATCCGCCTGGCTCTGCCTCCCGAGTGCTGGGATTAAAGGCGTGAGCCACCACCGCCGCCGCCTGGCTGAGAACCCCATCTCAAATATTAAAAAACACAAGGTTCTCATGTATCCAAGGTTAGTCTCACTGTGTAGTTGAGAATGATGCTAACTTGTTTCATGCATACTAAGCAAGCTCTACCAACTGAGCTACACTCCTAGCTCTTTCACTTTGTCATCATTTATTTATTTCTAGACGGGGGCGGGTGGTGTTTCTTTATGTAGCTCTGGCTATCCTGGAACTAGCCCTTGTAGACCAAGCTGGCCTCAAACTCAGAGATCCACCTGCTTCTGCCTGGGATAAAAGGTGTGCACCACTACCAGCTGGCTTGAGTTATTTATTTATTTTTTTTAAAGAATCTATTTTCTTTTTAAGATTTATTTATTTATTACGTATGCAATGATCTGCCTGTGTGTATGCCTGCAGGCCAGAAGAGGGCACCAGATCTCATTACAGATGGTTGTGAGCCACCATGTGGTTGCTAGGAATCGAACTCAGGACCTCTGGAAGAACAGCCAGTGCTCCTAACCTCTGAGCCATCTCTCCAGCCCCAAGTTATGGTTTTAAAAAATTATTTTATTTCATGTGTTTGAGTGTTTTGCTTGCATATGTGTATTTGCACCACATGTGTGCCTGGTACCTGAAGAGGCCAGAAGAGGGTGTCAGATCTTCTGGAACCGGAGTTAACGTAGTTATGAGTAACTATGTAGGTATTGGGAATTGAACCTGGGTCCTTTGGAAGCGCAGCCAGTGAGCCAATGCTCTTAGCTGCTGACCTATCTCTCCAGGCCCTTTGTCTGCAGTCTTAATTATAAGAACTTCCTTTATTAGTAGAATTTCTCCCTTTCTGATTGCAATATTGGATCTCAAAAATCATAAAATGTCAGTTATCGTGTTCTGTAGATTCACTGATGCCAGCGGGCTGCTTGAGAATTGGGGAAGACTGGTGAACAGCTTCATAACTCAAACAAAACAACACAAAGTTGTGGTTTCGTAGAAACTCCTAAAGGGAAAAACCTAGACATTCAGAAGATAGAATCTCCATTAAAAAAGCTTTTTCCCCCACAGTGAAATCCCACTCACTGGAGGTTGTTTTAGGACAAAGCTGAGTAAGTTAAGGCTTTCTATGCCATATGTTCAGCTTTGGCAGGAGAAGAAGGTGGGAGGGAGTCTCCATTCTAGGGAATGCCAATATCACACCCCATCTGGCTATTTAGTCACAAAATAAGGAGAAACACACAAATACTTGGCCAAAACACTTTTAATGAGGAAGGGAAAGACACTAATATCTCCCCTCTCTGCTCTTACACATTTCACTGTGTTAGGGAGCTCTGGAGCCACTACTTTAGAATCATCATTGACATCAACTAACAGCAAAATCCAGTCTCCTCCTCAGAACTCCTGGTTCCCAGGATCCTATGTTAAGAGTAAATACTACATCTCACTACAAGACAGAGACAGGGAGGAACCACTTGAAGCTTGTCTCTCAATGTCTGGGACTCTTAGAAGCAGACAAAAAAATTAAGACATAAGCTCTGGTCCATGATCAGGCAAAATTGGGGAGGAAAGGGGGCTTTGAGAAGAAGATGAGGGATATATAAGGGGAAAGGGAATAAAACAGGGAGTCATCTAAAACTAAAAGCATTCTAGTGCCAGGAAGTCCCCCTGACCCCTGGTGCTGCAACGCCATATCACCATTAGCCCAAAGGAACATCCACGAGAATGTTCATATTCACAAGAGCTGAAGTTCCTCTCTCTTACATCACACCCCATTCTTCATCAAATAGGTTCCCAGAAATCCCTGTTTTAGCAACGCTCAATTCATCCTTACTTCATTAACCACCCTCACCAATAAGGCTCTTTAAAGTTATAGACTTCATACTTCCTAAAATATCCCATGGGAGACCTCTTGGCAAGAAATTTGCTTCTTAGTTAGGAGGCCATGATAAATGAGAAGTTGAAGGAGTCCTTGCACCTTGACCAGTCAATATCTTTGCCTTGATGTAACAAGTCAAGGGACATACTGAAAAAGCACCCCAATCCTTCATTCTTCCCTACCTTCTAGGGTCGAGCCACCAATACTAGAGTATCTTCATTGCCTGCACCTTCTGGAGCGGGGGTGGGGCGGTGGGGGAGGAGAAAGAAGCTGTAGTTTGTTACTTCTTTTCTCTGGTGTGCTTGGTAGGTACCAGCTTGGATACAGGAGGCAGAAATAGGAGAGAGGCTATGTCCTCTGCCTCTCTGGATCATGTTGTTGGAGTCACCTCAAGCACAGTTCCCGGGCTGAATAGCAATGATGGTGTGAGGGTTGAAGTGGCAACACAGGTGGGTCTAGAGCTCCAGGGCTTGGGGACGAGGCCACCTGACAGGAAAAACTGTACTGCTTGCAGAAAGGTAAGAAACCCACCCAGCACAAGCTTCTCAAGAAGGTCCTGGCACAAGAAGTCTTGCAGGGTGACTTGGTCAAGGTCACCAAGGAGTAGCACAGGGCCCTCCCTCCACAGACAGCTGCCAGCCCCTTTGAGCAAGGCTGCCATTTCCAAAGATGGGGGTTCTGGTGTACCTGTCAACGGGAAAGGGAGAAGAGGAGAGGGCTCCCCTTGAGAATGTGAAAGCTAGAGAATCTGTTTTCCTTAGTTACAAAGAACAAAAAGGTGATACAAATTTCTTAGAGGGCATTCCCTTTTAAATGCAACTTTTAAGCTCAGGGTCTAGATAGAAGCCACTAGAAACATCATGTCAAAACTTGAGAAGGTTGAGTAAATCTTGAAGGTCCTCCTATGGAGCATATGGTCATAGGGGACTGGGTACAGAAAACAGGCTCATGGGATGGCGGGATCATCTTTCCGTGGGAATGGGGAGAGCCCTGGAGAAGTGATGGAAGGACAGCCAGGGACCAAGGAAAGAGTAGCAATATTCTGAGGGCCATGGGGTGCAAAGGGTGGTACCTGGTGGTGAGCCAACAGCATGTGCTTCTTGAGGGTAGGACGGTCAAGGAAGCCCTGCCTGCAGAAAACACAAGTGAAGAGTGGCCCTTCCTTAGGATGGGTCTTCTGATGCTCTTCCAGAGCTGTTTGGGTAGGAAAGGTCTGGCCACACACTTCACAGGCATTTCTGCTGCTGCCCTCTCCTGGCTCCTTCTTCACGGCTTCCGGTAAGTTCAGCTCCTCCACCAAAGGGGTGCTGGTGCCCTCCCCTTCTTGGGTGAGTGCTGCAATGGGGCTTGAGGTCCCCTCCAGTTTGGCCTCTTCTTCTGCGCCTCCAGAAACATCACTGATTCCCTGCTCCATGGGTTGGGGGTGATCCAGGTTGTCAGGTGGAGGTGGTGGCAGAGAAGATGGCTGAGTGGCTTTCTCATTACTATCAGTCTCCTTCCCAACGGTGGGTGCTGTGACCACTGTTCCCACTTCCTCCTCTGCCCCAGACACCTCTTCTGAGTCACCTCGCACTGATATGGCCTTCTCACCCCCGCTCTCTGAGCCTCTTCCTGCTAGGGAATCTTCATCTGTCACATCTTCCTCTTCCTCATCCTCATCCTCTTCCTCAGACAACTCCTCTTCCGGTGATGGCTGCTGGGATGGCTGCTGGGGGAAGCTCCCTGGTCCAGAGACTGTAGATTGCTCAGAGCTATTCTCCTGGGCAGTTCCCCCACCTTCAGGGAGCGTGGAACCACCATTGGGGATTTGGCCCCCCAGGTGCATCCGAACATGTTGCTGCAGAGTGACAGCGTTAGTGAACTTCTTCTGGCAGATGGGGCAGGAGTTCTGGGCCCGGGCAGCTGGACTGGTCTTGTGGCCCACAAAATGTGCACGCAAATTGCCCCTGGTGGAGAAAGCTCTGCCACACACTTTACACTTGAAGGGCCGCTCACCTCCGTGTTGGCCATAATGCAGGCGTAGAGCCCGAGGGCAGCTCAGCACCCGGAGACAGATGACACACTGGTTAGGTCCCGAGGAGGAGGAGGATGAAGGTGCAGGGGCAGATGTGGTGGGAGCTCCTGAGGCAGTAGAGGCCACTGCCACAGCTCCTTGACGGTCAATCTTTTCTACCAGCTGCTGTAGCTTTGAGGTCTCAGAAGGTGAGGCCCCCAAGGGTTCTAGCACATAGGGGAAGGGGAAACTTCCAGTTGACTTCAAGTGATTAGTAAGCAGTGCCCAACTCGGCAGGGACGTCACCAGCTTACTTAGCTGCATTCGGGTTGCTGCGCCACTGTCCGCTACTCCAGTAATGGCTGATCCCTCACTCCCCGGGGGAGTATTTTCATCAGCTTTACTCTTGGGCTCCACGGCTTTCATGAGCACAAACTTGTTGAAAGCAGGGAGACCAGGAGCCACGGCTGTACTTGTACCAGTGGAGAGTAGTGTCAGGCTCTCTGTGGCACTGAGTGCTGTGGTGGAGGCCACTAGAGGTTTGCGTTCAACACCTCCACCCGGTGTGGCTGCCTCCTCTTCCGCTTTCTCCGGCGGCACAGACATTCCATAGGGCAGCCCACTGCTGGTGATGACGTAGTCTAGGTGCTCTGGTACTGGGTGTGGATTCATTTGCACGTGTGGGTACTTCTCGCGATGCCGGTGGAAATGTACTTTGAGGTTGCCCCGAGTAGTGAAGCGGTTACCACAGACGTTACACTTATAGGGTCTCTCACCGGTGTGGGAACGAAGGTGGATCTGCAGAGCGCTGTCACTGCCAAAGACTTTGGCACAAAAGCGGCATTTGTGCCTTCCACCAGGCTTTTCCAAGGAACTGATCACTTCCCCATAGCCCAGCTCGCCGCTTCCATTCTTTGGCTTCAGGAGCCCTGGGGAGGCAGCAGCCTCAAGGCCCCTTGCTGCCCCAAGACACTGAGCTGCCAGGAGTCCTGTGGTGCCTGGGAATGCCAGATGAGGGGAGGCAATCAGCTGATCTGTGCTGCCTGGCAGGGCCGGGGAGGGGGCAGGAGTGGGTTTGTGGCTTCGCCCAACCCCTCCAACAGAGAAGGGATGCTGCGATCCCAGTGGGTGGTAGAGATGGAAGAAAGCCTGCTTGGGCGGTTCTGCCCCTGAGGAGGAGGAAGAGGAGGAAGAGGATGGTGCCAGCGTCTTGCCAGTTTGGACAGGCTTGATGGGACTGAAGAGAGGCAGTAGGGGCTTGGAGGAGGAGGAGGCTGTCCCTGTCCCAGGTAGCTCTGAGGGACTGGCAGGGGCACCCACCGTCTGCCCTAAGGAGCCAAGGAGCAGCACCTGGCGGCAGATTTGCTCAGTCATCTGCATCTGGTGGATCTGGCGCTGCTGCAGCACCCGCAGCTCTTCCAAGATCAGAGGAATGTTCAAGTGGCCACTACCTACACCTGGGGGTGGAGGGGGAGGTGGTGGAGGAGGGGGTGCAGGGGTAGATTCTGGAGGTAATGGGGTTGCTCCCAGCTTGGGACTGGCCAAGATCAGGCCCCCGCCTCCCCCAGCCGCTGTACCTGTGGCAGCGACCAGGAAATGCCCTGAAGACTCCTCTCCTCTCCGCTCTGCCCCCCAGGTAGGATCAGGGGGCCCAGAAGACCCAGAATCTGGGGGATTGCTGTGATCTGTATCCATGACCTGGGGCCTACTGTGGCCCTCTGGCCGGGGTGCAGAGGAGGCTGAAGAGTTGCTGGGGTTCTCCTGGCCCCCAATTATCACCATTACGGGTGGGTCAGTACAACATGCGTTCTGGTGAGCGAGGAATTCGGTCGGGTCAGAGAATTGTGCGCAGCATTTGGCACAGACTTGGGGGTGGTCCTCCTCGCTAGCATCACCTGGGGAGAAGACAAGGAGAGAGTGTGGGTAATGCGGTTTTGTTGGGTAACGGAAGCTCTAAAGAACAGGCAACCCAGGGACCGCGGGTTGGGGTGGGAAGATACGGTTACAGTCAGATCCTGCATGAAGCTAGCTAGTGCTCACACCGGACGCGACCCGCGTGGCTCCCGGATACCCAGCAAAAGGAGGAGGGGGACAGGGCACGCACACTCGGAGCCTCCTCCGGCACCCCTCCCCCTCCTCTGGCCCAGGAAGAGTGGGAATGGATGTGAGAGCTGGGGCCTATGTGTAGAATCACACATTTTATCCGTCCGCTTAAAGTCCTTCTCCGCGAGCGTCCCCTCTGCCCCCATCTCTGCCCAAGCCTGGCCCTACCGCACCTCCGCGCTCCGCAGGCTCCCCGCAGGGCCCCCCGAGTCGAGAGCTGCTCCCGGTTTCCTGCGCCATGGCCGTGGGGAAGTGGAAGGCGGGATGGGGTAGGACACAATGGGTATCCGGTCTGGGGAGGCGTCGGTGGCCGCCGGCGCTGCGGCAGTCTCTGCACCCAGCGGCCCAGACTGCGGAGGAGATCGGCGGTGGCGGGGGCAGGGAATAGCGGCGGAGGGGGAGGGGAGCGAGAAGGCGCGGAGGAGGGGAGGAGCCGGAGCGCGAAAGCTGGTAGAGGGGAGATGGGGGGGAGGAGGAGAGGGTGGGGAAGGAGCTGCCAGGGAGGGAGACGAAAGCTTGAGGAGGCAAGAACGGAGAGTGCGTGCGGGGGGCAAGCCTAGGAAGCTTTACCCTGGCTCTGGGGCAGGTGCGGTGAGGCACCTTGGGGGCCCACTGTGCCCTATCCTCTGCCAGCTCCCCACCCTAGATGTCTTTATCCTAGCTGCTCCCACCAGGTCAGCCCCAAGCGCTCAGTGGGAAACATGGCCCGCTCAATAGATTAAGGCGATAGGCTTCAGTAATTTTTCTTCGGATAAAGGATCTGCTGAGCTTGGAAAATGTGGATTCCAAAGGGTGGTCTGCCCGCCTCCGAGGTCGGAGGACAAGAGTGGGAGGAGCCACCCCAAACACCCACCCCCTTACCAGCTCGCACATCACAGAATGATCTCAAGTTTTGTCTTCACCGGTACTCCCATCCTACCCTCATCCTTCTTCATAAAAGAAGTTTCTCAGGGGGGGCGATTGCAAGATAGAATTCCCAAGAAAGTCATTTGAGGACCCCTTCTTGAGGAACACTAAGCCCGTCACCAAGAACAACAGCTCAACACAAGCTAGTCTAGAGGCTACCGGCCCTATACCAAATGCGTAGAGTTCGTCCTTAAAAGAAACCCCTCTCCTGCTTGGTACCCGCTTCGCTACTGCCCACTCCCCCGCCCCCCACTGTTCCTAATACGGACAATTAAAGACATTAGCTTTCAAAGGCCTAAGGAGGTCCTCCCAGCTCCAACCTTGGGGGAGGGGAGCTCCTCCTGAAACAATGGGAAGATGCCGAATGGGCTTTCACAGTCTTCGGCTCAGAGTCCAAAGCCCCTAACAGCCCCAACCAGATCTGAATTCCTAGACAAGACTGACACCTGCTCACCTCCACCGGGGCCTGCCTTCTAGTAAGAGAAAGTGGGGATACGGTGCCTCAAACCAGGTACTCTGCATTCCTTTTCTTCCTCGAAATGAGATTTAAGGGGCTTTTCACTTCCTAAAATCCTTTATTTTTACGTGTTAAAAAGTGATCTCAGGTCTCGGATTTGTGGTTTGGTGGTGGTCATCAATAAACTCATATTGTCCTTTTATTTATTTTAAACTTTTTGAAACGAGATCCTCCTATGTTGCTCAGGCTGACTTTGAACTCAGCAACTCCCCCTCCTCATTTCAGCTTCCCAAACAGTAGGCCTATAAGTACGTGCTCCCCACCTTCCCCGTGACTGGCTTTCTCATTATTGTTTGTTTTTGAGACCTGCTCTCACCTCTCCCAGGCTGGCTGTGTAGCCCAGTCTAGTAGTAAGCTCCCAGCCTTCCTGTCTCTTCCTCAAATGCCCAGCCGCTCCCTAGCACTAAGTGCTGAGGTTAAAGGCGTGAGCCACCAAAGATGCCACCATCTCCCTTTTTATAAAGATGCACTATTTTACATACACTATCTTTATCAGAGAAATATTTTGAAAATTTGAAAACCGTTTTTTGTTGTTGTCTTTTTTTTTTTCTCTCTCTTTTTGTGGTACTGGAGACAAACCTTGTACCAAGTGTCCCACCACTGAGCTGTATGCCCACTAGAAAATGCTAGAAAGTAGTATTAACATATGTGGGACTTTCCCCCCAAAAAAGAATATAAACGAGAAACTTAAATTTGAAGAGCCTTAAATATTATGGAATAAGCCGGGCGGTGGTGGCGCACGCCTTTAATCCCAGCACTCGGGAGGCAGAGCCAGGCGGATCTCTGTGAGTTCGAGGCCAGCCTGGACTACCAAGTGAGTTCCAGGAAAGGCGCAAAGCTACACAGAGAAACCCTGTCTCGAAAAACCAAAAAAAAAAAAAAAAAAAAAAAAATATTATGGAATAGAGAATTTACATTTTTAATAATAAGATAACCTAAAATAAACACACGCTATAATAACATCTTTTTGTTGGTTGGTTGGTTGGTTTTTTTACATAGGGTCTCTTGTAGCTAAGGCTGGCTTTGTCCCACTGCACTCCTGCACCATTGTGGGACTTGAACCCAGGACCCCATGAATGCTAGGCAACAGCTCTACCACTGAGCTACATCCTTACCCCTCATCCCTCAATCTTGTTAATTTCTCTGCAATATCATTGACATGTCTAGGATAGAGTCTTTTTCGGGGGTGAGGTAGGGGTGGGAGGGTCAGGTGACCCAGTCTAGTCAAAATTTCAGTAAATAGTTGACAACGCTGGTGCACACCTTTAACCTCAGCACTCAAGAGGCAGAAGCAGACTGATCTCTGTTAGAGGCCAACCTGGTCTACATAGGGAGCTCCAGACCAGCTGGGGTTATACAGTGAGACCCTGTCTAAAAACAAAACAAAACAAAACTACTATCTTTATACATTGAAAACAACTTACAGTGTTATGTTTTAAAACTTTAGATAATCTCAATGATTTTAGCCTTGTGAAGCAGAGCACTGGAACGGATGGGGATGGGCTCTGTTCTTTTTAGACCTGGCCTTTGCAAATGGAGAAGGAGTCTGTTTCAGTTAGTCCTAGACACAGGTAAGTGCAGAATGCTTTAGTTTTACAGATAAGGAAACTGAAGCTCCCAGAGGTTAAGTGACGTTTCCAAGTTCACAGAGTAATTCAGCGGAGCAGCATTCAGGCCTTTGGCTCCTGGCCAGGGCTCCCCAAGCACATTGGCTCCCTAAGCACATCCTAACGCTAGAGAAAGAGGCCTGGGTGGCTCCTCCCTGCCATTTGTTCTTTGCCCTCAGGTCAGAGAGAAGGAATCAGGTGGAGACTTTCTACCTAGCATTTGTTAATTAGCACTGAACATTTGATATCCAGTTGCTGTCCTGTCAAGTCCTTGGACAAGAAAAGAAATCCTTTTCTTTTCTTCTCCTCCTGGGAAACAGTGTCCCCTTTCTTGCTTTTTAATGAAATGTGCTTTCTGATGTGTCATTTGATCTGCGCTCTTTAAGGTAAATTTAGTCCCTGGTGAAAGGTGATGTATCAGCAGCCACCTGTAAGAGGAACTATCTGCTTCTCAGTGCCTTTTACACTTGATGCCTAGCCTGAAAAAGGGAGCAAGATTCTTATGCAAACAAAGCTAAAGTCACAAAACACAGGAACATGCTGAGCTGGTAACGATATACCTGGATGGCAGAAAATGTGAAATCAGCTGTCCTAGATCACAGGCATAGTCTGTGATGGGTATAGACCTGCACATGCTTGTTCAAATTTACAAAGAGCTTAAATGACAAATAAATAAATAAATAAATAAATAAATAAAATCAGTGCTGGATGTGGTGCATCCCTCTAATCCCAGCACTTGGGAGGCAGAGGCAGGCAGATATCTGAGTTTGAGGCCACCCTGGTCTGTTGAATGAGTTCCAGGATAGCCAGGGCTTCACAGAGAAACCTGGTCTCTAAAAAACCCAAAAATAAATAAAATAAAATTTGAAAATAGGGAGTTGGAGAGATGGCTCAGAGGTTAAGAGCACTGACTGCTCTTCCAGAGGTCCTGAGTTCAATTCCCAGCAACCACATGGTGGCTCACAACTATCTGTAACGAGATCTGGTGCCCTCTTCTGGCCTGTGGGCATACATGCTGTATACATAATAAATAAATCTTAAAAAAAAAAATTTGAAAATAAATAAGTAAAAATAAACCCACAAAATAAAACAAAGCAAACAACAACAAAAGACCAGATAGCTTTTCATTTAAACCTAGTGCCTAGGGACTGGAGGTGTACTTCAGTTGGCAGGTAAGTGTACTTCAGGCACAAAACCCTGAGTTCAATCCCCAGCATAAACCAAGCACACACCTGTAATCCTAGCAAGATATCTTCATTGACCCCATCACAAGTTGATGGCTAGCCTGAACTATAAAAGACACCATAGGAAAAATAAACAAAAATCCTGGTGCCCTGATAAACTGCTTCAGGCTTGGGAGAGAATGGCTGGGAAGAACACAGCCAAAACCACATAGGGCCTGAGCAGCAGGGTGGTGTATCTAAACAGTGGCTCTCAGCCTTTACTAATATTAGGATTACCTTTAGAGCTTTAGGATGTACTAATGTCTTGGGCTGGGGCTATAACTCAATAGTAGAGCACATACCTAGACCTCATGAGACCCTGAGTTTAATCACAAACAACTGGAAAAAAGAAAAAGGAAAGCAATCTCAAGGCTAAAATAAAATAAATTCAAAATCTCTAAGGGTAGGGTCCTATTATCGCTATTATCATTATTATTTTGATACAGAGTCTCACTATGTAACTCTGGCTGGTCTGGAACTTGCTATGTAGGCCAGACTGGCCTCAAACTCACAGAAATCAGTCTGTTCTGACTTCCTAGGTGCTGAGATTAAAGGTGTGCACCACGATGCCCAGTTTAAGTATTAGTATTTTTATGAAGCACCTCACTTATTCCACTGTTCAGCAACAGGTTGGAAATGTAGCTTTCAGTGGTAGAACACTTACCTATCACAAATTGAGGCTCTAGGTTTAGTCCCAGCGAACACATGCATGTGTGCGCGTGTACACACACACACACACACACACACACACAAAGTGGGCATTTTGGCATATGCCCATCATTCCAGCATTTGGCCATACCACTATCTAATTTCTGCACTACATAGTGAGACCTTGCTATACATTATAGATACAAAATTGTATGTTGAAACTAAGGTCTGATGATGATGATGTTCGGTGGCAGAGCATTATCAGCCCACAGGCCTTGTGTTCAGTCTCCAGCATGCACATATAATCCCTGCCCACAACACACAACAAAAGACAAGTACTCCAATAATAGAGCTGGAGAGGACTGTCCTTCGCTTCAAACGTTACCACTATTCCTCACAAATCTTGCTTGGATTAAATCATTACTAATTGGCAGCCTTCAGAAATATAAATAGATTTTGAAACTGTTTCACTAAAAAGATCACTTTTTAGAGAATGTCCCATCTTCTCTTTCTCAGTCTTCTCTATTAAGCTCATATACGTAATTCTTTGCTAAACTAAACTACTATACTGAAACCTACAGATGCACCCATGGCCTGTTCCAAATGGTAGACGGAGGCAAGATAGACTTAGACACTAAGTACCAAGTGAGAAACACATTTGTATCACAACATGAACATCATCAAAACTCCAAACAAGTATCAATGGACACTTTTCTGAAATCAAAGAATACAACACAATATGGAATCCAAACACTATTTTGGAGCTCAAAGGCATTTTATAGATCTGACCCTTCACTGAGCACAAATAATTAAAGTCCCAGATTTGGTCTTTCTATTCTTTTTTTGGAGGGGGAGGGGTGTTGAGACAGGGATTCTCTGTGTAGCTTTGGCTGTCCTAGAACTGGTTCTATAGACCAGGCTGGACTTGAACTCACAGAGATCCTCTTGCCTCTGCCTCCCGAGTACTGGGAGTAAAGGCGTGTGCCACCACCACCCGGCTCTTTCTCCTCTTTTCAATTTGAGGAGAATTTCTTTCTGTCTTGAAACAGGGTCTCACTATGTAGCCCTGGCTGGCCTGAAACTCACTATGAAGAATAGGCTACCCTGGAATTCACAGAGATCCCCTTGCTCTTTTCTCCTGAGTGCAGGGATTAAAGCTGCTTTCTTTCTTTTTCTTTTTTCCTTTTCTTTTGAGACAAGGTTTCTGAGTAGCCCTGGCTGTCCTGGAACTAGCTCTGTAGACCAGGCTGCCTCTGTGTCCTGAGTGCTGGGATGAAAGGCATGCACCACCTCACCTGGCTTGGGAAAAGCCTCTTCATCTAAGGCTGTGACTTCTCTTTTTTTTGAAAATGAAAGTAAGGAGTACCGGGGCTATAGTGATGGCTCATCAGACAAGAGCACTTGCTGTTCTTGCAGAGAACCAGGGTTTGGTTTCCAGCATTCCCATACAGCTCACAACTGTCTGTAACTCCAGTTCTACAGGATCTGACATCCTCTTCTGGTGTCTATGAGCACCAAGCACACACACGGTACACTGACATACGTGCAGACAAAACACCCATACACATAAATAAAATAAATACATGTCTAATAATAGTAATAGCGAAATGAAGGCGGCAGCTGGATGTGGTAGTGCACATCTTTCATGCCAGCATTTGGGTGGCAGAGGCAGACAGATATCTGTGAGTTCAAGACTAGCCAGGGCTACATACTAAGACCCTGTCTCAGAAAAAAAAAAAAAAGTAAATAAATAAACAAAGACAAGGGAGGTAATGATAGAGGAGTTAGGAGGAATGAAAGGTAACAAGTGCAAGAATGGGCAAGTGCAGCACCTGGCTACGTCACAGCCAAAAGCTGAGATCTAGGTGGGGATGGTGGAACAGACAGACCTCTGATCCCAGGGCTGGGGAGGTTGAGGCAGAAGGATTAGAAATTCAAGCATTAGCTAGTTTGAGCCACATGATGCTGTCACCAAAACAAAACAACCAAAACACAAAACAAGACAAGGGGGAGGTTTCTCTACCTTGAAACCTTAGGAAGTAAAGGATTTGTCCAGGGTTACAAAGTCATGTAACGTGGTCTACAGAGCGAGTTCCAGGACAGCCAGGACTGTTTAACAGAGAAACCTTGTCTCGGAAAACAAAAAAAAACAAAAACAAAACAAAACAAAACAAAAAAAAACAAAAAGAAAAAAACAAAAAAAGAAAGAAAAAACGAAAAAAAAGAAAGAAAGAAAACCAGGTTTTCTTCTTCCTTATCTCATGCTGTAGCCAATCCTCAGTCAGTCAGTCAGTCAGTCAGTCTGTCTCTGCCTCACCACTGTGCCACCCCCACACCCATTCTTTGACAGTCTAGAGTTGCTCAGGCCGGTGTTGAACTCATGGTCATCCTGCTTCAGCCACAATACAGACTTCTAAATTACCTTCTGTTCACTTAGAGATACATTTTTGCTGATCTCTCCCCACTCCACCCACCCCCACCCCCGCCTCTGTGGGCACCTAAACTGAAGCCTCAGGGGTTACTCTGCACTTCCTCGTGTGGGGTGACCTGGTTTTGCCTTCTTTGCTGTTCTTGCTGTCTGCCAATCCCTTCTCTCCCTCCAGGTCGGCTTGGCTGTTGTCCTGGTTTCTCCTCACTAAATATCTGGGCTTCTGATCATTTCCTTCATTTCCCAGATGGACCAGTTAACATCCCTTATGTTCTCTAATTCAGAGATCTAGACTCTGTAGGGGAAGATTTTTTTTTTTCTTTCTCTAGAGTTTTTAAGTAAATCGACTATTTCCTGCCCATCAGTTATGTGCAGTAAGTATTCTGTTAGGTTTTGGTGTTCCTAGTCAGGGAACTATACAAGAAGAAAGTGGAGAATAGATAAGAGCAGGAGAGAATTTCAGCTAGCCATGTCAAACTGCAGGCAAGACCCAACAAACCTCCGTTCAGGTCACGGAAGTAGACAAAATGAGAAAGCGTCTAAGGAGTTCTGATATGAAAACCCTTAGGAGTTCCTTTCTGTCATCTTTTGTTGTTGTTGAGACAAAGTCTCCCTATGTAGCCCTGGATGGTCTCAAACTCACAGAGATCTGCCTGTCTCTACCTCCTGAGTGCTGAGATTAAAGTTGAGTACCATCATGGCCAGCCCTTTAGGAATTCTTAAGATAGATTTTTTTTTTTTTTTAAGCTGAGGATTGAACCCAGGGCCTTGCACTTGCTAGGCAAGCTCTCTACCACTGAGCTAAATCCCCAACCCAGATTTTTTTTTAAAGATTTTTTTTTATTTGTATTTTATATATAGATGTGGTTTGCCTGCATCTATTTATATGCACCACTTTTTTGCCTGGTGGCCATGGAAGCCAGAAGAGGGCATTGGGTCCCCTGGCACTAGAATTGCAGATGGCTGTGAGCTGACATATTGGGACTGTGAGTCTAATCTGGGTCCTCTGGGAGAGCAATTAGTGTTCTTATGCATTAAAGCAAATCTTTTTTTTTTTTTAAAGATTTATTTATTTATTATGTATACAGCATGTATGACTGTAGGCCAGAAGAGGGCACTAGATCTCATTACAGATGGTTGTGAGCCACCATGTGGTTGATGGGAATTGAACTCGGGACCTCTGGAAAAGATGTCAGTGCTCTTAACCTCTGAGTCATCTCTCCAGCCCCATTAAAGCAAATCTTAAAACCGAAAACTTTATTTATTTACTATTAGTATTAATATTATTAGTAGTATTTGTGTGTGCATCCATGCCATGGACCAGTAGTTCTCAACCTGTGAGTCGTGACCTCTCAAAGGACCACTTAATACCATTAGAAAACACATATTTACATTATGATTTGTAACACTAGAAAAATCACAGTTATGAAGTAGCAACAAAAATAATTGTATAGCCGGGCAGTGGTGGCGCATGCCTTTAATCCCAGCACTCGGGAGGCAGAGCCAGGAGGATCTCTGTGAGTTCGAGGCCAGCCTGGGCTACCAAGTGAGTTCCAGGAAAGGCACAAAGCTATACAGAGAAACCCTGTCTCGAAAAACCAAAAAAAAAAAAAAAAAAAAAAAAAAAAATTGTATGGTTGGGGTCACCACAACATAAGGAACGATATTGAAGGGTCACAGCATTAGGAAGGTTGATAACCACTGTCAATGGAGAGTGTGGTGAAGTCAGGGCTCTCCTCCCACTTAATGCTTTCTGAGACCTATTAGTTTTTGCCTTTCATAACTCAAATGCAAAGTTTACCTAAACTTTCTTGCTTCTACTGGGTGTAAACCTTTATGGTTTCTATAGGAACAGACTTACAGCAATATCACTACACTTCCAGGTATTCAGAGCCCCAAGTACCCTAAAAGGCTTGAGAATCCTCCCTTCTCAGCAGCTATAGATATCTTTTGACTCTTGCAGAAAAACCTTCCCCTCAGTCATGGTGTGGGGAATGGGTGAGCAGATGGGAAGAAGAAGAGAAGAAAATGCCTCTTGAGGGTTGGGGGTGGTGTTCAGCAGAGTTCCACAATTGAACCAGCAGGGAAGCGGGACTGTGAGGCAACTCTGAGGCTCTAGGGGAAATCTCCCATAGAGCACAAGGAGGAAACATCCGGCCTATAGCAGCATTAAGGAGGCTTAATGTGTCTCAGGAGGGAAGGATGCCATCACCAAAGAACCTCTAAATATGGGCACAGTGGGATCTTAGCCAAGCAATGGCTTGGGGAAGATGTGTCCTTCCCCAAACTTAACTTGTTTGTTAAGTTTCATTGTACGTGGTGCTGACTTGACTTAGTCATTTTTGTACAAGTGGAAAGACAAGTTCAATCCGTGATTAGTTCTAGTCACTACAAATACATTGTCCTCAAGCCTCTCATGTCTCATAAAGAAATACTAATGTTGCCCAGTGGTTCCTTCCTGAGTGGTCACTGCCCTCACATATGATAATAGTGATATTCCTTCCCATTAAGTACTTAGGTAAATATGTCACTAAGAAACACTATTTATGCCACTTACTTCCCCCAAAGGGCTTATACAAGTCAATAAGGTAACTATTATACTCTGTTTAACAGATAAGGAAACTGAGGCATAGAGAAGCAAAGTAAGCCAACCAAACTTGCATAGGTAGCCAAAGGGGGGGTGGGGATCAAGGTTTGTCCTAAAAAATACAGCTTCAGAACCCTTATGACTAATCTTAGCATACGTTTTTTGGGCACATCAAATGTTTGCTAAGCAAATGATTGGCCCCAGAAGTTAAACTTTCAGACTTCCATCTTGTGAGCACGTATAGCCATACTATTTAGTTCAAAACTGGCTTGAGTCTAACCATCACCTGGACGCAGACACCTGTTCTTAGACCTAGTTCTGCCCTAGAGAGTGAGTACCACCAGCCTTAGGTAAGGTCAAGTCCCTGGATAACTAAGGTTTTGTGCTGACTCTGACTTTGGTTGTCTGGGAGACACTGAACAATCAGTTCCTAATACATCCTTGTTCTACCGTGGCCTTCCACATGCTGGAGTATTTTAAGAGTAAACAGACTTTTCCATCCAGCTGTGCTAGTGCACGCCTTTAATCAGCACACAGAAGGCAGAGGCAGGAGGCTCAGGAGTTTAAGGCTAGCTTGGCTATCTAACTGGTTCTCTTCTCCCAGAGGAAATTTGTTGGTTTAAAAAACAAAACAAAACATCGATTTAGCATGATGGTACACATTTGTTCAGGAGAATTGCCTAAAGTTCCAGGCCAGCCTGGCCTCTCTATAGTGACTTCAGGGCTAGTCTGAGCTATATGAGGAGATCATCTCAAAAATCAAAAGTAGTAAATAGCAAGATCCTTATACAGTGATCATATACTAACAGGTATGCTAACTTGCAAATATGTATTATCTTTGCTTCCCTTAAAACACAAACCTGAGTCCGGGGCTGTGTTCCATTCTCCCCTCCGGATGAGGAGGAGCACACCCTCTAGCTAGCCTGCATTCTGACCGACATTAGCTTTCTCCCTCTGGGAGCTGTGGTCTGTTCTCAGCTCGGCCCAACAATGAGAAACTTTATTCTCTTCTCCCTCAGGGGAACCTTCACGTTTATCCAATTCATTCTCTTGCAACCCAACTCTCCAGAAAGAAGAGGGGAAATCCCATCCCTAAGAGACGGGTCTTCAGGTCTGAGGACGTTACTTAGCAACGGCACAAAGACCAGTGAGCAAAGAAGGACTTGGAGAGAAAACTCTTGGGTAGGGAGACAGAGCCAGTTTGAAAACTCCATTTCATCCAGAGAAAAGCAAGGAAAACACAAACGGATACCAAGGGGGGCACCTGCCTTGTACAAGTCATCTCCTCACATCCTGAGGTCTGCAGTCCTTCACATCCCCAGTGACCAAATCCTGCTCAGGTTTGGCTCATGGCCGAGGTGCCCTCCATTGCCCTAGCCTGGACCATGCAGGTTTTGACTCACCACCCCCATGCCCCCCTCCGCCCCCAGCACCCACCGTTCTCAGATGCGCTGGGACCTTCGCAGTCCGAGATTAACTGTTGGGGTCTCCGCTGCTTTCGCCGAGACATTCCCGAGTAGGGAGCGATAGAAGAGGAAGAACACCAAGCACTGAGTTTTAACTGGGTGACCTGGTCGGATCACCCTCTCTGGTCTGAGGCCAACGACTGTCTGTCCCCCAGTGCAAACCCACTGTGAAGCAGAGGAATTCTCCCTTCCCAGAGACCGGCCGACCAGTGAGACTCCTTCCCGACTCCCTTTCTCTCTCAATCTCTCAAGTCTTTAAAGAAGAGACGCCCCCTCTTTTCCCCTTCGGCTTCTTCTCAACGCTCCTGCAGCTCCTATTGTAAAAGCAAAAATCCTAATCTTTCCGCACACTCTTTTCTTTTGTACTGCGGAGGAAAGGATTTAACCCTCTCCTCCCTGCCAGGACTCTGCCGGCCTCACTGGGGCTGCCCCTGGCTTGTTTTTCTAACTTTTCTCCCAAGATCTTTTCAAGGGCTTTTTGATTTCCCCATAACTGTGCCCCTGTGTTTGGTGATGCTCAGCTTCTGGGTTATAAACTTCAACACAAACTTTCTCATATATTTTGATTTTTAGGTCAAGAAGTCAGTGACTGCCAGGTGAAAATGGGAATATAAAAGATTGGTAGACTGGGTAAAAATAGACATTATAATAATCGTGTAGATGTAGCTTTGGTAATTTATACAGATCTTCATTTATATGATGTGTTTTAGTGTTACAACTCTTGAGATTATCTCAGTGGATTTTCTTTTTAAATTTTTAATTAAAAAGTTATTATTGAGCCCGATGGTGGCAGTGCATGCCTTTAATCCCAGCACTTGGGAGGCAGAGGCAGGCAGATCTCTGTGAGTTCAAGGCCAGTCTGGTCTACAAAGAGTGTTTCAGGACAGCCAGGGCTGTTACAAAGAGAAATCCTGTTTTGAAAAAAAAATTATTGTGTATGTGTACATGATACATGTATGTATGATCATCCCTGATATGGCATGGATGTAGAGATCAAAGGACAACTTTGTGGAGTCAGTTTTCTCCTTACACCTGTATGTGGATTTGGGGAATCCAGCTCTGCTTGACCAGTAACTCAGACTTGACCAGCAAGGGCTGAACCATTGTGTCATCCTACAGCCGTTTTTATTGTCTCCCCCCCCCCCCACACACCTTACATTGTATCTCTGGCTGGCCTGGAACTCACTGTGTAGACAGGATGGCCTCAAACTTAAGGCGATCTGCCTGCCCCTGCCTCCTAAGTGCCAGGATTGCAGGCATGTGCCACCACACACTACATTCACATCAGGTTTTTTTTTTTTTTGGGTTTTTCGAGACAGGGTTTCTCTGTGTAGCTTTGTGCCTTTCCTGGAACTCGCTTTGGAGACCAGGCTGGCCTCGAACTCACAGAGATCCGCCTGGCTCTGCCTCCCGAGTGCTGGGATTAAAGGCGTGTGCCACCACCGCCCGGCCACATCAGGTTTTATAATGCTACTATATACAGGAGATCCTGATTACAGATCAATCAGAAGGTGTGTGGAAGTTAGGTAATTTGCCCAAGATTATACAAGAAGCCCAGGGCATATTTTATGTTGGGAACAATGCAGTGTGCCACCAGACAGCTAGTATGAACAAAAAAAAGTGACACATCTGAAGGAATTTTATTTAAAATAGCAAACACTGGTGGCTGCCTCTCCTAGTCCTGTCGAGGTCTCTCAGTGGAAGGGATGCTCTGAGAAGACCACAGATTTCCTTCTGCACTTCAGAGTAAAAACTGTAAGGAGACTCTAGCGAATCTGTGAGTTTTCCGTAATGTGTTCCCAGGTACAAAATAACTGGCTGGGCAGTGGTGGCTCACACCTTTAATCCCAGCAGTCAGGAGGCAGAGGTATCTGTGAGTTCCAGGCCAGCCTGGTCTACAGAGCTAGTACTAGGAAAGTCAGGGCTACACAGAGAAACCCTGTCTCGAATCCCACCTCCCCAACCCCTCGCCCCCGCAAAAAAAGAAGAAAATAACTGTGAGGGATTCTGTGTAAAGGACTTTATTGTGAGTGTCAAATTAGACCTCTAATAATTTAGCAGGTGGGATGTGCAGCAGTTTACTAGCAGGGCACTTGCCTAGGATGGTGAATGGCTCTGGTTTAATCCCCATCACCAAGGGGGGGGAAAACACAAAAGACATTTATCCAGCTGGGCATGCTGCTACCTACCTGCATTCCAAATACTCAGGAAACTGAGACAGGATTATCATAAGTTTAGGGCCAACACGGGCTGCACATAGAAATGGTTAGTCAGAAAAAAAAAAAAGCAACACTATTTATTTATTTATTTGCTTATTTATTATCTATTTATTTTTACTCTATAGTCCAGGCTAGCCTAAAACTCACCATATAGTCCAGACTGACCTGGAACTCATAGCAGTCCTCCTGCCTCAGCCATTAGAGTACTGGGATTATAGGCATAACCCCCCACACCCTAATTTTCAAAAAGATGAATATGTCTCTAGTCATCTACTATGTTGTTCTTTGACTTCTAATGATGGTGTCCTACCCGAGTGAGTAATATTGGGTCTAGAATATCCCAGCCCTGTCCTATCTTCTAGTCATATGTCTGAATTCCCTTCTTTTAACCTTGTGTGCCTTTACTTTTCGGACTCAGGCAGGGGAGTGTCTGAAACACCATCAACTGGAAAAGCATTATTTCCTTTTGTGCTTAGTGATGCAAAGCTCTGTGGGCAAGGTCTTCGGAGCAGCAAAGCCTGGCTCGAGGTTTTGCACTCTTGTCTTGACAAGTCCTGGCTCGTTTGGAAAGAAGACAATAGATAGAAGGGACGCTGGGGAGGGCAAGGAAGGCACAGCTTGTGGAGAGCTTTGGCAAGCCGTTCTTCGTGGCTTTTGGACTTCCCAGAATCTCTACCATTTTACCAGATGTTTGGGGTCAGGATCCCGAGTGGCCGTCTCATCCTCTATTTTTGAAACTCCTGCACCTCACAGTTCAATGCATATTTTAATGATTATCAATTGTCACTAGACTGATGTATGAGAAATGGGGACACTGAGGCAGGAAAGGTTCTGTTTCTTCAGTGCAGCGGACTGTGTCCTGTTTCCCTCTTCCCACCCTTTATTTCCTCTGTGAGGAAGAGAAAGAAGAACAGGAACACAGCACTCTCCTTTTTCTCAGATAGCTGTGCAACCTGTAAGGGGGCAGACTTGGGGACCCATATTTGCCTTTTTTCTGAGTCTTGGCCATCTTCATTTTTTCCTATTTTTCCCTCTTCTGACTGGCCTTATTATGAAAGGAAGGGCTCTTTCCCTCCTCTCCATTCTTCCACCTCCTCCTCTTTACCACACTTTTTTTTTTCTTTTTACCTCTGCATTGTGGCCTCTTGACCTCCCTATGGAGTTACAAAAGTAGAATCCTTGAAGGGATGCTGCTGTGGGAATGTTAATGAGCCTTCCCCACAAAGGGGCAAAGACTTTACTTCACTGAATTGGAAAAAAAGCCCCTTTCAAAAGGGATTTCTGTGTGTGGTGAAGTGGAGAGGGGAGGGGAAGGAGAGAGAGGGAGGGAGAAGGGGACAAAAAAAGGACAGGACAGGAGAGAAGGCTAAGAGAGTGAAAAGGGGAGACAGAAATGCAAAGGGAAGAGACACCCCCCCCCCCCCCGTGACAAGAAAATATGAAAGTAGCACCCCCCCCATCTGTGATCTAATTCTTGGAAAATTAACTAAGGACTTAGTTCTCAAGACCCAAAGGACACTGGAGATGATACAACAGGAAAAGGGGACTTATTTCCTTCATCATCATCACTGCTCCATCCCTACTGAGAGCCCGAGGCTCTGGGGGAATAGTCTAGATGGAAAAGCTGGTGACTTTGAGATTCTTTATGGTGTTTTCTAATGTTTATCAGTATCTCCAGCTTGGGTTTCCTTACCGCCCATTGGTCTAATAAGTCCTACGAATGACTTGTAGTGTCGTTAAAGTCTTTAGTTCACAAAGCCAGACCACGTGGGCGTCAGCCAATTCCCTCATTTGGGTAGAGAGGTTGTTTCTGGCTTTGCTCAAATGTATGCTAAGGGGCCAGAAAAATAGTTCATAGAGTAAAACACACGTGTCGTGTAAGTCTAAGGACCCGAGTTCAGTCCCTGGGACCGATAGTAGGAGAGAGCTGACTCTCATATGTTGTTCTTACCTTCACATGCATGCTGTGGCACCCACTCACACTCACTCATATATCATACATATACACACACAAGCACATATGTTCACACACAAGCACATATACATATACACCAATACACTCATCACAGTACACACACATCAGGCACACCCCCGCCCCCCCAAACACACATGTATACACAATACACTTATACGTCATACACACAGACAGACACGCAAACATAAGGAATAATAGCAAAGTGGGTCTGGCCCCTTCTTTGTGGAGCATTGTGCTTACTTGTCACTTCTTCCACAGTCCTCTTTTCTGAAACTACGCAGACTAAATCCCCTGTTGCTTCCTGGCAACCAGACATTCCTGCCGGCTGATCTTGCCTTTTCCAGGCTGATCTGAACATGGAGAACCCGCATCATGATTTCCAGACCATTTTAGTTTCCCAGAGTCTCCAAATCTCTTTACCCTCCCCCCTCCTTCCTTTGTTTTTGTTTGTTTGTTGTTGTTGTTTTTACACTGGGTCTCACTATGTCTTCTTGGCTGTCCTGGAACTCACTATGTAGACCAGGCTGGCCTCGAACTCACAGAGATCAGCATGCCTCTACCTCCTAAGTGCTGGGTTAAAGGTATGTGCTGTGGGATGGTCTGTATGTCAAATGTGTTGCTGATTGGTCAAGAAATAAATCACTGATTGGCCCGTGGCCAGGCAGGAAGTGTAGGCGGGACAAGGAGGAGAATAGAGCGGGGAAGTGGAAGGCTGAGTCAGAGAGACACTGCCAGCCGCCATGATGACAAACAGCATGTGAAGATGCCGGTAAGCCACGAGCCATGTGGCAAGGTATAGATTAATGGAAATGGATTAATTTAAGCTGTAAGAACAGTTAACAAGAAGCCTGCCACGGCCATACAGTTTGTAACCAATATAAGTCTCTGTGTTTACTTGGTGGGGTTTGAGCGGCTTGGGACTGGCGGGTGAGAGAGATTTGTCCTGACTGTGGGCCAGGCAGGAAAACTCAAGCTACAAATGGCGCCCAATGTGGTGGCAAGAGTTTCCACCTAAAAACTGAGAAAAAAGATTCTAAAACGGAGCTAAAAACAGTTCCTAATTGTCTCTCTCAAATGAGCGGCAGCTGCTGGTTTGAGCTACTGGTGAGTTCCTATCATGCGCGCTTGACCTGCGGTATGGCGGGAATGAGGCCTCTGCAAGTGGCACATTAAGCTGCTTGGTGGATTTAGCCTTTGCTAGTACAAAACAAAAAAAGAGGTTTCTGGGCTACATGCTGCTTGGATAAAAGCATAGACCCACGATAGCTCCCAGAGCTGGCGGTAAGCATACCGCCGCCATGTTGGGAAGCTGAGGTGGGCGGAGCCAGCAGCCACAGCTGCTGCAGCTTAAAGCAATAGACTCACAATAAGACAGATTCAGATGTAATAGTTTAGAATGTATGTAAAATATACGTAGGCTTAAAAGAAAAAAAAGGTGATATATACAGTATAGAAACAAATACATAGTTTTAAAAAAATAAAGTCTTTAAAGAGACAGTAAAATTAATATAAAAAATAAGCCCCGTAAAGATGGATATCACACAGAGAATCTGGATTGTGTTGTCTTTGGGATTCTTAACTACAGAGAGATATTTGATTGTAAAGGAAACTAAGTTAAACCAATATGCATATTTTAAAGGTACCTTGACTTCAAAATTTGGATATAAGGATATGTTACTTTGGAAAGGAGACTCTGCTTTTGTTTCCACAGAAAGCCAGAGGCTATGGATTTGTTCCAGATTAAGACACATCAGGTTTGACCAGCCAAGACCACCTGAAAGGTCTCCAATGACACCATGGCCCAGATGATCCAACATCCAGAACCGTTTCAAGGCAACTGGCTCAGATGATACAGCCTCACGGACTACTCCATGATCCTAAAATTCTCTTTGTTTCCCCAGAAGATACAGCGCCCCCCTCCAGCAGGAAGTAGTAAGAGAAGCTACGCCCAAATTCCCAAATATACCAAGCTGACTTTGGAGATGTGTAAAGGTTAAAACCTTCCTTTTTAAGAAAAGAAAAGGGGGCCGGGCGGTGGTGGCGCACGCCTTTAATCCCAGCACTCGGGAGGCAGAGGCAGGCGGATCTTTGTGAGTTCGAGGCCAGCCTGGTCTACAGAGCGAGATCCAGGAAAGGCGTAAAGCTACACAGAGAAACCCTGTCTCGAAAAACCAAAAAAAAAAAAAAAGAAAAGAAAAGGGGAAGTGCTGTGGGATGGTCTGTATGTCAAATGTGTTGCTGATTGGTCAAGAAATAAATCACTGGTTGGCCCGTGGCCAGGCAGAAAGTATAGGCGGGACAAGGAGGAGAATAGAGCGGGGAAGTGGAAGGCTGAGTCAGAGAGACATTGCCAGCCGCCATGATGACAAGCCACATGTAAAGTACCGGTAAGCCACAAGCCACGTGGCAAGGTATAGATTAATAGAAATGGATTAATTTAAGCTGTAAGAACAGTTAACAAGAAGCCTGCCACGGCCATACAGTTTGTAACCAGTATAAGTCTCTGTGTTTACTTGATCAGGTTTGAGCGGCTTGGGACTGGCGGGTGAGAGAGATTTGTCCTGACTGTGGGCCAGGCAAAAAAACTCAAGCTACAGGTATGAGTCACTATGCCTGGTGTAGCTCATTTTCCTCTTCTTTTTTTTTTGGTTTTTTTCGAGACAGGGTTTCTCTGTGTAGCTTTGCGCCTTTCCTGGAACTCGCTTTGTAGATCAGGCTGGCCTCGAACCTGGTTCTGCCTCCCAAGTGCTAGGATTAAAGGTGTGTGCCACCACCGCCCGGCTCATTTTCTTCTTAAATGTGGTCATTAAAATACCGATCGGCTGGGGACATAGTAGGTCGGTTGGTAGAGCGCTTGCCTCGTATGCGGGAGGCGCTAGGTTTGATCCCAGCACGACATAAAATCAATCAGGTGTGGTGCCCCATGTCTATTATCCTAGTATTTGAGGGGTAGAGGCAGGAGGATCATGAGTTTTAGGTCATCCTTGGTGACGTAGCAAATCTGAGGCCAGTCCGAGTTGGATGAGACTGTATATCAAGAAATGGGCCGGGCGGTGGTGGCGCACGCCTTTAATCCCAGCACTCGGGAGGCAGAGGCCGGCGGATCTCTGTGAGTTCGAGGCCAGCCTGGGCTACCAAGTGAGTTCCAGGAAAGGCGCAAAGCTACACAGAGAAACCCTGTCTCGAAAAACCAAAAAAAAAAAAAAAAAAAAAAGAAATGGAAGAAGGGGGCTGGAGAGATGGCTCAGTGGTTAAGAGCACCGACTACTCTTCCAGAGGTCCTGAGTTCAATTCCCAGCACCTACATGGTGGCTCACAACCATCTGTAATGAGATCTGGTGCCCTCTTCTGTGTACATAATAAATAAATAAATATTTAAAGGGAAAAAAAAAAGAGATGGAAGAAAACAAAAACCTAGAGGAAGTGGAGGGGTCTCAGCTGTACAGGACCTGCCCCTGCTCAGGTTCTGTAAGACCCTAGGTTCTAGCCCCAGTACCACAATAAAACTAAAACAAAGGGCTGATTGACCTGATGTGGTGGCTCAGCTGTTTGGAACACTTGTTGCTCTCCCAGAGGGTACAAGTTTGGTTCTCAGCACCCACGGCAGGTATCTCACAGACATATGTAACTTCAGTTCCACGGGATCAAACACTTGTACTCATCTGCACAGTGCCTCCCCCCAACCCCCAATTAAAAATAATAGAAATAAATCTTTTTTTTTTTAAAAAAAAAGGAGCCAGGCATGGTAGGGCACACCTTTAATCCCAGCACTTGGGAGACGGAGGCAGGCAGATCTCTGTGAATCCCAGGACAGCCTGGTCTACATAATAGTGAGATCTTGTCTCAAAAGACTAAAATAAAATAAAATAAAACCAAAACATGAGCATGAAGCTAATTTGGTGTCAAAACTAACTCATTTTAAGGCTAGGATAAGTAGCTCACACTTGTGAACACTGTACTTAGAAAGCTGAGACAGGGCCGGGTGGTGGCGGTGGCGGCGGCGGCGGCGGCGGCGGCGGCGGCGGCGGCGGCGGCGGCGGCGGCGCACGCCTTTAATTCCAGCACTTGGGAGGCAGAGCCAGGCGGATCTCTGTTAATTCAAGGCCAGCCTGGGTTACCAAGTGAGTTCCAAGAAAGGCTCCAAAGCTACACAGAGGAACCCTGTCTCGAAAAACCAAAAAATAAATAAATAAATAAATAAATAAATAAATAATAAAAAATAAAAAGAAAGAAAGATGAGGCAGGAGGATAGTGAATTGGAGACCATTCTGGACTATATAAGGAGTTCTAGGCTTGCCTTTAAAAAAAAAAAATTATTTTTACATGCATTGATTTTTTTTTTTTTTTTTTTTTTTTTTTGCCTGCATATATATCTCTCTGAGGGTGCCAGAACCTCTGGAACTGGAGTTACAGACGGTTGGAGCTGCCATGTGAGTGCTGGGAATTGAACCCGGGGTCTTTGGAAGAGCAGCTGGTGCTCTCAACTACTGGGCTATCTCTCCAACCCCAGCAAATTGCTGTTTTTATTTTTTATTTTTTGGTTTTTTGAGATAAGGTTTCTCTGTGGAATAGCCCTAGCTGTCCTGGAACTCAATTTGTAGACCAGGCTGGGTAAATCGCTTAAAAAATTTTTTTTTTTAAAATTTTTAAAATTTTTAAAAAATTTTTTGAGGCAGGGTTTCACTGTGTAACTTTGGAGCCTATCTTGGAACTCCCTTGTTAGACCAGGCTGGCCTTGAACTCACAGAGATCCCCCTGCCTCTGCCTCCCGAGTGCTGGGATTAAAGGCATGTGCCACCACGGCCCAGCTTAATTTTAATTTTTAATAAATTTATTTATTATTTATTTTACATCCAGGCTGCAGTTTCCCCTCCCTCTCCTCCCAGTCCCTCCCCCCCCACCTCTTCTGTCCCCACCTCCCAATTCACTCCTCCTCTGTTTCTGTTTAGGAAAGGGCGGGCAGGTTTCCTTTGAGTATCAACAAAACATGGCATATCAAGTTGCAGTAAGACTAAGCACCTCCCCTTGTATTAAGGCTGGGCAAGGTGACCCAGGATGAGGAGTAGGGTCCCAAAAGCCCATAAAAGAGACATCCCCTGCTCCCACTGTTAAGAGTCCCACAAGAGGACCATGCCTTACATATAACACACGTGTAACGGCTAACGTATATGCAGAGTGCCTAGATGCAAATTGCTTTTTAAGGATGTGTTTTGTGTATATTTATTGATGTAAGTGTGTATGTGTGCGCATGAATGTGGGTGTCTGCGGCCACCCCGAAGCCAGAGGTTTTCCTTCTTGCATGCGACGATGTCATTTGAGTAGAACATCACTGTTACAGACGCCAGAACAGTGAGAGAAAGGAGAAGGTGACCAGGATGAGACTCTAAGAGGAGAAAAATGAGAAGCCATTTGGTGATTCCCAAGTATTGCAATCGCATGAAGAATTTATGGAGAGTTCACATGCCTGCACTCTGCCCCAGTACTCGATCAGAATCGATGGAGGTAAAACTCCAAGTTTAAACAGTCTCTTAGATGGTTTTCGCAGAGTGAAGTTTGAGACACTCCCTTGATGGCTGGCTTCTGACCCCCAGCCTGCAGACAGGTGGAGGCATGCAGATGAGTGATCAAGCACCCTCCTCGACGAGTGGATAACATGCTTCTCAAGTGTACATACAACTCTTGACCAGCGCTTGTCAGTGGTGTTAAGATGTACGCGCCTTTAGCCATCTAATTGTGATATCAAACTCAAAGAGGGATTTGTCCTAAAAGTAAAATTATAGTCACCTGGAGGTCCAAGAAACCTTTTGGCATTTCATTTGAGGACTCTTTTCTCAGGACACAGCTCTGTTCTTTTTCTAGTTTGCTCACAGAAACACAGGCATTTTATCGGAGCCGTTTTTCTACCTTCTGAAGACCTGGAATATTACGGCTCTATGACTTGACTTAGTCGGGAGGGGACTGAATCAGGAATCCGGAAATACATGTGAGATTTCTACTTGTGACAATAATCTTCACTTTGGGGCCTTTGAGTGCATTATCTTATTTTAGCATTAAAGTAGCTTTTCAAAGGGTGTATGATATACGTAGATTTAGTTGCAGAATCTCATCTCATAAAAGGTAGGCCTCATGCATTTTGCTTTCCTTGCTCATGCAGCACATCTTGGTACATAAGTAGGGAAACTGGGTGGTAGAGAGGGAAAACAGCTTCCTGCTCAAAGTCTCCAAGCTGGTCACTGGAGAGCTGGAAAGGAGTGTTAGCAGTGCTTGACTGGACAGCTTTTTCTTTACCCCAGCGCGACACTGTTGCCTGCAGTCCTGCTGATTTCTGCCTAATTCATGAGCCCCACTTTCTTGCTACAGAACTGAAAAATGGCTTGAACTTCAAGATTAAAACAAAACAAAACAACAAAAAACAGATATTGAACCTGGTAGTGGAAGCGCACACCTTTAATCTCAGTACTCGGGAGACGGAGGCAGGTGGATCTCCGAGTTTGAGACCAGCCTGGTCTACAGAGCCAGTTCCAGGACAGCCAGGATTACACAAGGGAAACCCTGTCTGGAAAAACAAAACAAATAGATATTGAACATCTATGAGGAAATGTGTACAGGGCACCCTGGCTCTTAGCATTATGTGTACTGTCCTGTTGGTTGTCCTGTTAGCAAAAGGACACAGCAGTGCCGAGCGGAGGGGAGGGGAGTGCCCCGGGAGAGCTGCTGGAGGAGAAGAGCCTCTGCAAACAGTCTGGCTAGATGGCTGCCCTAGCCTCTCTTTCAGGTGGCAGTTGCCATGGTGCTTCAGGGGAAGAGGGAGGGAGTGAAGAGCAAGGAGGGTCATTCAGAGTCTGGGCTGGTATTCCTTTTCAGAGTGCATTCCCTTAGGGATGGCAGGAATTTAAACATTCCAGAGAGGGAGGACAGGGCTCACTCTTGGCTTTCCTTTAAATACCAGAGAAACTGGAGTTTGTAAAGAGGAGAAAGGTAATGGGACAGGAAAGGGAGGGTGTGGGGGAAGGGCTGAGAAGGTTAGGATGAGAGTGCAGAGTGTGTGTGTGTGTGTGTGTGTGTGTGTGTGTGTGTGTGTGTGTGTGTGTGTGTGTGTGAAATTATAAGAACTGTTTGTTAAAGTTCCGGGGATCCTAAGGTTGCCCATTAGTAAGAAACAGGAACAAGAGGGCTGTGAGAAACCCAAGCCCCTAACAAAGCCTTCAGAACAGAGAACGAACGAACCAGAAAGACAAAGAAGGGTCAAGTTTCAGAGGCAAGTTTTTGGAGCAACTAGGACATATACTGCAGAATGTTAGAAATTATGCGTCATTTCACCTGGATGTGGTGGCACACGCCTTTAATCCCAGCAGAGGCAGGCAGATCGCTGAGTTTGAGGCCAGCCTGGTCTACTGTTTGGGTTTTAGGAGAGCCAGGGCTATATAGAGAAACCCTGTCTTTAAAAAAAGAAAAGAAAAGAAAAGAGGGGCTGGAGAGAAGGTTCAGTGGTTAAGAGCACTGACTGTTCTTCCAGAGGAACAGGGTTCAATGCCCAGCACCCACACGGCAGCTCACAACTGTCTGTAACTCCAAGATACCGCACCCTCATACAGAGACATGCATTCAGGCAAAACCACCAATGCACATAAAATAAAAATAAAGAAATTATAAAAAAAAAAGAAAAAAAAAAAGAAACGATGATGAGTCATTTTAATTTAGAAATGTGGTTCCAGGATTTGGAGCTAGAAAGGGTCTTAGAGACCATCTCTAAATTGAACTTTTCAGATGAGGAAACTGGAACCCATGGAGATTAAATGACTTTCTTAAGAGACT
Organism: Peromyscus californicus insignis; assembly: GCF_007827085.1. Classification (NCBI taxonomy): domain Eukaryota; kingdom Metazoa; phylum Chordata; class Mammalia; order Rodentia; family Cricetidae; genus Peromyscus; species Peromyscus californicus. Next base: position 71,676,105 of record NW_026294413.1, on the reverse strand, counting down.
TCCAGGAAGCGGGGTTTATCTTAGGAACAACTTCTTCCCACTTTACTACAACCCAGAGCAGAAACAAGGCAAGGAAATGGGGGAGATGTTCAGTGTGTGAAATGTTTGCTGTGTAAACATGAGAACCAATATAAAAAAACCTTGCCTATGGTCCCAGAGCTGAGAGGCCAAGATAGGCAGATACTGGGAGCCTTGATGGCCAGCTAGTCTAGCCATTTGGAGAGCTCCCATCAGACGGAGGGGCTGGAGAGGTGGCTCAGCTGTTAAAGAGCACTAACTGCTCTTGCAGAGGACTGTGTTCAGTTCCCAGCACCTACATAGGATAACTACCTGCAACTCCATTTCCAGGAGACCTGATCCCTCTTCTGGCTTCCGAGGGCCATTCCTATGCACATACCCACACACAGATATACACATATACATATAATTAAAATGTTAAAAATAAGATGGAGTGAACTGAGAAAATACTCCATGCTAACCTCTAGCTTCTACAGGCACATAAACATATACTTACGCAAAACACACCCCGCCCCACATACACCCCAGAAACAGGAACAAGTAGAAAGCAAAGCAGGTCGTAACGTAATTTCTTGGTGCTTTCTAGAATTTGCCCTTTTTCTTCAACATTGTGGGGGTAATAGTAACATCTCAGCAGCTGATTAGTTAAGCCATTGTTCATTCATTAAACTGTCAGATAATAATTCATTCCATTTTAGAGACCACTCCTAGGAAAGGAAGCCCTTGGTGACTATTTAAGTACTAAAAAAAAAAATCCCCTTCTCTTTTTGTGCTTTAGATTGAGGCTTTAGTTACCTGCTAAGCCCACATTCTACCACTGAAGTATGCCCCAGTTCCTAGGTACTGAGAATATTTTGATGATATCTAATATATACATGGGATATATTAGAGTGGCTTACAGGCTGTTGTAAGCCACTCTATTCCAACAATGGCTGTCTCCTAAATCTAAGAATCCAATAGCTGTTTGGTCCTTGAGGATGGATGTCTCAGCTGGTCTTCAGTAATTCTGGAATCCTGAAGAAGTAGGCTCTAACATAGTGAAGGAATGGATTTTACAGGGAGAGTGAGGGCAAGCAGGCCAAGAGCAGTGACTCCCTTCTCTCCTTGTCCTTTTTATAGTCTGCTGCCAGAAGATGTGGTCCAGATTTAAGGTGGATCTTTCTGCTTCAAAAGATACAGATTTAGCATGGCTCTTCCCACTTCAAATGATTCAATCAAGCAAAAGCCCTCACAGGTATACCCGGCTGCTTGGGTTTTAGTGAATTCCAGATGTAGTCAAGTTGACAACCGAGAATCACCATCACATATCCCCTACCCTTTCTTGTGCCCTCCCTTCCTGCTGATCTCCTTCCTCTTCCCAAATAGTCCGACTTTCTGATGTGTGAGTGTGTGTGTGAGTGTGTCCCAGTGAGTTTAATTAGGGTACTTAAGGAACATGGATGAAGGGTTTTGTTTTTTTGATAGTGGTAACTAGTAAATACATAACAATATAAAACAGGTTTTGTTCTTTTGACTATTGTGTAGTTTTTAAACATTTCTAACTTTTTCCTCAGTGTTGGTATTATATACTCTACCATTGAGCTTCTCTCCTAGCCTTATGTAACTATTTTGTAATTGTTCAGACTTCAGTTTATCTATCTATCTATCTATCTATCTATCTATCTATCTATCTATCTGTTATACAGTGTTCTGCCTGCATGTATGCCTGCACACCAGAAGAGGGCACCAGATCTCATTACAGATGTCTGTGAATCACCATGTGGCTGCTGAGAATTGAACTCAGGACCTCTGGAAGAGCAGTCAGTGCTCTTAACCTCTGAGGCATCTCTCCAGCCCAACCACCAGCACTTTCTCAGTGATATTTGCATATATACTTCTGAGAAACCAGGGGTACCGGCCTTGTAAGCAGGTATAAAATACTTTTTGAGGTATCACAACGGGCAAGACAAGAAGGGAGTGGGTGACACCATAGAAATTCTGGAGGCAGTGGCAGTTGGTAGAAGAGTGCTTTATAAGGACCTGGATGACTCTTTAACCCAGGCTGGCCTGGAACTCACAGTGTAGCCCAGGTTGGTCTTGAACCAAACAGCAATCTCCCTGCCTCAGTTTCTTAAGTGCTGGGATTACTGGAGTGAGCCAACAGGCCTGGCTTTGATAGCACTTGTGGACAGGGTGGCTGGTACATGGGGAAGTAGACAGAGGTGAGGAGAGGGCAGTGAATTTTGGAGCAGAGACTGGACATGACATGGGAGGGAGTCAATGACCTGATTATGTGTCTATGAGGTTTAGCACCCCCCCCCCATCTTGGTCAATTACTTTCACCATTTTTTGGTTGAATATGTTATGTTGTGTGTGTGTGTGTGTATGTGTGTGTGTGCGTGTGCGTGTGTGAATTAGTTCAAGTCTGAAAGAGGATGAAGAAAGGACCCTGGGAAAATAGGTATGTTATTCAAGAGAAGTTTTGTTTTGTTTTACCCCATTGCTTATCTTTATCTCTACAGATATTCACCATCCTCCTATATACATTGGCCTATAGTACTAAGCCATAAATTATGGAACTGAAACTCTAACACATTTATTTACAACTAGGTCTCCTCTAGATACAATGAATATTCTGCAGCTTGGTTTAGATTTAAATTTAAATTGCCTCCACTTACCCCCTGCATGACCTTAGGCATTTTATCTCACTCCTTAGGGCCTTAGTTTCTTCCTATGCAAACTCAGGCTATTAGGACTGTGGTGGTGATTTAGCAGAATTCAGGGAAAGCCTTCGGCCTAGTGCCTGGCAGTTTTCCAGATTCACTGCGTGTGATAGCTTAACCTCACTTTGCTGTCCTCCATGGGCCACGAGTTGAACTCAGGACCCCTGGAAGAGCAGTCAGCGCTCTTAACCTCTGAGCCCTCTCTCCAGCCCCGAAAGCTCTATACGTACTCCGAAACCCCGAGTGTACCCGATAAAATGTTCTTCCTATTCTGTTTCAAAAGATGAAATTTACCATTGACCAAGAGTCTCTTCCTTACTAGGTACTTTAGTGGCTGGCCATGAGAGCAAAAGACCAAAACTATTCCAAAAAAAAAAAAAAAAAAAAAAAAAAAAAAAAAAAAAAATCTGAACAATTGAACCAACCCCCAACAAAATTAAGCCAAAAAATAAGTGTCGTCCCCTGCGCCGCCCCCCCCCCCCCCGCGCCTTCTAAAGAGCATTATTACAGCTCTCTGTGCAGTGCAGCCCTCCCCACTACGCCTTCTGTGTCGGTTCAAATTTACCATTCTCTCCAGTTTTCAACGATTGCTATTTCTGCTGTTGCTCAGAAGCCGGGAGGAGCACAACAGGATTCTGAGTTGCTGCTGATCTCTCTCTCTCTCTCTCTCTCTCTCTCTCTCTCTCTCTCTCTCTCTCTCTCCCTCCCTCCCTCCCTCCCTCCCTCCCTCCCTCCCTCCCTCCCTCCCTCCCTCCCTCCCTCCCTCCCTCCCTCCCTCCCCTCCTTCCTTTTTTGGTTTTTCGAGACAGGGTTTCTCTGTGTGGCTGTCCTGGAACTTGATTTGTAGACCAGGCTGACCTCGAACTCACTGAGACCCGTCTTGCCTCTGCCTCCCAAGAGCTGGGATTAAAGGCGTGCGCCATCAACGCCCGGCGCACTGCTTGATTTCTTAAGTTTGCTCCGCATTATTTTTCACTTTTGACCGAGTGTTCATGTGTATTTAGAAGGGGCTAACCAGACTTCTCCGGAATTCCCAGTGAGTAGATGGAAGGCAGTGAGACACTGCCACCTGGTGGTAAAAATGTCAAACTACCACCCAGAGAAGACCTAATTAGTGCTAAGATCTCTCCTAGGAAAGAGAAGCTGATACATTTAACCCATTCTCCTCAGCATAAATTATTCTAGGATTTAAACATTGTATTAAGGGCTGGAGAGATGACTTCGAGGTTAAGATGATGAGCTCTTGCAGAGGACCTGAATTCTGCTCCGAGCACCCTCAGCTTCTGGAGATCTAAAGCCTCTGGCTTCCATGGGCACCTCCACTAACGCACATACCTTTACAAGCGCACACACAAGCATACAATGAAAATATATCGATGACTCTTTTTTTTTTTTTTTGAGACAGGGTTTCTCTATGTAACATTCCTGGCTGTCCTGGAACTCACTCTGCAGACCAGGCTGGCCTCGAACTCACAGAGATCCACCTGCCTCAGCCTCCTAAGTACTGGGATTAAAGGTATGGACCACCACTGCCTGGCCCGATGACTTCTTTTCTAATCCAAAAATGGGGTGATCTTTTTGGGGGTGTGTAGTAATGCTGGGGATCCCACCAAGAGCCTTATGTTTGCAGAGCACGCACTCTCATAGAGCTATACTATCACTGAGCTGTACCCCCATTACATCAGAATCGCCTATCTGAATGTCTTGCTGTCACAAATGCAGTGAGACCCAAGAGCCATGCAGCACGGTCTGTCTTCCCTCCACTTCTCTTTGGGAAGCAGCCTTTGCCAGTGTGCAGATGAAAGATGCCTTTTTGATGTAGTTTCTTTGGTTCCTCCAGGGTTGAATTTTTTTGCTGCAGTGGGTTACTGTGTCTTCAATCCCCCCAGCTACAGTCATTGCCACAGGTAGCTTATCTTTTGGCAGGAGCGAAGAGGACACGGAAAGGTGAGTCTTTCTCCTCAGCCTACCCAGGCAAGCACGCCAGGGGAGCCGCAACAGATGTTCTGTACTGTTAAGTTAGAAAACTTCAGGAAGGACTTAATAGTGTAGAAGAGGTACACATTCAAGTTCGATGGCCAGGGATGGAGTGCCTAGAATGCTTGAGGTCATGAGTTCAACATCCAACACTGATCTCACAAACAAACAAAATCAAGTCCTAGCTCACCTGAGGTTGTTTTTTTTTTTAAAGATTTATTTATTTATTATGTATACAGCATGTTTGACAGCAGTCCAGAAGAGGGCACCAGATCTCATTACAGATGGTTGTGAGCCACCATGTGGTTGCTGGGAATTGAACTCAGGACCTCTGGAAGAGCAGTCAGTGCTTTTAACCTCTGAGCCATCTCTCCAGCCCTCACCTGAGTTTTCCCTTTCACTGTTTAAGGGAAGGAAACTCAAGTCTTAGGTCTTCACAAAAAGGAATGTCCCCGTGGGCACTCCTGCTGCTGATTGACAGTGGAGTGACCAAGGCCCTCGATTCTCAAGGGAGCTCCTTAATCTCATCCTGCATCAGTGAGAGCTGAAAGCTTGCTGGCCCCTGTAGGAGCTGATTGACTAACAGCCACATCTCCTAGAGTTATTTTACTGTGATCGTGAGTTAGTAAGATCAACACAGAATCTGTTTTACTTATACCTTTTCTCCATCAGCAAAGTGCTGGTCCTTGCATCCAGGAGATCTCAGAGGGCTTGATGTCTCACTCCTAGCCTTAGTATCAGACTCCCTGTCGTGGAGGGTACCAGCCTCAACACAAATTTATTTTTTTGAGTTGTAAAACATTTATAATATTTTTAATTTATTTAAAAGAAAATAGAATTACATCACTTTTCCCTTCTTTTTCCTCCTTAGCTCCTCCCTCTGTCCTCTAACCCTCCCATGGCTTCTACCCCCCATTTTCAAATCGATAGCCTTGTTTTCTTTGATTATTATTGGTTTGTATGCATGCATATGTATGCACAAATGTGTAAATACAGCCTGCTGAGTTGTTTTCGTTGTTTCTGTGTATACGGTTCCAGGGCTGACCACTTCGTACTGGATAACTAATGAGGGGGCTTATCCCAGGGAGAGGTTAATTTCCTCTCTCCCAGCAGTCACTAGATGGCTATAGTTCTCTGTCTAGGAGTGGGACTTGGAAAAGATGTCCTCCTTCTATATTAGCACATGTCTATCGATATTGCCATCATTCCTGTCTTGCTTATGCTGCCATTTCTAGGGGAGACTGTTTCACAGCCGTCTTCCTGGTCCTCTGCCTCTTACAGTCTTTCTGCCTCTCCTTTCATGATGTTCTCCACATTAGAATTTTGCCACTTCACCCTGAGGATAAGTTAGAACCACCTGTAAACAGATGTTTCCCGACAACCTGCTCCCAAAGAATCACTCAGAGGCTTAATATAAATTATAAAAGGTGCCAGGTGGTGGTGGCACATGCCTTTAATCCCAGCACTCGGGAGGCAGAGCCAGGCAGATCTCTGTGAGTTCGAGGTCAGCCTGGTCTACAGAGCAAGATCCAGGACAGGCACCAAAGCTGCACAGAGAAACCCTGTTTCGTAAAACTAAAATAAGTAAATAAATAAATAAATAAATGAATGAATGAATGAATAAATAAATAAATAAATGCTTGGCCAATAGCTTAAGCTTATTACTAACTAGCTCTTACATTTTAAGTTAACCCATATTCCTTATTTACGCTCTGTCATGTAGCGGTACCTTTATTAGCATGGCATGTTCATTTCCTGCTCCCTCTGCTTCTCCCTCATGACTTCTCTGACTCTGCCCTTCCTCCTCCCAGAGTTCTCTGTGTCTGGCTGTCCTGCCTATACTTCCTGCCTGTCAGCTTTTTATTATCCAATGAGAGCAATACATATTCACAGTGTACAGAAGGATTATTTCACAACCCTTATTGTATAATTAAAAAGGAAGATTTTTTTGAGACAGGGTTTCTCTGTGTAGTTTTGGTGCCTGTCCTGGATCTCACTCTGTAGACCAGGCTGGTCTTGAACTCACAGAGATCCACTTGGCTCTGCCTCCTGAGTGCTGGGATTAAAGGCGTGTGCCACTAACACCCAGCTTGTTTTTGTTTTGTTTTTTGTTTTTGTTTTTTTTAGATTTATTTATTTATTGTGTACACAGTGCTCTGCCTGCATGTATGCCTGCATGACAGAAGAGGGCACCAGATCTTTTTATAGATGGTTGTGAGCCACCATGTGGTTGTTGAGAATTGAACTCAGGACCTCTGGACGAGCAGCCAGTGCTCTTAACCTCTGAGCCATCTTTCCAATCGAAGGTTTTGTTTTTAATATAGTAAAATCATATATATATATATAAAACAGAACAGTTATTAAGAATTAGAGTAACAATATCCAATCCATTTGCATTTGGCAAAATTAGAGAAAACAATTAATTATCTATCTTATCTTGGTATGGTGCCCAACATGGGATACCAGACAATACAGAAATCTAATTAATCTTATCAATAAAAATCAGGAGTCAGATATTGGGATAAAAACCAGAAAGATCAGATAAGCAGAGGAGCAGCCACAGTCACTTCCTACTTCTTTGGTTCCTCTGACCAAAAGGGCCTAGATTCTCTCTGTGTCCCATCTTATCACTTCCTGTTTCCTCTCTGTACAGATCTCCAGACCTCTATGGTTAACTAGTGGCTAGCTCTGCCCTCTGACTCCAAGCAAGAGCTTTATTTGTTGAAACACAAACAAAATATCACACAACCACCCTTCTCCCCCCACCCATCTCTCTCTCTCTCTCTCTCTCTCTCTCTCTCTCTCTCTCTCTCTCTTTCTCTGTGTTATGGTTGCATGCATGTATGCATGTTCATATGTGTGTGGTTTCATGAATGTATGCATGTTCACATGTATGGTTGCATGTGTGTGCAGGTATTTGTGTGTGTATGGACATAGAGGCCAGAGACCAATGTCAGAAGTCTTCCTTTTTAAAAATTTTATTATTTTGTATGTGGGTGGTGTTTTGTGTGCATGTCTGGCTGTGCACCACATGCATGCAGTGCCTTGGAGGCCAGAAGATGTTGCATCCCCTGGAACTGGAGTTATGGATGGTTGTAAGCCACCGTATGGGTGCTGGGAATTGAACCTGGGTCTTCTGCATGAGCAATAAGTGCTCTTAACCACTGCACCCAGAAGTTTTCCTTCATCACACTCCATCTTATTCACAGAGGGAGGGTCTCTCAGTTGAACCTGGAACTCTCCAATAAGGGCAGTCTGGCTTCTCCTGTGTCTGCCTTCTGAGCACTGGAATTCCAGATGATTCATGAACTCCATTTGCTACTTAAAACACTGAGATGTCTTCCCAGACCCCTGACTCTTATTTTCTTACAGCCACACTACCTTGCACACCTTCATTCTGTCTGTAACCTACAAATAACTGTTTTTCCCCTTTTCTGGTGCTGGGGATTGGAACTCAGGGCCTTATACATGTGAATGCCCTTTGTCAATGAACTATACTCTCAGCTTCTATCAAATACCTATTTATTTAAATAAATTAATTTGAGATAGGGTCTTATGTAGCTCAGGCTGACCGCCAACTCTATCTAGCTGAGGCTGGTCTTGAACTGTGGGACCTTCCTGCCTCCACCTCCCAAGTGCTGCCAGGCGCGTGCCACCACATCAAATGTTACATGATGAATCAAATTCATGGTGTCATGCACATAGTCCATTCACGGAGCTATGTCCTTAGCCCTCTACCAACTGTTTATTAACTATGCTCTTTTGATTCTAGACCTTCCAGTGACCCACAATTGCCGCTCCATTCAGATAAACCTGTCCTGAGTTCCTGAGGCCTCTTATTCCTTTGGCTGTCCCCTTACTAAAGGACCTGACCTCTCACTGCGCCCTCTGGACCCTGCTTCCCTTGATGTCACAGCAGTTCCTACTGCTCTAGCAGTTCCTACTGCTCCACCTCCTCATGTCTAGCAGCTTTCCGATCTCAGTCTCCTCCAGAGTTTACTGTTCTCCCCGCAACCTCTCATGCTGGTCTTTACAGTGTGCGTATTCATTGTATCCATGTTGTCACTCCTACGAGATAGTCATTCATATTAGAGGAGAAACTGAGGCTTTAAGACAGGGTTTCTCTGTGTATCTTTGGCTGTCCTGGAACTCGCTCTGTAAAACCAGGCTGGCCTTGAACTCGGAGATCCACCTGCCTCTGCCTCCCAAGTGCTGGTATTAAAGGCTGTACCACCATGCCTGGCCTCTGCTTTTAAGATGGTTTAGTGGTTAAAAATCACTTAGTGTTCTTAGAAGACCTGGGCTTTGATTCCCAGCATCTATGTGACAGCATACAATTACCTGCAACTCCAGTTCTAGGGGAGCCAATGACTCCTCTGACTTCTGTGGGCTGCTGCATGCTTCTGGTGCACCTATATGTATGCAGGCATACACATATACATATAAAATTAAAAAAAAAATCTTAAAAAGTAAATTTCGGAGGCGTGGTGATGAGTGCCGCGGAGCTCCGTCCGGCCTGCTCCCGTCCTGACTCACTGCTGTTCGCTCCTGCTGAGGAACAAGTCGGTCAGGAAGCTGCGCCGCAGCAGCCATGGCTTTTAAAGATACCGGAAAGACGCCCGTGGAGCCCGAGGTGGCGATTCACCGAATTCGAATCACGCTCACCAGCCGCAACGTGAAGTCGCTGGAGAAGGTGTGTGCCGACTTGATCAGAGGCGCAAAGGAAAAGAATCTGAAGGTGAAAGGACCGGTGCGCATGCCTACCAAGACACTGAGAATCACTACAAGAAAAACACCTTGTGGTGAAGGTTCCAAGACGTGGGATCGTTTCCAAATGAGAATCCACAAGCGACTCATTGACTTACACAGTCCTTCCGAGATTGTTAAACAGATTACTTCCATCAGTATTGAGCCAGGAGTAGAGGTTGAAATCACTATTGAGGATGCCTAAGTCAACTAAATAAATTGACTTGATCACTGGTTAAAAAAAAAAAAAAGTAAATTTCAAATGGCATAAAGACATAAATAAACCAAACCAAACCATAAAAATGTTACAAGACAATTTAGGACTCCATAAATCGTGAAAAAGGAAACACGCTTATCTGGGACTTCAAATCTGGCTCAGAACCTGTGGTTGGAAGCTCGTAGGCTGCAGGGGTGAAATACTACTATTATTTTGCTAAATAGACACAGTATCAAACTGCCCTCTAAATTTGTATCAGTACACTAGTCTGTACTCATAGATTAGTGCAGCTCGCAGACCTCATCAGGGAAGTTTCTTTGTGTGGTGAACAGTGACTAATGGAGAAACTCACAAGTTATCGATGTCCGGAGGATAAATGACTGTGTAGTACTCAGACACAAGCAAGACATCTAACATCTGGACATCCCTGCCCCAGGGCTCAGGAATAAACTGCAAATAGACTAGATATCCATCGAAGATGAATGACTAACAAATTACAAAAATCTATGCTGTTGTATTTATTTTATTTTATTTTGTGGCTATAGTGCAACTCACTATATAGCACAGGCTGACCTTGAACTCACAGAGATCCACCTGTTTCTGCCTCCATGCCCAGCTATTCTGAGGTATTAGAAAAATGAGTATATGGCCTTGTGGCACAGGTCTATAATAACAACTATTAGAGAGGTTAAGGCAGGAGGTTGTAAGTCCGAGGCCAGCCTGTGCTGCATAGTGAGTCAAGGCCAATCAGCAACTTAATGAGAAACCTGATTAAAAATAAAAAGTGCAGATAGAGCTGGTGCTGCATTGTTCACAGTATCTATGATATGGAACCAGCCTAGGTATCCATCCACAGAAGAACGGATAAAGAAAGTGGAGAGCTGGCTGTGGTGGCGCACGCCTTGCATCCCAGCACCCGAGAAGCAGAGGCAGGTGGATCTCTGTGAGTTCAAGGCCAGTCTAGTCTACATAGTGAGTTCCAGGACAGCCAGACCTACATAAAGAGATCCTGTTTCAACAAACAAACAAACAAACAAACAAACATGTGGTAGATATATACAATGGAATTTTATTCAGCTATAATGAAAAAATGAAATTATGACATTTGCAGGAAAATGGATGAAACTGGAGATCATTGTTAGACAAAATAAAGACTCACAAAAACAAATATTGCACGTCTTTCTCTCTTTTTTTAAAAAAGATTTATTTATTTGTTGTGTATACAGTGTTCTGCCTGCATGTATGCCTGCAGGCCAGGAGAGGGCAGCAGATCTTATTACAGATGGTTGTGAGCCACCATGTGGTGAAAAGCTGGGAGGGCCAAGAGATTGCTGAAATGAAAATTTCAACAGAGAAGAAAGATGAACGCAAATAAATATTCTAGGACACAGAATAAAATAAATCAAAGATGGGTCAGGTGTGGTGACACCACGGTGTTAATCCTAGCACCTGGGAGGCAGAAGCAGAGGCAGAGGCAGAGGCAGGGGCAGGGGCAGGGGCAGGGGCAGGGGCAGGGGCAGAGGCAGAGGCAGAGGAAGAGGAGGCAGAGGCAGAGAAGGCAGAGGCAGAGGAGGCAGAGGCAGAGAAGGCAGAGGCAGAGGAGGCAGAGGAAGAGGCAGGTGGGTCTCTGTGAGTTCAATACCAGCCTAGTCTACATAGGAAATTCCAGTCTAGCCATGGCTACATAGAGAGACCCTGTCTCAACAAAACAAAATAAAACAAAACGCAAAAAAGAAAAGAAAAAAAATATCATGTACAATAAAAAAATAGATCCCGAGTCTGAATCTCTAAATCCAATATTTGATTAATAGGTGTTTTAGGGAGAACAAAGGCCACAGAAGGGAAGAAATGGTCAAGGATATTATAAAAAATTTCAAAGCTGAGGTGACACATACTTTTCTTTGTTAATTTGTTTGCATTACATTTGTTTAGTGTGTGCATGTGCGTGTGTGCGCATGTGTGTGTGTGCGTGCACGTGTGTGTGTGTGTGTGTGTGTGTGTGTATGTGTGTGTGTGTGTGTGTGTGTGTGTGTGTGTGTGTGCCTGAGTCATGGTGCACATATGTAGCTTCCTTAATTTCTTTGAAATACTCATTAAACTTCTAAGTTGCCAATACGGAGGCCAGAGGACAACTTATGGGAATTTGTTTTCTCTTTCCATGTGTGTCTCAGTGTTCAAACTTCAGTTGTCAAGCTTGACGGCAAGTGTCTTCACCTTCTGAGCCATCTCACTGGCCTGTGTGTACGGATTTTTTTTTCTTTGAGAAAGGATCTAGGCTGCCCTCAAATACATGATGATCCTCTTCCCTCTTGATTGCTGGGGTTACAGGTATGAGCCTCCATGCCTAGCTTCAGACATGTATTTGTTTCATTATTTATTTTATTTTTTAAGATTTATTTATTATGTATACAGTGTTCTGCCTGCATGTATGCCTGCACACTGGAAGAGGGCACCAGATCTCATTACAGATGGTTGTGAGTCACCATGTGGTTGCTGGGGATTGAATTTAGGACCTCTGGAAGAGCAGCCAGTGCTCTTAAGCACTGAGCCATCTCTCCAGCCCCTTGTTTTATTTTGTTATTATTATATACTATATATATAATAATAGTTTAACAGGCTGGTCTTAAACTCAGTATGTAGCTGTGGCAGTTTGAATGTTATTGGCTTCCATAATCTCAGAGGGAGTGGCACTATTAGGAAGTGTGGCCTTGTTGGAGATTGTATGGCCTTGTTGGAGGAAGTGTGTCACTGTGAGGATGAGTTTTGAGGTTTCCTATGCTTAGGATACCGCCCAGTGTCTGTTGACTTCCTGTTCCCTGCAAGCCGAGATGTAGCAGCACCATGTCTGCCTGCATGCCGACCTGTGCCCTGCCATCTTGATAATGGATTTAACCTCTGAAACGGAAAGCAAGCCACCCCAATTAAACATTTTCTTTTTAAGAGTTGCCATGGTCATGGTGTCTCTTCACAGCAATAGAAACCCTAACTAAGACAGTAGCCGAGCATGACTTTGTTCTCTGATCCTCCTGCCTCCACCTCATGAGTGATGGGATTACAGGTGTCTGCCACCACACCTTATTTTTTAATGTGATGCTGGGGATCAAAAGCAGTGCTGAAGATCAGTTATTTGAACAAAAAATGCTTCTGCCATTCCTATTGCTCAGATAACTCAAGTGTTTTTGAGAGCGGTGTTAGGGCTGAGAAACAGATCCTACATATACACACACACACATACATACATACATTTGTGTGTGTGTGTGTGTGTGTGTGTGTGTGTGTGTGTGTGATGTGACACTTGTTCTGAGGAGGGTGTGTGTGTGTGTGAGACTGAAGCAGGAATTGAATGGCTCAGAGTTGACAGCTGGTAGGAGAGCAGGGGCATATTGCAATACCATTGAAAGAACTGAATTCCACCATAACTGTGTGAGCTTGGGAAGGATGCTCTGGTCCAGATGTGAGTGTAGCTTGGAGAGGTCTTGATTTCAGCCTTGTAAGGCTCTGTGCAGAGAACCAAGTCATGCTTGGCTTGACCTGTACAACGGTGAACTAACAAATATTTGCTATGATAAACAGCTGAATCTGTAGTAGTTTGTGAGGCAAGAACAGAAAACAAAGACACGGCCTATCATGTTAAAATAAGCGAAAGCATTGCATGTAGTTTCTGAGGTGTTACACAATCTGACCCTTGCCTGTACCTGCAACATGACCATCTGTCTGTTCCTCAGGTCCTGTCTTCTAACTAGTCTCCTTTCAAACACATTGTAGTGGTTTGAATCAAAAACGTTTTCTAAAGGCTCATGTGTTTGGATACTTGGTCCCTGGTTGTTGTTGGTGTCTGTAGAACTGATAAAACCCTTAGAATATGGAGCCTTGCTGGTGAGAAGTAGGTCACTCATTGGTGGTGGGCTCTGAGTGTTTATAGTCCTGCCCCACCTCTAGTTTGCTCTCCCGGCTTCTATGTGCAGTTGAGATGTTCTCTCAGCTTCCTGCTTTGGCTGTCATGCCTCCCCTGCCATTATGGGCTCCAGCCCTCTGGAACTATAAGCCAAAAATCTCTACCTCAAGTTGCTTTCTGTCATTTTTTTTTTTTTTTTGAGACAGGGTTTCTTTGTGTAGCCCTGGCTGTCCTGGAACTCACTTTGTAGACCAGGCTGGCCTTGAACTTGCAAAGACCTGCCTACCTCTGCCTCCTGAGTGCTGGGATTAAAAGCATGTGCCACCATGCCCAGCCTGGTCATGGTATTTTATCACAGGAACAAAAAGAAACTGTAAGCAAGGCACAGTGTAATCAGTACACTAAACCACTCCATGGGTAGAAAGACAAATTGCTGGGCTGTCTCTCAGGGTGCAGAGAACAGTGGGTGATGGGAAAAGCATCATCAGTTTTAAGGGGACAGGTAGCTGTGGGAGGAGAGATGCAAGCCAGAGCAGCCCAGGGTTTAGTATGAGGGCCTTTGATCCAGAGCAGGCTGTTTGGGAACTAGACGCCTTTGCCTGAGATAGTTGATCATTGGGGTGGGTAAGGGAAGTAGTGGCTTTCCTGGTAAAGAGAAACCTGCTTTCAGAGATTCCTGAAGAATGCTCAGTTTAGGCCTTGGTTCACTCAATAACAATTCTTCTGTTTACCCAATCAGAGTCCTTCTGTTTAGGACATTGTTACCAGCACTGATATATCTGGGGTCAGATTTGAACCTATAGTAACTAAGACAGAAATTGGTATCACAAAATGGGGTTATTGTGATTCTGGCGATGTTATTATTTTAGAAAAATTTGGAAGAGTTGGGAAGTTTGAACTTGAATGGGCCATTCTAGATGGAGTCTGGAAGACAGTGATGCTGAGAGTAATGTGGATAGTGGGGACCTGGCTTGTGAGGTTTCAGATGGGATAAGGACTCTATTAGCAATGGAGATAGAAGATATTCATGTGATATTTTGGTAAAGAATATGGCTACTTTCTGCCTCTGTCCTGAGAGCTTGCCTGAGGCTAAAGAAAAAGCAATGAATCAATTTCTTTGAAGGAGATTTCAAGAGAGCAGGCAGAGCCTTGAGCTTGTGGAGTGGTCATTATGGATGATTGCTCTCTTATATACCTATGATGAAACAGCAACAAATAGTACAGAAAGAAATAAAAAAATGTAATTTAGTAAGATGGTGGTGGCACAAGCCTTTAATCTCAGCACTCGGGAGGTAGAAGCAGGCAGATCACTGTGAGTTTGAGGCCAGCCTGATCTATAGAATGAGTTCCAGGTCAGCTAGGGCTACACAGAGAAACCCTGTCTTTAAAAAAATGAGTAATTTAGAGAGGAAGAGAGCACTAGAAAGCTTAAGACTGCAGTAAAGTCATATGCTGAAAAAGAGGTTGTATTTGTAAAAAGATGTTAGCATCATGAATTAGAAACTTTCTGCTCTTCACTGAATGGAACATTGGGAAAGGTGGCATCAGGGCAAGACTCCACCCAGCTCAAGCTACAACTTGTGAATGAAAACCTAAGGGTTTTTTGATCTTAGAAATGAATTGCATACAAAAGCTGATGCAACTGTGGTCCAATGGGTCAGGTCCATTCTAAGCTGGCAGCCATACTGTCACTGCTATTCATGTGGTACTTGTTTTGGAGGTGTGAAAGCTTTATCCCTGGGAATTTTATAGCTATATCTTAGAAACAATAGCAACAACAACAACAACAACAACAACAACAACAAACACTGCATTATGGAAAATTTCAAGACTACATGAGTGAATTGTAAAGTGAGTGTTTTTGTTTTTGTTTTTGTTTTGAGACAGGGTTTCTCTGTGTAACCTTGGCTATCCTGGAACTCACTCTGTAGACCAGGCTGACCTTGAACTCACAGAGATCTGCCTCCTCTGTTTCCCGAGTGCTGGGATTAAAGGTGTGGGCCATCACTGCGAGGCTATGAGTTCTGTTTTGTAAGCAAGAGTTTCCTGTCCCAACTGCCCTGTCCCAAATAAACACACAGAAGCTTATATTAATTGCAAATGATTGGCCAATAGCTTAGGCTTGTTACTAGCTAACTCTTACATTTAAATTAACTCATTTCTATTAACCTATATATTGCCACATGGCCTGTGGCTGTACCTGTCTTCTAGCATGTCTTGCTTCCTGAGCCACTGGCTGATATCTTCCCTGACTCTGTCCTTCTTCCCATCATTCTCAATTTGGCTTTCCTGCCTAACTTCCTGCCTAGCTATGGCCTATCAGTTTTTTAGTAACCAATGAGAATAATACATATTCATAGTATAGAAAAGGATTGTTCCGCAGCACTGTTTATTAACCCATTTTCATGAATATAATATGACTGGTCTTTTTATCTCTATTAAGACTCTCCTCTTTCTCTCTCCAAGAGGGATTTGCTGTCTAAGCTATTCTTGAACTTGTGACAATGCTCCTGCCTAGGCTTCCAGAGTGCTGGGATAATAAGCATACTCTATCATGCCCACTTTCTTATCCACATTCTGTAAGTGATGAGATTAAAGGTATGAGCCAACACTCCTGGCTCCTTTAATTTAGTATTAAATTAATAGTATTTAGTGTAGTGTGTGTGAAGAAGCTCCTACTTTTTGAGAATGAGTAATATTTCACTATATGGTGCAGTAGTACTTTTTCATTGGGACTGCCAGCCCATAAATAACAACATGGAGATTTATTATTAATTATGAAACTTTAGCCTTTAGCTTAGGCTTGTCTCAATTAGCTCTTATAACTTAAATTAACCCATTCATATTAATTTACATTCTGCCACATGGCATTACTTCTCTTCCATTTTGCACCTCTCCATGTCTGGCTGGCAACTTCACCTTTATTCTTCCCAGAGTTCTCTCTTTGCCCAGAAGTCCCACTTACACCTCCTGCCTAGCTATTGGCCATTCAGCTTTTTATCACACCAATCACAGCAATACATCTTCACACAGTGTACAGATATCCCACAACAGAATGGATATACTGCATTTTGATTGCCCACTTATGCTCATTTATCTAAGGAACTTGGCTTGCTTCCATCTTTTGGTACTTCTGAATAATGTTCCTGTGATTATATATATCTATCTATCTATCTATCTATCTATATATATATATATCTATATATCTATATATATCTTAGAGATCATTTGTTCAGTCATCTTGAGTTGGTATGCAGGAATGAAAATCATGAGTTATATTTCAAATCTATTTTTCAGTTCTCTGAAGAACCTCCATATTGTTTTCTATAATGCACCATTGTACATTCTCAACAACACTGTGCATGTGGTCCAGTTCTTTACATATTTGACAGAACATGTTGTTTTCCAGCTTTTTTGTGATATTGGTGGATCAAACCCAGGGCTTACAGCATATTAAACAAATATGATACAACTGAACTATATTCCAAGCACTGACAATGTCTTCAGAATCATTCCATTTTGATGTGTATTTTATTACAGGTCTATGGATCATTGTAATGATGATTTATTAGTTGTTAAAGTCACAGTGACAATAGCAGTTATGCTGACCAGTCAGAAAAGAGGAAAAATAGGTATAATTTTCATTCTTTGGATAAACTTTTGGGTTAACTACAAACTTAAACTTGCTTTTATAATTAATTATTCAACCATTAAAGTAAATATTTAAAGGAGACTATATAAGGGACATTATGGTGAGAAGTATTAGTGGAAGTTTTCTCCCACCTGTCTGTTCCCAAATACCCAGCAGCTGCTTCCCAAATAATTGACTTGGAGGCTTAATATTACTTTTAAGTTCTCGGCCAGTAGCTCAGGCTTATTACTGACTAGCTCTTACATTTGAATTAACCCATAATTCTTATCTATGTTTAGCCACATGGCTTGGTATCTTTTCTGAATACAACATTCTCATCTTGCTTCCTCTGCATCTGTCTGGCAACTCCTTCTTCTCCCTTCCTCTTCTCAGAATTCTTCTAGTCTGGTTGCCCTGCCTATACTTCCTGCCTGGCTACTTACTGGCCAATCAGCATTTTTTCTTCTTCTTTTTTTTTTTTTTTTTTTTTTTGGTTTTTGAGACAGGGTTTCTCTGTGTAGCTTTGCGCCTTTCCTGGAACTCACTTGGTAGCCCAGGCTGGCCTCGAACTCACAGAGATCCGCCTGGCTCTGCCTCCCGAGTGCTGGGATTAAAGGCACCAATCAGCATTTTATTAAACCAATTGGAGTGACAAATCTTTACAGTGTACAAGAGCATTATCCCATAGCAGAGAGGACTCTGATGCTTGGTGGACCGCCTGTTTTCTGAGGAAAACACCGAGGGCCACCTTCATCCAGGGGGAAGGGTGGTTTCTGTCTCTTTGCAGAGTTAGATGAACTAGTGAGGAGTCCCTTGGGGATGAACATTCACAGGACCAAGCTTGACTGAGAGACGTGGCAGCATAGGCGCCGAGACTTCACCATGCGGATAGAGGGACTATCCACCTTGAAACGCTGGAGGACAAAGCAGAAACACAGCAGAAAACGGAGGAGCTAATGGGCCCAAGTCAAAGGTCCCATGAAATTTGCTCACACTTTTAGGCCCTGGCAGCTCAGTGAAAGCTTGTTCATCTCACAAATACAGACCAGGAAGTGCTCCTTTGGACTAATTATGCTGGTGCTCTGGTCCACTTCCTAGTTTTCTTTCCATGTAAAATTTCACATTGTGCTTTACCTTTGGGCATTGGGAAATATATTCTTGAAATATTTGAAAAGACCATATTGTACTCTTTCTTCTGGGTCATTTAATTTGAAAAAGTACTGTTTTAAGAAAAGGTTTATTCCTTTATCAGGCAAGAGTTCCTCTTCACTTACCTGGGGTGGTCTTAGGGAGTCCCAAGTCAGGTCTGCTAGGAACCCAGCAAGCATCCATAGTTCCTTGTCTAACATGAGGTGTTGAGGTATATATTGAACTGGGAACTGTAGACTATTGTAGAGGGGCTTGACCGATGATGACCAGGACATGAAAGGCTCATTGAATGCTTTTAGAATGCCAAGTGTGCCAACCTGGTTGGGTGATTCAGTGTTACCATCTACTGTGACATCTGTTCATCTGGAGGGGAAACTAAGAAACTGCTAGAAATGTGTTTTCCCTTCATCCATGTTCCATCTCATTGTGTGAATCTGTGTATACATAGATGAGAAATCCCAAGAAGGAAGCCTCATGAAACCCAAACACAAGAATAAGCTGAAACCTGGGTGTCTCCTCAGTAGAAGAGGGGTCTTCACACCTCACTCTTAGCCCTCTGGCCTCCTATCATTCTCCTCAAGGCCGACTTCACCTCCTGGTTCCTCAGAGTGTAGATGAGGGGATTGAGGAAAGGAGTGATGGCTGTGGGGAAGAGAGCAGCTGCCCCATCCAGGACGCTGTGGCTGTCAGGTCTCAGGTAGATGAAGGCACAGGGCACATAGTACACGGTAACCATGGTTACATGGGCTCCACATGTGGAGAAGGCCCTTCGCCGCCCATCAGCTGTGCGGATTCTCAGAATGGCCCGAATGATATAGATGTAGGAGAGGAGGATCAGGGAGAAACAACTGGCAACCACCACTCCAATGTCTACAAAGGTCACCAACTCATTGACTGTGGTATCTGCACAGGCTAGCTTCAGAACTGCAGGGATGTCACAGAAGAAGTAATCTACCTGGTTGGGACCACAGTAGGGCAAGTGGAAAGTTAGAATGGCCTGGATTGCTCCATGGATTAAACCAGCCACCCAAGCTCCAGCCACCAGCAAGGTACTCAGCTTAGCAGACATGAGTACTGGGTAACGCAGAGGTTGACATATTGCCAGGTACCTGTCATAGGCCATTGTGGTGTAGAGATAACAGACAGTACTGCCCAAAAAGTGATAGAAATAAAGCTGAGCCACACAGCCCCCAAATGGGATGGGCTTCACACCTGGAGTGAAGTTCATCATGAGGCGGGGGACGATAATGGTGGAGATGCCCATGTCGATGATGGAGAGAGTCCCAAGGAAGATGTACATGGGGCGTGCATGGAGCTGTGTGTCTGCACAGACAGTGATCAGGATGAGCAGGTTCCCCAGCTGAGTCAGGATGTAGATTAGCAAAAAGAACACAAAGAGGAAGGTCCTTAGCCTGGGAGGGTGGGGAACTCCTGTCAGGATGAACTCATTCAAGTGTGTGTAGTTGAGTCTTTCCATCTTAGGGAGATATGTTACCTAGGGAATGGACAAGCAGGGGTTAGCATAGATGACATGAAAGTGAAGGGGACTGAGGAAGGAGACTATGGGAGCCTGGGGCGGTGGTGGGGAAGTTCTGTGGAGATGTGATCCACATGGAGGGCCTGTGTTCTCTGCTAGGAGTGTTGTAACCAGAAGCTCCTGGGCACAAAGCTGTCCTCACTCACTCTTCTGCAGCTACTTTGATACTATGGCGGTAGTCAAAAGGAGTTGCTATGTCCTGCAAAATCTACACTGTTGACTTTCCTGACGTTTAGAAGAAGTTTGTAATCAAGGCTTTGTACGCTGGAAACTTTCAATAACTTGTAAAACTATCAGTATTGTTCCAGCACATGCGGCTTCTCCTTTGAATGTTGGGATGTGGCTTCTAACCGTGCCTCATGGTTTCCTGTCCAGCAGTTTTCTGTTTTACCCATCTTCCCTTTCCACAAATAACAACCCTAAGTAACTTAGTAGAGTATGTGATATGGAGGCTGATCTCTAGCCGCTGGGCTGACTCTCAGCTCTCAAAGAGTCCAAGTTGGTGTTACTATCCTGTCTTAAACCTAGATGTGCAGTTCAGTGAGATGACTTATTGGATTAAAGCACTACCTGCACAATCCTGGGGACCTGAGTACTATTCCCAGAAGCCACATTCAGAAGCCTGGTGCAGTACTGTGCATTTGTGTTTGCAGCACTTCTCAGGAGAATTGCCTAAAAGCTTCAGGGTCAGGACATAGCACAGCACCTCAACAGGGTGGAAGGGCAAGAACTGACTCCTGAAAGCTATCCTCTGACTTCCTCATGAGCGTACACTGTGGTACACACACACACACACACACACACACACACACACACACACACACACACACACACACCCATTCATAATGAAAAAAAAATACAAAATATTTTTTTTCTTCAAGACAGGGTCCCACTTTGTAGCACTGGCTGTCCTGGAATGTACTGTGTCTACAAGGCTGGCCTTGAACTCACAGAGATCCACCTGCTTCTGTTTCCCAAGTTTTGGGACTAAAGGCATGTGCCATTATGCTCGGCAAAAATAAAAATTAAATCTTAAAGACGGGAGAAAGAACTCTTGTTCTGTATAGTGAACTGAGGAGCCAAGTCTAGATGGCCCAACCAACCCTACTTCCTCATTATTAGAAGGCTGGGTGTGGGATGTAGAAGAGAAACTGCATTCTTTGAATAGGTAAAATAATATGATACACCAAGACATCACGTATTGCCAATACTGGCGCTCACTTCCCAGACAAAGTGCATGGCAGGGGCCCAGAGACCAGTCTCTGCATGAGCTGTCGCCATACCTTGCTCGACCACAAGGTGATGCACCAGCAAGTCTCCAAGCCTAGGATGGGAGGGGTGGGTCCCAGAGTCCGTGGGACCGAGTACTTCTTGGAAAGGTCTGGGTCTTGCCGTGTTACCACTCACACATGTGGATTGTGAGGTGTGCGTGCAGTGTGGTTTTGAATTCTGATCTGATAGAAAATACTAAGAAAGGTCATGTAGCAAAAGCACATTGGAAAAGAATGAGACTCATTCCTGTCCCATGAGCTAAAATGTAGATCTATGGTTTTGGTGATTAAAGTAGGCTGGGGATGCAGCTCAGTGGTAGGGAGCAGGCTTGGCAGGTTCAAGGCCCTAGAGTTTCTCCCATGGAAAAACAAAAAACAAAACAAACCCAAAATATATACAGATTCTCTCTCTCTCTCTCTCTCTCTCTCTCTCTCTCTCTCTCTCTCTCTCTCTCTCTCTCTCTCTTTCTCTCTCTGACACACACACACACACACACACACACATTAGTAGTGTCAAGGGCATAAGATGCTTTCTACAGAGGTAAAAGACACACAAGCATTTTGGCAGGTGTTTTTTTTGTCTATTTCCTGACTCAAACTGCGTTGCTAACTCTAGTTAGTCATTTATCTCTCAAAGGAAGAATACTTTTTTTTTGAGACAGGGTTTCTCTGTGTAGCCCTGACTGCCTAGAATTCTTTCTGTAGACCAGGCTACACTCAAACACACAGACATCCACCTGCCTCTGCTTCCCAAGTTCTAGGATCAAAGGCATGTGATGCCACGCCTGGCTTAAATGAAGAAAACTTTTAAAAAGTCCATTTTCTGAAAATCAACTCAAAGCACTTCTTTTTTCTTTATATTTACAAGACTAGTATAATCTTTTTGTCATTTTCTGAATTTTATAAGGCCTTTAAACTGAAAATAATCTAAAGATGAACTACAGTAAAGTGAATACATAAATATATAAACAGAAAATGTGTAATGAAATCTGATACATGAGACTAGGAGTTTCCATAAGAATATATGAAGCCCTGGGGGCTGGAGAGGTAGCTCAATGGTTAAGAGCACTTGTTCTTTTGGAGGTCTCCATTTCGATTCCCAGCACCCATATGGCAACTCACAACAGTTCTTAAGTCTAGTTCCCAGGGATTCAAAGCCTTCTGACTTCCTTGGACACCAGACATTCATTCATGTGGTACACAGACATATTTTCAAAGAAAACATGCATACATAAAATAAGTCTAAAACAAAAATATGAAACCCTTAGTAATGAGTTTGGATGGTCCCTTTAAAATATTCACTAACACAACCACACTCCAACTTGCTTAATCTAACCTTTGAACTCTGGGTAGAGAACTCTTCTTAGAGCTGGGGGAAGTGACTAGAGGACCACACAGGATCACAGGTAGAAACCATACTGACACCAAGACACTCTCACCTTCGCTAGCTCACACTAAAGGCAGTCAGTGAACTGTTGCTTTGGAGAAAGATGTAGCAGTGAACACCTGGAGAGGTAGTGTCACATGATTTAACAGAATAGAAGAAAACACTGTTGGAGAGCAGAAATAAAATTATGCCCAATAATTGCAGAACAAACTGAGAGGTGACAGAGTGGAGACATGCCTTATGGCTCTGTCCCAACCTTCGCCTGTATCTGGAACTTAGGTATCTGGGAACATTGTCCTGTCTCTTTAGCACCCCTCTGCATTAGCCATCAAGCCTCCAGATGACTCTGGAAGATGGGACTCATACCGTGCTGAGGTGGAAGGGTGAGGGACTCATCAGGAGGTGCCAGTATCCACTGAAGAAGGTCCTTTTGCAGTCTGAGAGATGGGATACACTCTTGCTGGGGAGAGTTCTACATCCCACAGGGTCTGCACTAGCTAGTGTAAGGAGCTGATGGGAGAAGACTTGGTTCTGGCTGGATCAAAATAATGGATTGCCTGACTGAAACTCTAATTATTTATTTTTTGTGGATCTTCTCCTCCTATTTCCTTGTGGACTGGGGAAGATTGAGGCTGTTACTGAAGGTGGTCCCAGCTGTGGTCTGTTTTTGCTTTGTTTTCCCCCAGAGGCACTCATGTGTGTGAGATCTTTAGTGTGGGGACTGTTGTAACAGCACCCCAGTGAGAAGGCAGCTTCATGTCTGTAATCTGTCTCCTGGGAGACTTCCTTCCTTTCTAGCTTTCTCCAGTGTGGTAATACCAGGTGGAACAAGGTCTGTGGGCTTTATCAGGACTTGATGACACCATTTCTGTTGTTCCTTTTTGCTCTCAAAACAGATTTGGTAGAAGAAGATGGACAGGAAGGATAAGGCAAAGGGTGAGGAGGATGAGGAGGAAGAGGATGAGAATGATGATGAGAAGAACAAAGAGGAGGAGACAGAAGCATAGTTATTGAATGTAAAGAATAACTTTAAAAAATTTTATGCGAATTTTCGAGACAGGGTTTCTCTGTGTAGCCCTGGTTGTCCTGGAACTAACTGTGTAGACCAGGCTGATCTCAAACTCAGAGATCCACCTACCTTCACCTCCCTAGCGTTGGACTAAATGTTGTGTGCCACTATGTCTGGCTTCAAGAGATTTTTTGCTTTTAATTTTTTTTATTGTCACACACTCATATATTAAAAAAATTAAACTTTCTTTGATTCACTACCATGCTAAGGTAGATCCTCATAGACTAAGAGAAACATAAACCTGACTTTGTGTAACCAGAATATTCTTTCTTTGTAACTTTTCTATGGTAGACACCATGACCACCACGTTGGGAAAATGGCGACAGGCATGCAGTCATTGCACTGGAGCCTCAGCTGAGAGCTCACATCTTGAGATGCAGCCATGAGGCAGAGAGAGAAAACTGGGAATGGCCTGAGTCTTCTGAAACCTCGAGATTCACCCCCAGTGACAAACCTCCTCCAACAAGGCCACATTTTCTAAACCTCCCCAAACAGTTCCACTAACAGGGGACCAAGTATTCAAACATATGAGCCTATGGAGGCCATTCCCATTCAAACCAGCATGCCTGACTTTGTGTCACCAGGTTATTCAAGGCATTTCATTTTTGTTGATTTATTAATTATTTTTATAGTTTTAATTAAAATATAATTACATCACTTGCTTTCCCTTTTCCACCGTCAACCCTCTCCATGTTCCCTCCCAACCCCACTTTCAAATCAATAGCCTCTTTTTCTCTGATTATTACTGCTACATACATATCACACACACACACACACACACACACACACACACACACACACACACACACACACATACACATATGGACAAATGTATAAATACAACGTGCTGAGTCCATTTCTGTTGTTTGTATGCAAATAGTTTGAGGGCTGACCACTTGGTAGTGGATAACCTATCTGGGTCCCAGCCCTCGGAGATGCTAATTCTCTCTCTCTCAGCAGTCATTTTTGCCTGTAGTTCTTTGTCTAAGGGTGGGGATCCCTTGAGATGTTCTCCCCTCAGAGTTAGCATGTCTGTTGATATTGTCATTGTTCACATTGTTCAGGTCTCCCTTTTTAAGGGAGACAGTCTCACAGCAGACTCTCTGGTATTCTGGCTCTTACAATCTTTTTGCCCCCTTTCCTGTAGTGTTGCCGGATGCATAGATGCCGGAACTGTGTTGCATATGTATCCATGGGGGCTGAGCTCCCCACAATCCATCGATCTTTGCATTGTGTCCAGTTGTGGTTTTCTGTGATGGTCTCCATTTGCTGTAGAGAGAGGTTTCTTGGATGAGGGGTGGTAGCTACAATTTCCTTTGGGTAAAAGGATAAGATTTAGAATGAGGTTAGGAATTACGTTGGTCTAGCGAAGTGGGGGTAGTAGATTCTTTTTTAAGGTCCTTGACCTCACTATTCCTGGAAAGTTGGCTAGGTTCTCAGTAGCAGGCATGATTTCCCTCCTGTCTCCAACTAGACAGCGTTGGTTATCACCATCGTTTTAGTGCCTCTTACTGCACTTTCTGGATATCTTGCCATATTGGTCATTGCTGTGGCTCATAGGTGTCACAGCTGGGTAGGACTATTAATTGCTTCCCTCCTTTGGCAGCTTTTATAGTACTTTCTGGCACTTTGGAAGCTAGACTACGGGAAGGAAGCTTTCAAGGTAGGTGCAGCTGGAATAACTTGTACACAAGTTATAATCTTGTATCCTATGTATTTAGTGTCTTCAGCAATAGGAGCTTACCTTCAACCTCTGAGAGGCAGCCAAGGGAAACAGCCATAGTTTATATTGTTTTGGGAGTCACTTGACCTACCCTGATAAACACCGTGAAAGAGGGTTTCTTTCAAGTGACTAGTACTGTGGTTTTTATTAGTCCATGGTTCTTGTGGGGAGTGTTGTCAGACCAAGTGGCATAACTTTAAGATATGTCCATTCATATATACATATACTTATGAGCATTGTATATATTTTTAAGGTAAATATAAAATAATATGATTCCTTGAAGCTTTATCAAACAGTTTTGGTGGTATTTGTCTACTCTCCTTCTCCTTCTGTATTGACCTCCCCTTCCTCTCTCCAGATGGCGCTTCCCTTCCATTTTTTTTTTTCTGTTTATCCCTTGCTATCACCTATATCCTGCTATTCTCCCCTTAATTCCCACTCCTATGACCACTTTTTACTTCCCTGGTTTTTGCTGTTACTTTATGTTTTATACCTGAATCTGCAGATTTGGAGCTAGGAACTGCAGATGAGAGAGAAAGTGTGGCTGTGTTTGTCTTTCTGGGTTTGAGTGTCCTCACTCAATAGGATCTTTTCTAGGTCAAACTATTTAGCTGAAAGTTTCATTTTTCTTTAAGTTGAATAGTATTCCATAGTGTGTATGTACCACATTATCATTGTCCATTCTTCTGCTGAAGGGCATTTGGATCGTTTTCATTTCCTAGCTATTATGAGTAGGGTGAGCAAGTTGTTGGCCTTAATTCCCAGGCAAGTATAGTCCAGTTTAGTGAGTCCTTTCCTATACATGTATCTTGTATGGTATTGCCTGTGTTTTCTAGAAGTTCTAGTATTTCATGTTTCAAATTAAAGTCTTCAATCCACTTGGAGCTACTTTTTGTGCAGAGAGATAATAAGGGTCTAATTTCATTCTTCCAAATTATGCAAGTCTCACAGCATTATTTGTTGAAGATGCTGTCTTTTCATTGTATGTTTTAGCCTCTTTGTTAAAAATCAGATGATTGCTGTTTTAGGTACCCATGTTTGAGTCTCCTGTTTAATTCCATTGCTCTTCATCCATTTTTACAACAGTACCACATTGTTTTTGGTTTGCTTTTTTTTTTTTTTAAAAAACTTTTTATTGATTCTTTGTGGACTTCATATCATGTACCCCAATCCCACTCATCTCCTCATCCCTTCCTATCAGCCCTCTGCCCTCGCAAACTCCCCCCCCAAATAAAGTAAAATAAAAAAAAGATTAAAAACAATAGTAGCACGAATCTTAACAGGTCTTATTAATAAAAACAAATCCAGGTTGGGTATTGGGGTGAATGCTGGAAGATCAGAGAAGCAGAACAAGCCACGGTCACCTCACCTTGCCAGTTCCCCAACTGATCTTGTTTCCTCAGACTGGAAGCTTCTGAGTCCTCATCCAAATGGATCTCAGCTGAACTGTGCTGCTCAAAAGCCTAAAAGCTTAACCAGCATTTGGCTCTGTGTTTCTTATTTAATAAGACTGTTACATCTACAAACAAGGACAAAAAAATCTCATTGTGGAAGCTGTAGTGTGACACAGTGAGTTACACAGTACACTCTTTAGTCCATACATCTTTACTTGCAAATGTTCATTGCAATGAGTCATTAGTCTGGTTCAAGGCCTCTGGCTTCTGCTACACTATCAATACTGGATCTTCACTGGGACTCCTCTTGGATATCCTGCTGTTGCCCTGTGTCATAGAGATCCTGTAGCTTTGGACCAACAAGACCACCCCTTTCAGGTGCTCCCCATCAGTTCATAGATGGGGTAGATGTTGGAGTGGGCCAACTCATAGCCTTGGACCTGGGTGGTAGCTGAGTTGGTCAGCTTGCCAGTTCTCCCACATCCTCACCACCAGGGCAAACTCTCCAGCACTGCCCTGACTAGCTCACCCAATGCTACAGGCAGCAAGGGGTGGGGTCAGTTCTCCTGCTGTCATGTCCTTGGTCTGGCTCTCCTGCGCCCATATCACCAGGGCCAGCTCTACTGTGCTGCCCAGGCAAGGTGCAGGGCCCACTCTCCCAGGTGCTGCAGCTGGTGAGGGGCAGAACCAGCTCTTCTGCTCTCATGCTCCCAAGGCCAGTTTTCTCACCTGCTGGAGGTGGTGGTAGGGGGAAGGCATCTTTCCCTCACCCACATCACCACATGGCAGACAAGGGGGAGGGGTGAGGGCCAGCTCATCTGTACCCCCACCAACAGGGCCCGCTCTCCCTAGTGCTGCAGCTAATGAGGGGCAAGACCAGCTCTCCCACCTGCTGTAGGTGGGGGATGTGGTGGGGAGGACATCTCTCCCTCCCCCACACCACTACACGGCAAATGAGGAGCAGGGCCAGTGTTTTGCTTTTTTGAGACAGTCTCACTAAATAGCCTTGGCTGGCTTGGAACTCACTATATAGACAAGGATGACCTCATACTTAGAAGAGATCTTATTCATCTTTGCCTCTGGAATGCTAGGATTAAAAGCTTGTACCACTGTGCCTGACTTTATTATATATCTAAAGTCTTACATGGCAATCTTTCTAGTATTATTATTATTATTATTATTATTTTCCGAGACAGGGTTTCTCTCTGTGTAGCTTTGGAGCCTGTCCTGGAACTTGATCTGTAGACCAGGCTGGCCTCGAACTCACAGAGATATGCCTGCCTCTACCTCCTGAGTGCTGGGATTAAAGGCGTGCGCCACCACCGCCCTAGTATTATTCTTTTAGTCCAGGATTGCATTGGTTATCTGAGATCTTTTCTGATTCTACATGAATTTTAGGATAATTTCTCCCCCTCCCCTTATTTTTGTGAAGAATGTTGTTATATTTTGATTAGGATTGTGTTGAATCTGTAAATTGTTTTTAGTAAGATGATCATTTTCACAATATTAGTTCTACCAATCCATGAACATGGGATGTTTTTCCATTTTCTAGTGTCTTTCTCAATCTCTTTTTTCAGATTTGAAAATTTCATTGTAGAAGTATGACACTTGTTTGGATAGGTTTATTCCAAGACATTTTATTATCTTTGATGCTATTGTAAATGGGAGTGTGTCCATGATCTCCTGCTCAGTGTGTTTGTTGGTGCATAGAAAGGTTACTGCACTTTCTAAGTTGATTTTGCATTCTGCCACTTTGCTGAAATTGTTGATTGTTTCTAGAAGTTTTCTGGTAGAATTTTTGGAATCTCCTACATATAATATCTACTTATTTTCAAATAGGGATAATTTGACTCATTCTTTCCCCATTTATATCACTTTAATTTCCTTATCTTGACTTATTGCTCCAGCTAGTATTTACAGCACTGTATTGAAAAGAAGCTAGGTAGTGGGCAGCCTTGCTTTGTATCTGATTTTAATAGGATTGCTTCGAATTTTTCTCCATTTATGGCGATGTTGGCTGTGGGCTTGTCATATATAACTTTTAATATGTTTAGGTATATTCCCTCCAGTCCTACTTTATCTAAGGGCTTTTATCACGACCATGTTGGTTTTGTCAAAGGCCTTTTCTGTATGTACTGAGATGATCATGTGATTTTTGTTTTTAAGTCCTTTTATATGATTTACATGGTGTTGTAGTTTGAAAGAAAATGGATCCTAGAAGGAGTGGCCCTGTTAGGAGGTGTGGCCTTGTTGGAGTAGGTGTGATCTTGTTGGAGGAAGTGTGTCAGTATGGAGGTGGGCTTTGAATTCTCATGTATGCTCAAGCCACGCCTAGTAAGATAGACCACTTCCTGTTGCCTGTGAGTCAAAATGTAAGAATTCTCAGTTTCCTCTTCAGCATGATGTCTACCTTCACGCCTCCATGTGCCACCATGACGGTAATGGACTGAACTTCTGAAGTGTAAGCCACAATTAAATGTTTTCCTTTGTAAGAGTTGCTGTGGTCACTGCTGTGGGATGTTCTGTATGGCAAATGTGTTGCTGATTGGTCAATAAATAAAACACTGATTGGCCATTGGCTAGGCAGAAAGTATAGGCGGGACAAGGAGGAGAATAGAGCTGGGAAGTGGAAGGCTGAGGCAGAGAGACATTGCCAGCCGCCATGATGAGAAACAGCATGTGAAGATGCTGGTAAGCCACGAGCCATGTGGCAAGGTATAGATTAATGGAAATGGATTAATTTAAGCTGTAAGAACAGTTAGCAAGAAGCCTGCCACAGCCATACAGTTTGTAACCAATATAAGTCTCTGTGTTTACTTGGTCGGGTTTGAGCGGCTGTGGGACTGGCAGGAGATAGAGATTTGTTCTGACTATGGGCCAGGCAGGAAAACTTTAGCTACAGGTCACAATTAAATGTTTTCCTTTATAAGAGTTCCTGTGGTCATAGTGTCTCTTCACAACAATAGAAACCCTAAGACCCTAAGATAGGTTGAACCATCCTTGAATCTCCAGGATAGAGTCTACTTGATTGTGGTGGATGATCTATATTTGGTTTGAAAGTACATTATTAAGGAATTTTGCATCTATGTTCATCAGGAGTATTGGTGTGTAGTTTTTGTGTGTGTTTGTGTGTGTGTGTGTTTTTACCTGGCTTGGGTATTAAAGTAATACTGGCCTCATAGAATGAACTAGGGAGCTCTCTTTGTCTTTCTGTTTTTTTTTTTTTTTTTTTTTTTTTTAAATAATTTAAGTTGTATTGGTTACAGGTCTTCTTTTCAAGTCTGACAGAATTCTGCTGTGAGTACATTTGGGCCTCAGCATTTTTATTATTGTTTCAGTCTCCTCCTTTGTTAGGTGCCTGTTTAGGTTGTTGATTTCTTTTTGGTTTCACTTTGGTAGTTTGGATGAATTGAAGAATTCATTCATTTCCTTTATATTTCCTAGCTTATTGTAGTTCAGGTTTTTAAAGTATTTCCTTATATTATTCTGTGTTTCTTTGGTGTTGGCCATATGTTTTCCTGTTCATTTCTTTTTTTTTTTTTCCAGTTCCTGTCTTTTTATTTATCCATACACAACTACTTGTCTTCTGGTTTGTTGAAGCAGTAAGTCAGACAACACTTGCCACAGTAATGTCTGTCCAAGTGGCTAGCTATGAAAACTTCAGCACCACACTCATCAGAAGGACACTCTCAACGAAGACGACTAATTTTGCCATTTTCATCCACCTTATAGTACTTTAGTACAGCCAACTTAACCTTCTTCCTCTGATGCTTATTCTTCTTGGGAGTGGTGTAAGACTTCTTCCTTTCCTTAGCACCACCACGAAGTCTCAACACAAGATGAAGGGTGGACTCCTTTTGAATATTGTATTCAGACAAAGGACCGCCATCTTCCAGCTGCTTACCAGCGAAGATCAGCCTCTGCTGATCAGGAGGAATTCCTTCCTTGTCCTGGATCTTGGCCTTTACATTTTCCATAGTGTCCGAGGGTTCAACCTCGAGCGTGATCGTTTTCCCCCGTAAGGGTCTTCGTGAAAATCTGCATCTTGGCGGCGGTTCCACCACAGATGGAGGATCGGAAAGGAAAAGTTCCCTGTTCATTTCTATTAATTTGGGTTACCTCTTTTTTTCTTTTTGTTGGTTGAGCCAAAAGTCAGTCGATCTTGTTTATCTTCTCAAAGAACCAGAGTCACTGATTCCTTTTTTTTATTTCATTAATTTCTGCTTTAATTTTCATTATTTATTGTCATCTACTGGGTTTGGCATTGGTTTGTTTTTGTTTTTCCAAATTCTTTCCCCCCTTTTTTGGAAATAGCCTTTTTTCCTTACATAATATATCCTGATTACAGTTTCTCCTCTCTCTACTCCTTCAAATTCTTCTCTACCTCCTCTTCTATCTGTACCTACTCCCTGTCTGTCATTATAAAACAAAAGGGCTTTAATGGATAATAATAAAATTAAATATAATATATTAAAATAAAATATAAGATAAACTAAAAATGAACACATTGGAGTTGGACAAGACAAACAGAAGGGAAGACCCAAGTGTAGGCACAAGAGTCAGAGATCTACTTGCTTACAGGAGTTCCATGATAATATAAAACTAGAAGCTATAGTATATACACAGAGGACCCGATGCAGACCCATTCAGGCCCTGCACACACTGCCTCAGTCTTTGTGAGTTCATTTGTGCTTTGATCATGTTGACTAGGAGGACCTTGTTTTCTTGGTGTTCTCCATCCCCTCTGGCTCTGATACTCTGTCTCCTCTTCCATGGGGTTTTTTGAGCCCTGAGTGTTCAAATTTGATTTGATAGAGTCATCCCATTTAGGGCTGAGTGTTCCAAGGTCTCTCACTCTGTATGATGTCTGACTGTGGGTCTCGGGATGTTCCCATTTGCAGCAGAAGGATGCTTCTTTGATGATTACTGAGCAAGACACTGATCTATGAATGTAACAGAATGTCATTAGGAGTCATTTTATCACTACATCTCTCTTCTTTTTAGACAAGCATTATTTGGATTTATGCTAGGTCCCTGGGCTATCTAATCTTAGGTTTTTGGTCACCGAAGCAGTGTCAGAGATGGGTTTCATCTTGTAGAGTGGGCCGTGTCAAATCTTGATATTGGTTGGTTACTCCCATAAGCTTTACAACACCATTAAGGACACCACTGTAAATAATGGGTTTGTGGCTGGCTTGGTGTTTATGTTTCTTTTTTTGGTAGCATTCAGAGTAGCTTCCTGTGCCAAAGATGCTAGAACATAGGGGTGAAGGCTCTTTGTAGGCACCAGCTTGACTTCTCCATGTTCAATAAGTTGTGCAGGTGCTGTCTTCAGCAACGGATCCTTGCCATCAATTTGTGGGGAGCAACTTATAGTCTTGGCAATATCCTTGGTTTGTTTGGGAATTCCTCCTGGACCCCTTTGGCCAACAACTCAATTAAATATACCCTAGTCATGGTACTGGAAGCTTCACTGGTGACCAGAAATGGACAGTTTGGACTGTCTCCTCAATATTTGGTGATTTCATTTAGATCTCCTTCATATGTGTATATGTTTTAGGAAGCTTCCACTGTATTGGTTTCCACACTACCTCTCAAATGGCCCTTAATTTTAGCCATCTCTTCCCATAGTCTCTCCTCTGTCTCCCTCTCCATTTTCCCTCTCCCATTCTGCCCCCACCATCCATCCATAACTATTCTATCTCTATTTCCTAAGGAGATCTAGTTGTACCACCTAGTCCCTTACTCTATACCTAACCTTTGTGATTCTCAGATTGTAGCTTGGTTATTTTTTTTTAACAACTACCACACTGATTTTGTAGTGGCTGTGCACATTTGCAGTTCCACCAGCAATGGAGGAGTGCTCCTCTTGCTCTACATCTTGCCAGCATGAGCTGTCACTTGTTTTATTGATCTTAGCCTTTCTGACAGGTATAAAATGAAATCTCAAAGGAGTTTTGATTTGCATCTCCCTGATGGCTAAGGATGTTGAACATTTCTTTAAGTGTCTGTACCCCCATTTTAAATTGGGTTATTTGTTTTCTTGCTATCTAGTTTTTGGAGTTCTTTATATATTTTGGATATTAGTCCTCTATCAGAAGTGCAGTTGGCAAAAATCTTTTCCCATTCTGTAGACTGCCACTTTTCCCCTCTGCCAAGCAGAAACTTCTCAATGTCCTGAGGTTCCATTAATTAATTTTTGATCTTAGTGCATGTACTAACAGTGTTCTGATCAGGAAGTCTTTTCCTGTGCCAATGATTTAAGGCTAGTCCCCATTTCTCTTCTATGAGGTTTAGTGTATCTGCCCTTATGATGGGGTCTTTGATCTTGGAGTTGAGTTTTGTACAGGATGATAAGTATGGATCTATTTACATTCTTCTACATGCAGTCACTCAGTTTGATCGGCACCATTTGTTGAAGATGCTGTGCTGCACTCATCCCCGTCCCCCCTCCCCAACCGTGTTTCTCGCTTCTTTATTAAAAATCAGGTGTCTGTAAGTGTGTGGATTCATGTCTGTATTGTGTGATATTTGATGGCATTCTGACAATAAAGCTTGCTTTGAATCAGAGGGTGGAGCTAGCTACTAGCTGACCAACATTAACCATAGAGGTTTTGGAGGACTGAGGACAGAGAGGCAGGAAGTAGTAGGGTGGGGCTTAGAGAGGATCTCAGTTCTTTTGGATGAAGGAACAGAAGAAATAGGTTACTGCTTCTCTTCCACTTCTCTGATCATTCGTGTTCTTACCCTGATATCTGACTCCCGATTTTTTATTGATAAAGAATAATTAGATAAATGCAACATGTCTGGGTCTTCAGTTTTATTCCATTGATCAATGTGTCTGTTTTTGTGCCAATATCATGCAGTTTCTATTACTTTAGCTCTGTAGTACAACTTGAAATTGGGATAGTGTATCTCCAGTAGTTCTTTTATTATTCAACTTGAAATTGGGATAGGTATCTCAAGTAGTTCTTTTATTATTCAGGATTGTTTTAGCTATTTAGTTTCCATATAAAGTTGAAAATTGTTCTTTCAGTTTCTGTGAAGAATTGTGTTGGAATTTTTTTTTTTTTTTTGGTTTTTCGAGACAGGGTTTCTCTGTGTAGTTTTGCGCCTTTCCTGGGACTCACTTGGTAGCCCAGGCTGGCCTCGAACTCACAGAGATCCGCCTGGCTCTGCTTCCTGAGTGCTGGGATTAAAGGCGTGCACCACCACTGCCCGGTCTTGTGTTGGAATTTTAATGGGGATTGCATTTAATTTGTAGATTGATTTTGCTAGGATGGCCATTTTTACTATTAATCCTACCAATCCATGAGCATCTTCTGATATTTTCTTCAGTGTCTTCAAGTTTTCATTATACATGTCTTATTCACTTGCTCTGTTAGAATTACCCTAAGATACTTTCTTTTCTTTTATTTATTTGTGGTGAAAGAGGCTATTGTGAAAGGTATTGTTTCCATGGTTTATTTCTTGGTGTGTTTGTCATTTGTATATAAGAAGGTTACTGATTTTTGCATGTTAATTTTGTATCTGGCTATTTTACTGAAATTGTTTAATGGCTGTAGAAGTTTCTTGGTGTAGTTTTTAGGGTCATTTATGTATGATATCATCTCATCTTCAAATATAGATATTTTTACATCTTTCCTATTTGTAGGCCCTTGATCTCCTTCAGTTGTCCAATTGCTCAAGTTAAGACTTCAAGTACTATGGAGAGAGTAGACATTCTTGTCTTGTTCCTGATTATAGTGGAAATGTTTTGGTTTCTCTCAGTTTAGGTTGATGTCTGTATTCTTGCTGTAAATTGCCTCTAGTAAGTTGAGGTATGTCCCTTGTATCCCTAGTCTCTCCAGAATGTTTATTATAAAGGGGCGTTGGACTGTGTCAAAGGTCATTTCTGCATCTAATGAGATGATCATGTAGATTTGTCTTTCAGTTTGTTTAGTAGACTACATTTGTTTAGTAGACTACATTTACCAAATTATGTATGTTGAACCATTCTTCTATCTCTGGGATGAAACAACCTGATCATGGTTGGTGATCTTTTTGATATGTTATTGGATTTTGTTCACAAGTATTTTATTGAGAATTTTTGCATATATGTTCATAAGGGAAATTGTTCTGAATTCTTTTTCATTATTGGGTCTTTATGTGGTTTGGGTATCAGGGTAACTGTGGTCTCATAAAATGAATTGGGAAGTGTTTCTTTTGTTTCTATTTTGTGAAATAATTTGAGGAATATTAGCATTAACTCTTCTTTGAAAGTCTGGTAGAATTCTGTGCTAAAACCATCTGACCCTGAGATTTTTTTTTTGGTTGGAAGACTTAGTAACTGCTTCTAATTCACTGGGGTTTATATTTATGTTTAAATTGCTTATTTGGTCTTAATTTAACTTTGGTAAGTGGTGTGTATGGAGAAATTATCTTTTTTTTAAGGTTTTTCAATTTGGTAGAGTATGGTTTTTTAAAGCATGTCCTTAGGAGTCTCTGGATTTCCTTGGTGTCTGTTGTTATGTCCCCCTTTTCATTTCTAATTTTGTTAATTTGAATCTTCTCTCTCAGTCTTCTAGTTAATTTGGATAAGAGTTTGTTTATTTTGTTGATTTTCTTAAAGAATCAACTCCATTTCATTAATTCTTTGTATTTCTTGTTGTTGTCATTGTTTCTGTCATATTGATTTCAGTCTGGGGCTTGTTTCTTACCATCTATTCCTTTTGTGTGTGAGTTCTTCTTTTTGTTCTAGGGCTTTCATGTGCACTGTTCAGTTACTAGTGTGCAATCGCTCTAATTTTTTTTATGTAGGCAGTTTGTGTTATGAACTTGCCTCTTAGAACCATGTTCATTGTGTCCCATAAGTTTGGGCATGCTCTGCATTCATTTTTATTCAGTTCTTCTTGACCCATTTTCTGTTCAATAATGAGTTGTTCAGTTTCCATGAGTTTTTCGTTTTTTTGTTGTTTCCATTGTTGTTGATATCTAGTTTTTTTTTTTTTTAAGATTTATTTATTTATTATGTATACAGTATTCTGTCTGCACATATCTCTGCAGGCCAGAAGAGGGCACCAGATCTCATTACAGATGGTTGTGAGCCACCATGTGGTTGCTGGGAATTGAACTCAGGACCTTTGGAAGAGCAAGCAGTGCTCTTAACCTCTGAGCCACCTCTCCAGCCCCCTGATATCTAGTTTTAATGCATGGTGTTCAATAGGATACAGGGTGTTATTTCAATTTTCTTATACCTGTTGAGACTTGCGTTGCATCTGAGTATGTGGTTATTTTTGGAGAAAGTTCCATGAGGTGCCAAGAAAAAGGTATAATCTTTGTGTTTGGGTGGAATGTTCTGTAAATATCTGTTAGGTCCATTTGGACTATAACGCCAGTTAGCTCCAGGATTTCTGTTTCGTTTTTGTCTGGATGACCTGTCTGTTGGTTGAAAGTGGGATATTGAAGTTTCCCACTGTCAGTATGTGAGGGTCAATATGTGATTTTATCTATATTAGTGCTTCTTTTATGAACTTTAGTGCCCTTGTATTTGGTGCATAGATATTATGAATCGCAATGTCCTCTTAGTGAAGTATTCCTTTGTTGAGTATGTAGTGTCCTCCCCATCTCTTCTGATTCATTTTGGTTTGAAGTCTATTTTGTCAAATATTAAAATGGCTACACCAGCTTGCTTCTTAGGAAAATTGCTTGGAATATCTTTTTCCATCCTTTTACCCTGAGGTGTTGCCCATCCTTGATGTTAATGTGTGTCTGTTAGATGCAGCAGAAAGATGGATCCTGTTTTTCTATCCTGTCTGTTAGTCTGTGTCTTTTTATTGGGGGAATTGAGATCATTGATACTGAGAGATATAAATGAACAGTGTTTGTTGATTCCTATTATTTTGTTGTTATTGTATATGTTTCTTCTCTTTTGATTTGCTGGTCTGGGATTATTTATTCCCCGACTTTTCTTGTATGTAGTTAACCTATTTTAGGATTTCCATTGCTGAAAAGAGACACCATGATCACAGCAACTTTTTGAAGTATTATTTATTTATTTATTTTTTTATGTATGAGTGCCCTGTCTGCACGTATACCTGCCTTCCAGAAGAAAATGTCAGATCCCATTATAGATAGTTGTGAGCCACCACATGGTTGCTGGGAATTGAATTCAGGGCCTTTGGGAGAGCAGTCAGTGCTCTTAACTGCTGAGCCATCTCTCCAGCTCTGACCACAGCAACTCTTATAAAGCTTAGACTTATGATGGGGCTGGCTTACAGTTCAGAGGGTTAGTCCATTATTGTCATGGTGAGAAACATGGAGGCATGCAGGTAGACATGATGCTGTAGAAGTAGCTGAAAGTTCTATATTTGGATGGACAGGCAGCAGGAAAAGAGTGACACTGGGCATGTCTTGAGCATCTGAAACCTCAAATCTCACCCATAGTGACACACTTCCTCCAAAAAGTCCACACCTATTCCAACAAGGCCAAACTTCCCAATAGTGCCCCTCCCTATGGGCTTATGAAGGCCATTTTCATTCAAACCACCAAAACATCTTTAGGTTGGAGTTTATATTCTAGCACCTTCTGTAGGGCTGGATTTGTAGATAATTTTTTAAATTTGGTTTCATAACGGAATATCTTATTTTCTCTATCTATTGTAACTGAAAGTTTTGCTGGATATAGTAGTCTGGCCTGGCATCTGTTGTCTCTCAGAGCCTGCAGCACATCTGTCAGGCTCTTCTAGCTTTTAGGGTCTCCACTGAAAAGTTAGCAAGAAGCCTGCCACGGCCATACAGTTTGTAAGCAGTATAAGTCTCTGTGTTTACTTGGTCGGGTCTGAGCGGCTGTGGGACTGGCAGGTGAGAGAGATTTATCCTGACTGTGGGCCAGGCAGGAAAACTCCAGCAACAAATGGCGTCCAACGTGGTGGCAAGAGTTTCCACCTAAAAACTGAGAAAAAAGATTCTAAAACGGAGCTAAAAACAG
The DNA here is from genome assembly GCF_007827085.1 of Peromyscus californicus insignis. Lineage (NCBI taxonomy): Eukaryota > Metazoa > Chordata > Mammalia > Rodentia > Cricetidae > Peromyscus > Peromyscus californicus. The sequence continues at coordinate 71,638,420 of NW_026294413.1, read as the reverse complement.
TTCCTAATTGTCTCTCTCAAATGAGCGGCAGCTGCTGGTTTGAGCTCTTTGTGGGTTTCTGGTGTGCGCGCTCGACCTGCAGTTTGGCGGGAATGAGGCCTCTGCAAGTGGCACATTAAGCTGCATGGTGGATTTAGCCTTTGCTGGTACAAAACAAAAAAAGAGGTTTCTGGACTACACACTGCTTGGATAAAAGCATAGACCCACGATAGCTCCCAGAGCTGGTGGTAAACATAGCCATGTTGGGAAGCTGAGGTGGGCGGAGCCAGCAGCCACAGCTGCTGCAGTTTAAAGCAATAGATTCACAATAAGACAGATTCAGATGTAATAGTTTACAATGTGTGTAAAATATACGTAGGCTTGAAAGAGACAAAAAAGGTGATATATACAGTTACAGAAACAAATACATAGTTTTAAAAAATAAAGTCTTTAAAGAGACAGTAAAATTAATATAAAAAGTAAGCCACGTGAAGATGAATATTACACAGAGAATCTGGATTGTGTTGTCTTTGGGATTTTTAACTGCAGAAAAACATTTGATTGTAAAAGCTGTTGAGTTATGCCAAAATGTATATTTTAAAGATACCTTGACTTCAAAATTTGGATATAAGGATATGTTGCTTTGGAAAAGAGTCTCTTTTGTTTCCACAGAAAGTCAGAGGCTATGGATTTGTTCAAGATTAAGATACATCAGGTTTGACCAGCCAAGACCCCCTGAAAGGTTTCCGATGACACCATGGCCCAGATGATCCAACATCCAGAACGGTTTGAAGGCATCTGGCTCAGACGATACAGCCTCATGGACTATTCCATAATCCTAAAATTTTCTTTGTTTCCCCATAAGATACAGCGCCCCCCTCCAGCAGGAAGTAGTAAGAGAAGCTACGCCCAAAGTCCCAAATTATATGTAATTTTACTTTGTTAAGGTTAAAACCTTCCTTTTTGAAAAAAAAAGGGGGAAATGCTGTGGGATGTTCTGTATGGCAAATGTGTTGCTAATTAGTCAATAAATAAAACACTGATTGGCCATTGGCTAGGCAGGAAGTGTAGGCAGGACAAGGAGGAGAATAAAGCTGGGAAGTGGAAGGCTGAGTCAGAGAGACACTGCCAGCCACCACGATGAGAAACAGCATGTGAAGATGCCGGTAAGCCATGAGCCATGTGGCAAGGTATAGATGAATGGAAATGGATTAATTTAAGCTGTAAGAACAGTTAGCAAGAAGCCTGCCACGGCCATACAGTTTGTAAGCAGTATAAGTCTCTGTGTTTACTTGGTCAGGTCTGAGCGGCTGTGGGACTGGCAGGTGAGAGAGATTTATCCTGACTGTGGGCCAGGCAGGAAAACTCCAGCAACACAGATAGAACACTGTATACATAAATAAATCTTAAAAAAAAAGTGAAAGAAAATGGCCCCCATAGGAAGTGGCACTATTAGGAGATGTGGCCTTGATGAAGGAAGTATGTCACTGTGGGGGCAGGCTTTGAGGTCTCTTTTGCTCAAGTTTCCCTCAGTGTGACAGTTAGTTCACTTCCTGTTGCCTGAAAGATGTAGGATTCTTAGTTCCAGCACCACATCTGCCTGTAAGCCATGCTTCCTCATCATGATGATAATGGACTGAACCTCCGAAACTGTAAGCGACTCACCCCAATTAAATGTTTTCTTTGTAGGAGTTGTCATGGTCATGGTGTCTCTTCACAGCAATAAAAATCCAAACTAAGACAAGGGGGGATTAAATTTGGAGGAGCAGTGTGGTGAAGATCTGCAGATTTTGATGTGTATTGTATTACAGGTCTATGGATCATTGTAATGATGATTTATTAATTGTTAAAGTCACAGTGACAATAGCAGTTAAGTTGACTGGTCGGAAAAGAGGAAAAAGAGGGACAATTTTCATTTTTTGGATAAATTTTTGTCTTACTAACTACAAACTTAAACTTATTTTTATAATTTATTGTTCAGCCATTATCGTAAAGATTTAAAGAGACATTAAAGGAGACATCAGAAGGGACGTTATGGTGAGAGGACTCTGATGCTTGGTGGACTGCCTGTTTGCTGAGGAAAACACCGAGGGCCACCTTCATCCAGGGGGAAGGGTGGTTTCTGTCTCTTTGCAGAGTTAGATGAACTAGTGAGGAGTCTCTTGGGGATGAACATTCACAGGACCAAGCTTGACTGAGAGACGTGGCAGCATAGGCGCCGAGACTTCACCATGCGGATAGAGGGACTATCCACCTTGAAATGCTGGAGGACAAAGCAGAAACACAGCAGAAAACAGAGGAGCTAATGGGCCCAAGTCAAAGGTCCCATGAAATTTGCTCACACTTTTAGGCCCTGGCAGCTCAGTGAAAGCTTGTTCATCTCACAAACACAGACCAGGAAGTGCTCCTTTGGACTAATTACGCTGGTGCTCTGGTCCACTTCCTAGTTTTCTTTCCATGTAAAATTTCACAATGTGCTTTACCTTTGGGCATCAAGAAATATATCAGCCGGGCGGTGGTGGCGCACGCCTTTAATCCCAGCACTCGGGAGGCAGAGCCAGGCGGATCTCTGTGAGTTCAAGGCCAGCCTGGTCTCCAAAGCGAATTCCAGGAAAGGCGCAAAGCTACACAGAGAAACCCTGTCTCGAAAAACCAAAAAAAAAAAAAAAAAAAAAAAAAAAAAAAAAAAAAAAAAAAAAAAGAAATATATCATTGAAATACACACACACACACACACACACACACACACACACACACACACACACACACCCACTTGGTTTTTCAAGGCAAAGTTGATCTGTGTAGCCCTGGGTGTCCTAGAACTCCCTCTGTAGACCAGGTTGGCCTTGAACTCAGAGATCTGCCTGCCTCTACCTTCCGAGTGCTGCCCTGTGAGAATTCTTGAAATATTTGAGAAGACCACATTGTACTCTTTTTTCTTGATTGTTTAATCTGAAAAAAAAAAAACCACCACCATTTTAAGATAAAGTTTATTCCTTTAGCAAACAACAATCCCTCTTCACCTATTCACCTACCTGGGGTGCCCATAGGGATCCCCAGTCTGGCCTGTTAGGAACCCAGCAGGCATCCATAGTTCCGTGTCTAACACGAGGTGGTGGCTATTATAGAGGGGCTTGACCGATGATGGCCGGGACACGAAAGGCTCACTGGATGCTTTTAGAATGCCAAGTGTGCCAACCTGGTTGGGTGATTCAGTGTTACCATCTACTGTGACATCTGTTCATCTGGAGGGGAAACTAAGAAACTGCTAGAAATGTGTTTTCCCTTCATCCATGTTCCATCTCATTGTGTGAATCTGTGTGTATACACAGATGAGAAAACCCAAGAAGGAAGCCTCATAAAACCCAAACACAAGACTAGGCTGAAACCTGGGTGTCTCCTCAGTAGAGGAGGGGTCTTCACACCTTACTCTTAGCCCTCTGGCCTCCTATCATTCTCCTCAAGGCCGACTTCACCTCCTGGTTCCTCAGAGTGTAGATGAGGGGATTGAGGAAAGGAGTGATGGCTGTGGGGAAGAGAGCAGCTGCCCCATCCAGGACGCTGTGGCTGTCAGGTCTCAGGTAGATGAAGGCACAGGGCACATAGTACACGGTAACAATAGTCACATGGGCTCCACATGTGGAAAAGGCCCTTCGCCGCCCATCAGCTGTGCGGATTCTCAGGATGGCCCGAATGATATAGATGTAGGAGAGGAGGATCAGGGAGAAACAACTGGCAACCACCACTCCAATGTCTACAAAGGTCACCAACTCATTGACTGTGGTATCTGCACAGGCTAGCTTCAGAACTGCAGGGATGTCACAGAAGAAGTAATCTACCTGGTTGGGACCACAGTAGGGCAAACGGAAGGTTAGAATGGCCTGGATTGCTCCATGGATTGAGCCAGCCACCCAAGCCCCAGCCACCAGCAAGGTACTCAGCTTAGCAGACATGAGTACTGGGTAACGCAGAGGTTGACATATTGCCAGGTACCTGTCATAGGCCATTGTGGTGTAGAGGAAACACTGGGAGCTTCCTAAAAAGTGATAGAAATAAAGCTGAGCCACACAGCCCCCAAATGGGATGGGCTTCACACCTGGAGTGAAGTTCATCATGAGGCGGGGGACAATAATGGTGGAGATGCCCATGTCGATGATGGAGAGAGCACCAAGGAAGATGTACATGGGGCGTGCATGGAGCTGTGTGTCTGCACAGACAGTGATCAGGATGAGCAGGTTCCCCAGCTGAGTCAGGATGTAGATTAGCAAAAAGAACACAAAGAGGAAGGTCCTTAGCCTGGGAGGGTGGGGAACTCCTGTCAGGATGAACTCAGTCAAGAGTGTGTAGTTGAGTCTTTCCATCTTAGGGAGATATGTTACCTAGGGAATGGACAAGCAGGGGTTAGCATAGACGACATGAAAGTGAAGGGGACTGAGGAAGGAGACTATGGGAGCCTGGGGCGGTGGTGGGGAAGTTCTGTGGAGATGTGATCCACATGGAGGGCCTGTGTTCTCTGCTAGGAGTGTTGTAACCAGAAGCTCCTGGGCACAGAGCTGTGCTCACTCTCTCTCCTTTTACAATATTGAGTACTCACGCATGCCAGCAATCACATTACTGCTGAACTATATCTTTATTTTCATTTTGTTCTCTTCCAGTGAACAAATGGTGGCAGTGAATCTTTATTAAAAAGCCACACACATCTAAAAACATTTAAAAGCCAGGAGTGATAGTTCATGTTTACCTTTATTTCCAGCACTTGAATGGTAGAGGCAGGAGGATGAGGAGTTGAAGATCATCCTCAGGCACATAATGAGTCTGAGCTAGCCTGAGCTATCTGAGAAAAAAAGAAAAGAAAGCCAGCCAACGAACACAGGTAAACAGTGGCAGCTGTACTTCAGAAAGGGAACACCTTGCCGTTCCAGATGTGAGTTACAGATTCTGGCCCCTCCACTTGCTCTCCAACCTCTAAGAGCCAAGCATGGCCTATGCTCCTGTCTGAGTTCTGTGGCACATTCCTGATTAGGCCTTCAGCACAGTTTGGCTAAGTGTGCTCAGGTGACAGCTCTGGTCTGGGTGTCACTGGTCTTCTAGCTTTCTGGGGCTCCTGAATCATAGTGTTTATGTGTTTACCACTAGAAGACTTAGTCATGTCTTCCCCTGTTTAAGACTGGTAAATCATTTGATACCATTCAAGAACTCAAGAGAATGATAAACCAAAGAAACAGTTTATCAGTTCATGGTAAGATAGCATATTCCGATGGTTGAGATGGCGAGTCTACTTCCAGAGCACTTACTTGGTCATTATTAGAAATCAAATTAGGAACTGTATGTATATTTCTTCATTTTGAATGGGAACAAAGGGATTTTTTTTGTTTTGTCTTTTAGAGACAGGGTTTCTCTGTGTTGCAGCTTTGACTGTCTTGGAACTCACTCTGTAGCCCTGGCTGGCCTCGAACTCACAGAGATCTGCCTGCCTCTGCCTCCCGAGTTCTGTGGTTAAAGGTGTGTGCCACTATGGCCTGGCTGGGGAGCAAAGGGAATTTGACACAGCATATTTAACCTGGGCTGTTCCAATTCTGAGGATCTTTATCCAAGGGACACTTCCATGCTCACTTCAGATGCACGGTCTTTACCTTTAGGTAGTAGTGAGGATATATTGATGGGGTTTCATTCCATTTTCTTCCCGAGCCTGTGTCTCTCTCAGAGTAGACTGCCTTCACTCTCCTGCTACATATTTCCCTAAATTCTTACTTTTCATACTATTTTGTTGTATATATTAAGGAATGTTATTTTCTTCCTCTTCTTCCTTTGCCTCCTCCACTTCTTCTTTTCCTCCTCTTCTACCTTTTCTTGATCTTCCCCCTCCTCCCTATCCTCTTCCCCTCTTCCTCCTTCTAACCCCAGCACTGAGAATTGAATCAAGGCCCTAGGGTATTGAAAGCAAGTGTCTACACTGAGCTTCCCCCCAGCTCAAATGTTCTCTAATTACTAGCCAGCAAGAGTGACTTCTTTTGCAGAAGTTCCTATTGCTAGTGGGTTGCAGTCATTCGCAGTGTGAATTGCAGTCCACCCAGTCTGAGCTGGAAAGAACAGCATTTCCTCAGCCCGTCCTTGGATGCAGGGCCTTTTAGTAGGAGGAATGGAGGACACAGTCCTGTTTGTAACACCGAATGTCTATTTGATGTGAAGTCATTCTAGGTGCAAAACTTTCCTGTCATTTTCTTTTCCTCTCAGTTCATTATAAGTGTGAATAGGTAGACTTCCCCTCCCCTCTGACTGTCAACACCGTTCCCTCTGGGTCATGGCCATTGTTATAGATTTTTTTTTAAGCCTGAAGGTTGGTATCTACAGAACAACCACTCTCTATGACGTAGTTTTGATTTATTAATATCCACAGACATGGCTCTGAGACAATGCCTTCCAAGGACAGAGATGGGGAGATGAAGGAGGAAAGACTGGAGCCTCGAGGAGAGAGAGGAAGGAAGAAGCATGGCCGAAAGGGAAGGAAACCTAGAACTGGTGAAACCTCATTTGGGTGGAGATGAGCTCCATGGAGAGCACTGGACAGGAGCATATGCAATACACTGGCTTCAGCGCAGCACGGAGACAGGGCCGACACTGTGGCCTCTCCCTCCCTGGAGTACCGTAGTAAAAATCAGAGACTAGAGTTTTATATGCTTACGTATGTAAGAAGAATTTAAGAACAAGAGGCCATGCATTTTAGGGAGGTCATGGGAATGGCTGGAGAGGTGAGAGAGGAATGGGCAAATATTTTAGTGTTGAAAATAAAATAAAATAAAATAAAAACAAAGCAAAATGAAACAGTTTATAGTGTAATAATGTCATTTGCATCCAGGTAGGGTTCTCGTGATCCCCAGAGGTTAAATGACAGAGAACCCTCATAGCTGAATAATGACGTGTGACTTCCAACCATGTCTTGTGGTTGCCTGTCCGGAAGTTTTCTGTTTTACTGGTATTTTACACAAATACCAATCTGAAACAATTTAGTAAAGCATCAGTTTGCATATTGTGTTTAAAGAGTCAACGAATCTACCTTGGTGTTAGTATCCTGTTTCAAAACCTAGATGACTCCATGGACAGAACTGGTATTCATGTGGCCTGATGACCTGAGTTCATTTCCCAGAAACCAAGTCAAAAAGCCTGACAAGCTGGTGCATAGTTGTAACCTCAGCTTTCCTCGACTGGTGAGAGGGGAGGCAGGGGTAAGAGTGGTGAGTTGGGGGCAGGAGATAAGAGAATGGCCCAGAAGCTCCTGAGGAGCTACCTGGAGTACAGAGCATGGCTGAAGGTGAGAAGAGAAGATTGCCAAAACACGCGCACACACACACACACACACACACACACACACACACACACACACGCACGCACGCAAAAAAAAAGACAAAATCTCCAAATACAAAACACACCTAGATGTAGTGTAATGCATCTTCTAAATTTTTTTTATTTCATTTTATTTTATGTTAGTGTTTTGCCTGCCTGTATGTCTGTGTGAGGATGTTGGGTCCCCTAGAACTGGAGTTACAAACAGTTGAAGCTGCCATGTGGATGCTAGGAATTGAATCCAGGTCCTCTGGAAGAGCAGTCAGTGCTCTTAACCACTGAGCCATCTCTCCAGCCTCGAAATGCCCCCTTTTGAGGTGTGTCTTGTAGTCTAGGTTGGTCTTGGGCTCATGTGTCTGGTGAGGGCTGAGCCTCTGATCTTCCCACCTCCACCTGTGTGCTCACACTATAAGTGTATTGCTATCCTGCCCGGTGTACATAGTGTGGGAAACCCACCAGGTCCCTCTACCAACCGAGCCACACCCTCAACTTATGTGCAAGATGTACAGTCATCTAAGAGTCAAGGTTCATTGCTGTGAATCTACAAAATTACCCATACTTTTTCATCACCTATTGTTTTATCATCAGTGTTTCCTTCATTATCATTTATTTATTAAAATAGAGAGTATGTTTATTTGACAATGAGACTTCACAGAAAAAAAGGAAGTGCCAAAGAAGGTTTGGTCTGGGAATATATATATATATCATTTCTACCACAAAAGGCAGTGGTAGAAAAGTGATTAAATAAAGGAAAGGAGTTTGGGCTTTTAGGGGAACTGACAGAAGACAAGAACATGGGGGAGTCTAATGGAACGGGAACTTCGCAGCAACTGTGTAACCTCTGCAGACTCCAGTTGATGTTGCTTACAGTGATGAGCTGTCTTCTCTTCTTGGTCAGGGAAATAGAAATAGCCACATGTGGGAAAACTTTCATGGCAATTTAATGTTTACATACTGGTTTGTGTTACAGTTACGAGGGAAAACTTAAGCTGTACTTTTGGAGGAAAGGAGAAAGGAGAGAGCTCATTTTAAACCTGTGGTGTCTTAATTGCCCTCGACTCAAAATAATCTTTGTGCCAAAGTGACATTAATTGTTTGTTTTAATTTTTTTTTTTTGAGACAGGGTCACATGTAGCCTTGTCTAGCCTTGAGCTTCTGTTCACCTGTCTCTTGGGAGCAGGCACTGGGATTACACATGCCTGTTGCCATTCATAGATTCAGAGTTACATATTTTGGAGTGGCAAATTTGAATCCCTCTCACTAGCAAATACCATTGATGCAGTTTTACATTTGGTTTGTATGTTTTATCATCTTTAATTTGCAAGGATTTCTTTTATTTGTTCCTAACTCTACTTACATGTCTCATCTCTTGTCCTTTTTCTGAATTTTACAATAAAGCTTTTAAACAAAAAATAATCTGAAGGTGAACTACATTAAAATGTAGTGTGTGTGTGTGTGTGTGTGTGTGTGTGTGTGTGTGTGTATAATGAGAAAGTGTTGTAATGAAATCTGAGACAAGAGACTAACAAATTCCAAGAAGAATAACAAGCTGAGGGCTGGTTGTGGTGGTGCAGGCCTTTAACCCCAGCTCTCAGGAGGCAGAGGCAGGTGGATCTCTATGATTCTGAGGCCAGCCTGGTCTACAGAATGAGTTACAAGTCAGGTAGGGATATATAGTGAGACACTCAATTAAAAAACCAAAAACCAAAACAAACAATAGCAACAACAACAAACAAACAAAACAAGAAAAGAAGAATATGAAGCCTTTAGTAAAAGTTTGGATGGTCCCTTTAAAATATTCACTAACACAACCACCAGATTCCAACTTGCTTAATCTAACTTTCAAATTCTGGGTAGAGAACTTGTCTTAGAGCTGGGGGAAGTGACTAGAGGACTACACAGGATCACAGGTAGAAACCATACTGACACCAAAACATTCTCAACCTCCCTAGCTCACACTAAAGGCAGTCAGTGAACTGTTGCTTTAAAGAAAGATGTAGCAGTGAACACCTGGAGAGGTAGTGTCACATGATTTAACAGAATAGAAGGAAACACTGTTGGAGAGCAGAAATAAAATTATGCCCAATAACTGCAGAACAAACTGAGAGGTGACAGAGTGGAGACATGCCTTATGGCTCTGTCCCAACCTTCGCCTGTATCTGGAACTTAGGTATCTGGGTACATTGTCCTGTCTCTTTAGCACCCCTCTGCATTAGCCATCAAGCCTCCAGATGACTCTGGAAGATGCAACTCATACCGTGCTGAGGTGGAAGGGTGAGGGACTCATCAGGAGGTGCCAGCATCCACTGAAGAAGGTCCTTTTGCAGTCTGAGAGATGGGATACACTCTTGCTGGGGAGAATTCTACATCCCACAGGGTCAGCACTAGCTAGTGTAAGGAGCTGATGGGAGAAGACTTGGTTCTGGCTGGATCAAAATAATGGATTGCCTGACTGAAACTCTAATTATTTATTTTTTGTGGATCTTCTCCTCCTATTTCCTTGTGGACTGGGGAAGATTGAGGCTGTTACTGAAGGTGGTTCCAGCTGTGGTCTGTTTTTGCTTTGTTTTCCCCCAGAGGCACTCATGTGTGTGAGATCTTTAGTGTGGGGACTGTTGTAACAGCACCCCAGTGAGAAGGCAGCTTCCTGTCTGTAATCTGTCTCCTGGGAGACTTCCTTCCTTTCTAGCTTTCTCCAGTGTGGTAATACCAGGTGGAACAAGGTCTGTGGGCTTTATCAGGACTTGATGACTTCATATCAATGGTTTCTCTTCTGATGGAAGCTCCACCTCAGGGCGCTGCCTCCCACCCCCCCAGCATCCATGTACCCAAAGAGTCTGGAATGTTCTGGTGGCAACTCCACCTCAATCCCCTCCCCCATATTTCTCTCCTCAAACCCTGTCTCATCTCAGAAATCTGGCCAAACATGGCTCCTACCCCAGAGATGCTCCCAGAGACCAAAAAAAAAAAAAAAAAAAAAAAAAAAAAATGTCTGTTTTCTGGGGGACAGTTTAAATACCCTGTGGGAGTGGTCTTGAGCATCTCTGAGGGAGTAGCCATGTTTGGCAGGCTTTCTGAGATGGGTAGAAAATCATCTGGGAGCGTTTGATTTGGTCTGATTTGGATTGCTGTGTCGGTTGAGAGGCTTATGGGGTGCAGAAACTTCTATTTCCTTCTGCTTTCAGAACAGATTTTGAAGGTGGAGGAAGAATAGGGGAAGGAGGAGGTGGTGAGGAGTGGGAGTAGGTGGAGGCCAAGGAAGGGGGAAGAGGAAGGGGGAAGAGGAAGAGGCCAAGGAGAGAGGGGTACGGCTATTAAAGGTGAAGAATGTTTTCATTAGCACATTCACATACCATAATTAAGCTTTCTTTGAATGACTAAGGTACTATGGTAGATCTTCATAGACCAAGAGAAACATGACCTGACTCTCAGGGTCGCCAGGCTATTTAAGATATTTATTTTATAGTTTATTTTGTCTTTGCTACTGGGTCTCATGTAGTTGAAACTAATTTTGAACTCCTGATCCTCCTGCCTCTACCTCCCAGGTAGCCAGGCTTATAGTTGTGGTCACCACCCCGGCATTGTTATAAGTCCTCTGATTCATCTATCATGTGAAATGTATTTACACATTTTTACATATATTTACTTTATGTCTGTGTACATGTATGGTATGGAGCAGATATTTAGATGTTCCTGTTTAGTTCAGAGGACAGCTTCTGGGAGTGGATTTTCTCCTTCTACACAGTGGGTTCTAGGAAACAAAGTCAGGTTATTAGACTTGGTGGCAAGTGCCATTACTGCCTAAGCTATCTTGCTGGCCCTATGTACAATATTTCGATCTATGAGATTCACTATCTTTGTTTATTTCATTAAATGTATTTATCTATTCAGTTTTTTGCAAGTATACAGAAATTTGAACACATTTCCGCACATCTTCTAACCTCCCTTTCCTGATTCCCACTTTCAAAAATTTCTTTTGTCTTCTAGACAAATTTACTTCTACTATTCACACGCACAATATTTTTATTTAATACTTATTAGTTTATTAAATTTATTTTTATTAGTTATTTGAGGGTTTCTAGTTTTGTACAATTTGTTTTGATCACATTCACCTTGCTTCCCCGGCTCTTCCCAGATCTGTCCTTCCTCCCTGCCCTCCCAACTTTGTGTCCTTTGTTTTTCTTTTCTTTTCTTCTCTTTCTTTTTTATTTTTATTTCTTTTGAGACAGGGTTTCTCTGTGTATCCCTGGCTGTACTGGAACTTGCTCTGTAGACCAGGCTGGCCTCACACTCACAGAGTTCCATTTGCCTCTGCCTCCTGAGTGCTGAGACTAAAAACGTATGCCACCACACCTGGCCCGTCTTTCTTTTTTAAACACTTTTATAATATGAAAAACAATATTTGTTTACTTTTTGAGATTATAATGTAATGACATCATTTCCTTCTTTCCTTTCTTCCCTCCAAACCCTCCCATACATGCCCCCCTCCTTCCTGGTTCTCTTTCAAATTTGTGACTTCTTTTTTCATTAATTGTTGCGTTCTGTTTTAGTCAATGTTCTATTGCTGTGAAGAGACACTATAACCATGGCAACTCTTATAAAGGAAAACATTTAACTGAGGCTTGCTTTCAGTTTCAGAAGCTTAGACCATTATCAGCATGGCAGGAAGCATGGTGGCATGAGGCAGACATGGTGCTGGAGGAGTTCTATATCCAGATCCACAGGCAGCAGGAAGAAGAAGAGAGACACTGGTCCTGACTTGCGCTTTTGAAACCCCAAAGCCACCCCCAGCAACATACTTCCTCCAAGGCCACACCTCCTAATCCCTGTCAAGTAGCACTATTTCCTAATGACCAAGCATTCAAATCTATGAGCCTATGGGGTCATTCCTATTTAAACCACCACCACCACCACCAACAACCACCACCATCACCACCACCATCACCCACCACCACCACCACCACCACCACCACCACCACCAACCACCACCACCACCACCACCACCACCCACCACCACCACCACCACCCACCACCACCACCACCATCTCTACCACATTCCTAGATAGAACCGGCTCAGTCTGTACAATGCTATTTGTGTGATGTTTTCAGGGCTAACCATTTGGTATTTTGGATAAACATTTGGTATGTTCTTTCTTGGGAAAGACTTTTTCTCCAGTTCTCAGCATTCCTTAGCTGCCTATAGTTCTTTGTTGGTACTGCCAAGGTATGTGCACTACTACTGCATGCTTAAGGTCATGGTGTCATGCTGGTCATTGTTGTAGTTTATAGAATTCATAGCTGGATAGGACTGTTGGCTTCCTCCTTCATTTGGAAGCTTGCGTGGCACCTTCTAGCTCAGGGACCTATGGGTCCTGTGTCCAATATGCATGGTTGTCTTCAGCAATAGGGACTTATCTTCCACATCTAGTGACAACAAAGGGTAACAGCAATCACCTGTAATGTTCTGAAAGTCTCTTGGACATCTCTGACCAACAACTCAAAAGAGGACTTCTCATATCTGGTGTTGGGGTTTTTGTTAGATAGTCTATGGCTCTTGGAGGGAACATTGTCAGCCCAGTTGATAAAATTTTATTTAAACTATGAATGTACATTTACATTTATATACAGAGTTATATTTATTATAACTTTTAAAGGTAGATAGTTAATAGTATGATTCCTATGACTTATCGGAGATCCCCACTGTTATCTTACCATCCTCTCTCCTCTTTCTTGTAGTTATCCCCACTCCCTAACTAGAGCCCTTCCTTTCTACTTCCCTGATCAGACAATTGTACCCTGTCATTCCCCTCTCTATTGTTTCCCCATTCTCCCATCCCAATAATGGTCCCTTTCTACTTCCTTGATTTGTTTAGTTACTTCAGGATATGTATTCACTTCTGAGGATTTGGAGCTAAGCACTCCTGATGAAAGAGAACATGTGATTTTTGTCTTTCTGGGCTTGTGTTACCTTACTCAATACAGTCTTTCCTAGTTCCATTCATTTCTAGGCTAGACCCTGGAGAAGGATGTGGAGGATCTGGCTGAGTAGAGGTTAATGTGGTGTGGAGGGGCCTGTGTGTTGGGTAGAGTGGGTCCTGGTGGGATCCTAGAGGAAGGCTGTAGCATATGCAGGTGTGGCCAGTCTAGGCTGGGTCCTGGATGTGGGACCTGGCTAGATCTGGAGGGTTCAGGAAGGTGCTTGCAGCAATTTTTATTTTTATTTCTCCTTTTATTGCTTCTTTGTGGATTTTACATCATGAATTCCCATCTCCCTGTCTCCCTGAATCTGCCCTCTGCCCTTGTGACCTCCCCCTAAATCAAAACCAAATTAAAAAAACAAAAACAAAACAAAACCAAAAACCAAATCAAACAAAAACAAAATTAAAAACAAAAACAGAAACAAAGAAGAATCTTGTTGTGGAAGCTGTGGTGTGGCCCACTGAGTCTCACAGTCTGCCCTTTAGTCCATTCATCTTTACTTGCAAGTGTTCATTGCTGTGAGTCATTGGTCTGATTCAAGACCTCTGGTTTCTGCTACACCACAATAATGGGCTCTCAGTGGGGCTCCTCTTAGATATCCTGTGTCGTCCTGTGTCCTGGAGATCCTGCTGTTTTGGATCTGTAGGTTTGTCCCCTTCACACGCTCCAACAGTTCACAGACGAGGTGGGATGTTGGGATGTTGGGATGGGGCAACTCATAGTTCTGGTTCTGGGCCTAGATGGTAGCTGGGTTGGTCAGCTCATTAGCCTTTTCTCATCAGTACCTGGGAGAGCTCTCCAGCACTGCCTTGGCTAACTCACCCAATGCAGCCTATGGCAAGGAGCAGGGCCAGTTCTCCTCCTGTTGGGCCCTTAGATCTGGGTCCCCCTCACTCATATCGACAGGGCCAGCTCTACTGTTTTGCCCAGACAAGGTGCAGGGTCCTCTCTCCTAATTACTGTAGGTGGCATACAAGGGGGAGGGTGGGGTCAGTTGTTCTGCTCTTATGCCTTCAGGGCTGGCCCACTTGCACCCCTGACAATAGGGTCAGCTGTGGGAGGTCAGCTCCTACTTTTACCCAGGGTACTCTTGAAGAGAGAGGGATAAGAATTATTAGGTAGAAAGAGAGTGGGGAGAGAAGGCAGACAGAAGCACAGGATAGCTTTGGGAGGGCTTGGATCAATATCCACTGGCCCTTCTGTCTCTTCTAAAGGGCTATTATATAGGAACCCCAAGGGGCAGAGCAAAAGACCTCCCCCTAGCACAGCCAAGTGCTTCACCTAGTAACCATGCACATGGCCAAGTCATTATCAAATGCAGCCCTGCTGGGTAAAGCAAGCTCAGATCTCACTAGGAAACCTCTGTGGGTCTCTACAGTCAGCTCTGTTATGCTTGCAGCAATTTTTAAATATAGACACTTGAGCTATAAATTTCCTTGGTAGACCTTCTTTTAATTTGTCCCAGAGGTTTTGTTGTATTATTTTTTCATTATCATTTAGTTTCAGTAACTTTTTTATTTCTTTCTTGATTTCTTCTTTTGATCCATTCATCCTTCAGTAATGAGCTGTTTAATCTCCTTGAGTTCATGCATTGTTATCTTTCTTGCTTTTGTTTTTGTTTTGTTTTGTTTTTTTCCAAGATAGGGTTTCTCTGTGTAACCCTGACTGTCCTGGAACTCACTGTGTAGACCAGAGCTGGCCTCAAACTCACAGAGATCCACCTGCTTCTGCCTCCCAAGTGCAGGGATTAAAGGCATGTATCACTACTGTCTAGCTCACACATTGTATCTTTATGCAACCAAGGAACCATAAATAAGAAAAAACATAACATATTTGTCTTCCTGAGACTGGCTTAATTCTTTTAATGTGATGATTTATAGTCTCATCCACTTTCTTACATTTGATGTAACTTTCTTCTTTATGACTGTAAATTTCATTGTTTACTGCTGTGGAATAATCTTTCTGTACACTGTGTAAATATATGTCACGATGATTGGTTTAATAAACAAGTTGACTGGCTGAACAGCATAAAGTTAGGTGGGGAAGCCAAACTAAGAATGATAAGATGAAGAAGGGTAGAGTCAGAGGAGACACCAGCCAGCAGCTGAGGAAGCAGGAAGTGTAGAAGATGAGGCAACAAGCCATGAGCCATGTGGCAAGGCATAGAACAAAAATACGGGTTAATTTAAATCTAAGAGTTAGGTAGTAACAAGCCTGAGCTATTGGCTGAGCATAATTTATAGTAAGTCTCTGAGTCAGTTATTTGGGAAGTGGCTGATGGTTATTTGGGAGCAGGTGGTTGGGACAGGAAACTTTCAACTACAGTTTACCCATACTATGGCTTCTTTATCATCTACCCCTTGACTTAGTTGCCATGAATTGTTTTGGAATAAATATTGATGCTCAAGTGTCTCTGTAATATGCTGACTTCAAGTCCTTTGGGTAAATATCTAGTGTGGTTTGTTTACCCAGTGAGACTAGGTTGGAGGAAACTATTTTTCTTTTGTGAGCAGTTTTCAGTAAGAGACAGGGTCTAGGTTAGGGATGGCAGCTTGTGTCCGCTTCCCCTCTCAGCTCTGAGACCCCATCTTACATAGATCTGTGCAGGCCCCGTATATGCTGCCCCAGTCTCGAGCTCATATGTGCACCAGTCCTGTCGTGTCTGGAAGACACTGTTTCCTTGGTGTCTTCCATCCCTCTGGCTCTTGCTCTCTTTCTTCCTCCTCTTCCATGGGGTTCTCTGAGCTCCGAGGGGAGGGTTTGATAGAGACATTCCATTTAGGGCTGAGTGTTCCAAGATCTCTCACTCTTTGTATAATGTCTGGTTGTGGGTCTCTGTATTTGTTCCTATCTGTTGCAGGAGGAAGCTTCCCTGATGATGGCTTAGTAAGGCACTGATCTATGAGTATAGCAGAATATCATTAGGAGTCATTTTATCACTATATTTTATTTTCCTTTTTTTAGACCAGTGTTATTAGGTTTTATCCTAAGTCCCTGGGGTATCTAGTCTTAGGTTCTTGGTCACTCAAGCAGTGTCAGATATGGGTTCTATCTCATGGAGTGCCCTTAAGTCAAATCTAGATATTAATTGGTTACTCCCATAAGCTCTGTAACACCATTGCCCTAGCATATCTTTCAGGAAGGACATCATTGTAAATAATGGGCTTGTGGCTGGCTTGGTGTTTATGTTTCCTTTTGGTAGCATTCAGAGTAGCTTCCTGTGCCAAAGATGCTAGAACATAGGGGTGAAGGCTCTTTGTAGGCACCAGTTTGATTTCTCCATGTTCAATAAGTTGTGCAGGTGTTTTCTTCAGCAATGGGGATTTGCCATCTGTTTGTGGAGAGCAACTTATAGTCTTGGCAATAACCTGGGCTGCTTGGGGATTCCCACAGGATTCCTTTGGCTAATAAGTCAATTAGATGAAACCCCTCCCACCAGAGGCTTCATTGGTGACAAGAGAAGGCCATTTGGAACTCTGACTCCCCCATTATTTGGTGATTTCATTTAGATCTCCTTCATATATGTATATATTTTAGGAAGCTTCTACTGTATTAGGTTTCCACACTACCCCTCAAATGGTCCTTAATTTAAGCTGTTTCTCCCTGTATTCCCTCCCCAGTCCTACTCTCCTCTTCCCCTCTCCACTTGATCTTCCCATTCTGCCCCCACCATTCATACATAACTATCTATTCTATCTCTGTTTCCTAAGGAGATCTAGTTGTACCATCTAGTCCCTTACTCTATACCTAACCTCTGTGATTCTCAGATTGTAGCTTGGTTATTTTTTTAACAACTAATATCCATATATAAGTGAATACTTATTGTATTTGTCTTTCTGGGTCTGGATTACCTCACTCAGGATGATATTTTCTAGTTCTATGCATTTACCTGCAAATTTCATGATTTCATTTTTTTAATGGCTGAGTAACACTCCATTGTGTAAATATACCACAGTTTTTTGTCTATTCTTCGGCTGAGGGACATCTGGGCTGTTTTCAATTTCTGGCTATTATGAATAGGGCATCAATGAACATGGTTGACCAAATGTCTCTGTGGTAGGATAAAGCATCTTTTGGGTGTATGTCCAAGAGTGGTATATCTAAATCTTGAGGTAAATTGATTCTCATCTTCCTGAGGAACTACCACACTGATTTTTGTAGTGGCTGTGCACATTTACAGTTCCACCAGCAATGGAGGAGTGTTTCCCTTGCTCTCTATCATTGCCAGCATGAACTGTTGCTTGTTTTATTGATCTTAGCCATTCTGACACGTATAAGATGAAATCTCAAAGAAATTTTGATTTGCTTTTCTCTGATTGCTAAGGATATTGAACATTTAAGTGTTTCTCAGCCATTTGAGTTTCCTCTTTTGAGAATTCTCTGTTTAGATCTGTACCCCAATTTTAAATTGTGTTACTTGCTTTCTTGATGTCTAGTTTTTTGAGTTCTTTATATATTTTGGATATTAGTCCTCTATCAGATGTGCAGTTGGTAAAAAATCTTTTCCATTCTGTAGGCTGCCACTTTATCTGAATGGCAGTATTCTTTGCCATGCAGAAACTCAGTGTCGTGAGTTTATTAATTGTTGATCTTAGTGCCTATGCTAACAGTGTTCGGATCAGAAATTCTTATTCTGTGCCAATGATTTCAAGGTTAACCTCTACTTTATCTCCTATTAGGTTCAGTGTATCTGCCCTTATGCTGAAGTCCTTGATCCATCTGGAGTTGAGTTTTGTGTAGGCTGACAAGTGTGGGTCTATTTGCAATCTTCTACATGAAGACATCCAGCTAGACCAGCACCGTTTGTTGAAGATGCTTTCTTTTTTTCATGTGTATTTCCAGTTTTCTTAGAAAAGAATCAGGTATCTATAGGTCTGTGGATTCATGTTTGGGTCTTCAATTTGATCCCATTAATTAATGTGTCTGTTTTTGTGCCAGTACCATGCGGTTTCTATTCCCATAACTGTAGATAGTTTGAGAAAGGGGATAGTGATACCGCCAGCAGTTCTTTTATTATTCAGGATTGTTTTTAGCTATTCTGGTTTTGTGTTTCCATATGAAGTTGAAAATGGTTTTTCAATTTCTATGAAGAATTGTGTTGGAATTTTAATGGGGATTGCACTGAATTTGCAGATTGCTTTTGGTAGGATGGCCATTGTTTCCCAGTGTTTTTGTCATTTGCATATAGAAAAGCTATTTGGTAAAGCTGTAGCACAAACAGCCTTGAAGCATGCTTTCTGTTCTTCAGGGTTCCTACCTAAGTGATAATATAGGTTACTAAGGAAAAGTGCTGTTTTAGTGTTCAAAGAACTGTAGTCATACTGAGAAGAAGATAGAGTTTATGGCCAGGAGAGTTAGAAAAAACTTCTTTAGGATTAGAGATTTTTCTCCAGGTCTTGAATGAAGGATAAAACATCAACTAACCAACATGGAGGAGGAAGCATATTTAGATATGGGACTAAAGCAAAGTCTCAGATGTGGGAAAGCAAAGAGAATGTTTAGGGACTGGCAGGCAAATTCATGGGGATGAGCGAGGTGAGGTGGTAGAGATATTGTGAGAGGTGAAGAACGGTGGGATTGGATGTGCAGGACTTTGAATTCTACTCCAAAAGCTCATCTTTGTCTTATCCAGTGGGAAGCCGTGAATATTCAGAAGGAGAAACATGAAGTATTTAGCCTTCAATTCCAGAAAATAACTTCTTGCAGTGCTATGGTGAAGGATGGAGTGATGAGGAGTCTGAGGGACCTTCCTGGGGGCAGAGTGGACAGAACTTGGTGAATTACTATTTGGGGAAGAAGAAGAGACTGGATGGACACTTGAAGGCTCTGAAGAGTTTCCAAGTGAATGCCTGAGAGGATACATTTGTCTCCACTTACCCAAAGTGACCCTGAATGCTGAGAGCTCAGGGAGTTAAGGTTGCAGCAAATGGATGGCAGGAAATGGAGTTCTATTACAATGTTTCCCCAAACCTGCTTAGATATTCACTCTCTCCCATCAACATTTGTGTAAAATACATGTTCTTCTGAGGAATGGGTCAGAAACATGTAAAACAACTGGGCAAATTATTGAGATTTTGTAGAGCATCAGGAGCATTTGTTATAGTAGAATTGTATTTAGTTCATCCTGAAGTATTATCTGTGTATTAAATATTTGTCACATGAACAGTAGCTAAAGTAGAGCAGTGATGATGATGTGTGGGGTCCCTGAGCCAGTGGCTACTTGTCTCCATCCACATTCCCTCTCCCTGACCTTAGCCTCTTCAGAGCAGACTTCACTTCCTGGTTTCTCAGGGTGTAGATGAGGGGGTTCAGTAGCGGAGTGACGACCGTGTAAAATACAGCAACTGCTCCATCCAAGGGACTCTTGGAGCCTGCCCGAAGGTAGATGAAGATACAGGGGACATAGTAGACCGTGACCACAGTGAGATGGGAGCCACAGGTGGAGAAGGCACGCCGCCTGCCGTCAGCAGTGCGGATCTTCAAGATGGCGTGAACTATATTGGCATAGGAGAGCAGGATCAGCATGAAGCAACTGGCGGCCACCACCCCAATGTCCACAAAGGTCACAAGTTCATTGGCTGTTGTGTCAGCACAGGCCAGTCTCAACACTGCAGGAATGTCACAGAAGAAGTAATCTACTTGCTTGGGTCCACAGTAGGGCAATCGGAAAGTCAGAGTGGTTTGAATAGACCCATGGATGGAGCCAGCTACCCAAGCTCCAGCCACTAAGATTGTACATAACTTTCCATTCATGAGCACAGGGTAGCGAAGAGGCTGGCATATTGCCAGGTACCTGTCATAGGCCATCAAAGTGTAGAGGAAGCACTGAGTGCTGCCTAGGAAGTGGAAAAAATACAGCTGAGCTACACAGCCACCAAATGGGATCACCTTGCTGGCAGGAGTGAAATTTAATATAATTCGAGGAACAATAACCGAGGAGAGCCACATGTCCAGGAATGAGAGCACACCTAGAAGAATGTACATAGGACGGGCATGCAACTTGGGGTCAGCCCACACAGTGAGCAGGATGAGCAGGTTACCCAGCTGTGTCAGGATGTAAATGAGGAAGAAGACCAGGAAGAGGAAGGTTCTTAGACTTGGGGGGTGAGCCAAGCCGAGGAGAATGAAATCTGTCACCACAGTGTCCAGCGATGTGTTTCTATTTCTCCTCATGTCTTAGTCTGTTAAGACAAATCATGAAGTTAGACAAGGAGAATGCAATAGGGGGAGGAAGTAAGACAATGCTTATATCTGGGATGGGAGGTTAGGAGTTAAACAGAGACCTTGTATAATTTGAAGGAAAGCATTTGCCTAATTTAATTTCTGTTACTTTGTCAAACACCCTGGCAACAAGCAAGTAGGGGACAAGGGCTTCTTTCGATTTACAATTTCGGGTTACAGTCAATCATTTTGAGAAAGTCAAGGTGGGAACTCAAGCAGCTAGACACATCACATATGCTGTCAAGTTCAGGGAAACAAATGCACCCATTGTGCTAGCTTGCTTCACTTTTATACAGTTCATGGCCCTGTAGGGAATTGTGCCTCTCACAGTGGGTTGGGTATTCCTATACAATTCGCTATCAAGATAATCTCCTTCGGACATGCCCAGGCCAACCTGATCTAGACAACAACTCAGTTGAAATTCTTTTTCAGGTGATTCGAGATTGTGTCAAGCTGATAGTTAAAACTAATTTGCAAGACAACACCCCAAGACTTGTTTCATTGGTGGGAGATGCTACATAGAATATTGGAAATGAAGTAACAGAATACTTCAATAATCTGATAAAACCATACAATGGGACTGTGTCCCAAATAGGAACCAGAGAGAGGTGAATTTGAGTCGTTTGGAGTAGTGTGGAGCAATCACTCCACAATTTCCATCTGTCTTATTCATTTCTGATTAATTGCTTCACAGTGTCTACCTGGCTAGTTTTGTGTCAACTTGATACAAATTAGAGACATAAGAGAGGATGGAGCTTCAATTGAGAAAATGCCTCCATGAGATCCGACTGTGGGCAAGCCTGTAGGGCATTTTCTTAACTAATGGTTGATAGGGGAGGGCCCAGCCCATTGTGGGCAGTGCCATCCCTAGGCTGGTGGTCCTGGGTTCCATAAGAAAGTAGGTTGAGCAAGCCACGAGAAGCAGACCAGTAAGCAGCACCCCTCCATGGCCTCTGCATCAGCTGCTGCCTCCAGATTCCAGTCCTGTTTGAGTTCTTGTCCTGATTTCCTTCAATGCTGGTTGATGATACAGAAGTGTAAGTCAAATGAACCATTTTCCTCCCCAACTTGCTTTTGGTCATGGTGTTTCGTTGCAGCAATAGAAACTCTGCTAAGACAATGTCTCTTCAGTGAGGACTCTACCAGGACTTTTGTGATGTGGTCCTGGGTATTTCTAGACTTCTTCAGGGTTCTCAGAGCATCATGCTCAACTTCCTTTTGGCCCCATGAGTACTTGGATCCCTTCTAACACATCTTCATTCCTCAATATTCACATTGGCTGCCACCTTCTTTAGGCTATGTAAAACGAATAATAGTAATAATAAAAAGACAATCCTTCACAGGTGTGCCTGGATTATCCTAGGTTTCATTGGGCCGACAATTAAGGTAACCATTATAGTTTGCCTTTCTGTCCATTTGTCCCTCCTTCCTTCTTCTTCCCCTCCTTCCTCTTTCACTTCCACTCTCTGTTTCTTTATTTCACATTTGTGGTGCTGTATATTGGGCCCAGGGCTTTGAAATTAGGCAAGTGTCCAGCAAGAGCTTTACCACTGAGCTGTACCCCTGGACCCCTCTGCCTTTTGGAGGGGGTGGTGGTCTTGTTATAGTGCCAAAGGTGGTCCCAAACTCCTGGGCTCAAGTTGTTTTCCTAGTTTGGTCTCTGGAATAGCTGGGGCTACAGGAATATGTCACCATGCCCTGTTACTACTTGCAACAACAAAAAATTTTTTTTAATAAAATCTTTGGAGTTATTTATGGTGTGTGCCCACATTTTCTTGGTGAAGAGGTTTTTTTCTTTCTTTTTGGTCATGATAGTGTTTTAAGTAATTTTTGGTTCTTTGAGACTGAGTCCCATTATCTAGCCCAGACTCATCTGGAACTTGTGATTGTCTTGCCTTAGTCTTCCAAGTGTTGTGATTACAGGCATGGATCAGCACACCTAACTAATAAATAATTTATTTTGTATATTATTGCAGATCAGGGGAGGCTACCTCCCCCGAACTGCTCCAGGGTTATGAATAGAAGACCTCAGAGTAGCTAGGGATTAGGAACACTTTCTTTTCTATCTAGAGGCTAGACTTTTTCTATCTGAGGGTATTTAGAAATAAGTTTCTGCCTATCTGAGGGGTAACATAAGCAAACACACATGCTTTCTGATGGCCACTTACTCTTTTACTTCATCTAGAAAAATCTCTCTCTCTGGAAATCTCTCTATCTTCACATAAATACATTCCACATTGTTACATTCTCCATACAGCCAAGTTACATTTCACACTGTTATATTCTCCACAAATTTTCTACATAGCCACGTACCTCTTTTGCTCAGTTACATCTACATATTTCTTCTATCTATTTTGTTACATTCCTTCATATATTATTACACCATTTATTCACTCTTTACTCACTCATCCTTTCATTCATTCATTCATTCATTCATTCATTCATTCATTCATTCTCTCATCTTACTCTCACACTTCTTCTCTGCCCAACGTTGGACAGTTATATGTTACATTTTCTCTCTGCCCAGTCAGCTACATCTCTTACTTAGCGTGCACACCTACACACACTCACACGTTCACTCTTACCCTCTGCCCAGCTCTTAGACCATTCCTTCCCATCATTTGCCCTCATTAATTCTCTCACCTTCCCTAACACTTCTTCTTCTTTGTCTCTCACTCAGCACAAATACACTTCACTCACACTCTGTATAGCTTCCTTCTCCGTACTGCCGCTGCCCTCATCTCTCACTCAGCACACACACATACTTTGTTCACACAGCTCTACATAGCTGTCTCTCTCTGTACTGCTGCTGTTGCCTGTCAGCCAAACTCTGGACAATTGTTAAGTTACATTTTCAGGGCCGTACCCATTTTCATAACACAAGATAAGTCGCATAGTTTCTCTTAGGCTAGTAATGTGACATTGACCCATGCACGTAGCTCTAAATTGGTGAGAGATCCCAGACCGTAAACAATTGGCTGAACCTTGAGCAGTCAGGGTATGTGCAGAAAGAGAACTACTGCAGGGAGCTGTGTTTCAATGTAAACAGTCTGGCCTTGCTTTAGCAATAAACAACACCTGGGAATTAGTCTTTGCGTACTTTCTACAGGGGCAGCTAGTCTGTTCTGAATCTGCTCTGAAGTCCAAAATTAGCTGTCTGTGTAAAGGGCTGTCTTTGTGACTGAGAATCCTATGTCAGTCTGAGTAATGTAAAATAGCCTATTATTTCTATACATTCAAATTATACAGCCTAAACAGAAATCATCTTCCTGAACATCCACAGCTATCTGTGTGCCCAATAAGTGTAAAACATGTCATGGAAGGGTTGTGGAAAGAATCCCATAGCTGTTCTTATTAGGGAGGCATAGCAGTGGTCCCCGAGAAAGTTACAGACAGAAAACAACCAGTCATTTACTGTCAATAACCCCACAGCTTTGCCAATTGGGGCCCCCCAACAGGGCATCATGCATCTGGTGGGCCAACCTGTTAAACATCCGTTGTCACTGCTGTACATTCCCACAGCCCCCTGCAGTATATTTCAGGTATACAATATGATTTTATGAGGCACAATGATCACTGTACTCCAGTAAGTTAATATGCCCATTACCCCACACAGTTGTCCTTTCCTGCAGAGAGAACAGTTCACATCTACACACATTGTTGAAGTGAACACAATCAGGAATAACCACCAAGTTCTAGAATTGTGCATCCTACAAGTCTACTGACTTCTATATTTCTGTACTTTAAGATATGACAAAAATTAAACTAATAAGAGTTAATTATAAGCTTGGCATGGTGGTATATGTCTTTAATCCCAGCACTTGAGAGGCAGAGGCAGGTGGATCTCTGGGAGTTCAAAGCCAGGCTGGTGTATATAGCAAGTTCCAGGACAGTCAGAGCTACTTAATACAGAGACCCTATCTAAAACCCAAACCAAAACCAAACAAACAAATGAACAAACAAAGAATTAATTATATGGAGATTCTAGCATTAACAGATGGGACCATAGAGATGCCATTAGAACATTCTTCTTTATAAACACAAATCTCAAACACATTTTATCCATACTATTACTGAAAAAGGATTAGTGTATACAGTAACATTTTAATAATTATTAATGATGAATGTAGCCTACTTTATAGGGTTCACAGAAGTGCTAATTTCAGGGTTTGTCCACAAAGAGATTAAGTTAGATTTCAATTACCTTATCTTTAGGAGAGGGTCCCTTAATTTCCTTTGGAAGGATGGGTGGCTCTTCATTTGGCTGGAAGAGAAAGAGCAAGAGATGGTGCAGTCTCAGCACATTTAGAAATGAAGTGTTCTAAATATTTTGTGATAACTCGGCCATACTACAATTATATAATTCTTATAAGAAATATGAGTTGCTTGGGTATTAAATGTGTTAGGAATCCTTGTGTACAATAAAACATGTGTTTCTTCAACCTGAGACAGGAAACTCTAGTGTACTTTCCCAAGTGCTTTGCGGGGAGAGGGATCCTTCTAACCCTTTCCTCGTTGTCTGGCCCTGAGAAACTCAGATGGTAGGGAAATGGAGGGTGCTTACTGTGTGGTGGGCCCAAGGGACAGGCTCCTTTTCTGGGTAAAAATAGCACAAAATGGAGGTTTTGAGTTGGGTGTGTGCTCCGGGGTCCCAGAAAAAGGTTGACCAGGGAGGTAACGGGGAGAGGGTTCCTGGAAGTGGCTGTGTTCTACCTGGAGAGAGTGTGGTGCAGGATGGGGTCCTCAAGAGAGATCAGTTTTAGGAGTGGGTGGAGTCTTAATTGTTTTTTATAGACAAAAGAAGAAAACCAAGAGTAATTGAATGTTAACCTGTGATATTTTATTATATGACTACTGATTGTTTGAAACTATGTAGTCTTAGTCTGTGGGAACTGAAGAGTGAAAGCAAGCTTGGACTCATCACTGAAAAGATTTAAATATCGGGGAGAGGCAGACAGTTTAGTTGGTAAAGTGCCTGTGGTGCAAACATAAGAACTTGTGCTTGGATTCCCAGCACTCATATAAAAGCTGCACAAACTGGCACATATTTGTAACTCTAGCACTGGGTTGGGTGCAGGTAGGGTGGAGGTGAGGAGGGCCCCCAGAACTCATTGATCAGCCTGCATAGCCAATTGATGAGCTCAAGTTCAGCAAGAGACCTTGTTTCAAAATGTAATATGGTGAGGGGCTGGAGAGTTGGCTCAGCAGTTAAGAGCACTGGCTGCCAGACATTCTGGGTACCAGACATTCTGTCTGTCATGCACAGACATAAATGCATGTAAAACACCAATACACATACAATAAATTAATAAATTGAAAAAATATGTGGGAAGCTGTTGGAAAAGTCAGCATTGGCCTCTAGTCTCTACATACACACATCCACATGAACATACATAGCACATGCACAAATGAAATAATAATACTAGTATATTCTAGATGGATTAAAGTATATGACATGAAGTATAGTAGTATGCATTAAAAGTTTACATATCTTGGCTAAAATATACATTCTAAAATTTCTTGTTTTACATAATGTTTAGTTTATTTAATGTCATCTTATACAATAGCTATAATTTAATATTAAAAACATAAGATCAAAACAAATAAGATGGCAATCAACATTTAAAACAATAAGCAATGTGGTTCAGGTTAGTAGTATAAGTCAAAGCACATCCTCTTTTCCCCCAAATCAAAACTTTTAAGGGATGAGTTCAAGTTTGCTTTCGCTCTTCAGTTCCCATAGACTAAGACTACACAGTTTTTATATGACTACAATATGATTCACTGTTATTATATGACTACAACAATGAGTAGTTATTATATGAGTAGTCATTTAATAAGATATCACAATTAGATTATCATTCCATTACTCTCTGTCTTCATTTTCCCCTAATGTGGGCAAAACCCTCTGAATCATAGGCTGGACCATTTGATATGACTCTTCACTGGGAAGCTGATTTTCTTTGAACTCTTTGTGTGGTATCTCTTCCTGCCTTTCACAACATCAGATTTAGCAAAGGCAGTTGGCTTTTTTTTTTTTTTTTTTTTTTTTTTTTTTTTTTTTTTTTGTACTTATGCACTGAGCTTGGCCTCTTCAGCTTGTCTGCACCAAGGCTGATTTTGCGTAGGACACTTTTGTATGAGCAGATATGAATCACTTAAGACTTGGAATGAAGCATGGAGTTCTAGCTCAGGTCTGCTTTTAAAGCCACTTTCAGACGACAGCCCTTTCAGGCCATTAGCAGCTTGAGATGAGAGGTAGAGGAAGGAGACTGAGGAGAGTTTGCCCAGTGTGGGGAGACAGAAGCCACATTATTTCAATCTGATTATTCTATCAGTGTCCTTGGATTCTAAGTTAAAAGGAAAAGAATATTCTTTAGGAAGGGCACCTGAAACAAGACACTTTTGGCTTGAAGTAGACTAAGTGTCTCAACACTGGAAAGAGAAGGTTAAGGACCTTACCTCTTACTGTGCTCACATAGTGAAGTGGAATCTGGAATCATCTACTGCTTTATCATCTTCTAAAGAGACAAACAATAAGTAGAAAAAGTTCCTGAATCTGGAAAAGGCCACTTTAATGTAAAATCAATATGCCTAATGTATTAACTTCAGATAGACTGAGGAAGATTTTTTAAAAAGTAAATATTGTTTTTGATCGAATTGCTAAAAAAATCTATGTCCTGGAATGAATTTGCTACTATTGTGAGCTGTTCCGGTATTAAGAACACCTTTTCCTCAGATGCACAGTCTTGGAGGACCTTGGTCTCTTCCCCAGGTTGGGTGGCCTTGAGGAAAATGCCTCAGTGTGCCAGCTAGCCCTTGCTTTGGAAGGCAATTAAAACCTTCCAGGGGCAGACAATGGCCGACTTAAGGCTTATGAGGTCTGTTCCGGGAGGCTCTTTATACAATGTGGCTTCTCTGCTCCGTCCTAAAGGTGGTTAGTTATTAGCTGGATCTCTTTGATTAGAAAACACCATCAAGAGATTTGAGAAAAAAAAAAAAAACCAACAAAACCAAACCCTCTGCCTCTTGGGAGTTCCACCCTGAAACATTTCCCCAGTGAGAACTCTACCTCCCAGGTCCTCATTACTTCTTGTTTTGGCAGCAGGCAAGAATAATTTCTACACATTTGGAAAGTGAATTGTAAAGAGCAATGTAACCAGTTTAGATGAGCTTCCATTTCTGTGATCCTCTTCTTTGTTGTGTTGTGTTTTACTGCATTCTCCCACATTCACTCAGAAGTGTATCGACACTTCGATTGATTTTCAATAGTGGGACCAATCTTCCTCCCTTCTCCCCACTTCTCTAAATACCGAGAGAAAACAAACAAGAACAAAATCCCAAACAAAACAACAACCCCTCCCTTCCAGAAATTCAGGTTGGTTGAGTAAATTCAGCAACCTCCAGTTTAAAATAGTCTTGGATGGCTCTATTAATATTTGTTGCGGCTGCGGCAGAGTTTCACTCTGTAGTCTAGACTGGCCTTAAACTCATGGTAATGCTTCTGCCTCAGCCTCCTGAGTCTGGAATTACAGGTGTGAGCCAGCCATCATGCCAAGACAATGTAGAAATTAAAGTGCCAGTTTGCAATTAAAATATATTTTAATTAAGTAAGGCACCTTAAACAAATGCAATACTGTTCACCACTCACCACTCTCAGTTATTTTATTGTCTTTTTTAGTCTTGTCTGTAGTAGGCATGCTCTGTGGTTACACATCTCTCACAAGCTCTATGTGCAGGGTTTAGAACTTGGAACTGAGTCAGTAGCAGCATTTATGCCATGGGAACTGGGAAATGGTACAGAGCCGTGCTTTATAGATATCTGTATTGTATTAATATTTTTATTATTACACTTATCTTCTGAGGTGGTATATGTGTTGTTGAGTATGTATGAAGGTCAGAATAGATTTGTGGGGGTCAGCTCTCCCCTCCTACTGTGTGAGTAAGTTCAGCTTGTCAGGCTTGGCCATAGCAGCTTTGAGCTATCATGTTGTCCTGCTGTGGGATGGTCTGTATGTCAAGTGTGTTGCTGATTGGTCAATAAATAAATCACTGATTGGCCAGTGGCTAGGCAGGAAGTATAGGCAGGACAAGGAGGAGAATAAAGCTGGGAAGTGGAAGGCTGAGTCAGAGAGACACTGCCAGCCGCCATGATGAGAAACAGCATGTGAAGATGCCGGTAAGCCACGAGCCATGTGGCAAGGTATAGATTAATGGAAATGGATTAATTTAAGCTGTAAGAACAGTTAGCAAGAAGCCTGCCACGGCTATACAGTTTGTAACCAATATAAGTCTCTGTGTTTACTTGGTCGGGTTTGAGTGGCTGTGGGACTGGCAAGTGAGAGAGATTTGTTCTGACTGTGGGCCAGGCAGGAAAACTTTAGCTACATTGTCCCATATTGTATTTTTAAATATTTTAAAATTATTTTAAATTATGTGTTTTTTTTGTGTCTGTATGTGGGGGCATGTGCATAGGAGTTCAGGTGTCCTCAAAACCAGAGGTATTGGATGCTCTAGAGATGGAGTTACAAATGTTTATGAGTTGCCTAATGTGGGTGATGGGAATTGAACTCTGGTCCTCTCCAAGTACAATAAGTACTCTTATTGGCTGAGCCAGTCCCTGTATTTTTTAGCTGATGCATAATTTTACATATTTATGGGGAATAGTGTCAATACCATACATGCATAAAATGTGTAATGGTCAGAGCAGGTTTTCCTCTCTGAAACTCCAGCATTATTTTGTGTTGGGAACTTCTGAACCCTTTCTTCTAGTTCTTT
This sequence comes from Peromyscus californicus insignis, assembly GCF_007827085.1. Classification (NCBI taxonomy): domain Eukaryota; kingdom Metazoa; phylum Chordata; class Mammalia; order Rodentia; family Cricetidae; genus Peromyscus; species Peromyscus californicus. The sequence continues at coordinate 71,609,122 of NW_026294413.1, read as the reverse complement.
ATAAAAACAAAGCAGTTGCTTCCTGAACAGCATAATAACAGTATGGGCAGTAAGAACAACAATCAATAAATGGGACCTCATCAGATTAAAAAGCTTCTGTAAGGCAAAGGACACAGTCAATAGGACAAAAATGGGAAAATATTTTCACCAGCTCCATATCCAACAGAGGGCTAATATCAAAAAATATATAAAGAACTCAAGAAACCAGACTTAAACAAACCAAATAATCTAATTAAAGAATGGGTACAGATCTAAACAGAGAATTCTCAACAGAGGAATCTGAAGTGGCTGAGAAACACTTAAAGAAATGTTCAACATTCTTCAACATGCAGAAAAATGCAAATAAAACTCCTTTGAGATACCATCTTACACCAGTCAGAAGGCTAAGATCAAAACCCCAAATAACAGCTTATGCAGGAGAGGATGTGGAGCAAGGGGAATACTCCTTCATTGCTGGTGGGAATGCAGACTTGTACAGTCACTATGGAAATCAATATGGCAGTTCCTCAGAAAACTGGGAATCGATCTACCTCAAGACCCAGCTATGTCAATCTTGTGCATATACCCAAAGGATGATTCCTCCTACCACAAGGACACTTGTTTAACAGTGTTCTTTGCAGCTTTATTCATAATAGGCCAAAACTAGAAACAACCTAGATGTTCTTCAACTGAAGAATTGATAAAGGAAATGTGGTACATTTACACAATGGAGCATAACTGAACTGTTAAAAACAATGGCGTCATGAAATTTGCAGGCAAATGGATGGAACTAGAAAAAATCAAACTGAGACCCAAAAAGACAAACATGGTATGTACTCATTTATAAGTGGATATTAACTGTTAAGTAAAGGATTGTTGTGGGTATTGCTCTATATACTGTGAATGTGTTGCTCTGATTTGGTTGATAAATAAAATGTTGATTGGCCAGTAGCCAGGCAGGAAGTATAGTATAGGCGGGACAAGCAGAGAGGAGAATTCTGGGAACAGGAAGGCTGAGTCAGGAGTTGTCAGCCGGACACAGAGGAAGCAAGATGTAAAAGTACTGGTAAGCCACAAGCCACATGGCAACTTATAGATTAATAGAAATGGGTTAATTTAAGATGTAAGATCTAGCTAACAAGAAGCTTGCCATGGCCATACAGTTTATAAGTAATGTAAGTCTCTGTGTGTTTACTTGGGTCTGAGTGGCTGCAGGAGACGGGTGTACACAGGAAAACTCCAGCTACAAAGGATAATCACGCTACAATTCAGACCCAGAGAGGTTAAATAACAAAGGGTTTTTTTTTTGGGGGGGGGGATGCATGGATATTCCTGGGAATGGAACTAGAATAGATTTTTTTTTGGGTGCACTGGGGACAGTGGGTGATGGGAGCAAGAGGGATCAGGTTTGAGATGTTATAGAATATTATTTTAAGATGTGTTACAATTTTTTATGCTGTGAAATATTTGTTTAATGATGCAAAGATGTGTTGCATTCATTTGTTTAACTTTGTAAAGCTGTGTAACTTTGCCTGTCTGAAACATGTAATGGTCTAATAGCTAGACAGGAGAGGGCTAGGCAGGGCTACCAGGCGAAGAGAATAAGTAGGAGAAGAGAGAAGAGGGAGGAGCAAGAAAAGGAGAAGAGAGGAGTCCTCCAGGGGACAGCCACCCAGCCACCCAGCTACTCTGCCAGCTACAGAGTAAGAAGTAAAGAAAGGTAAATAAAATAGAGAAAAGTAAAAGCCCAGAGGCAAAAGGTAGATGGGATAATTTAAGTTAAGAAAATCTGGCTAGAAACAAGTCAAGCTAAGACCAGGAGTTCATAAGAAAGAATAAGTCTTCCTGTATTAATTTGGGAGCTGGGTGGTTGCTCCCCAAAGAGTAAAGAGTGAAAAAAAAACCCTAAACAAAAAAACTAAATAACAAACAAACAAACACAAAAACAAGGGTTTCTCTGTGTAGCCCTGGTTGTCCTGGAACTTGTTCTGTAGACCAAGGTGGTTTTGAACTCACAGAGATCTTCCTGCCTCTGCCTCCAGAGTGCTGGGATTAAAGATGTGAGCCACCATGCCTGGCTATTATATTTTTTATATAGGAGTGTTTTGTCTGCATATTTCTATGTATGCTATGTGAGTGATTGGTGCCCATGGAGGTCAGAAGAGGGCACTGGATGTCCTAGAACTAGGGTTATGTTTGAACGCTGTGTTTGTGTGGTAGTTTGAATGTAATTGGCCTGTATAATATCATAGGGAGTGGTATTATTATGAAGTGTGGCTTTGTTGGGGTGGGTATGGCCTTATTGGAGGAAGTGTGTCAATGTGGGGGCGGGCTTTGAGGTTTCTTATGCTCAGGATACTGCCCAATGTCTGAGACCACTTCTTTTTTCCTGCAAGACATAGAACTCTCAGCTCTAGCTCCAGCACCATGTCTACTTGTATTTCGCCATGTTCTACCATGGTGATATGGACGGAACCTCTGAAATGTAAGCAAGCCACTCCAATTAAATGTTTTCCTTTATAAGAGTTCCTGTGGTCATGGTGTCTCTATACAGCAATAGAAACCCTAACTAAGACAGTTTGTGAGCTGCCATGTGAGCACTGGGAACTAAACCTGGGTCCTCTATGTAGAGCACAATGTGCTCTTAAGCAGTGAGCCATCTCTCTGCCCCCTTTCCTTCTTTTCTTTAAAAAAATTGTTAAATTTACTCATTTTACGTGTGAGTGTTTTGCCTGCATATATGTATGTGTGCCATGTGTGTGCCTGGTGCCTACTGAGATCTGAAGAGTGTATCAGATGTCTTGGAACTGGACTTATGGATAGTTGTAAACTACCATGTGGGTACTGAAAACTGAACCTGGGTCCTCTGCAACAGCAACAAGTGCCCTTAACTGCTGAGCCATCTCTCAACACCCCTCTCCATCTTTCTTTTTCTTGTCTCATGAATCCCAGGGATGTCCTTAAACTCCCTCTGTAGCTGAAGATGAGCCTCAACTGATCCTCCAGCCTCTTTTAGGAGAAATGATATTAGGGATGTCTACCACAAAATACAGTTTATACTATGCTGGGGATCAAACCCAGAGCCTCCTTCATGCTAGGCAAGCACTCTATCAACTGAGCCACGTCTTGATCCCCCACGCAACTTCTCTATCCCTTCTGCTGTTGAACTTTTTGGCTAATTCAGCATCTTGGCTACTGTGAACAGTGCTGCACATACCTCCTTGGGATGCTGATTTAGTTTCCTTTGGATACACACCCAAAACTTATTTCAGTTTATTTATTTATTATTATTTATTATTTATTTATTATTTATTTATTTATTTATTTTAAGAATCTCAATTCTGTTTTCTACAATGCTGTGTTCATTTACATTCCCAGTGAACAAGGGCTCTCTTTTTACTGTCTCTTTGCCAGTAGTTTTGTTTGCTTTTGTTTTCTTGAGACAGTCTGGCCATATTTCCTGGAAATTGTAAACACAGCAGTAATTAGACATGGTTGGCAGTAAGATAGCTGGGCCATAATGGTAGTTCTATGATTAGTACTTTCAGGACCCTCCATCCCCATCAGCAGTGAGTAAGGGTTCCTCTTTTCCTCCATTCTTGCCAGCATTTGTTGTTCTTTTTCTTAAAAAAAAAAACTGGGTAAAAGATTTTAAAATGTCCTAATTTGTGCCTTCTTATTGCACTTATTTTGTTATTTTTTAAATTAATTTTTTATTTTTTATTCATTTTACATACCAACCACAGATCCCCCTCTCTTCCCTCTTCCTACCATCCCCCAAGACTTGGCAATGTGTAGGCAGATATGGTGCTGGTGAAGTAGCCAAAAAGTCCTACATCTTGCAGCAACAGAAAATGGTCTGAAAGTCATACTAAGGGATGCTTGAGCAAAAGAGACCTCAAAGCCCGCTCCTACAGTGACACACTTCTGCCAAGAAGGCCACACCACTTCAACAAGGCCACACCTTTGAATAGTGCCACTTCCTTTGGGTTTACGGGGGCCAGTTACATTCAAATTACTATAGCCACTCAGTTAAATGTTTTCCTTTATAAGAGTTGCCATGGTCATGGTGTCTCTTCATAGCAATAGAAACCCTAACTATGACAGAAGTTGGTACCAGGGACTGTGGTATTGTTGTGATAGGCCTGACCATGATTTTGTTTGAAAGAATTGAACTTGGCTACTTTGGGTAAGGAAAGCAGTGCAATGCTTTAAGCACTGTTTAATGTGCCATACTAGTAGCAACATAGGAGATTTGAACTGTGGGGGCTTGGCTCAAGAGGTTTTCAGTCTTGCTTTGGTCCAGTATTTCCTCACTATGCTCTCTTTCCTATGTTTTAGAATGGTAATGTATACCCTGTGCCATTATATACTGTAAGTATGTGATTTGTTTCTTGATCTTGATTTTAGAGAGTATTAGAGTTAAGAGATTGCATGAATCTTAGAAGACACTTTGAACTTTGGACTTTATAACATCATTGAGACTATGATAGAGTATGGGGACTTTTGAAGTTGGATTAAATGTATTTTGCATTATCTTATTGTAACAAGCTTATGGGGGCCAGGGAGTGGAATGTGGTAGCTTGAATGTAATTGGCCCCCATAAGCTCATAGGAATGGCACTGTTAGGAAGTGTGGCTTTGTTGGAGTAGTTATGGCCTTGCTGGAGGAAGTGTGTCACTGTCAGGGTGGGCTTTGAGGTCTTCTGTGCTCAAGATGTGCTCAGTGTCTCAGTTCACTTCTTGTTGCCTGCTCATCAAGATGTAGGACTCTCAGCTCCTTTTCCAGCACTATGTCTGCCTGCATGTTGCCATGTTCTGCATGATGATAATGGACTAAACCTCCGAAATTATAAGCCAGCCCCAATGAAATGTTTTCCTTAGTCATGATGTCTCTTCAGTGCAGTAGAAACCCTAAGACAGCCACCACTTACTAAATGTCATCAATATTTTAGATACTGAATATTAGTTATTTCACTCAAGTGGCTCTTAACAGTGGCATTAATACTTAGTGTATAAAGCAACCAAGACTCAGAAAAATAAAACAAACAAACAAACAAACAAACAACCCCCCCCCCAGCTAATCTGCCCAAGGACACACAGCTAGCTGGTGACAAAATCAAGTATCTGTTAATAAACTCTAGAAATTGTACCTTTTTTCTCTCAAATTCAGGTAATGGGGTTGCTTCACTAAGATGTGAGGTTGCTGAAGCAAAGCTTCCTTGGTGGTCAAATACTGCAGGACATCAAGTGATCCACCAACCCTCCATATTTAGTATATATTATTATAGTTCTTTTAGATGAATGTAAATTATCTTAAAGTGGGTGGAATAAAGGAAGAAGAAGGAAGGAGCTGTGGGAGATGAAGTGGTATTTTAGACTTCCTTCCTTTTCCCCCTTCTTTTCTTTCTTTCTTTCTTTTTTTTTTTTTTTTGAGACAAAGTCTCATTGTATGGTCCAGGCTGACCTTACACACATAGTAGTGATCCTCCTACTTGATTCCTCCTACTTGATTCCCAAGAGCTGGGAAAATAGGCATATACTCCTGTGACCAGCTGACTTAACTCATTTATTTTCTTAAAAAAATTTAAAAAACACTAATAATTTATGTGCGTGTGTGCGTGCGTGCGTGCGTGCGTGTGTGTGTGTGTGTGTTTGTGTGTGTGTGTGTGCTGTGCAGGTACATGTGTGCTCCTCGCATGTCACAGTATGCTTGGAGATGGCAGAGAACAGCTTGTGGAAGTTGGTTTTCTCTTTCCATCATATCGGTCTAGGGATTGAACTCAGATCATCAGGCTTAGTGGCAAGCACCTTTACCATCTGAGCCAGGTCACTGGCCCTCACTGCTTTCTTATATTGAGACTAAGTTCTTATTAATAACACTGCAATACAAAAATCATTTGCTTCATTGATTGACTAGCTTGGCATTTGTACATATGAAAGTAGGCATACTTTTTCGATGAGTTTGTAGATGATCTATCTGTCAGTGGCCATGTCAGAGGAGCAGCAGGTAGCAACTGACTTTAGGTGATCAGTCCACTAGGAAGCAAAGCTCTGCTGGGTGAATCTCAGACAGGAAAGGCCCTGAGAGCCTTGGCCCCAGAATGTCTCTTGCTACTGCTGTGCCTTTACGTGTTTGCTGCTGCCATTTTCTTTTCTGGTATCTGGCATGATGTGAATGGATGTGGGGGATCCCCTCTGCCTTTAATGTAGTATGATTATCTCATGGAAAGATCTCATTCTACTGGGTATTTTACCTATGGATTATTATGACGATGATTTCCTCCTAAGATGTACTGTTTAACTGAAGCAATGATTTTATACAATAATAGTGTTAGTTTAAATAGGATTTTGATGATTGAGAATTAGTTTAGTGGAAAAATTAACATAGATAAAGGTAGGATAAAATATTGCCCCTGCCTCTGATAAAGCAGAGGCTGCAGAGGATAAAAAAATAAAACAAGGAAGTGTCACACAGCTAGAACACATGAGTTTCTATTGAGGGGCCATAGACTGCGACTTAGGTTAATGATTAAGAAAAACAATTGTGTCCCAGAAGCTAAGTTAGCTCAAGTTCTTTTAATTTTAATGTTTAGAGATGTGTTCACAGGTTTTGGTGTGCATCATAGCTAAAACAAAGCTTTAAATATGACTTAAGTTTAGGTTATGATGTTTTTATTAATGGCTTTGAGAAAAAAATCTTAGAAAACTATTTATTTTTATTTTATTTTTATTTTTTGGTTTTTTGAGACAGGGTTTCTTTTTCTTTTTCTTTTCTTTCTTTTTTTTTAAATTTATTTATTTACTATGTACACCAAAGAGGGCACCAGATCTCATTACAGATGGTTGTGAGCCACCATGTGGGTGCTGGGAATTGAACTCAGGACCACTGGAAGAACAGTCAGTGACCTTAACCTCTGAGCCATCTCTCCAGCCTGAGGCAGGGTTTCTCTGTATAGCTTTGGAACCTGTCCTGGAATTCACTCTGTAGACCAGGCTGGCCTCAAACTCACAGAGATCCACTTGCCTCTGCCTCCGAGTGCTGAGATTAAAGGTGTGCACCACCACTGCCCGGAGGAAAACAATTTAAAGGCATACTTTTCATAGATGAGTGAGGGACTCATTGAGGTCAAGAAACAAGAACAATGCCAACCTGCCTATCGATGGCTGATGTACCTTTCTTGCTATGTTGGGATGATGATTAATTCCTTGTGCCTGATATAAAAAACTGTTGATGAATGGGTATGCACCCTGAGGATTTAAAGTAGAGCTGACTGATTGTTTTTCATACATAAAAGTTTAGGTTTGTGATTCTTTTAAGATTCCTTAGAAGATTACCTTTTAAGATAACTAGTAAAGTAATTGGTCTTTTCTTTGTAACTGCAAAATGCAGCCTGCCAGTAAAACAAATGGATTAAAAAAAAAAAACCTTGCTTGCTTATACTCCGTTAATCTATAATAAGTTGTTTGGTAATGAATGTGAGTTCTTGGAACAACTTGTTTTTCACCTGTAATACATAAAATGTTTAATCATGTAAGGCATGTGGAAAACATGCTTTTTTTTAAGCTTGTATTTATTGTAATCATTCACTTGAAAAGGAGACTGTAACCACATTGTAATTTTTATATTGCTTGGAAGATTCTACTGGGATTTATAAGCTGTAAGGGAAAAAAAAATAAAGACACAAGAGAAGGAAAACACCACGAAAAATGTAGAAGGAAGACATCAAGGAAAAGTTATAAGGAAGACATCAGGAGAGATAGAAGGGATACATCTTGGTAGAGGTAGGAAAAGAAATAAAGAACACCGAGAGAGACCAGAGAAAGACCCTAAGAGTGTGTGTATGTGTCTTTTCCCTTTTTCACTGGCCCCAGAGAGTTAAGTTTAGTCCCCCTCACCAGCCCCTGAGAATTAAGTTCTACTCCCTCAGATAGAAAAGTCAAGTTGAGGGATAGTCTTCCATAGGCTCCCCCTCAAATCCTGAGCTGCTGGAGGCTGGTCCTCACAGAAGTAATAATGATCTCAAGATATTTTCTCAAACATTGACTTCAGTGCACGAAGCAACCTGTTATGACTTCTAGATTCTGTTTATTTATTGTCTGTGCTGAAGACTGAACCCAGATCCTCACAAATGCCAGGGAAGCATTTTGTTAAAGAGATACTTCACCATCCTTTGGTGTCTGTCTTCCTATTTCTCAAATACACAGTTGGTTTACCACTTAGACATTTGAAGCGTGACACACCATTCTGCTGCTGTGTGGCAATGTTGTTTTTTCTGATCATGTCTGCTTTCTGAGGTTATGGTCTCCCTGTAAAACATAAGTGGTGTTACACTAACATATCTCTGGAGTCAGGGATTTTGAGTCTCATCATGACATCGTTCATCCAAAGGAGTGAAATTGACAAGGGAAGAGATACTTTCAAGCTGTCAGCCATGCGTTTAGAGTGCATCTACTTGGGTCTTCTGCCTCCAGTTTCTTTGGATTGATCTCTAGTTTTTCCAGATGAAAATAAGACAGATGACAGGAATAACTGATTTTATCTCAAATTTTTATTTATTTTAAAAATTAATTCTTTGACAGTTCTGTAACAGGGCCCCAGACCTCAGCACAACAGACTCCAGGATGGAAGTACCATTCAGGTTGTAAAACTCAGCATGTAGACGGTACCATCTGCCAAAATGAAAACAAAGACCTAATCTTTTAAAGTCTATAGTTCTGGGAAAGTCTCTAAGGGTACTAACCTTGCTTTTTTTGACTTCTGTAGTTCGGCTTCTGGCTAACTGTTCTTGTTGACTGAAGTATGTTAACCCAAAACATGGTTTTTGTGCTTAAAAGCTCACCCTGAGAAAGGCTCAGTGCTATACTGGGATTCCAAACACCAAGTATAGTTGCTGGGCAGCTAATAAAGAGTTTCTATTGGCTTAACCTATGTCTGAGCAGTCTTCTCTGGTGAATACCCCACAAAACATTCCACTCACATGTATGTTGTATTTTGATCGCATTCATCTGTATTGCTCTTTCCTATCCTCCCATTCCTTCTGAACTGCTTCCTCTACTCTCCTACTTTCTGAGTTTAATCTGGGTGTGTTTGCATGAACATGAATGGGGGCTATTCACTTGAGAATGGGCAACTTACCAATGGCTACATCATTGAAGAAAAACGATTCTCTCCCCCAGCAGCCATGAACTGACAATAGTTATCTAGATAAAGGTTGAGCTTCATGACCTTTTCTCCCACTCATGATGGAGTTTTGTTGGGCTTGATCTTGTGCAGGTAGCCACAGCTGAGTCTGTGGATTCAATGGTTCTGTCACATCCAGAAACAGCATTTCACCGTACTCTCCTCCATTCTCTAGCTCTTACATTTTCCCAGCTCCTCTTCCATGTTCCCTGAGCCTTGCATGCGGTGGTGATGCAGATGTTTTGTTTATAACTGAACTCCTAACCGTTAATTATTCTCAGTGCTTTGGTCAGTTATGAATCTTTTTATTAACTGCTGTCCACTGCAAATAGCAGCTTCTTTGGTCAAGGGTGTGGGCAGCACTAATTTACAGGTATAAACATAACTATTTAGAAGTCAGTTTGATAACGTGCCCATTTAGCAAAACAACAGTAGTAGGTTCCTCTCCAGGGTCCGTGATTGTCTAGCTTTAGGTTAGGTTTACAGTGCCAGCTATGAGTTTCTTCCTGTGGAGCAGGCCTTAAATCCAATCAGAAATTACCCCTACAGCAGCCACACCACTACTGCATCAGTGGGCATAATGACTTTATTTTATTCATTTAAAATACTTACTTGATTTTAAAATTTTGTATGTGTATGTGAGTCTGTGCACGAATATTTGCATATATATATATAGTGTGTGTGTGTGTGTGTGTGTGTGTGTGTGTGTGTGTGTGTGTGTGTGTGAATGCCTGCAGAGATCAGAATAGGATGTCAGATTCCCCTGGAGCTTGAGTTACAGGTGGTTGTGGGCCACCCAATACGAGTGCTGGACCAAACTCACTTCCTTTGCAAGAGCAGCAAGAGCTCTTAACTACTGAGCCATCTCTCTAGCCTGATGTCTTAATTTTTAAAGAAACTTTTTAGGAAACGTTGCCAGCAGTTTTTAAAAAACTTTTTACTGATTCTTTGTGAATTTCACATCATGTGCCCCAATCCCACTCATCTCCGCATCTCTCCATGTCTGCCTTAACAACAACAACAACAGCAACAACAACAACAACAACAACAACATCTTGCCATGAAAGCTTCCATGTATCATGTAGAATACCCTTTTGCTCAAACAACCTGACTTGCAATTGTTCATTGCAATGAGTCTGGTTTGAGGCTGTGAGGATCAATATTGGACCCTCATTGGGATTCCTCTCTGATATTCTGTTGTTACCCTGTGTCATGGAGATCCTGCAGCTTTGGTTCTGTAGGACTGGGCCTTTCATGTGATCCAGTAGTTCTTTGATAGGATAGATGTTGGGGTGGGCCAACTCAAAGCCCTGGATCTGGGCCTGGGTGGTAGCTGTGTTGGTCAGCCTGCCCGTTCTCCGGCATCCATGCCATCAGGGCCAGCTCTCCTGCTGTGTCCAAGTGAGGGGCAGGACTAGCTCTCCATCAGCCAGCAGTGTTTTTATTTGGAAAAAAAATTGAATTTGATTACTAGTTATTAGGGATGAGGAACAAGTACAAACAGAAAGAATGTCATATCTCTCATGGGACTCATAATCTATTTACTCCAGTTAAAGAGATGACATCTTGAGTGTCATATATGACAGATTGTCACAAGGTCTATAATAACTATGGTAACTGGGTGTGGTCATTTGAATGAAAGTAGCCTACATAGGCTGACAGGGAGTGGTGTTAATAGAAGGTGTGGCCTTGTTGGAGGAAGCGTGTCACTACGGGTCAGGCTTTGAGGTTCTAGATGCTCAAGCCAGGCTCAGGGACACTCTTTCTTTGTGTTGCCTTCAGATCCTGATGTAGAAATCTCAGATACTTCTCCAGCACCATGTCTGCCAGAATGCCTTCATTCTTTCTGCCATCAATGCGATGGACTAAACCTCTGAACTGTAAACCAGCCCCCAATTAAGTGTTTTACTTTATAAGAGTTGTTGTGGTCATGATATCTCTTCACAGCAATAGAAACTCTAAGACACTGGGCATGGTTGTAGCAGGCTTTCTTTGGGCCACCATCCAGCTCCCAAATCATGACATGAAACTTATTATTAGTTATGAAGCTCAGCCTTATCTTAGGCTTGTTTATTGCTAGCTCTTATAACTTAAATTAACCTGTTTCTCTTCATCTATGTTTTACCTCAGGGCTTTTAACCTTTTTTTCATTCTGTATGTCCTGTTTACCTGCTTCCTCCGTGTCTGTCGTCTGGTGACTGGCTGGCCCCAGGCATCTCCTTCTCATTCTCCCTCATTCTCTTCTTTTCAGAGCCTGGATTTCTCCTCCTACTTACTCTCTACCCACCAGTCCCTCCTACCCCTCTACTGCCCAGCGATTGGCCATTCAGCTTTTTTACTGGACCAATCAGGTGCCTTAGGCAGGCAAAGTGAAACAGCAACACATCTTTACATTTTTAAACAAATGCAGCATAAACAAATGCAACACACCTTTACATAGTTAAAGTAATATCCCACAACATAAACATAAACAAATGTAACATACCTTTGCCTCATTAAATTAATATTCCACAACACAATGGTGGCTTATGCTTATAATCCTAGCACTGGAGAGGCTAAGGCTGGTGGATTGCTGTTTGTGGCTTCAAACTTATGATGTTTCCCAGGCTGGCCCTGAACTCCTGCTCCTCCTGCTTAGTCTCTCGAGTGCTGTGATCCTAGGCCTGCACTATCATGCTTGGGTGTAAATTAAATTTGATTGGGGTCTAAATGAGGCGTAAAAGGAGAAGTGACTAGTGAGAATGAGAGTTTGGTGTGTAAGAGTTTGGGGAGGGTGAGAACAGGAAGGAACCATTAGTGATTATCCTACTTAGGTTTCTATTGCTGTGATAAATGACTAACCAAAAACCATTTGGTGGAGGGAAGAATATATTTGGCTTACCGCTTGTAGTCCATCATGAAGGGAAGCTAAGGCAGAAGCTCAAGGCAGGAACCTGGAGACAAAGACCTGAAGCAGAGAGCATGGAGGAGTGCTGCTTACTGGTTAGCATAGTAATCCTCCTTATACTACTCAAGACCACTTCTTCAGGGGTGGCACGTCTACAGTGAGCTAGGCCCTCATCTACCAAAGAGCAATCAAGGAAATGCCCCACAGACATGTCCACAGGCCAATCTGACAGAGGCAAGTCTTCAATAGAGATTCTCTTCTCTCAGGTGTGTCAAGTTGACAACCAAAATTAACTACCAAAATGATTCAGGATTTTCAAGTTCAACTGCTTGGGAGTATTTATGCCATGGACAAGCAAAACTCATAGAATTTGGAGAGGCCTGATTAAGGGCAAAGACAGTGAAAACGGAAGTTTGGTTAACATTGTTTTATTTTATTTTTCCTTTCAAGGCTTCTGGTATAATGATGGACTTGCTAAGATGTAGATACATTAGTGTCTGCCTTGGCTTGTAACAAAGCATTTTCTCTTCTTAAAAGGTTGTTAGAGATGGTAAAAGTAAGGTGTCCATTTAGTTCTAAAAAAATCTACAATGAAATGATTATATAGGAAGTTTCTTCCAATTTCAATTAAACTCAGTTTAGTTTAAACCATTATCACTTGTGCATTTGTCCCATGAGGAGGTTAAAAGCATGACAGTGATGATGATGTGTGGGGTCCCTGAGCCAGTGGCTACTTGTCTCCATTCACATTCCCTCTCCCTGCTCTTAGCCTCTTCAGAGCAGACTTCACTTCCTGGTTTCTCAGGGTGTAGATGAGGGGGTTCAGTAACGGAGTGACGACCGTGTAAAATACAGCAACTGCTCCATCCAAGGGACTCTTGGAGCCTGCCCGAAGGTAGATGAAGATACAGGGGACATAGTAGACGGTGACCACAGTGAGATGGGAGCCACAGGTGGAGAAGGCACGCCGCCTGCCGTCAGCAGTGCGGATCTTCAAGATGGCGTGAACTATGTTGGCATAGGAGAGCAGGATCAGCATGAAGCAACTGGCGGCCACCACCCCAATGTCCACAAAGGTCACAAGTTCATTGACTGCTGTGTCAGCACAGGCCAGTCTCAACACTGCAGGAATGTCACAGATGAAATAATCTATCTCGTTGGGTCCACAGTAGGGCAATCGGAAGGTCAGGGTGGTTTGAATAGACCCATGGATGGAGCCAGCTACCCAAGCTCCAGCTACTAAGGTTGTGCATAACTTTCCATTCATGAGCACAGGGTAGCGAAGAGGCTGGCATATTGCCAGGTACCTGTCATAGGCCATCAAAGTGTAGAGGAAGCACTGAGTGCTGCCTAGGAAGTGGAAGAAATACAGCTGAGCTACACAGCCACCAAATGGGATCGCCTTGCTGGCAGGAGTGAAGTTTAAAATAAGTCGAGGAACAATGACTGAGGAGAGCCACATGTCCAGGAATGAGAGCACACCTAGAAGAATGTACATAGGACGGGCATGCAACTTGGGGTCAGCCCACACAGTGAGCAGGATGAGCAGGTTACCCAGCTGTGTCAGGATGTAAATGAGGAAGAAGACCAGGAAGAGGAAGGTTCTTAGACTTGGGGGGTGAGCCAAGCCGAGGAGAATGAAATCTGTCACCACAGTGTCCAGCGATGTGTTTCTGTTTCTCTTCATGTCTTAGTCTGTTAAGATGAATCATGAAGTTAGACAAGGAGAATACAATAGGGGGAGGAGGTAAGACAATGCTTTTGTTCAATGATTAGTGTCTAGCAGTTAGGAGAGAAATACATGTGTGTAAAATTGTTTTGAAAGGTGTATGTGAAAAGAAAGAAACAGTGCAGAGGCTGGCTGTTTTGGTAGAAGTATGGAACCTCCTGCCCAGTGAGAGGCACCAAGAAACAGTGTTGTACAGATCAAGGAACAGGAGAACCCCTGAGCCATAGGATGGACCAATGACTCCAACCAGAAAGGATTTAATGAGGTGAGGTTATACCAAAGGCAGGGCAGAGTGGAAGTAACGGCCTGTGATCACGTGTGTTCTCCCTCTCACTTGACCTCACTGTGGTGCTGCCCCTTCGTCTTTGGCTGAGAATCCCATATTCTACCATAGCATGCAAAATATGCAGTGGCTTCACCACCCTACCAGTCCTCACCTCGTGTTGGTCGGTGCACGAGACTCTGAAGGCTCTCCTGAAGTGTGCTCTGACACACCTGTGCAAGCTTTGCCGCTTACCTTTTCTCTTGGTAGGGCTCACTCTTCTCTTTGGCCTTGCTCATGGGGCCATTACCTTCAAGAATTCTTTTCTGATTCTTGAGGACTACATATACCTTTTCAATCATTATCTTATTCTATTTACATTGTCTAATTTCTTACCAACCTTTCCATTAGTTATGCTTTTCTCCACCTCCAAGACAGGGTTTCTCTGTGTAGCAGCACTGATTGTCCTGAAACTCACTGTATAGACCAGGATCACAGAGATCCACCTGCCTCTGCCTTCTAAGTGCTGGGATTAAAGGTGTGCGCTACCACCTGGCTCATCAGTTACTTTCTAGTGCATTAAAAGTGATAAATAATTTGATTTCACTTGTTGGACCCTTGTACCTATTTCAGCCAAGGTCAGTCTTTTCTATTATACAATATAGGTCTAGTTTCATTATAACAAACTCCAGAGATCACTCAGTCTCTTTATCATTTCAGGATATTATTTAGTTTTATTGATTGATTTATATGTCCATTGGTTTAGATTGAATTTTGTAAAATACAGAATCACAAAGGAATTTTTATTATTTGTTATAAACTATTGACCAACACAAGGGTTGTTAGCAAGCTTGTGCATGTATATAATACACACAGGTTTCAGTTTGTCATCCTGCAACTCTCCTTAAAGGACATTGACGATATCAATTACATGAACCAGCCAGATAACAAGGAAACTAAAGGAGTGCTTTCATATCGGCTTCCTGTTTATCAAGAAGCCTCCACCACATGCTTCTACTGTAAATATTCTCCTAGATACACAGGGCTAAGCAGACATGGACTGAACTGTAAGCCAAAATAGACGTATAAAACCAGTGTGCTTCCACCTGAGCCCATGGTATTTTCATGATATGTTTTACGAAAGTTCAAATTTCTATATCAAATTAGAACTGCTACACTGGAGTAGTAATTTGGAGCTGTCTCCTAAGTTATAAAATATATATATATTTTAAAGCCATACTTATATATAATGAGCAGTCTCCCTAACTGGTCTGTATTGCCATTCTGCTCTTTGCATTACTGTGCATAACTATGGGTTCATTTGTTACAGTTCCCTGTTGGAAGAAAACTCTTCTGACCACTCAGGGGCTGGGTGCCCTGCCTGGTAGGACTTAGGAAATTGGCATAGGGCACAGTTGGTGGGGCTAAAGATAGTCTCTGTTCCTAGACAGCTACGCAAATAATGTAGTTTTAAAGACAGGTAGTTCAAAACCTGGGGTATGGTGTCCAGGAGCTGCAGAGGAATGTATGGATTTCCAGAGAAATAGAGCATATGTTTGCTAAAGATTTGGGTCTGATAGTAAGAGTGGAACAGTCCAGGCCAGCTTAAAGGAAACAAAGACAGACTACCTAGCATCCCACTGCACTGCCTCTCATTCTTTAGTTTTCTATGTCATGTTATTTGAGATTTTCTTGTTTTTAGCTGTTGTTTTTAGCTTTCAGAAAAGTTGCAAATAATTTAAGTATATCAACCCTGGCTGATTAAAGAATTAAGATATTGGGAAAATATCCAAATATTGGGCTGCATCTGATAATGATAGAATTATCTTATAATATGGTCAGAATCTAATCAAAGCACACAAAAATATTGAAAGGTCAAAATTCAATATAAGAACATCTCAAAAGTAGATTCCAGTGACATCAGAGACTAAATGATACATCTTTGAAAAGCAATTGTAAAAATTTCAGGGGAAGACTGTTGTTTAAATCTTAGATGATCTCTTAATAAAAAACCCAGAACCAGATATCAGGATGAAAGCTGAAAGATCAGAGAAGCAGAACAGCCAGCCACTAGTTCTTATCTCTATGAAATCCTCAGCCTAAAGAGAGTGAGTTTCTGTTTCCTCATGCCTTATATACCTTTCTCTGCCCTGCCATATTACTTCCTGGGATTAAAGGCATGTGTGCTTCCCAAGCACAGGCATGAGATCTCAAGTGCTGGGATTAAAGGTGTGTGCCACCACGCCTGGCTCTGTGTCTAGTCTAGTGGCTGGCTTTGTCCTTTGATCCTCAGGCAAGTTTATTAGGGTACACAATAAATCACCTCAGAAGACTGTGAGGATGAATGAGAGGGTGCCATTGAGAAGGTAAGAATGTGAGAGATAGGGAGACATTACAGGGACCTCTGGCATCTTGGGACCCCATGATGAGCAGCTTCGTATGTATCTTGGCCCTAGTTCAGGCATCTCTGATATGAGCACATTTCCTGGAGACGTTCCAAGGGTATAAAACACTTACCCCAGCAATTTGAAACATTGGATTTCTGCAGTGACCCTTGGGATCTGGGGTACTAGGAAACAGGTATGAAATTCTGAAGATGGGGAGGGAAACTGGCTTAGTGCTGTGTTGGACATGCTCAAAGGATCCTATTACCCTGAGGAGGGGGGAAATATCCAGTTCAAATCTGTTTCTGGCAAGGATATTTGCCTTCTTTGGCTTTCATTCAGTTAGATGCCCTGGTAAGGACAGGGCAGATCAGAGGGAATGTATGCCATGTCAGATATCCTAGACATATTTTATGTACTCCACAGAGTAGATTTTTGTCTTTTACCAAATGTTAAATGAAAAAGAGCTTACTTAGGAAGGGAACTTAGTGCCTTTTCACTGGAGTGGAAAGATACATTTAGCCTGTCTTTGTTTCTGCAGAACTAACACCACCTCCTCTTGACCTGCCCCCCTATCATTGCCATCATAATAATAAAAAAAAGAAAATAAAAAGGGTATTAAGATTTTAAGCCCCATTTTCAAGTTTATAAAGATTGAATTTATACTAGTACTTTTGGGAAGTTCTAGAAAGAAATGGAAAAAAGAGACTAACGTTTAGACAGTACAGTCAAGTCTCCAAGCTGCAGGCTAGTTGTGTCTTTAGTGGAGCACTTCTCTACACTGAGTTTCCTCTTAGACTCACGTGTATAGAGCTGCAGAATTGGTTGGCTGTCCCTGAGTGGAATCGTTCTGCAGATAGAGAGATGCTGCTCAGAGGCTCAGTGCAGCCTGTGGTACAGGGCTCCTCTCTGTTTTAAAAAGGATTTGGCATTCTTTCAGGAGTTTGCCCTGCAGGCAAATGCCTTTCAGGGCTCTTTGACGAATCCGACTTCTATATCTCAAGTCATATTTTGCATCAGTTTTCATCATGTTGCCTTTCTTGCCCTGATGGAAAGCAGGGAAAAGAAGCACTGTCTAGAGATTTGAAGCAGCATTCTGACCTCAAGGGAAATCTACTGTCAAGTATTCCCCTCATGAGGCCTCCCTCCCAGAATCCTCATTATTTTGTGTTGAGAGAGGGATCAGGCAACATGAATGGTAGATCATGGAAAAGGAGGCTGTGGAGAATAATCTCAGTATGCTCTGTGAGGCTGCTGACTTCTTCGTGATGTTTCAGGGTCTCCTTTATTCCCTCGTCTCTCAAATCCTCATCCCAGTCTGGTTACCACCTGCTCCCCCCCCCCTTTTTTTTTTTTGGTTTTTTGAGACAGGCTTTCTCTGTGTAGCTTTGTGCCTTTCCTGGAACTCGCTTTGTAGACCAGGCCGGCCTCGAACTCACAGAGATCCACCTGCCTCTGCCTCCCGAGTGCTGGGATTAAAGGCGTGCGCCACCACCGCCCGGCTCACCTGCTCCCTTTTAAGATGCCATTAAGTCACTGACATCTCCCTTGGCCTTCCTCTTCCTCTGTTTTAGTCTTCTTAGTTGCCCTCAACCCTGTTGGACACATTGGACTTACTCATCTATTGTTTGTCTCCATTTCCCAGAATGCGGATGTCACGATAGTACTTCGACTCACTGTGGAATCCCTGGCACCATTTGTCATATGCTTAGCATGTAGTAGTAGGTTCTCAATAGGTGACTTTCAACGAATGCCATGGACAGGAAAAAAGAAAGCTGTGGTTTCAAATATGAACCTCACATTTAAAGCTACCTGTAATAGGGCTGGGGAGATAGCCCAGGGGATGTAAGTGCTTATTGCATAAGCGTGAGGACACATCCCAACATGCACATACACCACATACACACATAACATACACACACAAACAACATACATATGTGAGTACACCATACACCACCTCACATGCATCAACATATATATATACCACACTTGTACATACATACACACAAATATACCACACGCTACCCCTACATGTACCCACACACATATACCACATACAAAGATACATATATACACAAATATACACATGGATATACCATATACCATCCCCACAAGCACACACACACACATACACCACACATGACATACCCACCAACATATACATGCAAATATACAATATATACCCCCATGTGAGTACATCATATACATACCACACTGCACATTTGTGAATATACCACACACACACACACACACACACACACACACACACACACACACACAGAGATGGAGAGACAGAGAGACAGAGACAGAGAGACAGAGAGAGAAATAAAACAAATAAAGCTACCTGGAGTATTTTTCTTTTCAGAGCTGAGGACCGAACCCAGGGCCTTGCGCTTGCTAGGCAAGCGCTCTACCACTGAGCTAAATCCCCAACCCCTGGAGTATTCTTAATATTCAATTCATTTCTACATGCACCCTCATGTCTAGATTCCAAGGTGAGTCACTTTGGAAAGGCATTTATTATGTTATAAAAGCTAGTGTCAGGCACATGTGCCACAGCCTGTCACTTGAGACTCGCTGTGTGGGTTCTGGGACCTGCGGGCGACAGTGGCTGCAGAATGAGAGGAGACTAAGGAGGTAGGAATGCTTATGCAGAAAATCATGCAGCCTTGGAGCCAGCAAGATGGCTCAGTGGGTAAGGGTGCTTGCCACAAAGCTTGATGTCTTAGTCAGGGTTTCTATCGCCAGGCTAAAACACCATGACCAAAAGCAACTTGTGGAGGAAGAGGTTTTTGTTTCAGCTTACAGTTCTACATCACAGTCCATCATGGAAGGAAGTCAGGGTTGGAAACTCACCCAGGGCAGGAACCTAGAGGTAGGAACTGAAGCAGAGGTCACAGAGGAGCTCTGCTTATTGGCTTGGTCTTCATGGCTTGCTCAGCCTACTTTCTTATAGCACACAGGACCACCAGCCCAGGGGTGGCACCACCCACACTGAGCTGGGCCCTCCCACATCCATCATCAATCAAGAAATGTACCACAGACTTGCCTACAGTCCAACCTGGGGAGCATTTTCTCCACTGAGAGTCCCTCTTACAAACTGAGTAGACTGTCTCAAGGTGACATAGAATTAGTTAGCATACCTGCCCATATAAGTAGATATGAGACCCACATAGTAGAAGGAGAGAACAAACTTTCACAAGTTGTCCTCTGATCTTTACATGTGCACCATGGCATGTGCATATCCTTGCCAATAAATGAATATTTCTAATAAGAAATGAAAAAGAAAAACCGCACAGCCCAACTGCATCTGATGAAATTAGTGAATCAGTGGACCCTCAGGCCCTACCCTCCGGGGTTAGGTTGGGACCCCACCTACTGGCACCAAACATCTTTTCCAGTACCAGGGGATCACAGTGTCAGTAATCTGTTTGGAAGATAGTGAGTGATACCAAGGCACAGTCTGCCAGAGCCTCCAGGAATAAATTGAAGAAAGCTGAGTAACGGCCATCAGAAGGGGCTTTACCCAGCACACCGAACAAAATGAAGGATTATAGAGGATCAGGGTCAGCAGCCACAGCTGCACTCCTGAAGGACCACCCAGAGGTGTGGCCAGCATCTGAAATCCCACCTGTGAGGTATCACATAAACTTGACCAGAACTTGTACCCAATCTTCCAAAGAAAGACCTGGAGGTGAGTACAGGATGCCTCACTGTCAAGGAATTCTCAGGGATAAGACAAATTTCTAAGAGCTGCAAAGAAGCATTGAGAGATGAGATTGGTCCAGCAATCAGCACAGACAGCATTCAGCTGATGTGTATCCATCCATTTCTCCCTCCTTCATATTTATCTTTCTATTTTATACACATCAATTTTAGCAGACCAGCTCATTCCCGCTCTGTTCCCCTTCTTCCCACTCTAGTCTCTCTTCTTTTATGTTTTCCTCTCCCAAAGAATGCAGACTGGCCTTGTCTATGGGCTCTCTAAGTCTCAGTCTTCGGAGACTGGGGACTTTTCTGTTATCTGATCAAAGTTTAATCAGAGAGGATAGTAGAACACAGGTGAAATAAGAGAAGAGATAGGGTTAAGGATCTAAGTGAGGATAGTAGGGTTGGGGACAGGAGAGGGTAGGTTGTGTATTCATAAGGATATATGAATAAACTTTATGGAAACCCACTATTTTGTGAGATAATTGAGAATATTATATATGTACAAATGCATATGGGTTTGACTAGGATTATCCTGCGTAGGCGGGCAATGCTGCCCCCAGAAGACATGGGTTAGTAAACAAAAATCTCAGTGCCAGGCTGTCATGACTAGGATGCCTCCTTATGAATTACTGGTCAGGGAGGCCCTCAGACAACACAGGGTACTGTCATTGCTCTTGGTTGCCCACCATAATTAGGTGGTAAGACCTTATGGCTGAAGATATCACTCACTTTGGACACAAGACATAAAGAAACCCACCTGGAACTGACCAGAGAACTCTGACTATCTACTTGTAGGGAAATGAAGCTAGATCCCCATATCTCACCCTGTACAAAAATAAGTTCCAAATGCATCTTTATGACCTTAAGGGAAGACCTGAAACTCTGCAAATACTAGAAGAAAAAAAGGACACTTCAAGGCACAGGCATGGGCAACTCCAGTTGTTCAGGCAATAATTCCAACACTTTACTCACTTACTTATTGATTAATTTTTATTTTTTAAAGTTTGTGTGTATAAGTGTTTGTTTACATGTATGTATGTGCACTGTGTATGTCTATACCCATGGAAATCAAACGATGGTATCATATCCCCTGGAACTGGAGTTGTGGATGGTTGTTAGACCCACCATGTGTGAAAACTGAGCCCGGGTCCTCTGGAAGAGCAATAAATACTTTTTTTGTTTTAAAGATTGTAATTTTATCACAGCATATTATCCTTCCCTTTCCTCCCTTCAAGTCCTCCCATGTGCCTTTTCCCACTCTCCTTCAAATTCATGGCTTTTCTTTTTCATTAATTGCTATTGCATACATATATGTATTTGTACATATACATTCCTAAATATAACCTGAAAAAGTGCCCTTAATTACTAAACCATCTCTCTAGCTCCTAATTTCAACAATTAAAAAAATGGTATCTTGGGGTTGGGGATTTAGCTCAGTGGTAGAGTGCTTGCCTAGCAAGTGCAAGGCCCTGGGTTCGGTCCTCAGCTCCCCCCCAAAAAAAGGTATCTTATGAAATTAAAAAGATTCTGTACAAAAAAGGGAAAAATTGAGTGAGCAGACAACCCACAGAATGAGAGGAAGTTTTTGCCAACTATATACATCTGACAGGATTAATATAACGATAGAAAGAGGAAAAAGTGAAACAAGAATATCAACCAAATCATAATATTGGTTAATGAGCTAAACAGACAGCTCTCCAAGGAAGAGATACAAATGGCCACTACATATTTAGATACGTGTCCAGCATTCTTAATCAACAGGGAAATGGCAATTAAACTCCTTTGAGATTGAATTTTACCTCAGCCAGAGACACTACCATTAAGAAAACAAATAACAAATATTGGCAGGAATGTGAGGTAAGAGGAAACCTTATTCATTGCCTATGGAAATGTATATTTGTGCAGTGAATATGGAAACCAGTATAGAGGTTCCTTAAAAAAAAAAAGCTAATTATAGAATCTGCATATGACCTAGCTAAGCCAGTTCTGTGCCTATACCTAAAGTACTCTATATCCTACCAAAGAGATAGTTCTATATCCATGTTAATTACTTTGTAGACAGTAACAACTAATGGAATCAGCTATCAACAGATGAAGGGGTAATGAAAGCATGGTATACATACACAATGTTTTATTCAGGAGTTAAGAATAATGATATGCAATTTACTTGAAAATGGATACAATTGGAAAGGTTATATTTAGTGAGATAATTCAGGTCCAGTAAGACAAATATTGCATGTTCTTTCTTATATGTGTATCCCTGCTTTTAATGTATCTGTCTGTCTATCTACCTGCCGGCCTACCTACTTATCTATGGGTAAGCATGTATAGAGTCTAGTAAACTAGAAAGGGGACTGTGAGAGTGCAAAAAGGAGGATTTAAGGGAAGCATGTGGAGAGGGCAATAGAACATATTTAACAACAAAGTGAAAAGGTAGAACACTGTGAGTATAAGCAGGGACAGGGAGAAGGGAGATGTGGGGGGAGTCGGGGTTCAATCAACTATGTATACAAATGTGACAAGGAAACCTATTATTTTGTAAACCTATTGTTTTGTAAAATAAAATAAAAATTAGAAAAAACAATCTTATGAGTAATACTGGAGACTTGGTTGGAAATGAAGAAATAATTCTTGGAGTGTGATATTAGCTGTAGGATCTGCCACTGTAAAATAATGGAGGTCTATAAAAATTGGATGGCTTCTAAAGGGTCTTTCAGTTCTTTTATTCTTAAGTGACTTTAAAATTTTTTATTTATTTATTTATTTATTTATTTATTTATTTATTTTTTTGTTTTTCGAGACAGGGTTTCTCTGTGCAGCTTTGCGCCTTTCCTTTCCTGGGACTCACTTGGTAGCCCAGGCTGGCCTTGAACTCACAGAGATCCGCCTGGCTCTGCCTCCCGAGTGCTGGGATTAAAGGCGTGTGCCACCACCGCCCGGCTTTATTTATATTTTATGTATGAGTGCTCTGCATGCCAGAAGAGGGCACCACATCCTACTATAGATGGTTGTGAGTCACCATTTGGTTGGAACTCAGGACCTCTGGAAGAGCAGCCAGTGCTTTTAACTGATAAGCCATCTCTCCAGTCCATGGGTCTTTCAATTCTAAATTAGCAAGAAAATGCTTAAAGTTTGGTGTGGTGGTAGTGGTGATTTTGTGTGTGTGTGTGTGTGTGTGTGTGTGTGTGTGTGTGTGTAAAATTGCAGTGCTATATATGTATATATATACATATATATATCTCACAAAAGATGCCAGTATTATCTTTATTTTTAAATTATTTTTCCCATTTATTGTTGACTGATTGACAATTATGTATATGTATAGAATGTATTATGATCATATTCACCTCCAACCACCCTCTTTTATCCTCTCCCACTCTCTCTGACTTTCTTCTTTCCAGTGAGCCTCCCCCTCACTTTATGCAGGCCTCATTCAGGCAGCCACATCTGCTGTGTGTTCATGATTGCAATAGCCCTGCCATAACCAGAAGATGGTGTTTTCAATGTTCCTGTCCATCCTCTACCTCTGACAATCTGTCTTCCTTCTCTTCTGTGATGTTCTCTGAGCCTGGGAATGGGTGATATAGATGTACTGTTTAGGTCTACATACTCAGTATCACTTATTCCCAACACTGTGACCAGTTCTGACTTTCTGTATTAACCTCTGAAGAAAGAAACTTCCCTGACCTAGATTGAGAGGAGTTCTCATCTGTGGGCATCAATGTTTAGGAGACAGTGTCATAGTTAGGTGCTGTGGAATAATCTTTCTGTACACTGTGTGAATATATGTCACTATGATTGGTTTAATAAAAAAGCTGACTGGCCAATAACTGAACAAGATAAAGTTAGGCAGGTAAGCCAAACTGAGAATGATGGGATGAGGAAGAACAGAGTCAGAGGAGTTGCCAACCAGACAGAGAATGAGTCAGATACACAAAATGGGATAGAGGTAAAAGCCACAAGCCTTGGGACACCACATAGATGAATAGAAAGGGGTTAAGTTGTAAGAACTAGTTAGTAACAAGCCTGAGCTATTGACCAAACATTTATAATTAATATAAGCCTCAGTGTGTTTATGTGAGAGTGGCTGTGGGACAGGAAAACTCTGCCTACAGTTAGGGTTCTATTGCTGCGAAGAGACACCCTGACCACAGAAAGTCAAATTATAAAGGAAAGCATTTAATTGGGGCTGGCTTACAGTTCAGAGGTTTAGTCTATTATCATCATGGCAGGAAGCATGGCAGCATGCAGGTAGACATGGTGCTAGAGGAGTAGCTGAGAGTCCTACATCTGGATTGGCAGGCAGCAGGAACTGGGCCTGGCTTGAGCACCTGGCATCTCATAGCCCACCTCCAGTGACACACTTCCTCCAACAAGGCTACACCTCCTAATAGTGTCATTTTCTAAGGGTCATGGGGGCCATTTTCATTCAAACCACTACAGTTTGTCTACATGTCCAGCTAGCAAAATATCAGTAGTACATTTTCTCTGAGGTCCTGTGACCTCCTCAGTGACAGGCTTTTGACCAGATTTATAGTACCAAGTATGTGTTCACTCCCCTGGGATAGGTCTCAAATCCAATTAAAAAATGGTTGATTAGCCCATAGTAGTCATGAAACTACTGTTCCAGTGGTGAATATTTCCTGGTAGGTCAGAAGAGTAGCATACAAGGTCCACACCTCATTACTGTCTTTAATAACGCCATGTATTACATTCTACTTTATGGAGTGAGTACACAAAAAACGAATCCAAATGTTTCATGATGAGTGTAGTCACTCTAGTAAGAATACCACATATTCAACCAGACATGGAGGCAAATGTTTGTAACACTAGTGCTTAGAAGGGCATGGATCTGAGGTCAGCCTGGACTACACAGCTAGGTCTGTTTCAATACCAAACCAAGCCAAACTAAAGCAAATTAAAATAAAGCCAAGCCAAGCCAAACCAAGGCAAGCCAGCCAATCCAGCAGAAAAAAGGCAAAGAGAGGCAAGGAAAACCAAACCAAACCAACTCAGACCAAATCATAACCAGACAAAACTAAACAAACAACCCAATAATAGAAGAGAAGATACCACATGGAAGACATTAATTTGAGAAAACAATGCAGTTTTTTAAAATACAGGGTCTCATGTATATCCCAAATTGGCCTTGAACTTGTTATGTAGCCAAGGATGACCTTGAATTTCTGATTCTCCTTCCTGCACCCCTAAGTATTGGAATCAGAGACACACATCACAACATGCAGCATTAACTGCAGCTTTTTTTTTTTTGAGATTTGTCATTTGTTCTTATTTATTTATTTATTTATTTATTTATTTATTTATTTTTATGTTTATTTATTTATTTATTTATTTATTTATTTATTTATTTATTTTGCAATACAATTCAGTTCTACATATCAGCCACGGATTCCCTTGTTCTCCCCCCTCTGGCCCCCCTCACCTTCCCCCCAATCCACCCCCCCATTCCCACCTCCTCTAGGGCAAAGCCTCCCCCGAGGACTGAGATCAACCTGGTAGACTCAGTCCAGGCAGGTCCAGTCCCCTCCTCCCAGGCCGAGCCAAGCAGCTTTTTTTTTTTTTTTTTTGGTTTTTCGAGACAGGGTTTCTCTGTGTAGCTTTGCGCCTTTCCTGGAACTCACTTGGTAGCCCAGACTGGCCTCGAACTCACAGAGATCCGCCTGGCTCTGCCTCCCGAGTGCTGGGATTAAAGGCGTGCGCCACCACCGCCCGGCGCCAAGCAGCTTTTAACAGTTAGTAGGTTGGTTGAAATACAGATTTCTTCCAGACTGACTAACCTAACTTTTTTTTTAGCCTAGTCTTCCACTTCTTGACTTCTTTGTCTTCTTTTTTTTTCAAGGTTTCACATTGTTGAGAAAAACAAACAAAAAACAAACAAAAAACAACAAAAACACCAAAAAACAAACAAAAAAAAAAACAAAGCAGAGATATTTAAGAAAGTGTTATTTATTCCATTCTTCTTTTTAAATTCTAGGCTTCTGAAATAATGAACAGAAGTAGTTTAATTTCCCACTTCCTGTGTAGTCACACATATAGTTGCTCATAGACAGATACTTTCCTCATTTCTTCACTGTACAAACAACAATGATGAGGACAGCAGTGTACCCACACTGTGTGTATAATCTACAGCCTCTAACACCTTGTGTTTTGTTTTTTTCCTGTTTTGGGAAAAGAAACAGAATGGGGCAATTGAGAGCTTCTGTTCTTGTATTACGGACCCCTTTGTTGTTTTTCCTTGTTCTTTTTAAGACGGGGTCTTGCTAAGTATCCCAGGCTGGCCTTGAGCACAGGATCCTCCTGGGCCCCTCAACTGCTGGCGTTAGAGGTCTGCACACCTCTTCCAGCTGTCCTCTTTGTTCTTCACAGGTGACACTACTGTGCCCGTGTCATCAAAGAGGCGTGGGTTAAGCCCAACGGAGTAGTCAGAAGACAGTCTTCAGAAGGGACTCCCAAGTTCAAAAGGACTTCCCCAGCTGTCCCCGAGACAGCTTGAAGACACCCCTCGAGAAAGGACATCCTGCCCTTGCTTCTGTGGGTTTGCATCCAGGATGAACCTCCACCCCACCCACACAGGGTTTTCTTTCTGAAGCTGACTGTGCTTAGGAGCCGGGGACTTAGTGTCACGCTGGCGGTGTCCTGTTGCAGATGATGTGGGGGTTTGTTCTCCATCTTTTCCTGGTGGTGGGAGGTAAGCACCAACTTAACAGAGAGCATGGCCGGGAGTTTTCACAATAATTCTCCTTCAGCTAAATGATTGCAACTTTTATAATGCAGGAAGAAGTCTTTGCCGAGAGATGTTTTCTTTTTTTTTTGAGACAGGGTTTCTCTGTGTATCCTTGGCTGTCCTGTAGCTCTCGCTGTAGAACTTCTTGCCTCCAACTCTCAGAGATCCACCTGCCTCTGCCTCCCCAGTGCTGGAGTGCTGGGATTAAAGGTGTAGGCTACCACTGCCGGGCTCTCTCTCTCTCTCTTTCTCTCTCCCTCCCTCCCTTCTTCCCTTCCTTCCTCTCGAGTACCCACTGTTATTGGACTTCTAATAATAAGCATTCTTGCAGTTCCATTGCTGCTGCTGTTTCTGACACTCATTGTTATCTTAATAACTTCCTATCACTGGAAGTTTTCCTGGAACATATGGAAACGTATTTTTTTTTTTAATTAAAAATTGTTTTAGAATTCCATACACAAATAATCTATTTACAGCATTTCTACCCTCCCTTTCCCTTTCCCATTTTTTCCCCCGTGTCTCATAGGTGCTGCAGGACAAGGCGTGGAGCAGCCTGCCGAGTTGATGTCTCTGGAGGGAACCTTTGCTCAGGTCAATTGCACGTACAGCACGTCAGGGTTCAACGGGCTATCCTGGTACCGACAACACGAAGGCCAAGCACCTGTCTTTCTTTCTTATGATGTTTTGGATGGTCTGAAGGACAGTGGGCATTTTTCTACATTCCTGAGCCGCTCGGAGAGGTACAGTTACCTCCTTCTGACAGAACTCCAGATCAAAGACTCTGCCTCTTACCTCTGTGCTGTGAGGGACACGGTGACTGTGACGCCTCTGCAGCTGCACAAAAATTCAAAGAGGGCCACAGCAGGGGCAGGGTTATATTTCCTTAGTGTGTGCTTGGTGTGAACAAAAACTGGGTCCCTTGGAGACAGCCTGGATTTGAGTTTGCCACTTTCTAGATGGGTGGTCTTAAGCAAACCACTTTAACTTAAAATACTTTTTACATTTGTTGATTTTTTTATTGTTAGTTCAGTTTTCTTGTGTATAAAATGGGGCTAGTAAACAGTGCCTGCCCCACAGGGCTGCTGGGAGCTGAGTCTACCTCTGCATGGTGTAGCATAGTGGGGCCGGCTCATAGCAAGCCCTGTGGAAGCTTATTATTTCACTTGCCATCTTGACGTCTCACTTAGGGTCCCACAGCAGAAGTGCTGGGATTTGATCCAGGATTTCTGTATCCTTTGTGGGAAGTAAAATGCTGAAAATGCTTGAATCTTCTGAATCTAAAGCTGCAAGATAGCATTTGCTCATGAGGCAGGGTTTTTTTTTCCATCTGGAGAAACACTGAACTTTGGAATTCCAAATGTGAGTGTTTCAGACTATGATGGTAACTATACTGAGTAATTATATAGGGCTATTTTCATTATGAATG
The DNA here is from genome assembly GCF_007827085.1 of Peromyscus californicus insignis. Classification (NCBI taxonomy): domain Eukaryota; kingdom Metazoa; phylum Chordata; class Mammalia; order Rodentia; family Cricetidae; genus Peromyscus; species Peromyscus californicus. The sequence goes on along the minus strand of NW_026294413.1, from coordinate 71,580,816 downwards.
CTATTATTATTATTATTTTTTGGTTTTTGAGACAGGGTCTCACTGTGTATCTCTGGCTGGCCTGGAGCTCGCCATGTAGACCAGTCTGGGCTCAACACATAGAGATTTGCCTGCATCTGCCTGCACTTACCTTTAACCCCTGAATGGTGGGGTTAAACATGTGTGCTACTGTGCCTGGCTCTCCATAAGGTTTATTCTTCAGAGACAAAGTGGGTAGCAGGATAGACACAAAGTTCCAAGGCTTTATACTTGAAGAGTATGCACACAGTCCAGAGAACTGTGGAAAACGGAGAGAAGTGTAAACATAAGCAACATGAGGAAACAGGGTGAGAAGGGAGAGCCATTAGGGATCCCTGGAATCAGGACTATTAACAATTTACAGTTAATTTGAAGATTTTCCTTTCCTGATTTGAATTCCTTTATGACATCTTTAAATCCTTTAATGAAGCTTATTGACTATCACAGCCTCCTCTTGGTTAGGTTCAGAGAAACATGATTATTATAGTCTGTGCTTGAACTAAAGCTGAGCACATCATGCAAGCTCAGATGTAGGTTATGTTTGATGTGAGAAATGAGGTGTACCTCAGGTTAGCACCAGATATAGCCAGTCATGTGATACATACAGGTGGTAGCTAGGATGCAACCAAGTCTCCAGAAGAAGTAGGAATGCTTTTTCATTTAAGTTGTATAAAATAGTGGTTTTTCAGGCTGGGCCTTGCCTGGAGAGACTCCATTTTATAAGTAGCTTTTGACTCCGTTGTGAAGGTGGAGGATGATTGTTTCCCTGGGCAGAACCAAACACTGCTATCATTCCAACACCACTCATGCAGAACGGATTGAAAATGGCTCATACCTGGGAGTAGTAGCCTATGAATTTATTAGGTAAATTGTGACTGTTAGGGCATATGAATACATAAAGATTGTACCAGGGGAACCAGGGCCAAGAACTTTCAGACATATCAGTCCAAAGAAAGGGTATAACTCCTTTACCTAGACCCCATAAAGTGATAGATGCCTAGCACTGTGATGCCAAACAGCCCCTCACCAGTATATAATCTGATACCAATGACCACAGGTAGAGAACTTTCTATTGTTCTTGGGTCTTCAACTTGGCTTTGTTCCCCACTGTTGACATGTCTGTCTATCCACCTGCTTGCCTGTGTAGATCTGAATCCATTGTTTCCTGTTTTGACCCCGTTCTGCCTTCTCATGTCCACAGCTGACCGCATATTCATTCAAATCTGACTCTCCCAGGGCCTGATCTCTATACCAACAGTTTCCTTACAGCAGACCTGGGGTCGTTGCTTTCATAAAACTCTACTTGCCTTTCAGTCCGTTTCTGAAACCTCTTGAATTCTTCTGTAGCCTCTTTGACTTGTATTCATCCTGTAAACCATGTTTATGAACATATAGATATATTTACTGTGTTCTGTGTGATATGAGAGTTAAAATTAGTCATTAAGATTAGAATAAAAGAACCTGCATCTTCCATGGCCAGATTACCATGATAGGCAAGATCAACTGCCTAATCACTGCCATTGAAACCAGTGAATCTTCTGTTTTTACTGGTATTTGATAAATTCTGACATTGTGGAAATACACAAACATATTTTCCTATGTTTCTGGCATAGGATACTTACAACAACAACAACAAATACCACCACCTCCACCAAATCAAATAATAACAGAAAGAAAACAGACAGTAACTTGAAATAGGGGGCATTAGTCTGACTAATTTTTGCCTTCATTAGGAGAATGTGATTCCTTCTACCTCAGGAATATGGTTTGAATCAATTTCCAGAGGTGGCAGAGGGGTGCTACACAGATCAGGTGATCAAATTAAGCCTGCTTGATCTTTCATTTGGAGTTTTCTAGCCTGGGACTCCCTGCCCCCTAGCCAGATATAACTCATCCCCTGGAATATAGGGGATTAAAGTTTCCACACGCAATACTTACTGTGGTTCAGGCTCTGGAGGAATGTGGCAGACCTGCTCACTTGAGTAACTTTGTGCCATGCAGCCCTGGGTTCCTCTACAGCTATGAGGGAGGAGCATTTGCTTTCTCCGGCTGGTAAATTCCTGTTCATGCTTTCCCTGAGATGCATCTAGGTGGAATGCATTCAAGGAGTCAGTTGATGCAGTCTGTGGGCTAGGATGGCTGAGGCTGCATTATTATCCTACCCCACAGGAGCACAGCTGTGGGACATCTGGGGTTTAATCTTTAGCCTTCACGTAGAATATTGTCTTGTGCCTCATTTTGAGAGTCAGATGTTGGCTTCACATTTTTGCCAGGCTCACTAATTCAGAAAGGCACATCTGATAGGCAAAGGGGGCAACTTTTGAAAGCAGGATGCAACCTTGAGCACACACTCTGATCTTTGGAGAATGCTGATTCAGGGGTGGGGTTTTTCTAGGACATATCTTTATAATTTTTTTTTTAAGATGGAACTTCCTTTGTGTCATTTAATTCTTTAATGAAAAAAAAAACCCAGCACATTTCATTTACATTTCCCATATGACTTACCAACTCGTGTCAAGAATTTGTTGGTATTTCTCATCAGGCATATTGATTTTCTAGTGTTCAGGTTTACTTGGCAGAGAGGCAAATGAAACTCCACTTGCCAGAAAGTCCTGTGAGGCAAGTGTTGCCAGTGTTGACCACTGGGGTTTGGGCTGCTAGGCTAACACAAGAAACATGTCAATAGGTTAGGTTTGGAAGACAGTTATAGTTTGCACTTTGTAATGCTTACACACACACACACACACACACACACACACACACACACACACACACACACACAAAACCATGGCCATATGTGGAAGTCAGATGGTAATTTGCCAGACCAGAGTCAGCTCTCTCCTTCTATCCTGTTGGTCTTGAAGACTGAACTCATGTCATCAGCTTGGCCGCAAGAGTCTTTACCCACTGAATGCTAAATCTTTTGTTACTGTCTCATAGGTCTTTGAGACACATTTTTCCCACAAACTATTTTCTTGCTATTGTTCAGGTAGGTAGCTCTGTTCCCAGGCTCTCAGATTCAATCAGTCTCATTTTCCTGTTGATTCTAACCAGAAAGATTTTTGATTTAATATTAATTTTTTATTCTCCAATTTACTTGATGTTTTCCTCCATTATTCCTGACTGAAATGTTTTACTTTCCTACTTAGGAGGAATTTCAACTATTTGTTGAAGCATTTTCACAGTAGCTGTTTAAACATGCTGTCTCATGAGTTTAGAATCGATTCATCTTCGTGTTGATGTCTGTCGTCATTTCTCATTTACATTGCGTTTTTCTGTTTCTTAGAATGAGAATGGCCATTATATTAAATTCAGCAAACAGTTTGTCTGCAGAGGTGTGGACATTCCATTTCATAGATAAGAGGGAGGTTTTGCTTCCTCCTGGACTCCACTGAGACGCACTTGCTGAGGAACTGGACCATCGCTTGTTTCTGCTGTATGGACAATGGAAGCTCTGCTTTCTGTTCACTAGGTGGACTCTGGGGTTAAGGTTTTTATGTTGGCATTTGTCTGGAGCAGGAAGGGCACTGCCTGAAAGATTTTTTTCTGTTGTTAGGCTACCACTCTTTTCATTGACCTTTGAGGAGCACCAGGCTTTCCTTGGATATTGTTTGGTCTATGCCTGTTGGTGGCCTGTCCCGGATTCTTTTAGATTTGTGTCAGCATGAGATATTGTTTTTCAAATGCCTTTACTTTGAACATCTCTGTGTCTTTGCATTTAAAGTGAATCTCTTGCTGGGAATGTAGCTCAGTTTGTACAGTGATGTTTGTTTAACCTTTACAAATCCCTGGGTACAAAGTCCCCTGTCCCACATAAAATCAGTTATGGTGGCACACATCTTGGGAAATGGGAGCAGGAAAAGCAGAATTTAAAGTTGTCCTTGGCTACTTATCAGAGTCAAGGCCAGCCTGAAACATGTGAAATCTTGTTTAACAAAAAAGTTTTTTTTAAAAGTGAATTTCTGCAATGGTATAGCATTTAGTAATACTTCCTTTTAAAAATAAAAAGAATTGAGATTATAATATAACATTTCTTCTTTCCTTTTTTTCCTCCCAGTTCCTCCCACCTACCCTGGTCTCCATCTGTTGCAAAGAGAAGTTTCCTTGATGGAGGGTGAAAACTGCACTCATCTGCAAGTATAAGGATGATGTTAGAGTGCTGTTAGGGGTTTTGCTGTTTTAATAAAGTGGTGGTTGTAGATACTCCTCTAAAACTCATGACTTCACCTGCACTGAGTAGTTTTCCATACCAGACATAGTTTCTCTCCTGTTGAGCGGGTCTGAAGTCCAATTGGAGAGCTATTGGTTACTACCATGGTACGTGTGCCCCTGCTGCGCCATCACTCTGCCTACAAAATCCTTACTGGACTCAGGGTTTTTATTACCAAAGGATCGCACAAAATTCAGAACTTAAACTTTTATCCATCTTTTCAGTGACATGTTGACTGAGAAAACTTGACAAGTGAGTTCATGATGCTATATATACAGCTTATTATAATTGAGCTAAGAGATATTCTGGGAGGTGTTTTCATATATATTATCCATTGTTTAAAGTAGTATGCTAAATTGCTGTTATAAAAAGAATATGCTAATATACTCTCTAGACTTTAAAAGGGCGATGGGAATTTGTTGTAATTTGTAGTTAGTAAAAGGAATCGGTTGCATCAGTTCAGAATAACATGACTCTTTGAGGGTAACTTGTTCCTTGATAGTCCAAGATAAAAATTTATCTCCATGGAAAAATGGACATTTAATCCCTTTTATGGAAGACAAAGAAGTAGTAAAAATAATTGACAGGAAAGAAAATTAGTAACTTAGACAACATTCCAAAAATATCACTTTAGGATATCAGTTACTTCAAGTACACATCAATGTGGAAAAGGTGATAAACAGAAAAAGCAAGTATCAGTTAGTTATTCAACTACAAAGTATATTAGATGCTCTCTTTGTAGTCTCAGTTGAAAATATTTAGATTTTCTTTATAAATACTAGAATTGGCACAAAGGCATTCAGATTCCCATATAATCCTATTTTTATTTTATACAAAAGTTCCAGAGGCTATGTCCCATGTGATGAAGTAATCAGAAAATAAAGGAATAATATGCATGTTCTTTAACTATTCTAAGTAAGAAAAGGGATTTTAAACAAGTATTTATGTCTCAAAAGGGAGAAGTATTTATGTGAATACACAGAAAGCACTTTGGAGTATTTATTTTGCCTCTGTAACTACTGGTAAACTTATCAAAGATCTTAAAAGTTCTAATAGTACTTAAGGTTTATGTTCCATGTTGGAGACAGAGCTAAGTGAGGCCCTGGGTTGATCTACGATCACTACCCACACTCTTCCACCCTCCAATATGAAAGGAGTTGTGCTGTCCTCTAAATGTCAAATATTTGCTAATGGCAGAGGACTAATTTCTCCCTATAAGTTAAAAAGTTAGTCTTATATAGACTTATTTGTAAAAACTTGGAAAAACTTAAAGAGGTTGGTTATAGAAAGAAGTAGAATTTAAAAAGCAAGACAATTGTTTCTTTCCTTCTAGTGGACATGTTTTGTTGTTCTGAACAAGTCATTGAAGACAGTTTCAGAAGAAAATTGTAAACAACTGATTACAAACAAATATTGAAGCAATTTAATATATATGCAATTAAATGTTTCATAAGTTTCTCTGAGTAAAGGCCCATTTAAATTTATTTAGAAATTGTTAAAGATTTATTTATTTTATGTGTATGAATCTTCTGCCTGCCTGCATGGATGTGAACTATATGCATGCCTTGTGTTGTAGAGATCAGAAGAAGGCATACAGATAGATGATTGTGAGCCAGCACGTGGGTGCTAGAAATTGGAACTAGTCCAATAAGTGCTCTTAACCACTGAGCTAGCTCTCCAGCCAACACTCATTTTAAAAGACAGTGGCACACACCTTTAGTTCCAGCACTCGGGAGGCAGAGGCAGGCAGAACTCTGCGTTTGAGGCCAGCCTGGTCTACAGAGCAAGTTCCAAGACAGCCTGGTCTATACTGAGCAACCTTGTCTCCAAACACAAAAAAACCCAAAAACCAAACCAAACCAAACCAAACCAAACACAACAACAAAAAAGACAGTATATAAAAACTAAAAACAACTCTTCAAATTGGAAGTGAATGGGAAATCAAAGTTCAATATTTTACTGAATATACAACTGAAAAAAGTCTGGTAATTTATACTTGAAGATAGATATGAAATACTTAAACCACAAATAACTAGCTGTCTTCCCGATAACGCTCCCCATCATTATTAGGGGCACATGTCATTTTTAACTACAGATCAAGCCCAGTTAAATGATATTTTGATAACCTTGCAGAAATGAATCATAGATATATGTGTTAACACTAATATTTATAAATCTTTTCAGTATGTTAATCATTTTAGTGGTTATCATGTACTCTAAGACACAAGACTTAATTTCTTTTAATAATTTTTGTAAGACGGCAAAAAAAATATTCTGGAACAGATAATCAAAATCAGGGTCAAAATTAATGAAATATGAATGAAAAAATACAGAGGATAATCAATAAAATAGTTATTTCTTTGAAAGGATGAACAAGGCTGACCAGCCTGTGGTCAAATTAACCAAAAAACAAAACAAAACAATCCCCAAACCAATCGACCCACAAACAAACAAACAAACAAACAAACAAACAAACAAACAAACAAAAAGAGAAGATGCAGATCAATAGAAATGCAAAGAGAGACATTGCAAAAGACACCAGGAACATTCAGACATTTATAAGAATATATTTAAAAATCTATATTCTACCAAACTAGAAAATCTAAAAGAGACAGATTGATAGACATGTATGACCTACCAAAGTTAAATCAAGACAAAGTAAATAATTTTCAGACCCATAATATCCAATGAGATAAAAGCAATAATTAAAAATCTCTAGCATAAAAGTAATCCCAGGGATAGATGGGTTCAGTACAAAATTCTATCAGACTTTCAAAGAAAAACTAACAGCAATATTCCTCAAACTGTTCTGCAAAATAGAAAGGAAGGAACATTTCCAAAATTCTTTTACAAAGTCAGTATTACTCCAATATTAAAACAAGACAAAAACCCAACAAAAATAAAAATTATAGGCCAAAATCTCTAATGAATGTAGGTAAAAACATTTTCAATACAATGTTTACAAAATAAATTCAGCCGGGTGGTGGTGGCGCACGCCTTTAATCCCAGCACTCGGGAGGCAGAGGCAGGCGGATCTCTGTGAGTTCGAGGCCAGCCTGGGCTACAGAGCGAGATCCAGGAAAGGCGCAAAGCTACACAGAGAAACCCTGTCTCGAAAAACAAAAAACAAAACAAAACAAAACAAAATAAATTCAAGAACACATTAAAACAATCATCCATCATGATCAAGTAGCCTTCCTTCCAGAGATGCAGGGATGGCTCAACATATGTAACTCAATAAACATAATCCACCACAGAAACAGGCTCAAAGACCACATGATCATCTCACTAGATGCAGGAAAAGCTTTTGACAAGAATTCAATTTCCCTTAAAGAGAAGAGTCCTGGAGAGTTTAGGAACACAAGGGACATATATCAACACAATAAACACAATATATAGGAAGACTATAGCTAACATCATCCTAAGTGGAAGAAAAGCTCAAGCATTTCTACTAAAAATCAAGAACAAGACAAGAGTGTCCACTGTACTTGCTCCTGCTTAACAGTAGTCTTGGTTAAAGCAATAAGACAACTGAGGAGACACAGGGGATATAAATAGGAAAGGAAGAAGTTGAAGTATCCTTATTTGCAGATGATATGATTCTGTACATAAAATACCCTACAGTCTACACCAGAAAACTCCTTCAGTTGATAAACCATCTAGCAAAGTAGCAGGGTTGTCTTAGTTAGGGCTTCTATTGCTGTGTAGAGACACCATGACCACAGAAACTCTTATAAAGGAAAAACATTTAGTTGAGGCTGGCTTACAGTTCAGAGGTTTAGTCCATTATTGTCATGGTGGGAAGCATGGTGGCATGCAGGTAGACATGGTGCTGTAGAGGTAGCTGAGAGTTCGACATTTCGATGGGCAGGCAGCAGGAAGAAAGAGTGACACTGGGCCCGGCTTGAGCTTCTGAAACCTCAAAGCTTGACCCTAGTGACACACTTCCTCCAATACAGCCACACCTACTCAAACAAGGTCACACCTCCTAACAATTCCACTCCCAATGAGCCTATGGGGGCCATTTCATTCAAACTACCACACAAATACAAAAATTAACTTACAAAAATCAGTAAGTGTGGGGCGTTTACCCACCAACCCCACAGTTCCCCAGAGTTTTCTTGAGTGTGAGCAGCAGGAAATATTAGATAGAAGGATTTATTGTGGAGAATATTGCGGAGATAAACAGATAGAAAATAAAGGATAGCCTCGAGAGGGCCTGGAACCTTTTCCAACGGGCCCCAACTGTCTCTGCCCCAGGGTATTTATAGAGATGCCAAGGGGTGGAACAAAAGACCTCCTCCCCCAGCACAGCCAAGTGCAGACCATCTCAGACACCTGCACTCAGGCCCGTGGTCCTAATCATCCTCTATGCGGACATGCTGGGTAAAGCCACAAGGAACCCGAAAACGGGCTCCCACAAGTAAGTTTACTATCTAAAAATAATAAACAAATTGAGAAAGAAATTAGGGAAACAATACCATTTGAAATAGCCTAAAATATTAAAATATCTTGGAATAAATCTAAAGAAATAAATGAAAGACTTGTATGTGGTGGTATTTTACTTGTACTGAAATGTGATTTTAATTGTATGTTAATAAATAAAGTTGTCCAGGGGTCAGAGCTATTAGAGCCATAGCAAGTGCGTGGCGGCGGTGGCGCACGCCTTTAAGGACCTGGAGGGCGGTACATACAGGCAGTGACGAGGCAGTCACGTGTTTGGGTTTACAACCAATGAGAAGGCAGAACAGCTAGACTATATAAAGACATACACACAGGAAGTAGCTCCCTTTCGGAGAGCTCTCTTGGCTGAAGAGGACCGCTGAATCAGGAAGGGTGAGGCTCTTAGCTCTGACCTCTTGGCTTTCTTCTCTGAATCGGCTCTGTGTTTCTTATTTAATAAGATGGTTGGTTACATCTACACTTGTACAATGAGAAATTTAGGAAACTGAAGAAAGAAATTGGAGAAGATATCAGAAGATGGAAGGATCTCCCATGCTCATGGATGGGTAGGATTAATATTGTGAAAATGTCTATGTTACCAAAAGCTATCTACAGATTCAATGAAATCTGATTAAAATTTCAACACAATTCTTTATAGGGATTGAAAAAAAAACCTTAAATCTCATGTGGAAACACAAAAGAAAACAGCCCTGAAGTATAAAAAGATTTCTGGAGGAATCACCATACCTGATTTCAAGTGATACTATAGAACTGTAACATCAAAAACAGCATAGTACAGGTATAAAAACAGACACATTAATCAGTGAAACAGAACAGAAGACTCACACACAGCCTCCTAATTTTATTTTTATGAAGATGTCAATCACACTTTGGAGAAAAGACAGCATCTTAAACGTGCTGGTCAAACTGGATAGCTACATGTAGAAAATTGAAACTAGATTCTTATTTCCCACTCTGCACAAAACTCAACTCCAAATGGGCCAAAAGCCTCAACACAAGACCTGAAGCTCTGAAACTGATAAAGGAAAAAGGATGGAATAAACTTGAACTTAAAGGTACAGGAAAGGACTTCCTGAACAGGCTCCTGGTAGTGCAGGCATTAATACCAACAACTGGTAAGTGGGACCCCATGAAACTAAAAGCTTCTCTACAACAAAAGATACCATCCTCAGAGGAAAGAGGCAGCCTACAGAAAGAGCAAAAATGTTTACAGCTATACATCTGGCTGAAGGCTAATATCTAGAATATATAACAAGCTAAAAAAACTAAATATCAAGAAAACAACAACAAAAAAATAAAGCATAGAGCTAAAGAAAGAATTCTCGAAAGATAAAACACAAATAGCTGAGAAATATTTCTAAAATATGTTTAACATTATTAGCCACTAGGGAAATGCAAAATAAAGCCACTTTGAGAATTCATCTTACCCTAGTCTATAAATATTTGTGGCTTTGTGTGACTTCACCGGCCAGCAACTCCATTATATATAACCAATTCCTGGCACTGGGCTTCTTATTTGTTATCCTGAGTTGCTCTAGGTTACTCTCCAGAACTTGATGGCAAAACGCTATTGGTGTAAACACCACATACTTGAGTCATAGGACATGGAGGAATCCAGTTGGCACTGACTTGGAAGGCTTTCATAGGGTTGGAGGATGCTATGCACACTGCTAGAGGGGAAAGATACTTATCAGTCTTATGCAGCTACGAACCTGGTGAGCTGCAATGATGACCAGCCTGGCAAGATATGCCTACTGGTGCAATAGTGACAGAAACATCATGGGAGTAACCACCTACTTTCTGACTGGATTTAAGGTCCACTCCAAAAGATAGAAATTATACCTGGGACAGTTACTGGGGATAAGAACTCATGGTTAGACAGATCATAGGCCCTAGGGAAGAACCTACTTCAGTCATGTTACTCTGCTAACGGTATATCTATCTATCTATCTATCTATCTATCTATCTATCTATCTATCTATCTATCTATCTATCTAAACCAGTTCCTAACAACTTGTCATTATACCCATAGATTTATGCACCTTTTGGCCTTCATCACAGAAGCTTCTTTTTGCAGTAGGTGACTATTAATGCAGAGATGCACAACTGGTCAAACTGTAGAGAATAAGTAACTGTAGGATGTTCAGCCCTAAATGGGATGTCTGTATCGCACATCTTCCTATTAAGGTTCAGGGATCATTGCAGAAGAGAAGCAGAAAGGTTTTAAGAGCCAAAAGAGGTGTATGACTACAAGGAATCAGTGCTTTCCAGACACAGTTGGGCAGCTTCACATGTGAACTTACAGTGGTTATGACAGTATGCATCAACCTGTATAAGCTCAAGCTGGTCCAAATCCCAACATGGAGAGGGGAGGCAGGCAGGAAATCACACTCCTAGATAAGGAGCAATTTGTAGTTGCTAGGTATTGGAGAGGGAGTGTTAGTTTACTTTACAGGTGTGGTCTCTGGGAGGTTCAACACACATTGTTGGATGGCCACATACTCAGAAATATATAGACAGCAATTATTGTACTCAATGAGCTAAAAAAAGAAAAAGAACCCAAAGTTGGGTGTGTATCAAATGGAGGGTGGATTGAGAGGAGATGTGGATGCAGGGTGAAGATGACCAATGTATGAAATTCTCAAAGAATTAATGAAAACAATTAGAAGTAGATTAGAGAAAAAAAACACCTAAGCAAGCTTTTAATTGGATGATTCATATCAATCACAATTTACTAACCTTATTGTTATAACTCACAGTGGAGTGTTTTTTTTTTTTTTTGACTATACTAGTGGAATCATAAAATCAAACCTAAATTTCAAGCATTTTCAACATCTCTAAAAGGAACACATGCTGTCTAGCAGTCTACTTCATTTCTCTATCCTTTCAGTCCCTGGAAACCATTCACCTACTTTCAACATTTACAAATTTGCCCATTCTGGCTATTTCATATACGTGGAATTCTATGAAATGTCTTCTATTTCATGGGTGCTGTTTTGCTTGTGCATGGCCTTAACATCCCTGGTGTGCAGTGCAATGCTTCCATGTCCACACAAGCTGATGTCATGGAAACTGCAAAAGCTTTGGAACTCTTCCTTCTTTAGAGGCTAGTGTGTTTATTGTCCATTTATTAAATTGCTAAATGAATGAGACTAATAACAGGAAATTTATTGAGCCATGAAACTTTTAATAATGCCCCTGGGCATTCAATGATGGCAAGTTCAATTAGAACCATTCAATGATCATTTCAAGATCTTGTATTTGATAGATAAAAACCCCAGAGTTTGCAAACCTGAGATATGCCCAGTGTAGGGTTGTGGTCTGTGATTTTGTGTCCTAGGTGTCTAAAGTGTAGGAGAACTGAATCATTAATGGAATAATGGAATAGATGGTTTCTGTTATCACTTTGGTTGAATTCATTTTAAACAGGTAAGATGGGTAGATCTTATATGTAAAGATGTATTAATTACTTATTGCTTTGTGCCTTACAGAGAGTTTAACAGAGCAACTGGATTGATTACACGTCTTTCCATCTTTTTCCTACCTTGTCTTTATAAAGAGTTTATTGTTATTTATTTAAAATGGATGTTGATCAGGCCTGGAAGGAGATAAAGTCATCTTTTAAGGACTGTTCTCTCTTGAGGATGAACAGAGTAGTGGTCTTCCTATCCCCCATTACATTGCCATCTTTAAGGCCATTGCAAGCATTGCAAGAAAGTTCTCCAGAGAGACACAGACAGACAGACAGACAGACAGACAAACAGACAAACACACAGACACTTACACACACACACACACACACACACACACACACACAGAGAGAGAGAGAGAGAGAGAGAGAGAGAGAGAGAGAGAGAGAGAGAGAGAGAGAGTAGACTGGAGGTGGAATATTTCCCTCTACTGGGAAACTCACTCTTGTAAGGCTTTCTAGTGAGTGGCTAAGGCCTGTCCACATTATTAAGGATGATCTGCTTTTTCCAAAGTTTACTGATTTAAGTTTTAATCATGCATAAAATTACCATCACAGCGATAGCTAGGTCACTGACCAGACATCTGGGTTCCATGGCATAGTCGAACTGACACATAATGCTAACTGTCATAGTAATTAAAGTGTTAATTTTTCCTACTTTCTTAATGAGAATAAAGTGAAGTGACTTGACCAAGTGTGTTCTTTAAATGTATCGATTCACAAAAAGGTCTTCACTGGACGTTAATGAAGTCATGTGGACAACAAAAGAACCTGAGATTAACTAGAATTGATTTGACATAGATTCCTTAACAACTTACATTTTCCTAGAACAAAATTTATACTTAATGTTAGTATCAGGTCATATCTCCTCAAGTAACCATACATTTATATTACCTAGAATAAGTATTTTTCTTGTATGCAAAACATGCAGGATGAATGTCTCACCTTTGAGGGACAAATCTGGGGAGGTATTAATGTACGCTCTAGTGGACGTCACGCTTAGTGACTGCTTGAAGTGACACTGGAAAAGTTAGGCTTAATTCTTCTTTTCCTGGTCAGAAAGAAGGAGAAAGCATTTGAAAGGATAAATCAGAATTTTCAGAGAAAGGAAAATCTTTAAAAATAGCCCAAAGGACCAATATTACAATGATATAATTATTCACACAGAAGACTAGTTACCTAAATCAGAGTGAGTTACTTATTTAAACTATTTCACTGTTTGTGTTTTATCTCTTGAAGGAATTACAAGAAGAGTGAATGAAAGAACATAATACCATTCTATGAATTAGCCAGATCATTTCTGGACACTGAGAACATCGGTAGTGACAGCACCCTTTATTGACACTCCTTCCCATCCTTTGTTGGGTCTGCACCTGGCTACACTGTGACACGGCACTGAACAAGATTCTTTTCCAGGTATTTATCGGATAAATTGTATCTATGTGGTGGCTCAGAAACTTCACAGCAATACTTTTAACTTAGATTGATTTTAATCCCTCTTTTGTATTCAGAATTGGCCATATTTTTCTTTTTGATGTGCTGCTTTCTATAAAGGTGCTACTCTACAAATGTGCCGGAATACATGCATCCCATGCATCCCAGTAGTACACAATGCATGCACATGTGCATGCATACACACACACACACACACACACACACACACTCCTAGACTCCGTAGATATTTGAGGCTATGGTTTGTTACCTTTTCTAGTCTTCTTTCTTCTTCTGATTACTGAAAGAATCAATGGACTGTGGGGTGGGGGGGTTGGAGTCAGGAGGGACCAACACTCTCCCTTCCCTCTGGGTCTTCATGTTTGACTCTCTAGCACAATTCCTAGAAGAGTTCATAGAATGACTGCTGAGCTTGACAAAATCCACCAGAGAAGAAACCTCCTTGCTACCATGTGCCCACCTATTCCTTGCTTGTTTGTCTCATCACCAGAGGAAAACGCTCCTCTGTGCTCTGGAAAGCCAGCTCAAAGATCAGCTTTGGGATGCTCCCGAGAAGATACGGAGGACTAGCTGAGGCACGGTGGCTTACCTAAGCTGCCTGGGCTTCCCTATTAGGGTTGTTCTCTGGGGCTCATCATGACTGCACCCATGCGTGTGGGATGTGAAGTTGGGGCATTTCTCTGCATGCAGAGCAGAAGGCATTCCTGCGTTTCTCTGAGTGCAATTTTCCTTCTCAGAATCCTTGTTTTCTGTGTTGGTTGGCCACCAGGCTGATGATCTCATTTATACAGTAAAGAGTCGAGTCTTAAAAATAAAACATGATGTAGACTATTTTAAAGACAAAAAAGAAAAAAAAAAGAGAAAAAGAAAGTAAAAAGAAATGAAGTACTATCTGGCAAAAGATCCAAGAATTAATTTAACTCAGTTGTCTGCAGCAATCCGCCAAACAGGGGAGACCTCTAGCGGGTGATGGGCTGGAGTTCTAATCTTGACATGATGACACCAGGCCTAAAACGCTCCTGAAGTCTATTGCACTCCATCTCACTAGGGCTGTGAAGCTGTCAAAAGTTTAAAGTGTCTTTGGGAGTACCTCTGTGCCTCTTTTTATCCCCCCGACATTCTACTAGTGTAGAACATTTTCTCATACTGGATTCATTCAAGCAAGGTCTTGGCGGCCCAGCATTTTTTAGATACACCTGAAGCTAAAAATGGTAGGCTACTGTGATGGACCCCGAGGCTTCCCTTTACCAAAGGAGTCCCTTCTAAGTGTGTCTTCACCGAGGTTTGGCCCTGCAGTGTTCAAATAGAGGTCATGTAGAAACATACAGCAGAGGACAGGAAATACAGTTTGGGGATTTCCGATACAATGACAGACACCAGGAGGCTTAAGCTGAGGAGTCTGAAAACAAAGGGCTTAGTCTCTGGCCGTGCAATAACCTCTACAGAGGAGTAATCAACAAAAGGGAAAGTCACTGTGGCCTGTGATGGGGAGCTGCTGTGGGAATTCTAAAACTCTAGGAGGAGCTAAACAGGTGAGCTGGCCGCTGGCTTTCCCTGCCTCACTATGCACACCGTGGCACATTCCTCGTGCCCAGTGGGGGTTCTGGCCCTTTGGCTCTCCTGCTCCATGATAGAATACACATCTACTGCTTGTCAGCTTGTCTCTCCAAAGTTTGTTCTTTTCACTGTTTTTTTATTTGTAATATTATTTAAATTTTTTTCCAGCTAAAAAGTATTTAGTGAGGTGTTTTTTTTTTTTTTTTTTTTTTTTTTTTTTTTTTTTTTGTGTGTGTGTGTGTGTGTGTGTGTGTGTGTGTGTGTGTGTGTGTGTGTGACAAGTACTTTGTTACAGGGATACAAAAAGAAATATTTCCCTTTCCTCAAGGGGTGCATGGTTAGAGCCTATTGTTCCTTAAACATTGCTTGGTTCCTTGCTTTCTTTTCATTTAGTGTGCTTTAAGCAGCATGGCACTGTGTTTCAGCATGCACAGGCTTTGGAAAGTTTGATCCCTCCTCCTTAGCCTCCAAAGCGCTGAGATTATAGGTGTGTGCTATAACACCCAGATAACAACACAATACCCGGATAATAGTTTTCTTTATTTTAAAAGGCCTATTACTAAGTCAATAAAAGAGGAATTCTTTCCTTCCACTTTCCCTCTTCCTCCCTCCATTTCTTCTGTTGAGTATCAAACATAGGGCCTTGTGTATGTTAGGTGAATGCTTGACCACAGGGCTGCTCTGCAGCCCCCAAGAGGCATTTTTGAAAACTTTCTTTTTATTTATTCTTTGAATCTTTCACATCATGCATCTCGATCCTATTCATTTCCCCATCCTTTTGTGTCTGCCCTCTGCCCTTGCGACCTCCTTCCCCAAATAAAATAAAATAAAATTTAAGAGGAAAAAAAAGAAAAAATATAGGAAAAATCATTCTTTCCATGGAAGCTGTAGTGTGACAGAGTGAGTCACACAGTAAACCCTTTTATTCACATATCTTTATTTGCAAGTGTTCATTATAAAGAGTTATTGGTTTGGTTTGAGGCCCCTGGTTTCTGCCATGCTATGCTGGGCCCTCACTGGGGCTCCTCTTGAATATCATGTTGTTGCCCTGTGCCATGGAGATCCTGCAGCATTTGGATCTGCAGGACCAGCCCCCTCACTTGCTCCAGCAGATCATAGATGGGTTGGATGTTGGGGCGGGCCAACTCATAACCCTGGTTCTGGGCCTGGGTAGTTGCAGGGTTGGTCAGTTGCCAGCTCTCCCCTGCCCTCACTACCAGGCTGCGCTCTCCAGCACCACCCTGGCTAGTTCACCCTATGCAGCAATGAGCAAGGGGCGGGGCCAGTTCTCCAGCTTTCACACCCTTAGAGTTGGCTATCCCACACTATATCTTCAGGGCCAGCTCCACTGTGCTGCCCAGGCGAGGTGCAAGACCCACTTTGCCAAGTGCTGCAGTTGGTAAGGGGGAAGTCAGCTCCCTCGCCCACTACAGGTGGTAAGCTTAGGCAAGGCAGGGGAGGGCATCTTTCCCTTGCCCTCACCATCACATGGCAGACAAGCTGATGTGGCCAGCTACCCCACTCTCACACCCTCAGGGCCAGCTCACCTTTGCCTCCGCCAATGGGTCAGCTCTACTGTGCTGCCCAGATGAGGAGCAGGGCCTGCTTTCCTGAGTGCTGCAGCTGGTGAGAGGGAGTGGCGAGGGGTAACGGTGGGGGGGCATCTCTCCCCTTGCCCCACAAAGAGGCATATCTTAATTAACATTTTTTTACTCAATAATTTGAATTTAATATTTTTTATTTAACATCCTTATTTTGCAATGTACTAAGTCTAATTTTTTCTGTATTTGAGAGTCCTCATAGATTTAGAATATAATTCAGTTGTAGAGTACCTGCCTAGACCCATACATTAAATGGGTTCAGTTGCCAGTATCATTAAAAAACCAAAGCAAAATGACTGTGTGGCTTCATGTTTTAATGAAGACAGAGATGATGTTCAGTGCAGGCATCTTTCTTTATAAAAGATACAATTGTAGCGAGATATGTTTGTGCATGCCTGTAACTTCAGCACTTATGGGACTGTGGGAAGGCACAAGATTCAAGGTCATCCTGGACTACAAAGGGAGTTCTAGGCCAGCCTGAGTAGTATAGTGAAACTGTTTCACAAAGCAAGACAAACAACAATACAACCATATCATAATCCCTTAGACACAGACAAGTAAGAAATGACTTGTAGCTCTATGAGGTCACCATTTTTTTGATATCTTCTCTACATACATTTTTTTAATATTCTCTTTTTAATGCGTGCCTAGTATATAGATAATTATAAAATATAATATAAAAATTACTAAAATCTTCCTATTCCTTTCAATTCCATGCTCATGGACGCAAACAATATTAAAATTGATGTGTATTTTTCAACATCTATTTTAAAAATATATACAAATAGAAATAATGAATATTTACATATATTTGTATATTAAAATATATATACATGTACATATATGCATATACAAATGCCTTTTGATTCCTTCCTGTGTTCCTTTCTTCTTCTCTCCTTCCCTTTTCAACACTCACAATATGTTCATAATAGATTCTTTTCATGCAAGGTGATCCAGTATGAGGAGCAGGGTTCCAAAAGCCAGTAAAAGAGTCAGAGACAGCCCCTGATCCTACTGTTAGGAGTCCCACAAGAGGACCAAGCTACACAAGTATCACATATATACAGAGTGCCTAGGTCAATCCCTTGCAGGCTCCCTGGTTGTCAGTTCAGTCTCTGGGAGTTCCTATGAATCCAGGTTAGTTGATTCTGTGCATTTTCTTGTGATGTCCTTGACCCCTCTGGCTCCTACAAAAAAGTATTTCAATAAGCATGTATCTTTAGTTACTAGTTACCGGTTCTCTTAGTTCTATGAAATACAGTCTTAAAAAACAAAGAAATACAGTCTTGAAAATGGGATTCCTTGGTCTAGAAGTATAGACATTAAAATTCTCATTGGTACTGCCAACTTAGCCCACAAAAAGTTTTAAGAATACTGACTTTCAGTAACGCTATGTAAAGAATGATCAGTTTTTTTTTTTTATGCTTTGGTCAATGTGACAAAACCAAATGTATTTGGTTTTAATCTCTAACTTCCACTGAAGTTGAACAACTTTCACTTAGACATAATTCTCATTTGTGATTCCTTTTCTGTAATCTTTGTGTTTATATTCTTTGCTCATTTTCAGTTTGATCATTTGTCTTTTACTATCAAATTTTAAGGGTTTTTGAATAAGAGTATTCTCCTTTTCTGTCATATTTGTTTTGTCACCTTTTCCCGACTTCTCTTTGTCTTTTGATAACTAATATAGCACCACCATCTAGCAAGATGTTGAGAATACACTATCAAATGTCACTCTTACGTACTGTTTCAATAGCTGTCATGTTGGTAATCTTGTCGCCATCATTTCGAATGGCTGGATACATGTCTGGTCAAATTTCACTGCGTTCATTCAGACTTCCCCCACTCAACCTCATGACTGTTATTAGATTGCTTCAAATAGTACTAGGTTTAATATTCTTCCACCTTTAGCTTTTTCTGTGGTTTGGATACTGTAAGAGATTACCTTACCATAAGTGAAATAGTTGGATCAAAGCTTCATTGTTTTGGTGATTTGTGCTGATTGTCTTATAGTTTATGGTCTCCCTAATCAGCATGAACAATTAGGAGCAATGTGATAGTATTTGTACATAATATTTCCTGGCAGAAAAGTCATATTATAGAATTTAAAGAATCATAATTTGTGGCTTATTAGTTCTATTGTGAGGGGATGATTGGATTCACAATGCCTTGAATTCACAAGAAATTAGTTTAGTACAAATAAAATGGTTTTGGAAACTTACAATGTACAAGGCACCTTCAAAGTACTGCAAGAGGTAGATCATGTGGTTATTACTTTTTGAAAAACTAAAAATTTTGTACAATTAAAATCTAATTATGTTATTTTCCCCCTTCCTTTTCTCGAATCCCTCTCATATACCTTCTCTTGCTTCCTCTTAATTTCATAGCCTCTTTTTCTTTAATTATTATCATATATATACAATATATATATACAATATTTATACACAAATATATACATGCATAATTATATAAATACAACTTGCTCAATCCATTGAACATTTAGTGTTACTTGTGTTTATATCATTTCAGAGCTGAACACTTGGTACTGGATAACCAAATAGAAGGCTCAACTCTGGGGAAGACTATTTCTTCCACTCTAAGTATTCCTTAGTTGCCTGTACTTCTCTGTTTAGGGCTGGGCCCCATGAGATTCCCCTCTTCCATGTTGGTGTGTCTATTGGTATTGTGCTTGTTCAGGTCTTGTTTAGGTAGCCATATTGAAGTATCATGGGTGAGGCTTCCCCATCATTTCTAGGGGACACATTCTCACAGCAGGTTTTCCTGGTCCTCTGGCTCTTATAATCTTTCTGTTACTTCTGTACTTTTAGAGAAAAGTTTAGTTAATGAGAATAAAAACTAAATCTCTTACTTTCTATTATAGTTAAGTACCATAAAATAATTATCAAAGAGAAGCAGGCTTTTATGGAATCAGGAGAGTTTTTCCTAAAGTTAGTGCTTTGGGATAATAAAAAATCAAGTAAAAGATGAATAGTATTTTAATGGTTGTAAAAGGACCCTAGACTGGACAAAACAAAAGACTGTTAAAGGTTTTGAAGGTCACTTATCTTAATAGCAAAAGTCAAATAATGAGTGGTTTTAGTTGGAGTTTTACAATTTTAGAATTCTAATCTGATACTATTGGTGGGTTATTCTGAAATGAAAATAGCCAGGTAAATAAAGGATAAGGATTTTGGATAACTTACATATTCATGCTAAGTCTCATAGAAAAACAGTCATTTCAATCACTTTATCCCTGATTACTCAGGATAATTTAAAATTTACCTCTCCCCTCCAGATCCTCTGGAACACTCATTAGATGGGAGCTCTAAACCAAACAAGAGTGACTGAGTTTGTCTTCCTGGGCCTCACTGACAACTGGGTGTTGGAGATTCTGCTTTTCATACCATTTACCATCACTTACGTGCTAACTCTTTTGGGGAACATTATCATTGTTGTTACCATAGTCTTTAGTCCACGTCTACACACTCCCATGTACTTCTTCCTGAGCAATCTGTCCTTCATTGATATCTGCCACTCATCTGTCACCGTGCCCAAGATGCTGGAGGGTTTGCTTTTGGAGAGGAAGACCATTTCCTTTGACAACTGCATCGCACAGCTCTTCTTCCTACATCTTTTTGCTTGTGCCGAGATATTTCTGCTGACAATTATGGCGTATGACCGTTATGTGGCTATCTGCATTCCTTTGCACTACCCCACTGTGATGAACATGAAGGTCTGTGTACAGCTTGTCTTTGCACTGTGGGTGGGGGGCACCATTCATTCACTTGTGCAGACCTTCTTGACTATTCGTCTACCCTACTGTGGCCCGAACATTATCGACAGCTACTTCTGTGATGTCCCTCCTGTCATCAAGCTGGCCTGCACAGATACATACCTCACAGGGATTCTGATTGTGTCCAATAGTGGAACCATCTCCCTCACCTGTTTCCTAGCCTTGGTCACTTCCTACACAGTAATCCTGTTTTCTCTTCGAAAACAGTCAGCAGAAGGTCGTCGGAAAGCCCTGTCCACCTGCTCCTCCCACTTCATGGTGGTTGCCCTGTTCTTTGGGCCATGTATCTTCATCTACACTCGGCCAGACACCAGCTTCTCCATTGACAAGGTGGTATCTGTCTTCTACACAGTGGTCACCCCTTTGTTGAATCCTCTCATTTACACCTTGAGGAATGAGGAGGTGAAGAATGCCATGAAGCATCTCAGGCAGAGACAAATTTGCTCATGAAATCATTGTGATGACAGCAACAGTCGTGGCTGCATCCTTAATGTGGAAGTAACAAGTGGCTCTTAAGCACTGAGCCGTCTCTCCAGCCCGGAACATTTATTTTCTTAATAAAATACTCCAATCAAAAGCTAAACATTTTGATAAAATTGATTCTAACTTTTTTATTTTTGTGGTTGACCCTTTCACACTGGAATCTGTCTACCTCAAAGTCTCAAAGATTTTTGACTGTTTTACTTTACACATTTTACAGTTTTATCTTTAAATTCTAGGTGTATGATCTCTTTGGGGTTTAGTTTTTGTATGAAATAAGTATGTTTGAGATTATTTTATTCATCCATTGACTTGAATTGGCACAATTTGAGATGACTGTTTCATTATTAAATGACTTCTACTGAAAATGACTTGCTCTTTTAAGTGTGGATTTGTAATTCTTTACTCTGCCTCATCAACTTACGTGTCTATACTTACATATGAGCACACTGACTTGGCCATTTTAGTTTTATAGTGGGCTTGAAGAGATGTTATGTGAGTCTTTCCTTATTGTTCTTTCTCAAAATCATTACGCATTTTCATGTGCCTCTTAGGAAAAGTGTCTACAGAGGAGAATGCTGGAATCTAGACTGGGGTCACATCATCTCCATAGGCGACTTGAGAGCTAAACTGAACACTATTCAATCTCAATCCATTAACATGAATGAGCCTATTATTTACTTATATTTTCTTTTATATATATTATTTTATTTATTCTTTGTGGTTTCACATCATGCATCTCCATCCCATTCATTTCCCCATTCCTTTGTATCCACTTTGCCCTTGCAACCTATCCCCAAAATAAAATAAAATAAAAATTTAATAGAAAAAAGAAAAAAAAGAGAAGGAAAAATCTACATATATTTTCTTTATTAATATTATCATTTAAATTTATGATAAAATATAATTCATTAAATTTATCTCCAAATATCTTGTTCCTTAAAAAATATGCATGGTGGATTTTATTTAGCTGTAAAGAAGAATGAAATTATGTCAGTTGCAGGAACATGGATGGAGCTGGAGATGACTACATTAATTGACACAAGCCTGAATTGGGCATGGTAGTGCATGCCTGTAACTTCAACATTTGGCATGAGAAGGCAGGAAGATCAGGAGTTCAAGGCCAGCCGTGGCTATATTGTGCATTTAAAGTCAGCGTGGGTTTCATGAAGCCGTGCCTCAAAACAAAACAAAAAAAACCAACCAACCAACAAAACAACAACAACAACAGAAAAACAAGACAGACTTGAAATATCAGTCACATATTTTTACTTATACATGGACTCCTGTAGGTAAAAAAAAAAAAAATCAATACAAATAAGACATGACAGCAGGATGAGGACTGCATTGTAGGAAGCATCTAAAAGAATGGAGTGATGGGAACAAGTGAGGTAATGAAGGGGAAGAGGGACAAATATCTCACAATTTCTCTCAAATGTAGCTTCTCAGCTCATATATATATATATATATATATATATGTATATGTATATGTATATAATTATCAGAAAGGAGAAGGGGGAAAAAGAGAGGGCAATTCTGGAAGTAAAATTGGATACACACAAGTGAAGGACCTATATGACAAGAACTTTAAGTCCCTGAAAAAATAAATTGAAGATGTCAGAAAATGGAAAGATCTCCCATGCTCATGGATAGGCAGGATTAACATAGTAAAAATGGCAATCTTACCAAAAGCAATCTACAGATTCAATGCAATACCCATCAAAATACCAACACAATTCTTCACAGACCTGGAAAGAATAATACTCAACTTCATATGGAAAAACAAAAAACCCAGCATAGCCAAAAGAATCCTGTACAATAAAACAACCTCTGGAGGCATCATGATCCCTGACCTCAAGCTCTACTATAGAGCTACAGTAGTAAAAACAGCTTGGTACTGGCATAAAAACCGACATGTGGACCCATGGAATCGAATTGAAAACCCTGACATTAATCCGCACACCTATGAACATATAATTTTTGACAAAGAAGCCAAAACTGAACAATGGAAAAAAGAAAGCATCTTCAACAAATGGTGCTGGCACAACTGGATATCAACGTGTAGAAGGCTGCAAATAGATTCATATCTATCACCGTGCACAAAACTTAACTCCAAGTGGATCAAGGACCTCAACATAAATCCAGCTACTCTGAACCTGATAGAGGAGAAAGAAGGAAGTAATCTTGAATGCATTGGCATAGGAGATCACTTCCTAAATATAACACCAGTAGCACAGACACTGAGAGATACAATCAATCAATGGGACCTCTTGAAACTGAGAAGCTTTTGTAGAGCAAAGGATACAGTCAACAAGGCAAAGAGACAGCCTACAGAATGGGAAAAGGTCTTCACCAACCCCACATCTGACAGAGGACTGATATCCAGAATATATAAAGAACTCAAGAAATTAGACATCAAAATGCCCAACAGTCCAATTAAGAAATGGGCTATTGAACTAAACAGAGAATTCTCAACAGAGGAAACTCAAATGGCCGAAAGACATTTAAGGAATTGCTCAACATCCCTAATCATCAGGGAAATGCAAATCAAAACAACTCTGAGATACCACCTTACACCTGTCAGAATGGCTAAGATCAAAAACACTGAAGACACCTTATGCTGGAGAGGATGTGGAGCTAGGGGAACTCTCCTCCACTGCTGGTGGGAATGCAAGCTTGTACGACCACTTTGGAAATCAATATGGTGCTTTCTTAGAAAATTGGGAATCAATCTCCCCCAAGATCCAGCTATACCACTCTTGGGCATATACCCAAGGAATGCTCAATCATATCACAAGGGCACTTGCTCAGCTATGTTCATAGCAGCATTGTTTGTAATAGCCAGAACCTGTAAACAACCTAGATGCCCTTCAACTGAAGAAAGGATAAATAAAATGTGGTACATATATATAATGGAATACTATTCAGCAGAGAAAAACAATGGCATCATGAGATTTGCAGGCAAATGGATGGATCTAGAAAAAATCATCCTGAGTGAGGTAACCCAGACTCAGAAAGACAAATATGGTATGTACTCACTCATAGGAGGATACTAGATGTAAAACAAAGATGACTAGACTGCTACTCACAACTCCAGGGAGGCTACCTAGAAAACAGGACCTCAGGAAAGACACAGGGATCACCCAATGACGGAGAAATGGAAGAGATCTACATGAACAGCCTGGACATGAGTGGGGGTAATGAAGGGCGAGGGTCGAGGGAAAGAGAGCTTGGGGGAGCAGGAGATCCCAGCTGGATCAAGAACAGAGAGGGAGAACAAGGAATAAGAGATCATGATAAACGAAGACCACATGAGAATAGGAAGAAGCAAAGTGCTAGAGAGGCCCACAGAAATCCACAAAGATGCCCCCACAATAGACTACTGGCAATGGTCGAGAGAAAGCCCAAACTGATCTACTCTGGTAATAGGATGGCTAAACACCCTAATTGTCGTGCTAGAAACCTCATCCAATGACTGAGGGAACTGGATGCAGAGATCCATGACCAGGCCCTGGGTGGAGCTCCAGGAGTCCAATTGGCGAGAAAGAGGAGGGTTTGTATAAGTGAGAATTGTTGAGACCAAGATTAGAAAAAGCGTAGGGACAAATAGCCAAACGACTATGACATGAACTATGAACCAATAGCTGAGGAGCCCCCAACTGGATCAGGCCCTCTGGATAAGTGAGACAGTTGATTAGCTTAATCTGTTTGGGAGGCATCCAGGCACTGGGACTGGGACCTGTCCTCAGTGCATGAGCTGGCTGTTTGGAACCTGGGGCTTATACAGAGACACTTGGCTCAGCCTGGGAGGAGGGGACTTGACCTGCCTGGACTGAATCTACCAGGTTGAACTCAGTCCCCAGGGGAGTCTTTGCCCTGGAGGAGATGAGAATGTGGGGTGGGCTGGGGGGAAGGGAGGGGTGGCGGGAGGGGGGAGAACAAGGGAATCGGTGGCTGATATGTAAAATTAAATTAAATTATAAAATTAAAAAAATAGGATACACACACACACACACACACACACACACACACACACACACACACACACACGGTGTGTTTACACAAAGCACTCCAAGTCAACATTTCACAGATACCTGCATACCAATGTTTACGGTGTTCAAAGCACTAGGTTGTAGTAGTTGATTACAGTACCAGTACAAATGTTAGTGCCAGTACTTACCATACAAACACAAACAGCATTTTGGATAACATTTCTATTAACATTTTAAAGTTTGTTTAGAAAAAGTCAACCAATAAAAATAGTTAAGAGGGGAACTTAGATTTGCACAATTTCAAAGTCTGACTTCTTGAACTTGCTGTTCTATTACAGAATAGGCTTAATGATGCAGTTAGAGATACAAGACCAGAAGTTTGAGGCTCCTATGGAGGGTTTTGCTTAATTGAAAGGAATTTAGAATTCAATGATATTAACTGACCTTCTGTTAACTTGTAGAATGATACCCAAGTGTATTCTGGAGAATTAGACACTAGGCAATGTGGTGCATGAGGTATGTGATGCATAGATCATCACAGATACACATGGTGCAGAGTGAATGGCTGACCAAAAGCCACAAAAAAGCAAAAAAATGAATGGAGCGGGCAAAGATACAGTCTGTTTAAGTCAACCAGGGGCTTTTCATAAAAGTAATAAAATATGAAAACCATTTTGCTTGAATTGATGAAAATGTACAAAATATTGTCCATCCCTTAATCCTCTTATAGAACTCAACCTTATGTGAAATAGGATGATGGAAAAAGTCTAGATATCACTTCTAAACTCATGTTTAAGAATTCAGAAAAGAGTAATCTAATTATACCTTACATTGTTTGCATTCACATGCACTCATATTCAGACACATTGGTATCTATTATGTAGAAATAAGTCTCTAATTTGTAACCACAGTGGTTGTCACCTGTTGGAAGAAGCTGTCTTTCCCATCAGAGATCTTTGTACCTTCTGTTTCCTCTGACTGAAGTGTTTGCTACTTTTCTTTATTTCATGGTTGGTTCCTTTTCATGTTTCACACCTCAGCTAAAATGTGACTTCCTCCAGGAGGTTTCTCTGGACTTCTCAGTGTAGGACCTACCTCCACTGCATGTTTATGGTGCTCCATTTGTTGATAGCATTTGCTGAATCTAAAACTACATTTAGTTGTTCAGATTTTTGCTTTTTCTTTGTACTAGACTGTATACTCCAAGTAGGAGTGTCCATGTATTAGTTGTACTTGTAACTATAAATCTAGTATCTAGCACAAATTTGATGCTCAGGAAGTACTTGTAAAATAAGAAACAATAAAATATTCCCATTTCATTACTTGGATGGCAGATTTGGATGAACTTTCAAGAGCATTAGTCACCTCAATGGTTCAAAGTCTCTCTTTGTCACCAGTGATGTTCAAATGTCCTTTGTTTCATTTACCAGAATTTGGTAAGTCCTCTAGGCAAACACCAGAATGAATAATGCAGATGGGGGCAGTACGGAAATCTGAAGTGTTGTTTACATTTCTGGTTAATTGAAAAGCTGGAGTAGCAGAATGAGATAATGAATTCAAGTTGGTATTTTCTCCCAGTTCTTCTAGCAATAGTGGGTTGATAGATTTGATTTGAAATTCAATCTTGTGACTCTTCTTTCTGAAGTAGGGAATTAAACACAGGGCCTTCTCTATGCCAAATACATATTCTGTACTGAGCTACATTTGGGGTCTTCTGAATCCTGACTTTATGATTTTGTAGCAGGGTGACTTTCAGCATGCTATCTGCTCAGTGTGAGCTTTTGTTCCCTTGTAGTTAGAAGAGCATGTAATCTACTGCTGTTGAGAGAGTTAAGTAGGTTCCCAGTGCCTATGACAATTTCTAGAAGTGGAGGATGTTACCAATCACAGCCTTTATTGTGATTGTTAGATATAGGACCGAAGAAAATATTACAAGTCATATCATCTGGTAAATACAACATACAGTTGCTTCTTTGATTTGGATCACCAATATTTTCACTTTTCTTTTATTTCTTTCCTCCTGATTAACTTGTTTAAGGCATTCTTCATGTCCTCATTCCTAAGGGTGTAGATTATAGGGTTCAGCAGAGGGGTAACAGCAGTGAAAAACACAGACACAATCTTGTCCTCTGGAAGGCTGGTTGATGGGCGTGAGTAGATGAAGATACAGTGTCCCAGGAACAGTGTGACCACGGTGAGGTGGGCTGCACAGGTGGACAGGGCTTTTCTCTTGCCTTCAGAGATCTGTTGCCTCAGACTCATGAGAATGACTGCGTAGGACACTACAAGAACCACAAAACATACGACAGAGATCAGCCCACTGTTGGAGACAATGAGAATCTCAATGATGTGGGTGTCTGTGCAAGCCAGTTCAATCACCTGAGGTACATCACAGAAGAAGTTGTCAATCTCATCAGGACCACAGTAGGGCAGCTTTATGGTGAGTGAGGTGAGAGAGATGGAGTGGATGGTTCCCCCTGTCCACAGGGCCCCTGCCAGTAGCATACACACCTTCCAGTTCATTATGGTCATATACTGCAGGGGTTTACAAATGGCCACATACCGATCATAGGCCATGACTGTAAGCAGGAAGATCTCCGTGCAGGCAAAGAGATGCAGGAAGAACATCTGGACCACACAGGCATCAAAAGGGATGAACTTTTCTTCTGACAAGGTGTCTCTCAGCATCTTTGGGACAGTGACTGTGGAATGGCAGACATCAATGAAGGACAGATTGCTGAGGAAGAAATACATGGGTGTATGGAGCCGGCGGTCGAATATGATAGTTATGACAATGAGGATGTTACCAATCAGTGTGAGGACGTAGAAAATGAGGAACATGAAAAACACAGCCATCTGTACCTTTGGATTTACAGATAAACCTCTAAGCCGAAAAAACATCACTGAAGTTTGGTTGGCAAGGACAGTCTTTTCCATTCTTTCAGCTCTCTGTCAAAATTAAAGAAAAAAGTGAAACAAATGTAACACTTAACATTTGTGTCAACCGTTTGGTCACTTAATTTCTTGGTCATTTATGACTTCGACTAGAAGTTGTGGGTCAAATATCTTGTATTTATTTTCTGTTCCCTCCCTCCCTCCTCCCTTGGTGCTGGGGATTTGATGGCAACTCACATATATTAAGTGCTTGCTTTAACTCTGAGCTACAGCCTCGTCTTGTGTTTCCTAAAAACAAATCATGTTTCATCTTCACTAGATGCTAACCCCACACCATGGGAATAATGCAACAGTGAACCTTGATTTACCAGGAAATTAAAATCCCCTTGAAGAAGGGGGTGGAGAGTCCAAACAAGGTGTTTCTCCCTTACTGTAGCAATGCTTCAGGTTTAGATTTACAGTATTGGAGACAGAGTCTCAAATAGCCCACTCTTACTATGCAGCTGAGGATGTCCTTGAACTCCTGATCCTTCTGCCTCCACTTCCCAAGTGTTGAGTTTGGTGGTGTGTGCCACCATACCCAGCTCGGGTTATGGACTAAGGTTCTCCATACTCTGAATAGGGAGAGTGTGTAAGGTCCATAAACTTGGCCTTTGAATATAGCTTCCCTTTTTGTCCCATTGATTGTACTTTTCACTAGACCAAATCCCTTATCTCCTGGTGCTGATCTTAATTTCCATGATGTCAGTCTCAGAAGGCTGCAGCAGCTCACCATGCTGCTGGACAGTTGGCAATGTAGCTGTCAGGTTTGTTGAGCACTTCTTTAAAGAAGGATGCACAAAACCTTAGAAGCCCTTAACCTGGAGGTCAAGGTCCAGGCTTAGCAACATCTGTGTGTTGACTAGATCATCTCCAGATCTTCAGATTCTCATTCTGTTGATTTACTGATCTATAAGTAAATTCAAGGAAGCTGTTTTATTTTCTTTTACATTATCTTTCCTCTGATCCATGCATCATTGCTATTTTAAAAGATTTTATATGTGTGTGTATGTATGTATTATCTATCTGTCTGTTTATCTATCTATCTATCTTTCTATCTATCTATCTATCTATCTATCTATCTATCTATCTATCTATCTATCATCTATCTATCTCTACCTCTCTCTCTCTCTCTCTGTCTCTCTCTCTGTCTCTCTGTCTCTCTGTCTCTCTCTCTCTCTCTCTCTCTCTCTCTCTCTCTCTCTCTCTCTCTCTCTCTCTCTGTGTTGTTTTGCCTGCACATATTCATGTACACCCTGTGCATGCCTGGTGCCCATGGAAGCCACAATGGGTTTCAGATTCTTCTGGAACTAGAGTTATGGATGATTGTGAGCTTCCATGTGGGTACTAGCAACAGAACTTGGGTCCTCTGCAAGAGTAGAGAGTGCTCTTAATTGCTGAGACCTCTCTCCACTCCCAATCCTGCTTTTATAATATTTTTATGCTCTATATAAGAGTCACAGGGTTTTAGTTCTTGAAGGGAGCTGAGAGTTTACATTTCTTTTTCATTTTCCAAATGGTAAAAGTGAGGCATACAGAGGTAAAGCACTAGGCTCAAGGTTACACAGAATTGGAGTCACAGCTGAGTCTAGAGTTCAGGTCTCCTGCCCCAAGCTCCATCCACTTTGCCATCACTCTGAATATCTGTAGTGGAGAAGTTAAGCAGAGGTGTTTTTATGACCTTTCTTCTCTTAGGTGTCCTGAGTCAGTTTGGGGTGTGATCTTTAGGGAGCCCCATTTCTCAGGCCTGCCCCCTCATGCCACCCTTACACCCAGCTTTCCAGTGGTGGCTCACCTGGGAATCAGTCTCTCTTTGTCCCTGGACCCCTCATCCTGTGCTGTCTGCCTTCTAACTTTCCTCAGGTCAGACTCTGCTGGACACATGAGTCTTCCCCGTACTGCTCAGGGGAAACTTTGCTTCCACTGTCAGCAATTTCTAATACTCCCTGTCACTCACCATGCCAGCCTTATGCAAAAATGTCTACTTCTGCTGTCCATGTCAAAATAAAAATTAACAGTACTGTCAAATTGAGGCTCTAACAAAACAGAATTGTGGCAAACAAGATACTTTTTGGACAGAGGTCTTTCGATTAACACCTGTAAAATAACCAGACTAGTGTTTTGTTAGTATTTACAGTAACATCTTTATGTAACTATGGATTAATTTTAAGGTTTATCATTTTTCTTAGAACATGCATTTCAATTTTTTGCCTCAGAGAACTATTTCAATTATTTAGTTATTGCTTTACAGCTATTTTCCTTGTTTTAAAATGGACACTTGAAGGGACAGAGGCTGATTTTAAATTAATCATGTGAAATTTGTTCTGAAGCAAAGACTTTGTTTCCTTCTCCTAGAATGGGGACACACACTTTTAACTAACCCTTCCCTCCTCTCAGCACTTTTATTCTACTTCTGTGAACTCACAGGAAAAAAGCTTTCAAAACTTTAGTGTCCAATGACATGAAATAAATGCTGTCAGAAATATGGTAGGGAGAGATGGATCAGCAGTTATTTAGCACTCTTGTAGAGGACCTGGGCTTGGGCCCCAGCACCTATAACTCCAGTTCCAGGAAAGCTGATACATTCTTCTGACCTCCAAAGTCACCAGAGGCATTCACATGCTACATACATATGTGCAGACAAAATACTCACACACATAAGATAAACTAAATAAATATAAAAATATATGGAGCATTAAAGTACACATTTTAGGAAAATGTAGGAGATGATGAGTAAGGGCAAAATAAGAATAAAATGCAAATATCTATAAATCTCACCTGAGTGTTTTCTGATGCTCTCAGTCCCTTCAAAAATACCTGGATCTTTTGGGCTGTAGTTTGAGTATAATGAAAACTATCTTCCAGTAGAGGGAAGGACTTAGTTGAAGTTGGATAGTCAGAAATCCGTGTGTACATTGACTTTTTTCTGTGAAGAATGTGGAAGCCCCTGAAATCCCATGGAGAGCCCGTGCACAGTTGGTCGTAAGTCACAGCAGAAATGTATTATTTCTGGATTTCTGCCAAAATCATACTTTTGTATTTATACTATTGTCCTTTTTTCAAACATGTAAATAATTCTGCAGTAAGATTTCCTAGGATGGTGTCCAGTTGACTGAAATGTCATGTAAGAGCAGCGTGTCTTGTGTTTCTTCAGACCTAGTGATGAGTAGAGATTGAGAGTTACACGAGCAATCTTCTTTACAGTTGTACCAGTTTATCAGGACAATTTAAAAACCAAACGCCATCATCAATCAGAACACCAGTGTGGCCAAAGCATCTTGTTTGCTTTATTGCACACTTTAGGTGTGAGTGTTATCATTCGTTCCAGGTGGAATGTCCATCTTTGAGCTCTGAAGGGGAACCATAAAGGGAGCAAACAGCTGTGGCTGGCAGCTGTTGCATTGCTGTTGGTCTACCTGAATATCCAGGTTTTGTTTCCAAGGAAACATACCAACAGTGAGATCAGCTTGCCAAGTTATAGTTAAGAAAAGTTAATTCTGTGACTGCTGATGTAATAGCCTTGGCATCTACTGCTGAGAGGGTTTAATGAAAAATAGGACCTGAACACCTGACTCTTTGGGGCATATTGTGTATAATTAAATTAACTAGTAGTATTTCATCATTCCAGATGAAGTGTTAGTTACTAAGGGATGGCTTTGCATCTGCTTATTTAATTCATATGAGAACATAGATATGAGAAGGGTAGTGGATGTGAAGTTTGGTCAGCCCTCTGATAGTGTAAGTGCTTTGTCTGAGAGCTAGATTGCCAGGGTGCAATTTTGGAAATCCTAGAGGTATGAATTTCAGGAAATATGTCATATCTCAGATTCTTAGTTTTCTTTCCCATCAAACATGTATAGGGCCAGGAAGATGGCTCAATGTGGTAAAGACTTGCCATGCCATCTTGGCAATGTGAATTTTATTCGTGGAACTTACCCCAAGGTGGAAGGAGAGAACCAATTCCACAAAATTGGAGTAATCTGACCTCCACATGTATGCTATGGCATGTAAATACACCCACACATCATATATACACATAATCATGAAACAAAATTAAAAAACAATAAAATGCATTTTTTAGAACTTTTGAGAAATTTGCCAATCATATGGCATTTACCGTCACATGCAAAATATTCATGTAAGGCAAAAGGTGAAACAAAACAAAATCTACTGTCAATATTTTTGGTAATAACTATTTGCTATTTTAGACAACAGCAAATCTCTTGTATGAATTAGAATCTCTTGCTCTGGTTCTCCTTTTGCTTTCTCTTTGGTTTAGCTATATGAGTTTCGTGTTTAAACTGATGAAGAAGAATAAAAGCAGAGAAATGAAGATCGCACTTTTTTTTTTTTAAATTAAAATGTATTTCTCAAAGACATGACCTTTGGTAGTATCTTAGTTAGGGTTTCTATTGTTGTGACAAAACAGCATGACCAAAAAGCAAGTAGGGGAGGAAAGGGTTTATTTGGCTTGCACTTCCATATTGCTGTTCATGATTGAAGGAAGTCAGGACAGGAACTCAAACAGGGCGCGAACCTGGCGGCAGGAGCTGATTCAGAAGCCATGAAGGGGAGCTGCTTACCGGCTTGCTCCTCATGGCTTTCTCAGTCTGCTTTTTTTTTATAGAACCCAGGACCAGCAGCCCAGGGATAGCTTCACCCACCATGGGCTGGGCCCTCCCCCATTGATCACTAATTGAGAAAATGCCTTACAGCTGGATCTCATGGAAGCATTTCCTCAACTGAAGCTCCTTCCTCTCTGGTGACTCTAGCCTGTGTCAAGTTTACACATAAAACCAGCCATTACAGGTGTGGTTGTTTCTTTTTGTTCTAGAGCTTCCAGGTGTGCTGTTAAGTTGCTAGTATGAGATCTCTCTAATTTCTCTCTCTCTCTCTCTCTCTCTCTCTCTCTTTCTTTTTTTTTTTTTTTTTTGGTTTTTTGAGACAGGGTTTCTCTGTGTAGTTTTGATGCCTGTCCTGGATCTCTCTCTGCAGACCAGGCTGGCCTCTAACTCACAGAGATCCGCCTGGCTCTGCCTCCCAAGTGCTGGGATTAAAGGCGTGCACCACCGCTGCTGGCTTTCTAATTTCTTTATGAAGTCACTTAGTGCTGTGGACTTTCTTTTTATCATGACTTTCATTGTGTTCCATAAGTTTAGGAATGCTGTGCATTCATTTTCACTGAATTTTAGAAGTCTTTAGTTGTTCAGTTTCCATGAGTTTATAGGCTTTCTGTTGTTTCTGGTTTTGAAATCCAGCTTTAATTCATGGTGGTCTGATAGGATACAGGAAATTATTTCCATTTTCTTGTATATGTTGAGACTTGCTTTGTGACTCAGTATATGGTCAATTTTGGTGAAAGTTTTGTGATTCTGTGAGGTGCTGAGAAGAAAGCATATTCTTTTGTGTTTGGGTGAAATGTTCTGTAGATATCTGTTAGGTCCATTTGGTTCATAATATCTTTTAGCACTATTATTTCTCTGTTTAGTTTTTGTCTGGGTGACCTGTCCTTTGGTGAGAGTGGGGTATTGAAGTTTCTCACTATTAACGTGTGAGGTTTTATGTGTGATTTAAGCTTTAGTAATGTTTCTTTTACAAATGCCAGTTCCCTGGCATTTGGAGTATAGCTATTAAGAATTCAGACATCATCTTGGTGGATTTTTCCTTTGATGAGTATGAAGTTCTCTTCCCCATCTCCTTTGATTAATTTTGGTTGGAAGTCTATTTTGTTAGATATTAGAATAGCTCTGCCAGCTTGCTTCTTGGGTTTATTTGTTTGGAAAATCTTTTTCCAAACCTTTACTCTGAGGTAATATCTGTCTTTGATGTTGAGGTGTGTTTCTTGTATGTGGCAGAAGGATGGATCCTGTTTTCACATCCATTCTGTTAGTCTATGTCTTTTTAAAAAATTATTCTATGTGTCATTTACATCATGTATCTTGATCCCATTCATTTCTCCATCTCTTCCCTCTGCCCCTGCATAACCCCTAAATAAAACAAAATTTAAGTGAAAAAAAGGAAAATAAAGGGAAAAGCTTAAAAATCTCATGATGGAAGTTGCAGTGTGATACAGTGAAACAAGTCATAGTCCATATATCTTTACTTGCAAGTGTTCATTGCAAAGAGTCATTGGTCTGGTTTGAGGCTCTGGTCTCTACTACACTATTGATGCTGGACCCTAGCTAGGACTCCTCCTGGGTATCCTGTTATTGCCCTGTGTTATGGAGATCTTGCAGTTTTAGGTCTGCAGGTCAGTTCCCTTCACATGCTCTAGCAGATCATAGATGGGGTGGATAATGGTGTGAGCCAAGTCATAACCTTGGATCTGAACCTGGACTGCTGTTGGGTTTGTTTGCCAGATGTGAAATGGGGAGAGCTCTCCCATGCTTACAGCTTCAGGGCTGGCTCACCCACACCTGACCTAACAGGGTTGGATCTCCTACTCTTATAACCACAGGGCCAGCTCTCCCACCTGCCTCAGCAGTTGATGGGGGTGGGTAGGAGGGCAACTCTCCCCTGCCCATGCCACCACAATACAGATGGGTAATGGGGACAGCTCTCCCATGCTCACAATTTCAGGACTGGCTCAGGCTATGTCTTTTTATTGGGGAATTGAATTTGTTGGTGTTAGGAGATATCAATGACCAATGATTGTTGATTCCTATTATTTTGTTGTTGTTGTTGAGAGAGAGAGAGAGAGAGAGAGAGAGAGAGAGAGAGAGAGAGAGAGAGAGAGAGAGATTCCCTTCTTTTGGTTTTGCTAGTGTGAGATTATTTCCTGTATTTTCATGGGTATAGTTAACCTCTTTGGGTTGGAGTTGTACTTCTAGTACCTTTTGTAGGGCTGGATTTGTGGATAGATGTTTAAGTTTGACTTTGTCATGGAATATCTTGTTTTATCTATCTATGTTGATTGAAAGTTTTGCTGGATATAGTAGTCTGGGCTGGCATCTGTGGTCTCTTAAAGTCTATAGGACATCTGTCCAGACCCGCCTGGCTTTTAGAGTCTCCATTGAGAAGTCGGGTGTTATTCTGATAGGTCTGCCTTTATATGTTACTTGGCCCTTTCCCCTTGCAGCTTTTAATATTTTTTCTTTGTTCTGTGTGTTCAGTGTTATGGTTATTATGTGGTGGTGGGGCTTTCTTTTCTGGACCAATCTACTTGGTGTACTGTAAGTTTCTTGTACCTTTATAGGTATCTCCTTCTCTAGGTTAGGAATTTTTTTCTATGATTTCATTGAAAATATTTTCTGGGCCTTTAAGCTGGGGATCTTTTCTTTCTTATATTTCTAATATTCTTAAGTTGAGTCTTTTTATTGTCATAGTATTTCCTGGATGTTTAATGTTAGGAACTTTTTAGATTTAACATTTTCTTTGACTGATGTATCAATTTCTTCTATTGTATCTTCTATGCCTGAGATTCTCTCTTCCATCTCTTGTGTTCTGTTGGTGGTGCTTGTGTCTGTAGTTCCTGCTCACTTACCTAGATTTTCCATCTCCAGGATTCCCTCAATTTGTGTTTTCTTTATTGCTTCTATTTCCATTTTCAGATCTTGAACAATTTTATTAATTTCTTTCACCTGTTTATTTTTTTCTTGACTTTCTTTAAGGGTGTCTTAGTTAGGGTTTCTATTGCTATGAAGAGACACCACAAGCAAGGCAACTCATATAAAGGAAAACATTTAATTAGGGTTAGCTTACAGTTTCAGAGGTTTAGTTCATTATCATCATGGTGAGAGGCATGGTGGCACGCAGGCAGACATGGTGCTGGAGAAGGAGCCATGAGTACCAGGCAACAGGAAGTTAACTGTGTATCACACTGGGTTTAGGTTGAGCATATAGAAGACCTCAGGCCCACCTCCACAGTGACACACTTCCTCCAACAAGGCCGCACCTACTCTAACAAGGCCACACCTCCTAATAGTTCCACTCCCTTTGGGGGGCATTTTCTTTCAAACCACCACAAAAGGATTTATTCATTTCCTCCCATTGTTTGTGTTTTCCTGGATTTCTTTAAGGAATTTATTTATTTTCTCTTTAAGGACCTCTATCATCTTCATAAAGTTGGTTTTAAGGTTGTTTTCTTGTGCTTCAGCGACGTTGGACTATTCAGGGGTTGCTGTAGTATAATAGCTGGACTCTGGTGGTGCCATAATTGCCCTGGCTATTTTTGTTTTTGTTCTTACACTGGTGTTTAGGCATCTGGGTTTGGGATGAATATAGGTCTAGGTGTTGATTTCTGAGTTCATCTTTGTTGGATGGGTGTTTTGTTTCTTGGCTTCTGTTTCCTCTTTGGCCTTCTGGTCCTTGTGGTCTGTATTTCTGTTGGCCAGCATGACCTCTAGTCCAGCAGGGAGTCTCCATCAGAGTTGGGGACTGGACTTCTGGCAGTTAGTGTGGCCTTTGGTCCAGCAAATGTTCTCTGTTCTTCTGACTGGTATGGCCTGTACCTGAGTGGCAGATATATGCCTGTGTAAGGGTTGGGGAAGGGATATGGTAGCAGGGGCAGGAGTTGGGCAGGAATAGGTGTCAGCAGCTTGGGTCTTTTGGATCTGAACTGGGGGCATGGGCAGATTCTGAGGGCAGGTGGGCCTCTTACCTATTCTTCAGAATGGCATGGCCTGCCCCTGAGCAGTGGATATCTGTCTATGTCTCAAGTTGTTTCTTGTGCTTTAATGTTTTCATTGTAGAAATGTTTCATTTTCTTGATTAGGTTTATTCTAATATAATTGCATATGGATTTTTTTCTTTTTATCCCAAGCATATTTGTGATTGAGGCTACTTATTTTTGTATCTTGCCACTTTGCTGAAAGTTTTAATCAGCTCAAGATTTTCTGGTAGGCTCCTTAGGGTCCCTCATGTACAGAATCCCATCATCTATGAATGAAATTACTTTAACTCCTTTTCCCACTTGTGTTCCTTTTCTTGTCTTACTGTTCTAGCTCAGACTCCACTCAACACTATGTTGAGTAAAAGTGGAGAGGATAGGCAACCTTGTCTTGTTCCTGCTTTTTAATGTATTTGGTGTAATGTTGGCTATGAGTTTATTGTTTAAAGCCTATATTATGTTAAGGTATGTTTTTCCTATTTCTGTCTCTTCAGTTTTTTTTTTATTATCATGAAGGGATGCTGGATTTTGTCAGAAGCCTGTTCTGCACCCATTGATCATGATTTTAGTCAATGTTCTATCACTATGAGGAAACACCATGACTGTGGTAACTCTTATAAAGAAAAACATTTAATTGGGACTGCTCATAGTTTCAGAGGTTTAGTTCATTATTAGCATGGTGGGAAGCATGGCAGCATGCAGGCAGATATAGTGCTGGAGATGACCTGAGATTTCTACATCTGGATTGGCAGGTAGGAGGAACAGAAGGAACCACCAAGCCTGGCTTGGACTTCTGTAACCTCAAAGCCCATCCCCAGTAACACACTTCCTTAAATAAGGCCATATCTACTCCAAAAAGGCCACACTTCTTAATCCCTCCCAAGTAGTGGCATTTTCTGATGACTAGGCATTCAAACATATGAGCCTTATGGGGGCTGTTCTTATTCAATCCACCACATTCCACCCCCTTACCCCCAAAGGCTTGTATCATAATGCATAAATGCATTCAGCCCAACTTCAGAAGATCCCATAGTCTTTAAGAGTCTCAATACTGCTTAAAAGTCCAAAGTTTAAAGACTCTACTACTCATGGTAATTTCTCAACTGTAACCCCCTGTAAAATAAAAATTAAAAAGCTCATCATATACTTCCAACATACAATGGCACAGGATATACATTACAATTCCAAAAGGGAAGGAAGGGAGCACAGTGAGGAAATAAATACTGGACAAAAGCAAGACCTAAAACCAGCAGGGCAAGCTCTAAATTCTGCATCTTCATGTCTGATGTCAAAGCACTCTTCAGATCTCCAACTTCTCTTAGCTTTGTTGACTGCAACACACTTCTTTCTCTTGGGGTGGTTCCATATGTGGTCTGCAGCTTTTCTTGGCAGATATCCCACAACTCTGTCATCTCCTACATCTCCAACACAATCCAGGCTTTACTTTTACAGCTTTACACAATGACCTCTCTAGGCCTCCATGCAGGAACACCCCTGAGACATGCCTGGCCTCAGCAGCTTTCCTTAGCTGCAGGGAGTGATTCCACACCCCCTTGCTTGTATTCTTGACTGCAAAGCCAGAGCCACATGGCTGAAACTGCTTGTTGGGGCTGAAACATGTCCCTCTTATTTAAATATATTTTCTCCAGATTTCTGTTTTTGATGTTTCCTTCACTGCTTATGCTTTTCTTTAATCCCCTTTCAGAAGTTGGAAGCTTAGCTGGATGGGGTCTTGCCCTGAGGTCACCACTCCCTTTGTTCTATTTAGCTTCATGCTTAAACATTTTTGTCCTTGAGCCCTGGACCTAGTTTTATTATACTTCCTGATGCTCCTTTTCTCTTCAAAATGTACATTTTGTAATTTTCCCTTCTTAGTTTGCTCCTGACTCTAGATCTGCACAAGGGTGGCCACTAAGAACCAAGCAACACAGTCAATACTAGACTGTCTTGAAATCTCTGCCAATGCTATTAATCTAAAACCCTTCAATTTGGTCTCAGGCAGATTTTTTTGAACAAGGGCAGAAAGCAGCCACATTTTTTGATAAAATTTCACAAGAATGGTCTCTAGGCCACTTACTAATATTCTTTTCTTCTGAAATCTCTTAAGCTTGGCCATCATAATTTACATTGTTCTCAGTACCACAGTCTTCCACACACCTAGTATGGTCCATTAGGTCACACTTAAAGTGTTTAACTGCTTTTGTAATCCAAAATCCAAAAGTCCACATTCTACCAACAAGAAGCATGGTCAGGCCTGTCACAGCAATACCCCACTTCCAGTGCCAACTTCTGTCTTAGTCAATGCTCTGTTGCTGTGAAAAGACATCATGGCCATGGCTAGTCTTCTAAGAGAAAGTATTTAAGACATACTGTAGCTGGGGTTATCTCCTGGTCCTGTCTGGCCCACGGTCAGGACAAATCTCTCTCACCCGCCAGTTCCGCAGCCAAGTAAACACACAGAGACATTTATATTATCTAAACTGTTTGGCCTAATGGCTCAGGCTTCTTGCTATCTAGTTCTTCTATCTTAAATTAACCTATTTTTATTAATCTATACCTTGCCACATGGCTTGTGACTTACTGGTACTTTACATCCTGATCCTCATGGTGGGGCTGGCAGCGTCTCCCCGCCTCAGCCTTCCACCTCCCAGCATTTTCCTCCTCCTTGTCCCGCCTACACTATCCTTCCTACCTGACTACTGGCCAATCAGCGTTTTATTTATCAATCAATCATAGCAACATATATTTACAGCATACAGGACATCCCACAGCAACATACCCCCCTATTCTTTCAGAGTCAGGACTGGTTTTGGCTAATGAATGCTTATTTGTGTCTGGGGAGGCCTACCCATTTCTTCTGGGGCCATTCATTTTTCTAGTGCCCCAATTCCTGGCAATAAGCACATTGGTCCTTCTGCAGGGCCTTTTTCTTTTTCTAATAGGTGCCTTGTTGAGGGCTGAAAGTGCCAGGAGCTTAGAGTGCTGCCATAGTGGCTTTATTTATTTATTTATTAGCAAATCTTCCTTGCTGTCTCTATTGTAAAACAGTTTCTGGGCCAGTACTTACCATAAGACTACAAACAGCAGTCTCTGGGCACCAGCATCTGTAATGAAAGATGGCAGAGGTTGGGTCCAAGTCAGCGTTGTTCATGTGTCTCGGTAACATTTGCCAGTCACCCACTGAAGAAACAGTTTTCAGAAAATTTGTAACTGATGAAAAGTTTCAGATAATTGGAGGATAGACAGTGCAACTACATCCACCTATGAAGTGGGGAACACCCCTGACTATCCTGGGCAGAGCTGCATGAGAAAACATGGCGTCCCCATAAATCACATTGCATGGCAGATTACAAGAGAAGGCTCTTTGCCAATTCGATTATATACTATGAATAAATGAAAGCAATGTGAGAGGTTTGAATAGAAGAAGTAATCAAGTTAAAAACTGCAAAGCTAAAATTGAGCTACCTGGGAGCTTTGATCCACAGAAACAACTCATTATTGAAGATCCCTATTATGGCAATGATTCTGACTTCGAAGTGGTGTACTCGGGTGCTGCAAGGCCTTGTGGAGAAAACTCACTAGGTGGTCCTGCCCACCACCATTGAGCAACTTACTCACCAGAGCCATGTCCAAGGGTGGTGACAGTCCTTAGCCCCATGCCCCACCTGTCTTTTCAGCTGACTTACTGTATATCTTTAAAATAACTGTAGGTAGAAATTAGGTGTATATTCAGAAGGATAAAAGTATTTGAGTAAGACAGTTTGAGGTTTGGCTAAGCATTCTTAGACAAATTGAACCTCTCACCTTGTCCTAATTACAAAATAGTGGAACAAGCAAATATGGGACAAAATAGGACCCAATAAGTAAGAATGACCTACAAGGTCCAGGCCAGCCTCTGAGCCCAGCCAGCCTGGGTAGTCTGGTCTAACCAAAGTGTATGCATGGGCAGCTCCCAATGATGCCATTTGCTTGCCTTATACCTCTGTCCTAGACTCTTGTGACAATAACTCCATCCATATCAGCCTTCCATTTAACACTGGAAGAGTTTAAACTCAGACACACTGAGGGCATATACATATTTGAAAGAGAGGAGAAGCTGGATGTGATAACGCAGGCCCGCAGTTCCAGCAGGCCATCCTGGGCTACACGGTGCAGCTGGGAGCAACAGATGGATAAAGTGGGCATTTTTACTCTTGAGCTTTGTTCCTGTTTTGCCTCAATAGTGGTAAGTTTGTAGTGTTCTTTCATCAGGATTTAAAAAAGTCACAGGCAAGCAATTTTAGTGCATTTTCAGAAAAGTGACCTCAAATTCATATGGCTGTATGTCAGAAAAGAATGTGAGTTAAACTGGGAAGTTAACACATACAACTGAAATAGAAATCTGGTGTTTGCCTGATTTCTTTTGGACAAATGAAAGAAAAATCTAAAACATTAAAAAAAAGAATACAAGCAACATTTTGGGTAACATTTCCAGTAGCATTTTAATGTTTGTTTTGGAAAAGTCAATAAAAATGGTTAAGAGGGGAGCTTAGATTTGCACAATTTCAGAGTCTGACTTTTTGAACTCACTGATCTGTTATTGTAGAATAGGCTCAATGATGCATTTGAAATACAAGGTCAGAAGTTTGAGGCTCCTGTGGAGAATTTTGCCTATTTTGAAAGGAATTTAGAATCCAAAGATATTAACTGAAATTTTGTTAACTTGTAGAAATGATACCCAAAGTGTATTCTGGAGAATTATAGACACCAGACAGCGTGGGCATGGGCACATCACAGATACACATGGTACAGAATGAATGGCCCAGCAGCTGCAACAAAAAGGCAAAAAATGATTGAGGTGACAGGGCCAAGATTCAGTCAAGTCAACCAGGAGCTGTTCACAAGAGTATTAAGATATGAAAACCATCACTCTCTAGTTGATGAAAATGTATAAAATATTGTCCACTCCTTAATCCTCTTATAAAACTCAAGCCAAAGTAAAAGCCTTATGTGATAAAGGGTGATGGAAGAAAGTCTGGAAATCAGTACTTGTTGTTTGAATCTTAGATGGTCTTTTAATAAAAAACCCAGAGCCAGATAGCAGGGTGAAAGTTGAAAGATCAGAGAAGCAGAACTGCCAGCCACTAGTTCTTAGATCTATGAAATCCTCAGCCTAAAGAGAGTGAATTCCTGTTTCCTCAAGACTTATATAACTTTCTCTGTCCTGCCATATTACTTCCTGGGATTAAAGGCTGGTGTGCTTCCCAAGCAAAGGCATGAGATCTCAAGTGCTGGGATTAAAGGTGTGTGCCACCACGCCTGGCTCTGTGTCTAATCTAGTGGCTGGCTCTGTCCTGTGATCCTCAGGCAAGTTTATTAGGGTACACAATATATCATCACACTATTAAACTCATATTTATGAATTTAGAAAACAATAATCCAATTATACTTTATATTGTTTACATTTGCATACATTGATATTCAGACCCATTGATATTTGTTGTATAGCAATAAGTCTCTAACACCTTATTTGCTTATTTACTTTGTGGAAACATTAAAACATCAGTTATTCTAATACATAAAATGTTGTCACTGCTTGAGAAATTCAGTGGTTGAAGAAAAAGCAGCTGAACAAGAGTCAAGGTCTTTTGAGCTATTCAAGATGTCAAATGTTTTAAGCATAAAGCCTGGGAGGTGAGGGTGGGGGCTAATAAATTCAAGGCTAGTCACAGATATATAATGCATTTGAGGATAGCCTGGGCTACAGGAGATCCTATCTGAAAAAAAAAAGGAAACCCAAAACCCAAGCCCCCTCCCAATAGACCCCAAAACCAAACCAAACCAAATCAAAACCACAAAAAACCCCAAAAATTCAAGATATTTTTATTTTATTCTTCACCAAGTAACTAAGCACACTTTTACCTTTTGCCTGATTCTGAAATAATTTATGTGAAATGGAGAATAAATGTTTTATTTTACATTTCCAGAGAGCTGTGAAGAGTGAGTAACACAATTGAAAACAGTGGTGACCACTCACAGGTGACAGCCTTAGTGACCACTATGCAACGGTGTATGATGCTACTTTTTCTACCGAACAGCACGTGTTCCTCTGCTGATTCCCGCACACAGGGGCTCTGCTGTGCTCGTCGGAAAGCCATTCTCATGTCTATCACTGTCTACAAGAAAAGGACCTTTGTTTTATACAAACTCTACGATTTTAAAACTTGACTCAGTTACTGTACCAGGCAGAACACCAA
Source organism: Peromyscus californicus insignis (assembly GCF_007827085.1). Lineage (NCBI taxonomy): Eukaryota > Metazoa > Chordata > Mammalia > Rodentia > Cricetidae > Peromyscus > Peromyscus californicus. The sequence continues at coordinate 71,538,002 of NW_026294413.1, read as the reverse complement.
ATATGGTTTAATGCTATCCAGGGGAAATAATAATAAAATAAATAAAACAATAAAACAAATCAATATATATATATATAATATACCAACAATATATAACACATTAATATAAGATAACAATAATATAATAAACAATAAAATAATAAAAATAAAATAAAATAATAAGACCCATATCCAAGCTATATTTGGGGAAAGCAAGCATGGTATTAATGATCTGACATGTCTGTGAGAACTTAATGTGTACTACCTTAAAAAGGCCCCTAATATGTGTATAGCCTTAAAAGCTTGAATCACCTCCTAACATATTTGCTGATAAACAAAAACAAAAACAACAAAACCAAATGAGACAAAACAAAAACAAAAGCATTAAGAGACACTTGTTTTGGCCCCGGAATTTATGGGTGGCATCCTCACTGATGGCTGATAGCTTATAGCTCTGGAGATCCCAGATGAACTGCAGTATGACGGTCACTGATGGAGTCACAGTGAATATCTGATTCCCAATATGTCATGCTTCTTTGTAAATGCAGGTTCTTATGTCATCCAGGCCAACTTTAAACTCAACAAATAGCTGAGGCAGAACCTGAGGTCCTGATCTTCCTCCCTCTACCTCCCAAGTGCTGGGATGACAGCTGCCCCGCCATGCAAGCCACTTTCTGTTATATATATATGAGACACTTTTTTTTGCCAATTCCATTTGTCACAAGCTACTTTGCTGTGATGTAGGCCACCCCAAGTAAATTAAAGGGACAGGATATAGAACATGTACTCAAACGGGTACTTGAAGCAAAATTCAAGTGATGACTAGTAGTGTAGTAATAATTGCTTAAGTGGGTTAATTCTCTACATAATAAATAGACCAAGTCAGGCATGGCAGCTCATGTCTGTCACTCCAGTGCCTGGGACTTAAGAGTTAAGAGCATCAGGAGTTTAAGACCAGGCTGAGCTACATGAGAGCCTATCTCAAAAACAACAACACAATCTATTTCATCTAACACAAACCAATATCATTTCTCTGCTAACCCCATTCTGGCAACCTCTCTTTTTTATGGAAAAGACTCTAAACTCCTTAAGTGAACCAGCAAGATGTTTTTCACTTCTCCAATGCCCCTTTTCTTCCAGCATGATCCCTTATCTAGGCTCTAAGCTCAGTGGTTGTAACTTCTTGGAACAAGCTATCTCTCTCAACAAAGGCCTTTGAACCTACAGTTCCCTCTACTTGGAGTGTTTTCTAGTTTTCTTTTTCATGGTTGGCTCCTTTTCATATTTCATAACTAGCTAAAATGTGACTTCCTCAGAGAGCTTTCTCTGCGCCGCTCAGTGCAGGGCCCACCTCCCCTGCATGTTCACAGTGCTCTATTTTTTGACAGCATTTGCTGAATCTATAACTACATTTAGCTGCTCTCAGTTTTGCTTTTTCTTTATACTAGACTGTATACTCCAAGTAGAAGTGTCTATGGATTAGTTGTGCTTGTAACTATAAATCTAGTATCTAACACAAATTTTGTGCTCAGGAAGTATTTGTAAAATAAAAAACAATAAAATATTCCCATTTCATTACTAGGATGGCAGATTTAGATGAACTCTCAAGAGCATTAGTCACCTCAATGGTTCAAAGTCTCTCTTTGTCACCAGTGATGTTCAAATGTCCTTTGTTTCATTTACCAGAATTTGATAAGTCCTCTAGGCAAACACCAGAATGAATAATGCAGATGAAGGCAGTCCAGAAACCTAAAGTGTTGTTTACATTTCTGATTAATTGAAAAGCTGGAGCAGCAGAATGAGATAATGAATTCAAGTTGGTATTTTCTCCCAGTTCTTCTAGCAATAGTGGGTTGATAGATTTGATTTGAAATCCAATATTGTGACTTCTTTTTTTCTGAAGCAGGGAATTGAACCCAGGGCCTTCTCTATGCCAAATACACATTCTGCACTAGCTACATTCTGGGCCTTTTGAGTCACGTCTTTATGATTTTGTAGCAGGGTGAATTTCAGCATGCTATTTGCTCAGTGTGAGCTTTTGTTCCCTTGTAGTTAGAAGAGCATGTAATCTACTGCTGTTGAGAGAGTTAGGTAAGTGCCCAGTGCCTGTTACAATTTCTAGAAGTGGAAGATGTTACCAATCACAGCCTTTATTGTGATTGTTAGATAAAGGGCCTAGATATAGCAAAGAAAATGTTGCAAGTCATATCATCTGGTAAATACAATACATAGCTGCTTCTTGGATTTAGATCACCAAGACTTCTAAGAGCTTAGTATTTTCACTTTTCTTTTATTTCTTTCCTCCTGATTAACTTTTTCAAGGCATTCTTTATGTCCTCATTCCTAAGGGTGTAGATTATAGGGTTCAGCAGAGGGGTAACAACAGTAAAAAATGCAGAAACAATTTTGTCTTCGGGGAGGCTGATGGATGGTCGTGAGTAGATGAAGATACAGTGTCCCAGGAATAGTGTGACCACGGTGAGGTGGGCTGCACAGGTGGACAGGGCTTTCCTCTTCCCCTCAGAGATCTGTTGCCTTAGACTCACGAGAATGACTGCGTAGGACACTACAATAATCACAAAGCATACCATAGAGATCATACCACTGTTGGAGACAATGAGAATCTCAGTTATGTGGGTGTCAGTGCAAGCCAGTTCAATTACCTGAGGTACATCACAGAAGAAGTTGTCAATCTCATTAGGACCACAGTAGGGAAGATTGATGGTGAGTGAGGTGAAAGATATGGAGTGGATGGTCCCTGCTGTCCACATGGCCCCTCCCAGAATCATACACACCTTCCAGTTCATCACAGTCATATACTTCAGGGGTTTACAAATGGCCACATACCGATCATAGGCCATGACTGTAAGCAGGAAGATCTCCATGCAGGCAAAAAGATGCAGGAAGAATATCTGGACCACACAGGCATCAAAAGGGATGAGCTTTTCTTCTGACAAGGTGTCTCTCAGCATCTTTGGGACAGTGACTGTGAAATGGCAGACATCAATGAAGGACAGATTGCTGAGGAAGAAATACATGGGTGTATGGAGCCGGCGGTCGAATATGATAGTTATGACAATGAGGATGTTACCAATCAGTGTGAGGACGTAGAAAATGAGGAACATGAAAAACACAGCCATCTGTACCTTTGGATTTACAGATAAACCTCTAAGCCGAAAAAACATCACTGAAGTTTGGTTGGCAAGGACAGCCTTTTCCATTCTTTCAGCTCTCTGTCAAAATTAAAGAAAAAACGTGAAACAAATGTAACACTTAACATTTGTGTCAACCATTTGGTCACTTAATTTCTTGGTCATTTATGACTTCAACTAGAAGTTGTGGGTCAAATATCTTGTGTTTATTTTCTGTTCCCTCCCTCCCTCCTCCCTTGGTGCTGGGGATTTGATGGCAGCTCACACATATTAAGTACTTGTTTTAACTCTGAGCTACAGCCCCGTCTTGTGTTTCCTAAAAACAAATCATGTTTCATCATCTTCACTAGATGCTAACCCCACACCATGGGAATAATGCAACAGTGAACCTTGATTTACCAGGAAATTAAAATCCCCTTGAAGAAGGGGGTGGAGAGTCCAAACAAGGTGTTTCTCCCTTACTGTAGCAATGCTTCAGGTTTAGATTTACAGTATTGGAGACAGAGTCTCAAATAGCCCAGTCTTGCTATGCAGCTGAGGATGTCCTTGAACTCCTGATCCTTCTGCCTCCAAGTCCACACCCAGCTCGGGTTATGGACTAAGGTTCTCCATACTCTGAATAGGGACTTTGTGTAAGGTACATAAACTTGACCTTTGAATATAGCTTCCCTGGTTGTCCCATTGATTGTACTTTTCACTAATCCAAATCACTTCTCTCCTGGTGTCTCTCTCCGGGTGCTGAGCTTAATTTCCATGATGTCAGTCTCAGAAGGCTACATCAGCTCACCATGCTGCTGGACAGCTGGCAATGTGTCTGTGAGGTTTGTTGAGCGCCTCTTTAGAGAAGGATGCACAAAACCCTAGTATCCCTTAACCTAGAGGTCAAGGTCCAGGCTTAGCAACATCTGTGTGTTGACTAGATCATCTCCAGATCTTCAGATTTTCATTCTGTTGATTGATTTACTGGTCTACAAGTAAATTCAAGGAAGCTGTTTTATTTTCTTTTACTTTATCTTTCCTCTGATTCATGCATCATTGCTATTTTAAAAGATTTTATGTGTGTATGTATGTATGCATTATCTATCTATCTATCTATCTATCTATCTATCTATCTATCTATCTATCTATCAATCATCTATCTATGTATCTATCTACCTATCTATTATCTATCTATCTATCTATCTATCTATCTATCCATCTATCAATCATCTATCTATCTTTCTATCTATCTATCATCAATCTATATCTGTTGTTTTGCCCACACATATTCATATACACCCTGTGCATGTCTGGTGCCCATGGAAGCCACAAGTGGGCTTCAGATTCTTCTGGAATTGGAGTTATGGATGATTGTGAGCTTCCATGTGGGTACTAGCAACAGAACTTGGGTCCTCTGCAAGAGCAGAGAGTGCTCTTAATTGCTGAGACCTCTCTCCACCCCCACTCCTGCTTTTATAATATTTTTATGCTCTATATAAGAGTCACAGGGTTTTAGTTCTTGAAGGGAGCTGAGAGTTTACATTTTTTTTTTTTCATTTTCCAAATAGCAAAAATGAGGCATACAGAGGTAAAGCACTAGGCTCAAGGTTACACAGAATTGGGTCACAGCTGGGTCTAGAGTTCAGGTCTCCTGCCCCAGGCTTCATCCACTTTGCCATCACTCTGAATATCTGTGGTGAAGAAGTTAAGCAGAGGTGTCTTTATGACCTTTCTTCTCTTAGGTGTCCTGAGTCAGTTTGGGGTGTGATCTTTAGGGAGCCTCATTTGTCAGGCTTGCCCCCTCATGGCACCTTTGCCCGCAGCTTTCCAGTGGTGGCTCACCTGGGAACCTGTCTCTCTTTGTCCCTGGACCCCTCATCCTGTGCTGTCTGCCTTCTAACTTTCCTCAGGTCAGACTCTGCTGGACACATTAGTCTTCCCCGTACTGCTCAGGGGAAACTTCGCTGCCACTGTCAGCAATTTCTAATACTCCCTGTCACTCACCATGCCAGCCTTATGCAAAAATGCCTACTTCTGCTGTCCATGTCAAAATAAAAATTAACAGTACTGTCAAATTGAGGTTCTAACAAAACAGAATTGTGCTAAACACGATACTTTTTGGACAGAGGTCTTTCGATTAATACCTGTAAAATAACCAGACTAGTGTTTTGTTAGTATTTACAGCAATATCTTTATGTAACTACGGATTAATTTTAAGGTTTATCATTTTTCTTAGAACATGCATTTCACAGTTTTTGCTATAGACAATTATTTCAATTGTTTAGTTAATGACTTACAGCTATTTTCCTTGTTTTAAAATGGACACTTGAAGGGACAGGGGCTGATTTTTTTTTTTTTTTTGAGACAGGGTTTCTCTGTGTAGCTTTGTGCCTTTCCTGGAACTCACTTGGTAGCCCAGGCTGGCCTTGAACTCACAGAGTTCCGCCTGGCTCTGCCTCCCGAGTGCTGGGATTAAAGGCGTGCGCCACCACCGCCCGGCCTGATTTTAAATTAATCATGTGAAATTTGTTCTGAAGCAAAGACTTTGTTTCCTTCTCCTAGAATGGGGACACACACTTTTAACTAACCCTTCCCCCCTCTCAGCATTTTCCTTCTACTTCTGTGAACTCACAGGACAAAGTGCTTTGGAAAACGTAGTGTCCAATGACATGAAATAACTGATGTCAGAAATATGGTAGGGAGAGATGGATCAGCAGTTAATAGCACTTGTCACTCTTGTAGAGGACCTGGGCTTGGGCCCCAGTACCTATAACTCCAGTTCCAGGAAAGCTGATACATTCTTCTGACCACCAAGTTCACCAGAGGCATTCACATGCTACATACATATGTGCAGACAAAATACTCACACACATAAGATAAACTAAATAAATATAAAAATATATGGAGTACTAAAGTACCTATTTCAGGAAAATGTAGGAGATGATGAGTAAGGGCAAAATAAGAATAAAATGCAAATATCTATAAATCTCACCTGAGTTTTTTCTGATGCTCTCAGTCCCTTCAAAAATACCTGGATCTTTTGGGTTGTAGTTTGAGTATAATGAAAACTATCTTCCAGTAGAGGGAAGGACTTAGTTGAAGTTGGCTAGTCAGAAAACTGTGTGTGCACTGACTTTTTTCTATGAAGAAAGTGGAAGCTCTTGAAATCCCCTCGAGAGCTGGTTCACAGTTTGTCATATGTCACGGCAAAATGATACTTTTGTATTTTTACTATAGTCCCTTTTTCACTATGTAAATAATTCCGCAGTAAGATTTCCTAGGATGGTGTCCAGTGGACTGAAGATGTCGTGTAAGAGCAGCGTGTCTTGTCGTTTTTTTAGACCTAGTGATGAGTAGAGATGGAGAGCTATGAGCAATCTTCTTTACAGTTGTACCAGTTTATCAGGACAATTTAAAAACCAAACGTCATCGTCAATCAGAACACCAGTGTGGCCAAAGCATCTTGTTTGCTTTATTGCACACTTTAGGTGCGAGTGTTATCATTCATTCCAGATGGAATGTCCATCTTTGAGCTCTGAAGGGGAACCATAAAGGGAGCAAACAGCTGTGGCTGGCAGCTGTTGCATTGCTGTTGGTCTACCTGAATATCCAGGTTTTGTTTCCAAGGAAACGTCCCAACAGTGAGATCAGCTTGCCAAGTTATAGTTAAGAAAAGTTAACTCTGTGACTGCTGATGTAATAGCCTTGGCATCTACTGCTGAGAGGGTTTAATGAAAAATAGGACCTGAACACCTGAATCTTTGGGGCATATTGTGTATAATTAAATTAACTAGTAGTATTTAGAGATCCCACCAAAACAAAAGGGAAAAAGATACCACTTTTTCTACTTTAACATAGGCACTTGCTTTGGCAGGATGGCTGTTTTCACATTTTTTTTCAATTTATGGGTATGGGGGTCCTTTCAATCTTCTATTGTCTTCTTAAATTTCTGTCTTCAGTGTTTTAATGTTTCCACTGTAGTAACTTTTCTGGTAAGTTTATTATAAGATTTTTAATTTTTTGAGGCTATTTTGAATGATATTTTTTCCACTTTCTTTCTGAGAATGCTTGCTTTTTCACTACTGATTTTTGTTTCTTAATTTTGTGTTTTTTCAATGTGATAATAGTGTTACCTCTTCTGGAAGTTTTCTGGTGAGATGTTTAGTGTCTCTTATATACAGAAAAATGCCATCTGAAAGTCAGGAAACTCTGACTTTTTTCTCTCCTATTTTATCCATTTTATTTCTTCCTTTTATCTTACAGTTCTAGCTATGACTTCAAATACTAGAATGAATGTGTTAGAGAGGAAACAATTGGGAAGAATAAGCAGGAGTTGGGTGGAAAAGAGAGAAAATAGTGAGGAGTGAATGTGATAAAATTACATTGGATTCAAGCATAAAATTGTCAAAAGAGAAAAAAGAAACAAAATGCAGCGTAGTTTCTTTCAGATCCCTCACATTCCTGTCACTAACTTGTAATCTTCACTCTGTAAGTAGGCCTAACAAGCTCATTGGCTCCTCAGGGTGATCTTTGGTAGACTCGAGCACTGACTAGTCACTGAGACCTCATGAGGAGAGGGTAGACATTACTTAGCACCCACAAAAAAAAAAATTCTCACAACAGATGGTAAATTTATTAATGTTGCTATGTTTCATGGTATAAGAAATAAAGTAAGATAAAGCTAGTAAGTAGGAAAATGATGTTAGAAGGATGTGAGAATGAAGGTGTTTAAAATGTAAATGATTTCTACGTGATAAAACACTTTCCTATGATGGCAGAATGTTTCTAGAATGGGAAGATAAAAAGGAAGCTGGGTTAAACAGGGATAGAAATGGGGATGGGGGCAGGGATGGGGGTGGAAGCGAGGACGGGGACAAGGATGGGGGCAGTGATGGGAGGGCGGGGTAGAGAACAGAATACAGGAAGCAATTACTAATGCTAGTGATACTTTGTAATAGTCATTTGGAAACTGACTACTGTAGAAGCTTTCTAAAACACATACAAACACACATATAAAAAGTTAAATGGATTTGGCCTTCATTGGGGGCCCCTGCTACTCATGGTAGCATAATAAATAAAAAGCAAAACAAAAACACAAACAAACAAAAAACCAAATCCAGTGTCAGGAATGGGTTAAGTCTTTTGGAGTTTTTGGTAAAGGAGGGTTCATAGACCTCTAACATTCTAGGCTATTAATAATGCTCTTGGTTACGGTCCAGAATTTGATGGTAATACCATATGCCTGAAGACATCACATACTTGAGTCATAGAACATACTTACTTGCTAGTTTTCATAGTGCTGGAAGATGCTATGCACACCACCAGAGGAGAAAAGTAATTACCAATGTGGTGGTTTGAATGAGAATGGCCCCCATAGGCTTATATATTTGCATGCTTAGTACCAGGGAATGGAACTGTTTGGGAAGGATTAGGAGGTATAGCCTTGATGTAGGAGGAGTGGCCTTGTTAGAGAAGGTGTGTCACTGGGGATAGGAATGGAGGTTTCAAAAAGCCCATACCAGGCCCAGTGTCTCTCTTTCTCTCTCTTTGTCTGCTGTCTATGGATCAGAATGCAAAACGCTTAGTTACTTCTTCAGTGCCATGCCTGTCTGCTTCTTGTCATGAAGATCATAGCCTGAGCCTCTAAAACTGTTAGCAAGACTCCAATAAATGCTTTATCTTATGAGTTGCCTTGGTCATGGTGTCTCTTCACAGCAATAGAACAATGGCTAAGATAGAACTTGGTACCAGGGACCAGGGTATGGCTGTGCGAGGCCTGACCATGCTATTTGCTGGACAAATATGGAAGACTTTGGGACTGTGGACTAGAAAAGCAGTGGAATGTTTTAGATGGGGATTAATGGGATATCCTAGTAGAGCATGGAAGACAGTAGTGTTGAGGTGATTTGGACTATGGTAGCCCAGCTCAAGAGGTTTTAAAGGAGAATAATATTGAAGACCATTCTTAAGATATTTTGGAAAAAATGTGTCCGTTTTTTGCCCTTGTCCTAAGAATTTGCCTAAGGCTAAATTGAAGAGTTTTGGGTTAATGTTGTTGACAGAGGAGATTTCAAGAGAGTCCAGTATTGATTATGTTACATGGTTACTAGTGATCACTTTTTTTTTCATTTTTCTTTATTAAGAAATTTTCTACTCACTCTACATACCACCCACAGATCCCTCTTCCTCCCTTCTCCCACCCTCCATCTCTCCCTCCCAAGCCACCCCACATCCCCACATTCCCCAAATCAAGGTCTCCCATGGGGAGTCAGCAGAGCCTGGCACACTGAGCCTAGATAGGTCCAAGCCCCTCCCCACTGCTCCAAGGCTACATAAGGCAGCACACCACAGTCACCGGGCTCCCAAAAGCCTGCCCATGTACCAGGGACTGATCCTGATCCCCCTGCCTGGGTGACCCCCAAACAGTTCAAGCCAAACAACAGTCTTCCATATCCAGAGGGCCTAGTCCAGTCCTGCGGTGGCTTCACAGCCACTAGTCCATAGTTCATGGGCTTCCACTAGTGTGGCCGGTCATCTCTGCACGTCTTCCCATCATGATAGTGATCACTTTTATGCACTATAATAAAAAGAGCAAGTTGGGCAAAGAGAAATATGTACAGTTTGAGAAGAAAAGGAGCACTAGGAAATGTAATATTGGAGTCAATTCTTGTGTTCAAGGAGATAAAAAGTTTTAAGAAAAGCAGATTCAAAATGGAATACAGGGAGTGGTGTCCTCAGGGCAAGACCCCACCCAACTAAGCTTCCAAACTCTGAAAAGGAATTTAAAGAAAGCTTAAGCAGCAAAGGGAACTATCAACAACAGAAATATTACACAAATGTAATTCAAGATGCCGGGTGCTTAGAGATGGGGAATGTGGGTAGTGGAGGTGGGCTAAGGTTCCAGCCCCCAGTAAGCAGAACAGTAACAACAACAACAACAACAACCAGCAGCAGCAACAGAAAATAATTAATGTTGGGTACCTGCAAGGTCTTAAACACCCAATAGGAAAGTATTACCAAAGATTAAAATGATTGGACTATTTCTTTAACATTCTAGGGGACCTCACTCCCCACACATTAGGCTTAAATATGTACAAGGTGTTATTTAAACAATAATTTCTCATTGATGATTTTCTTCTTGATAAGGAAAAAGCTACCCAGATAGAAGATAACATGGCCTTGTATCAATTCAGCCCTGAGGGGCCTACTGGGAGCCCAGAGAGACAGGGCCACTATTGTTTTAAGTTAAAAATGAAATGATGGTCAAATTTCTTCTCTCTTTTCCTCTCTAGAAGTCTTCTGGGAGGAATCTCACGCTTTGATGTTAGCCACTCCCACAGCTGTCAAAGCGCCTGAAAGTGCCCTGGGTTCATTATTCACAGGTCTACTCTTGGAGGAGAAAAAGAAAAAAAAAAGTGTGGATGAGTGTAATGGATGGTTACTCTCTTGAATCCATCAAGAAACTCTAATAAACTTTGATTTGGGTATTAAAAACAAACAAACTTCTCTTCTGAGTTCTCCTGGTTCCCTACCTAGGACTTTCTCCTCTCTCTCTCTCTCTCTCTCTCTCTCTCTCTCTCTCTCTCTCTCTCTCTCTCTCTCTCTCTCCCTCTGTCCCCTCCCTGTCTGTTTTGCATGATAACTAAAACCCAACTGTGGTTTTTATGGTACTTTGGGTTTCCTTTCTCAAAAATCCCCTCCTTACCATGTGGCTGACCTCAGTGCTGATACTCAAATGTCTTGACTTTTTCCTTCTCTCCTATGTCCTCCCCCATGAAGCTGCTGACATTTACAGCTTGCCTGTTCTGGATTTTTTTCCTTTAAAAAAATTGTCCTTCTTCCCCTGGAAAAAGCTCTTACAAGATTCCAATTACTTTGATCTAAAGAAAGACCCAAGAATCTGTATTTTAAAAATTCCTGACTCATGCTTGTCTGGAGGACATTTGTTATAAACCAGTAGCCTACAATAATTTTTTTGTTTACTTTTGGTCATGGATTATAGATAAATAGATTCAACAGGATAAAACTGAGAGAAAAGCCCATATAGCTATGGCCACTTGCTTTTCAACAAAGATGACAAGACCTTTCAGTGAGGGAAAAGATGATCTCTTTGACAAACAGTGTTGGGACAACTGAACATATATGTCAGAAGATTGTTGGATCCTTACCTCATTTGAGGTATAAATATTAGCTCAAAAATGTACCAAAGACCTAAATTAAAGAGAGAATAGAGAAATCTTGTAGAAGAAAGCTTAGGAGTAATTTTTACAGCCTTAGATTTAGCAATGGATTCTTTGACAAGCCACCTGAAGCACTAACAATGAAGGGCAAAGCAGATACATTGTCTTTAAAATTAACAATATTAATACATAGAAGGACAATATCAAAAAGCACAAAGACAATCTAGAGAATGGAAGAAAATATTAAAAATCATGTTTCTGATAAAGTTCTAGCTTCTAGAATATATTTAAAAAGCTCCTAGTATGGCTGCTGCTAAGGCTATTGTTTACTCTTCACAGTCTGACACCACTTATTTATGTCATCAAATTTGGAGAAATTGATGTGGTTCCCAACTAGAAGTTTCACTTTAACCACTGACTGGCATTTATGGTGATGAGATGTACTTTACACTCTACTAGAGGAGAAAAGTAATCGTCAGTATCACTCAGCTACAAATCCTGCAACCTATAACAGCAACCTGCCTTCAAAATATACTAGTACAATAGTTGCACAAGTGTTAACAGAGCAACAATTTCTGATTGGATTTAAGGCACATTCCATGAGTAGGATTCCATACCTGACACTGTTAAAATGGCCAAGAATCGGAGCGGATAGGTCTTGGGCCCTAGGGAGAAACCTACTACTATTATTCTCCTAAAGGAACATAGCAATAAAAGACTTCTAGTGACATATTGCTATATCCATAGATCAGTGTATCTTTCAACCCTCATCAGAGAAGTTTCTTCTTGTAGTAGGTGATATTTACCAGAGAGACTCACTACTGGATAATGTGCAGCGAGTGAGAGACTTTGGAGCATTCAGTCCTAAATGGAATGTTTTTTTCAACTCTCTCCCCATCAATGCTCAGGGATCTATATGGAAGACAAGACATAAAGACGGTAAGAGCCAGAGGTGGTGGATGAGTCCAAGGAAACAGTGTCATTTAGACACAATAGGACTGATATACATTTGAACTCATAGAGATTGTGATAGTACTCACAAGACCCTCACAGGTTCAACCCAGACAAAATCCTAGCACAGAGAAGAGGAAGTGGAGACAAAGTTCCACCATTAACCAAGAAGCAATTTGTAATTGACCTGATTGGAAAGAGAAAATCACTTGTCTTGCATAGTTTTGTGCCAACTCAAAAGCCACAGTTATCTAAAAGGAGGGAACCTCAATTGAGAAAATGCCTCCATAAGATCTGGCTTAGGGCATTCTCTTAATTAATGATTGATAGGGGAGGGCCCAGCCCATTGTGGGTGGTGCCATCCCTGAACTGGTGGTTCTGGGTTCTATAAGAAAGCAGGCTGAGCAAGCCATGAGGAGTAAGCCAGTAAACAGCACCCCTCTGTGGCCTCTGCATCAGGTTCCTTTCCTGTTTGAGTTCCTTGCTTCCTTAAATGATGGATTACAATGTGTAGGTATAAACCCAATAAACCTTTTCCATCTAACTTGTTTTTTGGTCATGGTGTTTCATTGTAGCAATAGAAACCCTAACTAAGACATTACTTTTCTTCAATAGAGTATCATTGGGTATATCAACTATACTCCAGTCAGGCCCTGAGCCCAGGAGTAGTTAGTCAACACAATATGGACTCCATTTATTTTTTTTAGTGTGTGCTTTTTGTTTTGCTTTAGTATTTATTAGGTTATTGTTTTTTTGTTTGTTTGTGTTGACCTTTGCTTCTCGGAGGAGTTGGGAGAAAAGAAAAATATGATTAAAAATGCATTATCTGTAAAAAAAATGACATTGAAAAAGTAGAAATAAATATTGGCCCTTAGCCCCCCAAAAATGTTCCTTTATCCAATATTCTAAAGGAGTTATATGGACAGTTGAGGACTTCTGGGTGAAAGATAGATAGATAGATCCATAGATGAATGAAAGTGAGAGAGAGGGGGTTGTTTCTTTAGTGGTATTGCCTTGGTAGGTCAACCATGCTCCAATGACTGACCCCACTCTAAGAAGTATATGGGCAGCACAAATAGGAGTTGATTGGTTATTAAACTAAGAGAAAAAAGGACATGAAGTTGTGGGAAAAGAGATGTGGGAGTGGATCTGGAAGAAATTAGGGAGTAGAGTGGTGGATGAATATGACAAAAATATATTGTATGAAATTCTCAAATAGTTAATAAGAACTTTTTTTTTCTAAAAAATCCCTGTCCTGCTTACCAATAAAAAAACAAACAGCATGTGGTTAAAATGAGCAAAAGAACTTGTCTGCTGGTACAAGCAAGTAATCCTAGGTACTTGGGAAGCTGAGACAAGTGGATCAGCTGGTCTACACAGTGAGTTTAAGACAAGGCAGGGCAACTTTTTTTAAAGAAAATTTTTTTCATTCATTTTACACACCAATCAAAGATCCCCTCTTTCCTCCTCCTCCCAGCCTCCCCCTCCCGACTCACTCCCCCTCTCCCACCCATAAGAAAGCAAGGCCTCCCATGTGGAGGCACATCCAGTAGAGGCAAGTCCAAGCCCTTCCCCCTGCTTCAAGGCTGCACAAGGTGTCCCACCATAGGTAGTAGGCTCCATAAAGCCTGCTCATGCACCAGAGATAGATTCTGATCCTACTACCAGGGGGCCTCCCAAGTAGATCAAGCTACACAGCTGTCTCAGCATGCAGAGGGCCTAGTCCAGTCTCATGTAGGCTCCACAGCCATTGACCCAACTTTCATGAGTTCCCTCTAGATTGGTTTGGTAGTCCCTGCATGTTTCCCCATCATGATCCTGATGCACTTGCTCATAGAATCCTTCTTCTTTCTCTTTGACTGGACTCCTGGAGCTCTGCCTGGTGTTTGGCTGTGGATCTCTGCATCTGTTTCCATCAGTCATTAGAGAAAAGCTCTGTGATGACAGTTAGGGTATTCACTGGTCTGATCTCTGGGGCAAGCCAGTTCAGTTCAGGCACCCTCTCCACTATTGCTAGTAGTCTAGGCTGGGGTCATCCTTGGGGATTCCTGGCAACTTCCCTAGCACTGGGTTTCTCTCTATCCCCATGATATCTCTCTCTATCATGGTATTTCATTTATTGCATTCCCCCTCCCTTCCTGTTCCACCTCAAGCATCCCATTCCCTTATGTTCTCATCCCCTATCCCCTACCCTCCATTGCCCACCCCTCATCCCCAGTTTACTCATGGAGATCTCATCTATTTCCCCTTCCCAGAGCAGTCCATGCATCCCTCTTTGGTTCTTCTGTGTTAATTAGCTTCTCTGGGGTTGTGGGTTATTGCCTGATTACCCTTTGCTTTATATCTAATATCCACTTATGAGTGAGTACATACCATGTTTGTCCTTCTGGGTTTGGGTTACCTCACTCAGGATGATATTTTCTAGTTCCATCCATTTGACTGCAAATTTCATGATGTCATTGTTTTTCTCTACTGAGTAGTACTCCATTGTGTATATGTACCACATTTTCTTAAGCCATTCTTCAGTTGAGGGGCATCTAGATTGTTTCCAGGTTCTGTCTATTATGAATAATGCTGCTATGAACATAGTTGAACATGTGTCCTTGTGGTATGACTGAGCATTCCTTGGGTATATGCCCAAGAGTGGTATAGCTGGGTCTTGAGGTAGATTGATTCCCAATTTTCTGAGAAACCACCATACTGATTTCCAAAGTGGCAGTACAAGTTTGAACTCCCACCAACAGTGGAGGAGTGTTCTTAGTGTTTTTGATCTTAGCCATTCTGACAGGTGTAAGATGGTATCTCAGAGTTGTTTTGATCTGCATCTCCCTGATAATTAAGGATGCTGAGCAATTCCTTAAATGTCTTTCAGTCATTTGAAATTCTTCCTTTGAGAATTCTCTGTTTAGCTCTATAGTCCATTTTTTAATTGGATTGTTTGTTATTTTGATGTCTAGTTTCTTGAGTTCTTTATACATTTTGGAGATCAGCCCTCTGTCAGGATGTGGGTTTGGTGAAAATCTTTTCCCATTCTGTAGGCTGTCATTTTGTCTTATTTACTGTGTCCTTCAGGCAGGGCAACTTAGTGAGACTGTCTCAAAATAAGTGGTAAAAGTAGAAAAGACTGGGGATGTAGTTTTGTGTTGGTGCTTGCTTAGCATCTGTAAGACCCTAGAATTAATCCTCTGGTGTCACCTCCTCAACATTCTTAAGAACAAAAGACCAAATAAGTATTTCTATGAAAATGCACAGCCCTAGGGACCCTGGCTCTTTGTATGGAACCAGCTTACCTCTTTCTTGCCAACTCTCCCAGCTTTCCTTCTAGCCCATCTCCATTCCTTTGTGCCAGCTTTGTTCCCCACAAACACTTTCTACCAGTGGTCTCCAGTGATTACACAGGGCTGGGACTCAGGCAGGCAATTTTCACTATCCTTCCTGTCCACCATTTCCATTTTCCCAGTCTCATAGTCCTGTTACAGCCTGCTTACGGGAGCTCTTCCTCTCACCCTACCTCCCGGGGACTCTGCTGCTTGCTGCAGACACAGCTAGGTCTTTCCTGCTGACCCTCTCAGCCTTCTCTTCCACCCCATCTTCATTCCCTTTTGTGGGCCATCAAGTCCCACAAACACTTTCTGCCAGGAACTCCTGTGGCCAAACTGGTCTGGGACTCAGCTAGGCAGTTCTCACTGTTCTTCCCAGCCTCCATTACTCTTTCTCCAGACTTTACTCCTAGTCTTCTAGCAGCCTCTTGGCGGAAGACCCTCCTCCCAATCAAACTCCATTCACTGGTGACTTCACATTTTGGTGCAGAACCAGGGTTTGCCTTGCCCTTTCACCCCTGTCTCTCCAGACTTGTTATTTATCCTACCACAGCCTCTTTGCAGGAACCCCTCCCACCGCCATACCTACATTCCCTGGGGACTTTCCCTCTTGGTCTAGATGCATCCCCCTAGCTCTTTCCCACAGTCTTCTCAGCCTTTCCTCCTCGCCCATCTCCATTCATTTCTGCCAATGACCTACTCACAGAAGTGTTCTTTACCAGAGACCCCAGAGCCACCACACTTGCTTAGGATCCAGAGAGGGAAACAGCAACCAAAGGAACACCCATCTACCAAAGACAAGCAGATACCAACACCAAGAAACACCTCCCACATCATAGCTCCAGACGCTTAGACCCCAGTGCAAAGACACAAATGTGAGCACCCCAGACAAGCTTCCGCCAGCTTTGAGAAATACAATATAGCTGAAGCACAATACAAGTTCTTCAAACATAGCAAATATGAATATGTTCAAGGATCTTACAGAGAATATGAATAAAGAATGAATATTGAAATCTGTGAAAACATTAACAGTAGAATGAAATAATAAAAATATCAAGGTATGAAAGTAAATTTTATCCATTAACTTATTAATGTGTTTTGGGGTCACTGAGTGTTTTATTTTGCATGTAGAACCACTGCGGTGTCTTGACTGTGGCCACCCTAGAGTTATGATGGCTCCAGACACTAGCTGGGAAGTGAGGTGACAGAAACAATGATTTGGACCAATCACATTATTACAGAGCTGGGTTTTCCAGCAGGGCTCCAGGTGGTCTGGTCTGGTTTGGAACATCTAAGGAAGTTATGTGGGGAGGGGCAAGCTCTGGCCGGCGCTTGAGCCATCTCCATGATACCAGGGACAGGATCTAAGCAACTGGTGGCTCCAGGGATCTCCAGTCCACGCTTTACTTGGCCAGGGAACTCTTGAAGGACCTGCCAGCAAACTTAGCCTCGCTGCCGATCTCTTCCTTGATTCTAAGGAACTGATTGTACTTGTCTGGGAGCTCGGATCGGCAAGGGGCACCAGTCTTGATCTGTTTCATGCAGAACCCCACCACCTGGTCAGTGATGAAAGTATCCTCAGTGTTCCCCGAGCGCTGGGACTCCATGACATCCCAGCTGGGCCAGCTTACACTCTTGCAGAGACTTGGTCCCAGAGACCGAGCTGGTTCACTTTGAGCAGGAGGCAGTTGCAGGACTCCTCTGCCACAGCCTTGGCAATCCATTTAGGGTAGGTTACCATGCGATCATTCCTAACCACCTGGATGCCTGCATTAGCCGAGCTTCTGCTGAGTCTCTGCCGAGCTTCCCAGTAGTTCTGGTCAAAGGGGTCTTCAATGGACACCACTGGATACTCCCGGATGAAAGACTTATACAGGTCAGCCGTTTGCCAGACCCGAAGAACTCAGAGGTAGCCAGGTCCATGCTGATGACACCCTGGTCAGTGCTGCGGGGCTTCTCAATTGCGGCCTTCAGCAGCTCCAAGGGTTCTTTGTATTCCAGGATGTTAGGCAGAAACCTGTCCTCATTACTCATATTGGTGGCATCCATCCTGCATTTCTTCTTGATGACATTCTTCAGGTTGTGGTAAACCTCTGCTCCAAGGCGCCTGGCTTCCCGGAAACTGGATGCCCCTGAGGCAGGATCATGAACTCTTGCATGGCCAGCTTGTGGCTAGCATGAGAACCACAGTTGATCACATTGAAAGCTGGGACCAGCAGGATGACTGGTTGCCAGCCAAGTCAGCGATGTGAAGGTACAGGGACATCCCCTTTTCCATGGCAGCAGCTTTTCAGACATTTGTACCAAATTTAGATTTCTTTTCAGCACCATCCATTTTGACCATCAGTTTGTCTATCTTCTCTTGTTCTACAACATTCAGTTTCTTGCTACCCAGAGCAGATGCAATAGTTTTATTGATGTGCTCAACAGCCTTTGGGACATCCTTCCTCAGTAGCGCGTCTTATAACTGTCACGGAGTTCTAGGGCCTTATAGATGTCAGTGGAGGTACTGTTGGGCACAGAAGCTTGGAAGAGACCTTTTGAGGTACAGAGATTAATCTCAACAGTGGGATTCCCAGAGAGTCAAAGATCTCTGGCATGAATCTTGAGAATAGACAGGTGAATTTCTAACCTTTGGATTGCCACACAGAAAAGAAACAGGTTTCTGCAGACATGGAAGAGAGCATTCAGTAGAATTCAATAATAACAAAAAAAGACTTACTACAGAGCACAAACTGAAATAAAACTGGAATTGAAAATTTTAGGACATCAAACAAAAACCTGATACCTAACCTCTTGAGAACAGTCAACATCCCTTCTGCTTCCTCCTTTAACAGCAGGAATTCCTTAGAGACTGCAATATTTTGGACCAGTATGAGTAATCACCAGCTCTGTGCATTGAGTTTTGAAGGTTATGTAAGAATAATTAGTTACCTGTTCCTCCAGGTCATCAGCTTGATCTGTGTAATCTGGGACTATATATTTCTGTTTGCTCTTCCTACAGTGTTCTTTCTGCATCAGGAAGCTCTTGCTATTATATTCACTTCAGGATTCAAGAGTGAGCCTTCACCAGCAAGCAAGGAAGGTTTGCCATATCCACAGCCTTTCATCATGGCCACACAGACCCACAGTTTAGTCACGTAAGTTCTGAGGGAATTGAGGATGAAGAAGAGATGACAAGAATTATTATTTCTTCCTAATCATATGAACTGTGATAATTTGGGTAGCCTGATGGTATAATAATGGTAATAAAAATTTGAGCCTCTCTCCTGGGACCTCATGTTGTTAGTTGAGATGGTAGTCCTCAAATTCTCATTGGACTATCCCCAGTGTCTCTTCTGCATACTCCTATGACCAAAGAGAGCAGAAAATATGCCCAACTAAGTTGTTTCATAAGCAGTCTAAAGTACTGTGACATGATGATGAGGGTGATTTAGTAACTATACCTTTGAAGAAAGCTACTATGAGTGTGTGACTATTAAGGTCTACCCTGGTTGGAAGATCTGAGTTCTATATTTTATGTATCTTACTTCATCTGAATAGTTCTTCAAAGTTCCAAAATTATAAGCTTCTGCCTAATTATTATTTTATAGAAAGTGAAAGACAAAGACAGTGTTTCTGTGTAACATACTAGGTAGTCAGGTAGAAATGGGAGAAGTCTTTTGTGAGTTACTTTGCCTGAGTAAAACACAAAATGATCTTTTCTGTGAATAGCTGTTTCATAATGCTTTATTCCAGAAAAAAAGACCCATGTCTTCTTTCCCTTGTGGTTTCTAGATCTTTTATGATGGAATGTTTAGTTCTGCTGTGTGAATTGTAGGTAGTATATTTGAGGTGCATTTGGAACAGTCTCAAAACATTGAAACAATAATTCAGTTCAGGCTTTTCTAGTTCCCTTGGTCCATATTTGGCTTCACCCTCTGAAGTGCTGGGTTTACAGGTCGACAAAGACTGCATTCTATTTTTCTGGATATTTTTGCTGCTGTCAGCATCCTCTATCATTTTGAGGCTCAGCCAGTAAGTTTTCAATGGGGAAATGTGATCAGATCCCTATATCTTTTGTAGTTTGAAAACATGAGAGCCTAAAAAGGTATGTACTGTTAAGACCTCTGAATTTCTGGTAAAACCATATTATTAGTAAAATGAAAAAATATATATACATGCATGAAATAACAATGAATGGGCACAGAAGCTATGAATGTGGTGTAGACTGGGGTGAATTATATAGGGAGTTTGAAGAGTAAAATTAATGGAAGAAATTTTATTATAATTTGAAATATAAAAATAATCAAATAAAAAGTAAAACCAGACCAAAACACTCCACAATCAAAGAATGAAACATTTGTTCTTAATTATTTTGTCTCTGCTATATATTTATGTGAATTAGAGCATGTTATTATTAATTCTGAGACATCTTAACTATCATATTACCAAGTTTTAGTAAGTATTTTTTCTATGTACAATCCTTCTTATATAAGTATATTTTGTATATTGATATAACTTAACACTTTTAACTTTCATTTTTTGGTTTCATAGGGCCTAAAGAGTCATTGGCACAGATGTGAAATGAACAATACATATTTTAAACATAAAGTAGACCCTTTCTCCTCTCAAAACACTGACTTCCACGTGTTTGGTTTACTTTACATTTTCATTCAATTCAAGAACGTGACCTAGAAATTGATCCAAGATAAATTTTTCTGGTGTTTGGTTCTGTATCATGGACTTGTTGGGTCATATAATGGTATTTAATAGCTGAACTATTGAGTTATCCAAAAATTGTACATATTCTCACCAGAAGATAAAAGAATGTACAGGCATATAAAGAAATGGAAGGTCAATTTTGTGTTTTGTGTGAAGACCCACTTCAGAGTTTCACATAATTCTATGGTCCAATGCCCTTTGGAAATACTCCCCAGTAAATTCATGTTTTCTGTATTCATAGGATTTTAAATTTGGACAAATGAATACAATGCCAATTTTATCATTTTCTGAATGGAGATGGGTTGTTATGCTGTGGTTTGTATGAGCATGGGGCTAGAGAATACATCATAAAGGTTCTCACAATTCACTGACTCCCAACAAAGGCCACTGTTTTCCTTATTGGAAACAAATAGAAATATATTGTACATGTGAGTTTATCATATATATTGCATTATCTTGGAAGAATTATAATTAGATAGATTTTTGCCATTTTTGATGGCACATGTTAGGAGGAAGTCGTTCATGGGAAAAGTGCAGAAATCATCATGAAAAGCAGATGATATTTATATGTTATAATATCATAAAGTCAATAGTTTATACAGTAATACAAAAAGGGGTAATTGGATCCAGGTGATATTGATAGTTTTTTTTTTTTTTTCGAGACAGGGTTTCTCTGTGTAGCTTTGCGCCTTTCCTGGATCTCGCTCTGTAGACCAGGCTGGCCTCGAACTCACGGAGATCCTCCTGCCTCTGCCTCCCGAGTGCTGGGATTAAAGGCGTGTGCCACCACCGCCCGGCGATATTGATAGTTTTTTATAGGAACAATTAACTGATGAATATTAAAAGACACAGACATCTCTTGTTGCAAGTCCGACTGTTTCCACATTTTTTTTTTCAGTTACCATATTTTTAAAAGGTAACTAAATAGCTACCGGCATGAACAGAGGAAGATAGATGAGCTTTTGGATGACTGAAGTAATTTTGTGACAGAATTAACAAGCCTGCTTAGTTAGAAACCACTCGACTACTTAGAGATTAACAAGGGAAAATTCTTTTACTCAGTGTGCATGCCTGGATCATGGACAAAAGGGAGCAGGCAGGGTCAGAAATCCCTGTTTGCTTTTACAGTTTCATAGCCCCAAGTTACATTTGAGTAATTAACCATGTTTTATAGAGACAGAAATTCCAAATGTGGTTGTTTGGACAAATGGGGAGATTTTCAATGCATACTGTTGTCATAGTTCCCTGGAGACAGACCAGGACTGTTTTGACCAGGTGGCTGTTGATCAAAGTTCTCTCTCCTGTCTGCCTGGCAGAACTGTGCTCTCCTGATAAGACAACTGGGAGCACTCCTTCAGCTACTTTATGTGGTTTAATATTTCCTAAGCAATCTGTAGGTCCTTTTAAATGTCAGTTTATTATTCTCAGTTTCCAGTTTTTCCTATATAAATATGGCACTTCAAAACTAATGCATGTCTGTCCATGAGATAATGATTCAGCTAATACCTGTGCAACAAATATGGGAAGTTCACAGACAGACTTAGAACCACATTTCAGTGTAAACAAATATATTTTGGGGACAGCATGTGTTGTGTTGCATACTACTGAATGAGTAATAAGTGTGTTTTAGGTTAATTTAAAGTGTCTCTTTGTACATATTTAAATAGATATTTATATAGAAATATCACTGGAAAAATCTGTCCCCTGGATTCCTTTCAGCCATTGAGATCGATGAACTAGACAATGAAACCATGAAGAGCCACTAAAGAACTCAAAGTTCATTCATCATAATTCAAATTTCTGTAAAATATCATATCTGACATAATATAAAAATGCTTATAATTTAGTAAAGATGACCTTCTTGTGAAAAGTATTATTAGACAGTATTAGTTGAATATTTTGTAAATGCCAAAAAATATTCTAAGGCAGTTGTTTCTAACCCAGGTTTAAGTAAGTATAATCTAGTATTTTCCATGTACATATTCTGATTAAATTGGCCTGTAAAGTTCAAGATCTTGTGGTACTTTAAAAAGCCATGGGAAAATACACTGTTAACTGTTTCAGAGACCTAATAGTCTACACAATTGAAATGGTCTTTAATAACATTATCTCCTCTAACAGACCTAGTAGAGAAGCAAGTGGTATCTACTTTAGCCATTAGGGCATTGCCCATGTGTTTACATCACTAATATTACCTGTATTTTAAACCTTCTATGTTTTAAGGAATTCTGTGTGCTCTAACCAAAGAGCACAGCTGAAATTTTCTCTGTAGCTGAGGTAAGAACATTGACATCTGTGCACCAGGCCTGACTCACACTTTACTGTCTGAGGAGGAGGGACTTAAACTAGGGCTCTGGGTCAGCCTGGCTGCACTTCAGAAAATCAATGGCATTGTTTAAACATAGGAAAATCATGTTTTTATACCAGATATTTTACTGAGATTATGTGGAGATGTTCCCCCCAAGTTAGCTTTGCAGCATAAAATTTCAACTATATTTATTGACATTTCATTTTTTCCATATCATTTGGATATCTTAACAGTTGTGAACAGAGATGTTCTGTGATAATGTGGATTAAACTAAGATATATTCACAAAAATTTGAAATATACTAAGATAAATAAGGGACACATGTACTAATAGATTTTAAAAATCTAAAAAGTTTTTAACAAAGACTAAAATACCAAAACAAAAAAATGGAGATTTTTTTTAAGTCAAAGAAAAAAGAAACCTATCGAAGACACTGGAACCTGAAAATATTTTTCTGGGTAGGAATCATTAACTTTTATTTAGCTACTATGACTTCACACTATCAGATATATTCCAAGGAAGATAAACCTGCTCCATGTTATTGCAATAAAAAGAAGTATGCTTAAGTGCTTCAAGTTTTCATTGACAATTTTCCTAAGTGAAGCTTCTGCAAAATATCCATTTTGTCTTAAAGGTGTTTGCTTTATTTTACTGTGTCTACAGGCCAGCTGTTTACAGTAATTCTGGCCTCACATCATCTAGATTGCTGTATTCAATATGGCTCTCATAAGAAGTAACACATGAACTAAGAACAAAATAGTATTTAGAGTACGGTATTTGCTACAACTGAGGAATTATTAATGAAGTCACAATTAGCTTGAGAAAATAATATTTGAACTTACTTGACTCAAATTGTGAAGAAGGTCTATATGCATGCTGGTCCCATTGTTAACAACATTTCTGGTTTCCTCCAGAAGATGTTCAAGAAATAAAAACATGCACAACTCAACATGTGTACCAGAATTCCATTTCATTCAACTCTCAGAGGATCCAGACCTACAGACTGTATTCTTTGGCCTATTTTTGTTCATGTATATCTTGGGCCTGTTTGGAAACCTGCTCATCATCCTGACAGTTAGCTCTGACTCCCATCTCCACACACCCATGTACTTCTTCCTCTCCAACCTGTCCATAGTTGATATTTGTTTTATCTCCACCACTGTTCCAAGGGTGATTGTGGACATCCAAAGTCACTGCCAAGTCATCTCCTATGTGGGCTGCCTGACACAGATGTCACTGTTTATAATTTTTGGATGTATGGATAGCATGCTTCTGTCTGTGATGGCATATGACCGATTTGTGGCCATCTGCCACCCTCTGTGTTACCAGGTCATTATGAATCCCAGTCGCTGTGGTGCCTTACTTCTAGGGTCTTTTCTCTTTAGCTTTGCAGAATTACAGTTGCACTATGTGGCAATATTGAATTTTTCCAACTGTGAGGATTTTACTGAAATTTCCAACTTCTTCTGTGACCCTTCTGAAGTTCTTAAACTTGCCCATTTTGATACTGTCACCAATGCCATAGTCAGATTCAGTATAGGCACTGTCTTTGGGTTAATTCCTATTTCAGGAATCATTTTTTCTTACTTTAAAATAGTTTCCTCCATCATAAGATCACCATCATCCAGTGGTAAGCACAAAACCTTCTCCACCTGTGGGTCTCATTTGTCCGTTGTTTGCCTGTTTTATGGAACAGGACTAGGAGTGTACTTAAGCTCCTCTCCATCACAGACGCCAAGAAGTAATGCAGTGGCCTCAGTGATGTACACTGTGGTCACACCTATGTTGAATCCCTTCATCTACAGTCTGCGGAACAGGGACATTAAAACTGCCTTAAGGAAGATTCTTAGCAGAGCATTTTAATCACTGACACTCTTTATAAATTTACACACACATACACACACACACACATACACACCACACACAAACTGTACATGTAAATCCCAGTTATTGACTCACATATTATTACTACTGATACTTCACAATATTTCATGATAAAGTGGTGGTCATTGAGGTTGTACATATGGTGGATGGGTAGTTTTGGAAATGCACAAAAATTTAGTTGGAGAGATGAAACTTTTCTAGGGATAAATGGTGCACATTGAACAACCCCTTCCAGTAGGAGTGTAAGCAACACCTAAACGCTGCACATAAGCCAATTTAAAGTGGTTAGTCTGCTGAGACTGTGTTTTAGAAATGACAGCTAACCAGTCTTGTCAACCAGGCTGACTTGAACAGGCCATGAATAAGGAAGATATGAATAGACAGGCTAATGTGGAAGGGGAAATCTCAGTATGCCTCATCATTAGATATCCTAGACCTGCAGGTTTCACTTGGATTTTCTCTCCCATTGATCCTGAGAATAGCTTGAGACAATGATCGATGGTGGATGTTACATACGAGACCCTCTACCTGCCCCTCTGTCTCCCAGAAATCATGCCACATTCTCCTGTAGTCTGTCCTCTCTAAAGACAACCCTGCTTTGAGTACTCAGGCTGGGGTAGGTGGGTAGGTGGATGAGGCAAGATTAATCCAGTTCCAACTCCTTACAATGGCAAGATAAATTCATGATCCTACTCGGTACAAGACTCTTCCATTTCCCTTGGCATGCTGGTTAATTTTTCCCAAATAGAGTGAATGGGAAGAAGGAACATCCATTGAGGAAGCACTTCCATTAGAACTGTCTGTAAGCATGTCTGTGTGTCATTTTCTTGAGTGATGATTGATGTGGGAGGGCCCAGCACACTTCGGGCAGTGCTACCAATGGGCAGGTGGTTCTTGGAGGTATAAGAAAGGTACTTGAAAAAGAGCTTAGAAACAAGCCAGTAAGTAGCTTTCTTCCATGGCTTCCACTTCTGTTTGAGTTCCGACACCAGCTTCCCTCAATGATGGACTGTGATTGGGATGCATACATCAAATAAACTGTATCCTACCCAAGTTGCTTTTGGTCATGGCATTTATCACAGCAGTAGACAGCACTAGGACACATGTAGACTGTTTCTGACCAATCAAATGGTGAGGGACTTCCTACCCCCAGACAAACTATTCAAGTAATAAACATTTGTTCTGTAGGATGTTTCTGAGGGCCACTGAGGGGCCTTTCTTTCCCTTTTAGAACCCACATCATGCTGTACACGGCAGATAACTCTCCTCCTCTCCCACTTCAAGCATCTCTCCTAATGAAGGCAAGGCTGTCTCACCCTTCACAGCCCCACCGTTCTGCTTCTGGTGGGAGGTCCTTTGAACGCACTCCCACTTTAAGGTCTGATCGTGTCCCCTTCCCACTTTGGTCACAAGACGATCTCCTAATGGGGCAATCTTGTGTCAGCTCTCTTCTGGAACCTGCTGCCCTGACACTCTGGTCTCTGATTTATAACAGTGAAGGACTGGGAAGATATCATTTTCCAATCTATGCACTGGGATTTGTGGCTGTGTGGAATTGTCTCCAGCTGATTTCCTGTGAAGGAGTTTGCCTCCCTCCCGAATGAGACAGAGTGAGAGCCTAACCTGGGGATGCACTGATGGGGTTGTTTGTGGTCCACAGCTGTTAACTCTGACTACTTTGTTGGTAATGTGTGGTTACTCTATTTAGAGAGATAGCCTTGGATGATGAAATGTACTTAACGTGGAAAATGTATAAAAATGAAATAAAATGGTGAATTAAACAGATGATTCAATGGCATTTGTTCTTAATGAATTGATCCTGGTCTTAGTCCACTAATTTCCTGATCAATAGAGATCCCAAATGGTACCAGAGGAAATGTCCCCTATGAAAATTATATGTACACTTGAATGTAATACTATATAATAAACAGTATATCTTTTAATTCACGCCTATATTTTGAATAACATTCGTGCAGGCTTTTCTGTGATAACCATGGTCAGTGAAATAAATTAAAATCAGATTTTAATCTTCTCTTCCTCCTTTCCCTCCTCATTTTCATCTCCAAAGAGAGCTTGTTAACTGATTTGGAAATAAAATCATTACAATTTTTTTCTTTTTCTTTTTGTGTTTTTGAAATAGGGTTTCTCTGTGTAAGAGTCCTGGCTGTCCCAGAACTCACTTTGTAGATGAGTCTGGCCTTGAACTCACAGAGAGCTGCTGGCTCTGTGAGGGCCTTTTAGATGTCAGTGGAGGCACTGCTGGGCAGAGAAGCTTGGAAGAGACCTTTTAAGGAGCAGAGGTCAGTCTCAACAGTGGGATTTCCTGAAGAGTCAAAGATCTCTCTGGCCTGATTCTTTTTTTTTTTTTCATTTTTCTCTATTCAGAAACCCTCCACCCACCTTACACACCCTACACAGATCCCCCCTCCTCCTCTCTATAACCCCCAGCTCTCTCTCTCAAGCCACTCTGCATCCCCACATCCCCCAAATGGAGGTCTCCCACAGGGAGTCAGCAGAGCCCAGCACACTGAGTCCAGGCAGGTCCAAGCCCCTTCCCACTGCACCAAGGCTGTGCAAGGAGTCACACCTCAGGCACCTGATTACCAGAAGCCTGCCCATAGACCAGGGACAGATCTCGATCCCCCTGCCTGGGTGCCCCCAAAACAGTTCGAGCCAAACAGCCATCGTCCGTATCTCGAGCGTCCTGTCCAGTCCCATGGGGGCTCCACAGCCACCAGTCCACAGTTCATGGGCTTCCACCGGTGTGGCCGGTCATCTCCGCAAGTCCTCCCATCATGATCTCGACAACCCTGCCAGCAGAATCCTTCCTCTCTCCCATCAACTGGATTCCCGGAGCTCTGCCCGGTGCCGCCGCGGATCTCTGCATCTGCCTCCATCAGTCACTGGACAAAGGCTCTGTGATGACAGGTAGGTTATTTGCTAGGCCGGTCAGAGTACACTGGTCCAGGCACCCTCTGGACCACTGCCAGCAGACCAAGTTGGGTCAACCTTGTGGACTCTTCAGAGCCTCTCCAGTACCCCGCATCCTCCCACTCCCATGATGTCCCCATACACCATGGCATCTTCCTCCCTGCCCTCCCACTCTGTCCCTGCTCCAGTCCGACCCTCCCATTCCCCCATGTTCCCATTCTCCACTCCTCGCCCTCAGCCACCCCAACCCCCCCCACACCCAGTCCGCTCATGTAGATCTCATCCACCTCTTCTTTGCAGGGTCATCCATGTGTTCTGGCATGAATCTTGAGATTGAATCTTGGTCTTCAGATTGCCACACAGGAAAGAAACAGATTTCTGCAGACACAGAAGAGCACATTCAGTAGAATTTAACAACAACAACATCAACAACAACAAAAAGAACTACTAAAGAGAGCCCAAACTGAAATAAAATGGAAAATGTAAAATTTAGGACCTCATATCTAACGTCTTGATAACATCTCTTCTGCTTCCTCCATCAACAGCAGGAATCCTTAGAGAATGCAATATTTTGGACCAGTATGAGTAATCACCAGCTCTGTGCATTGAGTTTTGAAGGTTATGTAAAAATAATTAGTTAGCCCATCCCTCCAGGTCATCAGCGGGATCTGTGTAATCCGGGACTATATATCCCTGTTTGCTCTTCCTACAGTGTTCTTTCTGCATCAGGAAGCTCTTGCTATTATATTCACTTCAGGATTCAAGAGTGAGCCTTCACCAGCCAACAAGAAAGGGATGTTTGTCATATCCACAGCCTTTCATCATGGCCACACAGACCCACAGTTTAGTCACGTAAGTTCTGAGGAAACTGAGGATGAAGAAGAGATGACAAGAATTATTATTTCTTCCTAATCATATGAACTGTGATAATTTGGGTAGCCTGATGGTATAATAACGGTAATAAAAATTTGAGCCTCTCTACTGGGACCTCATGTTCTTAGTTGAGATGGTAGTCCTCAAATTCTCATCGGACTATCCCCAGTGTCTCTTCTGCATACTCCTATGACCAAAGAGAGCAGAAAATATGCCCAACTAAGTTGTTTCATAAGCAATCTAAAGTACTGTGACATGATGGTGAGGGTGATTCAGTAACTATACCTTTGAAGAAAGCTACTATGAGTGTGTGACTATTAAGGTCTTCCCTGGTTGGAAGATCTGAGTTCTATATTTTATGTATCTTACTTCATCTGAATAGTTCTTCAAAGTTCCAAAATTATAAGCTTCTGCCTAATTATTATTTTACAGAAAATGAAAGACAAAGACAGTGTTTCTGTGTAGCAAGTCGTAGGTTGTGAGGTAGAAAGGAGTGAAGTCTTGTGTAAATTACTTTGCTTGAGTAAAACACAAAATGATCTTTTCTGTGAATAGGTGTTTCATAATGCTTTAATTCAGAAAAAAAGGCCCATGTCTTCTTTCCCTTGTGGTTTCCAGATCTTTTATCATGGAATGTTTAGTTCTGCTGTGTGAATTGCTGGTAATATATTTGAGATGCATTTGGAACAGTCTCAAAACATTGAAACAACAATTCAACTCAGGCTTTTCTAGTTCCCTTGGTCCATATTTGGCTTCACTCTCTGAAGTGCTGGGTTTATAGGTCTACAAAGACTGTGTTCTATTTTCCTGGATATTTTTGCTGCTGTCAGCATCCTCTATCATTCTGAGGCTCAGCCAGTAAGTTTTCAATGAGGAAAGGCAGTCAGATCCCTATATCTTTTGTAGTTTGAAAACATGAGAGTCTAAAAAGGTAAGTGATGTAAAGACCTCTGAATTTCTGGTAAAACCATATTATTAGTAAAATGAAAAAATATATATACATGCATGAAATAACAATGAATGGGTACAGAAGCTATGAATGTGAAGTAGATTGGTGTGAGTTATATAGGGGGTTTGAAGAGTGAAATGGAAGGAAGTATATATATGTTATATTATCATCTTACTATAATTTGAAATATAAAAATAATCAAAAAAGTAAAACCAAATCAATACGCTCACGAATCAAAGAATGAAACGTTTGTTCTGAATTATTTTGTCTCTGCTATATATTTATGTGATTAGGACATGTTATTAATAATTCTGAGACACCTTAACTATCATATGATCAAGTTTTAGTAAGTATTTTTTCTATGTACTCTACTCCTTATATAAGTATATTTAGTACATTTATATAACTTAACACTTTTAACTTTCTTTTTTTGGTTTCATAGGGCCTAAAGAGTCATTAGCACAGATGTGAAATGAACAATACATATTTTAAACATAAAGTAGACCCTTTCTCCTCTCAAAACACTGACTCTCACATATTTAGTTTCCTTTACATTTTCATTCAGTTCAAGAATGTGACCTAGAAATTGATCCAAGATAAATTTTTCTGGTGTTTGTTTCTGTATCATGGACTTGTTGGGTCATATAATGGTATTTAATAGCTGCACTACTGGGTTATCCACAAATTGTACATATTCTCACCAGAAGATAAAAGAATGTACAGGCATAAAAAGAAATGGAAGGTCAATTTTGTGTTTTGTGTGAAGACCCACTTCAGAGTTTCACATAATTCTATGGTCCAATGCCCTGTGGAAATACTCCTCAGTAAATTCATATTTTCTATATTCATTGGATTTTAAATTTGGACAAATAAATACAATGCTAATTTTATCATTTTCTGAATGGAGATGGGTGGTTATCCTGTGGTTTTTGCATGAGCATTCGGGCTATGGAATAAATCAAAAATTTTTTCGCAATTCACTGATTCCGAACCAAGGCCACTGTCTTCCTTATTGGATACAAATAAAAATATATTCTACATGTGAGTGCATCTCATATTGCATTATCTTAGAAGAACTATAATTAGGTAGATTTTTGATGGCACATATTAGGAGGAAGTCGTTCATGGGAAAAGTGCAGAAATCATCATGCAAAGCAGATGATATGTATATGTGATAATATCATAAAGTCAATAGTTTATACAGTGATACAAAGAGGGGTAATAGGATCCAGGTGATATTGACTGTTTTTATAGGAACAATTAACTGATGAATATTGTACAGACATCTCTTGTTGAAAGTCTGACTGTTTCCACATTTTTTTTCAGTTACCATATTTTTAAAAGGTAACTAAATAGCTACTGGCATGAACAGAGGAAGATAGATGAGCTTTTGGATGATTGAAGTAATTTTGTGACAGAATTAACAAGCCTGCTCAGTTAGAAACCACTCGACTACTTAGAGATTAACAAGGGAAAATTCTTTTACTCAGTGTGCATGCCTGGATCATGGACAAAAGGGAGCAGGTAGGGTCAGAAATCCCTGTTTGCTTTTACAGTTTCATAGCCCCAAGTTATGATTTGAGTAATTAACCATGTTTTACAGAGACAGAAATTCCAAATGTGGTTGTTTGGACAAATGGGGAGATTTTCAATGCATACTGTTGTCATAGTTCTCTGGGGACTGTTTTGACCAGGTGGCTGTTGATCAAAGTTCTCTCTCCTGTCTGCCTGGCAGAACTGTGCTCTCCTGAAAAGACAACTGGGAGCACTCCTTCAGCTACTTTATGTGGTTTAATATTTCCTAAGCAATCTATAGGTCCTTTTAAATGTCAGTTTATTATTCTCGGTTTCTAGTTTTCCGATATAAATATGGCACTTCAAAACTAATGCATGTCTGTCCATGAGATAATGATTCAGCTAATACCTGTGTAACAAATATGGGAAGTTCACAGACAGACTTAGAACCACATTTCAGCGTAAACAAATATATTTTGGGGACAGCATGTGCTGTGTTGAATACTACTGAATGAGTAACAAGTATGTTTTAGGTTAATTTAAAGTGTCTCTTTGTACATATTTAAATAGATATTTATATAGAAATATCACTGGAAAAATCTGTCCCCTGGATTCCTTTCAGCCATCAAGATAGATGAACTAGACAATTAAACCATGTAGAGCCACTAAACTCAAAGTTCATTCATCATAATTCAAATTTCTGTAAAATTATATCTGACATACATAATATAAAAATGCTTATAATTTAGTAAAGATGACTTTCTTGTGAAAAGTGTTATTAGACAGTATTAGTTGAATATTTTGTAAATGCCAAAAAATATTCTAAGGCAGTTGTTTCTAACCCAGGTTTAAGTAAGTATAATCTTGTATTTTCCATGTACATATTCTGATTAAATTGGCCTGTGAAGTCCAAGATCTTGTGGTACTTTAAATAGCCATGGGAAAATACACTGTTAACTGTTTCAGAGACCCACTAGTCTACACAATGGTCTTTAATATCATTATCTCCTCTAACAGACCTAGTAGAGAAGCAAGTGGTATCTACTTTAGCCATTAGGGTATTGCCCATGTGTTTACATCACTAATATTTTCTGTATTTTAAACCTTTTACGTTTTAAGGAATTCTGTGTGCTCTGACCAAAGAGCACAGCGAAAAATTTCCTCTGTAGCTGAAATAAGAACACTGACATCTATGCACCAGGCCTGACTGACTCACATACATATCACTTTACTCTCTAAGGAGCGGGGGCTTAAATTAGGGCTCTGGATCAACCTGATTGTACTTCAGAAGATCAATGGCATTGCTTAAATATAGGAAAATCATGTTTTTTTTGTTTGTTTGTTTGTTCTTCGAGACAAAGTTTCTCTGTGTAGCTTTGCGCCTTTCCTGGAACTCGCTTTGGAGAGCAGGCTTACCTCAAACTCACAGAGATGTGCCTGCCTCTGCCTCCTGAGTGCTGGGATTAAAGGTGTGCGCCACCATAGGCTGGCTAGAAAATCATGTTTTTATACCAGATATTTTACTGAGGTTATGTGGAGATGTTCCACGCAAATTAGTTTTGTAGCATAAAATTTCAACTATATTTATTGACATTTTTTTCACATCACTGGACATCTTAACAGTTGTGGACAGAGATGCTCTGTGATAATGTGGATTTAACTAAGATATATTTACAAAAAATTTGAACTATACTAAGAGAAATAAGGGATACATGTACTAATAGTTTTTAAAAATCTAAGTTTTAAAGGAAGACTTGAATCTCAAATAAAAAAAAATGGAGAATATTTTTTTTAAGTCAAAGAAAAAAAAAGAAACCTATAGAAGATACTGGAACCTGAAAATATTTTTCTGGGTAGGAATTGTTAATTTTTTCTTAGAGACTAGGACTTTACACTGTCAGATATATTCTAAGAAAAATAAACCTGCTTCATGTTATTTCAATAAAAAGAAGTATGCTTCAGTGCTTCAAATTTTCATTTGATTTCATTGACAATTTTCCTAAAGTGAAGCTTCTGCAAAATATCCATTTTTGTCTTAAAGGATATTTTACTGTGTCTACAGGCCAGCTGTTTACAGTAATTCTGGCCTCACATTATCTAGATTACTGTATTCAATATGGTTCTCATAAGAGGTAATACATGAGCCAAGAACAAAATACTGTTTAGAGTATGGCATTTACCACAACTGAGGAATTATTAATGAGGTCACAATAGGCTTGAGAAAATAATCAATATTTGTACTTACTTGACTCAAATTGTAAAAAAGGTCTATATGCAAGCTGGTACCATTGTTAACAACATTTTTGATTTCCTCCAAAAGATGTTCAAGAAATAAAAACATGCGAAACTCAACATGTGTACCAGAATTCCATTTCATTCAACTCTCAGAAGATCCAGACATACAGACTGTTCTCTTAGGCCTTTACTTGTCTATGTATATCTTGGCCCTGTTTGGAAACCTGCTCATCATCCTGACAGTAAGCTCTGACTCCCATCTCCACACACCCATGTACTTCTTCCTCTCCAACCTGTCCATAGTTGATATTTGTTTTATCTCCACCACTGTTCCAAGGGTGATTGTGGACATCCAAAGTCACTGCCAAGTCATCTCCTATGTGGGCTGCCTGACACAGATGTCACTGTTCATAATTTTTGGATGTATGGATAACATGCTTCTGGCTGTGATGGCATATGACCGGTTTGTGGCCATCTGCCACCCTCTGTATTACCAGGTCATTATGAATCCCAGTCGCTGTGGTGCCTTACTTCTAGGGTCTTTTCTCTTTAGCCTTGCGGAATTACAGTTGCACTATGTGGCAATATTGAATTTTTCCAACTGTGAGGATTTTACTGAAATTTCCAACTTCTTCTGTGGCCCTTCTGAAGTCCTTAAACTTGCCCATTTTGATACTGTCACCAATGCCATAGTCAGATTCAGTATAGGCACTGTCTTTGGGTTTATTCCTATTTCAGGAATCATTTTTTCTTACTTTAAAATAGTTTCCTCCATCATAAGATCACCATCATCCAGTGGTAAGCACAAAACCTTCTCCACCTGTGGGTCTCATTTGTCCGTTGTTTGCCTGTTTTATGGAACAGGACTAGGAGTGTACTTCAGCTCCTCTCTGTCACATTCTCCTAGAAATAGTGCAGTGGCCTCAGTGATGTACTCTGTGGTCACTCCCATGTTGAATCCCTTCATCTACAGTCTGCGGAACAAGGACATGAAAACTGCCTTAAGGAAGATTCTTAGCAGAGCATTCTAGACTAGACATTCTTTATGAACTTGCATTTATATATGTAGTGTATATATATATAAATATATATATATATGTATATGTATATATGTATGCACACACACACTACATGTAAATCCCTGTTAATGATGCAGACATTATTACTAACTGATATTTCACAATATTGCATGATAAAGTAGTCATTTACGTTGTACATATGGTGGATGGGTACTTTTAGAAATGCACAAAATTGAAGTTGGGAGATGAAACTTTTCTAGGGGTAAATGGTGCACATTGTTGAACAATCCCTTCCAGTATGAATGTAAGCAACACATAAAGCTGCACATAAGCCAATTTAAAGTGGCTAGTCTGCTGAGATTGTGTTTTAGAAATGACAGATAACCAGTCTTGTCAACAGGCCATGAACAAGGAAGATATGAATAGACAGGCTAATATGGAAGGGGAAAGCTCAGTATGCTTCATCCTTAGATATCCTAGACCTGAAAGTTTCACTTGGATTTTTTCTCTCATTGATCCTGAGGACAGCTTGAGACAATGATCAATGGTGGATGTTACATACGAGACCCTCTACCTGCCCCTCTACATCTCAGAAATCAGGCCACACTCTTCTGTAGTTTGTCCTCTCTAATGACAACCCTGCTTTGAGTACTCAGGCTGGAGTGGGTTAATGGATAGGGGAGAGCAATCCAGTTCCCACTCCTTACAATGGCAAGATAAATTCATGATCCTGCTCGGTACCTGACTCTTCCATTTCCCCTTGCATGCTGGTTAGTTTTTCCCAAATAGAGTCAATGGGAAGAAGGAACATCCATTGAGGAAGCACTTCCATTAGAACTGTCTGTAAGCATGTCTGTGTGTCATTTTCTTGAGTGATGATCGATGTGGGAGGGCCCAGCCCACTTCGGACAGTGCTACCCTTGGCAGGTGGTTCTTGGAGGTATAAAAAAGGTACTTGAAAAAGAGCTTAGAAACAAGCCAGTAAGTAGCTTTCTTCCATGGCTTCCACTTCTGTTTGAGTTCCGACACAAACTTCCCTCAATGATGGACTGTGATTGGGATGTATACATCAAATAAACTCTTTCCTACCCAAGTTGCTTTTGGTCATGGCATTTATCACAGCAGTAGACAGCACTAGGACACATGTAGACTGTTTCTGACCAATCAAATGGCGAGGGACTTCCTACCCCCAGACAAACTATTCAAGTAATAAACATTTGTTCTGTAGGATGTTTCTGAGGGCCACTGAGGGGCCTTTCTTTCCCTTTTAGAACCCACATCATGCTGTACACGGCAGATAACTCTCCTCCTCTCCCACTTCAAGCATCTCTCCTAATGAAGGCAAGGCTGTCTCACCCTTCACAGCCCCACCGTTCTGCTTCTGGTGGGAGGTCCTTTGAACGCACTCCCACTTTAAGGTCTGATCGTGTCCCCTTCCCACTGTGGTCACAAGATGATCTCCTAATGGGGCAATCTTGTGTCAGCTCTCTTCTGGAACCTGCTGCCCTGACACTCTGGTCTCTGATTTATAACAGTGAAGGACTGGGAAGATATCATTTTTCAATCTATGCACTGGGATTTGTGGCTGTGTGGAATTGTCTCCAGCTGATTTCCTGTGAAGGAGTTTGCCTCCCTCCCGAATGAGACAGAGTGAGAGCCTAACCTGGGGATGCACTGATGGGGTTGTTTGTGGTCCACAGCTGTTAACTCTGACTACTTTGTTGGTAATGTGTGGTTACTCTATTTAGAGAGATAGCCTTGGATGATGAAATGTACTTAACGTGGAAAATGTATGAAATGAAATAAAATGGTGAATTAAACGGATGATTCAATGGCATTTGTTCTTAATGAATTGATCCTGGTCTTAGTGCACTAATTTCCTGATCAATAGAGATCACAAATGGTACCAGAGGAAATGTCCCCTATGAAAATTATATGTACACTTGAATGTAATACTATATAATAAACAGTATATATTTTAATTCACGCCTATATTTTGAATAACATCTGTGCAAGCTTTTCTGTGATAACCATGATCAGTGAAATAAATTAAAATCGGATTTTAATCTTCTCTTCCTCCTTTCCCTCATCATTTTCATCTCCAAATAGAGCTTGTTAACTGATTTGGAAATAAAATCATTACAAGTTTTTTCTTTTTCTTTTTTTTTTTTCGGAAATAGGGTTTCTCTGTGTAACAGTTCTGGCTGTCCCAGAACTCACTTTGTAGATGAGTCTGGGCTTGATCTCACAGAGATCTACTGGCTCTGTGAGGGCCTTTTAGATGTCAGTGGAGGCACTGCTGGGCAGAGAAGCTTGGAAGAGACCTTTTGAGGAGCAGAGGTCAGTCTCAACAGTGGGATTTCCTGAAGAGTCAAAGATCTCTCTGGCCTGATTCTTTTTTTTTTTTCTTCATTTTTCTCTATTTAGAAACTCTGCACCCACCCCACACACCATACAGAGATCCCCCCTCCTCCTCTCTATAACCCCCAGCTCTCTCTCTCAAGCCACTCCACATCCCCACATCCCCCAAATGGAGGTCTCCCACAGGGAGTCAGCAGAGCCCAGCACACTGAGTTCAGGCAGGCCCAAGCCCCTTCCCACTGCACCAAGGCTGTGCAAGGAGTCACACCTCAGGCACCTGATTCCCAGAAGCCTGTCCATAGACCAGGGACATATCTTGAGCCCCCTGCCTGGGTGCCCCCAAAACAGTTCGAGCCAAACAACCATCCTCCGTATCTTGAGCGCCCTGTCCAGTCCCATGGGGGCTCCACAGCCACCAGTCCACAGTTCATGGGCTTCCACCAGTGTGGCCGGTCATCTCCCCACGTCCTCTCATTATGATCTCGACATCCCCTGCCAGCAGAATCCTTCCTCTCTCCCATCAACTGGATTCCCGGAGCTCAGCCCGGTGCCCGGCCGTGGATCTCTGCGTCTGCATCCATCAGTCACTGGACAAAGGCTCTGTGATGACAGGTAGGTTATTTGCTAGGCCGGTCAGAGTACACTGGTCCAGGCACCCTCTGGACCACTGCCAGCAGACCAAGTTGGGTCAACCTTGTGGACTCCTCAGAGCCTCTCCAGCACCCCGCATCCTCCCACTCCCATGATGTCCCCATACACCATGGCATCTTCCTCCCTGCCCTCCCACTCTGTCCCTGCTCCAGTCCCACCCTCCCATTCCCCCATGTTCCCATCCCCCACTCCTCGCCCTCCGCACCCCCTCCCCCCAGTTTCCTCATGTAGATCTCATCCACCTCTTCTTTGCAGGGTCATCCATGTGTTCTGGCATCAATCTTGAGATTGAATCTTGGTCTTCAGATTGCCACACAGGAAAGAAATAGATTTCTGCAGACACAGAAGAGCACATTCAGTAGAATTTAACAACAACAACAAAAAGAACTACTAAAGAGAGCTCAAACTGAAATAAAATGGAAAATGAAAAATTTAGGACCTCATACCTAATGTTTTGACAACATCTCTTCTGCTTTCTCCATCAACAGCAGGAATCCTTAGAGAATGCAATATTTTGGACCAGTATGAGTAATCACCAGCTATGTGCATTGAGTTTTGAAGGTTATGTAAGAATAATTAGTTAGCCCGTCCCTCCAGGTCATCTGCGGGATCTGTGTAATCCGGGACTATATATCCCTGTTTCCTCTTCCTACAGTGTTCTTTCTGCACCAGGAAGCTCTTGCTATTATATTCACTTCAGGATTCAAGACTGAGCCTTCACCAGCCAACAAGCAAGGAAGGTTTGCCATATCCACAGCCTTTCATCATGGCCACACAGACCCACAGTTTAGTCACGTAAGTTCTGAGCGAATTGAGGATGAAGAAGAGATGACAAGAATTATTATTTCTTCCTAATCATATGAACTGTGATAATTTGGGTAGTCTGATGGTATAATAACGGTAATAAAAATTTGAGCCTCTCTACTGGGACCTCATGTTCTTAGTTGAGATGGTAGTCCTCAAATTCTCATCAGACTATCCCCAATGTCTCTTCTGCATACTCCTATGACCAAAGAGAGCAGAAAATATGCCCAACTAAGTTGTTTCATAAGCAATCTAAAGTACTGTGACATGATGGTGAGGGTGATTTAGTAACTATACCTTTGAAGAAAGCTACTATGAGTGTTTGACTATTAAGGTCTTCCCTGGTTGGAAGATCTGAGTTCTATATTTTATGTATCTTACTTCATCTGAATAGTTCTTCAAAGTTCCAAAATTATAAGCTTCTGCCTAATTATTATTTTACAGAAAATGAAAGACAAAGACAGTGTTTCTGTGTAGCAAGTCGTAGGTTGTGAGGTAGAAAGGAGTGAAGTCTTGTGTAAATTACTTTGCCTGAGTAAAACACAAAATGATCTTTTCTGTGAATAGCTGTTTCATAATGCTTTAATCTAGAAAAAAAGGACCATGTCTTCTTTCCCTTGTGGTTTCCAGATCTTTTATCATGGAATGTTTAGTTCTGCTGTGTGAATTGCAGGTAATATATTCGAGATGCATTTGGAACAGTCTCAAAACAGTGAAACAACAATTCAACTCAGGCTTTTCTAGTTCCCTTGGTCCATATTTGTCTTCACTCTCTGAAGTGCTGGGTTTATAGGTCTACA
Organism: Peromyscus californicus insignis; assembly: GCF_007827085.1. Lineage (NCBI taxonomy): Eukaryota > Metazoa > Chordata > Mammalia > Rodentia > Cricetidae > Peromyscus > Peromyscus californicus. Next base: position 71,499,407 of record NW_026294413.1, on the reverse strand, counting down.
AAGACTGTGTTCTATTTTCCTGGATATTTTTGCTGCTGTCAGCATCCTCTATCATTCTGAGGCTCAGCCAGTAAGTTTTCAATGAGGAAAGGCAGTCCGATCCCTATATCATTTGTAGTTTGAAAAATGAGCGCTTAAAAAAGATATTTGCTATTAAGACCTCTGAATTACTTGTTAAAACCATATGATTAGTAAAATGAAAAAATATATATACATGCATGAAATAACAATGAATGGGTACAGAAGCTATGAATGTGAAGTAGATTGGTGTGAGTTATATAGGGGGTTTGAAGAGTGAAATGGAAGGAAGTATATATATGTTATATTATCATCTTACTATAATTTGAAATATAAAAATAATCAAAAAAGTAAAACCAAAACAATACAGTCATGAATCAAAGAATGAAACATTTGTTCTGAATTATTTTGTCTCTGCTATATATTTATGTGATTAGGACATGTTATTAGTAATTCTGAGACACCTTAACTATCATATGACCAAGTTTTAGTAAGTATTTTTTCTATGTACTCTCCTCCTTATATAAGTATATTTAGTACATTGATATAACTTAACACTTTTAACTTTCTTTTTTTGGTTTCATAGGGCCTAAAGAGTCATTGGCACAGATGTGAAATGAACAATACATATTTTAAACATAAAGTAGACCCTTTCTCCTCTCAAAACACTGACTCTCACATATTTAGTTTCCTTTACATTTTCATTCAGTTCAAGAATGTGACCTAGAAATTGATCCAAGATAAATTTTTCTGGTGTTTGTTTCTGTATCATGGACTTGTTGGGTCATATAATGGTATTTAATAGCTGCACTACTGGGTTATCCACAAATTGTACATATTCTCATGAGAAGATAAAAGAATGTACAGGCAAAAAAAGAAATGGAAGGTCAATTTTGTGTTTTGTGTGAAGACCCACTTCAGAGTTTCACATAATTCTATGGTCCAAAGCCCTTTGAAAATACTCCCCAGTAAATCATATTTTCTATATTCATAGGATTTTAAATTTGGACAAATAAATACAATGCTAATTTTATCATTTTCTGAATGGAGATGGGTGGTTATCCTGTGGTTTTTGCATGAGCATGGGGCTATGGAATAAATCAAAATTTTTTTCGCAATTCACTGATTCCGAACCAAGGCCACTGTTTTCCTTATTGGAAACAAATAAAAATATATTCTACATGTGAGTGCATCTCATATTGCATTATCTTAGAAGAACTATAATTAGGTAGATTTTTGATGGCACATATTAGGAGGAAGTCGTTCATGGGAAAAGTGCAGAAATCATCATACAAAGCAGATGATATGTATATGTTATAATATCATAAAGTCAATAGTTTATACAGTGATACAAAAAGGGGTAATAGGATCCAGGTGATATTGACTGTTTTTATAGGAACAATTAACTGATGAATATTAAAAGACACAGACATCTCTTGTTGAAAGTCTGACTGTTTCCACATTTTTTTTTTTTAGTTACCATATTTTTAAAAGGCAACTAAATAGCTACTGGCATGAACAGAGGAAGATAGATGAGCTTTTGGATGATTGAAGTAATTTTGTGACAGAATTAACAAGCCTGCTCAGTTAGAAACCACTCGAATACTTAGAGATTAACAAGGGAAAATTCTTTTACTCAGTGTGCATGCCTGGATCATGGACAAAAGGGAGCAGGTAGGGTCAGAAATCCCTGTTTGCTTTTACAGTTTCATAGCCCCAAGTTATGATTTGAGTAATTAACCATGTTTTACAGAGACAGAAATTCCAAATGTGGTTGTTTGGACAAATGGGGAGATTTTCAATGCATACTGTTGTCATAGTTCTCTGGGGACTGTTTTGACCAGGTGGCTGTTGATCAAAGTTCTCTCTCCTGTCTGCCTGGCAGAACTGTGCTCTCCTGAAAAGACAACTGGGAGCACTCCTTCAGCTACTTTATGTGGTTTAATATTTCCTAAGCAATCTATAGGTCCTTTTAAATGTCAGTTTATTATTCTTGGTTTTCAGTTTTTGCTATATAAATATGACACTTCAAAACTAATGCATGATTGTCCATGAGATAATGATTCAGTTAATACCTGTGCAGTAGACATGGGAAACTCACAGACAGACTTAGAACCACATTTCAGTGTAAACTAATATATTTTGGGGACAGCATGTGCTGTGTTGCATACTACTGAATGAGTAACAAGTATGTTTTAGGTTAATTTAAAGTGTCTCTTTATACATATTTCAACAGATATTTATATAGAAATATCACTGGAAAAATCTGTCCCCTGTGTTCCTATCAGCCATTGACATAGATGAACTAGACAATGAAACCATGTAGAGCCACTAAACTCAAAGTTCATTCATCATAATTCAAATTTCTGTAAAATATCACATCTGACATACATAATGTAAAAAATGCTTATAATTTAGTAAAGATGACTTTCTTGTGAAAATATTATTAGGTAGTATTAGATGAATATTTTGTAAACACCAAAAAATATTTTAAGGCAGTTGTTTCTAACCCAGGTTTAAGTAAGTATAATCTAGTATTTTCCATGTACATATTCTGATTAAATTGGCCTGTGAAGTCCAAGATCTTGTGGTACTTTAAATAGCCATGGGAAAATACATGTTAACTGTTTCAGAGACCCTCTAGTCTACACAATGGTCTTTAATAACATTATCTCCTCTAACAGACCTAGTAGAGAAGCAAGTGGTATCTACTTTAGCCATTAGGGCATTGCCCATGTCTTTACATCACTAATACTTTCTGTATTTTGAACCTTTTATGTTTTAAGGAATTCTGTGTGCTCTAATCAAAGAGCACAGCTGAAATTTCCTCTGTAGCTGAAGTAAGAACATTGACATCTATGCACCAGGCCTGACTCACATGCAAATCACTTTACTGTCTGAGGAGGAGGAACTTAAACTAGGGCTCTGGGTCAGCCTGGCTGCACTTCAGAAAATCAGTGGCATAGCTTAAACGTAGGAAAATCATGTTTTTATACCAGATATTTTACTGAGATTATGTGGAGATGTTCCCCCCAAATTATCTTTGCAGCATAAAATTTCAATTGTATTTATTGGCATTTCATTTTTTCTACACCATTTGGACATCTTAACAGTTGTGAATAGAGATGTTCTGTGATAATGTGGATTTAACTAAGATATATTTACAAAAAATTGAAATATACTAAGATAAATAAGGGATACATGTACTAATAGTTTTTAAAAATCTAAAAAGTTTTCAACAAAGACTAAAATACCAAAACAAAAATAAATGGACAATTTTTTTTAAAGTCAAAGAAAAAAGAAACCTATAGAAGACACTGGAACCTGAAAATATTTTTCTGGGTAGGAATTGTAAAATTTTTCTTAGAGACTAGGACTTTACACTGTCAGATATATTCTAAGAAAAATAAACCTGCTCCATGTTATTTCAATAAAAAGAAGTATGCTTAAGTGCTTCAAGTTTTCATTTGATTTCATTGACAACTTTCCAAAAGTGAAGCTTCTGCAAAATATCCATTTTGTCTTAAAGGTGTTTGCTTTATTTTACTGTGTCTACAGGCCAGCTGTTTACAGTAATTCTGACCTCACATCATCTAGATTACTGTATTCAATATGGTTCTCATAAGAGGTAATACAAGAACAAAATACTGTTTAGAGTATGGCATTTACCACAACTGAGGAATTATTAATGAGGTCACAATAGGCTTGAGAAAATAATCAATATTTGTACTTACTTGACTCAAATTGTAAAAAAGGTCTATATACATGCTGGTACCATTGTTAACAACATTTTTGGTTTCCTCCAAAAGATGTTCAAGAAATAAAAACATGCGAAACTCAACATGTGTACCAGAATTCCATTTCATTCAACTCTCAGAAGATCCAGACATACAGACTGTTCTCTTAGGCCTTTACTTGTCTATGTATATCTTGGCCCTGTTTGGAAACCTGCTCATCATCCTGACAGTAAGCTCTGACTCCCATCTCCACACACCCATGTACTTCTTCCTCTCCAACCTGTCCATAGCTGATATTTGTTTTATCTCCACCACTGTTCCAAGGGTGATTGTGGACATCCAAAGTCACTGTCAAGTCATCTCCTATGTGGGCTGCCTTATACAGATGTCACTGTTCATAATATTTGCATGTATGGATAGCATGCTTCTGTCTGTGATGGCATATGACCGGTTTGTGGCCATCTGCCACCCTCTGTATTACCAGGTCATTATGAATCCCAGTCGCTGTGGTGCCTTACTTCTAGGGTCTTTTCTCTTTAGCCTTGCGGAATTACAGTTGCACTATGTGGCAATATTGAATTTTTCCAACTGTGAGGGTTTTACTGAAATTTCCAACTTCTTCTGTGGCCCTTCTGAAGTCCTTAAACTTGCCCATTTTGATACTGTCACCAATGCCATAGTCAGATTCAGTATAGGCACTGTCTTTGGGTTAATTCCTATTTCAGGAATCATTTTTTCTTACTTTAAAATAGTTTCCTCCATCATAAGATCTCCATCATCCAGTGGTAAGCACAAAACCTTCTCCACCTGTGGGTCTCATTTGTCCGTTGTTTGCCTGTTTTATGGAACAGGACTAGGAGTGTACTTCAGCTCCTCTCCGTCACATACTCCAAGAAGTAATACTGTGGCCTCAGTGATGTACACTGTGGTCACACCTATGTTGAATCCCTTCATCTACAGTCTGCGGAACAGGGACATTAAAACTGCCTTAAGGAAGATTCTTAGCAGAGCATTTTAATCACTGACACTCTTTATAAATTTACACACACATACATACATACACACACACACACACACACACACACACACACACACACACACACACCACACAAACTGTACATGTAAATCCCAGTTATTGACTCACATATTATTACTACTGATACTTCACAATATTTCATGATAAAGTGGTGGTCATTGAGGTTGCACATATGGTGGATGGGTACTTTTAGAAATGCACAAAATTGAAGTTGGAGAGATGAAACTTTTCTAGGGATAAATGGTGCACATTGTTGAACAATCCCTTCCAGTATGAATGTAAGGAACACATAAAGCTGCACATAAGCCAATTTAAAGTGGTTAGTTTGCTGAGACTGTGTTTTAGAAATGACAGATAACCAGTCTTGTCAACAGGCCATGAACAAGGAAGATATGAATAGACAGGCTAATGTGGAAGGGGAAAGGTCAGTATGCTTCATCCTTAGACATCCTAGACCTGCAGGTTTCACTTGGATTTTCTCTCTCATTGATCCTGAGGATAGCTTGAGACAATGATCGATGGTGGGTGTTAGATACGAGACCCTCTACCTGCCCCTCTATCTCCCAGAAATCATGCCCCATTCTCCTGTAGTCTGTCCTCTCTAAAGACAACCCTGCTTTGAGTATTCAGGCTGGAGTGGGTTAATGGATAGGGGGAGAGCAATCCAGTTCCCACTCCTTACAATGGCAAGATAAATTCATGATCCTGCTCGGTACCTGACTCTTCCATTTCCCCTTGGCATGCTGGTTAATTTTTCCCAAATTGAGTCAATGGGAAGAAGGAACATCCATTGAGGAAGCACTTCCATTAGAACTGTCTGTAAGCATGTCTGTGTGTCATTTTCTTGAGTGATGATCGATGTGGGAGGGCCCAGCCCACTTCGGGCAGTGCTACCAATGGGCAGGTGGTTCTTGGAGGTATACGAAAGGTACTTGAAAAAGAGCTTAGAAACAAGCCAGTAAGTAGCTTTCTTCCATGGCCTCAACTTCTGTTTGAGTTCCGACACAAGCTTCCCTCAATGATGGTCTGTGATTAGGATATATACATCAAACAAACTCTTTCCTACCCAAGTTGCTTTTGGTCATGGCATTTATCACAGCAGTAGACAGCACTAGGACACATGTAGACTGTTTCTGACCAATCAAATGGCGAGGGACTTCCTACCCCCAGACAAACTATTCAAGTAATAAACATTTGTTCTGTAGGATGTTTCTGAGGGCCACTGAGGGGCCTTTCTTTCCCTTTTAGAACCCACATCATGCTGTACACGGCAGATAACTCTCCTCCTCTCCCACTTCAAGCATCTGTCCTAATGAAGGCACGGCTGTCTCACCCTTCACAGCCCCACCGTTCTGCTTCTGGTGGGAAGTCCTTTGAACACACTCCCACTTTAAGGTCTGATCGTGTCCCCTTCCCACTGTGGTCACAAGACGATCTCCTAATGGGGCAATCTTGTGTCAGCTCTCTTCTGGAACCGCTGCCCTGACACTCTGGTCTCTGATTTATAACAGTGAAGGACTGGGAAGATATCATTTTCCAATCTATGCACTGGGATTTGTGGCTGTGTGGAATTGTCTCCAGCTGATTTCCTGTGAAGGAGTTTGCCTCCCTCCCGAATAAGACAGAGTGAGAGCCTAACCTGGGGATGCACTGATGGGGTTGTTTGTGGTCCACAGCTGTTAACTCTGACTGACTTTGTTTGTAATGTGTAAACTCTATTTAGAGAGATAGCCTTGGATGAAGAATTGTACTTAAAGTGGAAAATGTATAAAATGAAATAAAATGGTGAATTAAACAGATGATTCAATGGCATTTGTCCTTAATGAATTGATCCTGGTCTTAGTGTGTGGGGCGTTTACCCAACCACCCCCACAGTTCCCCAGAGTTTTCTTGAGTGCGAGCAGCAGGAAATATTAGATAGAAGGATTTATAGTGGAGAATCTTTCGGAGATAAACAGATAGAAAATAAAGGATAGCCTCGAGAGGGCCTGGAACCTATTCCAACGGGCCCCCGACTGTCTCTGCCCCAGGGTTTTTATAGAGACGCCAAGGGGTGGAGCAAAAGACCTCCTCCCCCAGCACAGCCAAGTGCAGACCATCCCAGACACCTGCACTCAGGCCCGTGGTCCTAATCATCCTCTATGAGGACCTGCTGGGTAAAGCCACGAGGAACCCGAGAACGGACTCCCACAAGTCCCCCTTTCTTATATATATATATATATATATATATATATATATATATATATATATATATATATATATATATATATATAAATAACTATTAATGGCTTACAGCAATCTCCAAGCTGTTACACCTCCCAGTATGGGAGTAGAGGATGATAAGGATGGCATTTCTCTTTTGAATTAGTTCCAAGGTGACTACAGCAGTCTTAGCTGCCTCAAGTCCTTTCTAAGCCAAAAACTCTTAAGGCGACTACAAACTTAAAGAATCCCTTAGCTTCATCATTACCATTAACAGGTTAACATAAATATTGCTATACATAGTCACAATTCTCTCAATCTTACACCACAAAGCAAACTCTTAACAGAACCATTTGAATTAGCATATATGATGCTAAATATAGTTAACAATTTTCTCCGTCTTACAACTTTAACTCAATCATTTGAATTTTCTTGCTAACAGAACATAGGAAAAACTTCAATGTATTCACATCAAACTTAAATATTTCCTTAACTCTACAAAACCAGGGTGCATTAATATCAATAGGTTTCTGCAAACATAATTCAATCTCATAACTCCTCCTTTTCTTTATAATTTTTTAAACAAAATCTCAAACCTAGTTAGAGGAACCCAAACTTATACAATTCCTACAAACCCATATTGAAAAGCAATATTTTCAATCTAACCACTAACACTTTAAAAACTTTTAGCAAAACATCCAAAAGCAGTTTCTTAATAAAACTCTTTACACTTTAAAAGTAGTCTCTTAATATACCCCATTTGCATTTCTTACTAACAAAAACATGACATTAATCCACTCAACTTTTGAAATTAGACTAAGGAATATTAACTCTCCCCCTTTTCTTTATAATTTAAGCAAAATCTCAAGCCTAGTTAGAAAACCCAAACTTTTCCATTTAAATAGTTCCATTTGTAACACAAAACTAGTTCTGTAAGTAATTTCATTTTTACATAAACAGTTCCATTTTTAACCCAATTCCAGAAAACAGTTCCTACGTCATTACTATAAGTAAAGTCAAAATTGTCCCATTGCAATGAAATCTCTACTGTTCATTTCATTTCTTAAGTCCCAAAATTCAAATGATAAATTCTGGTACGAGCCTTCCAAATATGAAGAAATCCATAACCAATTTTTTTTTGTAATTTTATCTCATTTTAAGTTCAAAAAGTTCAAACAAGAAATACATTCTGGTATCAGGCTTTCACTTCAAAATATGAAGAGACGTTTTACAACCAAAACTTTTGACAGTTAACAATTTTAGTTAAAACAAGCATATCTGCAACTTTCATTCTCAAGCTGGAGACCTTTTTAGTTACAGTAATATTCTAAACCACACCGTTTTTGATGTTAGCTCAGGTTTTTCTGTGTTGCGCTGATTTTCCACGGATCTCAGCTGCGGATGCCTTGTGCTGGTTCTGGCGTCTGCCATTCTTAACTTCTTAGCGGCTTCTGGAGCTTTTTAAAACATTCAGACTGCCTACTTTACAGTCTACTGCGACACTACATTCTGTGTCTCAGGTTCTTTCAACCATATACATTAAGAATAGACTCACTCTTAACATTTTTTGCCTTGCAAAGCATTTAGACTCACATTCAACATTTACACTTTTTTACAAACTCACATAACATCTACTTATTTATACTCCTTAAGGAAACTCTAGAACTACTTTAGCAAATATATTTCTTATTACTTATATACTTATATTCATTCCATCTTATTTCTTATTTAAACTTACATTTACAACTAGCATCTTTACTTCTTACAAGCTTATTACTACATGTCTTAAGACTACCTTAGATATTTCTTGCAAGCTTATATTCTTAAAGGAACTCTATAGATCTATTTTACAAACTTATATAGGGCTACCATTAGCATATATTTAACTTAGCAAACACCTAAAGATTTCTTTAACACAGATCTAACAAGACAGAATAATTTCTACAAACTCACATCTTATTTTCATCTTTTTCTATTTCTTACTCTTAATTATTATCACTATCTATTAGATTCTCTTAACTAGACAGGAAGTACGTACATCATTGCTAAAGTTTGGAATTTATAGTCAGCTTTGTTATAAAGCACTGGGATTTAGTGAATGTTGTTGGTATAGAATTGTGATAGTTGTTGCTAGGGGGGGACTGTAACCTTCCCAGGATGACTCCACACTCCAAAGTTGCCAGTTCTCTCAGCCATTCCGAACCGGCAGAGATGCACTGTCAGCGGTAAATGGTTTTTAACTAGAGGCTGTTCCTTCACCCAAATTCATAATAGCTCCCCTAAGTGCTTCAATTCAAACAAACGTTTCTATTACAGCAGTACTTTTGGTTTGTTCTACGGAAAACTTCACTTCATGCTGAGGATGAAATTACCATATTTAGCTGCTGTAAAGCTCTTCGCCAAATACTGCACAGCTATTAGGTGATATAAAGTATTTTTCTAAAGGAGCTAGTAAAGCCACAAGTGGCACAGCTTCGAACTGTATTTAGTATTTTCTCTTCATTAGCTTTAACTCCTGATGTTGTTAGCAGCTGTAATATTTAGCATTGATTTCTTATAAGGAACTTTCAGGTGAAGCAACTCTTTTGTAAGACAGCTAGATTTTCTGAAGTTTGTTTCCCATCTATAAAGCAGTCATTTCTTTTTTGAATGCCTGTATCCTCTTAGATTTGCAAAGGAATCACTCATTGCAGGCAGTTTGTTCAAGAGGTAAAGAATTTTTTTAATTTCAACATAAGTTTCTTCATATCTAAGACAACGTTCAGTGTATAAACTGCTTTCCCTTGTTTTCTTAAGGATTTTAAAGTGGCTTGTTTGCTCTTAAAGGTAGCTTTTTTGTCTTCCAACTACTGTAAAAACTTTGCACAGCTATTAGGGTAAATAAGGCATTTTACCAATGGAGCCCCAAACCGCGAAGCACCTAGTTCCGTAGCCTTTCAATTTTTCATTGGAACTGACACTTAAACTCTTAGATGATTTTTCTCCTTATTCTTTTAAAAGCTGTATTTTAAGTTTACCATGAACGTATTTTCAAGCTGACAAACGTGTTTCAGGGCAATGTCGCCATCTTTAGCGGAAAAACTACCTTTCCCAGAATGCATTTCCCTTATATCAGTCCATAATGTTATCAGTCCCTTAAATCAGTCCTTTATATCATTTCCCTTATATCAGTCATTTCCCATAGTTCTTTTTGGGTCTGAGAGTCAACTGGTTCTTTTACCAAACTTGCTTACAAATTCTTGCCCGGGAGGTTTGAACAAAGTTTTTTGCTTTTACAATGGGAGATTTGAACAAGCATTTTACATTTTCAATTATGGAACATAGGGAGGTTTCTGGTCTTTCCTCAGCTGGCTTCAACAGGTGTCTCTCCTTCATTTGACACTGGCCCCCAAATCAGAACTGCACCTGCCTCGTTAGTGCGCATTGAGGTGGGCAATTCTGATAGCAACTTTCCTCGGGGCTTGTGTTTGTCTTAGCCAGTGAAAAACAAGATCATATACAACAGCTTTTCCATAGATCCTTCAGAGAGATTTTCTCCACTGATTTTATTCTCATTTTGCTTGTTCCTTCCCAGATGCAGAGCTTCAGGTATTTGTCTGCAGCTCTGTTCCCCTGCTAGCTGCTTTTGGAGGTAGGGGCTTTTTTTTCTCCCTTCAAAACTGCCTCAAATTCTAGCAGCTTTTTCAGGTCATGCATTTTCTGGGGAGGAATATGTCCCTTCTCTTTCTTCATAGTCTTTCTCCCTGACAGTATTCAGTTTGGTCTCAGTTTATCCCCTCTACCCCAGAAACAGTTTCCGACACTACAGTGGCGGCTTTCCCTGCTACTGAAGGTAGGTAGGGGCTTTTTGTCCATTTGTTTTCAGGGGTCTGTGTGGTTTGCGTACAGACCGAAAATCTAACAAGGGAGGTTTTTGCAATTTCTAAACTCCCATTAGGACAGGTGTTTTTTCCCTCAGGCCTTTCACCTGACCCAGTCCCCCAGTGGGTTGCATTTGCTTGTCTGGGTGCTCAAGGACAGAGCTTATGCCAGAGGCAATCACTCCTCAGGGCTACACTCCCTCATCTCAGGGAGTCAGTTGAAACAAAGCTTTTCTCAAAGAGATGCTTTCTCTGACAGAAAAGAAAGCTTTACTAGTTCTGTTCTGCCCTGGCTGGGCTCTTTCCCCAGACAGCGTTCTGACTCAGCAGCACGACTGCTTTAGACACAGTTCAGCTTTACTATTTTCCCAGAAAGGTCCTTACTTTGATAGAAAAGCTTTTTTCTATGATTTCTTTTTTTCCAGCTGTGGACCTAGCAACCCGGGACTTGTAGGAAAGCAGACAACTGTGCCGTTCCCACCGACTTTAGCTTTGGTTGTTCATTAGCAATCTTCCCCTGGGTCCTGCACCTTCCTGCCTCATCTCTGTGCTCCAGGAAGTTTACCACTGCAGGAACCCTAGTATCCCTGAAATACACTCCAACTCAGAGACACTGGCCAGTCGCCTCTGGGTTTTTGGTCAGAAGCGAGGATACAATGCTTCAGGGGATCTTTGCATTAGGATGATTAGGAGCACCTTTTCATTCTGAAACGCTCACTCAGAAACAAAACCCTTGATGCCTCAGCTCAGCTGTAACTGAAAAGCTTGGCTTTTTTGCTTTTCTCAGGTAAAGTTTCCTGCCCTTTTGGGCTCTCTGTAGCTCTTTACCCACACTCTCCCAAGCGTTTTCCTCAGGGTACTCTGACCCACTGTCTTTTACTGGCTTGAAGAGACAGAGCTTAGAAGAGGTTTTTAGGAACTTGTCCTTGCCTCCTGCATTGCAGGGAGGATTTTTAAAGCTTGAAAGTCAGAACTTAGGTTTTGCTGTCTTAAGAGGTTTGTTTTCCCTTTGAGCTAATCACAGGTGGTCCCCATACTAATATCTTCAGGTGATTCTAATTTTTGCCCTTTTGTGAGAGTGAGTTCTGAAAGGCTTTAGTTTTTAAGTTTGAGAGCTTTTGAGAAAGATTAAAGCTTTGTAGAGAGTTTTTTCCCCCCAAATTTTCCAAGAAAAGCTTTATAGTTTGAGAAAGATTTTTTTCCCTAAGAGAGAAAGACCAACTTTTCCCAAAACTTTCCAACTTTAAACTTTGGCTTTTTACACCCCCATTTTTGCCTCAGGGAGAAATCACTTTCTCCTGCCACTTGGACTTAGCATTTCAGCTGTCCCCAGGTCAAAAGCTTCCATAGGAAACTTTTTCTTCCCCATAAGCTCAAAGAAGAGTTTACTACCCATAAAGTCCAAAGAAAGATTTTTTCCCAGTTTGCGTTTATAGCCCCCAAAGTTAGAAAATTGGAGAGTTTTTCTGTCTAGTTGCCTTACTTTTTTCCTACACAATCTTACACTTCTAAGTTTTTCCTACACTATTTTACTACCCTATGCCTTATACTTATTTTTCACAGATAGAAATTGAGAAAGGGATAGAAGATAGAAAATTTTGACAGAAGAGAATTTCGCTGCAGCATCGGACATCCTTCCAGTCCGCGTTCCTTTTCTCTCGAGGATAAAACCCCTGCCTCTCAATAATATATATAAAAATATGTATTTTCCACAACACCGGCATGCCTTATCCACTGGCAGGGCTGACTCAGCACTTTCGCCAAAAACTCTGTAATAAAACTATTTTCCTTTATCTTTAGTCCCTATTACTTTGTCTTTAGTTCCTGTTCATTTGTCTTTAGTCCCCCTTTTTTTAGTCCCCCCTTTTTTTTCTTTAGTCCCTTTTTTTTTCTTTTTTCTTTAGTCCCTGTTCGGGCACCATTCTGTGGGGCATTTACCCAACCACCCCCACAGTTCCCCAGAGTTTTCTTGAGTGCGAGCAGCAGGAAATATTAGATAGAAGGATTTATAGCGGAGAATCTTTCGGAGATAAACAGATAGAAAATAAAGGATAGCCTCGAGAGGGCCTGGAACCTATTCCAACGGGCCCCGACTGTCTCTGCCCCAGGGTTTTTATAGAGACACCAAGGGGTGGAGCAAAAGACCTCCTCCCCCAGCACAGCCAAGTGCAGACCATCCCAGACACCTGCACTCAGGCCCGTGGTCCTAATCAACCTCTATGTGGACCTGCTGGATAAAGCCACGAGGAACCCGAGAACGGGCTCCCACATTAGTGCACTAATTTCCTGATCAATAGAGATCACAAATGGTACCAGAGAAAATGTCCCCTATGAAAATTATATGTACACTTGAATGTAATACTATATAATAAACAGTATATCTTTTAATTCACACCTATATTTTGAATAACATTTGTGCAGGCTTTTCTGTGATAACCATGGTCAGTGAAATAAATTAAAATCGGATTTTAATCTTCTCTTCCTCCTTTCCCTCCTCATTTTCATCTCCAAATAGAGCTTGTTAACTGATTTGGAAATAAAATCATTACAAGTTTTTTCTTTTTCTTTTTTTTTTTTTGAAATAGGGTTTCTCTGTGTAACAGCCCTGGCTGTCCCAGAACTCACTTTGTAGATGAGTCTGGCCTTGAACTCACAGAGATCTGCTGGCTCTGTGAGGGCCTTTTAGATGTCAGTGGAGGCACTGCTGGTTAGAGAAGATTGGAAGAGACCTTTTGAGGAGGAGAGGTCAGTCTTAACAGTGGGATTTCCTGAAGAGTCAAAGATCTCTCTGGCCTGATTCTGTAGCAGGCCCACAGTCAGGACAAATCTCTCTCACCTGCCAGCCCCAAGCCGCTCAAACCCGATCAAGTAAACACAGAGACTTATATTGGTTACAAACTGTATGGCCGTGGCAGGCTTCTTGCTAACTGTTCTTACAGCTTAAATTAATCCATTTCTATTAATCTATACCTTGCCACGTGGCTTGTGGCTTACCGGTACTTTACATCTTCCTTATCCTGATGGCGGCTGGTAGTGTCTCCCCCACCCAGCTTCCTGTTCTCTCAATTTTCCTCTCTGTTAGTCCTGCCTATACTTCCTGCCTGGCCACTGCCAATCAGTGATTTATTCATTGACCAATCAGCAACACATTCGACATACAGACCATCCCACAGCATGATTCTTTTTTTTTTTTCATTTTTTCTCTATTTAGACACCCTGCACCCACCCCACACACCATACACAGATCCCCCTCCTCCTCTCTATAACCCCCAGCTCTCTCTCTCAAGCCACTCCGTATCCCCACATCCCCCAAATGGAGGTCTCCCACAGGGAGTCAGCAGAGCCCAGCACACTGAGTCCAGGCAGGCCCAAGCCCCTTCCCAGTGCACCAAGGCTGTGCAAGGAGTCACACCTCAGGCACCTGATTCCCAGAAGTCCGCCCATAGACCAGGGACATATCTTGATGCCCCTGCCTGGGTGCCCCCAAAACAGTTCGAGCCAAACAACCGTCCTTTGTATCCCGAGTGCCTTGTCCAGTCCCATGGGGGCTCCAAAGCCACCAGTCCACAGTTCATGGGATTCCACCAGTGTGGCCGGTCATCTCCGCACGTCCTCTCATTATGATCTCGACATCCCCCGCCAGCAGAATCCTTCCTCTCTCCCATCAACTGGATTCCTGGAAATCAGCCCGGTGCCGGGCCGCGGATCTCTGCATCTGCCTCCATCAGTCACTGGACAAAGGCTCTATGATGACAGCTAGGTTATTTGCTAGGCTGGTCAGAGTACACTGGTCCAGGCACCCTCTGGACCACTGCCAGCAGACCAAGTTGGGTCAACCTTGTGGACTCCTCAGAGCCTCTCCAGCACCCCACATCCTCCCACTCCCATGATGTCCCCATACACCATGGCATCTTCCTCCCTGCCCTCCCACTCTGTCCCTGCTCCAGTCCGACCCTCCCATTCCCCCATGTTCCCATCCCCCACTCCTCGCCCTCGGCCACCCCCCCCCCCCACCCAGTCCGCTCATGTAGATCTCATCCACCTCTTCTTTGCAGGTTCATTCATGTGTTCTGGCATGAATCTTGAGATTGAATCTTGGTCTTCAGATTGCCACACAGGAAAGAAACAGATTTCTGCAGACACAGAAGAGCACATTCAGTAGAATTTAACAGCAGCAACAACAACAACAACAAAAAGAACTACTAAAGAGAGCTCAAACTGAAATAAAATGGAAAATGAAAAATTTAGGACCTCATATCTAACGTCTTGATAACATCTCTTCTGCTTCCTCCATCAACAGCAGGAATCCTTAGAGACTGCAATATTTTGGACCAGTATGAGTAATCACCAGCTCTGTGCATTGAGTTTTTAAGGTTATGTAAGAATAATTAGTTAGCCCGTCCCTCCAGGTTATCGGCGGGATCTGTGTAATCTGGGACTATATATCCCTGTTTGCTCTTCCTACAGTGTTCTTTCTGCATCAGGAAGCTCTTGTTATTATATTCACTTCAGGATTCAAGAGTGAGCCTTCACCAGCCAACAAGAAAGGGATGTTTGTCATATCCACAGCCTTTCATCATGGCCACACAGACCCACAGTTTAGTCACGTAAGTTCTGAGGGAATTGAGGATGAAGAAGAGATGACAAGAATTATTATTTCTTCCTAATCATATGAACTGTGATAATTTGGGTAGCCTGATGGTATAATAACGGTAATAAAAATTTGAGCCTCTCTACTGGGACCTCATGTTGTTAGTTGAGATGGTAGTTCTCAAGTTGTCATCGGACTATCCCCAGTGTCTCTTCTGCATACTCCTATGACCAAAGAGAGCAGAAAATATGCCCAACTAAGTTGTTTCATAAGCAGTCTAAAGTACTGTGACATGATGGTGAGGGTGATTTAGTAACTATACCTTTGAAGAAAGCTACTATGAGTGTGTGACTATTAAGGTCTTCCCTGGTTGGAAGATCTGAGTTCTATATTTTATGTATCTTACTTCATCTGAATAGTTCTTCAAAGTTCCAAAATTATAAGCTTCTGCCTAATTATTATTTTACAGAAAATGAAAGACAAAGACAGTGTTTCTGTGTAGCAAGTCGTAGGTTGTGAGGAAGAAAGGAGTGAAGTCTTGTGTAAATTACTTTGCCTAAGTAAAACACAAAATGATCTTTTCTGTGAATAGCCGTTTCATAATTCTTTAATCCAGAAAAAAAAAGACCTATGTCTTCTCTCACTTTTGGTTTCTAGATCTTTTATAATGGAATGTTTAATTCTGCTGTGTGAATTGCGGGTAGTATATTTGAGATGCATTTGGAACAGTCTCAAAACACTGAAACAACAATTCAACGCAGGCTTTTCTAGTTCCCTTGGTCCATATTTGTCTTCACTCTCTGAAGTGCTGGGTTTATAGGTCTACAAAGACTGCATTCTATTTTTCTGGATATTTTTGCTGCTGTTAGCATCCTCTATCATTCTGAGGCTCACCAGTAAGATTTCAATGGGGAAAGGCGGTCAGATCCCTATATCATTTGTTGTTTGAAAACATGAGAGTCTAAAAAGATAAGTGATGTTAAGACCTCTGAACTTCTTGATAAAACCATATTGTTAGTAAAATGAAAAAAAATGTATATACATGCATGAAATAACAATGAATGGGTACAGAAGCTATGAATGTGAAGTAGATTGGTGGGAGTTATATAGGGGGTTTGAAGAGTGAAATGGAAGGAAGTATATATATGTTATATTATCATCTTACTATAATTTGAAATATAAAAATAAACAAAAAAGTAAAACCAAATCAATACGCTCACGAATCAAAGAATGAAACGTTTGTTCTGAATTATTTTGTCTCTGCTATATATTTATGTGATTAGGAGATGTTATTAGTAATTCTGAGACACCTTAACTATCATATGACCAAGTTTTAGTAAGTATTTTTTCTATGTACTCTCCTCCTTATATAAGTATATTTAGTACACTGATATAACTTAACACTTTTAACTTTCTTTTTTTGGTTTCATAGGGCCTAAAGAGTCATTGGCACAGATGTGAAATGAACAATACATATTTTAAACATAAAGTAGACCCTTTCTCCTCTCAAAACACTGACTCTCACATATTTAGTTTCCTTTACATTTTCATTCAGTTCAAGAATGTGACCTAGAAATTGATCCAAGATAAATTTTTCTGGTGTTTGTTTCTGTATCATGGACTTGTTGGGTCATATAATGGTATTTAATAGCTGCACTACTGGGTTATCCACAAATTGTACATATTCTCATGAGAAGATTAAAGAATGTACAGGCAAAAAAAGAAATGGAAGGTCAATTTTGTGTTTTGTGTGAAGACCCACTTCAGAGTTTCACATAATTCTATGGTCCAATGCCCTGTGGAAATACTCCTCAGTAAATTCATATTTTCTATATTCATTGGATTTTAAATTTGGACAAATAAATACAATGCTAATTTTATCATTTTCTGAATGGTGATGGGTGGTTATCCTGTGGTTTTTGCATGAGCATTCGGGCTATGGAATAAATCAAAATTTTTTTCGCAATTCACTGATTCCGAACCAAGCCCACTGTCTTCCTTATTGGAAACAAATAAAAATATATTCTACATGTGAGTGCATCTCATATTGCATTATCTTAGAAGAACTATATTTAGGTAGATTTTTGATGGCACATATTAGGAGGAAGTCATTCATGGGAAAAGTGCAGAAATCATCATGCAAAGCAGATGATATGTATATGTTATAATATCATAAAGTCAATAGTTTATACAGTGATACAAAAAGGGGTAATAGGATCCAGGTGATATTGACTGTTTTTTTTTTTTTTTTTTTTTTTTTTTGGTTTTTCGAGACAGGGTTTCTCTGCGTATGATATTGACTGTTTTTATAGGAACAATTAACTGATGAATATTAAAAGACACAGACATCTCTTGTTGAAAGTCTGACTGTTTCCACATTTTTTTTTTTTAGTTACCATATTTTTTTTTTTTTTTTTTTTTTTTTTGGTTTTTCGAGACAGGGTTTCTCTGTGTAGCTTTGCGCCTTTCCTGGGACTCACTTGGTAGTCCAGGCTGGCCTCGAACTCACAGAGATCCGCCTGGCTCTGCCTCCCGAGTGCTGGGATTAAAGGCGTGCGCCACCACCGCCCGGCTTTAGTTACCATATTTTTAAAAGGTAACTAAATAGCTACTGGCATGAGCAGAGGAAGATAGATGAGCTTTTGGATGATTGAAGTAATTTTGTGACAGAATTAACAAGCCTGCTCAGTTAGAAACCACTCGACTACTTAGAGATTAACAAGGGAAAATTCTTTTACTCAGTGTGCATGCCTGGATCATGGACAAAAGGGAGCAGGTAGGGTCAGAAATCCCTGTTTGCATTTACAGTTTCATAGCCCCAAGTTATGATTTGAGTAATTAACCATGTTTTACAGAGACAAAAATTCCAAATGTGGTTGTTTGGACAAATGGGGAGATTTTCAATGCATACTGTTGTCATAGTTCCCTGGAGACAGACCAGGACTGTTTTGACCAGGTGGCTGTTGATCAAAGTTCTCTCTCCTGTCTGCCTGGCAGAACTGTGCTCTCCTGAAAAGACAACTGGGAGCACTCCTTCAGCTACTTTATGTGGTTTAATATTTCCTAAGCAATCTATAAATCCTTTTAAATGTCAGTTTATTATTCTCGGTTTCTAGTTTTCCGATATAAATATGGCACTTCAAAACTAATGCATGTCTGTCCATGAGATAATGATTCAGCTAATACCTGTGTAACACATATGGGAAGTTCACAGACAGACTTAGAACCACATTTCAGCGTAAAAAAATGTATTTTGGGGACAGCATGTGCTGTGTTGAATACTACTGAATGAGTAACAAGTATGTTTTAGGTTAATTTAAAGTGTCTCTTTGTACATATTTAAATAGATATTTATATAGAAATATCACTGGAAAAATCTGTCCCCTGGATTCCTTTCAGCCATCAAGATAGATGAACTAGACAATGAAACCATGTAGAGCCACTAAGAACTCAAAGTTCATTCATCATAATTCAAATTTCTGTAAAATTATCATATATGACATACATAATATAAAAATGCTTATAATTTAGTAAAGATGACTTTCTTGTGAAAAGTGTTATTAGACAGTATTAGTTGAATATTTTGTAAATGCCAAAAAATATTCTAAGGCAGTTGTTTCTAACCCAGGTTTAAGTAAGTATAATCTAGTATTTTCCATGTACATATTCTGATTCAATTGGCCTGTGAAGTCCAAGATCTTGTGGTACTTTAAATAGCCATGGGAAAATACACTGTTAACTGTTTCAGAGACCCACTAGTCTACACAATGGTCTTTAATAACATTATCTCCTCTAACAGACCTAGTAGAGAAGCAAGTGGTATCTACTTTAGCCATTAGGGCATTGCCCATGTGTTTACATCACTAATATTTTCTGTATTTTAAACCTTTTACGTTTTAAGGAATTCTGTGTGCTCTGACCAAAGAGCACAGCTGAAAATTTCCTCTGTAGCTGAAATAAGAACATTGACATCTATGCACCAGGCCTGACTGACTCACATACAAATCACTTTACTCTCTAAGGAGCGGGGGCTTAAATTAGGGCTCTGGATCAACCTGATTGTACTTCAGAAGATCAATGGCATTGCTTAAATATAGGAAAATCATGTTTTTTTTGTTTGTTTGTTTGTTCTTCGAGACAGAGTTTCTCTGTGTAGCTTTGCACCTTTCCTGGAACTCGCTTTGGAGACCAGGCTTGCCTCAAACTCACAGAGACGTGCCTGCCTCTGCCTCCTGAGTGCTGGGATTAAAGGTGTGCGCCACCATAGGCCGGCTGGCAAATCATGTTTTTATACCAGATATTTTACTGAGGTTATGTGGAGATGTTCCACGCAAATTAGTTTTGCAGCATAAAATTTCAACTATATTTATTGACATTTTTTTTCACATCACTGGACATCTTAACAGTTGTGGACAGAGATGTTCTGTGATAATGTGGATTTAACTAAGATATATTTACAAAAATTTGAACTATACTAAGAGAAATAAGGGATACATGTACTAATAGGTTTTAAAAATCTAAGTTTTAAAGGAAGACTTGAATCTCAAAACAAAAAAAAATGGAGAATATTCTTTTTAAGTCAAAGAAAAAAAAAAGAAACCTATAGAAGATACTGGAACCTGAAAATATTTTTCTGGGTAGGAATTGTTAATTTTTTCTTAGAGACTAGGACTTTACACTGTCAGATATATTCTAAGAAAAATAAACCTGCTTCATGTTATTTCAATAAAAAGAAGTATGCTTCAGTGCTTCAAATTTTCATTTGATTTCATTGACAATTTTCCTAAAGTGAAGCTTCTGCAAAATATCCATTTTTGTCTTAAAGGATATTTTACTGTGTCTACAGGCCAGCTGTTTACAGTAATTCTGGCCTCACATCATCTAGATTACTGTATTCAATATGGTTCTCATAAGAGGTAATACATGAGCCAAGAACAAAATACTGTTTAGAGTATGGCATTTACCACAACTGAGGAATTATTAATGAGGTCACAATAGGCTTGAGAAAATAATCAATATTTGTACTTACTTGACTCAAATTGTAAAAAAGGTCTATATGCATGCTGGTACCATTGTTAACAACATTTTTGGTTTCCTCCAAAAGATGTTCAAGAAATAAAAACATGCGAAACTCAACATGTGTACCAGAATTCCATTTCATTCAACTCTCAGAAGATCCAGACATACAGACTGTTCTCTTAGGCCTTTACTTGTCTATGTATATCTTGGCCCTGTTTGGAAACCTGCTCATCATCCTGACAGTAAGCTCTGACTCCCATCTCCACACACCCATGTACTTCTTCCTCTCCAACCTGTCCATAGTTGATATTTGTTTTATCTCCACCACTGTTCCAAGGGTGATTGTGGACATCCAAAGTCACTGCCAAGTCATCTCCTATGTGGGCTGCCTTACACAGATGTCACTGTTTATAATTTTTGGATGTATGGATAACATGCTTCTGGCTGTGATGGCATATGACCGGTTTGTGGCCATCTGCCACCCTCTGTATTACCAGGTCATTATGAATCCCAGTCGCTGTGGTGCCTTACTTCTAGGGTCTTTTCTCTTTAGCTTTGCGGAATTACAGTTGCACTATGTGGCAATATTGAATTTTTCCAACTGTGAGGATTTTACTGAAATTTCCAACTTCTTCTGTGGCCCTTCTGAAGTCCTTAAACTTGCCCATTTTGATACTGTCACCAATGCCATAGTCAGATTCAGTATAGGCACTGTCTTTGGGTTAATTCCTATTTCAGGAATCATTTTTTCTTACTTTAAAATAGTTTCCTCCATCATAAGATCACCATCATCCAGTGGTAAGCACAAAACCTTCTCCACCTGTGGGTCTCATTTGTCCGTTGTTTGCCTGTTTTATGGAACAGGACTAGGAGTGTACTTCAGCTCCTCTCTGTCACATTCTCCTAGAAATAGTGCAGTCGCCTCAGTGATGTACACTGTGGTCACTCCTATGTTGAATCCCTTCATCTACAGTCTGCGGAACAAGGACATTAAAACTGCCTTAAGGAAGATTCTTAGCAGAGCATTCTAGACTAGACATTCTTTATAAACTTGCATTTATATATGTAGTGTATGTACATATACATGTATATATGTATATGTATATGTATATATATATATATATATATATATATATATATATATATATATACACACACACGCGCACACACTACATGTAAATCCCAGTTAATGATGCAGCCATTATTACTAACTGATACTTCACAATATTGCATGATAAAGTGGTGGTCATTGAGGTTGTACATATGGTGGATGGGTACTTTTAGAAATGCACAAAATTGAAGTTGGCGAGATGAAACTTTTCTAGGGATAAATGGTGCACATTGTTGAACAATCCCTTCCAGTATGAATGTAAGGAACACATAAAGCTGCACATAAGCCAATTTAAAGTGGCTAGTCTGCTGAGATTGTGTTTTAGAAATGACAGATAACCAGTCTTGTCAACAGGCCATGAACAAGGATGATATGAATAGACATGCTAATGTGGAAGGGGAAAGCTCAGTATGCTTCATCCTTAGATATCCTGGACCTGCAGGTTTCACTTGGATTTTTTCTCTCATTGATCCTGAGGACAGCTTGAGACAATGATCAATGGTGGATGTTACATACGAGACCCTGCCCCTCTACATCTCAGAAATCAGGCCACACTCTTCTGTAGTCTGTCCTCTCTAAAGACAACCCTGCTTTGAGTACTCAGGCTGGAGTGGGTGAATGGATAGGGGGAGAGCAATCCAGTTCCCACTCCTTACAATGGCAAGATAAATTCATGATCCTGCTCGGTACCTGACTCTTCCATTTCCCCTTGCATGCTGGTTAGTTTTTCCCAAATTGAGTCAATGGGAAGAAGGAACATCCATTGAGGAAGCACTTCCATTAGAACTGTCTGTAAGCATGTCTGTGTGTCATTTTCTTGAGTGATGATCGATGTGGGAGGGCCCAGCACACTTCGGTCAGTGCTACCCTTGGGAGGTGGTTCTTGGAGGTATAAGAAAGGTACTTGAAAAGGAGCTTAGAAACAAGCCAGTAAGTAGCTTTCTTCCATGGCTTCCACTTCTGTTTGAGTTCCGACACAATCTTCCCTCAATGATGGACTGTGATTGGGATGCATACATCAAATAAACTCTTTCCTACCCAAGTTGCTTTTGGTCATGGCATTTATCACAGCAGTAGACAGCACTAGGACACATGTAGACTGTGTCTGACCAATCAAATGGCGAGGGACTTCCTACCCCCAGACAAACTATTCAAGTAATAAACATTTGTTCTGTAGGATGTTTCTGAGGGCCACTGAGGGGCCTATCATTCCCTTTTAGAACCCAATCATGCTGTACACGGCAGATAACTCTCCTCCTCTCCCACTTCAAGCATCTCTCCTAATGAAGGCAAGGCTGTCTCACCCTTCACAGCCCCACCGTTCTGCTTCTGGTGGGAGGTCCTTTGAATGCACTCCCACTTTAAGGTCTGATCGTGTCCCCTTCCCACTGTGGTCACAAGACGATCTCCTAATGGGGCAATCTTGTGTCAGCTCTCTTCTGGAACCTGCTGCCCTGACACTCTGGTCTCTGATTTATAACAGTGAAGGACTGGGAAGATATCATTTTCCAATCTATGCACTGGGATTTGTGGCTGTGTGGAATTGTCTCCAGCTGATTTCCTGTGAAGGAGTTTGCCTCCCTCCCGAATGAGACAGAGTGAGAGCCTAACCTGGGGATGCACTGATGGGGTTGTTTGTGGTCCACAGCTGTTAACTCTGACTACTTTGTTGGTAATGTGTGGTTACTCTATTTAGAGAGATACCCTTGGATGAAGAATTGTACTTAAAGTGGAAAATGTATGAAATGAAATAAAATGGTGAATTAAACAGATGATTCAATGGCATTTGTTCTTAATGAATTGATCCTGGTCTTAGTTCACTAAGTTCCTGATCAATGAGATCCCAAATGGTACCAGAGGAAATGTCCCCTATGAAAATTATATGTACACTTGAATGTAATACTATATAATAAACAGTATATCTTTTAATTCACACCTATATTTTGAATAACATTTGTGCAAGCTTTTCTGTGATAACCATGGTCAGTGAAATAAATTAAAATCGGATTTTAATCTTCTCTTCCTCCTTTCCCTCCTCATTTTCATCTCCAAAGAGAGCTTGTTAACTGATTTGGAAGTAAAATCATTACAATTTTTTTCTTTTTCTTTTTGTGTTTTTGAAATAGGGTTTCTCTGTGTAACAGTCCTGGCTGTCCCAGATCCCACTTTGTAGATGAGTCTGGCCTTGAACTCACAGAGATCTGCTGGCTCTGTGAGGGCCTTTTAGATGTCAGTGGAGGCACTGCTGGGCAGAAAAGCTTGGAAGAGACCTTTTGAGGAGCAGAGGTCAGTCTCAACAGTGGGATTTCCTGAAGAGTCAAAGATCTCTCTGGCCTGATTCTTTTTTTTTTTTTTCATTTTTCTCTATTCAGAAACCCTCCACCCACCCTACACACCATACACAGATCCCCCCTCGTCCTCTCTATAACCCCCAGCTCTCTCTCTCAAGCCACTCTGCATCCCCACATCCCCCAAATGGAGGTCTCCCACAGGGAGTCAGCAGAGCCCAGCACACTGAGTCCAGGCAGGCCCAAGCCCCTTCCCACTGCACCAAGGCTGTGCAAGGAGTCACACCTCAGGCACCTGATTCCCAGAAGCCTGCCCATAGACCAGGGACATATCTTGATGCCCCTGCCTGGGTGCCCCCAAAACAGTTCGAGCCATACAACCATCCTCCGTATCTCGAGCGCCCTGTCCAGTCCCATGGGGGCTCCACAGCCACCAGTCCACAGTTCACGGGTTTCCAACAGTGTGGCCGGTCATCTCCGCAAGTCCTCCCATCATGATCTCGACATCCCCTGCCAGCAGAATCCTTCCTCTCTCCCATCAACTGGATTCCCGGAGCTCAGCCCGGTGCCCGGCCGCGGATCTCTGCATCTGACTCCATCAGTCACTGGACAAAGGCTCTATGATGACAGGTTATTTGCTAGGCCGGTCAGAGTACACTGGTCCAGGCACCCTCTGGACCACTGCCAGCAGACCAAGTTGGGTCAACCTTGTGGACTCCTCAGAGCCTCTCCAGCACCCCGCATCCTCCCACTCCCATGATGTCCCCATACACCATGGCATCTTCCTCCCTGCCCTCCCACTCTGTCCCTGCTCCAGTCCGACCCTCCCATTCCCCCATGTTCCCATCCCCCACTCCTCGTCCTCCGCCACCCCCACACCCACACACCTAGTCCGCTCATGTAGATCTCATCCACCTCTTCTTTGCAGGTTCATTCATGTGTTCTGGCATGAATCTTGAGATTGAATCTTGGTCTTCAGATTGCCATACAGGAAAGAAATAGATTTCTGCAGACACAGAAGAGCACATTCAGTAGAATTTAACAACAACAACAACAACAACAACAACAAAAAGAACTACTAAAGAGAGCTCAAACTGAAATAAAATGGAAAATGAAAAATTTAGGACCTCATACCTAATGTTTTGACAACATCTCTTCTGCTTTCTCCATCAACAGCAGGAATCCTTAGAGAATGCAATATTTTGGACCAGTATGAGTAATCACCAGCTCTGTGCATTGAGTTTTTAAGGTTATGTAAGAATAATTAGTTAGCCCGTCCCTCCAGGTCATCAGCGGGATCTGTGTAATCCGGGACTATATATCCCTGTTTGCTCTTCCTACAGTGTTCTTTCTGCATCAGGAAGATCTTGCTATTATATTCACTTCAGGATTCAAGAGTGAGCCTTCACCAGCCAACAAGAAAGGGATGTTTGTCATATCCACAGCCTTTCATCATGGCCACACAGACCCACAGTTTAGTCACGTAAGTTCTGAGGGAATTGAGGATGAAGAAGAGATGACAAGAATTATTATTTCTTCCTAATCATATGAACTGTGATAATTTGGGTAGCCTGATGGTATAATAACGGTAATAAAAATTTGAGCCTCTCTACTGGGACCTCATGTTGTTAGTTGAGATGGTAGTTCTCAAGTTCTCATCGGACTATCCCGAGTGTCTCTTCTGCATACTCCTATGACCAAAGAGAGCAGAAAATATGTCCAACTAAGTTGTTTCATAAGCAATCTAAAGTACTGTGACATGATGGTGAGGGTGATTTAGTAACTATACCTTTGAAGAAAGCTACTATGAGTGTGTGACTATTAAGGTCTTCCCTGGTTGGAAGATCTGAGTTCTATATTTTATGTATCTTACTTCATCTGAATAGTTCTTCAAAGTTCCAAAATTATAAGCTTCTGCCTAATTATTATTTTACAGAAAATGAAAGACAAAGACAGTGTTTCTGTGTAGCAAGTCGTAGGTTGTGAGGTAGAAAGGAGTGAAGTCTTGTGTAAATTACTTTGCCTGAGTAAAACACAAAATGATCTTTTCTGTGAATAGCTGTTTCATAATGCTTTAATTCAGAAAAAAAGGCCCATGTCTTCTTTCCCTTGTGGTTTCTAGATCTTTTATCATGGAATGTTTAGTTCTGCTGTGTGAATTGCTGGTAATATATTTGGAACAGTCTCAAAACATTGAAACAATTCAACTCAGGCTTTTCTAGTTCCCTTGGTCCATATTTGGCTTCACTCTCTGAAGTGCTGGGTTTATAGGTCTACAAAGACTGTGTTCTATTTTCCTGGATATTTTTGCTGCTGTCAGCATCCTCTATCATTCTGAGGCTCAGCCAGTAAGTTCTCAATGAGGAAAGGCGGTCAGATCCCTTTATCATTTGTAGTTTGAAAACATGAGCGCTTAAAAAGATATTTGCTATTAAGACCTCTGAATTACTTGTTAAAACCATATGATTAGTAAAATGAAAAAATATATATACATGCATGAAATAACAATGAATGGGTACAGAAGCTATGAATGTGAAGTAGATTGGTGTGAGTTATATAGGGGGTTTGAAGAGTGAAATGGAAGGAAGTATATATATGTTATATTATCATTTTACTATAATTTGAAATATAAAAATAATCAAAAAAGTAAAACCAAATCAATATGCTCACGAATCAAAGAATGAAACGTTTTTTCTGAATTATTTTGTCTCTGCTATATATTTATGTGATTAGGACATGTTATTAGTAATTCTGAGACACCTTAACTATCATATGACCAAGTTTTAGTAAGTATTTTTTCTATGTACTCTCCTCCTTATATAAGTATATTTAGTACATTGATATAACTTAACACTTTTAACTTTCTTTTTTTGGTTTCATAGGGCCTAAAGAGTCATTGGCACAGATGTGAAATGAACAATACATATTTTAAACATAAAGTAGACCCTTTCTCCTCTCAAAACACTGACTCTCACATATTTAGTTTCCTTTACATTTTCATTCAGTTCAAGAATGTGACCTAGGCCGGGCGGTGGTGGCGCACGCCTTTAATCCCAGCACTCGGGAGGCAGAGCCAGGCGGATCTCTGTGAGTTCGAGGCCAGCCTGGTCTCCAAAGCGAGTTCCAGGAAAGGCGCAAAGCTACACAGAGAAACCCTGTCTCGAAAAACCAAAAAAAAAAAAAAAAGAATGTGACCTAGAAATTGATCCAAGATAAATTTTTCTGGTGTTTGTTTCTGTATCATGGACTTGTTGGGTCATATAATGGTATTTAATAGCTGCACTACTGGGTTTTCCACAAATTGTACATATTCTCATGAGAAGATAAAAGAATGTACAGGCAAAAAAAGAAATGGAAAGTCAATTTTGTGTTTTGTGTGAAGACTCACTTCAGAGTTTCACATAATTCTATGGTCCAATGCCCTGTGGAAATACTCCCCAGTAAATTCATATTTTCTATATTTATAGGATTTTAAATTTGGACAAATAAATCCAATGCTAATTTCATCATTTGCTGAATGGAGATGGGTGGTTATCCTGTGGTTTTTGCATGAGCATGGGGCTATGGAATAAATCAAAAATTTTCTCGCAGTTCACTGGTTCCAAACTAAGGCCACTGTCTTGCTTATTGGAAACAAATAAAAATATATCCTACATGTGAGTGCATCTCATATTGCAATATCTTAGAAGAATTATAATTAGGTCGATTTTTGCCATTTTTGATGGCACATATTAGGAGGAAGTCATTCATGGGAAAAGTGCAGAAATCATCATGCAAAGCAGATGATATGTATATGTTATAATATCATAAAGTGAATAGTTTATACAGTGATACAAAAAGGGATAATAGGATCCAGGTGATATTGACTGTTTTTATAGGAACAATTAACTGATGATTATTAAAAGACAGACATCTCTTGTTGCAAGTCTGACTGTTTCCACATTTTTTTTTTCAGTTACCATATTTTTAAAAGGTTACTAAATGCTACTGGCATGAACAGAGGAAGACAGATGAGCTTTTGGATGATTGAAGTAATTTTGTGACAGAATTAACAAGCCTGCTCAGTTAGAAACCACTCGACTACTTAGAGATTAACAAGGGAAAATTCTTTTACTCAGTGTGCATGCCTGGATCATGGACAAAAGGGAGCAGGCCAGGGTCAGAAATCCCTGTTTGCTTTTACAGTTTCATAGCCCCAAGTTATGATTTGAGTAATTAACCATGTTTTACAGAGACAGAAATTCCAAATGTGGTTGTTTGGACAAATGGGGAGATTTTCAATGCATACAATTGTCATAGTTCTCTGGGGACTGTTTTGACCAGGTGGCTGTTGATCAAAGTTCTCTCTCCTGTCTGCCTGGCAGAACTGTGCTCTCCTGAAAAGACAACTGGGAGCACTCCTTCAGCTACTTTATGTAGTTTAATATTTCCTAAGCAATCTATAGGTCCTTTTAAATGTCAGTTTATTATTCTCGGTTTCTAGTTTTCCGATATAAATATGGCCCTTCAAAACTAATGCATGTCTGTCCATGAGATAATGATTCAGCTAATACCTGTGTAACAAATATGGGAAGTTCACAGACAGACTTAGAACCACATTTCAGAGTAAACAAATATATTTTGGGGACAGCATGTGCTGTGTTGAATACTACTGAATGAGTAACAAGTATGTTTTAGGTTAATTTAAAGTGTCTCTTTGTACATATTTAAATAGATATTTATATAGAAATATCACTGGAAAAATCTGTCCCCTGGATTCCTTTCAGCCATCCAGATAGATGAACTAGACAATGAAACCATGTAGAGCCACTAAGAACTCAAAGTTCATTCATCATAATTCAAATTTCTGTAAAATTATCATATATGACATACATAATATAAAGATGCTTATAATTTAGTAAAGATGACTTTCTTGTGAAAAGTGTTATTAGACAGTATTAGTTGAATATTTTGTAAATGCCAAAAAATATTCTAAGGCAGTTGTTTCTAACCCAGGTTTAAGTAAGTATAATTTAGTATTTTCCATGTACATATTCTGGTTAAATTGGCCTGTGAAGTCCATGATCTTGTGGTACTTTAAATAGCCATGGGAAAATACACTGTTAACTGTTTCAGAGACCCACTAGTCTACACAATGGTCTTTAATAACATTATCTCCTCTAACAGACCTAGTAGAGAAGCAAGTGGTATCTACTTTAGCCATTAGGGCATTGCCCATGTGTTTACATCACTAATATTTTCTGTATTTTAAACCTTTTACGTTTTAAGGAATTCTGTGTGCTCTGACCAAAGAGCACAGCGGAAAATTTCCTCTGTAGCTGAAATAGGAACATTGACATCTATGCATCAGGCCTGACTGACTCAAATACAAATCACTTTACTCTCTAAGGAGCAGGGGCTTAAATTAGGGCTCTGGATCAACCTGATTGTACTTCAGAAGATCAATGGCATTGCTTAAATATAGGAAAATCATGTTTTTTTTGTTTGTTTGTTTGTTCTTCGAGACAGAGTTTCTCTGTGTAGCTTTGCGCCTTTCCTGGAACTCGCTTTGGAGACCAGGCTTGCCTCAAACTCACAGAGATGTGCCTGCCTCTGCCTCCTGAGTGCTGGGATTAAAGGCGTGTGCCACCATAGGCTGGCTGGAAAATCATGTTTTTATACCAGATATTTTACTGAGATTATGTGAAGATGTTCCACGCAAATTAGTTTTGCAGCATAAAATTTCAACTAATTTTATTGACTTTTTTTTCACATCACTGGACATCTTAACAGTTGTGGACAGAGATGTTCTGTGATAATGTGGATTTAACTAAGATATATTTACAAAAATTTGAACGATACTAAGAGAAATAAGGGATACATGTACTAATAGGTTTTAAAAATCTAAGTTTTAAAGGAAGACTTGAATCTCAAAACAAAAAAAAATGGAGAATATTCTTTTTTTTTTTTTTTTTTTTTTTTTTTTTTTTTTTTTTTTTTTTTGGTTTTTCGAGACAGGGTTTCTCTGTGTAGCTTTGCGCCTTTCCTGGAACTCGCTTTGGAGACCAGGCTGGCCTCGAACTCACAGAGATCCACCTGGCTCTGCCTCCCGAGTGCTGGGATTAAAGGCGTGCGCCACCACCGCCCGGCTGAGAATATTCTTTTTAAGTCAAAGAAAAAAAAGAAAACTATGGAAGATACTGGAACCTGAAAATATTTTTCTGGGTAGGAATTGTTAATTTTTTCTTAGAGACTAGGACTTTACACTGTCAGATATATTCTAAGAAAAATAAACCTGCTTCATGTTATTTCAATAAAAAGAAGTATGCTTCAGTGCTTCAAATTTTCATTTGATTTCATTGACAATTCTCCTAAAGTGAAGCTTCTGCAAAATATCCATTTTTGTCTTAAAGGATATTTTACTGTGTCTACAGGCCTGCTGTTTACAGTAATTCTGGCCTCACATCATCTAAGATTACTGTATTCAATATGGTTCTCATAAGAGGTAATACATGAGCCAAGAACAAAATACTATTTAGATTATGGCATTTACCACAACTGAGGAATTATTAATGAGGTCACAATAGGCTTGAGAAAATAATCAATATTTGTACTTACTTGACTCAAATTGTAAAAAAGGTCTATATGCAGCCGGGCGGTGGTGGCGCACGCCTTTAATCCCAGCACTCGGGAGGCAGAGCCAGGCGGATCTCTGTAAGTTCGAGGCCAGCCTGGTCTCCAAAGCGAGTTCCAGGAAAGGCGCAAAGCTACACAGAGAAACCCTGTCTCGAAAAACCAAAAAAAAAAAAAAAAAAAAAAAAAAAAGGTCTATATGCATGCTGGTACCATTGTTAACAACATTTTTGGTTTCCTCCAAAAGATGTTCAAGAAATAAAAACATGCGAAATTCAACATGTGTACCAGAATTCCATTTCATTCAACTCTCAGAAGATCCAGACATACAGACTGTTCTCTTAGGCCTTTACTTGTCTATGTATATCTTGGCCCTGTTTGGAAACCTGCTCATCATCCTGACAGTAAGCTCTGACTCCCATCTCCACACACCCATGTACTTCTTCCTCTCCAACCTGTCCATAGTTGATATTTGTTTAATTTCCACCACTGTTCCAAGGGTGATTGTGGACATCCAAAGTCACTGCCAAGTCATCTCCTATGTGGGCTGCCTGACACAGATGTCACTGTTTATAATTTTTGGATGTATGGATAACATGCTTCTGGCTGTGATGGCATATGACCGGTTTGTGGCCATCTGCCACCCTCTGTATTACCAGGTCATTATGAATCCCAGTCGCTGTGGTGCCTTACTTCTAGGGTCTTTTCTCTTTAGCCTTGCGGAATTACAGTTGCACTATGTGGCAATATTGAATTTTTCCAACTGTGAAGATTTTACTGAAATTTCCAACTTCTTCTGTGAACCTTCTGAAGTTCTTAAACTTACCCATTTTGATACTGTCACCAATGCCATAGTCAGATTCAGTATAGGCACTGTCTTTGGGTTAATTCCTATTTCAGGAATCATTTTTTCTTACTTTAAAATAGTTTCCTCCATCATAAGATCACCATCATCCAGTGGTAAGCACAAAACCTTCTCCACCTGTGGGTCTCATTTGTCCGTTGTTTGCCTGTTTTATGGAACAGGACTAGGAGTGTACTTCAGCTCCTCTCTGTCACATTCTCCTAGAAAAAATGCAGTGGCCTCAGTGATGTACACTGTGGTCACTCCTATGTTGAATCCCTTCATCTACAGCCTGCGGAACAGGGACATTAAAACTGCCTTAAGGAAGATTCTTAGCAGAGCATTCTAGAGTAGACATTCTTTATAAACTTGCATTTATATATGTAGTGTATATACATATACATGTATATATATGTATATATATGTATATATATATACACACGCACACACACTACATGTAAATCCCAGTTAATGATGCAGACATTATTACTAACTGATACTTCACAATATTGCATGATAAAGTGGTGGTCATTGAAGTTGTACATATGGTGGATGGGTACTTTTAGAAATGCACAAAATTGAAGTTGGGAGATGAAACTTTTCTAGGGATAAATGGTGCACATTGTTGAACAATCCCTTCCAGTATGAATGTAAGGAACACATAAAGCTGCACATAAGCCAATTTAAAGTGGTTAGTTTGCTGAGACTGTGTTTTAGAAATGACAGATAACCAGTCTTGTCAACAGGCCATGAACAAGGATGATATGAATAGACATGCTAATGTGGAAGGGGAAAGCTCAGTATGCCTCATCCTTAGACATCCTAGACCTGCAGGTTTCACTTGGATTTTCTCTCCCATTGATCCTGAGGATAGCTTGAGACAATGATCAATGGTGGATGTTACATACGAGACCCTCTACCTGCCCCTCTACATCTCAGAAATCAGGCCACACTCTCCTGTAGTCTGTCCTCTCTAATGACAACCCTGCTTTGAGTACTCAGGCTGGAGTGGGTGAATGGATAGGGGGAGAGCAATACAGTTCCCACTCCTTACAATGGCAAGATAAATTCATGATCCTGCTCAGTACCTGACTCTTCCATTTCCCCTTGCATGCTGGTTAGTTTTTCCCAAATAGAGTCAATGGGAAGAAGGAATATCCATTGAGGAAGCACTTCCATTAGAACTGTCTGTAAGCATGTCTGTGTGTCATTTTCTTGAGTGATGATCGATGTGGGAGGGCCCAGCACACTTCGGTCAGTGCTACCCTTGGGAGGTGGTTCTTGGAGGTATAAGAAAGGTACTTGAAAAGGAGCTTAGAAACAAGCCAGTAAGTAGCTTTATCCATGACTTCTACTTCTGTTTGAGTTCCGACACAATCTTCCCTCAATGATGGACTGTGATTGGGTTGTATACATCAAATAAACTGTTTCCTACCCAAGTTGCTTTTGGTCATGGCATTTATCACAGCAGTAGACAGCACTAGGACACATGTAGACTGTGTCTGACCAATCAAATGGCGAGGGACTTCCTACCCCCAGACAAACTATTCAAGTAATAAACATTTGTTCTGTAGGATGTTTCTGAGGGCCACTGAGGGGCCTTTCTTTCCCTTTTAGAACCCACATCATGCTGTTCACAGCAGGTAACTCTCCTCCTCTCCCACTTCAAGCATCTCTCCTAATGAAGGCAAGGCTGTCTCACCCTTCACAGCCCCCCCATTCTGCTTCTGGTGGGAGGTCCTTTGAATGCACTCCCACTTTAAGGTCTGATCGTGTCCCCTTCCCACTGTGGTCACAAGACGATCTCCTAACGGGGCAACCTTGTGTCAGCTCTCTTCTGGAACCTGCTGCCCTGACACTCTGGTCTCTGATTTATAACAGTGAAGGACTGGGAAGATATCATTTTCCAATCTATGCACTGGGATTTGTGGCTGTGTGGAATTGTCTCCAGCTGATTTCCTGTGAAGGAGTTTGCCTCCCTCCCGAATGAGACAGAGTGAGAGCCTAACCTGGGGATGCACTGATGGGGTTGTTTGTGGTCCACAGCTGTTAACTCTGACTCCTTTATTGGTAATGTGTGGTTACTCTATTTAGAGAGATAGCCTTGGATGAAGAATTGTACTTAAAGTGGAAAATGTATGAAATGAAATAAAATGGTGAATTAAACAGATGATACAATGGCATTTGTTCTTAATCAAGATCTTGGTCTTAGTCCACTAATTTCCTGATCAATGGAGATCACAAATGGTACCAGAGGAAACATTCCCTCTGAAAATTATATGTACACTTGAATGTAATACTATATAATAAACAGTATATCTTTTTATTTACACCTACATTTTGAATAACATTTGTGCAGGCTTTTCTGTGATAACCATGGTCATAGAAACAAATTAAAATAGGATTTTAATCTTCTCTTCCTCCTTTCCCTCCTCATTTTCATCTCCAAAGAGAGCTTGTTAACTGATTTGTGAAGAAAATCATTACAAGTTTTTTATTTTTCTTTTTGTGTTTTTGAAATAGGGTTTCTCTGTGTGTAATAGCTCTGGCTGTCCCAGAACTCACTTTGTAGATGAGTCTGACCTTGAACTCACAGAGATCTGCTGCCTCTGCCTTCTGAGTGCTGGTATTAAAGGCATGCACCACTTGCCTGGCCAAAACTTTTTACTTTGAAATAACTTTCATTAGTTTCAGGACCTTAAATAGTGAAATCCTGTGCACCTTTTTGAGACTTAGTGTTTCTGAATATGGACACTTAGATAAAAATGGTGAAATCAATAGAACTTGGAATTGTCTGAAATGTTTTTTGACTAGTTTACATAGACACTTATAAACATATGAAGGATTTTTGGACAGAAATATTCATTCCTATGCAAATCCTGTACTCTCAGATAAAAATTGTGCGAGTGTTCATGGAGCAGAAAATCATATGCAGATGTAGGAGAGTAGGGAAATCGACACTGCCAAGAGCTGGATTCCAATTCCCTTGCTAAACTGATCAATTCTGGGAAACTGGCTTAACTTCTTCAAATTCCATGATTCTTCCTGAAAACTGAGACTAGTAATTCATATGGCACAAGTGTGATCTGAAAGTTATGGTATTAATTCAATGTTTGTATTTGTTTATATAAACATTGAAATAAGTTTAGTAAAATAATTATACTTTACATTCACGAGTGCCCCATCTGTGTCCCCCCGCTCTCCGACTGACTAAATACCTCTGACAGATGAAGGGTGTGCCTCCTGGTGCCATGGTTCTGTCATCCTGACACTGTCTTCTGACACCAGCACTCCAAGGGAATCTGAAATACCTCTTCTCCTGTGTGATTCAACAGGCAGATCTGTAGTAGCTGGATTTTTTTTTAACCCAAACTAAAATGTCCTGTAAATATCTACCCTCTCTTGGTATCAGGTAGGATCCAGTGACAGACACTTGTTTTCTCTGTGGTAGTTATAAAGAGAAGACCTGAGAATTTTACAGGAGGCAGAATGAAAGCAGCAAGGAAAACTTGTAGCTAGTCTTTCCTTTGTGGAACTGCCAGCTCCCCAATCATGACACTGAGACTCATTATTGATTGTGAAAGCTTAAAAAATTATGAAAGCTTGGCCTTTAGCTTCAGCTTGTTCTCAATTAGCTCTTATGACTTAAATTAACCTGTTTCTGTTAATCTACATTCTACCATGTGGCAGTTTACCTCTCTTCCATTCTATATGTCTGACCCTCTCTGTGTCTCACTGGTGTCTCTTGCACATCTAGATTCTAACCCTCTGATTTCTTCTGTCTGCCAGAAAGTCCCACCCAACCCCTCCTGCCTAGCTATTGGCCATTTAGCTCTTTATCAAACCAATGAGGTGACTCAGGCAGGTGAGGCAAAACAGACATATCTTCAGGTAATGTAAACAAATACCCCACAACAAGGACTTAGGACTGAGGGAATCTGACTAAGCTTGAAGTCAAATTTACAATACAAATTCATTCACCTGGGAGACTAAGATTTTGGTAGACTTATCTGCAAGGTGGAATTGATGAAAGGTAGAGAAACTTTGGGAAAGTATCTCAGAAGGTAGAGTTAGTGTTAAAGACAACTGGGAAATGTGTGCAGATTTCAGAGTTGCTAAGGAGAGCGTCAGAGCTGTACCTAACTCTGCTGTATTTTGGGTCTTACAAATTCTTGGATGGTGGAAGTTCTGAATTTTGGTGATAATTATTCATTCTCTGACTCCATTGTGCTTTGGCATCTTCTACTTCACTCTCATGGAAGCAATGCCCTTAGCTTGTAAATGCCTAAAACCTCTTCAATTTAAAGAAATTTTGTGGATGGGTTGGAGGAGTACTTTATTTGACTGCCAATGTCAACCCATTTATACTCTTGCCCTGCTCTGATGAGGCAAGGAACTCTTTCTCTGGATGAGAAGAATTGGAAAAATACTTCAGGTAGTGCAAAAAGTAAAAAGTTTTGCTCAAACTGATTTTTAAAGTTATGAAATTCAGAGGAGGCAAAAAGATCTTAGGCACAATCTATCCACCCTTTCCTTTCACATGACCATGAGGAAATTAATTTCTAGAGAAAATGAATTGCAGGGTCACAGCGACACAGCTGACTGGCAGGAAATCCAAGCAGAGATACAGGGAGAAGAAAGGCAAAGTTGGGCGCAGATGTTATCCAGCTGCCCAAGGAGCAAGATGCCAGCAGATAGGTAACACTATGACCACATGGCAAAATGTAGATTAATAGAAATTAATCGAAATTTAAGTTGTAAGACCTAGTTAGTAATAAGCTTGAGCAATAGGTCAAACAGTTTGTAATTAATATTAAGCCTCTGAGTGATTATTTACAAGCAGCCTTGCCACAGGGTGGGAGAGAGAAAAGCCTCTGGTTACAATGATGAATATTGACTATATAGAAGATATGATAGAAGAAATTTATGCATCAGTCAAACAAAACATTAAATGTAAAAAATTCCTGACACAAAACATCAAGGAAATCTGGGACACTACGAAAAGACCAAACCTAAGAATAATAGGAATAGAAGAAGGAGAAGAATTCCAATTCAAAGGCTCAGAAAATATTTTTAACAAAAACATAGAAGAAAATTTTCCTAACCAAAAGAAGGTCATGCTTATAAAGGTACTAGAAGCTTACAGAACACCAAATAGATTAGATCAGAATGTCTCCTCCCCACCACATAATAATCAGAACACTAAACATACAGAACAAAGAAAGAATATTAAAAGTTATAAAGGGAAAAGGCCAAGTAACATACAAAGGCAGCCCTATTAGAATTACACCTGACTTCTCAACAGAGACTCTAAAAGTCAGAAGGGCATGGACAGATATGTTGAAGACTGTAAGAAGCCATAGACCAGATAAAACTTTCAATCGCCATAGATGGAAAAAACAAGATATTCCATGACAAAGTCAGATTTAAACAATATCTATCCACAAATCCAGCACTACAGAAGAAAAACTCCAACCCAAGGAAGTTAACCATATCTATGAAAACACATCAAATAATCTCACGCCAGCAAAACCAAAAGGATGGAAACACACACATACACACACACAACACACACACACACACACACACACACACACACACACACACACACACACACACACAACCACCACCACCACTACCAAAACCAAAATAACAGGAATTGACAATCATTGGTCATTGATATCTCTCATTATCAATGAACTCAATTCCCCAAATAAAAAAATATAGGCTAACAGAATGGATAGGAAAACAGGATCCATCCTTCTGCTGAATACAAGATTCACACCTTAACATCAAAGACAGATATTACCTCAGAGTAAAGGTTTGGAAAAAGATTTTCCAAGCAAATGGACCCAAGAAGCAAGGTGTGGTAGCCTTTCTAATATCTAACAAAACAGACTTCCAACTAAAATTAGTCAAAAGAGATGGAGAAGGACACTTCATACTCATCAAAAAAAATCTATCAAGATGATGTTTCAATTCTTAACATCTATGACCCTAATGCAAGGGCACCCACATTTGTAAAAGAAACATTATTAAAGCTTAAATCACACATCAAACCTCACACATTAATAGTGGGAAATTTCAATAACCTGCTCTCACCAATGGAAAGGTCATCCAGACAAAAACTAAACAGAGAAATAATGGAGCTAACAGACATTATGAACCAAATGGACCTAACAGATATCTATAGAACATTTCACCTAAACACAAAAGAACATACCTTCTTCTCAGCAACTCATGGAACTTTCTCCGAAATTGACCACATACTTGATATAAAGCAAGTCTCAACAGATACAAGAAAATTGAAATAATTCCCTGTACCCTATCAACTACTGAAGATTAAAGCTGGATTTCAACAACAGAAACAACAGAAAGCCTACAAACTCATGAAAACTGAACAACTCTCTACTGAATGATGACTGGGTCAAGGCAGAAAAAAAGAAAGAAATTAAAGACTTCCTATGATTCAATGACAATGAATGTAAAACATACTCAAACTTGTGGGACACAATGAAATTAGTACTAAGAGGAAAGTTTATAGCACTAAGTGCCTTCATAAAGAAATTAGAGAAATCTCATACTAGCAACTTAACCACACACCGGAAAGCTCTAGAAAAAAAGAAGCAAAAACACCCAAGAGGAGTAGATGGTAGAAAACAACCAAACTGAAGGCTGAAATCCATGAAATAGAAACAAGAGAAAAATACAAAGAATCAGTGAAACGAAGTTGGTTCTTTGAGAAAATCAACAAGGTAGACAAACCCTTATCCAAACTAACTAAAAGACAGAGAGAGACTATTCAAATTAACACAATCAGAAAAAAAGGGAGACATAACAACAAATCCAAGGAAATCTAAGTAACCATTAGGTCACACTTTAAAAACCTGTACTCTGCCGCGTGGTGGGGGTGCACGTCTTTAATTTCAGCACTTGGGAGGCAGAGCCAGGTGGATCTCTGTGAGTTCAAGGCCAGCCTGATCTACAGAGTGAGATCCAGGACAGGCACCAAAACTACACAGAGAAACCCTGTCTTGAAAAACCAAAACCAAAACAAAACAAACCAAAACAAAAAAACCTGTACTTCACAAAATTGGAAAATGTAAAAGAAATGAACAATTTCTTGTAGATACCACTTACCAAAGTTAAATCAAGATAAGATAAACAATTTAAATAGACTGATAGCCCCTAAGGAAATAGAAGAAGTCATTAAAAGCCTCCCAACCAAAAAAAGCCCAGGACCAGATGGTTTTAGCACAGAAGTTGATCAGACTTTCAAAGAAGAGCTAATACCAATATTCTTCAAATTATTTCACAAAATAGAAACAGAAGTAACATTGCTAAATCCATTCTATGAGGCCACAATCATCTTGATACCCAAACCACATGCAGTTTCAACAAAGAAAGAAAATTATAGACCAATTTCACTCATGAACATTGATGCAACAATACTCAATAAAATACTCACAAATTGAATCCAAGAACAAACACATCAAAAACATCATCTACCTTGATCAAGTAGACTTCATCACAGAGATCCAGAGATGGTTCAATGTACAGAAAGCTGTCAATGAATCCACTATATAAACAATCTGAAAGACAAAAACCACATGATCATTTTATTAGATGCTAAAAAAGCCTTTGACAAAATCCAGTACCCCTTCATGATAAAAGTTTTGGAGAGATCAGAGATATAAGGAATATACCTCAACTTAATAAAGGCAATACAGCAAGCTGACAGCCAACATCAAATTAAATGGAAAGAAACTCAAAGCAATTCCACTAAAATCAGGAACATGACAAGGCTGTCCACTCTCTCGATATTTACTCAATACAGTATATGAAGTTCTAGCTAGAGCAATAAGACAACAAAAGGAGATCGTGGGGATACAAAATGGACAGGAAGAAGTCAGAGTATTGCTATTTATAGATGATATGATAGACTACATGAGTGACCTCAAAAATTCTACCATTGAACTCCTACAGCTGATAAACACCTTTAGTGAAGCGGTTGGATACAAGATACACACACACACACACACACACACACACACACACACACACACACACACACACACATACACACACACCCCAGTAGCCCTCCAAATATAAACAACAAACTGTCTGAGAAAGAAATCAGGGAGACAACATCCTACATAATAGGTACAAGAGATATAAAATAACTGTGTAACTGTAACCAAGCAATTGAAAGACCTGTATGATAAGAACTTCAAGTCTCTGAAGATAGAAATTGAAGAAGCTATCAGAAGATGGAAAGCTCTTCCATAACATGGATCAGTAGGGTTAAGATAGTAAAAATGGTCATATTACCATTAACAATCTATAGATTTAATGCAATCCCCATCAAAATTCCAACACAATTCTTTACAGACCTTGAAAGTACACGACTCAACATCATATGGAAAAACAAAAAAACAAGGATAGCTAAAACAATCCTGTACAATAAAAGAACTTCTGGAGGTATCCCTGTCCCTGATCTCAAGATCTACTACAGAGCTACAGTAATAAAAACTGCATGGTATTGGCATAAAAACAGATAGGTTGATCAGTGGAATCTAATCAAAGACCCTGAAATAAATCCATACACCTACATATGATGATATTTTATTTGTGCTGAATGTGATTTTATTTGTATATTAATAAATAAAGTTGCCTGGGGATCAGAGCTAAAAGCGGGTCATTTAGCAGAAGTCTGGTGGTGGTGGTGACACATGCCCGATCACATGGCAGGCAGAGTCTCTGTGTGTTCAAGGACACAGCCAAGCAGTGACTGAACCTTTAATCCCAGTATGAACCATAGAGACCTGGAGGTCTGTATAGACAGGCAGTGATGAGGAAATCATGTGGTTGGGTTTAGAGCCAATGAGAAGGTAGAACAGAAAGGCAATAAAAAGATAGGTCACACCAGAGAAGGGCTCTCTCTCAGGGGAAGGATGGCAGCAAGTGGTAAGCTAAAGGCTATTCACCAGTGCTCTGATCTCTTGGGCTTTTAACTCTGTATTTGGCTCTGTGTTTCTTATTTAATAAGACCATTCAGAATTTTGTCTACACCTACAGATACCTGATTTTTGATAAAGAAGCCAGAAATATATAATGGGAAAAAACAAAGCATCTTCAACAAATGATACTGGTCTAACTGGATGTCAACATGTAGAAGAATGCAAATAGATCCATATTTATCACCCTGCCCAAAACTCAAGTCCAAGTGAATCAAAGCCCTCAACATAAAACCAGACACACTGAACCTGATAGAAGAGAAAGTGGGGGTAGAACCTTGAATGCACCAATAGCACAGGGACTAAGATTGACAATAAATGGGACCTAATGAAACTGAAAAGCTTCTGTAAGGCACAGGACACTGTCAATAGGACAAAATGGCAGCCCACAGAATGGGAAAAATTTTCACCAACTCCACATCTGACAACGAGTTAATTTCCAAAATAAATAAAAAAACTCAAGAAACTAGACATCAACAAACCAAACAATCCAAATAAATAAGGGATGAAGAAATCTAAACAGAGAATTCTGAACAGAGGAATCTCAAATGGCTTAGAAACAAAGAAATGTTCAACATCCTTAACCATCAGGGAAATGTAAATCAAAATTGCCTCGGCCAGCAGGGCTTCAACGGGTTCTTGACCACCCTAAGGATGAAATAATAGGGACAGGAGACACAAAGGAAATACACCAAGGCAAGATTCTGATCAAGGTGCAACTTTATTTTTCTCCAGGAGGGTTTATATAGTTCCTGCAGGGTGGGGGGAGCAAGAAGCTGTTATCTGCATAGGGTGGGGCAAGCTAACCCGGATGTTTATGTAGGATGTTTACAGGGTGAAAAGGTCGAGGGCTCTACTCAATGTCCTGTTGCTAGGCAACCTGACTGTAAGATAATCTAGTTCCCTGTCTTACAGATCTGGGGTCTGTATTTTTCCACTAACTAGAGATTCTGTCCTTGTCCCTGACACAAAATGATTTTGAGATTCCATCTTATACCTGTCAGATTGGCTAAGATCAAAAACACAAGTGACAGCTGGTGCTGTTGAGGATGTGAAGCAAGGGGAACACTCCTCCATTGTACAATCTTGTACAGCCACTTTGGAGATCAATATGGCAATTTCTCAGAAGATTGGGACTCAATCTACCTCAACACCCAGCTATACCACTCTTGGGCATATACCTAAAGGAAGCTCCATTCTACCACAAGGACACTTGCTCAACTATGTTCTTAGGAGTTTTATTAGTAAAAGCCAGAAACTATAAACAACCAAGATGTCCCTCAACCAAAGAATGGATAAATAAAATATGGTGCATTTGTACAATGGAGTGTTACTCAGCTGTTAAAAACAATGACATCGTGAAGTTTTCAGGCAAATGGCTATATTAGAGAAAAAATATTCCTGAGTGAGGTTACCCAGACCCAGAAAAGCAAACACTGTATGTATTCACTTATAAGTGGATGTTAGCTGTAAACTAAAGTATAATCATGCTACAATCCATAGATCCAGAGAGGCTAAGTAACAATGAGAGCTCAAGGGGAGTTATATGGGTCTCCCTGGGAAGAGGAAATAGAACAGATTTTTCTGTGGACTGGGGTGGGCAGGGATGGGAAAAGGGGGAATTGTTGGGGGTATGGGGGGAGAGAATAATGAGAGAGACAATAGAAATTGGGGGGCATTTCTGGGGCAAGGTAGAAGTCTAGTGCAATGGAAACTTGCAAGAATCTATGAGGGTGACCCTGGTGATATGAAGCCTGGAACAGCCATTTTCTGTAACGAGGCAAAGCTTCCAGTGTAGGGATTGGAACCCCATTCTAGTTACAAAACCTTTGACCTACAATTTGTCCTGCCTGCAAGATGTGGCAGGGTAAAGGTGGTGCAGAACTTGTGGGAGTGGCCAACCAATGACTGGTCCAGTATGAGACCCATGCCACAAGAGGGAGCCAATGCCTGGCACTGCCTGGAGGGCCAGGAACCAAGGCTGGATAGCCCAGAGACAAAGGATAGAACCCAAAATGACTGGCAAAAACAAACAAAAAACAAACCAAAAATAAAAAACTAAAAACCAAAAGCCAGTAGAAGTGATTCTTCTTTAAAAACAAAAAACAAAAAACTTTTATTGATTCTTTGTGGATTTCACATCATGCATTCCAATTCCATTTATCCCCCTGTGCCCTGGCATTCCCCCTCTGTTGCTGAATTTTTGTTTACACTGTAAATATGTGTCTCTGTCTAAGGTGCTTTCTGATTGGTTTAATAAAGAGCTAAATGGCCAATAGCTAGGTAGGAGAGATTAGGCTGGATGAGAGAGAACTCTGGGAAGAAGAAAGGTGAAGATGCCAGTGAGATGTGAAACAAGCCGGACATATAGCACAGAGGGGAGGTAACCAAGCCACATGGAAGAATGTAGATTAATAGAAGCAGGTTAATATAAGAGCTAGCTGGGAACAAGCCTAAGCTAAGGTCAAACTTTCATAGTTAATAATAACAAGTCTCCAAGCTGTTATTTGTGGGCTGGCAGTCCAAGAAAGTCTGATGAGAAAGCTTACTATTGCCCTCTGCCCTTGCAACCTTCCCACTCAAACAAGACCAAATTTAAAAGAAAAACCAAAACCAAACCAAACCAAACCAACAACAACAACACAACAACGAATCTCATTGTGGAAGTTGTAGTGTGGCCTGTTGAGTCACACAGTTTACCCTTTAGTTCGTTCATATTTACTTACAAGTGTTGATTGTGGTGAGCCATTGGTCTGGCTTGAGGCCTCTGGCTTCTGCTACACCACCGGTAATGGGCTCTCAGTGGGTGGGGCTCCTCTTGGTTATCCTTCTGTTGTCCTGTGTCATGGAGATCTTGCTGCTTTGGATCTGTAGGTTTGTCCACATGCTCCAGCAGTTCATAGATTTGTTGAGTGTTGGGGTTGACCAACTCATAGTCTTAGTTCTGGGCCTGCATGATAGCTGGGTCGGTCAGTTCACCAGTTTTCCCTCATCACCACTACCCAGGTGAGCTCTACAGCACTGCCTCAGCTAGCTCACCCAAAGTAGCCACAGAAAGGAACCGGGCCAGTTCTCCTGCTCTTGGGCCCTCAGATCCTGGCCCCCCCTCACTCATATACCTGGGGCCAGTTGTACTATTTTTACCCAGGCAAGGTACAGGGCCCTCTTTCCTGATTGCTGTAGAGGTATGGGGTGGGGGGTGGGGGTAGGGTAAGATCTTCTGCTCTTATGCTTCAGTGCTGGCTCACTTGTGACCCAGACATCAGGACCAGCTCTGGTGTGCTGCCCAGATGGGAAGCAGAGGCCACCTTCTCCTGCACTGTAGCTGGTGAGGGTCAGGGCCACCCCTCCCACTCTAGTGACCCCAGGGCCAGCTCTCTCACCCTCTGACTCTCTCACCTGCCACAGGTGGTAATGGGTTTGCGTGGGGGAGGGCATCTTTCCCTCATCTATGCCACCACATGGCAGATGAAGGGGGCAGGGTCAGTTTTCCTGCTTTCATGCCCTCAGGGTTGGCTCACCTGTGCCTCTGGCCACAGGGTCAGCTCTAGTGTGCTTAACAGGTGAGGTGCACGCCTATGGTGAGGGGGAAGAGCCATCCTTCCTGAATGTGAGGGTTGAGAGG
Organism: Peromyscus californicus insignis; assembly: GCF_007827085.1. Classification (NCBI taxonomy): domain Eukaryota; kingdom Metazoa; phylum Chordata; class Mammalia; order Rodentia; family Cricetidae; genus Peromyscus; species Peromyscus californicus. Next base: position 71,455,447 of record NW_026294413.1, on the reverse strand, counting down.
GTGGAGGTGGGGTGGGGAGGAGTGGCAGTGGGATCGAGGGGTGAGCTCTCCTCCAAGGGGCAGGGCCATCCATCCAAGGGCTAGTGAAGTGCCATGCCCAGCACAGCATGGTTTCACGCTAACACAGGTCTTGGACATCACCATAGATCTCAACTGCATCAGGACCACAGACCCAGACATGGCCCATGATGCAGCAGCCCAGGCCTGGATACCACCATGGTCCCAGTGGCAGCACAGACCCCCAGACCAACATGACCCTGGTATTGGCATGATCCCCGGGTATCAACATGGTCCCAGGTGGCTGACCAGACCCTAGACATCTGCAGAGCCCTTGGTGACAACTGAAGCCATGGACACCACCCCAAACCCTAGCCTTTGCAGGGCCACAGACCCAGACATGGCCCTAGGCAGCAGTCCGGGCCCAGATGTCACCATGGTCTCAGATGGCAGCACAGATCATCCAGACCAGCATGGCCCCTGCAGCAGCAAGGCCCTCAGACCCCAACATGGCCCCAGCTGGCAGCCTAGACGCCCAGCATCAGCATAGTCTTTGTCTCAGGAGCCACAGACATCAACACAGACCCTGGATATGGAAGGGCCATGCACCCAGACATGGTCCTTGCCCACAACCCTGGCCCAGATGATACCATGACCCTAGTTGACAACCTTGGCCACATAAATTGGCCTGGCACCAGCAGTGGCATAGCCCTCAGACACCAACATGGTCACAGTTTGCAGCTCAGATCTCTGGCATCCATGTGGGCTCTGGTGGCAACCTGGGCCAGGGATCGCAACACAAACCCCAGCAGTGGCAGGGCCACGGACCCAGACATTGTCCTTGGCAGCAACCCAAGCTAGGTTGTCACCATGGCTCCAGGTGGCTGTGAAGGCCACCCAGACTGGCATGGTTCCCACGGCAGTGTGGCCCTCGGACACCAACGTGGCCCCAGGTGGTGGCCCAGATCACAGGTCCCCGCAGGGCCCCCAGTGACGACAGGAGCCACAAACATCAACACTGGCCCCGGATCAAGACCGGGCCCTTGGCCATAGTCCAGGCCCAGACATCTCTCTGGACTCGGGTGGGCAGTTGGCCATTCACATCACCCTTACCTCTCTGGATCCCTCTCTGTCCCCAGTCGACAAACCATTCCTCCTTTGCCCTCTCTTCCACCTTCCCATCCTGTGGTGCCCAACTGCCAATGCCCAGAGCCCTTGGTTGGGTCACAGGTGGTGCTTGGTTGAATACTGCCTGCCCCAGCCAGAAGGGGTGGCACTGAGCCGTTTCTGTTTGTCTCTTCTGTGCCTGTGCCTAGAGACCTTGGTCAGAACTTAGTACGATGGTACCCGATTGCCCTGCTTGCGGGGGGAGGGGGGCGCCATCTCTGTCCATCGCAGATTCAGGTCTGGATAGGGCTAGTGGCTCCTGGGTGATTGTGGCCCCTGAAGACCCAAAAGTCTGGGTTGGGGGTGCCATCATAAAATGATTCCTAATGATACTCTGCTATACTTCTAGACCAGAGCCTGGCATAATTGTCATCCGAGAGGCTTCATCCAACAGCTGAGAGGAACAGATGCAGAGACCCACAACCAAACATTATTAGGCAGAGCTTGGGGAATCCTGCGGAAAAGGGAGAGGAAGAATTGTAGGAGCCAGAGGAGTCAAAGACTCAAGAAGAAATGTCCCACAGAACCAATTAACCAGGGTTCATAAGGGCTCATGGAGACTTAACTGACAATCACAGAGCTTGTATGGGCCTGACTTAGGCCCTCTGCATATATGTAATGGTGGTGTAGCTTGGTGTTCCTGTGGGACACCTAACACTGGGAGTGGAAGCTATCTCTAACTCTTTTGGTAGCCTTTGGGACCCTTTTCCTCCTACTGGCTTGCCTTGTTCAGCCTTAAAATGAGGTGCTGTGCCTAGTCTTATTGGAACTTGATACGCCATGTTTGGTTGATATACCTAGGAGGCCTGTTATTTTCTGAAGGGAAACAGAGGTGGAGTGGATCTGGGGGAGAAGGGAGGTGTTCCGGGAGGGACTGGGAGAGTGGAGGGGGAGGAACTGCCATCAGGATGTAATATATGAGAGAAGAATAAATAAAAAATTAAAAAATATTCATTTCCTTTATCAATTGTGTATTCCTTTTTATTACTGAATGGTACTCCATTATTTATCAGTGAATACATCAGTTTGTTTTTCCAATTTTAATATTAAGGATGTGTTTATCAAAATGTTGTGGAAGATATACAATTAACCAAATGATCCATGGAACTACCCAAAACCTGAAATCTACTTTACAGAAAAACTGAGAACGCAAGTCAAAGAATTAGAAACATTTAAATAAATTATTTGGGGCATCACATTTTTTTTACTAAATACAATCTATTCTTAACATTTTCCTCTTCAGATTTATCTTCAGGTGGCAGGTTTTTTTTTTTTTTTTTTTTTTTTATATTTTAGGTATGAGTGTCCTGCATGTATACCTTTATGCCGGAAGGGGACATCAGATCCTATTACAGATGGTTGTGAAGCACCATGTGGGTGCTGGGAATTGAACCCAGGTCCTCTGGAGGAGCACCAGCGCTCTTAACCTCTGAGCCATCTCTCCAGACCCCGGCAGGTACTTTTATGTTTTCCTGGAAGAACACTAAGCGAGGAGACTGAAGTTCTAGCTATAAAATGCATTAACTACCTTATGACTTTAGACAAGTTGTGTATCTCCAGCACCTGCTCTCTGTCCTAGGAAATGAATGACGTGCTACAAGTCAACTGCAAGGTGTCTTCTGGCTCCAAAGCCCTCACACTTTTAGAGCTGCAGCTCCATTCCTGACTGAGCTTAAGAGAGAGAACTCTTCAGTTGGAAACGGAAAGAGTTGCTGCATTGAACAGACTAACTCTGCACACAATGATCACTAAACTAAGTTTCCTGTGCACACTGTGTTCTCTCTTAATGATGAAGGAAACTGGGCACAAAGGAATAGGGATAGAAGACATCTGTTTGCCTCTGCTCTGCCAGGTCTACTGATACTCAAGAGGTTAGGCATTTTAAAACAAGACACATATAGTTCTGGGAAGGTATAAACCTAGAGTTGGTTACTTTTGACAAGTTACAGAATCCACAGGGATTATCTGTTAAGATGAACAACCCAGAGGAAAGCATAACTTTTTAAATTAATCTCCTGTGTTTTTCTGGCTCACACCAATATCACAGATAAGACATATGATGCCTCTAGTGGTTCATTATAGCTCCTCTCTCATTAATTGCCCTCTGCTCTCAAAACGCTTCTCTAGGGGAAAGAGTAGCTAACAGAGAGAGAGCTGAGTTTCTCAGGGGACCTCATTAAATGTATCATAGTTATAGGGTGATTAATTCATGCAAATGAATTAGTGTTATCAATGAACCCTGCATCATATGCACACAGAGGAGGGAGAGAATCACAAAGTCTAGTCATACCCAGGGGAGCACTGTATGTCAGTAAAAAGTTTATTTGGGGAGAAGGAAGAAAAAGGAACCCTGAGATTCAGAATTTCAGAAATATTAAGCATGAAAGGATAGAGTATTAAATCTTTGTAGAAATTTGAACATGTTGTTTTAGAATAGATTTCTGGAACAAAAGTGAAAGTTCCTTGTCACTTAGGGAGGCTGATGAGCTGCAGAAGCTGTTCTAAACTGCCTTTATCCACCTGGTGGAACTGTGTCCAGATCATGATGTAGCTTGTACATGTTCAGAGGCTGAGTGCTTTTAGTCCACTGTGTAGAGCAGATGGGAAGGAGGATGGGGCTAGGCTAAGATCTTGAATCTAGGTGAATAGTAGTAATAAATATGGATATTGAAAGTCAGAAGGACTCAGTTGTTTGTGTCAATAGTTTAGGTTAGATTTTGGCTTGTTGAATGACAAGATGTCCTAAGTAAAGAAAATCGAGTTTATCTCTTAGGAAGTCACTAGTTTTGTTTGTGTTCTTGAGTTAGCAGGAATGTTAGTAAGGGGCATTATGGAAATTTTGAGTGAATTATAATGAATTGTAATATGCTTGCAGCTTACTGGTTTTCAGGTGATAAAGTTGCTTTAGCAGCATCTTTCAGGAAATTGTAATGGAGTTGCAAATCTGTGGGTCAGCAGTGGGAATTATTCTCTTAGGATTGGGCAGTGTACACTTGTGTGACTATATGCAGGACTGTATCAGGTTAGAGATTTATATGAAAATAAATAGGGGCTGGGGATGCAGTTCAGTGGCAGAGCATGTGCTTAGCATGAATGCAGTCCTGGGTTCAGTTCCAAGTGCCAAAATCAAATTAGTAAATAACAAAACAAAACAAAGTAAAGACAAAAGGCTTACATGCTTCCTCAGAGTATATATTAATACACAATAGAAATAATGATCAAAGATGCAAGTAGTGCTGCTTGAAAAAGAACAAAAAGTTTAAGGCTGGAAGTGGAATCTTAGAGAATGCCTATGGAAGGAAGAAAAGTAATGGTGAATAAAAATATAGTTTTAGAAGTTCTGAGTATTAATATAAAAAACTATTCTCCCTCCAAAGGGACTATCATATCACATAGTTTATTTTGGAGCCAAATATGAATGACTATGGCCTAGGAACATAGATTTTGGTTACTTTAAACACCATATTTGAAAACAGCAAGTATTTTAACAACTTTTCATAGTAACAGAATTAGAAAAGAAATAATTAAAGACACTTTAAAAACACATTTGTGGTTCTTGGTCTTGAGTTAATTAGAATGTAGGCTCTAATTAGACTAGACTCTGGAGGTAGAGAGCCTGTATTCTTACCACAAACTGCACCTCCCTGACCAGCCAGAAGACCACATGTCCTTGCCAAGTCCTCTTTCCAGGTAGGGAGCCCAGATTCTTACCACCAACTCCACCCATCCCCATAGCCTGCTTTCTGGCCCTGATCTTCAAGTAGGGTGCTGTGGGATGGTGTGTATGGCAAATGTGTTGCTGATTAGTCAATAAATAAAACACTGATTGGCCATTGGCTAGGCAGGAAGTGTAGGCGGGACAAAGAGGAGAATAAAGCTGGGAAGTGGAAGGCTGAGTCAGAGAGATACTGCCAGCCGCCATGATGAGAAACAACATGTGAAGGTGCCGGTAAGCCACGAGCCATGTGGCAAGGTATAAATTTATAGAAATGGATTAATTTAAGCTGTAAGAACAGTTAGCAAGAAGCCTGCCACGGTCATACAGTTTGTAACTAATATAAGTCTCTGTGTTTACTTGGTCAGGTCTGAGTGGCTGTGGGACTGGCAGGTGAGAGAGATTTGTCCTGACTGTGGGCCAGGCAGGAAAACTTTAGCTACAGTAGGGACCCTAGACTCATGCTGCCAACTACATCAATTCCATTGCCACCCCCAGCCACCCTTCTACAGGTAGGGACCTTAGACTCTCTACCAATTCTACCCAGTTCCACAGCCTGTCCTCTGGCCTCTGTTTAGAGATGAGAGTCCTAGGCTTCTGAAGTCAACTCTACAAATCCTTGTGGCCAGTTTTCCAGACTGCCCTCTCTAGGTAGGGACATTAGATTCACACAGCTAGCTCCATTTGCCCATGCTGCTTAAGAAGTCCTGAGACCCTTTCTCAGCCTTCTTAAGATTAGCTGTGAGAATCTTCTAATTCTACAGAAGATCTGTTCCTGGTCTTAGAAACTCCACCTAGACTGAGCTGAGCAAAAATTACTTCTGATAGTTCATTTGAACATCAACACAAAATTGCCCCAAGACTGAACCCTAAGTCTCACTCAGCTGATCTATAACTTTACAAGTTGGAGTAACAGAAAATGGAGATTAACAAAGGAAATGCTCATGAAACAAATGACAGACAAAATTTCATGCCAAAAAAATCTACCAAGGACCTAACTCTAGATGCCTAGGTTTTTGGCCTTGCAAAAACATGCATAAGCAAGACAACAGGTTATTGGAAAAAAATCAGTACTTTCATAGTAATGTTCCTTGAGAAAAGCAACTTAGATGTTATGCAAAATAATTTCAAAATAGCAATAACAAATATGATGAACTCAGAGGATATTAATAAATGCCATATTGAGGACTGAAAACAAAATTGAATAAAATAACTAAAAATTCAAGATGTGAAATAGAATTTAATAAAGAGATAGAATCTCTGAAGAAAGTAAAAAAAATGAAATAAAACTGAAATAAAAATCTAAGGAATTAAAGTGAAAACTTCAGAGGAAAGCTTCCCTAATAGATTGGGTCAAATGGAAGAGAGAATATCAAGTCTTGAAAGCAAGGTAGAAGAACTGGATTACGCAGTAAAAGGAAATATAACATTCCCAAACCCCATGAGTAGAACATATAAAAACTCTGGAACAGTATAAAAAGACCAATCCTGTGAGTTATAGGTATAGAGGAATAAGAAGAGACCCAGGTCAATCAATAGCCCAGAAAGCATTTTCAATGAAGTCATAGAAGAAAACTTTTCTAATCTACAGAAAGAGATGACTATCAAGGTCTAAGAGGCATTTCAGAAAACCAAATAGACAGGATCAGAAAAGAAGCTCTCCATATCATGGTATAGTCAAAACAATAAATGTACAGAATAAATAAAGATATTGAAAGTGGCAAGGAAGGAAGACAGAATTACCTATAAAGGCAGGCCTGTCTCACTTTTTCAGTGGAGATCAATGAAAATTGTAAGAGCTTGTATTAATGTTCTACAAGTTATTAAAGACCACATATGCTGACCCAAGCTATTGTACCTGGCAAATTATCAATAGTAATCCAGGGATAAAGAAAAACTTTTCATGATAAAATTAGATTTAAAGGGCTGGAGAGATGGCTCAGCAGTTAAGAGCACCAGCTGCTCTTCCAGAGGACTTGAGTTCAATTCCTAGCACCCACATTGCAGCTCACAACTGTCTATAACTACAGTTCCAGGGGCTCTGATATCCTCATGCAGATGTGAATGTAGGCAAAGCACCAATGCACATAAAAAAACCCTTAAAAATAAACTTAAAAAATGTATGACCACTATAGAGGATACTGTAAGGAATACTTAGATCTGAAGACAAGGTTAAACATACCCAAGACGGCACAAGGAATAAAGAAATAATTCCAGAACATTAAAATAAAAGTGGCCTAATAAAGCACCATAAAACAAAATTTGACAGGAATTAATATACGTTATTCAATAATAATTCTTAATATTAATGGTACCAACTTTCCAATAGAAACACAGGCTAATAGATTGGATTAGAAAACAGGCTAATTATTAACAGGATTATCTTTTTTTGTCTAAGAAACATACCTCATAAAAAACAACTAGCTCATTTGGTAGAACATGAGTCTCTTAATCTCAGGGTTGTGGGTTTGTGCCCCACATTGGGCACCATATGTAGGTGGATGTTTCTGTCCTGTCAGAAACTCCAAATACCCAGTAGCTGCTTCTCAAACTACCATGTAGAGGCTGATATTAATTATAAATTCTCAGCTGGTAGCTCAGGCTTATTACTAACTAGCTCTTACACTTAAATTAACCCATAATTCTTATCTATGTTTAGCTACATGGCTTGGTACCTTTTCTCAGTATGGCATTCTCATCTTGCTTCCTCTGTGTCTGGCTGGTGACTTCTGACTCTGCCCTTCCTCTTCCAAGCATCCTTAGTTTGGTTGCCCTGCCTATACTTCCTGCCTGGCTACTGGCCCATCAGTGTTTTATTAAACCAATTCGAGGAGGACCCAATTTCTATGAAAGAAACACTATAAGGTATAAAACAGCATACTGATCTCTGTAAATTGATATTGGGTGATTTCAATACTCTACTCTCACCAATAGACAGGTCATCTAAAAAAAAGTAAACAGAGAAACTCAGGTTAAATGACATCATAAATCAAACATATGAAAGAGATGTCTTCAGACCGTTACATACAAATAGTAAGGAATAAACATTCTCTTTCTTGGAGTTTTCTCCAAAATAGAGTACATATTAGGACACAAAGAAAGTCTCAACAAATATAAGAAAACTGAAACTATATCCCACATTCTATCTGACCACAGTGGAATAAAGCTAGATGTCAACAGCAACTGAAACCACAGGAAGTACACTCATGAAAACTAACCACCACAGAACTGACACATAATTGGGTCAAGGAAGAAATCAAGAAGGAAAATTTAAAAATTCCTACAATTGAATGAAAATGAAACTACAACATACCAAAATGTATGGGAAAAAATGAAAACAGTCTTAAGAAGAAAGTTTACAGCACTGTATGCTTAGATAAAAGCTGTTAAGATCTCCAATTCATAACTTAATGATATACCTGAAGGCCTTGTAAAAACAAGAACAAATAATACCTCTCCAAAAAATAAATAAACAAAAAGTAGATGACAAAGAATCAATGATACAAAAAGTTGGTTCTTTAAAAAGTTTAAGCCAGGAGATGGTGGCACATGCCTTTAATCCCAGCACTCAGGAGGCAGAGGCAGGTGGATCTCTGTGAGTTTGAGGCCAGCCTGGTCTACAAAGTGAGTTCCAGGACAGCCAGGGCTACCCAGAGAAACTCTGTCTTGAAAAACCTAGAGGGAAAAAAATAAAAAGTTTAGCAAGATGGAGAAGCCTTTAGCCAAATTAACTGAAAAAAAAAAAAAAGATACCTGGGGCCATTCAATATTTTGAACTAAGAATCTACACTTCTCTTCAGCTGTAGCTGAAGAACTGGCTGTGATTAACAGGAGACAAGAACCACTGAAGGGCAACTTTTGCTTTGTAGGGACAGTCAATACTGGCCCACTGGGGCTGAAGCACCAGCTGTGATTAAGAAGAGGCCAGCATCATTAAGGCAAAATCTTCTGAGAAGTGTTAGGATCAACACACAAAAGCTGTGGTCTAGAGGGAGCCAAGATTTACCTTGTGCTGGACACTGAACTTGGTAATGGGTAGGAGTTTCCTAGATGGTATTGTTTTTAAAGGTATGAAGGGGTTGTGGAGAACAGTTGAGACATTGTACTATGTGACAAGGTTAGAGTCGCTGAAGAGAGCTCAAGAGAGGCTATTGGCCAAGGTACAGCCCAGTTGTAGCAGAGACTCCAGCATTTTGGAGATGCCACTACCATGGGATGAGCACTAAGGACACAGCAACTGTAGAGCAGAGGTGGCATGAGCCTAAGAGACAAGCTGCGTCTGCTGCTTAAAGTAGAGCAGGAGAAATGGGGCCCTCTGGACCCCGGAAGACCATAACACTGAGCTTCACCCTGGTGCACTTGAGTTTTGCTTTGACTCAGTTGTGACTGTGCCCTCATTCTCCCTCCCCAAGCAAGAAAGCACTTCACTTACTTTTAATTTATTTTGTTTAACTTAATTTTATGTGCATTGATAATGAAGATGTCAGATCTCCTGGAACTGGAGTTACAGACAGTTGTGAGCTGCCATGTGGGTGCTGAGAATTGAACCTGGGTCCTCTGGAAATGCTCTTAACAGCTGAGCCATCTCTCCAGCCCCCTTAACTAATTTTTGATATTATAGGAGCCCACAGTTGAAAGACTTAAAATTTTTAGAGAGACATTACAGTTTTAGAGAGATTTTGGACATTTTAGAGAGGTTTTGGATGTTGAAAGAGACTTTGGATGATTTAAAGAGACAGAACTTTGAAGTGTTTGAGTTTTTAAAGTCACTGGGACTTTTAAAAGTTAGGATGTTTGTTATTGTGATGTCAATACTGACATGACATCTTGGAGGATGAATAGAAAGGAAAGGCCCTCGTATGTTTGTGTGTCAAGTTGATAAGGGGTCGATTGTGAGGCATGGTTTTATGTCAACTTTACACAAAGTAGAGTCATTTGGGAAGAGGGAACTTCAATTGAAAAAAAATGCCCCTGTCACTATTCTATTGCTGTGAATAGACACTATGGCCACAGCAAATCTTAGAAGAGAAAGCATTTAATTGGGGGCTTATTTTTATTTTTGTGTATATACCTACTATACAGTGTAAGACAAAGTTTCAGCCCCAAGCATCTATTTGGGAGCTTGCTTTTTCTTCGCTGCTTCTTCATGAAGAAACCCCGTTCTTTCTATGTAATACAAGGCATTAGCACCCCTTTCACCATCTTTGCCTATTTCTCCATTTTTCCGTTTGTTCAAAGTTGTATTTCCTTGGTGTACTGGGACTTGTTTTTCAGAAAACTTGGTATTGCAGTAGACTGTGGTGCCTGTTCTGTATATTTAAAACTGTGATGCTCTGTCCCCTCTCTCTCCCATTATTTTTACAAGAGGTGTCCCCTTTGAGGGTCTTAGTCTCATTAGTAAGTTTTTTGTCTCATTTTCTCTCTGGTTCCATTGAATGGCTCCAATGTACCAAATGTACCAGTTACCTGGTAATGTGACCTCATTAAGTGGGTGGGGGTCTACTTCTGTATTTGACACCCATTAAATGGTACCTGGAAAGTAGGTGAGGGATCTTTAAAAGATACTCACATATTAGGTTATGGAAGATGCCAGGTCAGACTTTTCATCTGTTCTTTTTTGAGGACGAGATTAGGGATTCCTAGTTTACCTTGTTTGCCTATTGGCCAATGAAGCATATATTTTATGACATAATAGGCTAGATCATGAAGATTTTGCTCAGTGATATGATTGTCCATGAGTCTGTGAGTGTTGGACGTCTACAGTAGCTGACCTCCCTCTGGGGCTGTCTAGGACGGAAGGGGAAAGAAGAGTATGAGTGAATCTATCTGTTATGTACTTGCTTCATGATCCTCGAATGAATTAGATCTCACCAAACATTTAGCATGAAACTCAGACTCAGCCCTCTGAGACTGCCTTCCTCTTTAACTTCCTTTTGCTTTAAGGCTTTGAATTTTGAAGGGAAGTCTCCCTCCTAGCAGCTGCCCTGCTATTGGCTGTTCTCTGGGGATCATAGCCAGGTGAGGGTAGCAAGAGTGGTGTCTGGCAGTGGCTTCTGTGTTTCTCCCTTGGATCCCATCCTAGTCTAAGCTCAGACTCAGCAAAGGAACTGGAATCCGGGCCTGTGCTTACCATGAGAATATGAAGCAGGTGGCAAAAGTGACTGTACTCCTGACCTTGGGTGAGTTATTTTTGGACTACATTGAACGGGGACCTGGGCTTGAGATTGCTAGACAGGGATCTTCAATTGGCAGGCAACTGTTCTTTATTCAAGATGTCTGGGAAAGCTTTGTGGTGTTATTTTGTGCTGGTAGTTACTCAGCCTTTATGTGAAGCGTGTGTTGGTACCAAAGGTGTTTGGGGTTACCGATCACTCACATCTATGTTAGGGAGGGAGAAAGTAAACTGGTACCACTGTATCTGTGATCCTGGCATCTCTTGAATAAGAGGAAAGGATAGTTTTCTCCTGAAACACAAATGGGAAGTAAATTGGGTACATGTGTATGGTTGGCAGGAAGAGTAAGTTGTAGGTCCATATGAGAAAGAGCCATGGGAACTGCATGGGGGCTTCTAATCATCTTGTTCCAGGATGGGAATGAGGATTGTGTTTACTCCCACAGCCACATGGAGCCTTGCTAAGACCACCCAGCCCCTCTCCATGGACTCCTATGAAGGGCAAGAAGTGAATGTGTCCTGCAGCCACACAAACATCGCTACAAACGAGTACATCTACTGGTACCGGCAGGTCCCTCATCAGGGACCACACTTTATTATTCAAGGATATAAGGTTCATGTGGCAAATGAAGTGGCATCTCTGTTTATTTCTGCTGACCGGAAGTTCAGCACTCTGAGCCTGCCCCGGGTTTCCCTGAGAGACACTGCTGTGTACTACTGCATTGTGGCTGACACACAGTGCGATAGTTGGATCTGCACCTGTGCAATATCCTGTGGCAGAGTGGCAGTCATAGTCTAGAGGGAAGCATAGACCCAGTGCTTGCCATGGCATTTTCATTTTTAGAAGGTGCAAGCAGACATTCTTATTGTTACCTAATTTTTTTTCATGTCATTTAATTTTAAATAGGCATTTCAGTTAGATGGTGTAAAATTTAACAAGTAAGAGGGCAGGGGCCGGAGAGGTGGCTCAGCGGTTAAGAGCTCTTGTTGCTCTTGCAGAGGACTTCAGTTTCTTAGCCAGCATCCACATGGTGGCTCACAGCCATCTGTAACTCTAGTTCCAGGGGGATCCAATGCTCTTTTTCTGGCCTCTGCAGGCACCAAGTGTGTGGTCTATATACAGCAAAGCCCTCATACACCTAAAATAAAGAAGTAAGAGAGTGCATAGACTGCAGTGCTGTTATCCCACAAGAGTCCTGACCCCTTGTGGTCTCAGTGAGGGCATGTGCGGTGCTTATGTTCTTCTCAGCTAACCCAGAGACTTTAGTTTTGGAGTGTAGATGTGAACACATGTGCACACACAGATATACACTTGCTATGCATACAGAGTATTAAAATACATGCCTCAGTTTTTGAAAAGTGTAGCCTGCCAGATTGTTATTTATAATCACACAAATTTTGAACATTTGATGGCTGTGTTTAGTGTGGTTTCTCAAGTTTAGATCCCTCTTTGTTCCCCTTCCTCCCTTATGCTGTTTTTTTTTCCTGACACTTTTGTATTGCTACATAAAGGAGAATAAGGATGATGGTAGAGCAGGGGATGGAGAGGGTTTTGCTTCTGATTAACATACAGATTTTTTTTGTGTGTGTGACAGTGTCTCACTGTGCCAAGCTGGGCCTGAACTTGCCATTTTCCTGCTCCAACTTTCTGAGTGCCTGGGTGAAAAGTGTTTGCTGACACATCTATAGATTATTTTGTAGTATGAAATCAGATTCTGGGTCATTGTTGTTTTGGCATCTTGTTAGAGGTACGGCGGCTTTATCAAGACCATGTGGGTAGGGCCACTGGTTTTGACAACAAGGAAAGCATGTGATGGTGTTTTCTGTTCAGCCTAATGGGGCTAGACATTGGGTGGGAGGTGCTTCTGTCTCATCCCTCAGAATTTGATGGGGAAATATTATGAAAAGAAAAAAATTTACTTTAGAGCATTAGAGATCATAAACTCATCTTTTGTTAACATTTTAGTTCTCTTTTTAGTGTGTGTGTGTGTGTGTGTGTGTGTGTGTGTGTGTGTGTGTGTGTGTGTGTGTTTCTCTGTATAGCTCTGGCTGTTCTGGAACCTGCTTTGTAGACCAAGTTGGCCTCAAATTCAAAGAGATCTGCCTGCCCCTGCCTCCCAAGCACAGAGATTAAAAGTGTGCACCACCACTGCCTGGCTTTGTTAACATTTTCCTAAGAAGGAGTGAGCAGTTTACAAAAAGTTGAGCAGAGCCTGGGGACTGAATGTCCAGGATGCAGCCAGACATCACAAACTTAGAATAGGACACGGGTTTAGGTTTTGTCACTGCTTTGAGTATATTATAGGTGAACACACAATCTCAGGGGTGTGTGTGTGTGTGTGTGTGTGTGTGTGTGTGTGTGTGTGTGTGTTTTATAAAATGCTTCATAAAAACACAGAATAGATCCTGGAGAGATGTTCAGGGATTAAGAGTATTTGCTGCAGCAACACTTGTGAGAGCAGGCCCTGCACCTTGCCTGGGCAGCACAATAGAACCAATCCTGTTGGCAGAGGTGTGGGTGAGCCAGCCCTGAAGTTGTAAGCATTGGAGAGCTATCCCCATTACTCATTGGCATGGGTGGGAGAGATATGTCCCCCACTTCCGCCCATCAATGCCTGAAGCAGGTGGGAGAGCTGGCCTTAAAGTCATAAGAAGGGGAGAGCTAGCCCTGCCCCTCATCTGCTGCAGCACTCGGGAAAGTGTCCCTATGCCATGCCTGGGCAACACAGTAGAGCTGACCCTGAAGGTGTAGGTGTGGGAGATCTGACCCTCAGGACATGAAAGAAGGAGAACCAGCCCTGCCATTGCTAATCACTGCAAGGGGTGAACTCGCCCAGGCAATACAGGAGAGTTCACCCTGAGAGCTGATGGGTAGATAAAACCTGCAACTACCCAGGCCCAGAACCAGAATTATGAGTTGGCCCACCCTAACATTCACCCCATCTGTGGTCTGCTGGAGCACATGAAGGGACCGGTTCTTCAGAACCAAAGCTGCAGGATTTCTACAACATAGAGCTATAGCCGAATATCCAAGAGGAGTCCCAGTGAGGGCCCAGCATCGACAGTGTAGCAGAAACCAGAGGCCTGGAACCAGACCTATGACTCTTTGCAGTGAACACTTGCAAGTAAAGATACATGGACAAAAGGCTTTTCTGTGTGACTCATTATGTCACACTACAGCTTCCATGATGAGATTTCCCCCCTTTTTCCTTTTTTCTCTGAAATTTTATTGGAGGGGGGAGATGCAAGAGCAGAAGGCAGGATATGCAGGGATGGGAAATGAATGGGATCGAGATACATGATGTGAAAGACACAAAGAATAAATAAAAAGAAAGTTAAAAAAAGAGCACTTGCTGCTCTTCCAGAGGATCCAAGTTCAATTTCCAGAACCCACATAGTGGCTCACAACCACCTGTAACTCCAGTTCCAGGGATCTGACACTCTTTTCTAGCCTCAGAGGGCCCTAGTCACATACATACATACATACATACATACATACATACATACATACATACATACATGCATAGATACACACACATACATAGACACACACATATATGCACAGATATATACATAATAATACATATATAAACACATGCAATATATACATAAAGGGAAAACACTCATTCACATAAAATAAAAATAAATAAAAAAATCAGAATACATGACTAATATTTTTGTTTTTTATATAATTTTTTTTATTAAAACCTTTTTCTTTCCTTTTACATACCAACCCCTGTTTCCCCTCCCTCCTCTTCTTTCGCTCCCCCCACATACCCCCATCTCACCCCTATCCCCTTCTCATAGAAGGTAAGGCCTCCCTTGGGTAGTCAACACAGGCTCTTATACCATATTGGAGATGGACCTAGCCCCTCCCCGCTGCATCAAGGTTGAGTAAGGCATCTCACCATAGGGAATGGAGTCTAAAAAGCCAGTTCATGTACCCAGGATAAGTCCTGGTCCCATTGCCAGAGGCCCCACAAACACATCAAGCCATGCAACTTTCACCCACATTCAGAGGGCCTAGTTTGGTCCTATGCAGGCTCCCCAGCTGTCAGTCCAGAGTCCATGAGCTCCCACTAGCTTGGGTCAGCTATTTCTGTGTCTTTTCCCATCATGATTTTGACCCACCTTGCTCTTATAATTCTTCCTCCCTCTCTTCAATTGATCTCCAGGATCTTGGCCAAGTGCTTGGCTGTGAGTCTCTGCATCTGCTTCCATCAGTCACAGGATGTAGGTTCTAAGATGACAATTAGGGTAGACACTAATCTGAGTGCAGGGATAGGCTAGTTCAAGAATCCTCTCCACCACTGCTATGGGCCTTAGCTGGGGACAATCTTGTGAGTTCCTGGGGTTTTCCCTAGCTGCAGCTTTCTCCCCATCCCCTTAATGACACATTCTGTCAAGATATCTCTTTCATTGCTCTCCCTCCCTGTCTCTCCCCCATGTTCCCACCTCCCATCCCCCCATGCCCTTCCCTCTATTCCCCCCTCTCAGTTTACCCAGGAGATCTTAACCCTTTCCCCTTCCTGGGGCGATCCAGGTGCGTCCCTCTTAGTGTCCTCCTCTTTACCTAGCTTCTCTGGGGTTGTGAATTGTAGCCTGGTTATCCTTTGCTTTGCGTCTAACATTCACTTATAAGTGAGAGAATACCGTGTTTGTCTTTCTGGGTCTGGGTTACCTCACTCAGGATGATTTTTTCTAGTTTCATCCATTTGCCTACAAATTTCATGATGACGTTTTTTTTTACTGCTGTGAAGTACTCCATTGTGTAAATGTACCACATTTTCTTTATCCATTATTCTGTTGAAGGGTATCTAGATTGTTTCCAGGTTCTGGTTATTACAAATAATGCTGCTACGAACATGGTTGAGCAGATGCTATTGAATGTGTTCTTGCACTGGTGTCTACCCATCCGGTGTCTGTGTCTCAGTGAGCCACTCTTGGTCCAGTTGGCACTGGCAGTGTTTGTGTCTCAGGAAGCTGCTGGGGTCGCTAGTGGATAAGTGTGTTTGGGGAAAAGAGTGGGGCTTGTAGATTGCAGGGTCCAATAGGGGGTTGTGATGGGAACACCTGCCCTCAGGATTCTTGCCTGCTGGCCTGCAACTGGGCCTGCAGTGGGTGGGGGTATGCTGGCACAGTCTAGAGGCTAGGGTGATTGGCTAGGAGAATAATGACTTACCTCTTGGTCCAATCAGAGCTGGCAGAGTCTGTGTCTCAGGTAATAGCTCTGGTCTCAGGGGATGGGAGAGTTTGGGGGAGTGGAGTGGAGCTTGTAGGTTACAGAGTCCAATGGGGGGTGGTAGTAGTCAGACCTGCCTGCAGGAGTCCTGCCTGCTGGCCTGCAACTGGGGCTGCAGTCTCCACTTGATTTCTTATACAATCCATGACCACTTGATGAGGGATGGCACCACCCATAGTGAGCTGGACTCTCCCACATCCATAAATGCCCCAAACATTTGCTGACATGCCAGTCTGACAGATTCTCAATTGACGTTACTTCTTCTCAAATGACCCTGGCTTGTGTTTAGTTGACAAACTAACTAGCACAGTGACTTAGCCACATTTATTAAAGGACCATCCACAACACTGCCTATTTCCTGAGATTGGGAAAATACCAGAAATTGAAGGAGCAAAGTCCACAATATCATAAATATGACATATTTTGTGGTTTTCTGTCCCCTAGTCCAATATTTGTGCTTAAATTCTTCCCAGAGGTGTAGATTTTTTTCTCTGTGAGAGCTGAATCAAGATGGCCCGCCCAGCTGGTTGCTATTGTTATCAGTTTTAAAAAGGAGGAGGAAGAAGAATTTTACTTTTATTTGCTTAGTGGACTAGATGATTCCCTGATTCCAAACAGGCTAATCCTGTTGCTCAATAAGCATCACTTAAAAGAACTGTGGGCCAGAGGGGGGAGAACAAGGGAATCCGTGGCTGATATGTAGAACTGAATTGTATTGCAAAATAAAAATAAAAATTAAAAAAAAAAGAACTTACTTAAACTCTACTCCCAGCTTACTTAAGGGAACTCAGCAGTGTGCAGAGAACATGCAATGCAATTCTGTACTCTCTCTTTTCACTGTATTTGTTTTCTGTTACACGATGCCAGTTTTAATATTGGACATGCTTGTAACCTTGCTTCAGTGACTTGCTGTTTAGTGTGTCAGAATATCCTGGAGATACAGGATCCAAGGATATCCAAGATTGGAGCCCATGGTGCATCTGGTAGGACTGTCCACCAGGTGGCAGAGCATCTCTGTGGCTGCAAACTTAGGGACTTCTTGTTTAAAGAGCCGCTGCAGTCAGCAGCCTTCTGTGAGGACAACTGAAGAAGCCGCAGTGCTGTGGAGGACAGAGGAGGAGGGCTGATACAGAAGCATCTTGCCTGGTGAAAACCACAGTCCCCAGGGAGAGCAATGAAGGCAGTGACTGGACCTTTTGTCCTGTGCTTGTGGCTGCAGCTGAACTGTGAGTGAGAGCTTTTGGGAAACAAAGCATTTGGCAACGTTCATTATCAGACTGAGGGGTGGATTGGTTCCTCCAGATTGCCCATAGTCATCCCGGGAAGAAAAGCAAAGTCTGGAGAATAGTGGCCTGACGGTCTTCCTGCTGTTTCCTTTTGCACAGGTGTGAGCAGAGGAGAGCAGCTGGAGCAGCAGCCTTCTCTCCTGAGTGTCCAGGAGGGAGACAGCGCTGTTATCAACTGCACCTACACAGCCAGTTCCCCTTCTTACTTCTCCTGGTACAAGCAAGAGCCTGGAGCAGGTCTCCATCTCCTTGTAAATGTTTTTTCAAATGTGGACAGAAAAGAAGAACAAGGACTGATTGTCCTACTGAAGAAGAAGGACAAACATCTCTCCCTGAACATCACAGCTGCTCATCCTGAGGATTCAGCCACATACTTCTGTGCAGCAAGTGCACAGTGCTCCCCCAGGCATCCTCTGCCTATACATAAAACTGAGACCAGGGCTGGAGAAAAACTTAAAAAAAATTGAGATAGATTTTTCACCTTGTAGTTTTAGTATATGAACTTAAACCCCAAAGTTAGCTTCAAATTGACCTGAGAACATTTTGAAGAAAAATTTACTTATCATGATTTCTTTTTAAAATTGAATTTTTTTATTTTATGTATATGAGTATTTTGTCTGTATATATGTCTGTTTGTCACTTCTGTGCCTTGTGGTGACTGAGCCCAGAGAAGGCATAGGACCCCCCTGGAACTGGAGTTATGGATGGTTATGAGATGCCATGTTGGCTCTGGGAATCAAACCTGGGTCCTCTGGAAGAGCAGACAATTCTCTTAAACCCTAGCCATCTTTTATTCTTTAATGATATTTCTGTTAAGTATTCCCTTTATTCTATTTTGAAGGCCAGATGGCTAAACATCGTGAGTGATAAACTGATGTGTATTACACAGTGAGGACAGCTGTATAATGCCTGGGATCGCTACATTTGGGGCTAGCTTGGTTTTTCTTACTATATAATCTTTTCATTTCAGTTTACTTCTCTCTCTCTCTCTCTCCTTCTTTTCTTGTGTGTGTGTTTTGATACAGGGTCTCACTATGTAGCCACCGCTGGCCTGCAACTTACTATAGAGACCAGACTGGCCTCAAACTCACAAAGATCCACCTGCCTCTATCTCCCCAAGTGCTGGAATTAAAGATGTGTGCCACCTTGCCGGGTACTTATTATATAATCTTTAGAAATTCTTTTATTTTTGACAATTACTTACATGTATACGATGCATCTTAATTATATCCATTCCATGTCCCCATATTTGCTCTCCTCAATGCCTGACACATCTTTCTACCTTCATGTCTTCTCCTTTTCTTTGCTTACCTTCTGAGTCCAATTAATGCTGAGTGCTGGAACATGACTGATGTTGACTTGATCTTGTGCAGGTGCCCATAAATTTAGTGATTTCAAGGGTGCTCTGGACATATCATGTCCAGAAGACAGCATTTTGTAGCACTTCTCCCTATCCCCCGGCCCTTACACTCTTTCTGCTCCCTCTTCTTAGATGTTCCTTGAGCCTTGAGGTCAGCAGTTGATAGAGATGTCCCATTTAGGGATGAGAACTCTCAATACTTTGACCAGTTAATGGTATCTGTATTGATTTCTGTCTATTGCAGAAGGTGCTTTAGTCAAGGCTTAAAGCAGCACTAATCTATGGATATACACAAATATTTAGAAGGCAGTTTGACATTTCCACTTAGTTAAAAATATTAGATTACCCACCTGTTAGGGCCTATGACCTCCTGAGACATGGCTTTGACCAGGCTTACAATAACAGGCAGGCATTCTCTGCTGTGAAACAAGTCTCAAATCTAGTTAGAAAGTTGTGGGTTACCCCTCAGTCTTCATGCCACTATTGCATCATGAACACATTTTTTTTTCTTGGCAAGTTGGAATTGTAACATTCAAGGTTCACTATTGGGTGATACTACAGATGACTTTTCTTTCCCAGCAACCCTCATAGCCAGCAGGGAGGAAGTTATCAAGTCAGCTTGATTTCTTTTTGTCCTGCCACCAAAGTGTGTTGTGTCTTCAGCAATTGTATCTCACCATGTAAATATGGTCGGTGTGATGATCAGTTTTTTGTTACCTTAACACAAACTGTAGTCATTGGGAAGAGGTAGCCATAATTCAGACAATGCTTCTACCAGATTATCCCACAGGCAAGTTTGTGATGGCATTTTTCTTGATTAATGATTGACTGATTTCAGAGGTCCTGGTCCACTGTGGCTGGTGCCAACTCTGGGAAGGTGGTCCTGGCTTGTATAAAAAGCAATCCAAGTGATCCATAGAGAGCAAGATACTAAGCAACATTCCTACAGGGCCTCTAATAGAGTTCCTGCCTCCACATCCCCGGCTTGAGTTCCTGTCCTGAAACTCCTTCAGGATAGACTATAAACTGTAAATGAAACAAACCTTTTCCTCCCAAAGTTGTTTTTGGTCATGCTGTTTATTAGAGCAACAGAAAGCAAACCAACACAGTAGACAACCAAGAGAAATGGTAACCGCCTAGACTCCTGTGGGGGACTGCTAATACTTATTTGACCAGTAACTTTAAGGAGGTATCTATCATCTAGTACTGAGATTTTCATTTAACAGCTCATATCTTCTGAGAGGCATCATTGTTCACTCATGTAGGCTATCTGTATTCAAACCCCGTATTTAAAAATGTATGTTCTTAATTTGGTGTTTTGGCTTGAAAGATAAATGTCCCCCATGGGCTCATGTATTTGAACACTTCATCCCCAGTTGGTGGTGCTGTTTGGGGAGGCAATGGACCTTTAGGAGGGAGAGTCTTGCTGGAGCAAGTGCATGACTGGAGGAGGGTTTGAGGTTGTATACCCTGCCCTCACTTTCTGTTCTCTCTCTGACTTTTGTGTATGGATGAAAACATGATCAGCTCGTGCCCTGTTCTCACCGTCACACATTCTATGACTATTGCCATGCTTTCCTTGTCATGATAGACTATATATCTCTGGATTTATAAGCCACAATAAACCTTTTTCTCCCTTAAGCTAGTTTGGTTAGTGTTGTATCATAGCAACAGAAAAGTAACTGATGCAACTAGCTTAAAGAGTGGTGAGTTTCTACAAGTGTTTTTCATACATCCTCAGTTTATTCCAAAGTATTTTGTTTTGAAGATAGTGCACATAGGATTGTTTCCTTGATTTCTTTCTCAATAGAAATATTTGTCATTATTGTATAGGAAGGCAACTGATTTTTGTGCATTGATTGACCCTTTAGGGTCTTTTATATATAGATTCATGTCACCTGACAATAGAGACACTGACTTCTTCCTTTCCAGTTGTATTCTTTTGTTGTCTTATTTGTCTTATCGCTCTAGCTAGGACTCTAGTACTATATAGAATAAGAGAGGAGAATATGAGTCTCTTTTTTACTGTAAAGGGTTTGATTTTAATATAATGTTGGCTGTAGATTTGTAATATGTAACCTATATTACATAGAGATATGTTCTTTCTATTACAAATTTCTTCAGGACTTTTAACAGTAATAGAGGTTGGATTTTGTCAAAAGTCTTTTCTGTGCTCAGTGAGATGACCACGTAACTCACCTATCCTTGAGTCTATTTATGTAATTTATAACACTTGATGATTTATGTATATTGAACATTCAGTGAATTTGTGAAATAAAACCGACTTGATCATGGTGAATGATCTTTTCTATGTGTTCTTGATTTCAGTTCGCAAGTATTTTATTTTAGGAATTTTTGTGCCTTGGTGCATTAGGGAAATTGATCTGTCATTTTTCCTTGTTATACACCTGTTTAAATGTTTTCTTTTGTGTGGGTTAATTTTGGTAAGTCACATGCATCTAGATAGTCATCTATTTTGTTAAGGCCTCCCAGTTAAGCGGAATATATGTTTTCACAAAAACTGATGATTTTTTCTGAATTTCATTAGAATCCCTTTTCATCCTCTCGCTCTTTCCGGTCTATAGGGCTAAGAGGTGGTCAGTCTTCACTTTTCAAAGAACCGTCTATCTACCTCGCCGAGTCTCGGTTTTTTCCTTCCCATTCCATTATTTATTCTTTGATCTTAATAATTTCCTTCCATCTTCTGATTTGGGGTTTGGTTTATTCTTCTTTCTGGGTACATCATTAAATTATTTATTTATTGTATCTCTGATTTCTTTTTATTATTTGAAAAAATTTAAAAAAATTTAAGATTCAGCCGGGCGGTGGTGGCGCACGCCTTTAATCCCAGCACTCGGGAGGCAGAGCCAGGCGGATCTCTGTGAGTTCGAGGCCAGCCTGGGCTACCAAGTGAGTCCCAGAAAAGGCGCAAAGCTACACAGAGAAACCCTGTCTCGAAAAACCAAAAAAAAAAAAAAAAAAAATTTAAAATTCATTCTTCTCTTTTATATCCTGACTGCAGTTTCTCCTGTTTATTTCCTTCCAGTCCCTCCCACCAACCTCCCCTCTCCTCCAGATCCACTTCTCCTCCCTTTCCCTTCAGAAAACCTTCCAGGGATATCAACCAAATATGGCAAATTAAGTTGTAATAAGACTAGGCACGTCCCCTCTTATTAAGGCTGGCTGAGGCAACCAAGTAGGAGGAAAAGGGTCTCAAAAGCAGCTGAAACAGTCAGAGACACCCCTGCCCCCACTATTAGAAGTCCCACAAGAAAACCAATCTAAGTAATGGTAATATATATGCAGGGAGTCTATGTCAGACCCATATAGGCTCCCTGATTGTTGGTTCCATCTCTGGAGCCCCTGTGAACTCAGGAGAGTTGATTCTGTGGTTTTTTTTTTTTGTGATCTTGACCCCTCTGGTTTCTACAATCCTTCCCCTTCTTCCACAGGTTTCCCTGAGTTTTGTCCATCTAATATTTGGCTATGGGTCTCTGCATCTGCTCCCATTAGTTGTTGGATGAAACCTCTCTGATGATAATTATGCTAGGTTCTGGTCTACAAGTAGACCATCAAGAAGAATATCATTAGGAATCATTTCATTGACTTTCTTTCATTTCCTTTTCTATTCTTTTTCTTTTTTTTTGCCAGTTGTTTTTCATTCTATTGTTGGTCTCTGGGCTTTCCAGCCTCTGATTCCTGACCCCCTAGGCAATGTCAGGGGTAGGTTTCCTCTCATGGCATGGGTCTCAAGCTGGATCAGTCATTGATTCGCCACTCCCACAAGTTCTGTGCCATCTTTACCCCAGCACATTTTGCAGGCATGACAAATTGTAGGTTGAAGGTGTTGTGGCTGGGTTGGTTCCCCAATCTCTCCACTGGAAGCTTTGCCTGATTATAGAAGATGGCCACTTCAGGCTCTGTATCCCACATTATTAGGAATCTTAGCTAGGGTCACCCTCTTTGATTCCTGGGAGTTTCCCTTGCACTAGGTTCCTACATTTCCTCCATATGCTCCCCAATTCCAGTTGTCTCTCTCATTACTCTCTCCGTCCATTCTCCTGCCACCTGGTCCCTCCTATTCCTGTCCCCACCTGCCCACAGTCCATCTGCAATATCTGTTCTATTTCCCCTTCCTAGGGAGATTCATGCCTTCACCCCTTGAGTCCTTCTTGTTACTTAGCCTCTCTGGGTTTGTGTATTGTATAGCATGATTATCTTTTACTTTACAGCTAATATCCACTTACAAGTGAGTACATATCATATTTATCTTTATGGTTCTGGCTTATTTCACTCTGGATGATTATTTTTCTAGTTCCATCCACTTGTCTGCAAATTTCCTGATGTCATTTTTTTTAAACAGCTGAGTAACACTCCATTGTGCAAATGTACCTCATTTTCTTTATCCAGTCTTTGGTTGAGGGACATCTAGCTTGTTTCCAGTTTCTGGCTATTATGAATAAAGCTGCTATGAACATAGTTGAGCAAGTATTCTTGTGGTAAGATGGAGTGTCCTTTGGATATATACCACCCAGGAGTGGTATAGTTGCATATTGAGGTAGATTGATTCCCAATTTTCTGAGAAACTGCCTTATTGATTTCCAAAGTGGTTGTACAAGTTTGTACTTCCACCAGCAATGGAGGGGTGTTCCTCTTGCTCCACATCCTCAACAGCATGAGCTTTAACTTATGTTTTTGATCTTAGCCATTCTGACAGGTGTAAGATAGAATTCAAAGTCATTTTGATTTGCATTTCCCTGATAGCTAAGGATGTTGAACATTTCTTTAATTGTTTCTCAGACATTTGAAGTTTCTCTTTTGAGAATTCTCGGTTTAGATCTGTATCCCATTTTTATATTGGATTGTTTGGTTTGTTGATGTCTAGTTTCTTGAGTTCTTTATATATTCTGGAAATCAGCCCTCTGTCAGATATGGGATTGGTGAAGATCTTTTCCCATTCTGTAGGCTGTCATTTTGTCTTACTTACTGTGTCCTTTGCCTTACAGAAGCTTTGCAGTTTCATGGGGTCTCATTTATTAATTGTTGATCTTAGTCCTGTGCCATTGGTGCTCTGTTCATAAAGTTGTCTTCTGTGACAATTGCTCAAGGCTATACCCCACTTTCTCTTCTATTAGGTTCAGTGCATCTGGTTTTATGTTGAGATCTTTGATCCACTTGGAATTGAATTTTGGGCAGGGTGATAGATATGGCTCTATTTGAATTCCTCTGCATGTTGACATTCAGGTAGACCAGCACCATTTTTGATGATGTTTTCTTTTCTTCCCAGCATATATTTCTGACTTCTTTATCAAAAAAATCACGTGTCCATAGTCATGTAGATTTATGGCTGGGTCTTTGACTTGATCCAGCTGATCAACCTGTGTTTTTATGCCAATATAATGCTGTTTTTATTACTATTGCTCTATAGTAGAGCTTGAAATCAGGAATAGTGATACCTCCAGAAGTTCTTTTATTGTACAGGATTGTTTCAGCTATCCTTGGTTATTTATTTTGTTTATCCTTGGTTATTTTTATTTTGTTGAGTATTGTTCTTTTAAGGTCTGTGAAGAATTGTGTTGTAATTTTAATGGGGATTTCATTGAACCTATAGTTTACTTTTGGTAAGATGGCCATTTTTACTTTGTTAATCCTACCAATTCATGAGCATGGGAGAACTCTCCATCTTCTGATATCTTCTTCACTTTCTTTCTTCAAAGACTTGAAGTTCTTGTCATACAGGTCTTTCACTTGTTTGGTTTAAGTTACTCCAAGATATTTTATATTATTTGTGAGTATTGTGTAGGGTGTTGTTTCCCCGAATACTTTCTCAGCCCATATGTCATTCATATGTAGGAGGGCTACTGATTTTTTTGAGTTAATCTTGTATCAGCTACTTTGCTAAAGGTGTTTATCAGCTGTAGGATTTCCCTGGTAGAATTTTTGGGGTCGCTTATATTTACAATCCTATCATCACACCTGCCTTCTTCAGAGTCTGACCATCTGCATGTGGGCATTTCTCCTGTTCCTGGGATCACACAACTCTCACTATGCTCTTCCTTGATCCTGTTTGTTTTAGTCAGATCCC
This sequence comes from Peromyscus californicus insignis, assembly GCF_007827085.1. Taxonomy (NCBI): domain Eukaryota; kingdom Metazoa; phylum Chordata; class Mammalia; order Rodentia; family Cricetidae; genus Peromyscus; species Peromyscus californicus. Next base: position 71,430,423 of record NW_026294413.1, on the reverse strand, counting down.
TGTATTTTAGACTTCTTCATTAGAGTGTAAACAAATGCCCTTTTATGTGTTCTTAGTATTCATTTTCAGTAAAACTTTAGTCAATGCTTATAGATTTATTTTAAACTAAATTATAGATCTAATAAATAGCACACGATAAGAAGTATCAGCTTATTTAGAGGTTTAATCTCCATGATGTATCATTTTCAAAGTGGTTCCTCTCTAACCCCCACTCCATCTTGAATGTCATGTGTTCTGACCATCTTGCATTTCTTCCATCAGGAACTAAAGGAGTAAAGGGGGTTGCTTTTTTTGTGACACGTGGAGTTATGGCCGGAAGTCACCTTTGCTGATGGTGTTGGTCCACTAGGGGGCACTGCAGCCTTCCTGGAAATGACTTTCTGAAGTGCCTGAAGGGTGGGTGGGTTAAAGAGACCAGAGAACATGTGAGGCTGTCAGTCACAGACGACAAGATTTATTCCTGGTTGTTAGCTGTGCTGTTCTGTGGAACTGTAAACTTAGAGGAGCCTGGAGATCCACTGTGAGGCTGATTCCATGAGGACAGATAAGGAAATAGAATTTTACTGGGCAACGTGAAGTCTGAAATTTAATAGAAACATCTAACTCTGTGACTTCAAGTTTTAACATTTTATGATGAAAATCTCCAGAGTTCATGGACCCAGATACTATTCCAATACCTGTGATAGCCAAACTTTTCATTGTCTTCTCTCAGACTAAGAGGAACAAGAATAATTAGTTGAGGGGAAGAAAATAATAAGGCACAAAAAGAGAAGAAGAAAACACAGAGAATACTATTGAACTTGAGCAGCAATGTGTGGGTCTGCAGGGTGCAGGGAAGGGACTGGAGAAGGACAGAGGTGGAAAATGAATCAGGGTGAATGGTGTATTCATAACCTGATTATTTTAACAAATGAAAGTTTCATTGGAAACATTTTTTTTGCAGATGGTAATCTGCTGATTTCAAAAAAGTGTGTTTATTCCCCACCACACATTGCACTCCTTCAAAGAGTTTTCCATTATAAGAATTTTCATACAACTGATTTCTCAAATTTTGTCAAATTATGGAATTTAAGAAATGGCTTACTCTATCTTTATATGCTCTGTGATCTAAGGAGACCTCAGCTCTTTCATGATATATCATCTCCTCCTCACAATTTCTCTCAAATGTCTCTTACTTTAATTGTTACAAATAAACAAACCCAAACAAACAACCCAACCAACCCTCTTTAGTTTTCAAGCTCTAGGTGACATAGCTTCCTGTTCCCTGCAGGGTTTTCATCCACAGCTAGGGAGCAGTTATTGTGAGGCCTCACTGGGCTGCTGTGGGTGGGGATTTCCATCAAGATGAAAGAGCTCAGATTTTATTGGTGCTCAGTGGGTGAGGGAGAGCCTGCTCATGGTTGGAACTAAGTTAGACACTGTCTAGAGCTGGGTGAAGGTGCCTCAGCAGTTTGACAGGATCCATGGAGAGGAGCCTGGGAGCTGTGCTGGGGCTGCTGTGGGTGCAGGTTTGCTGTGAGTTGTGGCTCTCCCAGATGGGTTAAGGGTGTTCCACAGCTCTAGTGGGAGGGCCAGAACACAGCTGACTCAAAGCTCCTCGTGACTGTCTCCCGGGATATCTGACAGGGTGGAAACTGCTGAAGGATTGCCAGTCATATGGTTTGTTTTCTTTTCTCTGACCAGGGGTGAGAGGGATGCAGGTGGAGCAGAATCATCCATCCCTGACTCTCCACGAGGGTGCCAACTCTGCTCTGAGATGCAATTTTTCTACCACTATGATGAGGGTGCAGTGGTTCCGACAGAATTCCAGGGGCAGCCTCGTCAATCTTTTTTTCCTGACTCCAGGAACAAAGGAGAATGGGAGGTTAAAGTCAACATTCGACTCCAAGGAGCGCTACAGCACCCTGCACATCAGGGATGCCCAGCTGGAGGACTCAGGCACCTACCTCTGTGCTGCTGATGCACAGTGCTCCCAGCAAGCGTGCAGCCTGGCCCCAAACTGCAGCTGTGTGTGCAGAAACAGCCCTGCCCCAGGGGGACTCTGCAGGAGGCTTCGCACAGCTGTGGGGTTTCCAATTTATGCTGTATCTCTGTCCTCTCTACTAACACTAGAGAGTTCAGGATTGCTGTTTCACATCAGTGCGCCCTTTCCTTACAGATACCCATTTTCAGGAAGAAGTTCTCATGAAGAGTACTGAGACAACTGACAAAGATGACAAGGTTCCCAGTACTGTCAGGCAGATCCACTGCACAGGGTTCACTGCTCTTTATTGTTCTACAAAGGCATCAAACATGCTATTCAGAGTACAGAAACGAGATTACTCAACATTTCAGTCAATTGCATATCTTTCAATTATTGGAAGAATGGGACTTTCATTAGTTTTTTTTTTGAGAATTTCATATAATGCACTTTGATCATATTCAGTTCTCCACCAATTCCCACCAGTTCCAACCCTCGTCCTTACTTTTCAGCTTTTCTTTCATTTCTGGGAAAAAAACCAAAACCTTCAAGTACTGTGTGTGCTGTCCTTACCTCTTGGATATGTGATCTTCACTGGAGTGTGGTTGACCTACTGGGGCCATGCCCTTAAAGATACAGATTCTCCCTCTCTTAGTAGCTATCACATGCCAACATGTCCTTAGTTAGGGGTGGGGCTTTGTACTCATACCCCATGCTGGAATTTTGTGTAGCTTGACCTTGTGTGGGTCTTTCCATGCTATTCCAACTGTTTTGAGTCCATATAAGTTAATTTTCCATATAATTGAAGACACAAATATAAAATGTATCAATAAGTATTCAAATTACATGCAAATTACATTGGTTTGAATGAAAATTGCCCTCATGGGCTCATATATTTGCAGGCTTTGTCCCCAGTTGATGAACTGTTTGGAAAGCATTAGGAGATATGGTCTTGTTGGAGGAAGTGTTGGAGGAGGTGTGTCACTGGAAGTGGACTTGAGGTTAAAAAGCTCACACCTGGCCCAGTGTCTCTTTCTCTGCCTGTTGTCTACTGATCAGGATGGAAAAGCTCTCAGCTACTTCTTCAGGACCATGCTGACCTGCTGTCATGGTTCCAGTCATGATGATAATGGACTTACCTGTAGCTAGAGTTTTCCTGCCTGGCCCACAGTCAGGATAAATCTCTCTCACCTGCGAGTCCCACAGCTGCTCAGACCCGACCAAGTAAACACAGAGACTTATACTGGTTACAAACTGTATGGCCGTGGCAGGCTTCTTGCTAACTGTTCTTACAGCTTAAATTAATCCATTTCCATTAATCTATACCTTGCCACATGGCTCGTGGCTTATCGGCATCTTCACATGCTGTTTCTCATCATGGCGGCTGGCAGTGTCTCTCTCTCTCTCTCAGCCTTCCACTTCCCAGCTTTTTTCTCCTCCTTGTCCCGCCTACACTTCCTGCCTAGCCAATGGCCAATCAGTGTTTTATTTATTGACTAATCAGCAACACATTTGCCATACAGAACATCCCACAGCACTTACCCTCTGAAACTTTAAGCAAATCCTGAATTAAATTTCTTTTATAAGTTGCTTGGTCATGGTGTTTCTTTATACAAATAAACAGTAACTAAGACACAAATAATGAAGTCATTTTTACTTTATCAGATTTCCACAACTTACAAAAAATATCTGAGAAAGTAATATTTCATTAAAATATAAGTTTATGTTTACAATAAAAGAAGACTTACACCAAACTCATTTGTATTAGGAGTTAAATCATTTCAGAAACAGTGTTCTACTAAATTATCAAACCTAGATTTAATAAAGTCCGTGTCTTCAACTATTCATCAGATGTGTGTGCTGCTATTGCACAGTACATAAAATAGCTGTAAGAGCTCAAGTGTCAGCTTTGTCATTTCCCATATTCAGAAATTGTCACATGTTCATTTTGCAGTTTTACATTTCTGAGGAGCACCTGACATCATCCAACTATACAACTTGAAAAGGAAGTTGCTAAAAGAATAACATTTTAAACACTAGTGAGTGAAATTGTGCAGGGTCATGCTAGAAAAGTCACAGGATATTATGATGGTATTTTATTTGTACTGAAATGTGATTTTAATTGTATGTTAATAAATAAAGTTTCCCAGGGGTCAGAGCTATTAGAGCCATAGCAAGAGCATGGTGGTGGTGGCACACGCCTTTAATCCCAGAACTTGGTAGACAGAGCTAGGTAGATCTCTGTGTGTTCAAGGATACAGCCAGCATTGGAGACACACGCCTTTAATCTCAATACCAACCATAGAAGACCTGGAAGTCTCTATGGAAAGGCAGTGACGAGGCAGTCATGTGTTTGGGTTTACAACCAATGAGAAGGCAGAACAGAAAGACTAAATAAAGACATACACACAGGAAGTAGGTCCCTTTTGGAGAGCTCTCTTGGCTGAAGCAGGAAGGGTAAGGCTCTTAGTTCTGACCTCTTGGCTTTCTTCTCTGAATTGGCTCTGTGTTTCTTATTTAATAAGACGGTTGGTTACATTTACAGGATATCATACATCATTGCACCCAAACCCAAGATACGCTAACAGAGCAATATCAGTATTTTTTATTGCAATTTTTATTATTTTTGAACTGTTTATACAGTATGTATTGATTATATTCTTTCCTGTCTCTCTAGTCCTCCCTTATCTCCCTACTTGCCTAACTCAATCAATGTTCTCTCAAATAATCCTCAAAAACAAACAAACAAACCAACCAACCCCAAAAACCAAGAAGACAAAACAACCTCCTTCCAAAAACAAAATCCCACTACAGCATAACAACAACAACAATAACAACAAAAGCATACACACAAAAAATGTTTGTGTTGGTCAACTACTCCTGAACTTGAGGTCTGCCCTGGAATGTGATTAAAATACCCATTGTCACTTCACTGGAGAAAACTGATTTTCCCTCTCACAGCACGTATCAATGGCAAAAGGTTTCTGGGTAAGGGATGGGACTTTGTGTCTATTCCCCATCTCTGTGCTGAGATTTTGTGTGACTTGGATTTGTTCAGGTTTTGTGTACAGTGTTATAGTCTCTGTTAGGCTGTATTTGCATCAGCAATGTTGTTTCAGAGAATATTGTTCAGAGACAAGTAGATGTAGTGTAGTGAATTCAGAGTGGTTATGGTAGTGCTGGCCTGTAATCTCAGCACTTGGAAAGCTGAAGCAGGATAACCATAAGTTAGAGGCCAGCCTTGATTTCATAGCAAGATTTATCTTCATTCAATGAGATGGCGTGTGTCAGCTCATTCAAAAGTAAGTGAAAGCCCAGAGGTAATGCATAAATGGTTGTGTTGCATCCAAACTTGATGCTATCAGAATGTATTCTAACCTTGGACCAGCCTTTCTGCAATGCTCTCTGTAGAACTTGTGTTGTACATGTAATAGTTGTCATAGGCACCCAACTGTAGCAGGCTTTCTTTGCTGGCCAGCCTGAAAATCATGATAAGGAGACTTATTATTAATTATGAATGCTAGGCCTTAGCTTAGTCTTGTTTCTAGCCAGCTTTTTTAAGTTTATTAACCCATTTCTATTAATCTACGTACTGCCCTGAGGCTTGTATACCTCATTTATGTACTGTTCATCTTGTTATCCTGCTTCCTCCATGTCTGGCTTGCTGGCTGGCCAGCCCACCCTGGATGGCTCTCCCTCTCTTTCTCCTTCCTTCTCTCCCCAGAACCTAGATTTATCCTCCTACTTATTCTCTTTGCCTGCCAGCCTCACCTATCCCTCTTCTGCCTACCTATTGGTCATTCAGTTTTTTATTAGACCAATCAGGTGTCTTAGGCAGCCAAGGTGAAACAGCAACACATCTTTACATAATTAAACAAATGCAGCACAAACAAATGTAGCACATCTTTACATCATTAACAAAGGCAGAGGAAACAAATATAACACACCTTCACATAGTTAAAATAATACTCGGCAGCATAGACAAATGTAACACATCTTTACATAGTTAGATTAATATTCAACAACATCTGTGGGCTTAAGGATAAATATTTAGAATGTGGTTATGGATGATACTGGCTTAGAAAAATGACAGTGGGAAGTTCTCTTTTAGAGTTTCTGACCTCTCCAGCCATGGGTGGTTGTTGAAGTTGACAGTACCCTCCCATTGAGTGAGCTGTAAGTCCAATTCAATGGATGTTGGATACCTCCAAGATATAAGTGACACTATTGATGATTTGGATGCTAGTCATTGTTGTGGCTCTTAGGTATTACAGCTGGATAGAACTATTGATTTCCTTTTTCCTTGGCTGGTTTTGGAATATCTCTGGATACTATGAGAGTCCTCAGGAAATAGACTCCTAGGTCAGTTGTAGCACATTCTTCCAAGTCCTATGTCCAAAGTGTGTAACATCTTTAGGAATAGGGACTTATCCTTTAGTTTGTGAATCAACTAAAGACAATAGCAATAGTCTATGTTGTTTTGGGAGTCCTGTCCTGACCGAAACTTGAAATGAGGTTTCTCATGCCAGGTGTTATGTTAAACAGTCTATGGCTGTAGGGGAACTTTTTTTTTTTATTTGATGAAGTTTATTGTTATTTTTTTTCATTTTTTTAAATTTTGCAATACAATTCAGTTCTACATATCAGCCATGGATTCCCTTGTTCTCCCCCCTCCCATCCCCCTCACCTTCCCCCCAGCCCCCCCCCCCCCATTCTCATCTCCTCCAGGGCAAAGCCTTCCCCACAGACTGAGATCAACCTGGTAGACTCAGTCCAGGTAGGTCCAGTCCCCTCCTCCCAGGCCGAGCCAAGCAATCCTGCATAGGCCCCAGGTTTCAAACAGCCAACTCATGCAATGAGCACAGGACCCGGTCCCACTGCCTGGATGCCTCCCAAACAGATCAAGCCAATCAACTGTCTCACCCATTCAGAGGGCCTGATCCAGTGGGGACCCCTCAGCCATTGGTTCATAGTTCATGTGTTTCCATTCATTTGGCTATTTGTCCCTGTGCTTTATCCAACCTTGGTCTCAACAATTCTCGATCATATAAACCCTCCTCATTCTCGCTAATTGGACTCCCAGAGATCCACCCAGGGCCTAGTCATGGATCTCTGCATCCAGATCCCTCAGTAGTTGGATGATGAGGTTTCTAGCACGACAATTAGGGTGTTTGGCCATCCCATCACCAGAGTAGGTCAGTTCGGGCTGTCTCTCGACCATTGCCAGCAGTCTGTTGTGTGGGTATCTTTGTGGATTTCTGTGGGCCTCTCTAGCACTTTGCTTCTTCCTATTCTCATGTGGTCTTCATTTACCATGGTCTCCTATTCCTTGTTCTCCCTCTCTGTTGTTGATCCAGCGGGGATCTCCCGCTCGTAGGGGAACTTTTTCACCCCAAGTGGTATAACATCTTTTTGATTATTTATTTATAATACAAAGTGCATTATATACAAATGTACATATATATATATATATATTACATGTAATTTGGGGTAAATAGAAAATAATATGATTTCCTGTGACTTTTTGAAACACCCTGAATGTTATTTATCCCTCCTCTCTCCCTCTCCCCCTACACTGATCTCTGTCCTCACTCTGCATTTAAAGCCCCCTTCACCTTTCCCATTTCCCACTTCATAGAAACTGTGTCCTGCTATTGCTTTTTCTACAGCTTCTTTTTCCCATACCCTCTTAGTCCCTGTGTACTGTCCTGGGGTTCATCTGGGTAATTCCCATTGGAGAACATTTCTATATTACTGGTGGGTTTTGTGGGAGTGGTGGTTGTCTTGCCTTTCATAATGCTTGTGTGTTTGTGATATGGTGTAGGCATGTGTTTGTGATATGGTGCAGGCATGTAGATTTATTTAATTGTGTCTAATATTGTAGCCTGCCTTTGTTGAGCAGAATGTGGTTTCTGTTTTTGCTGTTGCTCAGGTCAGGTTAGTTTCAGATCAGGTTTGAAGGGTTTGTAGGTCAGTCAGAGATACTTATTATTGATGGCAGGGATGAGAGTGATTCTAACTCAGTGGTTATCAAGTGAATCTGTTGATATGATTCAGGTCTATGTTTGTGTGCTGGTGCAAAAGCTGTTCAAGTCCAGCTATGCCTGAGAGTGTGGTGGCCACACACTCAGGTTCTGGAAGCCTTACCAGTCTGGGTTGATATGAAGGCTGCAGGACCCAAAGCAAGCTTTCTGGGAGTGTGGAGAAGATATAAGTGGATGGGGATCTAGATACTCAATGGGCTGGACTGGTGCACAGGATGTGTAACCATAATTAGGCCTGGGAATGTGAAGACTGAGTGGGCTAGTAGGGATCTGGAACACTCACCTGGCTAGATTGGTTCACAATTATGTGACCTTAGGTATGAAAATGTGGTACTCACATGTATGAGTAGGGAGTTAGTGCACTCAGTTGGTTGAGCAGGTGTACAGGCTGTGTGAGAACAGTTAGGTAGGAAGAGTAGGGATGGCAGAGGAGAGCTGACTTCAGAATCTTTCCTAGAGTAAGAGAAAAACAAACTAGATGTCTGCAGTTAGAAATCTGACCACAGGATGGCAGTGTACCTCAGCTGATGCACAGAAAGGCTATCTTAGTGAATTCTAAATGAGCAGGCTTTTTCTTATTGGCTGGGCAAATAATTCAGCATGTATGGTTGTTATAACAACCAAGGACCATTTGGAACTTTCAAGTTGCTCAGCTGGCTAGAGTCTGATCACCTACAATTGATCCAAGTAGAAATCACAATGAAGACAGCTGTTCATGCTTTATTCATTTTCTTCTGGCTGCAGATGAATTGTGAGTTGAGGAGTGTAAGATGATGGGTATGTTAGTGGGAGGTCTGTGGATATTCAGAAGAATGGCTTCATTTGGGTTTTTTCTATTTACTACAGGAAAAAGATGAGGAAGAAAAATGACTTGAAAACCTTTCTCCTTTCTCTCCATCTTTCTGCACAGGGGAGAGCAGAGGTGAGCAGGTGGAGCAGCATCCTTCCACCCTGGGTGTCCAGGAGGGAGACAGCGCTGTCATCAACTGTACTTACACAGACAGTGCCTCAGTCTACTTCCCTTGGTATAAGCAAGAGCCTGGGAAGCATCCTCAGTTCATCATTGACATCCGGTCAAATGCGGAAAGAAAGCAGAACCAAAGACTCACTCTTTTATTGGATAAGAAAGTCAAACACCTTTCCCTGCACATCAAAGCCACTCAGCCTGCAGATTCAGCCATCTACTTCTGTGCAGCAGATACACACTGCTCCCCAGGCACCTGTAGCCTGTCTTAAAACCTGCCACCAGATTTTGAGTGGCACCTTTCTTTTTGCTACATCAGACATTCTAAGACAACATTTGTCACATTGTTTGAGAGTGAAAACTAACATATAGATATTAAAAGTACATAAGATAAGGCCCAAGATGAACCAGGAAGTTTAGTATATGTTGTTGTTTGATGCTTAATACTTGGAAATTCGTATTTATTGTATATAAAAGTGTACTGCGCACTATGATATCTTGGTTTAAGGAAACAGTGGAAATGAATAGTTTGATGAGTAGGTGCAGAGGGTAACGTCTGAAGTAAAGGGTAAGCCTTCATCTCCTTTCTGTGTGAGCTGATTCTAGCATGTCCATGTGTTCAGCAATCCAAAAGCTCTGTATAACAGATTCTTACAGGAGTTGGTGATATTCTGCTTAGAAAACAATGCATCTAGTGAACTTAAATTTGTCATTCAGATTTCTATCTCGTGTAAATCCCTGTAGTTTCAATAACATAATCCCTGGTACCTCTGGACTTTTGCCTCTTCAGATAAACGCTTTTGCACTTTTTGTGACTACAGTTGACTTGCCAAGTATACATATACATAAAAACAAAATGTATCAATGTGATTGACCTTTTTTCTCAGACTATAAGTTGCTAAAGTTTGTTCAAAGGTGAGTAATATATTGTATCAATATATCCAGTGATCTATTATACAATGTCAAGGCCATGTTTAATTAAATTATAGTAAAAAATGGATTTTTATTTAGTAAATAGTTTTGGATGTTCTTGTCAAACATTCAGAAAGTAACTGAAATGGATAGGGATGTTGATTCACTCCATTGTGTGATCATGTGATTACACACATGTATCTTATACCAGCCATACTTTATGAACTTCAAATATGAGCAGCACAGTTTATTTTAAAGAAACACATTATTTCTTTCCATTCATATGTTTTTATTAAAGATTCCACATCTTCAAGAAAATCAACTCTATTTCTACACACTCATTTTCTGTTGCTACTTTATCTTTCTGGTGTATGTGAAAAAGTGTGTGTATCAACCACTTATTCAACTCTAGTAGTGGATAGAGAAAGAAATGGACTGATGGTTTCTACAGATTTCTACAGACCAATAGTTTTCTACATATTTCTCTGCTTTATATTCATCTTCTGGAGGAATCAAATATTAATGTCATTTAAGGTGTATTTTTGAGTGGTGGATTAATCAATGGTAATAAAGTTGTATAAAAAATTAATTCCTTAATTTTCCTACTTCTGACAAAGTTGGGATAATTTCAAAAGCATCCACATTCTTCTAAGAGTAGATATAATTAACTATTGGTTTGCTGAATGTGATTCCCTCTTGATAGTCTAACCCTCATTGACTTTTCTTACTTGCCCCTCTGTACCACTTGGTCCTGTACTAGAGAAGCAAGTTTACTCTTGATTGGTCCATTTCTCCTATAGTTGATAATGCTGTGAAGGGCAAATAAGGCTTACATTTAACTATTATAATAGAAAAAGTATAATTAAATGATTATTGATTTTCCACAGTAGCATTTAAAGGCATATCTAATAATATCTAGGTTTGTAGCACCAGTGATGGTTTTGTAGAGGTGAATACCTCATTAGTGCAGCTACTGCTTAAATAAATCCTGTATTAAGCAAATTAGTAAAAAAAATAAGATAAGCCGGGCGGTGGTGGTGCACGCCTTTAATCCCAGCACTCGGGAGGCAGAGGCAGGCGGATCTTTGTGATTTTGAGGCCAGCCTGGTCTACAGAGCACGATCCAGGAAAGGCACAAAGCTGCACAGAGAAACCCTGTCTCGAAAAACAAAAACAACAACAAAAAAGATAGGACAAACTAGAAACACATAGCATTCTACTATTAAAGTAAGAAAAAACACTTAAAGGAAGAAAAGCGAGTGATTCTGAAGGAGAATTTTTTTTTTAAATTTTTATTTTGCAATACAATTCAGTTCTACATATCAGCCACGGATTCCCTTGTTCTCCCCCCTCCCGCCCCCCTCACATTCCCCCAAGCCCAACCCCCATTCCCACCTCCTCCAGGGCAAAGCCTCCCCCGTGGATTGAGATCAACCTGGTAGACTCAGTCCAGGTAGCTTCAGTCCCCTCCTCCCAGGCCGAGCCAAGCAATCCTGCATAGGCCCCAGGTTTCAAACAGCCAACTCATGCAATGAGCACAGGACCCGGTCCCACTGCCTGGATGCCTCCCAAACAGATCAAGCCAATCAACTGTCTCACCCATTCAGAGGGACTGATCCAGTTGGTGACCCCTCAGTCATTGGTTCATAGTTCATGTGTTTCCATTCGTTTGGCTATTTGTCCCTGTGCTTTATCCAACCTTGGTCTCAACAATTCTCGCTCATATAAACCCTCCTCATTCTCTGAAGGAGAATTTGACAAGTAGTGGGGCTACTGTCATTGAAAATTCTATGACAGTTATGGTGGGCTGTCTAGTTGATGCAAGTGCACATGTGTTTCAATGATTCAAAGCCAGTTCTCATCTTCTGCGGATTATGTAGATTTGCTGGAAATTCGTAAATATCTTAACTATGAGTAACTTTTTGATTACTATTATTTAAGGATGAATGATGTCATACTATTTGGCAAAATGCAACCAAGGAGAAATATCTTGTGCTTTGTCTGCTGACCTGGTTAAAAACTGTATTGATGAGGTAATTTCCACAAGGTTCAGTGATGCCTTTCTCCTGACCTGTTTTAAATAACCACCTCATCAGGGTTCAGGTCATATAAAGAAAAAGCGGGAAGGACAAATTTTTGGCCTGTTGATGAAGGGACTGTTTATTATTTTATCTTGCTAAGTCTGTGGAAGGATTTCTGTATGTGTTGTGATAATCATGAATGTGCAGGTGTCTCTTCTCCAATTATGCTGACTTTGATTCCTTCAAGAATTTACATAGAGTGGTAGCATGCAGCCCTATGGTAATTCTATGTTTAGTTTTTGACAAGCCTTCATACTGATATCTATAGTGGTTATACAAATGTACATTCCCACTAGTAGTGTGCAACGTTTCTTTTTCTCATATATTCTCACCAACACTTGTTGATTTTTATTTTCTGGAGATTAACATGTTGATCCAAATAAATCAGACTCCGAAAGACAAATACTGAATGTTTTCTCTCACATGAAGAATCTAGATTTGAAAACAAAAAGATATGAAATTGGAGGGATACTATTTGGGATGACTAAGAGGAATATAGGATATGAGAGGGTAGGTAAGACTGTGTTACAGCAGAATGCATCTGATTAAAATATGTTATACACACATGCTATCTGTACAATCAGCATTCAGTAAAGAAGTAAAAATATGTATGATTTGATGTGCCTGTTAGTGACTAGTTCATGGAAGATAACCTAAGACTTTCTAAGGAAGAAGAACGCAAAGGGAAGAAATGCTTTGCACAGCCACTGTGGTCCAAGAGCAAACACAGTGATTCGTTAGAATCTAACCCTTGCCTGGGGTCCTGAGGACTGAATGTAGAGTCTTGAAAACACTCAGCCAGTGTTCTAGCATTGAGTTATGTCCCAGCATGATACAATAATTAACTTCAGATTTAGCATATCCTTCGTTGTTTCTACTTTTTCAGAGGATAGCAGGTGATGAAAAAATGAAATTTCTGAGTGAGTGTAAGGTTTAACTCAGTGCTCCAGGAAACCTGTCTCAGTGAATAGAATAAATACAGGTAGGGAGCACAAAATGAGACTGGATTTTAGCCATTGTGAGTGTTGTGGATGGGAGTGTTTCTACTCTTGATGAGCACAAAACTATGTTTTATTACTAATACTTACTGTTCAAACAGGGAAATGAAATTTTATAAAATCACTGTGGAGATAATTAAATGATCCCATTGGACCGAGTTCTTATTAAAACACCAGCTTTTCAGCTTTTATGGGATTTTTGTCATTTCAAAGACAGAGCTGCACATTTCCTGCTATTCTAGAAAACACTTCATATGAGCAATGAAGTTACAGCTATTATATCCATGCCCTGATGAGCAGCCTCTGCAAGATTTCACTCCACCAGACTACATTTCTGACTTTGATCATTTCCTTCCTCTATTGATGAAACAAACTAGTCCTTTGTCATGTTTCTGTACAACACGTTGGATCACATGTTAGATGCAGGTATTTATGTAATTAAAATGGACTTACAACACTTTCCCATGCATTTTTGTTGTTTTGCTTTGAGATGTCCTTTATTAAAGATGGGAGAAACTAGGTCATGTTTAATTACCAAGGTCATCTGCTCACGTGATGGCCGAATTTCTATATTGACTCTTAAGTTGTAGGAATTTTTTTAATGGAAGAAATTTCTTTGAGTAGTATTAAGATATCAAAGAATTCATGCATTCATTGCCCATTTACAATAGGAATACATAGTTTCAAGAAGGTTAGGAAATATCACTGTCACTATAATACATGGAAGTTTTATATATTAGCATTTTTATTCTACCTCTGCATATTTTTATAATTCGATATACCCAAGAGGGAGTCATACGTTTAGCTGCATAATTAATTTTGCTTCTCTGCAAAAACTGGATTTTATAGTGGAGTCAAGAGTAATTGTTTGCATTATCCACATCAACAGCCAGCATAGCATGGCAACCCTCTGTGAGTAATAGTAGCTCATCCACATTGTAGTAACCAATCAGTTTCTAATTGGACTTAAGACCTACTCAACAAGAGGGATACTATGCCTTGTACTTGAAGATTAGCTAATTACTCAGTGCTAGTGGAATTATGGTTATATAAGGAGAATTTATAAAAGCTAATTTACTACACCAGCATAATTCCTAAATACACTCTATAAACATTTACCCTTATGCCCACAGGTGCTTGTATTCTCCATTCTTCATCAAGGAAACTTCTCTTTGCAGTAGATGGAGACTACTACATAAAACTACAACCAAACAAAATGCAGAGTTGTGGAGCCCAGTTCTCTCAAATATTATTTAAGGACCAGCCTTAATAATTTTCTTCCCAGGGGCCCAGAAGAGGAGCTACAAAGGGCAAGATTTATTTTTAGGAAAAGAATCTAAGTACACCGAGCTCTTTTTCCATCTACTTTATCCCTCTGGGATAAAATTCTGTCTTCACAGCTTCAGTTTTGCTCTCAAGCCTAGCTCTTTTCTTGCCTGATTTCTCTCTACATTTATCTGCTGTCCCCTTTAAATTCTGTCCTAATTCTCTTATCTTACTTCTGCCCCTTCTAGGTTCTCATCCATCTAGTTCTTTCCCATCTCAGCTCCCCTCCCATCTCCTTCTTTCCCATCTTGTTCTCCCTCATCTTGTTCTTCCCCATTTGGCTCTTCCTCATCTTCCATCTCGTTCCTCTAGTTCTCTCTTCTAGCCCTTCATTCTACTTCTTCCCATCTAGTTCATTCCTCTCCAGTTCTTACCCATCTAGTTCTTTCATTCTCTTCACTCTTCTCCATCTTGTCCTTCTCTGAAAACAAAACTGCCTTTTTATCCCTTTGACCCTTATCTCTCCAAGCTATCTCTGCTCCCACCATTTCTGGCAAGTGTGCTCAGTCACTAGGCAACTTGGCTAGGCAACTTCAGTGACAGCTAGATGTACCTGTAAGTTGGAACCCTTTAGTTCTGAGTTAAGAGTTAAAGGTAGATCTAAAACTAGAGATAAGACTTTGGAAAGGAGAAGGTTAAGCTTAATTAGTACATCTGCCAGGCCTTCTCAAACAGATAGTCTGGATGCTTAAGTCTGTTCTTAGAAGGTATAGGGGTATCTCTGATGAGGTACTTTTGTCTATCCGGGGATGGTCCTGTCCAGATGCTGCTAATGACAATAATTACAGAAAGGCCTGAAATTAGGGATCCTGGCTGTGCTAGTTATCAGAAGGTTATCTAAATGTTCCTTTAGTAGAGTGGAAATTGTGCCCAAATAATGATGGAAAAGCTACAATAACATACGAGAAACTCATAGTAGGAAACAGCTAATAATCAAAAGCCAATATCACCAAGACTCCTTGAGCCTCAGCTTGACCTCTGGAAGGCCCTTGGCTTCTTCCAGGTATTAGCTTGTCATAATCAGTTGAAGTCCTACTTCATATATTTTTGCAGCTTGCAGCATAGTTCCAAAGTATACCTCCTCTTCCAATTTTTAAAAAAGGATTTTTAAATTATAAATTGTGTGTGTGTGTGTGTATATGTGTGTGTGTGTGTGTGTGTGTGTGTGTGTGTGTGTGTGTGTGTGTGTGTGTATTACATATGTACCTGGTAGACATGAAGGTCAGAAGAAGGCATCATATCTCCTGTAATTGGAGTAGCAGATAGTTGAGAGCTGCCACGTGAGTGCTGGGAATTTAACTTGAGTCTTCTGCAAGAGCAGCAAGTGTTCTTAACTGCCAACTACACTCTTAATTTTTAAGATAAGACTTACTAAAAAGGGATCTGGGGAAATGGCTCAGCCATTGAGAGAACTCCCTGCTCTTGCAGAGGACTGGAGTTCAGTACCCAGTGATCACACCAGGAGGGTGCACAGCCTCATGTCACATCAGCTTAGGAAATCCAATGCCTTCCTGTCACCATGGACTCCTGCATTCCCTGTACAGACCAACATACAGACATACAAGCATACACCCAAGTAACAATAAAACAAACCTTGAAAAGTCTTTTATAAATCCAAAATTAATTTAAAATTTGGCATGGCAGTATCAAAACATTATAGAATAGACATGACCACTTTTTGATTGGCTGAAGTAGAGTTATGAAAGCCCCTTGAGTGGCATATATAATCGAGTTATATTCTATGAGAAGAAATTATCATTCTTAGCTAACCTGCCTGTAGACAACTGTCAACTATTTGCAGAGAAGATAAAGTTATGCAGTCAGTGTATCATCAGATTGGATGGAGATTTCAGCACAAAGTCTGGAGGTCTTCAGTCAAGCTAGACAGTTCTGAAATCATTTGGAGACAAGGAGACTAGGCTTTGACTAGTATACCTGTCCTAGTTTGGTTTCTGTTGCTGTGATGAAGTATTCTAAGAAAAAGCAAGTGATGGGTGGTGACCCTGGACCCAAAATGAAACTGCCATGCTATCTGTCACCAATGGATCCTAGCTCCAGATCTTTAGATTTTTATCTTTAAAGTGGAGTCATTGTGGAAGTCAGGAAACTACAATAGGGCCACTGGAAAAGAAAAATTATCTGAATACAATAGTGTCATGACTGTTTTTAGGGGCAACTAACTACCTTCTCATAGGATTTGAGACCTACTCTGTGGGAGAAGGCACATATTCAGTGTGTCATCCTGTAAAAAAGCCTATGGCTATGAAATTGTAAAAAAAAAAAAAAAGGAAAAAGGAAAGAAAGAAAGAAAAATGAAAAAAATGGAAAGAAGAAAGGAAATGTTTTTTAGTACACAATTCTATATCTTATTTAGAAACACAGTGTGAAGAGCACATTCTGAATCAACTACAGTACTTCTGAGTGAGGATAGTCCTGATGGGCTCAACCTTCATTACCTTGAATTGTAAGACACAAAGGTTCTGAACCGAAGGCTGACATGTACAGATTACATTTAAAACTTAAAAAAAAAACTAGAATTAGAAAACAGATGTGAACAAAGGTGAGAAAGAACACCTTTGTAAGAAGACCAATTCTGTCAATGAGGAAAAATTACTAAGACCAAATTCAAGGTCAGAAAGGTCTACCACAGAAACATGGTAGCCATGAAAGCCAGACTCATGAGTAGAAGCTTTGACACCTGAATGAAGGAGCTTTTCTGAAGACACTTATGTGAGCTGGCTGCTTGGAATGCCCTCATCAGATCTGCAAGGAAGGGTCACAAATGTCTCCCCCAAACCCAATGATAGTCAGCTTTGTGATTCCTAACAGCACACACCACTGGTCACAATGACATTTACAGAAAAGAGTTAAAATGGTCATAGCCTATGTTTGATGTAGAGTATGGAACAATATGAGTCCTGCATGCCAGTCACAATTGCTTCCTTTGTTGTGGTTGTCCTGTACAGTTAATCTTCAAACATTGTTTCAAGATACCAATGACCTTCTAAGTAAATGAGCAGCACGAATCCATTATTTCAAATTTCCAGAAGGTAAAAGAGCAGTTTCTAGTCATTACACATTCTTAGGGCCAGTTAATAATTATCGTATTTCATAATAACGTAAAAAATTTTTAAGGTATGTTTAAATCACTTTATATACATGAGTGTTTTGCCTGCATTTCTGTTTAGGTACCCATGTGTTTGCCGGGTACCCACAGGGGTCAGAAGAGAGAGTCAGTTCCCCTGGAAGTGGAGTAACAGATGGTTATGAACCACTATTTGTGTTCTGAGTATCAAACCTGCATCTTCTGCAAGAGCAACAAATTCTTTCAAGTGCTGAGCCATCACTCTTGGTCCACATAGTATCTTAATACAAATTCGAGTTAGTGGAAATAAACTAGGAAAATCTACTTCTTTACTTTCAATTTATACGCTAAAGACCAAAACAGAAAAACCATCAGTTACTCCACTACAACACTTTCATGTCAGGTAGAATCCCAAGAATGACAACACTGAATATGTTAATGGCCACTGTTTATGTTTTTTACATTGATAAGGGCCACTTGACTTCTGACATGTGTCTTGCAAATAATGTTGAAGATGAGAGCACATTTCTGACTTCTGGGAGGTATGCAAGGGTCCCTAGTTTAATTTCTGTCCACCAGGGGGTGGAGTTTCCTAACACAAGATCATTATGAATCTTTGTGAATTATAAGCTTCCCAGGTTCATCATTTAATGTCATTTCATCATTTCCTCATGTGAAGAGTCAAGAACATTACTTGGGTGACACTAAAGATGAATACTTTCCCAGCTTTAGTGACTATGATGCTGCTGTTCGTGCTTGGTAAGTGAAGTGACTTAGAATTTACACTTTTTCTTCTATGATGTCAGAAAAATATTTAATCATCTAAGAGCTTTGTCCTTAATGTGACATAGGTATCCTTTTCTTCCTCCAGGGAGGACACATGGAAACTCAGTAACCCAGAAGCAAGGTCAAGTGACTCTCTCAGAAGGCGACTTCCTATTTATAAACTGCACTTATTCAACCACATCTTACCCGACTCTTTTCTGGTATGTCCAATACCCTGGAGAAGGTCCAGAGCTGCTTTTGAAAGTCACAACAGCCAACAATAAGGAAAGCAGCAGAGGGTTTGAAGCTACATATGATAAAGGATCCACCTCCTTCCACTTGCAGAAAGCCTCGGTCCAAGAGTCAGATTCGGCTGTGTACTACTGTGCTCTGAGTGACACAGTGTCACAAACTGCAGGGGGAGCTGAGCACAAACTCTGAGAAGCAAAAGAAAGCCTGACTTCTGATCACCTGCTTTTTTGGATGACTCTGTTTTCCACATAGTCTGTGAGGTGTTCCCCAATATTTCTCTGGATGATGAAAATCATACAAATAGTCAGAGCAGAACAAGAAGTAGATGTGACCACAGCTGGATTTCATAGGGGAAACTGCAACCCTAGGACATCAATGGTTCCTCATGGAGGGTCACAGTGATTTCACAGGAGAGCCATGGAACAATGAAACGGTCAGTTGTCTTGATCTCCATGTACAAGTCACTGCCTTCACATTGTTGCATGTCACCTCTGGCCCAAGTTATTCAAAGAGGTTTAAAATGTCAGAAAAGGTGGCATCTTGATAATGTCTACCTAAAACTATGGAAGAAGACGTTATCAGAGGGCTACAGCCATTCCATACCTCACGATTTCTAAGAGAGAAATATGGATAACTAGAAAGGAGAAAGGGAGGCTGGAGCAGGTACATTATCTTCAGAGTTTCAATGTGCCCCTCTTGTCTAAATCCACCCCACTCTCATCACCAGCTCTGTAGCTGACTATCTACTGTGGCCTCTCCCCTCTCTTTGTCCTCATTCCCAGAGCACTAAGCAGATCCTGATGGCACACTCTGAATTCCTCTCTACTGTGGATCTCCTCACCCCACCCCTCTTCCAGCTCAACTCCCTGCCTAAGTGTCAGCACCCAGTACCATGACACACGTTATATCTGGAACCCTAGTGACCACACCAGGCAGGATCTCAGAAACATTCGCTACCAGGCAACCCACAGCCACCACATTCTCCTTATGACCATAGAGGGCAACAGCAACAAATATCCAACAAAGACAAGACCAGATAGCAGCACCAGGAATTACAATGATTCCAAACCCAGATACCTAGATTCCAGCATAAAAATCATTAACAGCCAGATGATATGTCTCCACTAAAGCCCAGAAACCTTGCTACAGCAGGTCCTAAAAAATGCAATGTAGCTGGAGCATAATACAAGCACCTCAGAATAGCCTTCATGAATATGTTAGAGGTCTTGAAAGTGGAAATGAGTAAATCTCTAAAGGAAATCTATGAAAACACACACACACAAAAAAAACAATGGGATGAAATGAAGAAAATAGTTCAAGACTTGCAAATGGATAGAGAATCAAAAAAGAAAGCATAAACCGAGGGAATACTGGAAACCAAAAATTTAGTAACTCAAACAGGAAGCTCAGAGGCAAGATGGAAGAAAAAAAATTTCAGCCATTGAAGATCTGATAGAAGACATGGTTACCTTGGTCAAAGAAAATGTTAATCTAAAATTGTCCAGGCACAAAACATCAAGGAAATCTAGGATACTTTGAAAAGACCAAATCTATGAATAATAGGAACATAGGAAGGAATAGAAACCCAAGTCAAAGGCACAGAAAATATTTTTCAACAGAATCATAGAAGAAAAATATCCAACCCTAAAAAGGTGCCTATCAAGGTACAAGGAACATACAGAACACCAAATATACTGGACCAGGAAAGGACATCTCATGGTGCATAATATTCAGAACACTTAATGTACAGAAAAAAGAAAGAATATTAAATATCCAAAGGAAAAAGCCCAAATAACATATAAAGGCAGACTGTTAAGATAACACCTGATTTCTTAATGGAGACCCTAAGAGCCAGGAGGCCCTGGGCAGATGTTGTGCAAGTTCTAAGTGACCATAGATGCCACCCTGATGACTATATACAGCAAAATTTCAATCACTGTAGATGGAGAAAGACATTCAATGATAAACCAAATTAAACAGACTCTATGTACAAATCAGCCTTATAGAAGCCACTAGAAGGAAAACGTCAACCTGAAGAGGATAACCATACCCAAGGAAAGACAATGAATAAATAATGCCAGACCAGCAAATCAAAAAAATGGGTGAAAGAAACCCACTACTACAACAAAAACAGAGAATCAATAAACACTGTTCATTGATAACTCTTAATAGAAAATGGTCCTGATTCCCCAATAAAGAGACACAGACTAACAGAATGTGTTAAAACAAAACAAAACAGGACCCACATTTCTGCTGCATCCAAGAAACACACTGTCACATCAAGGACAGACATCACCTCAAGGTCCAAGGATGGAAAAAGATATTCCAAGAAATTGGACCTAAGTAGCAAGTCAGTGTAGTCATTTTAATATTTGACAAAATAGATCTCAAACAAAAACTGCTCAGAAGAGATATGTGTACTACATATGCATCAGTGGAAAAATCCACTAAGAGGACATTACAATTCTTAGCATTTATGCACCAAATACATGGGAACCCAAGTTCTTTTTTTTTTTTTTTTTTTTTTTTTTTTTTTTGGTTTTTCGAGACAGGGTTTCTCTGTGTAGCTTTGCGCCTCTCCTGGAACTCACTTGGTAGCCCAGGCTGGCCTCGAACTCACAGAGATCCGCCTGGCTCTGCCTCCCGAGTGCTGGGATTAAAGGCGTGCGCCACCACCGCCCGGCCGGGAACCCAAGTTCTTAAAGAAACACTACTACAGATTAAATCACACATTGACATTTACACACTGTTAGTGGAAGATTTCAAACCCCATTCTCACCAACAGACAGGTCCTCCAAACAAAAACTAAACAGAGAGATGCTGGAGCTAACTGATGTCATTTTACCCAAATACAAAAGAATATGCTTTATTCTCAGAACCTCATGGAACTTTCTCCAAAACTGATCACACTCCTGAACACAAAGCAAATCTCAACATATATAAGAAAGTTTAAATAACATCCTCCATACTTTCTGACCACCATGGATACTACTAACAACAGAAACAACAGAAAGAAAGCTTACAAACTCAGGGAAACTGAACAACTCACTACTAAATGAAAAATGAGTCAAGACAGTTATTAGGAAGGAAATTAAAAAATGTTCTGGAATTGAAGGAAAAGAAAAACACAGCATACCCAGACTGATTGGACACAATGAACTGGTTCTAAGAGTTAAGTTTATAGCACTAAGTGCCTACAAAATAGAAAAATGGGGAAATATTATAGTTGCAACTTAACAGCACATAGGATAGCTCTAAAACAAAAAGAAGAAGTAACATTGAAGGGAGTCGATGGCAAGAAATAACCAAACTATGTTTTTGTTAGATAGTCTATGGCTCTTGTGGAAAAATTGTCAACCCAAGTGGTCCAAATTAGTTTAAAATGTATGTGTGTAATTTAAGGTGAACACAAATAATACAATTCATTGAGACTGTGTCAAGCATCATTTATTCTATATGTCTCTCCTCCCTCCCTCTGTATCTGTATTGATTTCCCTTACTCTCACCCAATTAAGGCTCCCTCCTCTTTTCTCCCCCATTCCCTCCTTGTCATGGTACATGTCCTAAATACAGCAGATGGCAATTGATAATAATTCAGATGTTAACCCACCAGATGAATAATTCTTCAATGGAGGGCCCCATTAGGCAAGGCTTAAGGACCACAGACTCTGAACACTGTTGCTTCTGTCTATAATTTTCTATGTGTAAAAACAGCTGTGGAATCTCCCCATTACCTTGCATTTTCATGTAATATGCACATGTAATCGCATGATTACATCTCAATCTATGGGCACATATATCTGTGGGTGGTCAGGAAGATGACTTCATTAAGCTGTATAATTTTATGAATAGAAATACATTAGAATATACTTCAAAATAGATCTATTGTTCCACAAAGACTGTAAGACATTTAGAAGCCTGTTATGTTTCTTTACTCAGATTAATGTAAGAAAACAATAATTTCTCCCCAGTCTAAGACAAGCTACGTATAATTAGCTAATTTATAACCTTAGAGCAAATTCAAATTAAACTAAACACCTCTGCACATGCCTTGTAAGATTAAACTCCATAAAAAATACACAAAGGACATATTCTCAGATGTCTAATTGTAGAACCAAGGTCATACACA
The DNA here is from genome assembly GCF_007827085.1 of Peromyscus californicus insignis. Taxonomy (NCBI): domain Eukaryota; kingdom Metazoa; phylum Chordata; class Mammalia; order Rodentia; family Cricetidae; genus Peromyscus; species Peromyscus californicus. The sequence goes on along the minus strand of NW_026294413.1, from coordinate 71,407,907 downwards.
AAGCAACCTTGGTGCCTGTGCAAATCTCTCAGCAGCTTGTCTCACTGGGTACTGTGCCCCTGGTCTCAGGTCACACCCTTGTACACCAGGAACCTTGAGGCCTGGCATTGCCATGGTTACTCATTGCCCTCAAATGTATCTTTTGTAACTTTTTTTTTTTTAAATTAAAAAACCTTTGCTGTTAAGTTTGTAAATAGCCAGGTTGAAGCAAGGAGAGCTGGAAGGAATTAGAACTTAGGAAGAATTAGAGCTGTAGAAGAAGAATAAAGAGTATGACCCGAACAGTTCATGTGTGAATTTACTTACAGATAAGAAATGTTCCTAAACCCGGTGCTCTGAAAGGCATTTTTTTCTGCTACCCTGGGTGCAGACCTGAGAGCTGGTCTTTCAGGCTGCACTATCAGCTTCATATCACCTATATTCCACTATTCCCCTCTCTAAATCTCCCCTCATGTGGTCCTTTTTACTTTGATGGTGTCTGCAATTACTTCCATTTATGACTCAAATCTGCAGAAACTATAGATAAGAAAGAGCATGTGAAATTTGCCTTTCTGTGTCTGGATTGTTATTGAAAGGTGTGTGTGGACTTCAGTCATTTTGTTGTATTTTTACCATTTGTGATCTTAGTCATAACTTTCTGCTTTTATAATTATTACTTCATTTATTTTCTTTCTGTCTTTCTTGGCCTTGTTTATACATCTCTTCAGCCTGAAGTATTGCTTCCAGTATTCCCTGTATGGATGGTCTCATGGACATGAATTCTTTTAGCCTGTTTGTATCACAGATAGTTTTCCTTTCTCATTCATCCATGGCAGATAGTTTGGCTGGGTACTATTGTCTAGGTTGGCATGTAGAGTCTTTTAGAACTTGGCATATATTGCTCTAGTCTTTGCTAGCTTTCAAAGTTTCCATGAGAAATCATGTGCTGTTATGATGGATTTTTCTTTACATATAACTTGTGTTTTTTTTCTTTTGCAGCTTTCAAACCTCTTCTTTAGTTCTGCATATTTAGTGTTTCAAGTATGATATTCTGTTGTGAGAATTTCTTTTGTTTTCTTGTTTGTTTGATGTTTATGTGGTTCTTGTATCTATATGGGCTTGTCTTTTCTTATTTAGGGAGTTTCCTTCTATGATCTTTCTGAAGAGCATTCTATGGCACCTACCAGGGATTCTTCTCCTTCATCTATGTCCATGATTTGAAGACACGGTTTTTTAAATTATTATTATGAATTATTGTTTGGTGTGTATGTGTTCTTTACCTGCATCACGTATGTGCCTGGTACCCAGTGAGGCAGGAAGAGGATGTCAGATCCCCTAAACTGGAGTTACAGATGGTTGTGAACCATCATATGGGTGCTTGGTATTGAACCCAGATCCTCTGGAAGAGCAGTTGGCATTCTGAACTGTCAAGCCTTCTCTCTAGTTTTATAAACATGAGCCTTTTTATGATGCCCCACAGTTCATGAATGTTCATTTCTTGTGTTTGAAAAATGTTTTTCATATCCTTTGTTTTATCTTTGAACTCTGATAGTTTGTCTTCTATTCATCCATTGTATTTGTAAGGCTTCTCCTTGAGTTTTCTCAGTAGCTCATTAAGCTTTTTAATTCTATCTTCATTTCAGCTTGAATTATCTTCAATATGTCTATCTCCCTATTGAATTCAGTTTTCGAATCCTGGATTGTCTTTATCACTTCATTCAGCCTTATGTTTTGTTTTTTGGGCATCACTCAAGCATTTATTTCATTTAAGATAATTTTCTTTAAGATCATGGAGATGTTTGTGTCATTTTTAAAACTCCTTGAATTCTATAATGAAGTTTATGATTGTTCTTTGAAGTTCTATGTTCTGAGGTTCATCTAGGTAGTTCTGGATTTGGGGGATGGGAGACACACTGTTTTGACCTTTCATATTGTTTGTGTTTTTGTGATTAGACTTGGACAAGTAGACTTCTTTGACTGGTTGTGTGTTTTGTGATGATACAGTAGGCTGAGCTGGTACACAGGATTTGTCACCTGGATGAAGCTCAGATGTTGGTTATGATACACATGGGACTCAGCAGTCTTGACTAGGTCACTGGTTGTGGATATGGGGTAGGTCTGGGTTTGGGGAGGGTACAGGAAGAGACAAGCATACTCAATATGCTGTCCCAGTATATAAGGCCTAGGCTGGGCTTGAGGTTGGATATCAACAGTAAGACTTCTCTAAAGAAGAATCCCCACCATGGCCCCATTGAACAAGCTAATAAGTGGAGAGACCCCATTCTCCAGTTTCTGCTTGCTGTGAGGATCACAGATCTCTCTTCTTAAGTTATATCATTGCAGAGTGTCAGATTGCACACCTGTGGATCTCATTGAGACTTTTGTTTAAAGCTCCATCAAGGGAAGTCTCCCCTCCCCTACTGTGCTGTCAGCAACCAATGTTAGGATCCTTAGTTTCCTTTATGGTTTACAGTTCAATGATTTGGGATTTCATCTGTCTCTGTTGTTTACTTTGGGACTCCCACACTTCTGCATATTGCTCCCCTCACCTGGCAGCCACACACTTGATGCTTTGTTTCAGGTTCACAGTGATTCAGGAAAGTGCTGTGTGTCTCTAGTAGGTCATCTTCCTGCTCTTCCATGAGAACTGTTAATCCAGTCTTACACATTTTATTGGAATTCTATTACAGGGAGGTATGTATCTTATAAAACACCTTCAAGTTTAGTTTCATGTTTCTTTTTGAAATTTTCCTAAGGCCACTGTGCTTGTTTCCTTCATTCTTGTCTCTCGTCCTTTAGATTTTTTGAGACAAAGTCTCCCTGTGTGTCTCAGTCAGGCCTTAAGCTCACATTTTCTTGCTTCAGCCTCCCAAACCTGAATCCCTTCTTGGATTATAATCATGTGACACTATGATTACCTCTTTCTATTTCACATTTACTGAGAAATGAGTGTTGTTATTATAGTCATGGACATGTACCCTTGCAGAAAACAGTTTGAGTTTGAGCATCTTTCCCTCATTCTGTTCCTTTTGCACTTGTTGACTGCAAAGGAAGGGCATGATCAAACCATGTTTTGTGTATGCTGATCCATGACTCTTGAATAGGAAAAGGTCTTCAGTTATCAGCTTCTGCAAGGTCTCAAAGCCCATTGTGGGGCAGAGTAGAAGGCACAGAGGTTGTTGTGCTCACAGATGTTACTAGAGGAACCTGCAGTATGAAACATAGAGGGTTGGTCCTTCAAAGCAAGGAATGCATAATCTGTTGTCTCCCCAGAGGGCTGGGAGCAGAAGTGGTGAAGAGCCTGGTGACCTGTGTGCTATATGTGTGGCCAGAGTCCTCAGCAATCCACCCCTCCAAACCCATTCACACTTAGCATAAGCTTTTTTTTTCTCAATATCTTGAACTCATCTTTATGGAAATTGTCCCATGTACTTTACAAAGAGTTTCAATGTTGTCACTTTCAATCTTTATTTAGCTTACTTTGTGTCTCAAGGTGATTTATGCATGCTTTATGGTGCACCACACAGGATTGGGGTAGGGGAAGAGGGGAAGTTGGTGGGTGAGACTGAGAGGAGAGGAGAGAGGGAGGGAGGCAATAGTAATCAGGCTGGGAACATTTACTTAGTAAACTAATTAATAAAAAATAAAAAAGAGTTAATATTCATCAGAAACATTTTCACCAAATTTTGCTGCACTGAATTATGTCTAAAATATACTATTCATAATCAGGCTGCTAAAATGTGAGCCAACATCTGGTCCTTACATCTCATCTCCTTAGATCTTTACTCTGCCAGCTGTGGAGGTCTCACAGACTCCTACATGTCAGCTGTGTCCTGACTTGTTTCTATGTGGACCCAGTTCAGTTCCGGCATAGATGTTCCCTGGGTACTCAAGCTTTCATGACTATGTTAGAAATGGAGAGTGGGAGAAAGTGACAATATTAGGGAAGAAGAGAGAAGGAAGAAAGCAGAGAAATGGGGAGGGGCATCTGCATCAGAAAGAAGGAAGGCGAGAGAAACCAGATCTAGAACTTTCACAGATCATTCCCTACACAATAGGACTTCACTCAAGAAAGGAGAATAAAAAATTAGACAAACGACCAAGTTTCCTAGGCTTTATTTAGAGTTTAGGTACTGAACACAACTCCATCTCTCCTGGTCTAAATGCAAGTGAAGTTCTGTTTAGACACAAATGTGCTCCTGGCATAAAATGGAATGAAGAATTTCAGGCTTTTCCAGCCTCTGGCCAAGATAAATAGTCTGTCCAGGCCATCTGTAAAAGTTGAATATTGATTTGTACGAGGGTGTCTGGTGTAACAACAGTTAGAGCTATGCTGTATGAAAGAACTTCACTCAGATTTTCATGCAGACATTTCACAGGTGATTTTTCAGTGCAGGTGACCATGTGTGATACCTATGGAGGAAGATAACAAGGGCTGAGTGTGCACGCATGTGCTCTCCTCACTTCCCACCTGACTTGGAGCACATGTCTCTTAAAAACACCTACTGAGCTCTCAAGGGCTTTACCTTTTCATGGTTAGGTTAGAAGAGTTTACAGCTTGAATATTTCTTTGGTCACTCTCATGAGCCCACAAGGTGGCAGTGTTTCCTTAGGGATCCTGAGTAAAGTACTCAAGTGGGAGAGAAGGGCGGGGAGGGCAGGAAGAGGAGGGGGGGGGTTCAGAAAGGGTTCTAGGAAAGGCTTGGTGCTGCTGAGGTGGTGAAGAGTCACTTTTCTGATTGCTAACAAAGCTGCTTTTCATGTTTCCTTAAGCAGGAGATGTGGAAACTTTTGATGTGACTCTATGAGTTTAGAGTTGAGAATCTGACTCCTCAGTGAAGAGGGAAGAAGAGAGGATGAAGTCCTTGATTGTTTCTGTAGTGGTGCTGTGGCTTCAGTTAAACTGTAAGTTTGGGAATTCCCGTGGGATACATGTGTGATATGTAAAGTTGTTGCTCACTAAAGCTGATGGTAGAAACATCCATTTTCAATCTCTAGTTAGGGAGTGAGAAGCCCATGAAAAGCCATTCTGGGGTGTCTACATCCAGTACTGCTTGTCTGACCTTTGTCTTTCTGCACAGGGGTGAGCAGCCAGCAGAAGGTGCAACAGAACCCGGAATCCCTCAGTGTCCCACAGGGAGCCATGGTCTCTCTCAACTGTACTTTCAGTGATCAAAATTCTCAGTACTTTTGGTGGTACAGACAACAGCCTGGGAAAAGCCCCAAGGCACTGGTGTCCATCTTCTCCAATGGTGAAAAGGAAGAAGGCAGATTCACAGTTCATCTCAACAAAGCCAGCCGGCATGTTTCCCTGCACATCAGAGACTCCCAGCCCAGTGACTCAGCTGTCTACTTCTGTGCAGTGAGCACACAGTGCTCCCCAGGCACCTGCAGCCTGCACCCAAACCTACTGGGTTTGTCAAGGCTTTAGATAGAGCACAGATCACAGGCTGGGGAAATTCTGTTTCTATTCCGTAGGCAATGGGAATTAAGAGCAAGAGTAAAGAGGGCTTGTTTGACTGGGAAAATATTGACATTTTGAAAATAACCAGTCCTAAACGGAAAGGCACACTATTGGTTTGGCTAAATTAGTTTCCATTCTTCTTCTCTTCTCTTCTCTTCTCTTCTCTTCTCTTCTCTTCTCTTCTCTTCTCTTCTCTTCTTTTTCTTCTCTTCTCTTGTCTTTTCTTATGTTGATGGCTCTACAAGAATGTACACGCTCTTCATGTGACTATCTTGGCAACTTGGACAACATGCCCATGACAATGAGACTCACCTCATGCCATGTAATAAAGACCACCGTCACCTCTACAGCAGTGTGACTTGCTTGCTTTTTAAAAAGATTTCAATTGAAAAATATTTATTTTCTAATTTTGAAAAACTTGCTTAGAAAGTAGCACTTTTTTCCTATGGCAGTTTCATACATACCCTTCCCCAAGCTAATTTCCTGTGCCATCTCCTTAGTCCCCAGTCCTAATGACACCTTCTTGCTCACAGTATCTTCCCTTCCACTTCCATATCATATGTTCTATTATCTTCACACCCATCTGTCTTAATGCCTCTTTTTTTTTTCTTTTTTAGCTTCATGGAATCTACACACTCTCAGTCACATGAATACATACAGATAAAAATTACAAATTAAAGTTTACATGTGTTTGTCTCTCTGAGGCTGGAATAACTCACTTAGTATAGAATTTTCCAACTGCATCCATTTTCATGCAAATTCTATCATTTCATTTTTCTTTGTTGATGAATAATATTCATATATATGTATATATTGTTGACTTTTTGCCGGGCCTGTGCAGATCTTGTCTGTTGGACCTGGGATTGGAGGACCTAAAAGAGCGGGATGGACTACAGTCTAATGCTTACTTCAGTTTAATATTACTTTTATACACAAATGTAACAAAGAAAGCAATGATTCAAGGAAGGTTGTTTGAGTTCATAAAAACATAATCAGAAAAAAAGGTAAGCAAATGCCAATAAGCACGTATTAAATATTGACAGAGGAGCCCTTTCTCAGAACTTTCTCAGGACAGACTAATTTTTTAAAAAAATTTTACTATTAAGAAATTTTTTATTCATTTTACATATAGATTCCCCTTGCCTGCCTCCACCGGATCACCAGCCTTCTTCCCAATACACCCCGCATTCCCATTCCCTCCAAGGCAAGATCTCCCATGGGGAGTCAGCAGAGCCTGGTACATTCAACTGAGGCAGGTCCAGGCCCCTCCCCTCTGCACCAAGGCTGCACAAGGTGTCCAGCCACAGGCACTGGGCTCCAAAAAGCCCACTCATGCACCAGGGATGGAATGTGATCCCACTGCCCGGGGGTCCCCTAAACAGTTCAAGCTAAAAAGCTGTTTCGCCTATCCATAGGGAGTCCAGTACCATGGGCACTCCACAGCTATTGGTCCACAGTTCATGTGTTTCCACTAGTTTGGCTGGTCATCTCTGTACAGTCTTCCCACCTTAGACTACTAGCAATAGTCGAGAGGGTGCCTGAACTGGCCTACTCCAGTAATCAGATTACTGAATACCCTAACTGACATCATAGAGCCTTCATCCAGTAACTGATGGAGGCAGATGCAGAGATCCATGGCCGGGTACCAGGCTGAGCTCCAGGGGTCAAATTGATGAGAGAGAGAAAGGAATCTATGAGCAAGGGACATTGAGATCAGGACAGACCAATTTAAACACAATTGCCTGGCACATACCTGTCTGGGAAAGCATGAAAGCAAGGCAGAAGCCATATCCAGGTTCAGGGTGCACTGACCAGATTGGGTTCTGTAGCTATGAGCTGACATCCAAGTCATAGCTATAGGACTAAACATGTCTTATTAATTGAATGTAAATGTTTAACACAGGAGGCATGAAATCATGTCCAAGAGCAGTCCAGTGAACAAAATGCACCTGAGGTAAAAGGCCCTCTGCCTGTTTTCCTGCAGCCTCTCTCACAGTCCCTCAAGGCTCTGTTCACCATGTGTCATTGTTTTGACTGTGTTCCATATATATTTATGAAATCTCCACCAAATTTTCATTATCCATCCTTTTGTTGAAGAATATCTAGGCTGGCTTCGTTTTCTAGAAATTTTGACTAGAGCAGTAACAAACATTGTTGAGTATTTATCTCTGTGTAGTGTATGGAGTCCTTCATATATATGTATATGCAAGAATTACAAAGCTGGGCCCTACAACATTTCCTCTTTTAGATTTCTGAGAATGCTTTACATACATTGATTTCCATGGTTGTTACATCAGTTTGTGCTTCTGCCCATGGTGAATGAAGGCTCCGCATTTCCCAACATCCAACATCTTCACCAGCATTTGCTGTCATTTGATTACTTGATGATTGCTATTCTGGATGGGGTGAGATGAGTGTCATATTAGTTTCACTTCCATTTCACTGATGACTAAGAATGTTCAGTGCTTCATTTATTGGTCATCTGTATTTCTTCTTTTGAGAACTCTCTGTTCAGTTCTATGCCCATTTTTGGTTGATTGCTTTTATTGTCTAGTGTGTCAATCCTCTGTCAGATGACTAGCTCACAAGATTTTCTCTCATTTGCAGTTGTCTCTTTGCTCAGTTAACTGTCTCATTCATTGCTTTCCTGTATATATTTTCATTAATTCATTTATTTTTGAGACAGGATTTTATTTTGGAGCCTAAGCTGGCCTAAAATTCGTGATTCTCCTTTTTCACCATCCTGAGATCTGAGATTACAGGTCTGAGCCACCATAAGTATATCCATTTACTACTTTTTAAGTTGTAGTGCTGAAACGGTCCCCTCACTTAGCATATTCACCTTGGTCCTCATTGAAGCTTTATCACAAGCTTTTTCACTGGTTCTGATTTTTATTGTGCATCAATACATGAAAATATTTCATACATTAACAGAGATCCCTTAAACTTAGTAAGGAATGTTCTTTTTCTTTAGTCTCTCAAGACATTTGAATATCATATTTGGAATGCACTAACAAAATACAACTGAAAAAGTCATCAAAATTGTCTTGAGAAAGTGGTAAGCTAGAAACTAACTAGTTTAAAATGGAGAGAGATGGCTCACCAGGTAAGAGCATTGACTGATGTTCCAGAGGACCTGGGTTCAATTCCCAGGCCATCTATTTCTGATCATGTCAGGATTCAAAAAAAAAACCCAACTAACTTTATAGTCATATAACTGTGTTTGAGTTACAGCTCTCACTGCATTGATTTTCTCAGCTGCAACCACACACCTACATTAAACAACTCCATGTATGATGAGCTAAAGGAAGGATCAGAATGAGAGTGTGAGAACTGGATGAAACAGCAACAACAACAGAACTTGTATGGTAGAGAGATCAAAGAGAGGGTTTATGTTGCTTTTATATAGTAAGATTTGAGTAAGACTCCAATGCTGTCTGGATCTTGACGTATGTGTACGGAATGAGTAATTTTTCCTTCCTTCCTTCCTTCCTTCCTTCCTTCCTTCCTTCCTTCCTTCCTTCCCCTTCCTTCCTTCCTTCCTTCCTTCCTTCCTTCCTTCCTTCCTTCCTTCCTTCCTTCCTTCCTTCCTTCCTTTCTTCTCTCTCTCTCTCTCTCTCTCTCTCTCTCTCTCTCTCTCTCTCTCTCTTTCTTTCTTTCTTTCTTGGTGTAGAAGGAACCTTAAAGTGTTCTAGACTCCAGTGGGATTTGTCCTGCAGAACAAAGACCTGCATAGATCGGCTCTCAAAGACACATTGACAGGCCTTAGATATACGTATGTGAGTAAGTGTGAAGACACTGAAGATCTTATTACCATCCTCTTTTCTGCTCCCTGGGCACAGTGGATTTTACCTGACTTGAGTGCCAAGTCCAGGAAAAATGTCTGATGTAATAAGTTCCTGCAACAGATTGAATTACACCTATGAAATGGGGTTAAAACTTTCACTATTGTAAAGCTGAGGTTGTGGTCTGTATGTTAGAACACCATTTATGTAGTCTATGGGTTCAGAAAAACCCAGATAGGAGGGATTGGATATTTCTTTGGATTTGTTCACAGACAGACACACTTACTGAAAGTATGGAGCATAATTAACATTTTCTACACATTCTCCATGTTTACAAGAGGAGACTCTAAGCAAATATTTCCAAACCATGGAAGAAAAATGTGAAACATTCTGAAGTATATACCCTCAAATGTTGTAGTTTACTGTAGGAGATAGACAAAAAGGAAGGCATAGTCACTCATTTTTAATTTTTAAAATTTTATGTCCATTGGTATTTTGCCTGCACATATGCCTGTGTAAGGGTTTCAGGTTCCTTGGAACTGAGGTTACAGACAGCTGTGAGCTGCCACGTGGGTTATGGGAATTGAACCCAAGTCGTCTGGAAGAGCAGCCAGTGTTCTTACCCGCTGAGCAATCTCTCCAACCCTATGAGATAATTATTCTTAATTAAGGACATGGCCACTGGTAAGTTTCCAGTGTTCCAGTGGATGTCTTCATCATGGACATGTGGGTAGCACTAACGACTTAGTAGGTTAAAAAAAAGTCATGAAGTTTGGAGAGGAGCTTGTTAGGGAGGATATATATGTATATATATACATATATCCATATATGTGTATATGGATATATGTACATGTATATGTATATATATGTATTGGATGTAGGAAACTGGGGGTAAATATGATATATCATTGTGTATATGTATGGCATTTTCAATAATAAAGAAAAATTGAAAAGGCATTGAGGAAGAATAAAACTGTGTTCTATAATAAAAAAATTAAAACATTTGCTCAGCTTTTTTTAAGATTCCTGGCATTATGACATTTTGACAAGAATATAGGATAAGGTTCCAATTTGAATATTGGTTTTGTTATTATAGGTCTGTGGTAGTTTGAACGAGAATGTTCGTCATATTCTCATTATTGAACACAGTTGGTAGCATTGTTTGAGGGAACATTTAGGAAGTGTACCATTGTTGAGGAAGTTGGTCCCTGGCCAGGGCTTTGATAGTTGTAGCCTCACCCACTTCCAGTTCTCTCTTTCTGCCTAGTGCTGTGGGAATGATGTGATATCTAGCTTCCTCTTCCAGCTTCTGCTTGCTGACATGTCTTCCACCTGTGAAAAGATAGAAAGAAAAACTATTATCTACACTTACAAATGGGTAGCATTATGTTGGTCTTGGTTTAAATTTAAGAATGTAGGAGGAGACAGCAGGGTGTCCCTCATACGTCATTGTTGTCTCTGTGTTCCCCACCAGTTTCTTCATGAATGAGGCTGTCTAACACTGTGGGCATTTGGACATGCACATGAATGAGCAGGCTTTGCACTAGACTGAAAGAGCAGAAACTGGCAATTCAGTTGCTTCTCTCCTTCCCTGAATCCGAAGTCAGTTTAAATGGATCCCAATGAAGTTCCTGTTCCTCTCTAAAACTGCACGCTCTAGGCCTCCCCTTCCGCGTTCTTCTCAGATGATCCCACTAGAATGACCAAAAGCTTTGCTTCCAGCATTCAATAACTTTTCTAGTCCAGTGTACCAAACGCTTTCACAAAATAGTCAAAAGATGTAAGAGCCACTTGGTCAGGTCTGTCACTCTAATGACCCCACTTCCTTGGCGCCAGTGTCTGTCTTTTCTGTTGCTGAGACAAAAATACCCTGACAAGCAGCAACATGGGCAGAAAGGATCTCTCATAACTCACAATTCCAGGTCATTGACCATCACAGCTGGGAAATCAAGGCAGCCAGCACTAAAACAGATGGTCTCATCACTAAGGATGTTGAGATGTGGAGAATTGAATGTGAGGTTGCTTATTACTCAGCTACCTTTGTCTACAGTTGAAGGTTCCAGATGAGGGATTGTTGTCATCCACTTCCAGGCAGGGTCTTCACACATCAATTATGTCAACAAAGAAAATCCTCTACAGACATGTCCACAGGCCAACTTGATCTAAACAATTTCTAATTGAGACTCTTCTCAGGTGAGTGTGTTCTTGGCTTTTTTTATTTCCTCCTTTGTAGTCCCACCTTCTGTCACATTGACAGATATTTGTGTCTTTACTACTTTAGAGCATACAATATATATTTTCGTCTTAAAATAATCAACCTTAGGTTGGATGTCTGTATACATAAAATTGCTTCAGTACTGTACATTTCCCTTTGTATCATGCTGTCCTTTTTTCTTCACACACGGTTGTTCTATGAAACTGTATTTGTTATTTCTCCACTTATATTTTTCTCTTTTCCAATCTTCTATCATAAGAATCATCTCAGTGGCTGCTTACTGATACTGCACAAGAGTTACACACAATGTAGTAATTTTAGAGTTCCTCGAGATATCTAATAAATTACAGCTACAATTCACCAATTACTAATAAAAACAAAGCCATCACACCATCTGAGAGAATGATTCCCTCTGACCTCAGGGACTTTCCTATTGCTTCATCCTTGTCTCTTCTGGTAGAAAAACATGCTAGTGAATAAAGAGAAAAGCATGCTACATGTGAATAAAGAGAGGATCCTTAAGCAGCTGGGATGATGCTGGATCCCTAGCTAGATACACAGCAGTATCTGTGCTAATCAGAAGAGGTGGATACAAGGAAGCAGTATGCTCTATGTGTGCTAATGTATACCCACAAGACTTATTATTACAGTTTACAACATTATATAACTTTTGTTTTTTTTGAGATTATAGTATAACTACATCATTTTTTCCTCCCTTCAAACCCTCCCATGTTACCTCCCATTTCTCTCTTTGAAATTCATTGCCTTTTGAAAATGAAGGTATATGTTTGTATGTACATGTGTATGTATATATATTCCTAAATATAACTTTACCAGTTTATAAACTGTTACTTGTATGTATATTTTCAGGGCTGACTATTTGGTATTGAATAACCAACTGTTGCCCTATTCTCTGTGGAATACTGTTTCTCTGACTCTTAGCAATCATTAGTTGCCTGTAGTTTTTCCTTTCCTTTTCTTTTTTGGTGTGTGTGTGTGTGTGTGTGTGTGTGTGTGTGTGTGTGTGTGTGTGTGTGTAGGGGAAAGGTGTGGTCTTTGTCCATCCACTTTGGCTCGTGTATTGTTGTTGTTCTTGGTCAGGTCATGTCTAGACAGTGATGTTTTACTAAAAGGTATGCATCCAATATGTCACTTTCTATGAATAAATACTGTAAGTAGACTAGTATGAATTTTCTATTATTTCAATATTCTTGCCATTAATATAAATCTACAGCAAAACTATTGGCAGCCTAACCCTCAAATCAATAAAAGGAGACAGAGTTTGAGTATGAGTGATGAAATAGCCAGAATGGATAAGGATAACATTAGAGGAAATTATCCTTGATGCAATGTTTTATTATTTTGATAGTTCCTGTTCTCATGCATTTTTATATAATCACCAATGAAATCATGAAAACCATCAATGATTCATACCAATTATTTTCCATTATTTCCATAAATGTGAGTGTGGGAAGAAACTGTGCTTGCCTTCCTCAGAGTCTGACCATCTGCATGTGAGTATTTCTCCTGTTCCTGGAATTGCACAACTCTCAGATTACGCTCTTCCCTGATCCTGTTTGTTTTATTCAGAACCCTGTATTTTAGTCTTCTTCATTAGAGAGTAAACCAGTGTCTCCTCCCCTTCCATGTATTCTTACTACTCATTTTCAGTAAAACTTTAGTCAATGCTTATGGATTTATTTTTAACTAAATTATAAAAATCTAATCAATAGCACATGATAATAAATATCAGCTTATTTAGTGGTTTAATCTCCATGATGTATCACTTTCAGAGTGGTTCATCTCTAACCCCCACTCCATCTAGACTGTCATGTCTTCTGACCATCTTGCATTTCCTCCATCAGGAACTAAAGAAGTGAAGGGGGTTGCTTTTGTTGTGACTTGTGGAGTTATGGCCTGAAGTCACCTTTGCTGATGGTGTTGGTCCACTAGGGGGCACTGCAGGCTTCCCGGAAATGACTTCCTGAAGGGCCTAAAGGGTTGGGCAGTTAAAGAGACCAGAGAACATGTGAGGCTGTCAGTCACAGATGGCAAAGTTTATTCCTGGCTGTTAGCTGTGCTATAATGTGGAACTGTAAACCTAGAGGAGCCTGGAGATCCACTGTGAGGCTGATTCCATGAGGACAGATAAGGACATAGAATTGTACTAGTCAACATGATCTCTGAAGCTCAATAGAAAACATCTAACTCCATGACTTTAAGTTTTATGATTTTATGATGAAAATCTCCAGGGTTCACGGACCCAGAAATTGCTCCAATACCTGTGATAGTCAAATTATTCATTATCTCTTCTCAGACTAGCAGGAACACGAATAATTAGTCGAAGGGAGGAAAATAATAAGACACAAAAACAGTAGAAGAAAATATAGAGAATACTATTGAACTTGACCAGCAATGTGTGGGTCTGCAGGGTGCAGGGAAGGGACTGGAGAAGGACAGAGGTGGAAAATGAATCAGGGTGAATGTTGTATTTACAACCTGATTGTTTTAACAAATGAAAATTTCACTGAAAACGTTTTCTTTCAGATGATGATCTGCTGATTTCAACAAAGTGTATTTATTCCCCAGCACACATTGCACCCCTTTAAAGTGTTTTCTTTTATAAGAATTTTCATACAACTGATTTCTCAAATTCAGTCAAGTTATTGAATTTAAGAAATGGCTTGCTCTCTCTATCCTTCTATGTTCTGTGATCTAAGGAGACCTCAGCTCTTTCTTGATATATCATCCCTTCCTTCTCTCAAATGTTTCTTATTTTAACTGTTACAAACAAACAAACAAACAAACAAACAGGACAACCCAACCAACACTCTTCAGTTTCAGCTGTAGGTGGCATGCCTTCCTGCTTCCCTTCATGGTGTTCATCCTCAGCTTGTGAGGCTTCACTGGGCTTCTGTGGGTGTGGTTTTTCATCAGGATGAAAGAGCTCAGATTTTATTGGTGCTCAGTGGGTGAGGGAGAGCATACTGTGGGTTGGAACTAAGTTAGACACTGTCTGGAGCTGGGTAAGGCACCTCAGCAGTTTGACAGGATCCATGGAGAGGAGCCTGGGAGCTGTGCTGGGGCTGCTGTGGGTGCAGGTTTGCTGTGAGTTGTGCTTCTCCCAGATGTGTTACTGGTGTTCCACAGCTGCCAGTGGGAGGGGCAGAACAAAGTTGACCCAAAGCTCCTCATGACTGTCTCCCGGGATATCTGACAGTGTAGAAACTGCCAAAGGATTAGCGGTCATATGGTTTGTTTTCCTTTCTCTGAGCAGGGGTCAGAGGGATGCAGGTGGACCAAAATCCTCCAGGCCTGAGTCTTCTTGAGGGAGCCGGCTCTGCTATGAGATGCAATTTTTCTATCACCACGAACAGTATGCAGTGGTTTCGGCAGAATCCCGGGGGCAGCCTACTCAGGCTGTTCCTCATGACTCCAGGAACAAAGGAGAATGGGAGGTTAAAGTCAACATTCGACTCCAAGGAGCGCTACAGCACCCTGCACATCAGAGATGCCCAGCTGGAGGACTCAGGCACCTACCTCTGTGCTGCTGATGCACAGTGCTCCCAGCAAGCCTGCAGCCTGGCCCCAAACTGCAGCTGCCTGTGCAGCTACAGCCCTGCCCCAGGGAGACTCTGCAGGAGGCTTTGCACAGCTGTGGGGTTTCTAATTTATGCTGTGTCCCTGTCATCTCTGCTAACACTAGAGAGTTCAGAATTGCTGTTTCCTATCAGTGCGCCCTTTCCTTACAGATACCCATTTTCAGGAAGAAGTTCTCATGAAGAGTACTGGGACAACTGACAAAGATGACAAGGTTCACAGTACTGTCAGGTAGAACCACTGCACAGGGTTCACTGCTCTTTATTGTTCTACAAAGGCACCAGCAGACATGCTGTTCAGGGAACAGAAAAGAAATGACCCAGTGTTTCAGTCAATTGCATATCTTTCAATTATCCAGAAGAATGAGACTTTTATTTGTTTTTTTGAGAATTTCATACAATGCACTTTGATCATATTCAGTTCTCCACCAGTTCCTACCAGTTCCACCCCTCTTCCTTACTTTCCAGCTTTTCTTTCTTTGTTTCTGGGAAAAAAAACCCCACAAAACCTTCAAGTACTGTGTGTGCTGTCCTTACCTCTTTGATGTGTGATCTTCGCTGGAGTGTGGTTGACCTACTGGGGCCATGCCCTTAAAGATACAGATTCTCCCTCTCTTAGTAGCTATCACATGCCAACATGTCCTTTGTTAGGGGTGGAACTTTGCCCATGCCCCCATGCTGGAGTTTTGTGTAGCTTAGGCTTGTGTATGTTTGTGTGTGCTATTCCAACTGCTTTGAGTTCATATAAATTAACTTTCCTTATAATTGAAGATTCAATGATAAAATGCACCATAAGGATCCTCAATTACATGCAAATTATATTGGTTTAAATGAAAATTGTACCCATAGGTTCATATAATTGCAGGGTTTGTCCTCAGTTGATGAACTGTTTGGAAAGCATTAGGAGGTGTGGTTTTGTTGGAGGAGGTGTGTCACTGGAAGTGGGTTTTGAGGTTAAAAAGCTCACACCTGGCCCAGTGTCTCTTTCTCTGCCTGCTGTCTACTGATCAGGATGGAAAAATTCTCAGCTACTTCTTCAGGACCATGCCAGCCTGCTGCCATGCTTCTAGTCATGATGATAATGGACTAATCCTCTGAGACTTTAAGCAATCCCCAAATTAAATTTCTTTTATAAGTTGCTTTGCCATGTAGTCTCTTTACACCAATAAACAGTAACTAAGACACAAATAATGAAGTCATTTTTACTTTATCAGATTTCCACAATTTACAAAAAATGTCTGAGAAAGTAATATTTCATGAAAATATAAGTTTATGTTTATAATAAAAGAAGACTTACACAAACCTCATTTGTATGAGTAATTAAATCATTTTAGAAACAGTGTTCCACTACAATCATCAAACCTAGATTTAATAAAGTCCATGTCTTCAACTATTTATCAGATGTTTGTGCTGCTGTTGCACAGTACAAAATACAGCTGTAAGAGCTCAAGTGTCAGCTTTGTTATTTCCCAAATTCAGAAATTGTCACATGTTCATTTTGCAGTTTTACATTTCTGAGGAGCACCTGACATCATCCAACTATACAACTTGAAAAGGAAGTTGCTAAAAGAATAACATTTTAAACACTAGTGAGTAAAATTGTACAGGGTGAGGCTAGAAAAGTCACAGGATATCATACAACATTGTACCCAAACCCAAGATACACTAACAGAGCAATGTCAGGATTTTTATTAGAATTTTTATTATTTGTGAACTTTTTTCTTCTTTCTTTTAAATTAAATTTTCTATTCATTTTACCTACCAACCATAGATCCACTTCTCCTCCCTCCTCCTGCCCTCATGCTTTCTCCCCCTCAGCCCACCTCCTCCAAGGCAAGGTCTCCAAAGGGGAGTGAGCTGGTACATTCAGTTGAGGCAGTTCCAAGCCCCTCCTCCCTGCACCAAGGCTTCCAAAACTGTCCTACCATAGGCACTGAGATCCAGAAAGCCGGCTCATGAACCAGGGACACATTGTGTTTTGTTATATTTTTTCCTGTTCCCTAAGTCCTCCCAGATCCTCCTCATCTCTTTATTTGCCCAGCTAATGTTCTCTCAAATAATCTACACCCCCCCCCAAAAAAAGACAAAGACAACCTCCCTCCAAAGACAAAACAACCTCCCTCCAAAAACAAAAACCCACTACAGCATAACAACAACAGCAGCAGCAGCAGCAGCAACAACAACAACATACACACAAGCATGTTTGTGTTGGTCAACTACTGAACTTAGTCTGTTCTGGAATGTGGCTAAAATACCTATTGTCATTCCACTGGAGATAACTGACTTCCTCTCTCACAGCAGGTATCAGTGGCACAAGGTTTCTGGGTTAGGGATGGGACTTTGTGTCTATTCCCCATCTCTGTGCTGAGATTTTGTGTGACTTGAATTTGTTCTGGTTTTGTGTACACTGTTACAGTCTCAGTTAGGGTGTATTTGTATCAGCAATGTCCTTTCAGAGAACATTGTCCAGAGACAAGTAGATGTAGTGTGGTGAATTCAGAGTGGTTATGGTAGTGCTGGCCTGTAATCTCAGCACTTGGAAAGCTGAAGTACAAGAATCATAAGTTAGAGGCCAGCCTAGATTTCATAGCAAGATTTATCTTAATTCAATGAGATGGAGTGTGTCAAGTCCTCCAAAAGTAAGTGAAATCTAAGGGGTGATGCATAAATGGTTGTGCTGCACCCAAACTTGATGCTATCTTAATGTATTCTAACCTTGGACCGGCCTTTCTGTAATGCTCTCTGTAGGGCATGTGCTATACATGCATCAGTTGTCATAGGCGCCCAAATGTAGCAGGCTTTCTTCATCTGCCAGCCTGCAAATCATGGTAAGGAGACTTATTATTAATTATGAATGCTTGACCTTAGCTTAGGCTTTCTCTAGCCAGCTTTATTTTTAACTTAAATTAACCCATTTTTATTAATCTATCTACTGCCCCGAGGCCTGTTTACCTCATGTATGTACTGTCCATATTGCTATCCTGCTTCCTCCATGTCTGTCTTGCTGGCCAGCCCACCCTGGATGGTTCTCCCTCTATTTCTCTGTCCTTTTCTCCCTAGAGCCTAGATTCCTCCTCCTACTTATTCTTTTTGACCGCCAGCCCCACCTATCCCTCTCCTGTCTACCTATTGGCCATTCAGCTTTTTATTAGACCAATCAGGTGTCTTAGGCAGGCAATGTGAAACAGTAACACATCTTTACACAATTAAACAAATGCAGCACAAACAAATGTGGCATATCTTTACATCATTAACAAAGGCAGAAGAAACAAATGTACACACCTTCACATAGTTAAAGTAATACTCCATAGCATAAATAAATGTAAAACATCTTTCCGCAGTTAAAATAATATTTCACAACATCTGTGTGCATAAGGATAAGCATTTTGAAT
Organism: Peromyscus californicus insignis; assembly: GCF_007827085.1. Lineage (NCBI taxonomy): Eukaryota > Metazoa > Chordata > Mammalia > Rodentia > Cricetidae > Peromyscus > Peromyscus californicus. Next base: position 71,389,473 of record NW_026294413.1, on the reverse strand, counting down.
GTGATTAGGAGTTATACTGGCTTAGGAAAATGGCAGTGGGAAGTTCACTTTTAGAGATCCTCCTATCCAGTCATGGATGGTTGGTGAAGTTGACATTACCGGGTAGGAATTCCCTCCCATTGAGTTAGTTATGAGTCCAATTCAGTGGTTATTGGTTACCTCCAAGACAGAAGCGACACTATTGAAGATTTGGATGCTGGTCATTGTTGTGGCTCTTAGGTATTACAGCTGGATATAACTATTGATTTCCTTTTTCCTTGGCTGGTTTTGGAATATCTCTGGATACTATGAGAGTCCTCAGGAAATAGACTGCTAGGTCAGTTGTAGCCCATTCTTCCAAGTCCTATATCCAAAGTGTGTAATATCTTTAGGAATAAGTACTTCAAATCTGTGAGTCAACTAAAGACAATAGCAATAGTCTATGTTGTTTTGGGAGTCTTGTCTTGGGTTGTCCTGACTGAACACTAGAAATGAGGTTTCTCATGCCAGGTGTTATGCTAAACAGTCTATGGTTGTAGGGGAACTTTATCACCCTAAGTGGAATAACATCATTTTGATAATTTATTTATTTATGCATATATATATATATATATATAAAATGTAATTTGTGGCAAATAGAAAATAATATGATTGCCTGTGACTTTTTCAAACACCCTGAAATTTATTTATCCCTCCTCCCTCCCTCTCCCCCTACATTGATCTCTGTCCTCACTCTGCATTTAAAGCCCCCTTCACCTTTCCCATTTCCCACTTCATAGAAACTGTGTCCTGCTATTGCTTTTTCTACAGCTTCTTTTTCCCATACCCTCTTAGTCACTGTTCACTGTCCTGGGGTTCATCTGGGTAATTCCCATTGGAGAACATTTCTATAGCACTGGTGGGGTTTGTGGGTATGGGAGTTGTCTTGCCTTTCAAAATGCTTGTGTGTTTGTGATATGGTGTAGACATGTAGACTTCTTTCATTGTGTCTGATATTGTAGTGTGCCTTTGTTGAGTAGAATTTGGTTTCTGTTTTTGCTGTTGCTCGGATCAGGTTGTTTTGAGATCAGATTTGAAGAGTTGGTATGTCATTCCTTCAAATAGAGATATCCATTATTGATGGGAGGGATGAGAGTGATTCTAATTCAGTGGTTATCAAGAAAGGGTGTTGATATGACTCAGGTCTATGTCTGTGTGCTGGTGCAAAAGGTGTTCAAGTCCAGCTTTGCCTTGGAATGTGGGGATAACACACAGAGGTTCTGGGGAACTTACCACTTTAGGTTGGTATGAGGCTGTAGGCCCCAAAGTAGGCTTTCTGGGAGTGTGAGGAAGTGTGAGTGGATGGAGATCTGGGGTTCTCAACTGGATGGGCTGGTGCACAGGAGTTGTAACCATGGGCAGTGCTGGGACTGTGAAGATATTGGGGATCTGGGTCACTCACCTAGTTAGACTGGTTCACAGGCCATGTAGCACAGCTAGGTCCGACAATATCCTGCTATCCTGCTTCCTCACATGGGTGGGCAGGGAGTTAGTGCTCTCATCTGGTTAAGCAGTTGCACAGTCTGTGAGCACAGCTAGGTTGGAAGAGTAAGGATGGCAGAGGTGGGCAGAATCTTTCCTAGAATAAGAGAAAAACAAACTAGATTTCTGCAGTTAGAAATCTGACCACAGGGTGGCAGTGCACCTCAGCTGATGCACAGAAAGGCCATCTTAGTGAATTCTAAATGAACAGGCTTTTTCTTATTGGCTGGGCAAATAACTCAGCGTGTATGGTTGTTATAACAACAAAAGGCCAATTGGAACTTGCTAGATGCCTGACTGGCTAGAGAATGAGCACCTACAATTGATCCTAGTAGGAAGCACAATGAAGAGAGCTGTTCATGCTTTATTCATTTTCCTCTGGCTGCAGATGAGTTGTGAGTTGAGGATTGTGAGATGACTGGGTATGTTAGTGGGAGGTCTGTGGATATTCAGAAGAATGGCTTCATTTGAGTTTTCTCTATTTACTACAGGAAAAAGATGAGGAAGAAAAATGACTTGACAACCTTTCTCCTTTCTCTCCATCTTTCTGCACAGGGGAGAGCAGAGGTGAGCAGGTGGAGCAGCATCCTTCCACCCTGGGTGTCCAGGAGGGAGACAGCGCTGTCATCAACTGCACTTACACAGACAGTGCCTCAGTCTACTTCCCTTGGTATAAACAAGAGCCTGGGAAGCATCCTCAGTTCATCATTGACATCCGTTCAAATGCGGAAAGAAAGCAGAACCAAAGACTCACTCTTCTGTTGGATAAGAAAGCCAAACACCTTTCCCTGTACATCACAGCCTCTCAGCCTGCAGATTCAGTTATCTACTTCTGTGCAGCATATACACACTGCTCCCCAGACACCTGCAGCCTGTCTTCAAACCTGACACCAAAGCTGGAGTGGCACCCTTTTTGCTATGTCAGACACTCTAAGACAACATTTGTCACATTGTTTCAGAGTAGACTCTAACATACAGATATTAAAAGTACATATGATAAGGCCCAAGATGACCCAGAAAGTTTAGATTATATTCTTGATTTACCTTAATGGTTATTTAAAAATTCAAATTTATTGTATATGTTAAGCATGTATTGTTCACTATGATATCTTGGTTTAAGTAAACAATGGAAAATGAATAGTTTGGTGAGTAGGCACATAGAGTAACATCTGAAGTAAAGGTTAAGCTTTCATCTCCTTTCTGTGTGAGTTGATTCTGGCATGTCCCTGTGTGTGGCAATCCAAAAGCTCTGTATAATAGATTCTTACAGGAGTTGGTGATATTCTGTTTCAAAACCATGCTGTGGCCCCACTGTGCTTAATGATCAAACTGACAAGCAAGGCGTGCTCACTGGTGTAATAGTGACCTGACGATTTGTAGGGGTAACCAACTACTTTCTCTTGGGATTTGAGGCCTGCTTTGTAGGAGGAGATACATATGCAGTGTGTCAATCTGTGCAAAGTCTAAGGCTGTGAAATTGTAAAAATAAAAAAGAATGAAGAAAGAAAATTCTGTTTTAATAAATGATTCTACATCTTACATAGGAAAACAGTGTGAACAACACATTCTGAAGCAACTACAGAAGTTGTAAGTGAGGAAAATCCAAGTGGGCTTAACATTCATTACCTTGAATTCCAAAGACAAAGGTTCTGAGCCAAAGGCTGTCATTTACAGATTATATTTATGAGTTAAAACCAACAAGAATTAGTAAACAGATATGGACAATGGTGAGAAAGAATAACTTTGTGAAATGACAAATTCTGTCACCGAGGAAATATGAGTAATACCAAATTAAAGAACACAGGAGCCTCCACAGAAACATGGCAGCCATGAAAGCCAGACTCGTGAGTAGAAGCTTTGACACTTGAAGGAAGAAGCTTTTCTGAAGACACTTATGTGAGCTGGATGCTTGGAATGCCCTCATCAGGTCTTCAAGAAAAAGTCACAAATGTCTCCCCAATCCCAAATGATAGTCAATTTTGTGTTTCCTAGCAGCATGCACCACTGGTCACAATGACATTTACAGAAAAGAGTTAAGAAAATGGTCAAAGCCTGTGTTTGAAGTAGAGCATGGCACAGCATGTGGACCCTGCATGCCAGTCCCAACTGCTTCCTTTGTTGTGGTTGTCCTGTACGTTAATCTTCAAACATTGTTTCAAGATACCAATGACCTTCCAAGTAAATGAGCAGCACGAACCCATTATTTCAAACTTTTAGAAGGTAAAAAGAGCAGATTTTAATGATTACACATTTCCTGGGCTAGTTTGTAACTACTGAACTTCATAATAACTGTAATAAAATTTAAAGATTTATTTTATTTTATGCTTATGAGTGTTTTGCCTGCATTTGTGTTAAGGTACCATGTGTGTGCCTGGTGCCCATAGAGGTCGGGAGAGTCAGTTTCCCCAGAATTGGAGTTACATAGGGTTGAAAACCACTATGTATGTTCTGAGAATAAAACCTGAGGTTTTTGCAAGAGCAACAAGTGCTTCCAAGTGCTGAGCCATCACTTTAGGTTCACATAGTATCTTCATACAAATTCAAATAAGTTAATAGAAAATGGTAAAAATCTACTTCTTGTCTGTATTTTATCCCATGACAAAAACCAAAACAGAGATCCCATCAGTTGCTCTACTATAAAACTTTCATGTCAGGTTGAATCCTAAGAATGTAAACATTGAATAATAATAAATCATTGCTTATACCCTTTATATTGATAATGGCCATTTGACTTCTGACATGTGTCTTGCAAATGATGTTGAGGATGAGAGCACATTTCTGACTTCCAGGAGGTATGCAAGAGACCCTAGTTTAGTCTCTGTCCACCAGGGGGAGGAGATTCTTGACACAAGATCATTATCTCTGTGAATTATAAGCTTCCCAGGTTCATCATTTGATGTCATTTCATCATTTCTTCATGTGAAGAGTCAAGAACATTAATTGGGTGACACTAAAGATGAACACTTCTCCAGCTTTAGTGACTGTGATGCTGCTGTTCATGCTTGGTAAGTGAAGTGACTTAAAATTTTCACGTTTCTCCTATGCTGTCAGAAAAATATTTAATCATCTAAGAGCTTTGTCCTTAGTGTGACACATGCATCCTTTTCTTCCTCCAGGGAGGACACATGGAAACTCAGTGACCCAGAAGCAAGGTCAAGTGACTCTCTCAGAAGATGACTTCCTATTTATAAACTGCACTTATTCAGACACAGGTTACCCGACTCTTTTCTGGTATGTCCAATACCCTGGAGAAGGTCCAGAGCTGCTTTTGAAAGTCACAACAGCCAACAACAAGGGAAGCAGCAGAGGTTTTGAAGCTACATATGATAAAGGATCTACCTCCTTCCACTTGCAGAAAGCCTCGGTACAAGAGTCAGACTCGGCTGTGTACTACTGTGCTCTGGGTGACACAGTGGCAGAAACTGCAGGGGGAGCTGAGCACAAACTCTGAGAAACAAAAGAAAGCCTGACTTCTGATCACCTGTTTTTTGGATGACTCTGTTTTCTGCATAGTTTTGAGGTGTTCCCCAATATTTCTCTGGATGATGAAGATCATGCAAATGGTCAGAGCAGAACAAGAAGTAGATGTGACCACAGCTGGATTTCATAGGGGAAACTGCAACCCTAGGACATCAATGGTTGTTTCCTCAAGGAGGGTCACAGTGATTTCACAGGAGAGCTATGGAAGCAATAGTGGTCAGTTGTCTTGATCTCCATATACAAGTCACTGTCCTTATATTGTTGCATGTCACCTTTGGTTCAAGTTATTCACAGAAAGCTAAATATGCCAGAAAATGTGGCATCTAGATAATGTGTATGTAATGCTATGGCAGGAGAGGCTATCAGAGGGCTACATCCCTTCTATACATCAAGATTTCTAATAAAGAAATATGGGTAGATAAGAAAGAATAAAGGGAGGCTGGAGCAGGTGGGTGATCTTCAGAGTTTCAATATCACTCCTCTTCTATAAATCCAAACCCCAGTCTCATCCCAGTCCAGTGGCAGACTACCTGCTGTGGCCTCTCTTCCCTCTTTGCCCCCATTCCCAAAGCTCTAAGCTGATCTTGATGACACACCTTGATTTCCTCACTACTGTGGCTCTCCTCACCCCACCCCTCTTTTAGTCTATTTCCATGCCTAAGTGTCAGCACCCAGTACCAAGAAATTCATTATATTTGTAACCCTAGAGGCTACACCTGGCAGGATATCAGCCTACCAGGCAACCCACAGCCACCATGCTCTCCTAAGAACCATAGAGGGCAACAGAAACCAAAGAACAGAACATGCATCCAATAAAGACAAGAGCAGATATCAGCACTAGGAAGTACAGTGATTCCAAACCCGGATGCCTAGATTCCAGTATAAAAACAATCAATAAAAGCCAGATGGTATGTCTCCACTAATGCCCAGAAACCCTACTGCAATTGGCCCTGAAAAATTCAATATAGCTGAAACACAAGATAAGAACTTCAATATAGATGTTATGAATATGTTAGAGGTCTTGAAAGTGGAAATGAATAAATCCCTTAAAGAAATCTATGAAAACACGAACAAGCAATGTGATGAAATGAGAAAAATATGTCTTGATTTGCAAGTGGAAATAAAATCAATAAAAAAAACAAAAAGTGAGGGAATTGTAGAAAGCAAAAATTAGTAACTCAAGCAGGAGGCTCAGAAGCAAGCCTGACCAAGAGATTATAAGAGATGGAAGAAAAAATCTCAGCTAATGACAATATGAGAGATGCCATGGATACCTTGGTCAAAGAAGGTGTTAAATCTAAAACTATCTAGGCACAAAACATGTAGACTACTTTGAAAAGACCAAATAATAGGTATAGAAGAAACTCAGGTCAAAGGCACAGGAAATAGTTTAAACAATATCATAGAAGAAAATTCCCCTAATCCTAAAAAAGGAGATGCCTATAAAGGTACATGGAACATACAGAACAGTAAATAGACAGTGTCAGGAAAGAAAAATCTCATGGTTCATGATTTCCAGAACAATTAATGTACAGTACAAACAAAGAATATTAAAAGGTACAAGGGAAAAAACCAAATAACATATATATGCAGACATACTATAATAATACCTGTCTCTCAATAGAGAGTGAAAAGTCTGGAAGGCCCTGGGCAGACGTTCTGCAAATTCTAAGAGATCACAGTTGCCAGTCAGACTACTACATACAGCAAAACTTTCAGTCACCATAGATGGATTAGGACATTCAATGATAAATAAAATTAAACAGAATCAATCTACAAATCCATCCCTACAGAAGCCACTATAAGGAAAACTTCAACCCGAAGGGGATAACCACAGCTATGAAACCACAAGGAATAAATAATGTCAGACCAACAAATCAAAAGAATGGGGAAAGAGACCAATCACCACAACAAAAACAGGGACTCAACAAACACTGCTCATTGATAACTCTCAATATCAAATGGTCTAAATTTCCCATTAAAACAGTACCCATCCTTTTGCTGCATCCAAGAAACACACCTTGGCATTAAGCATAGACATCACATTCGAATAAAAGGACAGAAAAAGATGCTCCAAGCAAATGGACCTAAGGAGCAATCCAGTGTAATCATGTGAATATCTGACTAAACAGATCTCAAACCAAACCTAATCAGAAGACATATGGAAGGATGCTACATACTCAAAGGAAAAATCCCTCAAGAGTACATAGTAATTTTTAAAGTCTGTGTACCCCAAACAAGGACACCCAACTTAGTAAAATAAATACTGATAAAGCTTAAATCACATGTTGACACTCACACACTGTTAGAGGGAGACTTCAATACCCTACTCTCACCAACAAACAGGTCCTCCAAACAAAAACTAAACAGAAAAATGTTGGATCTAACTGATGATACAAACCAAATGGACAAAACAGATATTTAGAGAACATTTCACCCAAACACAAAGGAATATACCTTCTTTTCAAAACCTCATGGAACTTTCTCCAAAACTGCCCATAGACTTGGACACAAAGCAAGTCTCAACACACATAAGAAAATTGAAATAGCATCCTCCATCCTTTTCTCCAACATATCCACAATGAATATCCCTACTACCAGAAAGAAAGAGTTTACAAACTCATGGAAACTGAACAAGTCACTACTAAATGAAAAATAGTCAAGGACAAAAATGAAAAACTTTCTGGAATTGAAGGACAATGAAAACAGAACATGCCCACACCAATTGGACACAAGGAAGGTAGTTCTGAGGCAAGTTCATAACACTTAGTCTCTATAGAAGAAAAAAATGGAGAGATCTTATACTAGCTACATAACAGCACATGGAAGTTCTAAATAACAAAAAGAAGAAATAACATCCAAAGATACAGATGACAAGAAATAACCAAATTTCGTTTTTGTTAGTTAGATAGTCTATGGCTCGTGTGAGGAGGACTGTCAGTGCCAGCCCAAGTGGTCCAAGTTAATTTGAGATGTGTGTGTGTGTGTGTGTGTGTGTGTGTGTGTGTTGTTTGTGTTTGATTTAATTTTAATTTTTTTATTTAAAAGATTTTTTCATTTTACATACCAATCACAGTTCCCCCTCCCTCCCCTTTCCCATTCATCCCTCATCTTCTCTCCACCTCACCCACCATTCACTTCTCAGAGAGGGTAAGACCTCCCATGGGGAGTCAGCAAAGTCTGGTACATTCAGTTGAGGCAGGTCTAAGCCCCCCTCCCCTGTATCAAGCTGAGAAAAGTATCCCTCCATAGGGAATGGGCTCCAAAAAGCCAGTTCATGCACTAGCGATAAATTCTGGTCCCCCTGCCATTGGCCTCACAATCTGCCCAAGTCACATAACTGTCACCCATATTCAGAGGACCTAGTTTGGTCCCATTCACATTCCCAGTTGTCAGTCTAGATTCAGTGAGCTCCAACTAGCTCAGGTCAGTTGTCCCTGTGGGTTTTACCATCATGACTTTGACTCTTTTGCTCTTAAAATCCTGCCTCACTCTCTGACTGGACTCAGGGTTCTCCGCCCAGTGCTTGGCTGTAGATCTCTGCATCTACTTCCATCAGTTACTGGATAAAGGTTCTATGATAACAATTAGAGTAATCATCAATCTGATTACATGGGAAGGCCAGTTCAGGCACACTCTCCACTATTGCTTGGAGTCTTAGCTAGGATCATCCTTGTGGATTCCTGGGAATTTCCTAGCAGCAGGTTCCTCCCTAACCACATCAGTGCTCCCTCTATCAAGATAACTCTTTCCTTGCTCTCCTTCTCTCTCTCCCCCAGCTTGACCATCCTGTTCCCTCTTGTTCTCTTCCTACTTCTCCTCACCTGCCCTTAAACTTCCTATTTACTCAGGAGATCTTTTCTATTTCCCTTCCTAGGGGGATCTATGCATGTCCCTTTTAGGATCCTCCTTGTTACCTAGCTTCTCTAGGGTTGTGGATTGTAGCCTGGTTATCTTTTGTGTATATCTAATATCCACTTATGAGTGAGTACATACCATGTTTGTCTTTCTGGGTCTGGGATACCTTACTCAAAATGTTGTGGTTTTTTCTAGTTCATCCATTTGCCTGCAAATTTCATGATGTCATTGTTTTTTAGCGCTTGAGTAATACTCCTTTGTGTGAATGTACCACATTTTCTTTATTCATTCTTTGGTTGAGGGGCATCTAGGTTGTTTTCAGATTCTGGCAATTATGAATAATGTTACTATGAACATATTTATGCAAGCATCCTTGTGGATATATGCCCTTGAGCATCCTTTGGATATATGCCGAAAAGTGTTATTGCTGAATCATGAGGTAGATTTCTTCCCAATTTTCTGAGAAATTGCCATACTGATTTGCACTCCTACCAGCAATGGTGGAGTTTTCCCCTTGCTCTGCATCCTCTCCATCATAAGCTGCCATCAGTGTTTTTGATCTTAGCCATTCTGACAGGTATAAGATTGTATCTCAGAGTTATTTTGACTTGCATTTCCCTGATGGCTAAGGATGTTGAGCAATTTTTTAAATGTCTTTTGGCCATGTAAGATTCTTCTGTTGAGAATTGTCTGTTTAGCTCTGTAGCCCATTCTTTAATTAGATTATTTGGTATTTTGATGTCTTGTTTCTTGAGTTCTTTATATAATTTGAAGATCAGCCCTCTGTCAGATGTGGGGTTGGTGAAGATTTTTTTCCCATTCTGTAGGCTGTCGTTTTGTCTTATTGACCATGTCCTTTGCCTTACAGAAGCTTCTCAGTTTCAGGAGGTCACATATATTAATTGTTGCTCTCAGTGTCTGCACTACTGTTGTTATATATAGAAAGTGGTCTCCTGTGCCAGTTTGTTCAAGGCTACTTCCTGCTTTCTCTTCTATCAGGTTCAGTGTAACTGGCTTTATGTTGAGGTCTTTGATCCATTTGGACTTGAGTTTTGTTCATGATGATAGATGTAAATTTATTTACATTCTTCTACATGCTGCCATCCAGTTATGCCAGCATCATTTGTTGAAAATACTTACTTTTTTTCATTGTATATATATTTTCAGCTTCTTTGTAAAAAATCAGGTGGTTCAGGTATATGGATGGGTGTGTGTTTGTGTGTGTGTGTGTGTGTGTGTGTGTGTGTCTGATTTTAGGTGAACATAGAATAATATAAAACCGTGAGACTTTATTGAACATCCTATTTTCTGTCTCTCCTCCCTCCCCTGGTTCTGTATTGACTTCTGTTTTTTTTTTAATTTTTTAATTTTATTTTTTTGGTTTTTCGAGACAGGGTTTCTCTGTGTAGCTTTGCGCCTTTCCTGGGACTCACTTGGTAGCCCAGGCTGGCCTCAAACTCACAGAGATCCGTCTGGCTCTGCCTCCCGAGTGCTGGGATTAAAGGCGTGCGCCACCACCGCCCGGCACTTCTCTTATTCTCACCCAATTAAAGCTCCCTCCTCTTTTTTCATTCCCTCCTTCATATGATCTAGACCTCCCCTCACATGGTCCCTTTCTACTTTGCTGATGTCTGTAGTTTCTTGAATTTATAACTCACACCTGGAGATTTCGAGTTGAGAACAGCATGAGAGAGAACATGTGACATTTGTCTGTCTGGATCTGGGTTATTATTGAAAGGTATCTATTGACTTCAGTCATTCTGTTGTATGTTTACTATTTGTGTTCTTAGGCAGATTTTATGCTTCAGTTATTATCACTTCATTTGTTTTCTTTCTATAGTTTCTTGGCCTTGTTTATACATCTCTTCAGATGAAGTATTGCTTCCAGGATCCTCTGTAAGGATAGTTTCATGGACATGAATTCTTTTAGCCTATTATTGTCATGGATCATTTTTCTTTCTCCTTCATCCATGGCAGATGGTTTTGCTGGGTACTGTAGTCTAGGTTGGCATGTAGAGTCTTTTAGAACTTGGCATACATTGCTCTAGTCTCTGCTAGCTTTCAAAGTTTCCATGAGAAATCATGTGCTGTTATGATGAATTTTTCTTTATATAACTTTTATTTTTTTCTCTTGCAGCTTTCCCTACTCTTCCTTTATTATGTATATTTTGTGTTTAACTATGATATTCTATGTGGAATTGTAGATGTAATTCTAAACAGTTTTATTAAATAAGAAACACAGAGCCAAATACAGAGTTAAAAGCCCAAGAGGTCAGATCACTAGCGGATAGCCTTTAGCTTACCAGCTGCTGCCATAATTCCCCTGAGAAAAGAGACCTACTTCCTGTGTGTCTATATTTTTATTGACATTCTGTTCTGCCTTTTCATTGGTTCTAAATCCAACCACATGACTTCTTCATCACTGCCTGTCTATACAGACCTCCAGATCTCTATGGTTGGTACTTGGATTAAAGGTATGTGTCACCAAGCTGCCTGTGTCCTTGAACACACAGACTCTGCCTGCCAATGATCAGATTAGGGACGTGTGCTACCACTGCCAGACTTCTGCTAAATGGCTTGTTATTAGCTCTGACCCCCAGACAACTTTATTTATTAACATACAAATAAAATCACATTTCAGCACAAATAAAATATCACCATATGGAATATCTTTTATTCATTTTTTATTAATTCAGTATTTATGTGTTTTTTTGTATGTATAAGAGTTTGTTTTTTCTTAATTTAGGGATGTTTTAATCTATAATCTCTTTGAAGGGCTATTCTATGCCATTGACTTGTGATTCTTTTTCATCTAAGCCAAGAATTTGAACACATGGTTTTTCAAATGTTATTATTAGTATTATTTTATGTGTATGTGCATTTTAGCTGTATGTGCGACTGTATCACACATACGTGCCTGGTATCAGAAGAGGACAGAAGAGGAATCAGATCCCCAAAAACTAGAGCTACAGCTGGTTGTGAGCCACTATATGGGTGCTTGGAATTGAATCCAGATCCTCTGGAAGAGCAGTTGGTACACTTAACCATCAGGCCATCTCTCCAGCTTCAAAATGTGGCCTTTCTATGGTGTCCTACTGTCCTTGTGTGTTCCTTTCTTGTGTTTGATTGTATTTTTGTATTCTTTCCTTTATCTTTGAGCCCTGATATTCTATCTTCTATTCATCCATTCTACTTGTAAGGCTTTCCCCTGAGCTTTCCCATTGGCTTATTAAGCTTTAATTCCATCCTCATTTCAGCTTGAGTTCTCATCAATATTTCTGTATTTCATTGCATTTCATTTTCATATCCTGGATTGTCATCATCATTTCACTAAGCCTTATGTTTTGCTTTCTTGGGCATCACTCAAGCATTTATTTTATTCAAGATAATTTTCTTTAAGCTCATGGAGCTGCTTGTGTCATTTTTAAAACTCCTTGAATTCTATCATGAAGTTTATTATTGGTCTTTTAAGTTCTATGTTCTGAGGTTCATCTATGTAATTCTGGATTTGGGGGATGGGAGACATACTTTCTTGACCTTTCATATTGTTTATGTTTTGTGATTAGACTTGGGCATGTAGACTTCTTTGACTGGTTGTGTGTTTTGTGATGATACTGTAGGCTGAGCTGGTACATGGGATTTGTCACCTGGATGAAACTCAGAGGTTGTCTATGATACATGTGGGACTCAGTAGTCTTGACTAGGTCCCTGGTTGTGGACTTGGGGTAGGTCTGGGGACTGGGGAGGGTACAGTAAGAGTCAGGCATACTCAATACATTGTGCTGGTGTGTAAGGACTGGGCTGGTCCTTGAGGTTGGATATCAATAGTAAGACTTTTCTAAAGAAGAATCCCACCATGGCCCCAGTGAACAAGCTAGTAAGTGGAGAGGCCCCATTCTCCAGTTTCTGCTTGCTGTGAGGATCACAGATCTCTCTTCTTAAGTTATATCATTACAGAGTGTCAGATTGCACACCTGTGGATCTCATTGAGACTTTTGTTTAAAGCTCCATCAAGGGACGTCTCCCCTCCCCTACTGTGCTGTCAGCAACCAATCCTTAATTTCTTTTATGGCTTACAGTTTAGCGATTTGGGATTTCATCTGGCTCTGTTGTTTACTTTGGGACTCCCACACTTCTGCATATTGCTCCCCTCACCTGGCAGTCACACACTTGATGCTTTGTTTCAGGTTCACAGTGATGCAGGAAAGTGCTGTGTGTCTCTAATAGATCATCTTCCTGCTCTTCCATGAGAACTGTTAATCCAGTCTTATACATTTTATTGGAATTCTATTACAGGGAGGTGTGTATCTTACAAAACTGTGCTTCAATTTTAGTTTCATGTTACTTTTTGGACATTTCCCAAGGCCACTGTGCTTGTTCTCTTCATTTTTTCTCTTGTCCTTTAGTTTTTTTGAGAAAAGGTCTCCCTGTATGTTTCAGTCAGGCCTTAAGCTCACATTCTCTTGCTTCAGCCTCCCAAACCTGAATCCCTTCTGGGCTTATAATCATGTGACACTATGATTACCTCTTTCTATAGTTTCATATTTACTAAGAAATGAGTATTGTTATTATTGTCATGGACAATGCACTCTTGCAGAAAACAGTTTGAGTATAAGCATCTTCCTCTCATTCTGTTCCCTTTGCACTTGTTGACTGCAAAGGAAGGGCATGATCAAACCATGTTTTGTGTATGCTGATCCATGACTCTTGAATAGGAAAAGGTCTTCATTTATCAGCTTCTTCAAGGTCTCAAATCCCATTGTGGGACAGAGTAGGAGGCACAGAGGTCCTTGTGCTCACAGATGTTACTAGAGGAACCTGGAGTGTGAAACACACAGGGTTGTTCTTTCAAAGGAAGAAATACTTTATCTGTTATCTGCCCAGAAGGCTGGGAGCATAATGGATGAATGGCCTGGTGACCTGTGTGCTGTCCGTGTGGCCAGAGACCTCAGAATCTTCCCCCACCCCCACACCATTATTATAAACTCATTTTTCCCAGTCAATCTATGGAACTCATCTTTATGAAAAGTGTCCCATGTGCTTTACAAAGAGTTTCAGTGTTGTATGTCCAATCTTTATTTAGCTTACTTTCTTCATCAGCTTTATTGGTAACACAAGCTTGAGTTAATCATCACCATAAATTCTTTAATGGAAATGTGCTGTGCTTGAATATGCCTAAAATAAACTACTAAATATCAGACTACTGAAGAATGAACCAATACCTGCTACTTATCTTTGTTGAACGAAACTGCATCTTACCTCCCACAGGTCTTTACTCTACTGGCCTTGGAGGTCTCATAGACCTTTGGAGGACAGCTATTTCCTGACTTCTTCTGGACCCAGTTCAGCTTTGACATAGATGTTCCCTGGTAAACAAGGTTTCATGACTACGTTAGAAATGGAGAGTGGGAGAAAGTGACAGTGTTAGGGAAGAAGAGAGAAGGAAGAAAGGGGAGGAATGGAGAGGAGGGTCTGTCAGAGAGAGGGAAGGTGACATAAACCAGATCTAGAACTTTCTCAGATAATTCTCTAACAACAGGACTTTATTCAAGAAAGGAGAATAAAAAATTAGAAAACAAACACATTTCCTGGGTTTTATTTAGAGTCTAGGTACTGAACACAGCTCCATCTCTCCTGGTCCAATGCATGTAAAGTTCTGTTTAGATACAAGTGTGGCCCTGGCACAAAATGGAATGAAGAATTCCAGGCCTTTCTAGGCTCTGGCCAAGATAACCAGTCTGTCCAGACCATCTGTAAACCTTGAAGATGAATTCGCATGAGGGTGTCTGGAGTAACAATAGTAAGAGCTATGCAGATTTTCATGCAGACATTTCACAGGTGATTTTTCAGTGCAGATGATTGCCTGTGTATGATACCTATGGAAGAAGATAACATATGTTGAGTGTGCACGCACGTGTTCATCTCACTTCCCACCTGAATTGAAGCATATGTCTCTTTAAAACACCTACTGAACTCTCAAGGGCTTTACCTTTTGATAGTTAGGTTAGAAGAGTTTGCAGTTTGAATATTTCTTTGGTCACTATCGTGAGCCCACAAGGTGGCAGTGTTTTCTCAGGCCCAGGAGCAAAATTCTCAAGTGGGAGAAAAGGGGGGAAGAGGGGAGGGGCAGGAAGAGGAGGAGGGGGTAGAGAAAGGGTTCTAGGAAAGGCTTGGTGCTGCTGAGGTGGTGAAGAGTCACTTTTCTGATTGCTAACAAAGCTGCTTTTCATGTTTCCTTAAGCAGGAGATGTGGAAACTTTTGATGTGACTTTGTGAGTTTAGAGTTGAGAATCTGACTCCTCAGTGAAGAGGGAGGAAGAGAGGATGAAGTCCTTGATTGTTTCTGTAGTGGTGCTGTGGCTTCAGTTAAACTGTAAGTTTGGGAATTACCGTGGGATACATGTGTGATATGTAAAGTTGTTGCTCACTAAAGCTAATGGTAGAAACACATACATTATTAATCTCTAGTTAGGGAGTGGGAGGCCCATGAAAAGTCATTCTGGGGTGTCTGCATCTATATGCACCCAGTCCTGTTTGTCTGACCTTTGTCTTTCTGCACAGGGGTGAGCAGCCAGCAGAAGGTGCAACAGAACCCGGAATCCCTCAGTGTCCCACAGGGAGCCATGGCCTCTCTCAACTGTACTTTCACTGATAGTGCTTCTCAGACCTTCTGGTGGTACAGACAACAACCTGGGAAAAGCCCCACGGCACTGGTGTCCATCTTCTCCAATGGTGAGAAGGAAGAAGGCAGATTCACAGTTCACCTCAACAAAGCCAGCCTGCTTGTTTCCCTGCACATCAGAGACTCCCAGCCCAGTGACTCGGCTGTCTACCTTTGTGCAGTGAGCACACAGTACTCCCCAGGCACCTGCAGCCTGCACTCAAACCTACTGGGCCTGTTAAGGCTTTAGATAGAGCACAGATCACAGGCTGGGGAAATTCTGTTTCAATTCTATAGGCAATGGGAATTAAGAGGAAGAGTAGAGAGGGCTTGATTGATTGGGAAAATATTTTGACATTTTGAAAATAACCAGTCCAAACAGGAAAGGCACACTATTGGTTTGGCTGAAATAGTTTTCTTCTTTTCTCTTCTCTTCTCTTCTCTTCTCTTCTCTTCTCTTCTCTTCTCTTCTCTTCTCTTCTCTTCTCTTCTCTCTCCTCTCCTCTCTTCTCTTCTCTCTTTTTTAAACTATTTTTTAAAATTTATTTTATAATTTAATTTATTTTTACATATCAGCCACGGATTCCCCCGTCCTCCCTCCTCCAGCCTCCCACCCTTCCCCCTGCCCACCCCCCCCCATTCCCATCTCCTCCAGGGCAAGGACTCCCCTGGGGATTCAGCTCAGCCTGGTAGATTCAATTGAGTCAGGTCCAGTCCCCTCCTCCATTTGCCCAGCCTGAGCAAAGTGTCCCTGCATGGGCTCCAGGTTCCAAACAGGATAAGTGAGACAGTTGATTAACTTGAACGGTTTGGGAGGCCCCAGGCAATGGGACCAGGACCTGTCCTTAGTGCATGAGCCGGCTCTTCTCTTATGTTGATGGTTCTACAAGAACGTACACACTCTTTATGTGTCTATCTTGGCAAGTTGGACGACATGCACATGGCAATTTGACTTACCTTATGCCATGTATGAAGACCACCGTAATGTCACCTCTACAACAGTATGACTTCCTTTCTTTTTAAAACCTTTCAATTAATAAAATACTTGTTTTCTAATTTTGAAAAACTTGCTTACAAAGTAGCACTTTTTTCTATGACAGTTTCATATTTACCCTTCTCCAAGCTAATTTCCTCTGGCATCTCCTTAGTCCCCATTCTTACTGACACCTTCTTGCTCCCAGTATCCCCCCTTTCACTTCTATATCATATGTTCTATTATCTTCACACTCATCTTTCTTAATGCCTCTTTTCCTAGCTTCCTGGCATTTACACACAATCAGTCACATGAATACATACAGATAAAAATTAGAAGCTAAGGTTTGCATGTGTTTGTCTCTCTGAGGCTGGAATAACTCACTTAGTATAGAATTTTCCAACTGCATTTCCATTTTCATGCAAATTCTATCATTTCATTTCCTTTATTGATGAATAATATTCATATATATGTATATATTGTTGACTTTTTGGCGGGCCTGTGCAGATCTTGTCTGTTGGACCTGGGATTGGAGGACCCAAAAGAGTACAATGGACTACAGTCTAATGCTTTAGACGACCTTACTTCAGTTTATTTTACTTTTATACACAAATGTAACAAAAAAAAAGCAGTGATCCAAGGAAGGTTGTTTGAGTTCATAAAAACATAATCAGAAAAAAATGTAAGCAAATGCCAATAAGCACATACTAAATATTAACCGAGGAGCCCTTTCTCAGGACAGACCAATTTTTGTTTTAATTTTATTACTAGGAAATTTTCTATTCATTTTACATACCAAGCACAGATCCATTTCTCCCACCTACTCCCGATCCCCAGCCTTCCCCCCTATCCACTCCCCATTCCCACCTCCTCCAAGGCAAGGTCTCCCATGAGCAGCCAGAAGAGCCTGGTACATTCAGTTGAGGCAGGTCCAGGCCCCTCCCCTCTGCACCAATGCTGCACAAGGTGTCCCACCGTAGGCACTGGGCTCCAAAATGCCCGATAATGCAACAGGGACGGATCCCGATCCCACTGTCTGGGGGCCCCCTAAACAGTTCAAGCTAAACAACTGTCTTGCCTATCCAGAGGGCCTTGTCCAGTACCATGGTGGCTCCACAGCTATTGGTCCACTAGTTTGGCTGGCCATCCCTGTACGTTTTCCCACCTTAGACTACTAGCAATAGTCGAGAGGGTGCCTGAACTGCCTACTCCGGTAATCAGATTAGTGAATACCCTAACTGTCATCATAGAACCCTCATCCAGTAACTGATGGAGGCAGATGCAGAGATCTATGGCTGGCCACCAGGCCGAGCTCCAGGGGTCCAATCAAGGAAAGGGAGGAAGGAATCTATTAGCAAGGGACATTGAGATCAGAATAGACCAATTTAAACACAATTGCCTGGCACATACATAACTGGGAAAGCATGAAAGCAAGGCAGAAGCCATATCCAGGTTCAGGGTACATTGACCAGATTGGGTTCTATAGCTATTATCTGACATCCAAGTCATAGTTATAGGACTAAACATGTCTTATTAATTGAATGTAAATGTTTAACACAGGAGGCACGAAATCATGTCCAAGAACAGTCCAGTGAACAAAACGCACCTGAGGTAAAAGGCCCTCTGCCTTTTTTCCTGCAGCCTCTCTCACAGTTCCTCAAGGCTCTGTTCACCATGTGTCATTGTTTTGACTGTGTTCCATATGTATTTATAAAATCTCCACCAAATTTTCCTTATCCATCCTTTTGTTGATGAACATCTAGGCTGGCTTCGTTTCATAGAAATTTTGACTACAGCAGTAACAAACATTGTTGAGCAGTTATCTCTGGATAGTGTATGGAGTCCTTCATATATATATGAATCCAAGAATTACAAAGCTGGACCCTACAACACTTCCTCTTTCAGATTTCTGAGAATGCTTTACATACATTGATTCCATGGTTGTTACATCAGTTTGTGCACCTGCCCATGGTGAATGAAGGCTCCATATTTCCCAACATCTTCACCAGCATTTGCTGTCATTTGATTACTTGATGATTGCTATTCTGGATGGGGTGAGATGAGTGTCATATTAGTTTCACTTCCATTTCACTGATGACTAAGAATGTTCAGCGCTTCATTTATTGGTCATCTGTATTTCTTCTTTTGAGAACTCTCTGTTCAGTTCTATGCCCATTTTTGAATGATTGCTTTCATTGTCTAGTGGGTTAATCCTCTGTCAGATGACTAGCCCACAAGATTCTCTCATTTGCAGTTGTCTCTTTGCTCAGTTAACTCTCTCATTGATTGCTTTCCTGTACGTATTTTCACTAATTCATTTATTTTTGAGACAGGATTTTATTTTGGAGCCTAAGCTGGCCTACAATTCGTGATTCTCCTTATTCACCATCCTGAGATCTGGGAGTACAGGCCTGAGCCACCATAAGTATCTCCATTTACTATTTTTTAAGTTGTAGTGCTGAAATGGTCCCCTCACTTAGCACATTCACCCTTGTGATCTCTGAAACTTTAACACAACTTCATTCAATGTTTCTGATTTTTATTATGCATCAATACATGAAAGTGTTTCATACATTTACAGAGATCCCTGAGAGTTAGTAAGGGGTATTCTTTTTCTTTAGTCTCTCAAGACATTTGGATATCATATTTGGAATGCACTAACAAAACACAACTGAAAAAGTCATCAAAATTGTCTTGAGATAGTCGTAAGTGAGAAACTAACTAGTTTAAATGAGAGAGATGGCTCAGCAGTTAAGAGCACTGACTGATGTTCCAGAGGACCTGGGTTCAATTCCCAGGCCATCTGTTTCTGATCATGCCAGGATTAAAAAAAAAACCAAGTAACTTTATAGTTATGGATATATAACTATGTTTTAGTTACAGCTCTCACTGCATTGATTTTCTCAGCTGCAACCACACACCTACATTAAACAACTCCATGTATGATGAGCTGAAGGAAGGATCAGAGTGAGAGTGTGAGAACTGGATGAAACAGCAAAAGCAACAAAACTTGTCTAGTAGAGAGATCAAAGAGAGGGTTTATGTTGCTTTTATATAGTGAGCTCTGAGTAAGGCTTCATTGCTGTATAAATCTTGATATATGTGTACTGAATGAGTAATTTTTTCTCCTTCCTTCCTTCCTTCCTTCCTTCCTTCCTTCCTTCCTTCCTTCCTTCCTTTCTTCCTCCCTCCCTCCCTCCCTCCCTCCCTCCCTCTTCTCTCTCTCTCTCTCTCTCTCTCTCTCTCTCTCTCTCTCTCTCTCTCTCTCTCTCTCTCTCTCTTATTCTTTCTTGGTGTAGAAGGAACCTTAATGTGTTCTAGACTCCAGTGGGATTTGTCCTGGAGGACAAAGATACATTGACAGGCCTTAGATATATGTATGTGAGTAAGTGTGAAGACACTGAAGATCTTATTACCACCCTCTTTTCTGGTCCTTGGGCACAGTGGATTTTACCTGGCTTGAGTGCCAAGTCCAGGAAAAATGTATGATGTAATAAGTTCCTGCAACAGATTGAATTACACCTATGAAATGGGGTTAAAACTTTCATTATTGTAAAGCTGAAGTTGTGGTCTGTATGTTAGAACACTGTTTATGTAGTCTATGGGTTCAGAAAACCCAGATAGGAGGGATTGGATATTTATTTTGGTTTGTTCACAGACAGACACATTTACTGAAAGTATGGAGCATAATCACGATTTTCTACACATTCTCCATGTTTACAAGTGGAGACTCTAAACAAATATTTTCAAACCATGGAAGAAAAATGTGAAACATTCTGAAGTATATACCCACAAGACATTGTAGTTTACTATAGGAGATAGACAAAAAGGAAGGGATAGTCAATCATTTTTAATTTTTAAAATTTTATGTCCATTAGTATTTTGCCTGCACATATGCCTGTGTAAGGGTTTCAGGTTCCTTGGAACTGAGGTTACAGACAGCTGTGAGCTGCCATGTGGGTTATGGGAACTGAACTCAAGTCATCTGGAAGAGCAGCCAGTGTTCTTACCTGCTGAGCAATCTCTCCAACCCCATAAGAAAATCATTCTTAATTAAGGATATGGCCACTGGTGAGTTTCCAGTGCTCCAGTGGATGTTCCCATCATGGATACGTGGGTAGCACTAACTGGATTTAGTAGGTTAAAAAAAAGTCATGAGCCGGGCGGTGGTGGCGCACGCCTTTAATCCCAGCACTCGGGAGGCAGAGCCAGGCGGATCTCTGTGAGTTCGAGGCCAGCCTGGGCTACCAAGTGAGTTCCAGGAAAGGCGCAAAGCTACACAGAGAAACCCAGTCTCGAAAAACCAAAAAAAAAAAAGTCATGAAGTTTGGAGAGGAGCTTGTTAGGGAGGATATATATGTAACTATATATATGGATTGGATGTGGGAAACTGGGGATAAATGTGATAAACCATTGTGTATATGTATGGCATTTTCAATAATGAAAAATTGAAAAGGCATTGAGGAAGAATAAATGGTGTTCTAGAATAAAAAAATTAAAAAATTTGCTCAGCGTTTTATTGTATAATTCCTGGCATTATGACATTTTGGTAAGAATACAGGATAAGGTTCCAATCTGAGTATTGGTTTTGTTATTATAGGTCTGTGGTAGTTTGAACGAGAATGTTCCTCATATTCTCATTATCGAACACTTTGTCCACAGTTGGTAGCATTGTTTGAGGGAACATTTAGGAAGTGTACCATTGTTGAGGAAGTTAGTCCCTGACCTGGGCTTTGAGAGTTGTAGCCTCACCCACTTCCAGTTCCCTCTCTCTGCATCATGCTGTGGGGAAAGATGTGATCACTCAGCTTCTTGCTCCAGCTACTGCTTGCTGACATGTCTTCCACCTGTGAAAAGATAGAAAGAAAAAAATATTATCTGTGTTTACAAATGGGTAACATTATGTCGGTCTTGGTTTAAATTTAAGAATGTAGGAGGAGCCCGGGCGGTGGTGGCACACGCCTTTAATCCCAGCACTCGGGAGGCAGAGCCAGTCGGATCTCTGTGAGTTCGAGGCCAGCCTGGGCTACCAAGAGAGTTCCAGGAAAAGGCACAAAGCTACACAGAGAAACCCTGTCTCGAAAAACCAAAAGAAAAAAAAAATGTAGGAGGAGATAACAGGGTGTCCCTCATACGTCATTGTTGTCTCTGTGTTCCCCACCAGTTTCTTCATGAATGAGGCTGTCTAACACTGTGGGCATTTGGACATGCACATGAATGAGCAGGCTTTGCACTAGACTGAAAGAGCAGAAACTGGCAATTCAGTTGCTTCTCTCCTTCCGTGAATCCGAAGTCAATTTAAATGGATCCCAATGAAGTTCCTGTTCCTCTCTAAAACTGCACGCTCTAGGCCTCCCCTTCCGCGTTCTTCTCAGATGATCCCACTAGAATGACCAAAAGCTTTGCTTCCAGCATTCAATAACTTTTCTAGTCCAGTGTACCAAACGCTTTCACAAAATAGTCAAAAGATGAAAGAGCCACTTGGTCAGGTCTGTGACTGTAATGACCCCACTTCCTTGGCGCCAGTGTCTGTCTTTTCTGTTGCTGAGACAAAAATACCCTGACAAGCAGCAACATGGGCAGAAAGGATCTCTCATAACTCACAATTCCAGGTCATTGACCGTCACAGCTGGGAAATCAAGGCAGCCAGCACTAAAACAGATGGTCTCATCACTAAGGATGTTGAGATGTGGAGAATTGAATGTGAGGTTGCTTATTACTCAGCTACCTTTGTCTACAGTTGAAGGTTCCAGATGAGGGATTGTTGTCATCCACTTCCAGGCAGGGTCTTCACACATCAATTATGTCAACAAAGAAAATCCTCTACAGACATGTCCACAGGCCAACTTGATCTAAACAATTTCTAATTGAGACTCTTCTCAGGTGAGTGTGTTCTTGGCTTTTTTTAAATTTCCTCCTTTGTAGTCCCATCTTCTGTCACATTGACAGATACTTGTGTCTTTACCACTTTAGAACATACAATGTATATTTTCGTCTTAAAATAATCAACCTTAGGTTGGATGTCTGTATACATAAAATTGCTTCAGTACTGTACATTTCCCTTTGTATCATGCTGTCCTTTTTTCTTCCCACAGGGTTGTTCTATGAAACTGTATTTGTTATTTCTCCACTTATATTTTTCTCTTTTCCAATCTTCTATCATAAGAATCATCTCAGTGGCTGCTTACTGATACTGCACAAGAGTTACACACAATGTAGTAATTTTAGAGTTCCTCGAGATATCTAATAAATTCAGCTACAATTCACCAATTACTAATAAAAACAAAGCCATCACACCATCTGAGAGAATGATTCCCTCTGACCTCAGGGACTTTCCTTTTGCTTCATCATTGTCTCTTCTGGTAGAAAAACATGCTAGTGAATAAAGAGAAAAGCATGCTACATGTGAATAAAGAGAGGATCCTTAAGCAGCTGGGATGATGCTGGATCCCCAGCTAAACACACAGCAGTATCTGTGCTAATCGGAAGAGGTGGACACAAGGAAGCAGTATGCTCTATGTGTGCTAATGTATACCCACAAGACTTATTATTACAGTTTACAACATTTTTATAACTTTTGTTTTTTTTGAGATTATAGTATAACTACATCATTTTTTCCTCCCTTCAAACCCTCCCATGTTACCTCCCATTGCTTTCTTTGAAATTCATTGCCTTTTGAAAATGAAGGTATATGTTTGTATGTACATGTGTATGTATATATATTCCTAAATATAACTTTCCCAGTTTATAAACTGTTACTTGTATGTATATTTTCAGGGCTGACTATTTGGTATTGAATAACCAACTGTTGCCCTATTCTCTGTGGAATACTGTTTCTCTGACTCTTAGCAATCATTAGTTGCCTGTAGTTTTTCCTTTCCTTTTCTTTTTTGGTGTGTGTGTGTGTGTGTGTGTGTGTGTGTGTGTGTGTGTGTGTGTGTGTGTAGGGGAAAGGTGTGGTCTTTGTCCATCCACTTTGGCTCATGTATTGTTGTTGTCCTTGGTCAGGTCATGTCTAGACAGTGATGTTTTACTAAAAGGTATGCATTCAAAATGTCACTTTCTATGAATAAATACTGTAAGTAGACTAGTATGAATTTTCTATCATTTCAATATTCTTGCCATTAATATAAATCTACAGCAAAACTATTGGCAGCCTAACCCTCAAATCGAGAAAAGGGAGACAGAGTTTGAGTATGAGTGATGAAATAGCCAGAATGGATAAGGATAACATTCGAGGAAATTATCCTTGATGCAATGTTTTATTGTTTTGATAGTTCCTGTTCTCACGCATTTTTACATAATCACCAATAAAATCATGAAAACCATCAATGATTCATACCAATTATTTTCCATTATTTCCATAAATGTGAGTGTGGGAAGAAACTGTGCTTGTCTTCCTCAGAGTCTGCCCATCTGCTTGTGAGTTTTTCTCCTGTTCCTGAAATCGTACAACTCTCAGATTACACTCTTCCCTGATTCTGCTTGTTTTATTCAGAACCCTGTATTTTATTCTTCTTCATTAGAGAGTAAACCAGTGTCTCCTCCCCTTCCATGTTTCTTACTACTCATTTTCAGTAAAACTGTAGTCAATGCTTATGGATTTATTTTTAACTAAATTGTAAAAATCTAATCAATAGCACATGATAATATATATCGGCTTATTTAGGGGTTTAATCTCCATGATGTATCACTTTCAAAGTGGTTCTTGTTTAACCCCCACTCCATCTAGACTGTCATGTCTTCTGACCATCTTGCATTTCCTCCATCAGGAGCTAAAGAAGTGAAGGGGGTTGCTTTTGTGTGACATGTGGAGTTATGGCCTGAAGTCACCTTTGCTGATGGTGTTGGTCCACTAGGGGGCACTGCAGGCTTCCCGGAAATGACTTCCTGAAGTTCCTGAGGGTTGGGCGGTTAAAGAGACCAGAGAACATGTGAGGCTGTCAGTCACAGATGGCAAAGTTTATTCCTGGTCGTTAGCTGTGCTGTTCCGTGGAACTGTAAACCTAGAGGAGCCTGGAGATCCACTGTGAGGCTGATTCCATGAGGACAGATAAGAACATAGAATTGTACTAGTCAACATGATCTCTGAAGCTCAGTAGAAAACATCTAACTCCATGACTTTAAGTTTTATGATTTTATGATGAAAATCTCCAGAGTTCATGGACCCAATACCTGTGATAGCCAAACTTTTCATTATCTCCTCTCAGACTAGCAGGAACACAATAATTAGTCGAAGGGAGGAAAATAATAAGTCACAAAAACAGAAGAAGAAAATATAGAGAATACTATTGAACTTGAGCAGCAATGTGTGGGTCTGCAGGGTGCAGGGAAGGGACTGGAGAAGGACAGAGGTGGAAAATGAATCAGGGTGAATGTTGTGTTCACAACCTGATTGTTTTAACAAATGAAAGTTTCACTGAAAACGTTTTCTTTTCAGAGGGTGATCTGCTGATTTCAACAAAGTGTATTTATTCCCCAGCACAAATTGCACTCCTTTAAAGAGTTTTCTCTTATAAGAATTTTCATACAACTGATTTCTCAAATTCTGTCAAATTATGGAATTTAAGAAATGGCTTATTCTCTATCTTTATATGCTCTGTGATCTAAGGAGACCTCAGCTCTTTCTTGATATATCATCCCCTCCTTCTCTCAAATGTCTCTTACTTTAACTGTTACAAACAAACAAACAAACAATCAGGACAACCCAACCAACACTATTCAGTTTCAGCTGTAGGTGACATGCCTTCCTGAATCTCTTCAAGGTTTTCATTCACAGCTTGTGAGGCCTCACTGGGCTGCTGTGGGTGGGGATTTCCATCAGGATGAAAGAGCTCAGATTTTATTGGTGCTCAGTGGGTGAGGGAGAGCCTGCTGCTTGTTGGAACTAAGCTCTACACTGTCTAGAGCTGGGTGAAGGAGCCTCAACAGTTTGACAGGATCCATGGAGAGGAGCCTGGGAGCTGTGCTGGGGCTGCTGTGGGTGCAGGTTTGCTGTGAGTTGTGGCTCTCCCAGATGGGTTAGGGGTGTTCCAGAGCTCCAGTGGGAGGTGCAGAACAAAGCTGACCCAAAGCTCCTCCTGGCTGTCTCCCGGGATATCTGACAGGGTAGAAACTGCAGAATTATTGCCCATCTTATGGTTTGTTTTCCTTTCTCTGAGCAGGGGTGAGAGGGATGCAGGTGGAGCAGAATCCTCCAGTCCTGAGTCTTCTTGAGGGAGCCGGCTCTGCTATGAGATGCAATTTTTCTACCACCATGAGGAGTGTTCAGTGGTTCCGAAAGAATCCCAGAGGCAGCCTCATCAGTCTGTTCTTCATGGTTCCAGGAACAAAGGAGAATGGGAGGTTAAAGTCAACATTCGACTCCAAGGAGCGCTACAGCACCCTGCATATCAGAGATGCCCAGCTGGAGGACTCAGGCACCTACCTCTGTGCTGCTGATGCACAGTGTTCCCAGCAAGCCTGCAGCCTGGCCCCAAACTGCAGCTGCCTGTGCAGCTACAGCCCTGCCCCAGGGAGACTCTGCAGGAGGCTTTGCACAGCTGGGGGTTTCCAATTTATGCTGCATCTCTGTCCTCTCCACTAACACTAGAGAGTTCAGGATTGCTGTTTCACATCAGTGCGCCCTTTCCTCACAGATACCCATTTTCAGGAAGAAGTTCTCATGAAGAGTACTGGGACAACTGACAAAGATGACAAGGTTCACAGTACTGTCAGGCAGATCCACTGCACAGGGTTCACTGTTCTTTATTGTTCTACAAAGGCACCAAACAGACGTGCTCTTCAAGGAACAGAAAAGATATTACTCAATGTTTCAGTCAATTGCATATCTTTCAATTATCCAGAAGAATGGAACTTTTATTTGTTTTTTTTTTTTTTTTTTAGAATTTCATACAATGCACTTTGATCATATTCAGTTCTCCACCAATTCCTACCAGTTCCACAACTCGTCCATACTTTCCAGCTTTCCTTTCTTTGTTTCTTGGAAAAAACAAAACTTGGTAAGTGCTGTCCTTACCACTTGGATGTGTGGTCTTCACTGGAGTGTGGTTGACCTACTGGGGCCATGCCCTTAAAGAAAACAGATTTTCCCTCTCTCAGTAGCTATCACATGCCAACATGTCCTTAGTTAGGGGTGGGACTCTCTGCCCATGCTCCCATGCTGGAATTTCATGTAGCTTGAGCGTGTATAGGTCTTGTGCATGCTATTCCAACTGCTTTGAGTTCACATAAATTAATTTTCCTTATAATTGAACACTCAATTATAAAATGCATCAATAAGTATTCAAATTAAATGCAAATTATATTGGTTTAAAAGAAAATTGCCCCCATGGGCTTATATATTTGCATGCTTTGTCCTCAGTTGATGAACTGTTTGGAAAGCATTAGGAGGTGTGGCCTTGTTGGAGGAAGTGTTGGAGGACGTGTGTCACTGGAAGTGGGCTTTGAGGTTAAAAAGCTCACACCTGGCCCAGTGTCTCTTTTTCTGCCTGCTGTCTACTGATCAGGATGGAAAAGCTCTCAGCTACTTCTTCAGGACCATGCCAGCATGCTGTCATGCTCCCAGCCCTGATGAAAGTGGACTAACCCTCTGAAACTTTAAGCAAGTTCTGAATTAAATTTCTTTTATAAGATGCTTGGTCTTGGTGTTTCTTTACACCAATAAACAGTAACTAAGACACAAATAATGAAGTCATTTTTACTTTATCAGATTTCCACAACTTACAAAAAATGTCTGAGAAAGTAATATTTCATTTATATATATTTACGTTTACAATAAAAGAAGACTTACACAAACCTCATTTGTATGAGTAATTAAATCATTTCAGAAACAGTGTTCCACTACAATCATTAAACCTAGATTTAATAAAGTCCGTGTCTTCAACTATTTATCAGATGTTTGTGCTGCTATTGTACAGTACAAAATATAGCTGTAAAAGCTCAAGTGTCAGCTTTGTCATTTCCCAAATTCAGAAACTGTCAAATGTTTATTTTGCAGTTTTACATTTCTGAGGAGCACCCGACATCATCCAACTATACAACTTGAAAAAGAAGTTCCTAAAAGAATAACATTTTAAACACTAGTGAGTGAAATTGTACAGGGTGAGGCTTGAAAAGTCACAGGATATCATACATCATTGCACCTAAACCCAAGATACACTAACAGAGCAATGTCAGTATTTTTTACTACAATTTTTATTATTTTTGAACTGTTTATACAAGATGATTTGATTATATTCTTTTCCTTCCCTCTAGTACTCCCAGATCCTCCTTATCTCCCTACTTGTCCAACTCAATGTTCTCTCAAATAATCCTCAAAAAAAAACCCAAAATCCCCCAAAAACCAAGAAGACAAAACAAGCTCCTCCAAAAAAAATCCCACTACAGCATAACAATAACCACAAAAGCATGCACACAAACATGTTTATTTTGGTCAACTACTCCTGAACTTGAGGCCTGCCCTGGAATATGATTAAAATACCTATTGTCACTCCACTGGAGAAAACTGATTTTCCCTCTCACAGCAGGTATCAGTGGCACAAGGTTTCTGGGTTAGGGATGGGACTTTGTGTCTGCTTCTCCATCTCTGTGCTGAGATTTTTGTGTGACTTGGATTTGTTCAGGTTTTGTGTACACTGTTATAGTCTCTGTTAGGGTGTATTTGCATCTTCAATGTATATCAGAGAATATTGTTCAGAGACAAGTAGATGTAGTGTAGTGAATTCAGAGTGGTTATGGTAGTGCTGGCCTGTAATCTCAGCACTTGGAAAGCTGAAGCAGGGAATCATAAGTTAGAAGTCATTCTAGATTTCATAGCAAGATTTATCTTAATTCAATGAGATAGAGTGTGTCAACTCATCCAATAGTAAGTAAAAGCCAAGAAGTGATGCAGACACTCATACACTGTTGGTGGGAATGAAAACTTGTACAGCCACTTTGGAAATCAGTATGGCACTTTCTCAGAAAATTGGGAATCAATATTTCTCAAGACCCAGCTATACCACTCTTGGGCATATACCCAAGGAATGCTCAATCTTATCACAAGGACACTTGCTCAACTATGTTCATAGTATCATTATTTGTAACAGCCAGAACCTGGAAACAACCTAGATGCCCTTCAACTGAAAAATGGATAAAGAAAATGTGGTACATATACCAATGGAGTACTACTCAGCAGAGAAAACAGTGACATCATGAGGTTTGCAGGCAAATGGATGGAACTAGAAAATATCATCCTGTTGAGGCAACCCAGACTCAGAAAGACAAACATGGTATGTACTCACTCATAAGTGGATACTAGATGTAAAGCAAAGGATAACCAGACCGCAATCCACAGCTCCAGGGAGGCTAGCTAGTAAAGAGGACCCCAGGAAAGACACAGAGATGACACAGTGACAGAGAAATAGATGAGATCTACATGAGCAAACTGGGGGTGAGGGAGGGTTAATGGAGTGTAAGGGTGGGGGAAAGAGAGCTTAGGGGATGGAGAGGTCCTAGCTGGATCAGGAACAGAGTGGGAGAACAAGGAAAGAGATACTACGATAAATGAAGACCCCATGGTAATAGGAAGAAGCAGAGTGCTAGAGAGGTCCTCAGGAATCCACAAAGATTACTCCACTATAGACTACTGGCAATGATTGAGAGGGTGCCTGAGCTGACCTATTCTGGTGATTGTATGGCTGAACACCCTAACTGTCATAGAGAACCCTCATCCAGTGAGTGATGGAAGCAGATGCAGAGATCCACGGCCAAGTCCCAGGTGGAGCTCCAGGAGTCCAATCAATTAGAGAGAGGAGGGATTACATGAGCAAGAGATAGAGAGACCATGATTGGAAAAATTACAGAGCCAACTAGACAAACTAGTGGAAACACATGAACTGTGAACCAATAGCTGAGGAGCCCCCGTGTTACTGGATTAGGTCCTCTGGATAAGTGAAACAGTTGTTCAGCTTAAACTGTTTAGGGGGCCCCCAGGCAGTGAGACCGGGACCTGTCCTTAGTGCATGAGCTGGCTTCTTGGAACCTAGGGCCTATGCTGAGCCTTTGTGCACTTTGCTCAGCCTTGGTGCAGAGAGGAGGGGCTTGGACCTGCCTCAACTGAATGTACCAGGCTCTGCTGACTCCCCAGGGGAGACCTTGCCTTGGAGGAGGTGGGAATGGGGGGTGGGTTGAGGGGAAGGCTGAGGGTGGGAGGAGGGAAGATAGGGGAATCCGTGGTTGATATGTAAAATAAATAGAAAATCTCATAATAAAAAAAAATTAAAAAAAGAAGTGATACAGAAATGGTTCTGCTGCACCCTAACTTGACACAATCTGAATGTATTCTAACCTTGGACCAGCTTTTCTGCAATGTTCTCTGTAGAGCTTGTGCTATCATGTATCCGTTGTCATAGGTACACAACTGTAGCAGTCTTTCTTTGCACACTAGCCTCCAAATCATGATAAGGAGACTTACTATTAATTATGAATGCTTGGCCTTATCTTAGGCTTGTTTCTAGCCAGCTTTTTTTAAAGCTTAAATTAACCCATTTCTATTAATCTATGTACTGTCCCAAGGCTTGTTTATCACATTTATGTACTGTCCATCCTGCTATCCTGCTTCCTCCATGTCTGGCTGGCTTGCTGGCCAGCCTGCCCTGGATGGGTCTCCCTCTATTTCTCCTTCCTTCTCTCCCCAGAGCCTAGATTCCTCCTCCGACTTATTCTCTCTGCCTGCCAGCCACACTTATCCCTCTCCTGGCTACCTATTGGCCATTCAGCTTTTTATTAGACCAATCAGATGTCTTAGGCAGCCAAGGTGAAACAGCAACACATCTTTATATAATTAAAAAATACAGCACAAACAAATGCAACACATCTTTACATAGTTAAAATAATATTCTGAAACATCCATGGGCTTAAGAATAAGTGTTTAGAATGTGGTTAGGGATTATACTGGCTTAGGAAAATGGCAGTGGGAAGTTCTCTTTTATAGTTCCTGACCTCTCCAGCCATGGGTGGTTGTTGAAGTTGACAGTACCCTCCCATTGAGTGTGCTGTAAGTCCAATTCAATGGATGTTGGTTACCTCCAAGATTTAAGTGAAACTATTAAAGATCCAGATGCTGGTCATTGTTGTGGCTCTTAGGTATTAGATGGGTAGGACTCCTGACTGCCCTTTTCCTTCCCTGGTTTTGGAATAGCTCTGGATACTATGAGAGTCCTCAGGAAATAGACTCCTAGGTCAGTTGTAGCACATTCTTCCAAGTTCTATGCACAAAGTATATAATATTTTGGGAATAGGGACTTATCCTCAAGTTTGTGAATCAACTAAAGACAATAGCAATAGTCTATGTTGTTTTGGGAGTCCTGTCTTGTGCTGCCCTGACCGAACACTTGAAATGAGGTTTCTCATGCCAGGTGTTATGCTAAACAGTCTATGGCTCTAGGGGAGCATTAGCACCCCAAGTGGAATAACGTCATTTTGATTATTTATTTATGTATTCTCAGGGCTTATATGTATTACATCTAATTTGAGGTAAATAGTATGATTGCCTGTGACTTTTTCAAACACTCTTAATGTTATTTATCCCTCCTCTCTCCCTCTCCCCCTACACTGATCTCTGTCCTCACTCTCCATTAAAGCCCCCTTCAGTTTTTCCCATTTCCCTCTTCATAGAAACTGTGTCCTGCTATTGCTCTTTCTAGAGCTTCTTTTTCCCAACCCTCTTAGTCCCTGTTTACTGTCCTGAGGATCATCTAGGTAATTACCATTGGAGAACATTTCTATAGAACTGGTGGGTTTTGTTGGAGTGGGGATTGTCTTGGCCTTTAATAATGCTTGTGTGTTTTTGATATGGCATAGGCACGTAGACTTCTTTCATTGTATCTGATATTATAGCCTGCCTCTGTTGAGTAGAATTTGGTTTCTGTTTTTGCTGTTCTTCAGATCAGATTGTTTTCAGATCAGGTTTCAAGAGTTTGTAGGTCAGTCCTTCAGACAGAGATACTTGTTATTGATGGCAGGGATGAGAGTGATTCTAACTCAGT
This sequence comes from Peromyscus californicus insignis, assembly GCF_007827085.1. Classification (NCBI taxonomy): domain Eukaryota; kingdom Metazoa; phylum Chordata; class Mammalia; order Rodentia; family Cricetidae; genus Peromyscus; species Peromyscus californicus. The sequence continues at coordinate 71,357,972 of NW_026294413.1, read as the reverse complement.
GGTTATCAAGTAAGTCTGTTGATATGACTCAGGTCTATGTTTATGTGCTGGTGCAGAAGTCCAGCTATACGTGAGAGTGTGGGGATGACACACACACACACAGGTTCTGGGGAACTTACCAGTCTGGTTTGATATGAAGGCTGCAGGACTCAAAGCAGGCTTTCTGGGGAAGATGTGAGTGGATGGGTATCTGAGACACTCAACGGGCTGGATGGTGCACAGGATATGTAGCCATAGTTAGGCCTGGGGATATGAAGATTGAGTGGGCTAGTGGGGATCTGGAGCACCCACTTGGTTAGATTAGTTCACAGTTTAGTGACTCTGGGTATGAGAATGTGGTACTCAAATGGATGAGTACGGAGTTAGTGTACTCAGCTCATTGAGCAGGTGCACAGTCTGTATGAACACAGCTAGGTAGATGTCGCGTCCGCCTCAACCAGCAAGGAAGACGCGACGCCAGGCTCTTCTCTAAGCAGTTTATTCAGGAACCTTGAGACAATCTTCTGACCCCGGGGAAAGCCATCTTCTCACTCTCACTCTCACTCTCACTCTCTCTCTCTCTCTCTCTCTCTCTCTCTCTCTCTCTCTCTCTCTCTCACTCTGATCTCCTTCCTCTCCTCCGATCTTCCTCCCGGGGAAAGCCAGCCCATGCCCTTTATAGCCACTGGGCAATCAACCCTGTAGTGCCATGAGGATAATGCCGATAGGGTCAGACATACGCAAGCAAGCCAGATTAGGGCCAGGTGTGTGGAAGCAAGCCAGATCCTAGCCTTAGCCAAATAAGGAGCACCTGCCATCGGGAAGGCAGAAGCCAGACGCCGGCGCCATCTTTGAGGCACGGCCGTGCATGGCTCTCTACAGGTAGGAAGAGTAGGGATGGCAGAGAAGAGCTGACTTCAGAATGTTTCCTAGAGTAAGAGAAAAACAAACTAGATTTCTGCAGTTAGAAATCTGACCACAGGGTGGCAGTGCATCTCAGCTGAGGCACAGAAAGGCCATCTTAGTGAATTCTAAATGAGCAGGCTTTTTCTTATTGGCTGGGCAAATAACTCGGCATGTATGATTGTTATAACAACAAAGAACCAATTGGAACTTTCAAGATGCTCAACTGGCTAGACACTGAGCACCTACAATTGATCCGAGTAGGAAGCACAATGAAGACAGCTGTTCATGCTTTATTCATTTTCTTCTGGCTGCAGATGAATTGTGAGTTGAGGAGTGTAAGATGACTGGGTATGTTAGTGGGAGGTCCGTGGATGTTCAAAAAATGGTTCATTTGGATTTTCTCTATTTACTACAGAAAAAAAATAAGGAAGCGTAATGACTTGACAACCTTTCTCCTTTCTCTCCATCTTTCTGCACAGGGGAGAGCAGAGGCGAGCAGGTGGAGCAGCACCCTTCCACCCTGAATGTCCAGGAGGGAGACAGCGCTGTCATCAACTGTACTTACAAAGACAGTGCCTCAGTCTACTTCTCTTGGTATAAGCAAGAGCCTGGGAAGCATCCTCAGTTCATCATTGACATCCGGTCAAATGCAGAAAGAAAGCAGAACCAAAGACTCATCCTTCTGTTGGATAAGAAAGCCAAACACCTTTCCCTGTACATCACAGCCACTCAGTCTGCAGATTCAGCCATCTACTTCTGTGCAGCATATACACACTGCTCCCCAGGCACCTGCAGCCTGTCTTCAAACCTGCCACCAGAGCTGGAGTGGCACCTTTCTTTTCGCTAAGTCAGACATTCTAAGATAACATTTGCCACATTGTTTGAGAGTGAAAACTAACATATAAGTATTAATAGGACATAAGATAAGGCCCAAGATAAACCAGGAAGTTTAGTATATGCTGTTACTTGATGCTTAATACTTACTTGGAAATTCATATTTATTGTGTATAAAGGTGTACTGTGCACTATGATATCTTGATTTAAGTAAAAGGTGGAAATGAATAGCTTGATGAGTAGGTGCAGAGAGTAACGTCTGAAGTAAAGGGTAAGCCTTCATCTCCTTTCTGTGTGAGCTGATTCTAGCATGTCCATGTGTTCAGCAATCCAAAAGCTCTGTATAACAGATTCTTACTGGAGTTGATGTTATTCTGCTTAGAAAACAATTCATCTAGTGAACTTAAATTTGTCATTCAGATTTCCTTTTATTAATTAATTAATTAATTAATTAATTAATTAATTAATTTAATTTTACATATCAGCCACAGTTTCCCCTGTCCGTCTTCCTTCCACCCACCAGCCTTTTCCCCCAGTCCACTCCCCATTCCTACCTTCTCCATGGCAAGGTGTCCCCTGGGGGGTCAGCCCAGCCTGGTAGATTCAGTTGAGGCAGGTCCCGTCCCTTCCTCCCTACACCAACACTGAGCAAAGTGTCTCAGCATAGGCCCTAGGTTCCAAAAAGCCAGATCATGCACCAAGGAAAGGTCCCGGTTCCACTGCCTGGCCTAAATATAACACCAGTAGCACAGACACTGAGAGAAGCAATTAATAAATGGGACCTCTTGAAACTGAGAAACTTTTGTAGGACAAAGGACACAGTCAACAAGACAAAATGACAGACTACAAAAAAAAAATGACAGACTACAGAATGGAAAAAGATCTTCACCAACCCCACATCTGACAGAGGGCTGATATCCAGAACATATAAAGAACTCAAGAAATTAGACATCAAAATACCCATCAGTCCAACTAAAAAATGGGCTATAGAGCTAAACAGAATTCTCAACAGACGATGCTCAAATGGCTGAAAGACATTTAAGGAATCACTCAACAAACTTAGTCATCAGGGAGATGCAAATCAAAATGACTCTGAGATTCCATCTTGCACCCGTCAGAATGGCTAAGATCAAAAACACTGAAGACAGCTTATGTTGGAGAGGATGAGGAGCAAGGGGTACACTCCTCCACTGTTGGTGGGAATGAAAACTTGTACAGCCACTTTGGAAGTCATTCAGATTTCTATCTTGCGTAAATCCCTGTAGTTTCAATAACATAATCCCTGGTACATCTGAACTTTTGGCTCTTCAGATAAATGCTTTTGCAATTTTTGTGACTATAATTGACTTGCCAAATATACATATACATAAAAACAAAATGTATCAATGTGATTGACCATTTACTCAGACTGTAAGTTGCTGAAGTTTGTTCAAACTTTTTTGTGAGTAATAAATTGTATCAATATATATATTTGTGAGTAATATATTCTATCAATATATCCAATGATCTATTATACAACGTCAAGGCCATATTTAATTAAATTATAGTATATAATGGATTTTTATTAAATAAATAGTTTTGGCTGTTCTTGTCAAACATCCAGAAAGTAACTGAAAAGGATAGGGATGTTAATTCACTCTATTGTGTGATCATGTGATTACAATTACACACATGTATCTTCTACCAGCCATACTTTGTGAACTTCAGATATGAGCAGCACAGTTTATTTTAAAGAAACACATTATTTCTTTCCATTCATATGTTTTATTAAAGATTTCCCCATCTTCAAGAATATCAACTCTATTTCTGTTGCTACTTTATCTTTCTGGTGTATGTGAAAAAGTGTGTGTATCAATCACTTATTCAACTCTAGTAGTGGATAGAGAAGGAAAAGGACTGATGGTCTATTTACCAATAGTTTTCTACAGATTTCTCTGCTTTGTATTCATGTTCTGGAGGAATCAAATATTAGTGTCATTCAAGATGTATTTTTGAGTGGTGGATTAATCAATGGTGATAAAGTTGTGTAAAAAATTAATTCCTTAATATTCCTACTTCTGACAAAGTTGGGATAATTTCAAAAGCATCCATTTTCTTCCAAGTATAGATATAATTAACTATTGGCTTGCTGAATGTGATTCCCTCTTGATAGTCTAACCCTCACTGACTTTTCTTACTTGCCCCTCTGTACCACTTGGTCCTGTACTAGAGAAGCAAGTTTACTCTTGATTGGTCCATTTCCCCTATAGTTGATAATGCCATGAAGGGCAAATATGGCTTACATTTTACTGTTGTAAGAAAAAGGGTATAATTAAATGATTATTGATTTTTCACAGTAGCATTTAAAGGTATATCTAATAATATCTATGGTTGTAGCACCAGTGATGGTTTTGTAGAGGTGAATACCTTGCTAGTGTGGCTACTGCCTAAGCAAATTCTGTATTAAGCAAATTAGTTAAAAAAAGAAGGATAAATTAGAAACATATAGTGTTCTATTATTAAAGTAAGAAAAAACACCTAAAGGAAGAAAAGCGAGTGATTCTGAAGGAGAATTTGACAAGTAGTGGCTGCCGTCACTGAAAATTCTACTATGACAATCATGGTGGGTTGTCTACCTTATGCAAGTGCACAACATGTGTGTTTCAAGGATTCAAAGTCAGTTCTCATCTGCGGACTATGTAGATTTGCTGGAGATTAGTAAATATCTTAACTATGAGTAACTTTTTGATTACTATTATTTAAGGATGAATGATGTCATACTAGTTGGCAAAATGCAACCAAGGGAAAGTATCTTGTGCTTTGTCTGCTAATCTGGTTGAAAACTGTATTGATGAGATAATTTCCACAAGATTCAGTGATGTCTTTCTCCTGAACTGTTTTAAAGTACCACCTCATCAGGGTTCAGGTCATACAAAGAAAGAGTAGGAAGGTCAAATTTTTGGCCTGTTGATGAAGGTACTGATTTTCATTATCTCACTAAGTCTGTGGAAGGATTTCTGTATATGTTGTGATAATCATGAATGTACAGGTGTCTTTCTCCATTTATGCTGACTTTGATTTCTTCAAGAATTTACACAGAAGTGGTAGCATGCATCTATATTGTAATTCTACATTTAGTTTTTGACAAACCTTCATACTGATATCTATAGTAGTTGTACAAGTGTACATTCCCACTAGTAGTGTGCAAGGTTTCTTTTTCTAAAATGTTCTCACCAACATTTGTTGTTTTTTATTTTCTGTAGATTATCATTTTAATCCAAATAAGTCAGACTCAGAAAGACAAATACTGAATGTTTTCTCTCACATGAAGAATCTAAATTTGAAAACAAAAAGATAAGAAATTGAGGGGGGGAGGATACTATTTGGGATGACTAAGGGGAATATAGGATTTGAGAGGGTAGATCAGACTGGGTTATAGCAGAATGGGTTAAAGTACATTATACACAGTTATGTTATCTGTACAATTAGCATACAGTAAAGAAGTAAAATTATGTATGATTTGATGTGCCTGTTAGTGACTAGTTCATGGAAGATAACCTAAGACTTTCTAAGGAAGAAGAACGCAAAGAGAAGGAATACTTTGCATAGCCTATGTGGCTCAAGAACAAACACAGTGATGCATTAGAGCCTTTGCTTGGGGTCCTGGGGATTGAATGTAGAGTCTTGAAAACACTCAGCAAGTGTTCTAGCATTGAGTTATGTCCCAGCATGATACAATAATTAACTTCAGATTTAGCATATCCTTCGTTGTTTCTACTTTTTCAGAGGATAGCAGGTGATGAAAAAGTGAAATTTCTGAGTGAGTGTAAGGTTTAACTCAGTGCTCCAGGAAACCTTTCTCAGTGAATAGAATAAATACAGGTAGGGAGCACAAAATGAGACTGGATTTTAGCCATTGTGAGTGTTGTGGATGGGAGTGTTTCTACTCTTGATGAGCACAAAAATATGTATTATTACGAATATATACTTAGAGTTCAAACAGGGAATGAAATTTTATAAAAATCACCGTGGAGATATTTAAATGATCCCATTGGATCGAGTTCTTGTTAAAACCCCAGCTTTTTAGTTTTTATGGGATTTTTGTCATTTCAAAGACAGAACTGCACAATTCCTGCTATTCTAGAAAACATTTCATATACGCAATTAATTTGCAGTTATTATGCCCATGCGATGATGAGCTGCCAATGCAGGATTTCACTCCACTAGACTACATTTCTGGCTTTGATCATTTCCTTCCTCTATTGATAAAACAAACTAGTCCTTCGTCATGTTTCTGTATAACACATTGGATCACATGTAAGATGCAGGTATTTCTGTAATTAAGATGGACTTATGACCCTTTCCCATGTAATTTTTTGGCTTTAAGATGTCCTTTATTAAAGATAGGAGTAACAAAGTCATGTTCAGTTACCACAATCATCTTCTCAAGTGGTGGACTAGTTTCAATATTGACGTTCATGTGGTAGGAATTTGTTTCTATGGAATAAATATCTTTGAGTAGTATTAAGATTTCAAACAATTCATGCATTCATTGCCCATTTACAATAGGGCTATATAGTTTCAAGAAGGTCAGGAAATATCACTGTCACTATAATTCATGGAAGTTTTATACATCAGCATTTTTATCCTACCTCTGCATATTTTTATAATTCCATATTCTCAAGAGGTAGCCATACATTTAGCTGTATGATTAATTTTGCTTCTCTGCAAGGATCGGATTTTATACAGAAGTCAACAGTAATTATTTGCATTATCCACATCAACAGCCAGCATGTTATGACAACCCTCTGGGAGTTATAGTGATTTACACACATCATAGCAACCCACTAATTACTAATTGGACTTAAGACCTACTTAAGATGTATACCATGCATACCTTTACTGAAAAGCTAGCTAATACTGAGTGCTAGTGAAATTATGGTTATATGAGGAGAATTTATAATCACTAATTTACTACACCAGCATAATTCTTAAATACAATCTATAAAACATTTATCCTTATACCCATAGGTATGTGCATTCTTCATTCCTCATCAAGGAAACTTCTCTTTGCAGTAGATGGAGACTACTACAGAAAACTGCAACCAATCAAAATGCAGAATTGTGGAGCCCAGGTCCAAAGGATACACCCTCTCCTAATTTTTAAAAAGGATTTATTAATTACAAATATCGTGTGGTGGTGGTGGTGGTGGTGGTGGTGGTGGTGGTGGTGGTGGTGGTGGTGTGTGTGTACATATGTGCCTGGTAGACATGGAGGTCAGAAGAAGGCATCATATCTCCTGCAATTGGAGTAGCAGATAGTTGAGAGCTGCCACGTGAGTGCTGGGAATTTAACTTGAGTCTTCTGCAAGAGCAGCAAGTGCTCTTAACTGCCAACCACACTCTTAATTTTTAAGATAGAACTTACTAAAAAGGGATCTGGGGAAATGGCTCAGCCATTGAGAGAACTCCCTGCTCTTGCAGAGGCCTTGAGTTCAGTACCCAGTGATCACACCAGGAGGGTGCACAACCTCATGTCATATCAGCTTAGGAAATCCAATGCCCTCCTGTCACCATGAACTCCTGCATTCCCTGCACAGACCATATACCCAAGTAACAATAATACAAACCTTGAAAAGTCCTTTATAAAACCAAAACTAATTTAAAATTTGGCATGGCATTATCAAAACTATAGAATAGAGTGACATATATAATGGAGTTATATTCTATGAGACGAAATTATCATTCTTAGCTAACCTGCCTGTAGATAACTGTCAACTATTTGCAGAGAATATAAAGTTATGTAGTCAGGGTTTTATCAGACTGGATGGAGATTTCAGCACAAAGTCTGGAGGTCTTCAGTCAAGCTAGACAGTTCTGAAATCATTTGGAGACAAGGAGACTAGGCTTTGACTAGTATACCTGTCCTAGTTTGGTTTCTGTTGCTGTGATGAAGTATTCTAAGAAAAAGCAAGTGATGGGTGGTGACCCTGGGCCCAAAATTAAACTGCCATGTTATCTGTCATCTATGGATCCTAGCTTCAGATCTTTAGATTTTTATCTTTAAAGTGGGGTCACTGTAGAAGCCAGGAAACTACAATAGGGCCACCAGAAAAGAAAAATTATCTAAATACAATAGTGATATGACTGTTTTTAGGGGCGACTAACTAGCTTCTCATTGGATTTGAGGCCTACTCTTTGGGAGAAGGCACATATTCAGTGTGTCATCCTATAAAAAGCCTATGGATATGAAATTGTAAAAAAAAAAAAGAAAAAAGAAAGAAAGAAAAATGAATAAAAAGGAAAGAAGAAAGGAATTTTTTTTTAGTACACGATTCTACATCTTATTTAGAAACACAGTGTGAAGAGAACATTGTGAATCAACTATCGTCCTGATGGGCTCAACCTTCATTACCTTGAATTGTAAAGGCAAAGGTTCTGAACCGAAGGCTGACATTTACAGATTACATTTATAACTTAAAAAAACTAGAATTAGGAAACAGATGTGGACAAAGGTGAGAAAGAACACCTTTGTAAGAAGACCAATTCTGTTAATGAGGAAAAATTACTAAGACCAAATTAAAGGACAGAAAGATCTCCCACAGAAACATGGTAGCCATGAAAGCCAGACTCATGAGTAGAAGCTTTGACACCTGAATGAAGGAGCTTTTCTGAAGACACTTATGTGAGCTGGCTGCTTGGAATGCCCTCATCAGATCTGCAAGGAAGGGTCACAAATGTCTCTCCAAACCCAATGATAGTCAGCTTTGTGATTCCTAACAGCACACACCACTGGCCACAATGACATTTACAGAAATGAGTTAAGAAAATGGTCATAGCCTATGTTTGATGTAGAGTATGGGACAATATGAGTCCTACATGACAGTCAAAACTGATTCCTCATTGTGGCTTTCCTGTACAGTTAATCTTCAAACATTGTTTCAAGATACCAATGACCTTCTAAGTAAATGAGCAGCACGAACCCATTATTTCAAATTTCGAGAATGTAAAGGAGCAGTTTCTAGTCATTACACATTATTAGGGCCAGTTAATAATTACTGTATTCCATAATAACTTAAAAATTTCTAAAGACATATTTATTTTACTTTATATACATGAGTGTTTTGCCTGCATTTCTGTTTATGTACACATGTGTGTGTCTGGTACCCACAGGGGTCAGAAGAGAGAGTCATTTCCCCTGGAACTGGAGTAACAGATGGTTATGAACCACTATGTGTGTTCTGAGTATATCAAACCTGCATCTTCTGCAAGAGCAACAAATTCTTTCAAGTGCTGAGCCATCACTCTAGGTCCACATATTATCTTAATACAAATTTTAATCAGTGAAAATAAACTAGGAAAATCTGCTTCTTTACTTTCAATTCATATGCTAAAGACCAAAACAGAAAAAACTACCAATTGCTCTACTACAATACTTTCATGTCAGGTAGAATTCCAAGAATGACAATATTGAATATGTTTATGGCCACTGTTTATGTTCTTTACATTAAAAAGGACCATTTGATGTCTGACATGTGTCTTGCAAATGATGTTGAGGATAAGAGCACATTTCTGCCTTCTGGGAGGTATGCAAGAGACCCTAGTTTAGTCTCTGTCCACCAGGGGGAGGAGTTTCCTAGCACAAGATCATTATCTTTGTGAATTATAAGCTTCCTAGGTTCATCATTTGATGTCATTTCATCATTTCTTCATGTGAAGAGTCAAGGACATTACTTGGGTGACACTAAAGATGAACACTTCTCCAGCTTTAGTGACTGTGATGCTGCTGTTCATGCTTGGTAAGTGAAGTGACTTAGAATTTACACTTTTGCTTCTGTGATGACAGAAAAATATTTAATCATCTAAGAGCTTTGTCCTTAATGTGACACAGGTATCCTCTTCTCCCTCCAGGGAGAACACATGGATTCTCAGTGACCCAGGAACAAGGTCAAGTGACTCTCTCAGAAGACGACTTTCTATTTATAAACTGCACTTATTCAACCACAGGGTACCTGACTCTTTTCTGGTATGTCCAGTACCCTGGAGAAGGTCCAGAGCTGCTTTTGAAAGTCACAACAGCCAACAACAAGGGAAGCAGCAGAGGTTTTGAAGCTACATATGATAAAGGATCCACCTCCTTCCACTTGCAGAAAGCCTCGGTCCAAGAGTCAGACTCGGCTGTGTACTACTGTGCTCTGAGTGACACAGTGTCACAAACTGCAGGGGGAGTGAGCACAAACTCTGAGAAGCAAAAGAAAGCCTAACTCCTGATCACCTGCCTTTCAGATGACTCTGTTTTCTACAGTCTGTGCAGTGTGCCCCAATATTTCTCTAGCTGATGAAAATCATACAAATTGTCAGAGCAGAACAAGAAGTAGATGTGACCACAGCTGGATTTCATAGGGGAAACTGAAACCCTAGAACATCAATGGTTCCTCATGGAGGGTCACAGTGATTTCACAGGCCATGGAAACAATGAAGTGGTCAGTTGTCTTTATCTCCATATACACATCATTGTCTTCATACTGATGTGTGTCACTTCTGGCCCTGGTTATTCAGAGAGGGCTAAATATGATAGAAATGGTGGCTTCTTGATAATATCTACCTAATGCTATGGAAGGTTAGATTATCAGAGGGCTATAGCCCTTCCATATCTCAAGAGTTCTATTTAAAACATTTGGGTAGAAGAGAACGGAGAATGGGAGGTTGGAGGAGGTACATTATCTTCGGAGTTTAAATGTCCCCCCTCTTCTCTAAATCTATCCCAGTCTCATCCCCAGCTTTGTAGCTGACTACTTTCTATGGTTTCTCTCCCCTCTTAGTCCCCATTCCCAGAGCACTAAGCAGATCCTGATGGCACACCCTGGTTTCCTCCCTATTGTGGATATTCTAACCCTGCCCATCTTCAAGCCTATTTCCTTGCCTAAGTGTCAGCTCACAATTCCAAGAAATTCATTATATCTGGAACCCTAGTGACCACACCTGGCAGGATTTCAGACATATTTCCTACCAGGCCACCCACAGCCACCACACTTTCCTAAGAACCAGAGAGGGCAACAGAAACCAAAGAACAGAACATGCATCCAATAAACACAAGACCAGCTATCAGCTCCAGGAATTACAGTGATTCCAAACCCAGATGCCTAGATTCCAGCATTAAAACAATCAATAATAGCCAGATGATATGTCTCCACTAATGTGGCTAGAGTTTTCCTGCCTGGTCCACAGTCAGGACAAATCTCTCTCACTTGCCAGTCCCACAGCCGCTCAGACCCGACCAAGTAAACACAGAGACTTATATTGCTTACAAACTGTATGGCCGTGGCAGGCTTCTTGCTAACTGTTCTTACAGCTTAAATTAATCCATTTCCATTAATCTATACCTTGCCACATGGCTCGTGGGTTACTGGCATCTTCACATGCTGGTTGTCATCATGGAGGCTGGCAGTGTCTCTCTGACTCAGCCTTCCACTTCCCAGCTTTATTCTCCTCCTTGTCCCACCTATACTTCCTGCCTAACCAATGGCCAATCAGTGTTTTATTTATTGACTAATCAGCAACACATTTGCCATACAGAACATCCCACAGCACTCTAAAGCCCAGAAACCCTACTATAGTAAGCCCTGAGAAATGCAATATAGCTGAAGCATAAAACCAGAACTTCAGAATACCCTTTATGGATATGTTAGAGCTACTGATATCTGAAATGAGTAAATCCCTTGAGGAAACCAAGAAAACACAAACAAACAATGGGTTGAAATGAATAAAAGAGTTTAAGACTTGCAAATGGAAAGAGAATAAATAAAGAAACAAAAACTGAGGGAAAACTGAAAAGGAAAAATTTAGGAACTCAAACAGGATGCTCAGAGGAAGCCTCTGAAAGAGAATAAAAGAGATGGAAGAAAGAATTTCAACCAATGAACATATGATAGAAGACATGAATACCTTGTTCAAAGAAAGTGTTAATCTAAAATTATCCAAGCATAAAACATCCAGGAAGTCTAGAATAGTTTCTAAAGACCAAATAAATGAATAATCAGAACAGAGGAAGGAGTAGAAACACAGGTCAGAGGCACAAAAATATTTTCAACAGAATCATAGAAGAAAAATACCCAGTCCTCAAAAAGGAGATGCCTATCAAGGTACAAGAACATACAACCTCCAAATAGACTGGACCAGGAAAGAAAGTCTCATGGTGCATAATATTCAGAACACCTAATGCACAGAAAAAAGAAAGAGTATTGAATGTACAAGAAAAAGGCCAAATAACATATAAAGGCAGATACTTTTAAACAATACTTCAGTTCTCAATGGAGACCCTAAAAGCCAGAAGGCCCTGGGCAGATATTGTACAGGTTCTAAGTGACCATACATACCTCCCAGACTACTATTCACAGCAAACTTTCAATCACCATAGATGGAGAAAGACTTTCAATGATAAACCAAATTAAACAGACTTTATCTACAAATTCAGCCCTACAGAAGCCACTAGGAAAACTTAAACCTGAAAGGATACTCTGCCCCAGTTGCCAGCCAGCAGGGAAAACTCCTGTGGGTAGGCTCCCACACCAAAAACCCCCATCGGACCCTGCAATCTACAAGACCCACACTCTACGACAATACCCCCCCCCCCCGCCAGCTCTCATTGGAATCTGCCAGCTCTCATTGGACCAAGAGGTGAGTGACTCTTCTCTGACCCAGAGAGTCCTGCCTTTAGGACCTAGGCCCTGGGATACAACCAGCCCCCAGGAAACCCCACCATCTCTGCCCCAGTTACCAGCCAGCAGAGAAAACTCCTGCAGGCAAGCTCCACCACCCAAAGCCCCAATCAGACCCTGCAATCTACAACACCCATGCCATACCCCAATACCCATCCCCCTGTGACACCAGTGGCTTCGTGAGACACAATCTGCCAGCTCTCATTGGACCAAGAGAGGCTTCCTGAGATGGGGAATCCACCAGCTCTGACTGGATCAAGAGCTCTGATAAGACCAAGAGTGGCTCCCTGAGCCACTGAATCAGCTAGCTTGGATTGGACCAAGAGCAGCTCCCTGAGATATAGAATCTGCCAGCTCCAATTAGACCAAAAGCTAAGATTGGACCCAGAGGGGCCTGTGAGACACAGACTCAACAAGCACAGATTGGACCAATAGCAGCTCACTCAGTCACATGCCCCTCTTGCACCTACTGGAGGAAGAGATGAGTAGGCATCAGTGCAAAACTATAAACAACAGCATAAAGAGCAATATGGCATCACCAGAACCTAGCCTTTCTACAACAACAAGACCTGAATATCACAATGTAGAAGAAGCAGAAGAAAACAACCTTAAAAATAACTGCATGAAGATGCTAGAGGTCTTTAAAGAGGAAATGAAAAATTCCCTTAAAGAAATTGAGGACAAGACAAACAAAAATTGAAAGAAATCAAGAAATCCCTTAAAGAAAGTCAAGAAAACCATGAAAAAGCAATTAAACATGTGAAGAAACAATTCAAGACCTGAAAAGTGAAATAGAAATTATGAAGACACAGAGGGAATGCTGGAAACAGAAAATCTGAGTAAATGAACAAGAACTACAGATGCAAGCATAACCAACGGAATACAAGAAATGAGAGAATATCTGATGTAGAGGATACAGAAAACACCAAAGCCAAAAAAAGTCATAACACAAAATGTCCAGGAAATCTGGGACATCATGAAAAGGCCAAATGTAAGAATAATAGGGATAGAAGAAGGAGAAGAATAGCAACTCAAAGGCACAGAAAATATATTCAACAAAACCATGGAAGAAAACTTTCCCAACTTAAAAAAGGAAATACCTATGAAGATATAAGCAGCTTATAGAACACCAAATAGACTAGACCCCCCAAATAATAATTAAGCCACTAAACATACAGAATAAAGAAAGAATATTAAGAGTAGCAAAGGAAAAAGGCCAAGTGACTTATAAAGGCAGACCCATCAGCATAATGCCTGACTTCTCAATAGAGACTTTGAAAGTCAGAAGGTCCTGGACAGATATAATGCTGATACTAAGAGACCATGGATGCCAGCCTAGACTAAACTTTCAATCACTGTAGAAGGAGTGAACAAGACATTCCAAGACAAACTAGATTTAAACACTACCTATCCACAAATCCAGCCCTAAAGAAAGCACTACAAGGAAAATTCCAACCTAAAAAAGGCAGATATACACATGAAAACACAGGCAATAGATAACCCCACAGCAGTAAATCCCAAAGAAGGGAAATACACACACACACTATCACCAACACACAACAGGAATTAACTGGTTATTAATATCCCTTAATATCAATGGACTCATTTCACCTATAAAAAGACACAGGCTGACAGAATGGATATGAAAACAGGATCCATCTTCTGTGGTATACAAGAAACACACCTCATTTTCAAAGACAGACACTACCTCAGAATAAAAGGCTGGGAAAAGACTTTCCAATCAAATGGACTTAAGAAACAAGCTGGTGTAGCTAGCCTAATATCTAACAAAATAGACTTCAAACCAAAATCAACTAAAAGAGATCAGGAAGGACATCATATACTCATCACAGGAAAGATCCACTAAGATGAAGTTTCAGTTCAGATTTCAACATCCCACTCTCACCACTGGGAGATTGGCCAGACTGAAACATAACAGAGAACTAAGGGACCTAACAGAAGTTTTGACTCAAATGGACTTAATAGATATCTTTAGAACATTCGACCCTAACACAAAAGAATATACCTTCTTCTCAGCACCCCATTGCACCTTCTCTAAAATTGACCACATACTCAGTCACAAAGCAAATCTCAACAGATAGAAAGTAGTTGGAATAACCTCCTGTATTCTATCAGACAAACGTGGCTTAAAGTAAGATTTCAACAACAACAAAAATCACAGAAACCCTACAATCTCATGGAAGCTGAATAATGCTTAACTGAATCATCACTGGGTCAAGGAAGAAAGAAAGAAAGAAAGAAAGAAAGAAAGAAAGAAAGAAAGAAAGAAAGAAAGAAAGAAAGAAAGAAAGAAAGAAAAAGAAAGAAAGAAAGAAAGAAAGAAAGAAAGAAAGAAAGAAAGAAAGAAATTAAAGATTTCCTAGAATTCAATGAAAATGAATGTACTATGTACCCAAACTTATGGGATACCATGAAAGCAGTGCTAAGAAGAAAATTCATGGCACTAAATGCCCACATAAAGAAGTTGGAGAAATCTCACACTAAGGACTTGACAGCACACCTAAAACCTCTAGAACAAAAAGAAACAAAGTCACCCAGAAGGAATAGATGCCAGGAAATAATCAACCTGAGAGCTGAAATCAATAAAATAGAAACAAAGAGAACAATACAAACAATTAATGAAATAAAGACTTGGTTCTTTGAGAAAATCAACAAAATAGACAAGGCCTTATCCAAACTAACCAAAAAGCAGAGAGAGAGCATCCAAGTTAACAAAATCAGAAGTGAAAAGGGAGACATAACAACAGACAATGAGGAAACCCAGAGAATCATCAGGTCATACTTCAGAAACTGTACTCCACAAAATTGGAAAATCTAAAAGAAATGGACAATTTTCTGGATAGGTACCACATACCCAAGTTAAATCAAGACCAGATAAACTATTTAAACAGACTGGTAACACCTAAAGAAAGAAAAACAGTCATTAAAAGTCCCCCAGCCAAAAAAAGCCCAGGACCAGATGGTTTCAATGCAGAATTCTACCAGAATTTCAAAGAAGAGCTAATACCAATACTCTTTAGATTGTTCCACACAATAGAAACAGAAGGAACATTACCAGACTCCTTCTATGAGGCTACAGTTACTCTGATTCCCAAGCCACACGAAGATGCAACAAAGAGAGAATTACAGACTAGTCTCCCTCATGAACACTGATGCAAAAATACTCAATAAAATATTGGCAAATAGAATCCAAGAACACATCAAAAAGTTATCCACCATGATCAAGTAAGCTTCATCCCAGAGATGCAAGGATGGTTCAGCATATGAAAATCTCTCAATGTAATACACCATATAAAAAGCTGAAAGAAAAAAAAAACACATGATCATTTCATTATATGCTGAAAAGGCCTTTGACAAAATTCAACACCCCTTTATGATAAAGGTCTTGGAGAGATCAGGAATACGCGAAACATACCTAAACATAATAAAGGCAATTTACAGCAAGCCAACAGCCAACATCAAAGTAAATGGAGAGAAACTCAAAGCGATTCCACAAAAATCAAGAACAAGACAAGGTTGTTCACTTTCCCCATATTTATACAATAAAGTACTTGAAGTTCCAGGTAGAGCAATAAGACAACAAAAGGAGATCAAGGGGATACAAATTGGAAAGGAAGAAGTCAAACTTTCACTATTTGCAGACAACATGATAGTATACATAAGTGACCCCAAAAATTCTACTAGGGAACTCCTACAGTTGATAAACACCTTCAGTAATATGGCAGGATACAAGATTAACTCAAAAAATTAGTAGCCCTCCTATGCACAAATGATTAAAGGACTGAGAAAGAAATCAGAGAAATATCACCCTTTACAATAGCCACAAATGATATAAAATATCTTGGGGTAAATCTAACTAAACAAGCAAGGACCTGTATGATAAGAAATTTAAGTCCCTGAAGAAAGAAACTGAAGAAGATATCAGAAAATGGAAAGATCTCCCATGCTCATGGATCGGTAGGATTAACATAGTGAAAATGGCAATCTTACCAAAAGCAATCTACAGATTCAATGCAATCCTCATCAAAATCCCAACACAATTCTTCATAGAACTTGAAAGAACAATACTCAATTTCATTTGGAAAAACAAAAAACCTAGAATAGCTAAAAGAATCCTGTACAATAAAGCCACCTCCAGAGGCATCACCATCCTTGACCTCAAGCTCTTCTATAGAGTTATAGTAATAAAAACAGCCTAACATTGTCATAAAAAACTGACATGTGGACCAATGGAATCGAATTGAAGACCCTGACATTAACCCACACATCTATGAACACCTGATTTTTGATAAAGAAGACAAAACTGCATAATGGAAAAAAGAAAAAAGTAAGCATCTTCAACAAATGACTAGATGCCAACATGTAGAAGATTGCAAGTAGATCCATATCTGTCACCATGCCGAAAACTCAAGTCCAAGTGGATCAAAGATCTCAATATAAAACCAGTTATACTGAACCTGATAGAAGGGAAAATAGGAAGTAGTCTTGACTGTATTGGCAAAGGAGGAGACTACTTTCTAAATAGAACATCAGTAGCTAAGACACTGAGAGCAACAATTAATAAATGGGACCTTCTGAAACTGAGAAGCTTCTATAAGGCAAAGGTCACAGTAAATAAGACAAAATGACCAGCCTACAGAATGGGAAAAGATTTTCACCAACCCCACATCTGACAGAGGACTGATCTCCTGAATATATAAAGAACTCAAGAAACTAGACATCAAAATACCTAACAATCCAATTAAAAAATGGCCTACAGAGCTAAACAGAGAATTCTCAAAGGAAGAATTTCAAATGGACAAAAGACATTTAAGGAATTGCTCAACATCCTTAGTCATCAGGGAAATGCAAATCAAAATGACTCTGAGATACCATCTTACACTTAGCTATTATCAGAATAGTTAAGATAAAAAACACTGAAGACAGCTGTTGTTGGAGAGGATGTGGAGCAAGGGGAACACTCCTCCACTGTTGGTGGGAGTGCAAACTTATATAGCTACTTTGGAAATCTGTATGGCGGTTTCTCAGAAAATTGGGAATCAATCTTCCTCAAGACCCAACTATACTACTCTTGGCCATATATCTAAGGAATGCTCATTCATAACACAAAGAAACATGCTCAACTATGTTCATAACAGTATTATTCATAATAGCCAGAACCTGGAAACAACCTAGATGCCCCTCAACTAAAGAACGGATTAAGAAAATGTGGTACATATACACAATGGAGTACTACTCAACAAAGAAAAACAATGACATCATGAAATTTGCAGGCAAATGGATGAAACTAGGAAATATCATCTTGAGTAAGGTAACCCAGACTCAGAAGGACAAAACATGGTATGTACTCACTCATAAGTGAATAGTAGATGTAAAGCAAAGGATATCAGACTATGACCCACAACTCTAGGGAAGCTAGCTAACAAGGAAGACCCAAAGAGGGATACATGGATCACCCTGGGAAGGTGAAATAGATGAGATCTCCATGAGTAAACTGGGGATGTGGGGTGGGCAATGGAGGGTAGTGGATAGGGAATGAAAACATAAGGGAATGGGATGATCAAGCTGGAACAGGAATGGAATGAGAAAGCAATGAATGAGATACCATGATAAAGGGCAACATCATGGGGATAGAGAGAAACCAGGTGCTAGGGAAATTCCCAGGAATCCCCAAAGATGACCCCAGCTTGGACTACTAGAAATAGTGGAGAGGGTGTCTGAACTGAACTGACTTACCCCAGTGATCAGACCAGTGAATACCCTAACTGTCATTACAGAGCTTTTCTCCAGTGACTGATGGAAGTAGATGCAGAGATCCACAGCCAAACACCAGGCAGAGCTCCAGGAGTCCAGTCAAAGAGAGAGGGAAGAGAAATTCTATGAGCAAGTGCATCAAGATCATGATGGGGAAACCTGCTGAAATGACCAAACCAAACTAGTGGGAACTCATGAAAGTTGGATCAAAGGCTGTGGAGCCTGCATGGGACTGGACTAGGCCCTCTGCATGACGAGACAGTTGTGTAGCATGATCTATCTACTTGGGGATGCCCCTGGCATTAGGATCAGAATCCATTCCTGGTGCATGAGAGGGGCTTTTTCGAGCCCACTACCTATGATGGAACACCTCCCATAGGCTTGAGATAGGGGAGGGGCTTGGACATGCCTCTACTGGATGTGCTTCCCCATGGGAGGCCTTGCCTTCTTGTGAGAAGGAGTGGAGGGGGTGGGTTGGGAGGAGGAGGCTGGCGGGTGGGAAGAGGGAAGAGGGGGATCTTTGATTGGTGTGTACAAGGAATGGAAAAATTTTCTTTTTTTATTATTAAGAAAATTTCTATTCATTTTACATACCAACCACAGATCCCTCCTCCTCCCTCTTCCTGCCCCCCACCATCCCCCCTCAACTCACCCCCCATTTCTACCTCCTCCAGTTCAAGTTCTCCCATGGGGAGTCGGCAGAGCCAGGTACATTCAGTTGAGGGAGGTCCAAGCCCCTCCCTCCTGCACCAAGGCTGCACAAGGTGTCACACTTTAGGTACTGAGCTCCAAAAAGCCCGCTCATTTTTTTAATAATGATAAAAAAGAGCACAAAACCCCCCAAAAGATAACAACACCCAAGAAGACACAGGGAATAAATAATGTCAGTCCAGCAAATCCTAAGAACAGGAAAGAAACCCACCACCACCACCACCACCACCACCACCACCACCACCACCACAAAAATAGGGAATTAACAAACACTGCTCATTGATAACTCTCAATAGCAAATGGTCCCAATTCCCCAATAAAGAGACACAGACTAACAGAATGGGTTAAAAAAGAAAAAAACAGGACCCATGTTTTTGCTGCATCCAAGAAACATACTGTAACATCAAGGATAGTCATTACCTCAGGGACAAAGGATGGAAAAATATATTCCAAAAATTGGATCTAAGTAAAAAGCCAGTGTAGTAATTTTAATATTTAGCAAAATATATCTCAAACAAAAACTACTCAGAAGAGATATGTGCACTATACATACACATCAATGGAAAAATCCACTAAGAGGATGTTGCAATTTTTATTGTTGCATCTAAGCACCCAAAACTTGGCCACCCAAGTTTGTTAAAAAGAAACACTGCTGCAGCTTAAGTCATACATTGACATCTACACACTGTTAGTGGGAAACTTTAATACCCTACTCTCACCATAGACAGGTCCCCAAACAAAAAATAAACTAGACTGATTGGATATAATGAACTGGATCTAAGAGTTAAGTTCATAGCACTAAGTGCCTACATAATTAAAAAAGGAGGAATTTTATAGTAGCAATTTAACAGCACACATGATAGCTCTAGAATAAAATGAAGAAATAACTTTGAAGGGAGTAGATGGGAAGAAATAACCAAACCATGTTTTTGTTAGATGGTCTATGGCTCTTGTGGGAGAATTGTCAGCACAAGTGGCATAAATTAAGATATGTGTGTGCTTATAATTTAAAGTGAACATATAATACAATTTGAGACTTTATCAAACATCATTTATTCTGTCTCTCCTCCCTCCCTCCGCTTCTGTATTGACATCCTTTTCTCTTTCTCAATTCAAACTCCCTCCTCATTTTTCCCATTTCCTCCTTCTTATCACCTATATCCCACTATTCCCCTCTCTAGATCTCCCCTCACATGGTCCCTTTTACTTTGCTGGTGCCTGTAATTATTTTCATTTAAAACTCATATCTGCAGATTTTGAGCTCAAAACAACAGATGAGAGAGAACATGTGACCTTTGCCGTTCTGGGTCTGGATTGTTATTGAAAGGTGTGTATGGACTTCAATCATTTTGTTGTATTTTTACTATTTGTGACCTTAGTCATAACTTTAGGCATCCATAATTATTGCTCCATTTATTTTTCTTTCTATACTTTCTTGGCCTTGTTTCTACATCTCCTCAGCTTGAAGTATTGCTTCCGGTATTCTTTGCATGTATGGTCTCATGGATATGAATTCTTTTAGTCTGTTTATATTCTGGATAGTTTTGCTGGGAACTGTAGCTTAGGTTGGCATGTAGAGTTTTTTTTAGAAGTTGGCACACTTTGTTCTAGTCTCTGATAGCCTTCAACGTTTCTATGAGAAATCATGTGTTGTAATGATAGATTGTCCTTTCGATAGAACTTGTGTTTTTCTTTTGCAGCTTTCAATACTCTTCCTTAGTTCTTTATGTTTAGTGTTTCAAGTATGATACTCTGTGGGGAGAATTTCTTTTGTTTTCTTGTTCATTTGATGTTCATGCAGTTCCTGTATCTGTATAGGTTTGTCTTTTTTTTTTTATTTAGGGAAGTTTTCTTCTATGATCTTTCTGAAGAGGCATTCTATGCTGCTGACCTGAGATTCTTCTCCATCTATAGTTATGATTTGAAGACATGGTTTTTCAAATTATTATTAATTATTGTTTGGTGTGTATGTGTTCTTTACCTGCATGTGTGTATGTGCCTGGCACCCACAGAGGCAGAAAGAGGATGTCAGATACCCTAAAACTGGAGTTACAGATGGTTGTGAACCATTATATGGGTGTGTGGAATTGAACCCAGATCCTCTGGAAGAGCAGTTGGCATTCTGAACTGTAAAACCTTCTCTCCAGCTTTATTAACATGAGCCTTTTTATGGTGCCCTACAGTTCATGAATGTTCATTTCATGTGTTTGAAAAATGTTTTTCATATCCTTTGCTTTATCTTTGAACTCTGATAGTCTGTCTTCTATTCATCCATTATGTTTGGAAGGCTTCTCCTGGAGTTTTCACAGTGGCCCATTAAGCTTTTTAATTCTATCTTCATTTCAGCTTGAATTATCTTCAATAGGTCTATCTATTGAATTCAGTTTTCAAATCCGAGATTGTCTTCATTACTTTGTTCAGCCTTATATTTTGTTTTCTTGGGCATCACTCAAGCATTTATTTCATTTAAGATAATTTTCTTTAATCTCATGGAGCTGCTTTTGTCTGTTTTGAACTACATGAATTCTTTAATGAAGTTTATGATTGTTCTTTTAAGTTCTATGTTCTGAGGTTCATCTAGGTAATTCTGGATATGGGTGATTGGAAACATACTGTTTTGACCTTTCATATTATTTGTGTTTTTGTGATTAGACTTGGGCATGTAGACTTCTTTGACTGGTTGTGTGTTTTGTGATGATACAGTAGGCTGAGCTGGTACACAGGATTTTTCACCTGAATGAAACTCAGAGGTTGGCGAAGTCACAAGTGGGACTCAGTAGTCTCCACTAGGTCCCTGGTTGTGGATATTGGGTAGGTCTGGGGATTGGGGAGGGCACAGGAATGGTCAGGCATAGAGGGCAGGCTGTGCTGGTGTATAAGGATTGGGCTGGGCCTTGAGGTTGGATATAAACAGTAAGTCGTTTCTAAAGAATATTCTCCACCATGGCCCCAGTGAACAAGCTAGTAAGTAGAGAGGGCTCATTCTCCAGTTTCTACTTGCTGTGAGGATCACAGATCTCTCTTCTTAAGTTGTATCTTTACAGAGTGTCAGATTACGCACCTGTGGATCTCATTGAGACTTTTGTTTAAGGCCCAATCAAGGGAAGCCTCTCCTCTCCTACTGTGCAGCCAATGTTAGGATCCTTAGTTTACTTTATGGTTTACAGCTTAGCAAGGGGGATTTGATCTGGCTCTGTTGTTTACATCTTCTGCATATTGTTCCACACTTCTGCATATTGCTCTCCTCACCTGGCAGCCACACACTTGATGCTTTGTTTCAGGTTCACAGTGATGCAGGAAAGTGCTGTGTGTCTCATAGGTCATCTTCTTGCTCTTCCATGAGAACTGTTAATCCAGTCCTTCACATTTTATTGGAATTCTCTTACAGGGAGGTGTGTATCTTATAAAACTGTGCTTCAAATTTAGTTTCACATTTTTTTTTGACATTTTCCAAGGCCACTGTGCTTGTTCTCTTCATTCTTGTCTCTTGTCCTTAAGATTTTTTGAGACAAGGTCTCCCTATATGTCTCAGGCAGGTCTCAAGCTCACATTCTCTTGCTTCAGCCTCCCAAACCTGAATCCCTTCGGGGATTATAATCATGTGACACTATGATTACCTCCTTCTTATAATTTTACATTTACTGAGAAATGAGTGTTGTTATTATTGTCATGGACAATGCACTCTTGCAGAAAACAGTTTGAGTCTGAGCATCTTTCCCTCATTCTGTTCCCTTTGTACTTGATGCCAAAGGAAGGGCATGATCAAACCATGTTTTGTGTATGCTTATCCATGGCTCTTGAATAGGAAAAGGTCTTTAGTTACCAGCTTCTGCAAGGTCTGAAAGCTCATTGTGGGACAGAGTAGGAGGCACAGAGGTCCTTGTGCTCACAGATATCACTAGAGGCAATCTGGAGTGTGAAAAGTACAGGGTTGTTGCTTCAAAGGAAGGAATGCATAATCTGTTGTCTCCTCAGAAGGCTGGGAGCCAAAGTGGTGAAAAGCCTGGTAACCTGTGTGCTATCTTTGTGGCCAGAGTCCTTAGAATTCACACCTTCAAACCCATTTACTCTTAACATAAGGTTGTTTTTCTCAGCTAATATATTGAACCCATCTTTATGGAAGGTGTCCCATGTACTTTACAAAGAGTTTCAATGTTGTCACTTCCAATCTTTATTTAACTTACCTTGTGTCTCAAGGCAATTTATGTATGCTTTATGGTGCACCACACAGGATTGGGGTGTGGGGAGAGAGGAGGTTGTTGGGTGGGACTAAAAGGAGAGGAGGGATCTGTGATCAGGCTGGGAACACTTAATTGGTTAGCTAATTAATTAATAAAAATAAATAAAAAGAGTTAACATTCACTAGAAACATTTCACCAAATTTTGTTGCACTGAAATATGCTTAATATAAACTACTCATGATCAGTCTGCCAAAGTGTGAACCACCGCCTGGTCCTTATCTGTGCTGAACCAAACTGCCTTCTTGCCTCTCTTAGATCTTTACTTTACTGGCTGTGGAGGTCTCACAGTCTGCTTCAGGATGGTTGTTTCCTGACTTGTTTCTATGTGGACCTAGTTTAGCTCTGGCATAAATGTTCCCTGCGTACACAAGGCTTGATGACTGTGTTAGGAATGGTGAGTGGGAGAAAGTGAAAATATTAGGGAAGAAGAGAAAAGGAAGAAAGCAGAGAAATGGAGAGGGAAGTCTGTGTCAGAAAGAAGGAAAGTGAGAGAAATTAGATCTAGAACTATCACAGATCACTCACTACACAACAGGACTTCACTCAAGAAAGGAGAATAAAAATTAGATAAACAAAAAAGTTTCTTAGGTTTTATTTGGAGATGAGGTACTGAACACAGCTCCATCTCTCCTAGTCCAATACAAGTAATGTTCTGTTTAGACACAAATGTGCTCCCAGTAAAAAATGGAATGAATTCCAGGCCTTTCTAGGTGCTGGCCAAGATAACCAGTTTGTCTAGGACATTTGTAAAACTTGAAGACAGATTTGAATGAGAGTGTCTGGAGTAACAATAGTTGGAGCTATGCTGTATGAAAGAACCACACTCAGATTTCAATGCAGACATCTCACAGGTGATTTTTCAGTGCAGGTGACTGCCTGTGTATGATATCTATGGAAGAGGATAACGTGCTGAGTGTGCACACACGTGCTCACCTCACTCCCCACCTGACTTGGAGCACGTGTCTCTTCAAAACACCTACTGAACTCTCAAGGGCTTTATTTTTGATAGTTAGGTTAGAAGAGTTTGTAGCTTGAGTATTTCTTTGGTTACTATCATGAGCCCACAAGGTGGCAGTGTTTTCTTAGGGATCCTGAGCAAAGTGCTCAAGTGAAAGAGAATTGGGGAAGAGGGGAGGGGCAGGAAGAAGGGGAGGGGGTTCAGAAAGGGTTCTAGGAAAGGCTTGGTGCTGCTGAGGTGGTGAAGAGTCACTTTTCTGATTGCTAACAAAGCTGCTTTTCATGTTTCCTTAAGCAGGAGATGTGGAAACTTTTGATGTGACTCCATGAGTTTAGAGTTGAGAATCTGACTCCTCAGTGAAGAGGGAGGAAGAGAGGATGAAGTCCTTGATTGTTTCTGTAGTGGTGCTGTGGCTTCAGTTAAACTGTAAGTTTGGGAATTCCTGTGGGATACATGTGTGATATGTAAAGTTGCTGCTCACTAAAGCTGATGGTAGAAAATTCCATTTTCAATCTCTAGTTAGGGAGTGAGAAGCCCATGAAAAGCCATTCTGGGGTGTCTGCATCCAATCCTGTTTGTCTGACCTTTGCCTTTCTGCACAGGGGTGAGCAGCCAGCAGAAGGTGCAACAGAACCCGGAATCCCTCAGTGTCCCACAGGGAGCCATGGCCTCTCTCAACTGTACTTTCACTGATAGTGCTTCTCAGTCCTTCTGGTGGTACAAACAACAACCTGGGAAAGGCCCCAAGGCACTGATGTCCATCTTCTCCAATGGTGAAAAGGAAGAAGGCAGATTCACAGTTCATCTCAACAAAGCCAGCCTGCTTGTTTCCCTGCACATCAGAGACTCCCAGCCCAGTGACTCAGCTGTCTACTTCTGTGCAGTGAGCACACAGTGCTCCCCAGGCACCTGCAGCCTGCACTCAAACCTACTGGGCCTGTCAAGGTTTTAGATAGAGCACAGATCTCAGGCTGGGGAAATTCTGTTTCTATTCTGTAGGCAATGGGAATTAAGAGCAAGAGTAAAGAGGGCTTGTTTGATTGGGAAAATATATTGACATTTTGACAATAACCAGTCCTAAAGGGAAAGGCACACTATTGGTTTGGCTGAAAGAGTTTTCTTCTCTTCTCTTCTCTTCTCTTCTCTTCTCTTCTCGTCTCGTCTCGTCTCGTCTCGTCTCGTCTCGTCTCGTCTCGTCTCTCCTCTCCTCTCCTCTCCTCTCCTCTCCTCTTCTCTTCTATGTTGATGGTTCTACAAGAATGTACACACTCTTCATGTTGGACGACATGCACATGACAAAGAGACTTACCTCATGCCATGTCATAAAGACCACCATCGCCTCTACAGGAGTGTGACTTACTTGCTTTTTAAAACCTTTCAATTAAAAATATTTGTTTTCTAATTTTGAAAAACTTGCTTACAGAGTAGCACTTTTTCCTATAGCAATTTCATATATACCCTTCCCCAAGCTAATTTCCTCTGCCATCTCCTTAGTCCCCATGCTTACTGACACCTTCTTGCTCCCAGTATCCCCCCTTTCACTTCCATATCATATGTTCTGTTATCTTCACACTCATCTTTCTTAATGCCTCCTTTTATTTATTTTTCTAGCTTCCCAGCATCTACACACAGTCATAGTCATATGAATACATACAGATAAAAAGTAGAAACAAAGGTTTACATGTGTTTGTCTCTCTGAGGCTGGAATAACTCACTTAGTATAGAATTTTCCAACTGCATCCATTTTCATGCAAATTCTATTATTTCATTTCATTTATTGATGAATAATATTCATATATATGTATATATATACATATACATATATATATATATTTGACTTTTTGGCAGACCTATGTTTAATTTGTTGGACCTGGGATTGGAGGACCTGAAAGAATGGGGTGGACTACAGTCTAATACTGTAGACAAGCTTACTTCACTTTTATTTTACTTTTATACACAAATGTAACAAAGAAAACAATGATCCAAGGAAGGTTGTTTGAGTTCATAAAAACATGATCAGAAAAAATGTAAGCAAATGTCAATAAGCACATACTAAATATTAGCAGAGGAGCACTTTCTCAGAACTTTCTCAGGACAGACCAATTTTTAAAAATTTTATTATTAAGAAATTTTCTATTCATTTTACATACCAACCACAGATCCACCTCTCTTGTCTCCTCCCACTCCCCAGCCTTCACTCCAATACACCCTCCATTTCCACCTCCTCCAAGGCAAGGTTTTCATTGGGAATTAGCAGAGCCTGGTACATTCAGTTGAGGCAGGTCCAAGTCCCTTCCCTCTGCACCAAGGCTGCATAAGGTGTCCCACCATAGGCACTGGGCTCCAAAAAGCCAGCCTATTCACCAGGTACAGATCCTGATCTCACTTCCAGGGGAGCCCCCTAAACTGTTCAAGCTAAACAACTGTCTCTCCTATCCAAAGGGAATCCAGTACCATGGGGGCTCCACAGATTTTGGTCCACAGTTCATGCATTTCCACTAGTTTGGCTGGTCATCTCTGTACATTTTCCGACGTTATACTACTAGCAATAGTTAAGAAGGTGCCTGAACTGGCCTACTCCATTAATCAGATTAGTGAATACCCTAACTGTTATCATAGAGCCTTCATCCAGGAACTGATGGAAGCAGATGCAGAGATTCACGACCAGGTGCCAGGCCAAGCTCCAGGAGTTTAATTGATGAGAGAGAGGAGGGATTCTATGAGCAAGGGACATTGAGATCAGAACAGACCAATTTAAACACAATTGCCTGGCACATACATATCTGGGAAAGCATGAAAGCAAGGCAGAAGCCACAACCAGGTTCAGGGTACATTGACCAGATTGGGTTCTGTAGCTATGATCTGACATCCAAGTCATAGCTATAAGATCTAAACATGTCTTATTAATTGAATGTAAATGTTTAACACAGGAGGCATGATATCATGTCCAAGAACAGTCCAGTGAACAAAACAAAGACCCTCTGCCTTTTTTTCCTGCAGCCTCTCTCATAGTTCCTCAAGGCTCTGTTCACCATGTGTTATTCTTTTGACTGTGTTCCATATGTATTTATAAAATCTCCACCAAATTTTCCTTATCCATCCTTTTGTTGATGAACATCTAGGCTGGCTTCGTTTTCTAGAAGTTTTGACTAGAGAAGTAACAAACATTGTTCAGTAGTTATCTCTTTGTAGTGTATGGAGTCCTTCAGATAAATATCCAAAAATTACAAAGCTGGACCCTACACTTCCTCTTTCAGATTTCTGAGAATGCTTCACATTGATTTCCATAGTTGCTACATCAGTTTGTGCTAATGCCCATGGTGAATGAAGGTTCGCTGTTTCCCAGCATCTTCACCAGCATTTGCAGTCATTTGATTACTTTATGATTGCTATTTTGGATGGGGTGAGATGATTATCAAATTAGTTTAACTTTCATTTCACTGATGACTAAGAGTTTTCAATGCTTCTTTTATTGGCTATCTATATTTTTTCTTTTGAGAACTCTCTGTTCAGTTCTATAGCTCATTTTTGGTTGA
The DNA here is from genome assembly GCF_007827085.1 of Peromyscus californicus insignis. Classification (NCBI taxonomy): domain Eukaryota; kingdom Metazoa; phylum Chordata; class Mammalia; order Rodentia; family Cricetidae; genus Peromyscus; species Peromyscus californicus. The sequence goes on along the minus strand of NW_026294413.1, from coordinate 71,330,335 downwards.
TTGCTTTTATTGTCTAGTGGGTCAATCCTCTGTCAGATGACTAGCTCACAAGATTTTCTCTCATTTGCAATTGTCTCTTTGCTCAGTTAACTGTCTCATTCATTGCTTTCCTGTATATATTTTCATTAATTGATTTATTTTTGAGGCAGAATTTTATTTTGGAGCCTAAGCTGGCCTAAAATTTGTCATCTCCTGTTTCACCATCCTGAGATATGGGATTACAGGCTTGTGCTACCGTAAGTATCTCCATTTACTACTTTGTAAGTCGTAGTGCCGAAATGGTCCCCTCACTTAGCATATTCACCCTGGAGCTCACTGAAAATTTCCCACAAGTTCATTCACTGGTTCTGATTTTTATTATGTATCAATACATGAAAATGTTTCATACATTAACAAATGTCCCTTAGATTTAGTAATATACTTCTTTTTCTTTAGTCTTTCAAGATATTTGGATATCATATTTGGAATGCACTAACAAAACAGAACTGAAAAAGTCATCAAAATTGTCTTGAGAAAGTTGTAAGTTAGAAACTAACTTTATAGTTATAGTTATATAACTGTGTTTTAGTTATAGCTCTCACTGCATTGCTTTTCTCAGCTGCAACCACACACCCACATTAAACAATTACATTTATCATGAGCTAAAGGAAGGATCAAAGTGAGAGTGTGAGAACTGGATGAAACAGCAACAACCACAAAACTTGTACGGTCAGAGAGATCAAAGAGAGTGTGTATGTTGCTTTTATATAGTAAGCTCTGAGTAAGGCTCTATTCCTGTCTGAATCTTGATGCACTGAGTCTTTCTTTCTTTTTTGTTTCTTTTTCTTTCTTTCTTTTTTTCTTTCTTTCTTGGTGTAGAAGGAACCTTAACATGTTCTAGACACTAGTGAGATTTGTCCTTGAGAACATAGACCTGCATAGATTGGTATCAAAGACACATTGACAAGCTTTAGATATATGTATGTGAGCAAGTGTGAAGACACTGAAGATCTTATTATCACCCTCTTCTCTGGTTTTGGTCACAGTGGATTTTACCTGGCTTGAGTGCCAAGTCCAGTAAAAATGTCTGATGTAATAATTTCCTGCAACAGATTGAATTACACCTATGAAATGAGGTTACAACTTACACTATTGTAAAGTTGAAGTGTTCTGTATGTTAGAATACTGTTTATGTAGTTTATGGGTTCAGAAATACAGGAAGGATTGGATATTTAATTTGTAGTTTACTATAGGAGAGAGATATAAAAAAGGGATAATCATTCATTTTTAGTTTTTAAGATTTTATGTACATTGGTGTTTTGCCTGCATGTATGTCTGTGTAAGTGTTTCAGGACCCATGGAACTGAAGTTACAGACAGCTGTGAGCTGCCATGTGGGTTATGGTAATTGAACCCAAATCATCTGGAAGAGCAAGCATTGTTTTTACCTGCTAAGCAATCTCTCCAACCCCATGAGATAATCATTCTTAATTAAGGACATGGCTAGTGGTAAGTTTCCAATGCTCCAGTGGATGCCTCCATCATGGACATGTAGGTATCACTAACTGTACTTAGTAGGTTAAAAAAAAGTCATGGAGTTTGAAGAGGAGCTTGTTGGGGAGTATATATATATATATATATATATATGATGAGGGAAACTAGGGCTAAATATATTTCATTGTGTACATGTATGGCATTTTCAACAATAAAAAATTTAAAAAGGCATTGAGGAAGAATAAAACAGTGTTGTAGAATAAAAAAATGAAAAATTTGCTCAGCTTTTTATTGTCTAATTCCTGGCATTATGACATTTTGGTAAGAATACAGGATACGGTTCCAATTTGAATATTGATTATGTTATTATAGGTCTGTGGTAGTTTGAACGAGAATGTTCCTCATATTCTCCTTATTGAATACAGTTAGTAGCATTGTTTGAGGGAACATTCAGGAAGTGTATCATTGCTGAGGAAGTTAGTCCCTGGCTGGGCTTTGAGAGGTGTAGTTTTCTCTCTCTGCATCATGCTGTGGGGAAAGGTATGATCACTCAGCTTTCTGCTCTAGCTACTGCTTGCTGACATGTCTTCCATCTGTGAAAAGATAGAAAGAAAAACTATTATCTACACTTACAAATGGGTAGCATTATGTTGGCCTTGGTTTAAATTTAAGAATGTAGGAGGAGACAGCAGGGTGTCCCTCATATGTCATTGTTGTCTCTGTGTTCCCCACCAGTTTCTTCATGAATGAGGCTGTCTAACACTGTGGTCATTTGGACATGCACAAGAATGAGCAGGCTTTGTACTAGACTGAAAGAACAGAAGCTGGCAATTCAGTTGCTTCTCTCTTTCCCTGAATCCAATGTCAGTTTAAATAGATTCCAATAAAGTTCTTGTTCCTCTCTAAAACTACATGACATAGGCCTCCACTTCTGCATTCTTCTCAGCATACTTATCTCGATGATCCCACTTGAATGACCATAACCTTTGCTTCTAGCATTTAATAACTTTTCTAGTCCAATGTACCAAATACTTTTACAAAATAGTCAAAAAATATAAAAACCTCTTGGTCAGATCTATCACTGTAATGATCCCACTTTCTTGGCACCAATGTCTATTTTTTCTGTTGCTGAGACAAAATACCCTGACAAGAAGCAACATGGGCAGAAAGGATTTCTCATAACTCACAATTCCAGCTTAAAGACTATCACAGCTTGGAAATCAAGGCAGCTAGCACCAAAACAGATGGTCTCATTACCATTGTAAGTAAATTTGTTGCAAATTGTGTTGTTGTGGGTTTGATCACAGGTTTGGCACCAAAATGTAGTTTTGCAACTCTGGGGAAAGGTATCCTGACTACCTGGTGAGTCAGGCAACACCTTTAGCCACTTAGGACAGTTCTGACGACTGGAGCTACAAAGAGGCAGCCCAATGCTGAAGGATAAAGCATCTTGGACACCTGGAGCTGCTCAGAGCAGCTCTGCCCTGTAGGTGTTCTGGACACTTGGAGCTGCTTAGGACAGCTCTGATGGCTGGAGCTGCAAAGAGGCAGCTCAACTCTGGAGAGGAAATCTTCTGACTGCTCAGGAGAGTCAGGCCTGGAACTGCTTCATCAGGAAAGGTTATCCCAACTGTTTGGGAAAGTCAGTCCTGGAACTGCCAGGACAGCTCTGCAGGGAAGGGTATCCTAACTATTTGGGAGAGTCAGGCTATACCTAGTATGATGGAGGACTGTTTCCCCACAGGATATAGTAATCCTGCTCCTCTCCTGGAGAGCCACTACAGCTAAGCTTTGCTCAGCCCCCACTTAATGGGGCTTCCTAACAGAGCTCTGCTTCTACAGCCTAAGAAATTGCAGAAATGTAACAATCTCCTCTGGCTTCAGAGAAAAGCTCTCTCTTGCTTTGTCCCTGGGGGATGTCACAGCAAGGATCTTCTGTTTATCTCCTCCTTGCTCTGTCCACTATGGGATATCTCAGCAAGGCTCTTCTGTTCAATTCCCCCTTGCTCAGTCCACTATGGGATGTCTCAGCAAGGTTCTTCTCTGAACCAGTGAATGAAGATCTTCAAACCCAAATCTCTTTTGAGAAAGAGTTTTATTTGGGAAGGAGGAGTTCAGGAGAGTAGCTGCTTCTACCAGGGTGGGGAGAACAGCCCACACCTGACCAGGCAGGGCAGTTGATATAGGATGTCTTGGGGGCAGAGTCAACCAGTGATTGGTTAGTTTTTTTTCTGCCCAGGGATTGGCCAGTTTTGTGGGCTAGGGACAGAGATGGCCCTGATTTCAGGGCCAAACTGTGTTTCTTTCACTGGAATTACTTAGAGTTTTGACACTAAATTTAAGGCCAGGACACGTTTCTTTCACTGACTCTGATTCTAGGGACTAGGAGTGTTTCTTTGGCACTAGTTTCAAAGTCAGGGCATGTTTTCTTGATTCTGGGTTTGAGGATAAAGTGTTCATTTCTCTAGCTTAGGTCCTAAACCCAGGCTGTGTTTCTTTCCCTGGTCCTGGGCCCCAGGGCCAGCATTCTACTGTCCTGCTCTGTGATTGGTTGGTTTCACAATCAGTTGGCCAGGGGCAGAGATGGCTCTGATTTAAGCCAAACTGTATTTCTTTCACTGGCCTTATCTGAGCCATCTTTCCCTAGTTCTGGGCTCCAGGGTCAGGGTGGGTTTCTTTAGCCAGCCCCTTTTCCTTACAACCATGGACCTCAGGAGTAGAGAACTGAATATGAGAATGCTTATTACTCTGCTAGCTTTCCCTACAGTTGAAAACCCCAGAGCAGGGAATGTTGCCACCAACTTCCAGGCAGGGTCTTCACACATCAGTTGTGTCATCCAAGAAAATCCTCCAGAAACAGGCCCACAGGCCGACGTGATCGAAACAATCTCACACTGAAGCTCTTCTCAGGTGAGTGTGTTCTTGGTTTTTTATTATTTCCTACTTTGTAGTCCTATCTTCTGTTACATTGACAGACACTTAAAATTCTTTACCACTTTAGAACATATAATGTATATTTTGTCTTATAATAATCAGTCTTAGGTTAGATGCCTGTATACATAAAATTGCTTCAGTACTGTACATTTCCTTCTGTATCATGCTTTTCTTTTTTCTTTCCACATAGTTGTTCTAAGAAACTATGTTCCTACTTTCCCCTTTCCCAGCCTTCTATCTTCAGAATCATCTCAATGGTTGGTTATAGATACTTCACATGATCTATACACAAAGTATAGTAATTTTAGAGTTCCTCAAAATAGCTGATCAACTATGGCTACAATTCACAAATCACAAATGAGAACAAAGCCATCATACCATATGAGAGCATGATTCCCCCTGACCTCAGGGACTGTCTTTCCCTTCTCCTTGTCTCTTCTGGTAGGAAAACATGCTAGTGAATAAAGAGGAAAACATGCTACATGTGAATGAAGAGAGAATTCTTAAACAGCTGGAGTGACACTGGATCCCTAGCAAGATAAACAGCAGTGTCTGTGCTAATCAGTAGAGGCTGATACAAGGGAACAGTATGTCCTTTGTGTGCTAATGTAATGAAGCCTACAAGATTTATTAGTACTTTTTAATTATGTTTTTATTACTTTTGTTATTATGAGATTATTGCATAATTATATCATTTCCTCTTTCCTTTTTATCCCTTCAAATCCTCCCACATTACCTCTCTTTTCACTCTCTTTCAAATTCATGGCCTTCTTAAAATTAAAGGCATATATATATATGTACATGTTGTACATGTGTATGTTTATATATCCCTAAATATAACTTGCTTGGTCTATATAATGTTTCTTGTATGTATGTTTTCAGGACTGACTGTATTTTTTTTTAAAAATTACTCTTTGTTCTTTGTGGGGCCATCTATCCAACTCCCCCCAAAATTATATGGAGTCTCATTGTTTCTTATAAATGCCTGGACTTGATTTGGCTTGTTTCTAGCCAGCTTTTCTTAATTTAAATTATCCTGTCTATCTTTTGCCTTTGGGCTTTTATCTTTCTCTATTTTATATACCTTTATTTCTTAATCTGTGCCTTGCTGTATAGCTGGGTGGTTGGCCCTTGGTGTCCTCTTCTTCTTCTCCTTCTTTTGATCTTCAATCTTCTCTTCCCAGATTTCTCCTCCTATTTTTTCTCTCTGCATGACTGCCCAGCCTATCCTTTCTCCTGCCTTGGTATTGGCCATGCAGATCTTTATTAGACCAATCAGGTGCTTTCGACAGGCAAAGTTACATAGCTTCACAGGTTAAACAAATGCAACATAAAAGAATGCAAGACATCTTTGCATCATTAAAACAAATGTTCCATAGCATAAACAAATGTAACACATCTTAAAATAATATTCCACAACAGCTGATAATTTGTTATTGGATAACCAATCATTGCCCTCTTCTCTGGGTAGGACTATTTCTCTGACTCTCAGCAATCTTTAGTTGCCTGTAATTTTTTTATGTGTCGGGATAGGGCGTGGTCTTTGCCCATCCAGTTTGGTATGTCTATTGTTGTTGCCCTTGTTCTGGTCATGTGTAGGCAGCCATATTTTACTAAAAGGTATGTATATAATTTATCACTTTTATAAATAAATACTGTAAATAGACTACTATAAATTTTCTATCATTTCACGTACTTTGTCCATGATTATAAAACTACAGCAAAACTATTGGCAGCCTAACCGCTGAGTCGAGAAGATGAAGACTGAGTTTCAGCATCAGTGGTAAAAAGACCAGAATGGAGTACCAATAGAGGAATTTAGCTTTGATGCAATGTTTTGTAACTTTGGTAGTTCATATTCTTATGCTTTTTTTTGTATAAACAGTAGGAAAATCAAAAGACTTCACAATGATCCATGCCTATTATTTTCATAAGGTGTGTTTATGGGAAGGAACTGTGCCTGACTTCTTCAGAGTCTGACCATCTGCATGTGGGCATTTCTCCTGTTCCTGGGATCACACAACTCTCGCTATGCTCTTCTCTGATCCTGTTTGTTTTATTCAGGTTCCTGTATTTTAAGTCTTCTTCATTAGAGTGTAAACCAGTGTCTCCTCCCCTTTTATGTGTTCATACTATTCATTTTTAGGAAAACTCTAGTCAATGCTTATGGATTTATTTTGAACTAAATTATAGAAATCTAATAAATAGCACACGATAAGAAGTATCAGCTTATTTAGGGGTTTAATCTCCATGATGTATTACTTTTAAAGTGGTTCATCTTTAACCCCTACTCCATCTAGACTGTCATGTCTTCTGACCATCTTGCATTTTCTCCATCAGGAACTAAAGAAGTGAAGGGGGTTGCTTTTGTGTGACATGTGGAGTTATGGCCTGAAGTCACCTTTGTTGATGGTGTTAGTCCACTAGGGGGCACTGCAGGCTTCCCAGAAATGACTTTCTGAAGTGCCTGGAGGGCAGTTAAAGAGACCAGAGAACATGTGAGGCTGTCAGTCACAGACAGCAAAGTTTATTCCTGGTTGTTAGCTGTGCTGTCTGTGGAACTATAAACCTCGAGGAGCCGGGAAATCCACTGTGAGGCTGATTCCATGAGGACAGATAAGGAAATAGAATTGTACGAGTCAACATGATCTCTGAAGCTCAGTAGAAAAATCTAACTCCATGACTTCAAGTTTTAACATTTTATGATGAAAATCTCCAGAGTTCTTGGACCCAGAATTATTCCGATATCAGTGATAGCCAAACTTTTCATTGTCTTCTCTCAGACTAGCAGGAACTAGAATAATTAGTTGAGAGGAAGAAAATTAATAAGGCACAAAAATAGAAGAAGAAAATAAATACAGAGAAACACTGAATTTGACCAGCAATGTCTGTGTCTGCAGGGTGCAGGGAAGGAACTGGAGAAGGACAGAGGTGGAAAATGAATCAGGGTGAATGTTTTGTTCATAACCTGATTGTTTAAACAAATGAAGGTTTCATTGGAAACATTTTTTTTTTGCAGTTGGTGATCTGCTGATTTCAAGAAAGCATATTCATCCCTCAGCACACATTGCACACCATCAAAGAGTTTTCTTTTATAAGAACTTTCATACAACTGATTTCTCAAATTCTGTCAAATTATGGAATTTAAGGAATGGCTTACTCTCTCTAGCTTTATATGCTCTCTGATGCATGGAGACCTCGGCTCTTTCCTGATATATCATCCCCTCCTTCTCACAGTTCCTCTCAAATTTTCTTACTTTAACTGTTACAAACAAACAAATAAACATAAACAATCAACCTCATCAACCCTCTTCAGTTTCAAGCTTTTGGTAGATGTCATGGATTCCTGTTCCCTGCAGGGTTTTCATCCACAGCTAAGGAGAAGTTAGTGAGGCTTCACTGGGCCACTGTGGGTGGGGATTTCCATCAAGATGAAAGAGCTCAGATTTTATTGGTGCTCAGTGGGTGAGGGAGAGCCTGCTGCTTGTTGGATCTAAGCTAGACACTGTCTGGAGTCGGGTGAAGGAGCCTCAGCAGTTTGACAGGATCCATGGAGAGGAGCCTGGGAGCTGTGCTGGGGCTGCTGTGGGTGCAGGTTTGCTGTGAGTTGTGGCTCTCCCAGATGGGTTAGGGGTGTTCCAGAGCTGCCCGTGGGAGGAACAGAACAAAGCTGACCCAAAGCTCCTCCTGGCTGTCTCCCGGGATATCTGACAGGGTGGAAACTGCCAAAGGACTGTCTGTCATATGGTTTGTTTTCCTTTCTCTGAGCAGGGGTCAGAGGGATGCAGGTGGAACAGAGTCCTCCAGCCCTGAGTCTCGAGGAGGGAGCCGGCTCTGCTATGAGATGCAATTTTTCTACCACCATGGTGAGGGTGCAGTGGTTCCGACAGAATCCCGGGGGCAGCCTACTCAGGCTGTTCTTCATGGCTCCAGGAACAAAGGAGAATGGGAGGTTAAAGTCAACATTCGACTCCAAGGAGCGCTACAGCACCCTGCACATCAGAGATGCCCAGCTGGAGGACTCAGGCACCTACCTCTGTGCTGCTGATGCACAGTGCTCCCAGCAAGCCTGCAGCCTGACCCCAAACTGCAGCTGGGTGTGCAGCTACAGCCCTGCCCCAGGGAGACTCTGCAGGAGGCTTTCACAGCTGTGGGGTTTCCAATTTATGCTGTGTCTCTCTCATCTCCACTAACACTAGAGAGTTCAGGATTGCTGTTTCACATCAGTGTGCCCTTTCCTCACAGATACCCATTTTCAGGAAGAAGTTCTCATGAAGAGTACTGGGACAACTGACAAAGATGACAAGATTCACAGTACTGTCAGGTAGAACCACTGCACAGGGTTCACTGCTCTTTATTGCTCTACAAAGGCATCAAACAGACGTGCTCTTCAGCAAACAGAAAAGAAATGACCCAGTGTTTCAGTCAATTGCAGATCTTTCAATTATCAAGAAGAATGGGACTTTTATTAGTTTTTTTTTTGAGAATTTCATATAATGCACTTTGATCATATTCAGTTCTCCACCAATTCCTACCAGTTCCTCCCCTCGTCCTTACTTTCCAGCTTTTCTTTCTTTGTTTCTGGAAAAAAACCAAAACTTTCAAGTAGGGTTTATTCTGTCCATAACTCCTGGATGTGTGGCCTTCCCTGGAGTGTGGTTGACGTACTCGGGACATATTCTTAAAGAAAACAGATTCTCACTTTCCTAGTAGCTATCAAATGCCAATATTTCCTTAGTTAGGGATGGGACTTTGTACTCATACCCCATGCTGGAAGTTTTTGTAGTTTGAGCTTGTGTAGGTTTTTGCATGCTATTCCAACTGCTTTGAGTCCATATAAATTAGTTTTCCTTATAATTGAAGATTCAATGATAAAATGAATCAATAAGGATTCTCCATTACATCAAATTATATTGGTTTGAATGAAAATTGACCCCATAGGCTCATATATTTGCAGGCTTTGTCCTCAGTTGATGAACTATTTGGAAAGCATTAGGAGGTGTGGTCTTGTTGGAGGAAGTGTTGGAGGAAGTGTGTTCCTGGAAGTAGGCTTTGAGTTTAAAATATCCACACCAGGCCCAGTGTCTCTTTTTCTGCCTGTGGCCTACTGATCAGGATGGAAAATGTCTCAGCTATATCTTCAGGACCATGCCAGCCTGCTGCCATGCTCCCAGCCATGATGAAAATGAACTTACCCTCTGAAATTTTAAGCAAGTCCCTAATTAATTTTTTTATAAGTTGCCTTGGACATGGTGTCCCTTTATACCAATAAACAGTAACTAAGACACAAACAATGAAGTCATTTTCACCTTATCAGATCTCCTCAACTTACAAAAATGTCTGAGAAAGTATTAAATCATTAATATATAAGTCTATGTTTATAATAAAAGAAGACTTACACAAAATTAATTTGTATGAGTAGTTAAATCATTTCTGAAACATTGCTCCACTACAATCATCAAACCTAGATTTAATAAAGCCTGTGTCTTCAACTGTTCATTAGATGTGTCTGCTGCTATTGCCACAGTACATGATGTATTCACAAGAGCTCAAGTGTCAGCTTTGTCATTTCCAAATTCAGAAACTGTCACATGTTCATTTGGAGTTTTGCATTTCTGATGAGCACCTGACATCATCCAATTATATAACTTGAAAAGGAATTTACTAAAAGAATAACACTGTAAACACTAATGGGTGAAATTGTACAGAATTCAGCCAGGAAAGTCACAGGATATCATATATTATTGCACCAAAACCCAAGATACACTAACAGAGCAATGTCAGTATTTTTTAATTACAATTTTTTATCATTTTTGAACTTATTATACAGTATGTTTTGATTATATTCTTTCCATCCCTTAAGTCCTCCCAGATCCTCCCCATCTCCCTACTTGCCCAACTCAATGTTCTCTCAAACAATCCACAAAAAACAAAAAATCAAGACAAAACAACCTTCCTCCAAACACAAAACCCACTGAAGCATAACAACAACAAAAGCATACACACAAAATGTTTCTGTTGGACGTTGAAACAGGATAATCATAAGTTAGAGGCCAGCCTAGATTTCATAGCAAGATTTATCTTCATTCAGTGAGGTGGGGTGTGTCAGCTCCTCCAAAAGTACGTGAAAGCCCAGAGGCAATGCAGAAATGGTCGTGTTGTACTCAAACTTGATGCTATCTCAATGTATTCTAACTTTGGACCAGCCTTTCTGCAATGCTCTCTGTAGGGTTTGTGCTGTACATGTATCAGTTGTCATAGACACCCCACTGCAGCAGGCTTTCTTGAACCTCCAGCCCCCAAATCATGACAAGGAGACTTATTATTAATTATGAATGCTTGGCCTTAGCTTAGGCTTCTTTCTAGCCAGCTTTTTTTAAAAACTCAAATTAACCCATTTCTATTAATCTATGTACTTCCCTGAGGCCTGTTTACCTCATTTATGTACTGTCCATCCTGCTATCCTGCTTTCTCCATGTCTGTCTGTCTGTCTGGCCAACCTGCCCTGGATGGTTCTCCCTCTCTTTCTTCTTCCTTCTTTTCCCCAGAGCCTAGATTCCTCCTCCTACTGATTCTCTGCCTGGTAGCCCTGCCTATGCCTCTACTCCCTAGCTATTGGCTGTTCAGCTTTTTATTAGACCAATCAGGTGCCTCAGGCAGGCAAGGTAAATCAAAGGTAACACATCTTTATCTAGTTAAACAAATGCAGCATTAACAAATGTAATACATCTTTACATATTCTGCAATACAAACAAATGCAACACATCTTTACAAAGTTAAACAAATATTCTATACCATAACACCCCTTGGTCAGTTGTTCTCTGCATTTTGACTTGTTGTGTTTTCTTTTCTGGTCCCCTACTGCTGCAAAAAGAACTTTCTTTGATGAGGTACACTTATTTGTGTATATCAGGCTTTTTCTTTTAGGCTACCAGCCAGCTCCCAAATCATGATAGGGAGATTTGATTAATTATGAATGCTCAGCCTTAGCTTAGGCTTGTTTCTTGCTAGCTTTTATAACTTAACCTGTTTCTCTTTATCTACATTTTGCCTCAGGGGTTTTTACTCCCTCCTTCCTTCTGTATATCTTACTTTCCTGCTGTCTCCATGGCTGGCTGGCTGGCAGCAGCCTGGCTTCTGGTCCTGGGCATGTCCCTGCCTTTCTTCCTCTTTCTCTTCATTCTTTTCTTTCTCACAAACATAGATTTCTCCTCCTACTTTTTCTCTCAACCTGCCAGCCCTGCTTATCTCTCTCCTGCTTAGTTATTGACCATTCAGGTTTTTTTTTTTTTTTTTAGACCAATCAGGTATCTTAGGCAAGCAAGGTGAAACAGCAACACATCTTTACATAATTAAACAAATTCAGCACAAACAAATGTAACACATCTTTACATTATTAACAAAGGCAGAAGAAACAAATGTAGCACACCTTCACATAGTTAAAGTAATACTCTGCAGTGTAAACAAATGTAACACATCTTTACATAGTTAAAATAATATTCCACATCTGTGGGCATAAGGATAAGTATTTATAATGCTGTTAGGGATTATACCAGTTTAGGAAAACGGCAGTGGGAAGTTCTCTTTTAGAGTTCCTGACCTCTCCAGCCACGGGTGGCTGGTGAAGTTGACAGTACCAGGTATGAATTCCCTCACATTGAGTGAGCTATAAGTCCAATTCAATGGCTGTTGGTTACCTCCAAGACAGAAGTGACACTATTGAAGATTTGGATGCTGGTCATTGTTGTGGCTCTTAGGTATTACAGCTGGATAGGACTATTGACTGCTTTTTTCCCTTGGGTGGTTTTCCGAATATCTCTGAATACTGTGAGATTCAGGAAATAGACTCCTAGGTCAGTTGTAGCCTATTCTTCCAAGTCCTGTGTACAAAGTATATAGTATTTTGGGAATAGGGACTTAATCTTCAAATCTTTGAGTCAACTAAAGACAATAGCAATAGTCTATGTTGTTTTGGGAGTCCTGTTTTGGGCTGTCCTAACCGAAACTTGAAGGGAGGTTTCTCATGCCAGGTGTTATGCTAAACAGTCTATGGCTTTAGGGGAACATTATCACCCCAAGTGGAATAACATCATTTTGATTATTTATTTATTTATTTATTTATTTATTTATTTATTTATTTATTTATTTATATATGTATATATACACACACACACATATATATGTATTACATGTAATTTGGGGTAAATAGAAAATAATGATGGCCTGTGACTTTTTCAAACACTCTTAATGTTATTTATCCCTCCTCTCTCCCTCTCCCCCTACACTGATCTCTGTCCTCACTCTCCATTTAAAGCCCCCTTCACCTTTCCCATTTCCACTTCATAGAAACTGTGTCCTGCTATTGCTCTTTCTAGAGCTTCTTTTCCCCAACCCTCTTAGTCCCTGTTTACTGTCCTGAGGTTCATCTAGGTAATTACCATTGGAGAACATTTCTATAGAACTGGTGGGTTTTGTGGGTGTGGGAGTTGTCTTGCCTTTCATAATGCCTGTGTGTTTGTGATATGGTGCAGGCATGTAGATTTCTTTCACTGTGTCTGATATTGTAGCCTGCCTCTGTTGAGTAGAATTTGGTTTCTGTTTTTGCTATTGCTCAGATCAGGTTGGTTTCAGATCATGTTTGAAGAGCTGGTAAATCAGTCCTTCAAATAGAGATATTATTGATGGCGGGGATGAGAGTGATTCTAATTCAGTGGTTATCAAGAAAGTGTGTGACTATACCTCAGGTCTATGCCTGTGTGCTGGTGCAAAAGCTGTTCAAGTCTGGCTTTGCCTTGGAATGTGGGGATGACATGCAGACGTTTTTTGGCAACTTACCACTCTCGGTTGGTATGAAGGCTGCAGGACCCAAAGTAGGCTTTCTGGGAGTGTGGGGAAGATGTGAGTGGATGGAGATCTCAAACACTCAACTAGCTGGGCTGGTGCACAGACGGTTTAACCATAGCTAGGCCTGGGAGTGTGAAGACTGAACGGGATAGTGGGGATCTGGATTATTCATCTGGTTAGACTGATTCACAGGCTATGTGACACAGCCAGGTCCAACAATGTGGTCCTCACTTGGGTGAGCAGGGAGTTAGTGCTCTCACCTGGGTGAACAGGGAGTTAGTGCACTCACCTGGTTGAGCAGATGCACAGTCTGTGTGAGCACAGCTAGGTTGGAAGAGTAGGGATGGCAGAGTTAGGTTGAGTTCAGAATCTTTCCTAGAGAAAGAGAAAAAAAGAACTAGATTTCTGCAGTTAGAAATCCGACCACAGGGTGGCAGTGCACCTCAGCTGATCCACGAAAATGCCATTTTAGTGAATTTTAAATGAACAGACTTTTTCTTATTGGCTGGGCAAATAACTCAGCATGTATGATTGTTATAACAACAAAGGACGCTGCTGGGTAATGACCAAGCACCAACAACTGATCTCATAGGAAGCACAATGAAGAGAACTGTTCATACTTTATTCATTTTCCTCTGGCTGCAGATGAATTGTGAGTTAAAGAGTGTAAGATGACTGGGTATGTTAGTGGGAGGTCCTTAGATGTCCATGAGAATGGCTTCATTTGGGTTTTCTCTATTTACTACAGGAAAAAGATAAGGAAGAAAAAATGACTTGACAACCTTTGTCTTTTTTCTCCATCTTTTTGCACAGGGGAGAGCAGAGCTGAACAAGTGGAGCAGCATCCTTTCACCTTGAGTGTCCAGGAGGGAGACAGCGCTGTCATCAACTGTACTTACACAGACAGTGCCTCAGCCTACTTCCCTTGGTATAAACAAGAGCCTGGGAAGCATCCTCAGTTCATCATTGACATCCGGTCAAATGCAGAAAGAAAGCAGAACCAAAGACTCACCCTTCTGTTGGATAAGAAAGCCAAACACCTTACCCTGCACATCACAGCCACTCAGCCTGCAGATTCAGCCATCTACTTCTGTGCAGCAGATACACACTGCTCCCCAGGCACCTGCAGCCTGTCTTCAAACCTGATACCAGGACTGGAGTGGCACCCTTTTTGCTATGTCAGACACTCTAAGACAACATTTGTCACATTGTTTCAGAGTAGAAACTAACATATAGATATTAAAAATACATACGATAAGGCCAAAATGACCAAGGAAGCTTAGATTATATTGTTGATTGATGCTTGATTTTTTAAAATTCACATTTATTGTGTATGTTAAGGGTGTATTGTTCACTGTGATATCTTGGTTTAAATAATCAGTGGAAAATGAACTGTTTGATGAGTAGGTTCAGAGAGTAACTTCTGAAGTAAAGGGTAAGCTTTCATCTCCTTTCTGTGTGAGCTGATTCTAGCATGTCCATGTGTATGGCAATCCAAAAGCTCTGTATAACAGATTCTTACATTAGTTGGTGATATTGTATTTCAAAATCATGCTGTGTGCTGTGGCCCCAGTGTTCTAAATGACTAACCTGACAAGCAAGGCGTGGCTGCTGCTGCAATAGTGACCTGATGATTTGTAGGGGTAACCAACTACTTTCTCCTGGGATTTGAGGCCTGCTTTGTAGGAGGAGGTACATATGCAGTGTGTCAGTCTGTGCAAAAGTCTAAGGCTGTGAAATTGTAAAAATAAAAAAAGAATGAAGAAAGAAAACATTGCTTTAAGAACTGATTCTACATCTTACATAGGAAAATAGTATGAACAACACATTTCTGAAGCAACTTCAGAAGTTGTAAGTGAGGATAATCCAGATGAGCTCAACATTCATTACCTTGAACAGTAAGAGACAAAGTTCTGAGCCAAAGACTGGCATTTTTAAGTTCAAAACAACAAGAATTAGGAAACAGATATGGACAAAGGTGAGACAGAATAGCTTTATGAGATGATAAATTCTATCAATGATGAAATATTACTAAGACCAAATTAAAGGACAGAAGGAGCTCACACAGAAACATGGCAGCCATGAAAGTCAGATTCATGAGTAGAAGCTTTGACAGTTGAAGGAAGGAGCTTTTCTGAAGACACTTATGTGAGCTGCCTGCTTGCAATGCTCTTGTCAGGACCACAAGAAAGGGTCACAAATGTCACCCCAAACCCAAATGATAGTCAGCTTTGTGATTCCTAAAAGCATGCACCACTGGTCACAAAGACTTTAACAGAAAAGTTTAAGAAAATGGTCATAGCCTACATTTGATATAGAGTATGGTACAACATGTGGATCCTGCATGCCAGTCCTAACTGCTTCCTTTGTTGTGGTTGTCCTGTATGTTAATCTTCAAACATTGTTTCAAGACGTTAATGACCTTCGAAGTAAAAGGGCAGCATAAACCCAGTATTTCAAATTTCTAGATGGTAAAAAGTTCAGATTTTAATGATTACGCATTCCCTGGGCCACTTTGTAATTACTCCATCTCATAATACCTGTAAGAAAATTTAAAGATTTATTTTATGCTTATGAGTGTTTTGCCTGCATTTGTATTTAGGTACCATGTGTGTGCCTGGTGCCCATGGCGGTCAGAAGAGTGAGTCAGTTTCCTGGAACTGGAGTTACAGATGGTTGAGAACCACTATGTATGTTCTGAGAATCAAACCTGGGGCTTCTGCAAGAGCAACAAGTGCTTCCAAGTGCTGAGTCATCACTTTAGGCTCACATAGTATCTTGATACAAATTCAAATCAGTGAATATGAACTGGTAAAATCTACTTCTTGCCTCTATTTTATCCCATGGTAAAAACCAAAACAGAGAACCCATCAGTTGCTCTACTATAAAACTTTCATGTCAGGTTGAATCCTAAGAATGAAAACATTGAATATATTAATAACCATTGCTTATATCCTTTTTATTTAAAAGGGGCACTTAAAATTGCTATGTGCCTTATTAATGATTTCAAGGATGAGAGCACATTTCTGACTTCTGGGAGGTATGCAAAAGACCCTAGTTTAGTCTCTGTCCACCAGGGGGAGGAGTTTCTTGACACAAGATCATTATCTTTGTGAATTATAAGCTTCCCAGGTTCATCATTTGATGTCATTTCATCATTTCTTCATGTGAAGAGTCAAGAACATTACTTGGTGACACTAAAGATGAACACTTTCCCAGCTTTAGTGACTGTGATGCTGTTGTTCATGCTTGGTAAGTGAAGTGACTTAAAATTTGCACTCTTTATTCTATGATGTCAGAAAAATATTTCATTTTTAAATATTAAATTTTTAAATTTAAATATTAAATTTAAAGATTAAATCTAAGAGCTTTGTCCTTAAAGTGACACAGATATCCTCTTCTTCCTCCAGGGAGGACACATGGATACTCAGTGACTCAGAAACAAGGTCAAATGACTCTCTCAGAAAATGACTTCCTATTTATAAACTGCACTTATTCAGCCACAGGATACCCAACTCTTTTTTGGTATGTCCAATACCCTGGAGAAGGTCCAGAGCTCCTTTTGAAAGTCACAACAGCCAACAATAAGGGAAGCAGCCGTGGTTTTGAAGCTACATATGATAAAGGATCCACCTCCTTCCACTTGCAGAAAGCCTCGGTCCAAAAGTCAGACTCAGCTGTGTACTACTGTGCTCTGGGTGACACAGTGGCAGAAACCACATTGGGGAGCTGAGCATAAAGTCAGCACAGGGGCTTGACTGCTGAGCACCTGCCTCTGGGATCTTTTTTGTTTCTCTGTGCTGTGTGCCTCTCCGTTTCTTTAGTTGGCACAAAAATCATACGAATAGCCACAGCAGGACAACAAGAAGTAGAGTCTTCCATCCTCGGCTCTTTACTGGGACTAAACCAAAATCTGATGCAAGAGTGCCTCATGCAGAGCATGAGATCCCCCAGTAAAGCCTGTGACTAACGAAGTTGTCTGCTTGTCGTAGGAGATGAGTTCTGTCCTCCACATTTTCTTCCACAGCTCTCTGGTAGAGATTGCTATATTTTATATTTGCAGGGGAGAGGACATGCCGGGAAACATGGCTTCTGCATAATGTTTTCTGAAAGTATGGAGGGAGAGGTGACAGGAGAGCCCAGTGTCCCCAGTCCTAGGATTCCCGTAGGGAAGAAAGAGGAAAAAGAAAGGAGGACAGAGCCAGGCCTGTAGCCCACGTGCAGGGAACAACAACGGTTCTTCCGCTGCACAGAGAAGGTTCTCCTTTCTGTTAATTAGATCAGGCTGACACTCAAACACAAGAGTTTGAGAAGCAACGGTGGAACTTTTGAGAACTCCAAGCAGTTACAGGGCAGCTGGTTCTCTAAAGAGCCTCAGAAGTAGTTTCAGTGCTTATGGGAGGACAAGCATACAACTTAATATCCTATCACATAAAATACATGCACCATAAACCAGATGCCATCTACACTCTCCCAAAGTGTTTAGATGACTTTCTGTTCCTTCTAGAATACAACGCAAAGTTCAGACAGTGATACAGAATGCTGCATAGGAATCGTACAGGCCTGAACTGTCAACATCAGCTTTTTGTGGGGGAAAGGTGCTCTCTGCAGCAGCAATGCTGGTCTCTTTTTGACCTGCTGAACTTCCCAGATGTGATCCTAGGTCTTTCTGAATAGGAAACACTCTCTGTCCAAAACTTGGTAAACCAGAGTCTTGACCATCTTCAAGTCTCAGCTCAGGTGTCACTTCTGTGAGGAAACCCACAGATTCTGCTGGTCTTCCTATGCAAAGTTACATGCCCCTTACTCTGTCATAGTCCTCTTGTTACTCTATCATGATCCTCCTGCTACTCTATCATAGTCCCCCTGTTACTCTATCACAGTCCTCCTGTTACTCTATCATAGTCCCCCTGTTACTCTATCATAGTCCTCCTGTTACTCTATCATAATCCTCCTGTTACTCTATCATAGTCCTCCTGTTACTCTCTCATAGTCCTTCTGCTCACCTGTCATAGTCTGCCTGTTATTCCATCATAGTCCTCCTGTTACTCTATAATAGTCCTCCTATTGCTCTATCATAGCCCACCACTTATTCTATCATATCCCACCTCTACCGCCATATAACCCTCACTTTAAAATATCATAACTCTTTTGTCCCATTAACATAGCCCCTCTTCAATCTCTACCACAGTCCTTCCCCTAAATTGCCATAGCTCCCATTTACTCTATCACACACCTCTTGCTCTATCATCGCTCTCCCTTATTCTACTTACTCTATTTTAGCACTCTGCTCATCTCTCGGATGTGGAGACTCAAAAAAATTGAACTTGCTGTGCATTTGTGTGTCCGTGTGTTCATTGTCAATTTCACCAATTAGAATAAAAATTCTAAGATGTCAAGGTCTTCCATTCGTAGCAGCTTTATTCTTAGCATGTAGACTTGTGCATAGTCCACTGTAATCAATTCAGAATTATCTACTGAATATGAGTTAGGAGATAAACAAGCAAATGTACCTTGACTCTTCTTTGTCCTTTTCCTCTTCTCCTTATTTTTCCCTGACCTACTGTGTGCTCTCTGTTTGGTTCCATGATATACTAAGATGCTCTAGGAACTTTCCATCCATAGTTACATTAGCCTTCCTGGGCTCATGGACATCTGTCTAATAATTACATCTACTCAGAGTCCCAGACTTCCCTCACATAACTAAATTTTCCTTAGTAGCTGTAAACAGAAGGGCTGAGTCAAACCCTAATGCAAGTATCCCAATGGAGAAACCTCAAAAAGTAAAAGCAGGTATAATTAAAAGAGGTGAGAACATATAAAATAGCTCTAAAGTCAGGAAATGATGAGCACATTTTAAATCTTACTTCAAACCAAAGCAAGCCAGAAAGGTCCTAGGGAATTAAAATAAGACCCTAAGAGACATTTTATAGGGGATTTGATATTTTCTTTTGTATTGTATTTATTTATTTTCTTTTAAAAATTAAATATAATCATACCACCTCCCCCTTCCTTTTCCTTCCTCAATCCCCTGTCATGGATGTCCCTTTGTTCTCTTAAAATCATGGTCTCTTTTTATCTGTCATTATTACACAAACAGACAAACACAGACACAGACACACTGAAACACACACACACACACACACACACACACACACACACACAAACAGAGAGACAGACAGACAGACACACACACACATGCATGCAATCACTCATACACATTCGCATGCCACAGGCACACATCTGACTAAATATATAAATACAATCTGATCAATCTTTTTAGTGTTATGTATTGGTATATAATTTCAGGGCTGGTCATTTGGCCTTGGTAACGAATTAGGGTGTTCATTCCTGTGGAGGACTATTTCCCACTCTCAGCACTTCTTAGCTGCTGTAGTTGTTTCTGAGTGGGTAGGGTCTCATGAGATTTCCCATCTCCATGTTAGCAATTTATTGGTGCTCTACTTCTTCATGTCTTGTTTAGATACAGAGAACAAGAGAGGTGCCCAGCCCCAATTGATACATTTACAATGTAACTTCTTCACTGAAGGCTCAGGGGGCAGCAAGGAAGAAAGAGTGGGAAGACTGGAGGAGCTAGAGGACCAGGAAAGTTGCCACGAAATTGTGTCTCTTTAAATGACAGGAAACCTCACTCAAGAGATTTAATTTTAAAAACTTATGGTTAAGGTTACTGTAGTGGCCAATGCACTGGTAAAAACTATCTTCCCTTCACTCTCTGCTGTGACTGTAATGTTCTTCCCACACTTACTAGTCATCTGGGTGTGCAGCACTAATTTCATAGGAGTTCCTACTATTGAAGTACATCTAGAATTGTTCATATGTGTCAACAGAAGTAGTAATTAATGTCCATAAATAAATATATTTTCTAATCTTCATGAAGAGGTCAAGCAGACCACTTTTGGGAATGCTAACTCAATTGTAATTCCAAGTTCCTAGTGTGTCTTTCTGCTTATATCACAGGGCCTTTTCCGCCAGAGGCCCAGCCCATTGGGTTGAACTCACTATAAGAGAGTCAGACCCCACACAAGTCTGTCATATTTCAACCAGGAACACTGTCTGCAAGGTCTCAGTCCCCATGGTCTCACTGAGCAAGACTGACCCAGCTCATGTGTGGCTCTGCCCATTCTTAGCCCCTCCAATCCATCACCTTGCAGTTTCAGCTCAGGATTCAGGATCAGTGGGCTAAAGTCTTATATCAAAGACACAATCAACAGCCTATCTCTAGATGGAATGTCTCATAGGAAAAACAGAATAATAATAAAATCCAAAACAATATGTCCCTTCTCCAAAAACTTAACATGTTCTATTGTCCCCTGCTGTGGGATGGTCTGTATGTCAAGTGTGTTGCTGATTGGTCAATAAATAAATCACTGATTGGCCAGTGGCCAGGCAGGAAGTATAGGCGGGACAAGGAGGAGAATAAAGCTGGGAAGTGGAAGGCTGAGTCAGAGAGACACTGCCAGCCGCCACAATGAGAAACAGCATGTGAAGATGCTGGTAAGCCACGAGCCACGTGGCAAGGTATAGATTTATGGAAATGGATTAATTTAAGCTGTAAGAACAGTTAGCAAGAAGCCTGCCACGGCCATACAGTTTGTAACCAATATAAGTCTCTGTGTTTACTTGGTTGGGTCTGAGCGGCTGTGGGACTGGCAGGTGAGAGAGATTTGTCCTGACTGTGGGCCAGGCAGGAAAACTCTAGCTACAAATGGCATCCAACGTGGTGGCAAGAGTTTCCACCTAAAAACTGAGAAAAAAGATTCTAAAATGGAGCTAAAAACAGTTCCTAATTGTCTCTCTCAAATGAGCGGCAACTGCCGGTTTGAGCTACTGGTGGGTTCCTAGTGTGCACGCTCGACTTGCTGCCATATGGTGGGAATGAGGCCTCTGCAAGTGGCACATTAAGCTGTGTGGTGGATATAGCCTTTGCTAGTACAAAACAAAAAAAGAGGTTTCTGGGTTACATCCTGCTTGGATAAAAGCATAGACCCATGATAGCTCCCAGAGCTGGCGGTAAATGTAGCCATGTTGGGAAGCTGAGGTGGGTGGAGCCAGCAGCCACAGCTGCTGCAGTTTAAAGCAACAGATTCACAACAAGACAGATTCAGATGTAATAGTTTACAATGTGTGTAAAATATACGTAGGCTTGAAGGAGAAAAAAAAGGTGATATATACAGTTATATAAACAAATACATAGTTTTAAAAAATAAAGTCTTTAAAGAGACAGTAAAATTAATATAAAAAATAAGCCACATAAAGATTAATATTACACAGAGAATCTGGATTGTGTTGTCTTTGGGATTTTTAACTGCAGAAAAACATTTGATCGTAAAAGCTGTTGAGTTATGCCAATATGTATATTTTAAAGATACCTTGACTTCAAAATTTGGATGTAAGGATGTGTTGCTTTGGAAAGGAGACTCTGCTTTTGTTCCCACAGAAAGACAGAGGCTATGAATTTGTTCCAGATTGAGATACATCAGGTTTGACCAGCCAAGACCCCCTGAAATGTCTCCGATGACACCATGGCCCAGATGATCCAACATCCAGAATGGTTTGAAGGCAACTGGCTCAGACAATACAGCCTCATGGACTATTCCATAATCCTAAAATTTTCTTTGTGTCCCCATAAGACACAGCGCCCCCCTCCAGCAGGAAGTAGTAAGAGAAGCTATGCCCAAATTCCCAAATTACATGTAATTTTACTTTGTTAAGGTTAAAACCTTCCTTTTTGAAAAAAAAAAAAAAGAAAAGGGGAAGTGCTGTGGGATGGTCTGTATGTCAAGTGTGTTGCTGATTGGTCAATAAATAAATCACTGATTGGCCAGTGGCCAGGCAGGAAGTATAGGCGGGACAAGGAGGAGAATAAAGCTGGGAAGTGGAAGGCTGAGTCAGAGAGACACTGCCAGCCGCCACAATGAGAAACAGCATGTGAAGATGCTGGTAAGCCACGAGCCACGTGGCAAGGTATAGATTTATGGAAATGGATTAATTTAAGCTGTAAGAACAGTTAGCAAGAAGCCTGCCACGGCCATACAGTTTGTAACCAATATAAGTCTCTGTGTTTACTTGGTTGGGTCTGAGCGGCTGTGGGACTGGCAGGTGAGAGAGATTTGTCCTGACTGTGGGCCAGGCAGGAAAACTCTAGCTATAGTCCCCCAATGAGAGCGTGTTAGAAGAAACTGGAGAACTTGAATCACAAATAACTATGAAATGGTAAAAGAATTTGTGAATTACCAAAAAATTCCCTAAAAAAAACTAGTAGTGAATAGAAATGAAATCCTGATTGATCCAAGAAAACACAAATAAATGGCTTAATGAAATAATGTGGATTATTCAGGATATGAAAACTTAATTCAACAAAGAACTAGAAATGCTGAACTCCAGGGTTGTTTGATAATGGCTCAAGTAGTTATATTTTATAAATATAACCTAAAATTATATATACACAGCTATTCTATAATTTTTATATTGTATATATGTTATATATTTATGATATATACATATATTTTAAGATACATACATCTTAAAGGAATACATACTATTTTAAGTTATATAGTAATAAGATAATATCTATCTTAATATGATAATATATAAATCTTAATAAAAGAATATGTTATATATTCCTTTATATATAAACATATCTATATCTTCAAGGAAGTTAAGCCATTTGGGCTGAAAATGCTCCCCACAAGAACCATAGACTAACCAAAACAACAGTACCAGGCATGAAGAATCTCCTTTTGAATGACTGATCTGGGTAGTTATTCTAAGTGAATCCCAAAACAATATAGATTATTGATGTAGCCCTTGATTGCCTCTCAGGGCTGAGGCCCCTTTTGCTGAAGACAACCCACACTTAGGACACATGACTTGGATGATTCCACCTGGATCTTACCTGAAAGGCTCTTTCATGTAGTCTGTCTTCCATGGTTTCAGAAAATACTATGCAATCTGCCAAGGGACAAGGGATGAAACAATAAACTGACCTACACAGCCATCACACTCATGAACCATGACAATTACCAATGTGGCAAAACACTTACAGGCTGCTAGTGACCAATAGCTGTGTATGGGACTTAAGGTCCACTCACTAGGGAAATCATACCTGGTACTGGAAACCTAGCATGCTTTCTAAGGCTGGTAAAGTCATGGACCTTAGGGAATAATTTGCTACCATCACTTTGCTAGAGGAGCATAATGTCTTACTATGTTCTAAATCTTACCCTTTTACTCACAGACAAGTGTAGTTACTCCATTGTATAAATGTGCCACATTTCCTTTATTCATTCTTCTGGGACACCTTCAATATCTGACCATTATGAATAGAGCAGCAATGAACATGGGTGAGCAATATCTCTCTAGTAGGATGGAACATTCTTTGGGTGTATAACCAAGAGTGGTACAGCTGAATCATAGGATTGATCCTATCCTATCACAGGTTGATCCCATCTTCCCAAGGAATTGCCACACTGATTCCATTGCTCTACTCTTAGGAGGAAGTGTTAGCAGTCTCTATCAATTACCTTCCATCCCATGCATGGTTCTGCCCATGTTCTTGCTTTAGTTGTGGTTTAGAGTCTCTGGTTTATCTTCACAGTAGCTCTCAAGATGCTAAGGGTCATGCTAATCCAGGGAAACAGGAAACTAAAATGAAGGTATAGATCAGAAGCTTTCTTCATGCCTTGATTGTCAACATTCCAAGTTTATAGAAAAAAGAAAATAAACTGTTGGTCACAAGAGAGAAGGACTGAGTTTCTCACATAGGCAAAAAACACTAAAGACCAAAAGATCATAATGACAGGTTCATGCTCTGAAAGGAAACAACAGCTATCAACCAAGATGACTGTATCTAGAACACCATCCTTCAAAATTAAAGGCTATAAAGATCTATCCTAAGTATAGTAGAAACAATCTGTGATATCCAAGTTGGCATTATAAGAGATTCTAAAGGAATATTGCACACAGGTAAGAAAGCCAGAATAAATGGGAGAAATCTGGAAATAATAGACAAATTACTCAACCATTATCTTAGTAAACCAATAAGATACCAAGATGAGCAAAGGATGAAGAACAAAAGCAATAGAATAACCAGAGAAGAAAAGAATTCGGAAAGGCAGCCACTCTATCATCCTGCAGCTGCATGATGGACAGTGGCCCTGGCACCTGGAATTGCCCTGAGGTCCCTTGGCTGCATCCTAGGAAGTGCAGGGAAAGAGATTGTAGAACTGCTTTAACTCTTATGGATGCAAACAATCCCCTCCCCCACCCTTACAGAGTCAATGTCATCCTTTCTCCACACAGACACCCCCTTTCCTACAGGGGAGTGTCTGTCCTTCCCTGTAGAGATCAGGCTCTAGTCTCTCTTTTTTTTTCTTTGCCTTCTGTCTCCCTATGCTGCTGAAGAAATCTAACAATAGTTTAATAAGCACAGAGACTAGAACAGCCTTGTAGTTTCAGCTGTGCACATTCCTCACCATTGCAGGCCATGCTCTCTTACCAAGATGATGGGGCCACCACCAGATGTCTCCCCTTCCTCGCACTCCCTTGGTTTGAAATCAGAGAGATGGAGGAGAGAGGAGGGTAGAGGTGAGATGGTTGGGGAGAGACAAAGGGAAGGGGTGGGGAGGGAGGTGTTTGAACTTGTTTCTGAGACTCAAGGCAGATGCTCAGAAACCAATCAACCTGTGATCGGGCTGGAGCTGCATCTCTTGTGATCTGCTCTTCAAAGGGAAGAATGGACAGACTCTTGGGAGTGTGGTTGGTGACACTATGGCTGCAACTGACAAGTGAGTTTGGGTTTCTGGTGAGGGTAACAGGGACAGCAAAGTTCATAGTCCACATCACTGTGAGATGAAGCCTTCTTATTAATCTGGAAACGCAGTTTGAAAATGTCACCATTGACTCCTTTTCTCTGGCCTGTGTTTCTACGTAGGGGTGAACAGCCAACTAGGAGAAGAGAATGCTTGGGCCTTGAGCATCCAGGAGGGTGAAAATGTCACCATGAACTGCAGTTACAAAACATCCATAATTGCCCTACAGTGGTACAGACAGGACTCAGGCAGAGGCCCTGCCCTGCTAATCTTAATACGTTCAAACGAGAGAGAGAAACGCAGTGGAAGACTAAGAGCGACCCTTAACACCTCCACACAGAGCAGTTCCCTGTCCATCACTGCTGCCCAGGCTGCAGACACTGCTGTTTACTTCTGTGCTACAGATGCACAGTGTGCAGCAGGCACCTGCAGCCCTGACACAAACCCTCAGAGCTGTTTCCTCGACCCCAAAAGTGGGTGGAATGGTGTTTTATCATTTCACAATAAGTGTCTACTGGCAATGAAAGAGAATTCTTTCAAATTTGTGATTTTTTGACTTTATTTTCCTAACCAGTCTTGTGAGGAAAAGATCTTTTTTCTCAGTTTTTAGGTAGAAACTCTTGCCACCACGTTGGACGCCATTTGTAGCTAGAGTTTTCCTGCCTGGCCCACAGTCAGGACAAATCTTTCTCACCTGCCAGTCCCACAGCTGCTCAGACCCAACCAAGTAAACACAGAGACTTATATTGGTTATAAACTGTATGGCCGTGGCAGGCTTCTTGCTAACTGTTCTTGTAGCTTAAATTAATCCATTTCCATAAATCTATACCTTGCCATGTGGCTCATGGCTTTCTGGTGTCTTCACATGCTGCTTGTCATGGCGGTGGCTGGCAGTGTCTCCCTCAGCCTTCTGCTTCCCAGAATTCTCCTCTCTCCTTGTCCTGCCTATACTTCCTGCCTGGCCACTGGCCAATCAGTGTTTTATTTATACAGAACGATATCCACAGCACAGTCTGGCCTTCACTAACATCAATTCAAGAAATGGCTGAGCTGACAAGGTTGGGTGATTGGTAATACCTCTTGAAAACACCTTTCTTTTCCCATTAAGTTGTCCTCATTATTGTTAAACATTAATGGGACATTATGTATAGCCTGTCTCTGTCATATCCATTTTAGTTACATTAGTACAATATCTGTCTGTCTATCTATCTACCTATCTATCTATCTATCTATCTATCTATCTATCATCTATCTATCTACTCATTTATATCCTACTTCCACTGACAGCAAGGTGTTTGGGCTACTGTTCTTTATAACAGCTCTAGGCAGAGTGAATTCTGCAACACAGTTCTCTTGGAAAACTGTTTAGTTACTCAAGTATCTTTGCTTTTTATGTAAATCATAAACCTTGATCTTCAATTTCAATAAAAAAATTTCCTGAGATTTTTAGCAATTTTGCATTGACATTTTGGAAGACTCTGAGGGAATTCAAAGTTCATGTGTCTTCTAAGTCAAGGACACGACATACCTTCCCATTCATTAAGTTCTCTGTAATTCATCAGCATCACTGTCAACTGTTCTGGGATGAGACCTAGAGCATCTTTAAGCAAAAAGAAGGTGATCCTGCTCTAGCGTCTAGCTTGGTGGGTATACCTGACCCTCCAATCCCTCCACATACCTGCCCCCCAACCTACTAGATCTTGCTTAGGTCCCACATCTACATCCAGTGCCCTGGCCTAGTCTGACCACACCTCCCCATGCTGCAACCAATCTCTAGACTTCTGCCAGGATCTGTCAGGACTGACCACAAACCCTGAGGCCTTTCTCATGCCACATCCAAATCCTCTACCCAGTCAGATCTACCCCCACACTCCAGGCCTAGACCATGAGGCACATCCTGCATACCAACCCAGTCTATTTTGTCCTCTTAACTTTGCTTCACCTAAAACATTTCCAACCTCTAGGTCTAACTTGCTCATACATTATGTCTCCTAGCACAATCTTCTATGTCCATATCAGACACAGAACTAATGGATGATGACATTTCTAGTTACTATTGTAAAACTGCAAATAGTATGAAAATCAAGTCAGTATCCACTCTAAAGCTCTGTAGGAAACACTGGTCAGTGAGAACTACTTTGATGAACAAAGAGAGAGAATTTAAAAGAACAATCATAAGCTTCATCAAAGAATTCAAGTTTAAAGAAAGCACACACATACACACACACAGAGATAGATAGAGAGAGAGAGAGAGAGAGAGAGAGAGAGAGAGAGAGAGAGAGAGAGCTCAATGAAATTCAGGAGAAATAATTTAAGAGAATAAATGTCTGAGTGGTGTCCTAGAAAACATAAACATAAAGCTGATGAAAATGAGGAAGACAATCCAGGAATTGAAAATAGAATTCAATAAAGAGATAGGAACATTGAAGAGATCTCAAGCTGGAATGAAGATGGAATTAAAAAAAAATCTAATAACCCAAGTAAAAAACTCGAAGGAAAGCCTTACAAGTAGAATGAATCAAGTAGATGACAGGATATCAGGACCTAAAGTGGAAGATCTACACTAAATACAGGGAATGTTAAAGAACAAAAAACAAACAAACAAACACCAGAAAGAACATCCAGGAACTATGAGACACACTGAAAAAACATCTTAGACCTATAGGTATAGATAAGGGAGAATTCTACATTAATGCTATAGACCACGTCTTCAACAAGGTCATAGAAAAAGACTTCCCTAAAGTAAGGAAACACATACCCATAAAAACAGAGGAAACAAATAGAACAACAAATAGACAAGACGAGCAATGAAAACCCCATGGCAGGTCATAGTTAAAACACTAAGTGTTTGGAATAAGAAAGTGTATTGAAAGCTATAACAGAAAAAAAAAAAACAAACTTAAGTCACAAATAAAGGAAAACCCATCAGAATAACAGCTGATTTCTCAATGGAAAAATTGAAAGCTAGGAGAGCCTGGAGCAATGTACTCTAAGTCTTAAAAGACTACAATGGGCAGCCTAGACTAATATACCCGATAACACTGTCCACCATAGTTAAGTAAAAAGTAACACTTTCCATGATAAAAATCCACCCATAGAATTTATACCCAATAAAGCAAACCCAAAGGAAATACAGGAAGCAATTTTTTTGGGATGAAGACAGGAATGAACAAGAGACTGTGGAAAGAAATATGAAGCAATGATTATTAAAACACAAATACTATTGATAACACAAATAGCAACACAAAATAACACAATGACCACAATTACACACACATTTAAATAACACTAAATATCAATGATCTCAGTTAGCCAATCAAACAACAGACTAAATGTATCAAGAAACAAAATCCATGTACCTGCTGCCTACAAGAAACTCATCTCAGTTTTATAGATATTCACCACCTTAGACCAAAAGCAAATATAGAAGTATTCCAATTAGGTGGGACCAGGACCCAAACAGGAGTCAGTATCCTAACATCTGATAAAATGGACTTCAAACTAAAATCAATTAGAAGAGATAAAGAGGGACACTTTGTTTCAATCAAGGGAACAGTTAACAAGAAGACATTACTATTTTTAAACATATATGCACCAAACTCGAGGGTGTCAAATTTCATAAAAGCTGTTTTGTATTTAAAGACACAGATTAACATCAACACATTAGTAGTGGGCTATTTAAATACCCCACTTTCTCCGATAGGCAGGTTACTGAGACAAAAAATAAAAAGAGAAACATCAAAATTAAATGACATCATACATCAAATGGACTTAACAGATATCTACAGGCTATTCCACTTGGACTCCAAAGATTACATATCAAACTCAGCAGCACATAGAAACCTCTTCAAAATCCAAAATGTCCTGATATCCTGTGCAACAAAACAAAAAATTTAAAAAAAAATCTACTTTTTGCTGTGGAATGTCGTTTTGCATGCTGTGAATGTGTGTTGCTCTGATTGGTTGATAAATAAAATGCTGACTGGCCAGTAGCCAGGCAGGAAGTATAAGTGGAATAAGCAGACAAGGAGAATTCTGGGAAGAGGAAGGCTGAGTCAGGAGTCACCAGCCAGACACAAAGAAAGCAAGATGACAAGGCAGAACTGAGAAAAGTTACCAAGCCACATGGCTAAACATAGATAAGAATTATGTGTTAATTTAAATGTAAGAGCTAGTCAATAATAAGCCTGAGCTAATGGCCATACAGTTCATAATTAATATAAGCCTCTGTGTGTTTATTTGGGTCTGAGTGGCTACGGACTGGGTGGGGCACAGGAAAACTTCCAACTACAATCTTATCTCATACAACACATCCCAACTGCAGTTTTCCATTCCTCCACTTCTCCCAGTTCCCCAACCCCCAACTCCCCTCTCCCCCAGATCCACTGTTTCTCCATTTCCCTTCAGTAAAGAGCAGTTCTCCCAGATATATGAACCAAACAGGGCATAATAAGATACAATAAGACTTGGCACAAAACTTCATATTAGTGCTGGGTGAAGGAACTCAGGAAGATGAAAAGGGTCCCAAGAGTAGGTGAAAGAATCAGATACACCCCTTCTCCCACTGTTAGGAGTCCCCCCAAACACCAAGCTAACAAGCATAAAATGTGCAGAGGATTTAGTGCAGACCCATGCAGGATCCATGATTGCCGCTTCAGTCTCCGTAAGCCCCTATGAGACCTGCATAGTTGATTCTGCGGGCCATATTCTCCTGGTGTCCTCTAGCCTTTTGGCTCCTACAATGCTTTCTCCCCCTCTTCTGTGGCATTGCCTGAGCTCCAAGGAAGGATCCAGGTGGGGATCTCCAATTTGGGCTCTCTCTCTCTGTCTAGTGTTTGGCTGTGGGTCTCTGCATCTGTTCACATCAGCTGCTGAAGGAAGAATCTCTGATGACAATTAAGCTAGGCACTGATATATGAGGATAAATCTGAATATATATATATATATATATATATATATATATATATATATATATTTATATATATATATAAACTATTCTAGGTCTCTTGGTTATCCAGCCTCCAGTTCATGATCATTCAGGTAGTGTCAGGCCTGGACTCCCTCTTCATGGTACAGGCCTCAAATTAGACCAGTCGTTGGTTGGCCACTCTCACAAGTTCTATGCCTCCATTACCCCAGTATATCTTACAGCTGGAAATATTGCAGGTTTTGTGGCTGGGTTGATGTCCCAGTCCCCCCACTGGAAGTTGCTTGGTTACAGAAGGTGGCCGATTCAGGCTCATATCATCCATTACTAGGAGGATACTCCTGACTAGGGTCATCCTCATAGAATGCTGGGAGTTTCTACTGCACTCGGTTTCCATGTCACTTCCCCGGTGCCCTCCAATTCCAGTTGTCTCTCCTCCCTGTACTCTCTCCCTCCATCCCATGGCTACCTGATCCCTCCAGTTCCCCTTTCCAAACTCCCCCAGCCATAGTGGCTTTATTCATAATAGCCAGAAACTAGATATAGCTCCAACTAGATATCATTCACCATTGAGTGGAACTCCCAGTTCCAGGAATGGATTCCATTAAATCAAATCCCCAAACAGCTTAGGCTGTTGCCAAGGCTGTTGGTCATTGTCCACAAACTGATGACAAGGCACTATCGCTGAAGACAACACT
This sequence comes from Peromyscus californicus insignis, assembly GCF_007827085.1. Lineage (NCBI taxonomy): Eukaryota > Metazoa > Chordata > Mammalia > Rodentia > Cricetidae > Peromyscus > Peromyscus californicus. Next base: position 71,299,626 of record NW_026294413.1, on the reverse strand, counting down.
TACGTATCTCATTGAACACGGAGAAGATGAGTGGGTGCCTTGACCTCTATTGACTTGTGCTCATGATACTGGAAGGTATTTTTCATGATACCAGAGGAGAAATGTAATCATTAATCCTTCCATATTCTTTACCCTTGACAAGGTTCACTCTTTGCTTAATCATTTTTATCCAGAAATTGGTCAGAATTTCTGACTGTGCCTGAACCCTCAACCCCCTTACTACATAGGGCTAGGGAATAGCCAGACCATCAGTGCACCAGAAAATAAAAACAATTGTAACTGTGAAAAGCCTAAGTTAACACCAGGGACCTACTGGGAGCTGGAACCTGTCTGGTGTCCAGGAATTTGACCTAGAAGACTCACTTTACTCTGATGCTTGCTATTCTACTCTCCAGGCAAATTCTTATCAGCAGGATACTTTATGGTCCCTGAGTCCACTTGGTGGGCATGCCCAAATGGTTTAACCAAATGTGCCTCCCCCAAGGCATTCCAAAACAGAAAGTCCCTCCTATGTGTACTAGTGTGCATCCTGCCCCAGGTGTACTTATATGATGGGGAAGATGAGAGAGCACATTTAAGATGAACCTCAGGCTTCGACTTGAGAAGTGAGGTATACTTCTCCTCATTCCACTTCTGGTTGGAGCCAATATTGCTCAGGCAACAGCCATAGGAGCATTGGTTTTTATAGTCAGTGATCAAACTTCAGAGAATTAAGTAAGCAAGTGGACCAGGACTGTCGTAGTTAGGATTTCTATTGCTGTGATGAGACACCATGACCATGGCAACTCTTTTAAAAGAAAACATTTAATTGGGGCTGGCTTACAGTTTCAGAGGTTTAGTCATTATCATCATGGTGGGAAGTATGGCAGCAAGGAGGCAGACATGGTGCTGGAGAAGGAGCTGAGAGTTTTACATCTTGATCTGTAAGTGGCAGAAGAAGACAGTGTACCACAATGGGCATAGATTGAACATAAAAAACTCAAAGCCTGGCTCCACAGTGACACACTTCCTCCAACAAGGCCATACCTTCTAATAGTGCCACTCTCTATGGATCAAGCATTTACATACATGAGTCTACAAAAGCTATTATGCCTATTCAAAGCACTATAAGGACTTAGGGATATTAGAAGACTCCATATCCAGATGAGATAAACAAGTAGACTCTTTAGCAGAAGTAATTCTGGAAACCCAAGAAGGCTTAAATCTTCTCTTGATGAAACAAATAGGATTCTATATTGCTTTAGAGAGATCCATGGTTTCTATTTCAAGTAGTCGGGGATTGATATGAGAAAATCTCAAAGAAGGGAAGAAAGGAGACATAGATCAGATAATTGGTATCAGTCTCTCTTACCTGGTCCCCACTTTATTATCAGCATTAGTCATTTCATTGATTCTCATCCTGGTCAGGCTAATGAGGGAACCCTGCCTCTTCAACTGCATTGCCAACTACATTGAACAGAGTAAACTCAGTTAAGTTATTGGTCTTAAAGACCATCTGTGTCTCCCTCCTAGGACAAGACAAGGAAATGATTGACACATGCCCATAGAACCAATGGGGAATGTGACATGGTAAGACAGTGCAGAGGGTCCTCCATCTGTGTTTTTGCTGAGGCCAGTTTGTTTAGGCTTGACTAGAATTTGATCTTCTTGATGAGAAGCCCTGTGGAAAACTACCTAACTCTCTTCTAGGAACCCAAATTCAAGATGTCCCAGCTAGCTTATCTTAGCTTTTGTTAAACTGCTTGTTTGTACAGAACCCCCCTCAAGCTAACTGCTTATCTTAGTAGTTTCTGGGTAATTTTCCACAGTGATTCTCATCAAGGATATCCTAGGCAGTTCTAAAAATGACCTCAGCAAGAATACAAGTTGGAGGAAGCTTTGTACTGTCTTTCCCTGTCACACTCTATAACACTCTTAATTTTATAAATCTACTGTGTCATATAATAAATTTTATTTTAAGCGGGTCCTCAAATCATTTCAGTGAATACCATCAGTGTGTGTCATGTGACTCTGTCTGTGGCTCCAGCCTCAGCACTAGAGGCTTTTCTTAGGCTCATGTTTATTGCTGTCTATGCCAGGGGAAGGGGAGCAGGTGGAGCAGCAGTGTGTGGTTAGCCACACTTCCCTAGCCAGCACAGAAAAGCCTTGTGGTCTAGGAACCCAAGAATCTCCATTTTCTGATTGGTTGGTAGCAAAAGACAAAAACCAAAACCAGTCTTCCCCAGAGAAGAGCACATCATTTGGTTTTCCAGTGCTGTGAGCAAGGGCACAGAGAAACCACCAAACCAACCAATTTACAGGTGGGGAAAAAGGTTATTATAGATGTGAGAAAGAGAGAGAATAGCCAGAGGTCTCTGCAGAAGTCCAAAGCAGCCATGGCTACTACTCTGGGGCAGAGAGGAGAGGAGGAGACTAACAAGGGCAGGAGATATCTCTTTTAGGAGCAGAGAAAAGAGCAGGAGATGGGAAAACATCCTGGGTTATAAAGAAAACCCTGTAGTAGCAGGGTGCAGGGAGGGAATCCTGTGAACTGGAACAACCTGGAAGTTTAAGGTATAGGGGAGGTGAGAAAAGCCAGGAGGCTAAAGTGGACTTTGAGATCACATGTCAATAGGGACCCCAGGAGCCTGGAGATTAGCATTGGCTTTGGTTTGCACCAGAGTTCCATGTCAACAGGGAGCCAGATGCCTCATCAGCCAGAGGAAGGGGAAATAGGAAGTGGTTCTTCCTGGCTGATAGAAACCCTTCTCACAGGCTCCTGAGGACTGAGGAAAGTGTCTGCCAGTAATCCTCAGCTGATTGGGCTTAGTGGCCTGTCCTTTTGGGGTGCTTAGGGTTTTCCTACAGACCTAACAAATACTAAAAGGTCAGCCCAGACCACAGACATACAAGTAACATTATCCAGACTGAGCAGGTTTTATATATGTATGTGTGTGTGTGTGTGTGTGTGTGTGTGTGTGTGTGTGTGTGTGTGTATGTAAGCACACATGTATATATATGCATATATTGCATATATATAATTGCAATTAATAAAATGAGAGACCATGAATTTGAAAGAGAGTGGGGAGGGGTATGTGGGAGGGCTTGGAGGGAGAAAGGGAAGAGGGAAATGTTTTAAGTATAATCTCAAAAATAAAAATAAAAGTAAAAAACCTAGGGAGTATGTATGTACTTTGTGAGTCACTGAAAATATGGAACCCAGAACCTAGGCACAGCAGACACATTTGTGTAGAGGGATATGTGTTATGTGCCTCCTCCCAGCCTGCTGTGTGTGTTTGTGGCCTTGCTTCTCTGGTATGGATGATTCCCATATAGTTAAGAATACTAAGTATGAAGCCTTGCTGCCAGCATGCAGAGCTTCACATGGATCTAGGAGAAAATGATCTGGAGAAAAGAAGCAAACTGACTTCAGTTGCATTTGTCTCTGGGTCCTTCTTATCCTGAGTGTCACTGTATTTTGTCTGCTGCCTTACAGAATCAACGGTGTTCTGATTGTTACTACAGGATCCATTGTGATCCAGAAAGTGACTCAGGTCCATCCATTGGCATCCAGACAAGAATGGGAAGCAGCCAACTTAGATTGTACATAGGAGTCAAGGGAGATCACTTTCTATATTTTATTGGAATATGCAATGTCCCAGTGGAGAGACCATATTCCTTATTTGTCAGAGTTCTTCTGGTTGGGGTGCAAAGAATGGTTGATATTCTATCATTTATTTTATTTTATTTTATTTTATTTTTGTCCAGAAATCAGCCAACTCTATCAGCTCTACCCTTCTTTTAAGCTGGAAGATTCAGCAAAGTATTTCTGTGCTCTCATGGAACATAGGGATGACAGTAAAAGCTGAACAAAATCCCAGGAGCTCCCTATGATATGAGGTAGTGCCTGCTGCAGGGGTCCCACTCAGACATGTTGCAGACAAGTGGGTAATTATGTCTGCTTTAGCTCTTGTCTGGACCAGAGGATTTGTTCAGAAGTAAAACATCTTTCCATCTCTTTTGTAAACAATAGTTAGGAGAAACTTTCTTCAAATATTGTGTCTTGAGTATTTGACTCAAAAAACAGAAGACAGAGAAGATGTATAAATTTACCTAAAGGTGAAGAACTTGCACCACCTTAATTTAAAGTGTTAGTTTCAATTACAGATGTTCAGAGCACAAATTTTAATGTAGTAACTAGGAATGAAAATCACTTACTTAGCTCTTACCCCTTATGTCTGCTTTAGGTATAATTAGAGACACAGAATCATGAGTGATATAGAATAAAATAATCTGGAAGGATTAGATATGTGTAGCCAGAGCTCATGGGTGGTGGTAGGAATTCCAACTACGTCCCCTACCCCCCATGGTCGCTCATGCCCAGCAGGACACTTAGTCATTTCTGCCTAGTCATTTCCTTCTGGGTCATACTTCCTGTGTGACCCATGCCCCTTAGCTGCATTGTTGTTCAATCTGCAAGACACAACCATGTGACCTATGCACATGTGTGGAATAGCCACATGGGCCTGTGTGCGTAGGTGTGACTTGGCCTTTGAAAGACAGCCCCCATGTTTTCCTGCCCCCTTCACACACGTGTCCTTTCAGCAGGCCTGATCACATCTATCCTTTTCCCCTTGTCTTAATAAAACTTGTTAGTGGATTCTGTTGTGTTTTGTGACTTTTCCTCGCAGGATAAGAGCACTGCTAAAAACCATCACGTGGGGTCTCTACAAAGCCCTTGTCCTTGCATATAGATGGAGCCTGAACTTCCTGAAAGTCAGCTAAGCTAACATATAGGAAGAAAGATTGGATGATGCCAGTACACAGATGAAGTGTAACTTGGAAATTATGGTGATACCAAGAAGGACAATTATAAGGGCAAAGTAAAACTGCATGACCCTCAACTTCTTCAATGTCATTTGGGTGATTAGCTTCAGAAGCAGTATTGTGACTTGAGACCATGTATGCACACACTTAGCCCTAAGTAGAGAAAGTTGAAAGTGGAAGGTAGAGGAGCTGTTAAGAATAAGATGAGCTGGCAGCTTGGTGGCAGCAAGTGGCTGTGTTAGCATCTGGAATCCTGAGCCCCCATGGCACCCCAGAGATAGCTGCTGTAGCAGACCTATCTTGCTAGTTTTACATGATTTCTTTTATTCCCAGAGGCAGAGGAATACAGAGAGGTCAGTTCTGGGGATCACACCTCCAGATACTGAAGGAGAGATGACACAAAGCTGGCAAAGGTATCCATTGTCAGCTTGGCATCACTTCCTTTTACAATTGTAACATTCAAATAAAGACAATAGAGGAATTACACTTCCTGCTCACTCTGTACAACCATTCTTCAGTCAACAATAAGCATGCTAGTCCTCTGCCCTAATGAGAATAAAAAGTTCATCTCCCCAGCTATGAGAGAGTTCACACCTCTTCTACCAAAACCCACTCTTCCATTGGTATTCTGTAGTTTACTGAGATATAATGAGAGTCAAAACTGTCATTAGCGTATCTTGTTCTGCTATATACAGGCAAATGAGGACAGTGATCTATGATTACATATGCATAAGTGTAGCCATAAGAAAGTGAGAAAGAAATTCCATAATTATTATGTCAAGTTTTTGTCACTATGACAAATAGAAAAACCGGGTAGAAGGAAGAAAGGTAGATTTTGGCTCATGCTGTCTTATGTTTCAGTCCATAGTTAGCTGGATTCATTCTTTTGGGTGGGAGGCAGTGTAGCTGAAGTTTTTCTCTCTCTGGGTCCTGCCAAGCCCCGGCAGTCCAAATTTTGAAGTCAAGGTACCTTTAAAATATACATTTTGGCATAACTCAACATCTTTTATAATCAAATGTTTTTTTTTTTCAGTTACAAATATCAAAGACAACTTAATCCAGATTGTCTGTGTGATAGCCATCTTTATGTGGCTTATTTTTTATATTACCTTGAACCTATTGCTTTAAACTGCAGCATTCTAAGACTGAAAGGGCATTGTGGCTGCTGGCTCTGCCCACTTCGGCTTCCCAACATGGTGGTGGTATGTTTTCCACCAGCTCTGGGAGCCATCAACTTTCAGAAATAGTGGGTCTATGTTTCTATCAAAACAGCGTGTAGCCCAGGTCAGAAATCTCTCTCTCTCTTTTTTTTTATGCTACCAAAGGCTAAATCCACCACACAGCAGCATCATAATGTGCCTCTTGTAGATGCCTCATTCCCGCCATACTGCAGGTCAAGTGCAAATGCCAGGAACCCACCAGTAGCTCAAACCTGCGTTTTGCAGCGTCTAGCTGCCATATAAGACATGAAGCAGGAACCTGGTTTTGGCTCTGTTTAGAATTGGTTATTAAATATTCTCAGGTTTAAGGTAGAAACTCCAGCCGTTGGGCAACATTTGTAGCTGAAGTTTTTTTCTCTAGGGGTCCCGATAATCCCTGGCAGTCCGACAGCCCACTTATAAAATAAACACACAGACGCTTATATTATTTAAACTGTTTGGCCTAATGGCTCAACTTCTTGCTCTCTAGTTCTTACATCTTAAATTAACCCATTTCTATAAGTCTGTACCTTGCCATGTGGCTCGTGGCTTACTGGCATCTTCACATGCTGCTTGTCATGGTGTCGGCTGGCAGTGTCTCTTTGCCTCAGCCTTCTACTTCCCAGAATTCTCTTCTCTGCTTGTCCCGCCTATACTTCCTGCCTGGCCACTGGCCAATCAGCATTTTATTTATACAGAGTGATATCCACAACAAGGCAGAGCAGAACATTATGAATCAGGGACATGTGGCATAGGCTGATCTACTCAAGAAGTAGAGATTAATACAGAAAGGGCCATGAACAAAGTACAGCCCCAGCCACCTTCCAGCGAGGCCTTGGAAAGTCCCCACTACTTCAACAATGTCATCAGATCATGAACTCTTAGTGCATGAATCCATTTGTGAAGGCAGAGCCCCATGATCCAATCACTTCTCATCCCTGACCATTGTATGAGGGATTAAACCTACAATATACAGCCCCTGGGGGCACTTTATAGTCAAACACATCACTGTTTTGTTTATTTATTGAGACAGGAAGTCACACAATCCATAATACTATTATAGTTATTGTTTCCACAATGGTCTCATAAGGTTAGCTGCTTCAATAACTCTGTCACCTGTTCAACCATCTCTTTGTTTATTACAAGCATCTTTATTTACTAGACACTTGATTTTCTGTGATGAAGAGCCTCAGTAAGGAGAAATGTTATACGAACAACATGAGGTTGAATCAGCAGCTTGGCGAGTTCAAAATTATGGCTTTGGCAGAATAGAAGCAGGCAAATCGAGACAAAGATGTATTTGAAGACCTTAAGTGAACAACTGCAACAAAAATATCTTGCTAATAGCCAGAGAATGGTTCCATACTGTGACCTGAGAAACAAGTTTAAAAATACTGCCTACCTTCTCACTGGAACCAATGGAGGCCAACAACAAAGACTATTCTTAATGAAAATTCAGTAGAATTTCAAATTTATCTTCCTATGAGCATTCAACATACTTTTAGTGCCCTTGTTAAAACTCACTTGAGTAGGGCAGGTGCATATAGTCCTAGATACTTGAAAGGCTGGGGTGTAAGGATTGTGAGTTCATGGTCAGCTGGGTAACTTAACCAGACCTTAGTCGAGAGGAAAAAAAATCATTCTAAAGGAGGATAGCCCATTGCAGACTGAGAAGTTGTATTTCCATTGGGTATTTCCCCTCCTCCACCACCTTTCTCTGCCCCCTCTTTTCCTTTGTTAATTATTGTTTTTGTTTGTTTTGGGACAGTGTCATGCTATTAGCCTATGCTGGACTTTGGAACTCATGATCATCCTTCCTCAGCCTCCTGAATTCTGGAATTGTCTTCCTAATGCACCATCCTCCACTTCCCTCATCTCTTCTTTCCCTTATTCATCCTCTTTTCCCTTCTTTCTAGAGAAAAAAAGGTTTTTCTATGTTGCTTATGCAAGGCTGAAACTACTGTATTCATGATCTTTCTGCTTCATTCTATTTAAGTAAGTGGGATTACACGGATGTACCATTGTATCCATCTCTGTGACACATATTTATGAAAAAAGACTTAAGTTCAGAATTTACAAAAACTTCATAAAATTAATAAGAATGATAATCAATAAATGAAAAATGGAGCCATTTCCAAGGTTATTCACAAGAGATGACAAGCTTGCAATAAAGCACCTAATATCATGACTCGATAGGGAAAGGAGACTGAAACCTCAGCGTCTGTTTCATGTGCACTTTCCCAGTATCCCATGTGTTGCTGCAGTCCAACAGAGTAAAGAAACATGTGACAACCTCCAGGGAAAGTGAAGGTTATGTTTCCTGGAAGCTTCCATCAGAAAACCCATGTAGACAGAGGGACAAAGAAAAGTCTTATACCCAACACTGGAGGAAAGAAAGGTCTCATTAATTAGGAAATTGGTATTTTTTTCAAGTTACCATACGAGAGGCAATAAGTCACCTATTCAGACACCATCTAATTTGAGTACCCCCACTAACTCCTCCCACATTCACCTAACCCTTCCAAATTCATGTCCTTTTAAGTCACTACTAAGTCCAATTACTGATGCCCATTTATGAGTGGATGTGGGACTATGCTCTGGAGCAGGAGAAACCCGCCAGTGTGATTCCCAGCAAGAAAACAGATTCTCCTTCCCCTCACAGTCATCAACTGTCAATAGTTCCTTAGCTAGTGGTGGAAGTCATGGTCTCTCCCATCCAAGCTGGAATGACAGCTTGATATTGTGCAGGTCTTGTGTAGGCAAACACAGTTGCTGTGAGTTCACGAGTGCATTGGTCATGTCTAGTCCAAAAGTCACCGTTTTTGTTTTTACAGTCTTTCTAGTCCTTCCTCAAGATGGGCCCCCAGCCTCGTGTGTGTGTGTGTGTGTGTGTGTGTGTGTGTGTGTGTGTGTGTGTGGTGTATGTGCATTATAGATGTACCATATATGACTGAGCATTCCACAGATAGTTTTTCTCTGCACTTTGTCCAATCTTGAGTTTCTTCATCAGTGACCCTTCATTGCAAATAAAGAACCTTCTCTGATGAGGTCTGCATATTTGTTCACATGTACAGATACATAACAGGCTAAGATAAGGATATGAGGGACAGCTATATTTTTTTTTTTTAGCTTCTGAGATTGTGTGACTTCACTTATTATTTTTTTCCTGCGTATTCATGAGATTCATGTTTAAAATGTAATTTGATACTGTGTTCATTTAGCAAAATAATGGGTTTATCTGTAGGGTCTATGAGCTTTCAGTCACAGGTTCTTTTTTTTTTTTTTTTTTTTGAGACTGGGTTTCTTTGTGTAGCTTTGCACCACTCTGTAGACCAGGCTGGCCTTGATCTCACAGAGATCCACCTGGCTCTGCCTCCAGAATGCTGGGATTAAAGGCATGCGCCACCACTGCCGGGCTAGCCACAGGTTCTTGATAGGACTTATAGTACCATCCAGTATGTGTTCAGTCAAGGGTCACTACATTGTGAAAACGTCTAAACCTGTTTTTCTTGATTGAGAATCAGTCTCTAGCATGCTCCCTGTGGAAGGGGAAGAAGTGATTCATTGGAGCACTGCCATCTTGTGTCTGGCTCACATATTTTCGTACAGCCTCCATTGTTAACCTGCAGTGTTCATGTGTTAAATTATGACAAAGCCTAGCATTATAGAAGCATCCATTTACTGAAGTAAAATTCCTGGTGTAGCAATCATGCCAGAAAAGATTCAGGGAGACAGGCTCTTCTTTCAGCTGTCCATTTCCTGGTTTGTTTGAACTTGAAAGGAACAAATCACACACAGAACTGGAGAGTTAGTCCTTTGCTTTGGAAACAAAGCCTGACATTGATATGCAGGTGGGGGACATTTCTTCCTGCTAAGCGAAATTGTGTCTACTGCTCTGTCCCTCACTGCATTGTAGAAATATTATGAGGAGTAGAGACAAGTGTTGATGGAGAAAATGTGTCATTTAAGGATGATGACACAATAGTGTTTTTAAATTCTCTTTATTCTGGTGTTTATTCTATTTACAGTACCTCCCAATGTTCCAATGCAACACGGCAATATAGCAATTTCCCGAGTAAGAAACTTTCAGAAGAATGGCATGCTATTGGCCACAATCAACTCTACTCTTATTAGACTACCCAACATCCACCCACTTAAAACTGCTGGATACTAACGTGTCTAGGTCAAGCTGTTCCCATGGTTTCTGTTTCTCTGGACTGTGCTTCATTGCTGTTCACCCCAAAGAGTCCATGTTTCATGTAAATTTTCTTTTACTCTTTTCTTAAATCTTAAACCTTTCAGTGTGTGTGTGTGTGTGTGTGTGTGTGTGTGTGTGTGTGTGTGTGTGTGCTTTAAGTACCTTCATTCGTCAGCCTTTCATCTGCAGATGCTCCAGTCTATTGTTTCTTTGATGCTGTATCATCCCAGGACTATCCAGATCAAATGATATTGGGGTTTTGATGTCTTTTCTCCATATTACATTATCATTACTGCTTATCTAAAGTCACTGAATCTTCACAATTCTTCTTAAAATAGATAAGCTTGTTTCATTTTTTTTAAAGGCAAGTGTTCACATTTTAGACTACTATTTTATGTGTCCTTTTTGTTTGTTTGTTTCTTTTCACCAAAGTCACTATCTTTATATCTTACCAGAACTTCCCTTGATTGGATGCTCACTGCTAGCAAAGGCTTATAAAGGTCAGCCAAGGCTATCTGATCTGAATGTGTCTGCACAGGCAATGGTTGTCCTAGGAGTACAATGAGAGGGCACTGCATCTGAATTGTAAGAGCATGTGTGGATGTTTTCTGAAAGAAGGAATCTGCAGGCAAACACACTGCTAATGATTTCTTTGTTCTGAGTTAAACAAAGGGTGGGGTGGAGGTAGAGAGGAGAGGAAGAAATGGGGTAGAGGGAGGGAGAGAGTGGGAGAGGAAGATGGAAAGGATGTCTCAGACCCAAGAGTATCTGGCCAGAAGGATAAGGCTGAACTTCCAATTGATTTCCTTTGTTCTGGCTCTCTACAAAAATGCTAATGAGGAAATGCAGGGAAGGTGGAATCTTCTCAGGCTTCCAGGCATCAGCAAAACACACATTAAAGATTCAGTCTCTGGGTTTTGACTGTTTCAGGCAGCAGGGCTGCTTGCAGCTTATGCTTTTATACTCAAGTGATAATGGTCTCCAAATTTAATAGTTTTAACATATGATCCATTTTTTTTTCAAAATAAAATTGCCCTTCAATTTTGCATGGTCTGTTTTTCATTAGGTTAGGACTCAACATAGCACAGATTAGCTTAGAAACACAAAGTGTGCTGTAGACAGAAAGAACATATGAATTTGCTTCAGAGTATTTATCCTGCACTGGCCGCCAGAGGGCGACGTTGCACAGACTAGCCGCCTCCATTTCTGCAGTTGATCCCCACTTTCAACTCAGTCCCTTCCTGCATCTTGCAGAGTTCTTATAACATCTGATGAGTGAAGACAGTCAGAGGACAGGAAGTTAACAGGACCAGGACCACTTCTGCAGGGTTTTGTTTGTTTATTTGTTTGTTTGTTTTAGAATTTTATCTAAACAAGGAAGGTGTCTAGACAACTTTGTGCCCCTTGTCTTCAAGAACTGGGAACTGCAGCTGCTTTCCTGAATGTGCCAAGCTTTTCCAGAAAGGCATCAGAGGAGTTTCCAGTGCTCAGCCATGCTTCTAGTTCTCATCTCATTCCTAGGGATACATTTTTTCCTGGGTGAGTAAAGTATCATTGTTTGTAGGTGCACAGGATTCAGTTTTTTTTTCCACATGAATTTTAGTAAGAATATTTTTCTCCATGAAGTCTGCATCACATTTACTGATTTATCATTAATTTTGCAGGAGATGTCCAAGCACAGTCAGTTACCCAGCCTGATGCCCATGTTACTGTCTTTGAAGGAGACTCGGTGGAGCTCAGATGCAATTATTCCTATAGTGGAACTCCTTACCTCTTCTGGTACATGCAGCATCGTGGCCAAGGCCTCCAGCTTCTCCTCAGGTACTTTTCAGGAGACCCTGTGGTTCATGGAGTGAATGGCTTTGAGGCTGAGTTTCAGAAGAGTAAATCTTCCTTCCACCTGAAGAAGACCTCTGTGCACCTGAGCGATTCTGCTGTGTACTTCTGTGTTGTGAGTGCACAGTGTCTGAGGCTGCAAGGGAAGCTGAACACAAACCTGTGAGATGCTGGGGAGGACTGTAGCTGGTTGACTTTAGTCATCCATGCTCCTGTAAGTAACCTAAATAAAGTTATCAGTTCTCTATGTCTGACTTCTCTGGAATCATTACTTTGGTCTGTCATTGGTGCCCTATCTGAGGTGTATAGACATCTAGTCACTGATCCCCTGAAAGGTGACATATAGGTTAAAAATCTTAAAATGATGCCTGAGACATGGTTGCTTCCTTACTGGTTGTTTTGTGGACTTCCTAAATGTTTTCTACTGACCAATTATCTTCAGGAGACTTGAAGATACAGCTCAGTTCCACATAAACAATGACAACAGTGGATGCCTGCATAGTGTATACTAGAGGGAGAAGTGTTGGCTTCTTTCCACTTCAGACTGAAGGGTAGTATTAGGGAAGTGCAACAGCTTGCACTCAATGCCTCAAGAGCCTCAGATACACTCTCCATCTGTGACACTTAGCTTAGTCAACTTGACTCAGTGCAGAATCACCGTGAAGAGAATCTCAATAAGGACTCATCTGGGTTAGGTTGGCTTGTGAGCAGGTCTGTGTCAGATTACAATAATCACTGTGGGAAGACACAGCCTGAACATGGCCAGCACCATTTCCAGAGTTTGGCCTTGCACACTGAGTCAAGTGGAGAGAGTGAGTAGAGCGGGGCACGGAAGGAAACATTCTATGCTCTTTGTTCCTGATTGCGGATGTGATGTGACAAGTTGACTCAAGCTTCTGCTGCTGTGACTCCCATGCTGTGGTGGACTGTAACCTAGAATTGTTAGGTTCCTTGTAAGTGATCAATGTCAGGCTGTTTTGTCATGGCAACCAGAAAGGGAACTAGGATGCCATCCTTACTCTAGCCCATGGATCTTCGTTAGATTTTGGAGCACAGAGTAAAGAGACAGAAGGAAGGAAAGGGACCAGAGTCTGACCTCAACAGATGAAACTATTTCAGACATTGAAGGACAGACAATCTCTCAAGGGAAATGGGGGTCTGCAAAGAAGGAGGGTAATGTTTAGAGTTTATAGAGTGTACTGGGTAAGGAATCTTGTGCAGTTGCAAGGGGCTATAGACAAGTCTGCAGTCTCTCATTCCCATGTTGTCTGCTCATCTGAGTCCGACTATCTTGGGAACTAGGCTGTCAACTCAGCAATGCATTTCCTTTCTGGAGATCACTGATACCGGGTGGAACAAGAACAGTTGGAACCTCACAGGAATGCTGTTTGTACAACTGAGGCCCACGATCATGTGTGAGCAATGCAGTATTATTTCTTCTTCTGTAAGTGTAACAAGTGTTACATAAATGCACAAGTGAGAAAGTGAAAAAACCCAAAGCTTTAGACAGTTGTATTTGCTATTTGAACAAATTACAACAGCCTTAAAGTATATTTCTCTAAATTAATATAGTTATATTCAAATGTAAAATTTCAATTAAAATGTAAAATATTTACTAATAAAATTGTCATTGTTCTTGCCTTTCTCCTCAGTGTTATTCCCTTTAGTTCCCTGAAAACAAAGATTATGAGCTTTGTTTTGCATTTCTAATATTTATGTGTATGTTAATATAGGGTAGCTCTGTGTTTTTAAAATATATGTCAAAAATAAAACATTGTATGCATGGTTGTGGAGTTTGCTGTTTTTACTAAAATAATTTGGAGACATGGAAAATTTGTAATAATCTATTTCTTTGTGTTTAGCTGTTGTGTACTATCTCAATCAGGAATATGCAATATGTCACTTTTGACGGGTATTTGAGCAGGGAAGCGCCAGCAGAAGTAATGGAAGTCTCAGTCAGAAGCCGAGTTCACAAAGGTCAATAGGTCACCACCAGTCATGTTTCCATGGTGGTGCTTCAGCCCTCTGCAGGGCTCAGTCTTCCTATGTCAGCCTTTGCCACATCTCCTCCCAAGTCAAGGGCTCAGCCAAGAAGGACCAAGACCAACAGGCCACCCGGACTTAGAAGGAGCATGCTGCAAACAGGATCCAATACTTACTGGCACAGTTACAACGGTCACTGAGATACGATTTTTGAGTGCCCACAATTCCTTTATAGTCCAGATATACCTTATAAATAAGAATCAAATTACCATAGTAATGTTCAGAGTGATGCCATTGACCTTATCTTTACCAAATTTCTAAGAGAAAGTTAGAAAGTTAACATAACTTTTTTTCATGAAGGAGAAAAGATTTTTTAACCCTCCGTTCAAGGAAGCATTTCCATGTTTTCATTACAAAGACCTTACAAGTAATATAATTCTAGCTATTTCTCTGTTTATATGTGCAGAGCATAGACTTACACCCTCGGAGGTTTGCTCTGCTGTAGAAATTGCACTTTTAATACTTTCCTCATGAGGTCATCAAGATGGCCGAGTGGGTAAAGTTGTTGTCACCAACACTGACAATCCAACTTTAATCTCTGGAATCCACATGGTGGATGGGGGGAAGCGACTACCACAAATTGACTTCTGATCCCTACATGCCCTGTTAATGTGCACACACATACATATAAATAAATAAATGAATAAATATAATAAAAACTACTTGTGGTTGTCACATTGCTCCTAAAGATGCTCTTATTGATTTTCATTCCTGTCAACAGTGTAAAAGAGCCACTCTGTCCTCTTTCTCTTTATGGTCCCCTAGCACCCCTCTTCATTTCTGCCTATGTCTCCTAATTAAACTATTTGCACTCAAATGCCCCTTTCAAGGTTGGATACTAGAATAATTCAGTGAAAAGACTTAACATAAAGGTGGACCTAGGAGACAAATACATAGAAAGAGTTTTGGGATTAAATTATTTATGGCTAGATGGAAGCAAGAATCCTCTATTGGAGACAAATGTGGTAATGGCAAGTTGCAGCATCACAGTTACTGTGAGTTGCAGCATCACAGTTACTGTGAGTTGTGATGAATTTTGTGTTTATGGTTTGTTTTTGTGATCGGTTACATGGTATCTTTCGTTTCTGTGGCATATTGCAGTCATGGTCATTTACATACTGTGGAGTTGTTTGTTTGTTTTTAGATAGGACTAGAGAAAAACAAGAGCAAGATGAAACCACACAGTATCCAGTGTCTTTCACCATCCCTGTTCAATGATGATCTTTGGAAGACAGTGGCTGGTCTCTTCTCTCTGCCTGCTAAATACTGTGCAGCTTTGTAGTGAGTAGCTGTTCCAGCTTTGACCTGGAAGTACTACCCCCATTGAGACTTCGGTAACTGTCATGCCTACAAGGCCGAGATAGGAGCCCTTAAGACCCGAGATCAGGATGTGCCAGCTCTCTTGCTTCCTGGATCCTGGACACTAGAGGAGATAGAGCAGAGTTCTCCAGAGAACACTGCTGGACTGTGCTACATGTTTCCCAGACCCTGTAACCTATCGCTTTATTTGTAAGGCACCTCACAAAA
Organism: Peromyscus californicus insignis; assembly: GCF_007827085.1. Lineage (NCBI taxonomy): Eukaryota > Metazoa > Chordata > Mammalia > Rodentia > Cricetidae > Peromyscus > Peromyscus californicus. The sequence continues at coordinate 71,284,017 of NW_026294413.1, read as the reverse complement.
TAAACCTCCTTTTTAACTACGTGGAGTTACCTTAGTACTACAACCAATACAGTTTCACTTTGTACTCAGACACACAGAGTTTTTTAGTTGACAGTGGAGAAATTCAGAAAATCAAGAGCCACTATGAACCAAAAGAAAGCCTTAGATTCCTGTGATGTATGCAGAGTCTTTATTTGCCTACTTCATGTAGTGATGTTCAGTTAAGAAGCATTCTGATTATGTCAGCACATGGAGAGGTTGTAGATCTTGCTCCAAGCAGTAAGGGGGCTGTTGTCAAAGGAAAAGGAGACCTTTAGTGACAGATCTCATGTATGGAAACAGAACATTATGATGGAATCCACAACTTTAAAAAAAATACTATTTTTAGTCATGTGTGTGCGTTTGAGTGAGTATGAGTGCATGTGTGTGTGTGTGTGTGTGTGTGTGTGTGTGTGTGTGTGTGTGTGTGTGTATGTGTGTGTGTATTAATGACTGTGGGTGCCTTCAGGGACTAGGGACATTAGATTTTTCTGGCTTTGCCATTAAAGTGGGTTGTGAGCCACTTGGCATAGGTGTTGGGAATTGAACTTGGATCCTCTTCAGAGACTTACAGCATTTATCAATCACTGTCATTCCATAGTGAATACGCACTTCAAAAGCTGTGGGGGCTGGAGAATGGCTCCATTGTTAAAAGCATACTGCTCATCCACAGACATGCCATTTGTGCCTATTCCCAGAGTGAGATTTAGCTCAATCTTTAGTCTCTTTAGAAAAATACTCACTCTGGGAGAATATAGTTCTGGGTGACTATAATTTATGGGAGGATATGATCCTATGTGACTGTCACTTTATGGAACTATATTGGTTATGTAAATAATAGTGACATGTAAAGATATAGAGAAAGCATAGTTGAAAAAAATCTGTGAAATATATAGTATCAAAACAACAATGAATTTGATGCTACATACAATGCAGAATCTGCTCAGTGCACATAGGCCTATCACATGGCAGTGGCAGGGAGATTATTATCAATTCCATAGGTATTCAAGTTACTCAATTTCTGTATTTCTCTAGCAATGTCAGTTATATGGCTCTGTTTTAGTTAATTTTATATTGCCGTGAAGAGACACCATGGCCCAGGCAACTTACAGAAGAAAGAGTTTATTTGGGGCTTATCGTTTCAGAGGTCTAGAGTCCATGCCCATAATGGTGGGGAGCATGGCAGGGGGTCCATGGTACTGGAGCAGTTGCCCAGAGCAAACATCTTGAGACACAACCACAAGGCAGAGAAAGTGACACTGGCAATGGCTTGAGTCTTTTGCAACCTCAAGCAATACCATACCTCCCAACTCTTCTGGTTTTATCATCTGGGAACCAAGTATTCAAACATATGAGCCTATAGGAACCGTTCTCATTCAAATGACCACGACCACAGGGTTTCTTATTATTATTTTTCAGGTGTTGGAGACTGACCCCCAAAACCTCATGCATAGTAGACTATGTGCTCTATCACTGAATAACACCTATAATATTTAAATTTTTTCAATAATGTGTATGTAAAATAAAATATTCATTTTTCCTTGAAAAATTTTTATTAAGTTGAGTTTCTTACGATAAATGTTTCAAATGTGAAACAAATGGCTATAGTTTCAAATATTGATATTCTTTTATATAAACAGCATTCATTTATAAATTTAAAAAGTATCTGTCAGCTATCTTGTAGGTTTATGACATCTGTCCAAGTGTAGGGTAAAAGTTTGTCTCTTTTCCCCAAAATCATCTGGTAGTGATTAAACATGTGTTGGCATTCCTTACTTGTGTGGTTTTTTTCCAGTGGATTACCACATGGCCAAAACTGGCTACATAAGAAATTTAGAAATGGCATGGAATGGCGTTCCCAGGTAAGACAACGTACAAGGTGCCAATAAGCCTATCACAACTATTCTTCAGATTACAGAGGCACCATCCAATAGCTACCAGTGTGAGGCAAAACAAAAGAGCCAAAAGTGGCACTTCATCGCTGACTTTTGAGAATGTAGGTCAACAACCTGAGCTTAGCAAATTGCCTAAAACAGGGGGTGGGGGGATGGGGCATCTACCTAGCACACATGCATTTCCTGTTTAACTCTTGGCTCACATTCATCCTTTCACTATAACCTGAACCTTTCCTAACTTAAGAAATTAAGATTCACACACTCCAGTGGCTCAGAAAATGAACTCTTCCCCTGGACTAGCGATTGTACTCTATTCTTAATGTTTGGTAAGTGGAATGACATGTGGAGCTTCTGTCTTGTTCTATGATATTGATGTAAATTCTAAGGACAATTTTTCCTACGAGGCAGAATACAGATCCCCACCAAGGTGGCCCACAATAATTGTTGTTATTAATTTCTCTTTTTAGGAGAAAGCAATGGAGACTCAGTGATACAGACAGAAGGTCAAGTCATACTCTCTGAAGGGACTTCCCTGACTGTGAACTGTTCCTATGAAACCAAGCAGTACCCAGCCCTGTTCTGGTATGTGCAGTATCCCGGAGAAGGTCCACAGCTCCTTTTCAGAGTCTCAAAGGCCAATGAGAAGGGAAGCAGCAGAGGGTTTGAAGCTACATACGATAAAGGATCCACCTCCTTCCACTTGCAGAAAGCCTCGGTCCAAGAGTCAGATTCGGCTGTGTACTACTGTGCTCTGAGTGACACAGTGTCACAAACTGCAGGGGGAGCTGAGCACAAACTCTGAGTAGCAGGGGACTGATGCTGAGTATGTCTGAGATCACTCATTTAGGGACCAGGGGAAGGTCTGCTATTGTTGACACTCACCACACACCCAGGCACTGCTAGAGTGTAAACCATGCAAATTAACATTAAGAACACATTAGGAGAACAGGAAGTGAGCATGCCTTAATTTAGGCTTGTTCAGAAAGAGTGAAAGGAGTCATACACCACGATGATTTTCTTTTTGCTTTTGTTTTGTGAGATGGATTTTCCAGTAGCTCAGGCTGGCCTTGAACTCCTTCTTTATGAAGCTGAGGTTGGCTTTGAACTCCTGTTCTTTCTGCCTGCACCCCCAGAGGGCTGGAGTTCTAGGCATGGCTCACCATATTATTCTGAATTTGTGATTTCTTAAATACAAAATATCTTGCTGAAGGAAACTGTCTATGTGTTCACCATCCCCTATAATTCTTATCCCCCCGAATCCAACTCATGTCATTAATGGAATTATCATGGCTTATGAGGCTGCACATTCTCCGTATCTTCCTGGTAAAGTGCAGTAAGAGATGGTTTATTTATCCTTCCTCTCAAGGTCTGATAGTTTACTCTTATTCCTAAAGATTCTTACGTTTGACTGAATTTAGAAGTAGAAACTCTCAGTGGAAATATGTTCCTGACACTTTTATTTGGCTTCCTTTACTCTTTTGGTCAAAAATATATCACATTCTGCAGCCTCTTCCTTATGTTTCTAGTGTTTTCTTCTTTCAGTGCACTAGGTCAGTGGCTGTGATCTGCATGGAGGAAAAAGATGCTGAGTCTTGGGTGCTTTGGTCCTGGGGAAAAAGTGAATTAAGATGAAGAGATGAGTGTTCTCAATTCTTTTAACAGGTCAAATGAAGAAAACTCAATTAAACACCAGGGAAGTTGGATGTGACATTGTTAGGAGAAAGAAACTTGGATTGTGGTGGACTTGAGATATAATATAGGCTATGAATTAGATAGAGTGGACAACTATTCCAAAGAGATTCATAGTCCTTGAAGAAAACTAGGAACAAATGGATGGATATTTACCTGTTAATGGAAGAAAGTATTCCTTCTTTCTATAGTATATTACAAAAGAACAGAGGTATCCCTGACTCAAAATGTAACAACCAAGTTATGAAGCATGAAGCATTTTTCAAAAATGTATACAATTTGGATTGTGTGTGTGTGTGTGTGTGTGTGTGTGTGTGTATGTAAATGCATGTGAGTGCAGGTGTCTGCAGAGGCCAGAAGAGGACATCAAATACCCTAGTGCAGCTAGAGTTTTCCTGCCTGGCCCACAGTCAGGACAAATCTCTATCACCCGCCAGTCCCACAGCCACTCAGACCCAACCAAGTAAACACAGAGACTTATATTGTTTACAAACTGTATGGCCATGGCAGGCTTCTTGCTAACTGTTCTTACAGCTTAAATTAATCCATTTCCATTAATCTATACCTTGCCACATGGCTCGTGGCTTACCGGCATCTTCACATGCTGTTTCTCATCGTGGCGGCTGGCAGTGTCTCTCTGACTCAGCCTTCCACTTCCCAGCTTTATTCTCCTCCTTGTCCCGCCTACACTTCCTGCCTAGCCAATGGCCAATCAGTGTTTTATTTATTGACTAATCAGCAACACATTTGCCATACAGAACATCCCATAGCACCCTAGAGCTGAAGTTGCAGGCATCTCACAGCTGGGAACCAAACTTGGGTTCTCTGCAAGAACAGTAATTCTCTGAACCACTGAGCCATCTCCCTAGGTCAAGTGAAAAACGTTTAAGTAAACATAGGGGTAAATTTTAACGACATGACATATAATTTTATTGTTTGTTTTTTATTATTTGTTTGTTTTTTGGAGAGAGGATTCCTCTATGTAGTCTTGGCTGTCCTGGAACCTATTATGTTGACCAGGCTGTCCTCAAACTCAAAGAGATCCCCCTGCCTCTGCCTCTCTAGTGTTGGGATTAAAGGCATGTGCCATAATGCCTGGCAGAATTTCTTAGCTTTAACACTGCTGGTGTCATTCCTGGTGTGCCCTCTTTCTGCCTCCTGCTTGTGGAGCAACATCTAAGTTCTCAGCTGCTGCTTCATCCACCTGCTGCCTGCCACCTCTGCTCCATCATCGTGGGCTCTAACCCTCTGAAGCTGTGGCCCCAAATAAACTCTTTCTTTTAAAAGTTGCCTTGGTGGTGACATTTTATCACAGCAATAGAAAAGTAACTAATACAAGTAATATGTACTCTATCTTTGTTTTTATTCTATGTGTATGGGTGTTTTACATTCACATATGTCTGTGCACAGTGTGTGCAACCTGGTGTCTGTGGAAGCCAGCAGAGGGCATCAAATTGCCTAGAACTACAGTTACAAATGATTGCAAGCTGCCAAGTGCATGCTGGGAATTGAACCTGGGTCCTCTGGAAAAGCAGCCAGTGTTTTTAACTGCTGAGCCATCCAGCCTCCATCCCAAAATCTGAATAAGATTATGAGGATAATTAGACCTCCAGACACAGCACAAAGACAAGGAAACAAATGTATCAAAATGGGCCTAAGGAATAAATTGTGAAAAAGTTAAAGTTTTCTCTCTGTATGATTATGATGCCAAATTGATTTTGTAATTGATCTCATACAACATGAAATTAAAATATGAAGTTTTCTATGGCTATCATAGAAAACTGTCACTGACTGGCAGACTTCAATCACAGCAATTAATTTCTCCAGGCTATTAAGTTCTACAGGCTATAAGTCCACGATCAGGAAGTTCACAGGATAAGTTTCTTCTGAGACCTCCCTCCTGACTTTTTCTCTGAGGATGTTCATCTATACTTCCTATATGAACATCAAACTCATTTAACTAGAGCTGGCCTTATCTGCCTTGATTATATTTGAAAGGCCCTGTCTTTGAATATAGTCACAATCTGAGGTTCTTAGGGTTTTAGCTTCAACACAAACATTTTGGAGAGGGTACAATTCAGGGTTTACCAGCCACGACATTAAATATATACTAAATGCATGAAGAATGTAGCCTCATTCATGACCCATTGTCCTTAGGATTTCTGGTGACAGAGCAATCATACACACCCTGGATGATGAGGCTTCCGCACCTTCTCTTAATGCCTTTCTAGAGGAATGAGAAACATGCAGCCACAAATAACTTATCAAAAATCATGATTCAAACCATGGAGCTAAATAGACCAGTGTTAAAAATTAGAAGCATTTATTCAATGTGAACATGTTTTCCTCTATGACTATTAGATGAGGATATGGAATTCTCTTAATTTTAGTTTTATTTCTTTCTGTAGCTAAGTCATCAATTTTTATCAATATTTTATTTTTGTTCATTTTCCCATTTCCTAATTCTCTTCAGTCTGAACATTAATTCTACTTTATTTTAGCCTTTTTATCCTCTTTTCTCAGACCTCAGCTTCTATGGAGCTATTTTAGTTGAGTAATTTGCATTCCTCCTTCACCACCACAGTTATTGAGCCTTTGAGACTTTGCAGTGGTGGGTGTCCTGAGGTAGTAGATGAGGGAGAGTGCTATGACACCTGCACACAGGGGGAGCAGAGACAATACTGTTCTCATTTGTTTCGTGTTGCTGTGATAAACTCCAGGACCAAAGACAACTTGGGGAGGAAAGGGTTTATTTCAACTTACAACCTTCATAATGAAAGGATATGAGGGCAGGAACTCAGGACAGGAGCCTGGAGGTGGGAGACTGAACAGAGGGCATGAAGAAGTGCTACAGACTAGCTGGCTTTTCATGGTTTGCTCAACTTGCTTTCCTGTACAGCCCAGCACCACCTGTCCATGAGTGGTATCACTCACAATTCCTTGGGTCTTTCCACATCAATCATTACTTTAAAAATGTCCCATATCCACACCCACAGGCCAATCTGATAGAGGCAAATCCTCAGCTTAGATTCCCTCTTCCAGATGACAGTAGCTTGTGTCAAATTGACAAAAACTAACCAGTAAAGTTCACTCCTTGTCATCTTGACACACAAATGCATCACTATTAAACTGCACACTTTTTTATTTTTTCCTCAAGATCTCATGCCAATATAAGAATATAATGGACAGTAAAACTTTAAAAGTTCCACGGTCTTTGAAACTCAAACATTTCAAAAGTTTAATCTCTTTAAAAAAATATCCAACCTGAGTGAGGTGATGGTTGTACATGTCTTTTTTTCTTTATTAAGAAATTTTTTATTCACTTTACATACCAACCACAGATCCTCCCTCTCTTCTCTCTTACCACTTCCCCCTCCCAGCCTTTCCCCCCAACCCACCTTCCATTCCCTCCTCCGAAAAAGCAAGGCCTCCAATGGGAGTCAGCAAATCCTGGTACATTCAGTTGAAGCAGGCCTAAGCCCCTCTGCCCACATCAAGGCTGTGCAAGGTGTCTCACCATAGGTAATGGGCTCCAAAAAGCCAGCTCATGCACCAGGGATAGATCCTGATCCTACTGTCAGGGGGCCCCTTAAGCAGACAGAGCTGCACAACTGTCTTGCTTTTGTAGAGGGCCTAATCCAGTCCCATGGAGGCTCCACAGCTGTTGGTCTAAAGTTCATGAGTTCCCACTAGCTTGCTTTGGTTGTCTCTGTAGGTTTCCCCATCATGTACTCCCTCATAAGTGGATACTAGATGTAAAGCAAAGGATAACCAGATTGCAACCCACAGCATCAGAGAAGCTAGTTAACAAGGTAGACCCTAAGAGGGATGCATGGATCACCTTGGGAAGAGGAAATAGATGAGATCTCCTGAGTAAACTGGGAGTGAGGAGGGCAATAGAGGGTAGAGGAAGGGGTATGAAAACATAAGGGAATGGATGGTCAAGCTGTACCAGGGACAATATGGGAGAGCAATGAAAGAGGTATCTTGATAGAGGGAGACATCATGGGGATAGAGAGAAACCTGGTGCTAGAGAAGTTCCCAGGAATCCACAAGGATGACCCCAGCTTAGACTACTAGCAGTAGTGGAGAGGGCACCTGAGCTGGCTTACCCCAGTAATCAGATTAGTGAATACACTGTCATCATTAGAGCCTTTATCTAGTAACTGATGGAAGCAGATGCAGAGATCCACAACCAATCACCAGGCTGAGCTCTAGGAGTCCAGTTGCAGAGAGGGAAGAGGGATTCTATGAGCACCATTAACCCCAGCATTCAGGAGGCAGAGGCAAGTAGATTTCTCTGAGTTCCAGGCCACTCTGGTCTACAGAGTGAGTTCCAGGACAGCCAGGGCTACACAGAAAAACCTTGTCTTGAAAAGCCAACTAACCAACCAACCAACCAACCAACCAGTAAACAAACAAACAAAACCAAAAAGCTCTTCCCTAGTCCTCCCTTCACACCTCCTCTCAACTTCATGTAGGTTTTTTTAATTACTCATTAAGTTCAATTTGTGCTTCTCACACAAAAATGGGAGTGGGAGTACCCACAAAAGCATTGTCAACTTGCCAGATATCATACCACTGAAAAAAACTGACTCTCCCATAGAAGCTATCAACCACTAACAGCTCTTCAGCTAGGGTTGGGGGCTCATGAGCAGCTCCCCCATTGATGTTGCAGTGTTGACTGGTTTAATCACATTCAGGTCTTGTTCCTGGCAACCACACCACTATGGCCTTCTAAGTATAATACTTCTGTCATATCCTGAAGACACTATTTCATCCCTGACCTATGGCTCTTACAACCACCCTATACAAACCTTAGTAATGTTTCCTGAGCTTTCTGGGGAAGTTTAGTTATAGCTATTTGATTCACCGACACTTAATTTTAGCAATCTGACCAGTTGTGATTCTACTATTATATTAATAGTGGTTCACTCTCTGCTGCACAAAAACACTTCTCTAATTTGGATTGACTGCTACACAAATCTAAGGATATGGTGAAAGTAGAGGGAAGTTTGATACTATGTCAATTTAGCAAAAATGATAGTAGTAGATTTTCCCCTGGGGCCTATAAACTCCAGGGGCATAGGTTCTTGGCCAGAATTATAACACCAGGCATGCATTTTCTCCTGTGGAGCAGACCTGAAATCCAATCAGAAAGTGGTTCACCACTTTCATAACATTTATACCACTCATGCCCATAGACATTGTTTGCTATGCCCATCATTACTGTATCGCTCATGGTTCATAGCTGGTTAAGACTGTTGTGACCTTTTCCCCCTAGTAGCCTGAGTTGTGCTTTCTGATACTATAAAATAGAGTCAGTAAGGAGGAAGCCTCCTGATTAGTACTGGCTTGATTGGTCTAAGTCCTGTGACCAAGGTGTGTGGTGTCTTCAGCAATGTGGTCTTGTTATCAAGTTCTGGTGGGTGACCAAGTGCAATGAGAAATAGGTTACATTGTTCTGTGGGTGTCTATGACTGTCACTGACCTATAACTCTAGGAGATGTATCCCATACCTGTACTGGGATTTTTATTTGGCAATCTATGGATTCTGGGAGAAGTATTATCTGTGTAGAATAACTTCATTTACACACACACACACACACACACACACACACACACACACACATACAATTTTCAAAAGTCCTTAGTGTTACTCATTCCTCCATGCATCCTTCCCCTCTGCCATGCCCTCTCATCCCCTTTCCTACTTAACCCTCCATTGTGCAGAAAAATTATGAGAGTTGACTGAAAATTTAAATTTTTATTCCTTTTTTTCATAAGGGACTGCAAATAAGAGATTACAAGTTTACATTGATCTCCGGCAGGAAGAACATTGAAGATATCCATTAACATTTTATTCATATTCTTGTGGCTGTGGATGGACTGTGATTTTAAGATTTTGGGTCATGAACATAGTTCATAAATCATAGTGACATTTGAATAGCACCAAGAACATGTGCCTCTCTCTAGTTTACTAATAATGACTCAGTAGTATGTAAAGAACCACCCCCAAGCTCTACATATTAACTCTGTCTAAGATCTAAGGTCACTTTGTTGGACTTTTATGTTTCTAAGAGGAAAACATTCATTCACAGCATTCAGTAGTTTGAGATGTGGCCATAAGATGGCAGTAGACCGCAGCTGGTGAAAAGTGGAAACGTCTTTTCATTGCATTCTGATGGAAGAGGTGAGAACTGAAGTATTTGTTTTCTTATTGGCTGGGTAGATAACACAAGAAGCTACTATAACTGTCAGAGAAAAGGGGACAATCTCGAAATATAAAAAGCTGGCTCGGCAAGAGATTGCAAGTCTATACTGATTCCAGGCCTGAAGAACAATGAAGACATCCATTCACACTTCACTCCTGCTCTTGTGCCTGTGGATGGACTGTGAGTTGAACACTTGGGGTGAAGGGAAAACACTTGGTGTATATTTTTAGATATCCAGGGGAAATCTATTTCATACAGTTTCCTTTAGTTATTGTGGACAACGATAATCCAGCAGAGCACTGCCTGACTGCCCTCCTCCTTTCTGGTTTTCTTTCTGTGCAGGGGAGAGCTGTGGAGAGCAGCTGGAGCAGCAGCCTTCCACTCTGAATGTTGGAGAGGGAGACAGCGCCATCATCAACTGCACTTACACAGGCAGTGCTTTCTCATACTTCCCTTGGTACAAGCAAGAAGCTGGGAAGAGTCCCCACCTTATGATAGACACTTTTGAAAATGTGGACAGAAAGCAAAACCAGAGACTTACCATTTTATTGGATAAGAAAGCCAAAAAATTATTCCTGCACATCACAGCCACACAAGTTGGAGACTCAGCCATCTACTTCTGTGCAGCAAGCGCACACTGGTTGCCAGGCACCTGAAGCCTGTTCTCAAACTTGCTAGTGGGGCTGGAGCCCCATCCACATCCTGTGTCTTATAGTAAAGCACTTGTGACATTGTTTGTTTGAAATGGAAAGTAACATACAGATATTCAGAGCATAAATAAGAACGGCTCAAAGTGATGAGAGGCACAGAGACAGAGAGACAGAGACATGAGAGATAGGGACAGAGAGACTTTGCTATTTGTTGCTTAAGAGTTTATTACATTATCTTTATTTAAAATGCCTGACAAAATTTTGAATATATATATATATATACACATATATATTTTATATGTGTGTGTGTGTGTGCTTGTGCGTGTGTGTGCGTGTGCGTGTGCGTGTGTGTGTGTGTGTGTGTGTGTGTGTGTTTGGAAATACACACACATATGTTACTTTTGTATTACTGTGAAGAGCCACCATGACCAAGGTAACTTATAGAAAGAAATAATTTAATTGGAGGCTTGCTTAGAGTTTTAAAGATAAGTCCATGATCACCAATGACAGGGAGTATGGCAGCAAGCAGGTAGGCATGGTGCTAGAGCAGTGGAAGGGAGCTTACATGTTGAGACAACAGCCATGAGGTGGGAGCAGGGGAGGGGTGGGAGGAAGGTGGGGAGGGAGAGAGAATGCAAGAATAGCATGGGGTTTTGAAACCTGAAAGTCCACTCTTAGTGACAGTCCTCTTCCAACAAGGCCACACCTTCTAATCCTTCCCAAACAGTTCTATAAACTGGAGATAAACCATTCAAAGATATGAGCCTATGGGGGCCATTCTCATTCCAGCCACCACAAGGGGTGGGAGCTACACTTATTTGTGGGTATAAGGTTACATATTTAGAATACAATTAGAAATTAAACAGTTTTAGGGAAATGACATTAGTGTTTCTCATCTAGGGTATGGCTTCATCAGCCATGTGTAGTGGACTAGGCTTATAGTATCAGGCATGAATTTCAAGCCATTGAGTGGGCCTTGTGCTGACTAGTTTTATGTAAAATTGTCACAAGCTAAAAGTCTCCCATTCAATATCTAGACAATGGCAATAGACTATATTGTTGTGTGGGTGATGGGGCTCATGGACTCTCCTGTTCAACAACTAAAAAAGAGATATGCCTGACACTAGTTTGTTTGTTTTGTCTTTTGGTGGGAATCATTGTCATACCAAATGTCATAATCTTTAAAACATATGTGCATATGTATACATATGAACTTACATATGCAATTTAAGTAAACATAAAATAATATGATTCACTATGGCTTTCAAACATTCCTAGTGTTGTTTATCTCTCCTCCCTCTCTCCCCCCCCATCTGGTAGAGGATTACCCCACCTTACCCATCTCTCCTTCGTAGCTCCTGCATCCTTCTGTTCTCCTCTAAAGAGCTTGTTCTACTGATGCCCATGATTTCTTTTTACTCTCCTGGCATCTGCAGTTGCTCCAGATGACATATTCACATTTGAAGATTCAGAGACAGGATCTAGAAATAAGTAACTATATATGGCATTTGTCTTTCTGGGTCTGGTTACTTTACTCAGTATAATATCTTTTAGATCTATCCGTTGACCTGCAAATTTCACAATTTTATTTTTCTTTTCAGCTGAATAGAATTCCGATGTGTACAAGCACCATATTTTCATTATCATTAATCTGTTGAAGGACACTTAGTTTGTTTCTAGTTTCTAGCTCTTGTGAATAGAATGGCAATGGACATGGCCAAACAAGTACCTGCGGAGTAGGATGCCAAGTCTGCTGGGCATGTGCCTAGGAGTGGTATAGCTGGGTTATGTGGTAGATCTACTTATAGCTTTTCAATGATTCACCACACTGATTTCCATAATGGCTGCATCAGTTTGCAATCCTACCAATGTGAATGAGTGTTCTTCTTTCCCATATCCTTGTAAATACATTTGCTGTCAGTTGTTTTCTTGATTTTGACTATTCTGGCTGGGGAAGGATGGAATCTCAATATAGAAGAAGAATGAAATTGGACCTGTGCTTATCACTTTCACAAAACATTAACTCAAAATGGATCAAAGACCTTAATATAAACCCTAAAATGCTGAAACTGCATAAGTAAACTTACAAAATATTTGAATTGTATTTCACTAATTGCCAAGGATGTTGAACAATCATTCAGATACTTGTTAGACGTTTTTATTTCTTCTTTTGGAAACTATTTTGGTGCATGCCCAATTTTTCAATTGTGTATTTGTTTTGAGTTGTTTATATATTTTGATAGTTTCTTCTATCATATGTATAGTTGGAAAGATTCTTTCCCCTTCTGTGGGGTGTTTGTTTTTCTCTATATATTTCTTTAGCTTGTACAGATGCTTTTCGGTTTTATGAGGTCACTTTTGTCAGTTGTTGACATTAATTCCTGGGCAATTGGGTCCCATGTAGGAAGTCCTTTCCTAACTCTTCATCTTCTAAGGTTGCCTGTGTTTTCTTCCAGAAGGCTCATTGTTTCATGTTTCATTTTTAGATCTTTGACCCACTTGGAGTTCATTTTTCCTAGGTGATAGATATGGGTCTAATTTCCTTCTTGTATATGTGGACACCCAGTTTTCTCAGCACCACTTGTTGAAGATGCTGTCTTTTTTTCAATGTGTATTTTTGGCATCTTTGTTAACTATCAGACAGTTATAGTTACATGTGCCCATGTTTCAGTCTTCTATTTTGTTCCACTGGTCTACATATATGTTTTTGAAATGGTACCATCTTGTTTTTATATCACTGTGAATGAAATTGGACCCACAGCTATCACCTTCACAAAGAATTGACTCAAAATGGATCAAGGACCTCAATGTGAAACCTGAAATTCAGAAACTTCTAACAATTTAAAATCTGGAGTGGTAAACCTCTATCATCAGCATTATTCTTTCTGCTGAAAATTGCTTTAACTATCCTGCCCCTTTTGTGGTTTCATATATATTTTAGAACTTTTAAAAAATATTTCTATGATGAATTTTATAGGGAGTTTGATTGGGACCTCACTGAATCTATGAATTGCTTTTGGTAGAATGGTCATTTTCACAATACTGTTTCTACCAATCCCTGAACATGATAAGTGTTGTCATATTCTAGTGTCTTCCTCAATCTCTTACTTCACGTAAGTTTTCTTTAAAGAGTAGTGATCTTGGCCGGGTGGTGGTGGCGCACGCCTTTAATCCCAGCACTCGGGAGGCAGAGCCAGGCGGATCTCTGTGAGTTCGAGGCCAGCCTGGTCTCCAAAGCAAGTTCCAGGAAAGGCGCAAAGCTACACAGAGAAACCCTGTCTCGAAAAACCAAAAAAAAAAAAAAAAAGAGTAGTGATCTTTCACCTCCATGTTTCGGTTTATTATTAGACCTATTTGGTAGCCACTGTTAATGGGAGTTTTCCATAATCTCTTTCTCAGCATTTATGCTGCTGGTGTATAGGAAGACTACTGATTTTGTCAGCTGATTTTGTATATTGCCATTGTACTGAAATTGTTAATCATTTCTAGAATATTTGCAATCTCCTATGTATAGTATCCTATCTCCTACAAACAGGGATACTTTAATTTCTTCTTTTTCTGCTTGTAGCCCTTTAATGGCCTCCTCTTGTCTCTAGATAATGCTTCAAGTTCTACGTTGGAAAGGAGTGGGAATGGTGGGCAACCCTTCCTTATTTCTTATTTTAATGAGATTGACTTGAGGTTTTTCTCTGTTTAGGATGATGTTAGCTGTGGGTTTTCACGTATAGCATTTAAATATTAATGTACGTTCCCTCTAGTCCTACTCGCTCTAGGACTTTTATCATGAAAGCATGCTGGATTTTTCCAAGGGCCTTTCTGCATGTACTGAGATCATGTGACTTTTGTCTTTAAGTCCATGTATACGATTTATTAACTATATACAATGACTACATAAATATATACAATAACTATATACTATTGTATATAATAAATATATTCAAACTAGTATATTGAACTATCTGTGCATTATGTAGGATCATTTTTTATGTAAGCCTGAATGATGTTTGTAGGTATTTTATTGAAAAATTTTGATCTATGTTTATCTGAGATATTGGCCAGTTTTCTTTTTCTGTTGTGTCTTTACATAGTTTTGATATTATGATGATAATGTCTTCATAGATGTTTGGAAGTCCCCCTTCTGCTTTTATTTTTAAAAATAATGTAAGTAGTGTTAGTTATTAATCTTTTCCGAAAGTCTGCTAGAATTCACTTTTTAATATGTCTGGGGCTGGACCTATTTAGTCAGAAAGGATTTTATTCCTGCTTCAATCCATTTATTTTTTACAAGTATGTTTAAATTTTTGGTTTTTTGGGGGTTAAGTTTTATGGTTTGGATGAATCTAGACATTTATCCATTCTCCTTTTATTTTCTGACTAAATGGAATACGGGTTTTACAGTACTCCCTTATAATATTCTGAATTCCTTTGGTGTATATTGTGATGTTTCCCTGTTCATTTCTGATTCTGTTAAATTGGGTTGTTTCTGGACCAGGGGTCTGTAATTACGTTTATCTTCACAGAGAGCTAATTGTTGGATTCATTAATTCATTATACTGATGTCTTTGTTTCTATTTCATTAATTCCTGCTCTGATTGTTGTTATTTCTTGTTGTCTAGTATATTTGGGTTTGGTGTGTTCTTGCTTTTGAAAATTCTTTTTTTATTTAATATTTTTCTATAATATAATTTGATAATTCCCCCTCTGCCAGTTCCTCTCAGATCTTCCTCCATCTCCTAACCCATCCAACTTTGTGTTCCTTTTCTCTCTCCTAAAAAAAAAAAAATGAAAATAAAAAACTCAAGTAACTAAAAAAATACCCTATGAAAAATAAAATACAAGCTATTGTGTGCTATTGGAATCATTCATCACGTATGGCTCTTACATTCTTTTTGCCTCCTCTTCCACATAGATCTCTGAGGCACTGAAGGGGAGAACTTGGGTGAAAAAATTCCATTTACGACTGAGTGCTCCAATGTCTCTCCCTTTCTGCAAAATGACCAGCTGTGGGTATCTATGTTAAATCTCATATACTCCTGGAAAAAGCTTTTCTGATGAAGGTTGAGTAATGCACTGGTGGTCCATGTGCACAGCAGAAAGTTATTAGAAATCATTTCATTTCTACGTTCTTTTAGCTAAATAGTAGTAGCAGGTTTGTCCCTAAGTCCCTGACCTACCCAACTTCAGGTTCGTAGCAACTTTAGTAGTGTCAGGAATGGGTTACATTTCATGGAATGGGCTTTAAGTCCAATCAAATAGTGGTTGATTACTCCCTTAACTTTTGTGCCACTATGTCAATAGTACATCTTGCAGGCAGGTCACTGTTACATTTCTCAGGATTTGTAGCTGGGAGATATTTATTATTGCCTTTCTTCTCTGATAGTGTACTTTGCAGTAACATGAATGCTAGTAGGAGACAAGTGTCCAGTTAGGCACCAGCTCAGCTTCTCTATGTTTGATAACATATGTAAGTGTTGTCTTCAGCAACAGGGCCTTCCTATTAGATTGTGGAGAATAACAAATAGCCTTTGCAATAACCCACAGTGTTCAGGGGTTTCCATGGGGCCTCTTTGGCCAGTGACTCATCAAGATGTAACCTATTCCCGGCACTGTAGGTTTTCCTTGGTGATGTAAGATGCCTAGTTGGGGTATTGTCTGTCCTATCACTTAGTGTCTAATTAGATTCCTTTTATATGTATGTATATTTTAGGACACCTCTACAGTAGGAGGTTCTTATATGGTTTTTCAAATGGCTTTGGAGTTAGTTGTCCCTCCCCACATTCTCTTCTTTACCTTTGTCTTCCATCCCCTCCCTATTTAATTCTCCTGCACTACATTCTATTTCTTCTTCATTCTCCTCCCTCCTAGTCCCCTATCTGGTACCTAATTTTTGTGATTATTTGGATTGTAGCAAGCCTATCAAAAGCTTAAAAGCTAATGTCCACATATAAGAGAAAACATGCAATATTGTCTTTGGGGTTTAGGTTACCTCACTCATGTTGATTTTTTTCTAGCTCAATCCAATTACCTTCAAATTTCATCATTTCAGTTTTTTAACATCCCATTGTGTAAATGCACTACCCTGTCAATCACCCATCCATCAGCTGATTGACATCTAGGATGTTTCCAATTCCTGTCTACTGTGAATAGGGCAGCAAAGAACATAGATGATTGAGTGTCCCCATAGTAAGGTGATGAAGTCCTTTGGGTATATGCCCAAAATTGCTATAGGTGGATCATAAGGTAGATCTGTTCCCAGATTCCCAGGGAACCATTACACTGATTTCTATGGTGCCTGTACAAGTTTGCACTACCATCAATAATGAATGAGTGTTTCCCTTTTCCCACATCCTCACCAACGTGTTCTGTCATTAGTTTTATTATCTTGGCCATTCTGTAATGGGTAAGATGATAGCTGTCTTTACATGTACAAGGTCTTAAAGACTGAACATATGCCTTATTAAGACAAGGGAGGAGGCACAGGGTAACATTCATCCTCAGTTCAATTCCTGTCCACCAGGGGGTGCAGTTTCCTAACAGAGGCTCATTTCCTGTGTGATTTGTACCTGAGGAGCCTCATCCTTTCTCGGAGTTTACAATTCTTCATGCTAAGCATCAAGACCATTTTCCACATGACGCTAAAGATGAACTCTTCTCCAGGCTTCGTGTCTGCGATACTCCTCATACTCGGTAAGTAAAGGGATGTAAACACCAAAGTCTCTAGCTGTAAGTTATCTAAGAGCATTATCCTCAGGGTGACACAGAACTAACTCTCTCTCTCTCTCTCTGTCTGTCTATCTCTATCTCTCTCTCTAGGAAGGACCCATGGAGACTCTGTGACTCAAACAGGTGGCCAAGTGACCATCTCAGAAGGCCAGTTCCTGACAATAAATTGCACATATTCAATCACAAATATAGTGTTCCCTACTCTTTTCTGGTATGTTCAATATCCTGGAGAAAGTCTACAGCTCCTCCTGAAAGTCATTACGGCTGGCGAAAAGGGAAGCAGCAGAGGTTTTGAAGCTACATATGATAAAGGATCCACTTCCTTCCACTTGCAGAAAGCCTCGGTCCAAGAGTCAGACTCGGCTGTGTACTACTGTGCTCTGAGTGACACGGTGTCACAAACTGCAGGGGAAGTTGAACACAAACTGAGAGGCAACAGGTGGTCTGGCTGCTGAGCACCTGCCTCTGAAATCTCCCTGGCTTCAGCACACCCTGTGGTGTGTGGGCTTACAATCTCTGTTGGTGAAAATAATGTAAATGTTCTCATGCCAGACCACACAACTTCACAAACTATTAAAAGAATGAAGCAGTCCCTGGGGTCTGATCTTAAGTTATTTTCCTGCAGTGCTAGGAATCAACCCAGAGCCTTAAACTTGCCAGGCAAGTGGTCTGCCACTGAGCCACATTTAAAACATTATCTATCTTTATTTAATCAAATGTGATGGAGAAAGAGACATCTGTGTAATGTGACCTAACAGGGTTTGGTAGGAAAGGTACCAGAAAGCATGCCATTCTTCCCTTACAAAGCCCTGTGGAATTCTTAAGGAGAAGGAGGAAGAGCAGAAACTCACATGCAAACAGCAACATGAAGAGCTAAAGAGAGGGACACTCATTGTGCAGGAGACAGGTCACTTTCAGGGTAAATCAGACAGGATTTCTTCTATTTGGGGGAACCCCATCATATTTTCCTCCTCTTCCTCCTCTTCCTCCTTCTCCTTCTCTCTCTTTCCCTCTCTTTCTTTGAGATGGGGTCTCTCTATGTAGTTTTGACTGTCCTGGAACTCTTGGTAGACCAGGCTGGCCTCAGACTCACAGAGATGCCCCTGCCTCTGCCTCCAAGTTTTGACAATAAAGGCAAAAGTCACTATGCCTAACTAACATTTTTCTCATATACCCTTCAAATGATCACATGAGATCCACCTATTTCACAGTGAGATTTAGATTAGTGTTAGATCTGGGTACTGTTGGCTTGCGCCACTGTCATAAAACCAGTGATCACACTGTCTTTACCTCTCATCATTCTCTATTAGGAACATGTTTTGTCCTGTATGATTGGACTATTCTGGTTTCCTTTTGATTTCTCAGGCAAGCTATGTGTCTATTCCTTTGCTTTCTCCATCTCTATGCATCAGATCTCAGATGTACAGTAAACCTTCACTTATCCAAACAACTTTCACATTTTCATTGGCTTCAATTTCACTGAGAAATGAGAAGCATTAAGAAAGGAATTTTCAAGATCTTCAGCACTTACCACTTTTCACTACCTGTGCGGGATCCTCGACTTTTCCTCTGTCAGTGTTTAATTCAGGAGCACAGAGCACTGCCAGTCCTTAGCATCTATGACAGCATTTGACAACAGTAGGTCTTGAAAAGTATTGTTGAACTAATAATGCCTGATTAAAAGTCCTACCATTACCATGAGAGCACAATTTAACATTCATTCAAAAATATATTGTATGCAGATGTGAAATTGTCAAAGAATTAAGAAAAATATTTCATTTTTAAACAGAATTTTAATGTATCTGTTTCTTGACAAAACTCATTTAAAAAAAAAACAAAAAACAAAAAAACTGGTGACACAGTAGCAAATAGAACAGGGGAAAAGTCACATTCTGAAGGAATTTTCATTTTAGGTTCAGACTAAGCTCAGGCTAGTCATCACCACTAGCCTCTGCCATGGATCATTTCAATTCAAACCTTGAAAAATCATTAGGCATCTGATTTCAGATGAGGAAAGTAAACATTACCTGTCCTGTCTAATGTCCTATGTAGAGCCAGAATTGAACTGAGACCCTGAAATAGAATCTAATTGACACTCTACTGTGTGTTTCTATGGATAGGTAAGAATTTACACCTGGAATAACATTGCCAGCAGTGAAAAGGAACCTCAAAAAGTTTACCCAAAAGTCTTGAGCAAGTCCAGCTCTCACCCCAAGATGGCAGTGTTTGCATTGGTCCTGTCTCCAGGAGCTGAGGTGTGTATCAGGTCTCTGATTGGCTGGCTATACTTCCTGAGCCTTCCTTTATGTTACTGTTTCTATTTCATCAGAAACAGCTGGTGAAATAGGCCGCAGCTTTGGGGGCAGACTTCTGCAGAACAACCATGGAGAAGCACCTGAGTGCCTGCTGGGTGGTTTTATGGCTGTATTTACAGTGTAAGTTACAGGAGGTTTTAGCCAGGGGCCATGGGAAGTCAAAGAATATTTTTTTATTTAGGATTTGGGGAAAAGATGTAATACCTTGGGATAGATGGAGGGAGGAAAATATGCCTATTTCTAGATCACCTGAGATTCATGTGTAGAGTAAAGAAGGATATGAACTACAAGTACTAAGTGTGGATGATTGATTTCTGGAATTTCACACTGTTTTCTGAATAGGGGTTGCTGGCAAGACCCAAGTGGAGCAGAGTCCTAAGCTCCTGGCTGTCCTGGAGGGAGAGAACTGCGTCCTTCATTGCTATTACACTGTGAGCCCCGCTGGCAACTTAAGGTGGTACCGACAAGACACAGGCAGAGGTCTTGTGTCTCTGGCAGTCATGACTTACATAGAGAACAAAAAGTCAAGTGGAAGATATTCAGCATCTCTGGATGCAGATGCTCAGCACAGCACCCTGCACATCACAGCCTCCCAGCTCGAGGACACTGCCTCCTACATCTGCGTGGTGGGAGCACCATGCTCCACACATACTTGCAGCCAGTACCAAAACCTGGTCCTGGAGGCTTCAAGGACACATAGGTGACAGAACAGTCTTTTTAACACTGTACTAGGGAACTGAATTTCCCTTTTTGGCTGATTAGTCTCATTAGAAAGACAATTTTAAAACAGTCTGGAAAGAAAGCTTGAGGACAATTTTAATAGATTTTGAGAGACAAACAACAGTATTGGAAAGTAGAACATCCTGGGAGCCGCCATGAGGTGAGGAGATGGAGAAAATGTTAGCCTTTTCAGTTCACCGCAGAGGTCAGAGAAACAGTGAGAAAGCTCAGAATGTCAAGGAAATATGCTCAGCCACAGATATGTATGCAGAGGGCAGCCAGTACCACACTCTTGTGTCCCAGGAAAAAGGATTGCACCAGAAACACATGCTTAAACATGGAAACAGAAATAGCTTATTAAGAAGGAAAAACACTCCTAAGAATGGATGTGTGCTAATGAGCTGAGGAGAGAGTCCAAAAACATCTGACCACACTGTCTACAGTTCTTCACAAGATCCATAGAATCCCCATCTCTATCATGCATTTTGCCTGAGTGTTTTTGGACAACCCAAGTTCCTTAGATGAGGTCCAGGTGAGGAAAGGCATCCAGTCTTCCTTCTCTCATATGTTAACCTTTTACAAAGAAGAATCATTATTTCTAATTTAAACATTTTTGAGAATTTCATACAGGTGTATCATACTTACATAATTTCTACTTCACCCTCCCTCTTCATCTCCTCCCACATTTTCCTTACTCCATCTCAAACTCATGTCTTCCTCTTTAATTACTGTTTCAGACACACACACACACACACACACACACACACACACACACACACACACACACAAATACATCTCACTGAGTCCATTTAGTGTTGCTCCTATGTGAATGTGTTTAGAATGACCTCTTGTGATTGGATAATCTGTCAAGTCTTACCCCTGGGGAAAGCTGATTCTCCTGGTCTCAGTAAACATTAATTGTCAATTGTTTGCATCTCTTCATCCAGGAGTGGGACCTTATGAGATTTCCCGTATCTATGCTGACATGTCAGTTGGCACTGTCATTTTGCAGGTCTTGTTTAGTTGATCACATTTTTTGATATTTCTTGGGTGCAGCTTCCCTGTCATATACAGAAGACACAGTCTCACAGCAGATGTCCTGGTCTTCTGGCTCTTTAAGTCTTTCATCTTCTCCTTCCTCAATGTTCCTTGAGCCTTGAGTGTAGGGGTTGGATTGTAGACATATCAGTTGAGGTTGGATACTCTATGGTTAGTTGTGGTCTGCACTTTGACCAATTTTGGACATCTGTAATTGTCTCTTTTGTTTGCTGCAAAATGAAGCTCCTTTGATGAGAGGTGAGAGCTTATCTGTGTGTATAATGATCAATATTTAGAATTTTGTTAGAACTTATACTGGTTTAGGGAAGTGACATTAGTATGCTCTCTTGTAGGGATCATGGCATCATTGGCCATGGGTACATGAGCTAGGTTTAAATACCAGACATGGATTTCTTTCTATTGAATGGACTTTAAGTCCAGCTAGACAGATGTTGGCAGCTACCAAGATATACTATGTATAAAGTTAGTCATTTTTTTTTGTGGTTCATACACAGTATACATAAGTAGGACTCTTGATTACTTTTCTCCTTTGGATATTGTGAGAGCTAATTCTTAGAAAAGAAATTTCAAGGATGGGCCCAACTTGATTCTCCAAAATCTTGAATCTCAAGTGTGTGCTGTCTTAAACAATAGGCTCTTACCTTCAGGTTCTGGGAGGCAATCAGTGACAATGGCAACAAAACATGCTGTTTTGAGAGTCTCTTTGACTTCTCTGACCAACATCTCAAGGAAAGTTTCCGATGCTTAGCACTAGGGCTTTGTTAGATAGTTTGTTAGATAGCTCTTCTTGGGAAGAGCATTATCCCTCCAAGTGGAGCACGTTCATTCAAACTATTACCTATCATCTACTATCTGCCTCTCTCTCTCTCTCTCTCTCTCTCTCTCTCTCTCTCTCTCTCTCTCTCTCTCTCTCTCTGTCTATCCATCTATCATCAATCTGTATATCTACCATCTATCAACTAGCTACACATGCACACACACAGCGTGTATTTTTAAATAAAGATGGAATTATGTGCTTTCCTATGGCTTTTTCAGACATCCTTAGCACCTTCTGTAGTTCATTCTTTCCCTCTTCCAAGTTAAATACTATTTTTGGCTTTCAAATTTTCCCCTTTGTAGCACCTGTATCCTACTGTCCACCTTTCTAGGACTCCTTCTTCCATTTCTCCCAGTGGCGTGTTTTTAGTTTCATAGTTTCTGTGGTTACTACAGGCTGTGTCCTCACATCTGAAGATTCAGGCTAGGAACCACAAATACAACAGAACACATAGTGTTTTTCTCTCTGGGTCAGGGTTACCTCACTCAGTACAATAGTTTTGATTTCTGTCCATTTACCTGCAAATTTTATGATTTCATTTTCTTTACAGTTGAATAGAATTCTGATCTTGGTGATTCTCCTGCTTCAATAGAAGTAGTGAGTTTTCTACTGTCTCAGAGGGACATACTATCTGTACTGGCTGGTTTTATGTCAACTTGACATTAGCTAGAGTTATCTGAAAGGAAGGAACCGCAGTAGAGAAAGTGCCTCCATAAGTTCTGGCTGTAAGGCATTCTCTTAATTAGTGATTCACTGGGTGGGGCAGTCCAATTATGGGTGCTGACATCCCTGGGCACATAGTTTTGGATTCTATAGGAAAACAGGCTGAGAAAGTCATGATGAACAAGCCAGAAAGCAGCACCCCTTTGTGGTGATATTTTATTTGTGTTGAAATGTGGTGATATTTTATTTGTGCTTTGATAAATAAAGCTTGCCTGGAGATCAAGGGGGAAAGGCCAGCCATTTTAAGTAAACAAAGTCAGGCAACACACACCCTTAATCTGATCACTTAGTAGGAAGTGTTTCTGTGTGTTCAAGATCATACTAGGGAACAGAGCCAAGCATGGTGACACACGCCTTTAATCCCAGTACCAACCATAGAGGCCTGGAGGTCTGTACAGACAGAGTAACAAGGAAGTAAGGTAGCTGGGCTAAGATAGCCAATGAGAGGGCAGAAAAGCAAGGCATATTAAGGCATGGGTAGACAGGAAGGATCTCACATATGGAAGCTGCTAAGTTGGTGAGGTAAGGTTAGCTGTACCTCTCCCTATTTCCCTGATCTCTCTAAGTATTTCACCTCTATATTTGGCTCTGTGTTTTTTATTTAATAAGATCATTTAGAAATTCATCTACACCCCTTCATGATCTCTGCATCAGCTCCTGCCTCCTGGTTCCTACTCTGTTTGAATTCTTGTCCTGACGTCCTTCAACGATGGACTACAGTGTTGAAGGGGAAGCCAAATAAACCCTTTCCTTTCCTAATTGCTTTTGGTCATAGTGTTCATCACAGTAACAGTAACTTTTAGTTTGCATCCTTATGTCATAACTCAGGGAAATGGTACAGGTAGGGTAGTCATGTTATTGACAAATCCAATAAAACATGTAGTGCACAAGAGATTCACAAAGAGCTGACTATTTTTATTTTTCTGAGCTATAATAGTTGATTAAGAAAAAAAGAGCATTAATTGCATACCCTTCCACACCCAAAGGGACAAGGAACATCCCATGCCAATTGATAACTTTTTTTTTCTTCTAGCATAAAATCATAAAATTCTGTAGTTAGAGTTTTCCTGCCTGGCCCACAGTCAGGACAAACTCTCTCACCTGCCAGTCCCACAGACGCTCAGACCCGACCAAGTAAACACAGAGACTTACTTACATTGGTTACAAACTGTATGGCCGTGGCAGGCTTCTTGCTAACTGTTCTTACAGCTTAAATTAATCCATTTCCATTAATCTATACCTTGCCACATGGCTCGTGGCTTACCGGCATCTTCACATGCTGTTTGTCATCGTGGCAGCTGGCAGTATCTCTCTGACTCAGCCTTCCACTTCCCAGCTTTATTCTCCTCCTTGTCCCGCCTACACTTCCTGCCTAGCCAATGGCCAATCAGTGTTTTATTTAATGACTAATCAGCAACACATTTGCCATACAGAACATCCCACAGCAAAATTCCTCTTTCCTTTTTTCTTTTCTTCCTTTCCTTCTTTTTACATTTTTTTTCTCTTTCTTTCTTTAGTTCTCTCTCTCTCTCGCTCTCTCTCTCTCTCTCTCTCTCTCTCTCTCTCTCTCTCTCTCTCTCTCTCCTTCCCTCCCTCCGTCCCTTCCTTCGTCCCTTCCTTTTTTTGTTTTCTTTTCTTCATAATCTCTTAGTTATACCTGAACGTTGTTCTGTAAGTGAGGCGGTTTGAATGAGAGCATCTCCCATAGGCTTATATATTTGAATGCTTGGCTACCAGTTGGTAGAATTATTTGGGAAGGGTTAGGAGGTTTGTGCTTATTGAAGGAGGTCACCGGAGGCAGGTTTTGAAGTTTAAAGAGATTTATGCCATTCTAGTTAGCTTTCTCTTTCTGCTTCATGCTTGTTTATCAAAAATGTAAGCTCCCAGCTCTGTTCCATTGTCATGTCTGCCTACCTGTTGCCGTTGCTCTTGCCTTGGTGATCGTAGACTCACTCTCTGAAGTGTAAGCTCCAAATAAACTCTTTCTTCTCTAAGTTCCTTTGGTCATGATGCCTCTTCACAATAATAGAAACTTAACTACAACAATAAGGAAAAAGAGAACAAGGGTAAGGATAGTTTTATGAGATTTGCAGAGATTCATTGTGTTTGCCATTAGACCCTCTTGGACCACTCTGCAGTGTCTAACGGGATAGTGAACTAACAAGCAGTTATTGTCCTGATCTAAAACCATATCTTCCAGTAAGAGAATCCAGATGGATTAACTACAATTAAGTTTATTATTATTCTTGTTGGTGTGGTAATGGAGGATTTTGGAGACAAGGTCTTGGCATGTAGACAAAACTCAGTCAGTTCAGGCTGGCTTAAAATTTGGGATCCTCTTGGATCAGCCCCTGAGGTTCTGGAATTAAGGGCTGTGTCACCATGCTGGACGTAGAGGCCAGTTTAACAACTCTCTGGTGAAGCTGACAGCAGGAGGATGCACAGTGCTGACTGAGCTATGGCTAGAAAAAGGAAAGAACCAGTGTGTTTTGTGCTTTCAGAAAGCTGTAGAGCTCTCTTCCCATTCCTTCTGTTTAGTAAAGTTTCCAAGCCTGGAGGACAGGAAAAAACAAATTTTAATGAGACTTCAGAGCCTGTAATGTGTGTGTGTGTGTGTGTGTGTGTGTGTGTGTGTGTGTGTGTGTGTGTGTGTGTGTGTTGGGGGGGGCATGGGAACTCTTTGGCCAATGACTCAACAAGATGTTTCCCCTTCCTGGAACTGTATGTTTCACTTGGTGACATACGAAATGTAGTTGGGACTTTCTCTCCCCATCCTATGATGACTCCATTTTCATTCTTTCCTATATATATTTTAGGAAGCTTCTACCGTAGCAGGGTTCCATGTGGTTTTTCAGATGGCTTTAGTGTTAGTTGCCCCTCCCTTTACTCTTTCTTTACCCTTCTCTCTTATCCTGCCCTATTCTAATTTACCTTTATCTCTTCATAACTCTGTATTCTATTTCCCCTTTCCATCAAGATTCTCTCTTCTCTCTGAGTCCCTTACTAAATATGTAACCTAGGTGATCATTCATTTTATAGCACGCATATCAAAAGCTTAAAAGCTAACATCCATTCACAAGTGAAAACCTGCAGTATTTGTCTTTTTCAGTCCAGTTTTCTCAGTCAGGATGATTTTTTCTTCTAGTTCCATCCACTTGCCTACACTTTTCTTTCTTTCTTTTTTTCTTTTTCTACAACTGACTAATATTTCACTGTGTAAATTTCCCACATTCTCATTACCCATTCATCATGGACATCTAGGCAGTTTACAATTTTTGGCTATTATTCCCAGAGAATAAATAACATGGATAAGCATGTATCTCTTTAGTAAGATATGAAATACTTTGGGGTATAAGCCCAAGAGTGGTGTATCGGATCTATTTTTAGCTTTTTGAGGAACTTCCACACTGGTTTCCACATGGCTGTACTAGTCTGCACTCCCACCAGCAGACAGTGTAGCCTATTTCCAAGGCTATTGATTTCTCTCCACAACCTAACAGTAAGGTCCTATTGCTTACTACTTATTCCTATTGCCTTACTACTCATGACACTAAACACAGAGAAGGTGAGTTAGTGTTCAACTAGAAATTTTATCCCTACTGACTAGTATTCACAGTGCTGGAAGGTACACTGCATGGTACTAGAAAAGAAAGGTAATCGTCATTACCACCAGCTACAAATTCTATCACAATAACCCCTGCAAGATGCATTGGAGCAATATCGTCACAGATGCTATGGGAGAAAGCAAACACTTTTTAGAAAGTGGATTTCAGCTCCAACCTGTGTCCATCACTGCTGAAGTGGACAAGAACCTGAGACTAGATAGCTCACTGGCCTAGGGGAAAACCTAATACTACTAATCTGTCCAAGGGGACATGGCAATAAAATAACTACTTATGACATATTTATATACCCATAGATGAGTACATTACAATGCTAAACCATATCAGAGAAGCTTCTTCTTTCAGTAGATGAACAGTAACACAAACAATAACAACAGGACAATGAGCAGAGAGTGAGAGACTTTGGAGTACTCAGTCCTAAATGGGATGTCTTCATCATTCCCCTCTCCTAAAGACTCAAGAGTCTATGTGGAAGAGGAGGTGGAAAGATTGTAACAGCCAGAAGTGGTGGTTGACTCCAAGCAAATAGTGTCTTTCTGACAAAATAGGACTGATACTCACGTGAACTCACAGAGATTGTGGCAGAAGGCAGAAGACCTGCATAGGTTCAAACCAGACAGCGTCCCACTACTGAGAGGATAAGAGCAGGAAGTAGAGATGGGGTCCTACCCATAACTGAGATGCTATTTGAAATGATACCTGCTGGGAAAAGGAAAACCTGTTTTTTTTCTTCAGTGGAGTTCTCATTGAGTATATGAACCACACGCCATTGTCTTATACCCAACAGTAGTTGGCCAACAAAAAATGAACTCCATGTTTGTTTGTTTTTTGTCTCATTTGGTTGTGTTTGTTTGCTTTGATTTTTTTTGTTATAGGATATTTATTTATTTATTTAGTTAGTTAGTTTGAAAGGGAAAGAGGGGAAATATAAGGTTGGGTGGGCAGGGAGAAGGAAAGAATCTGAAATGGGGGAGGGTAAAAACATGATCAAAATACATTGTCTGAAAAAACTGGAACTATTCTCCAAACAACCACAAAAGCAACAACAAAACTAAAAAACACACACACACACACAAGAAGACTTCAGAGAAAGAAAGAAGGGCTAGAAATGAAAAACTTTTGATGTAGAAATGATAGACTGGTGAATTTCCTGTGCTCTTTTTTGTTTCACAACACCTATCATATCATGCAAAAAATAACAAACTAGAACTGTGAGTGGGCGCAGGTTAAAATACTGTCCCAGGAAGAGCCTTGCCTTCAGTCAGAGGCCCACAGTAAGGAGAGCCTATTATATTATGCCAGGTGACTAGTCTAGAGTAGCTAAAGAGCACCTAACATTTGTACTGCACAGAACTTAGGAGGAAGGTAGCTGAAAGCCTTTAGAAATCTACCATGCTGCATTCTCTTGCTTTTGCTCCATTTTTTCTTTTATTGAAAATAGTTTTTTTTCTCACACAATATATCTTGATCACAGTTTCCCTGTCCTCTACTCCTAATTCCTCCTTCCTCCCCTCTCTTCTGGATCCACTCCCTTTCTGTCTCTCATTAGAAAACAACCAGGCTTCTAAAGGATTGTGATAAAATAAAACATAATAAGATAAGACAAAAACTAACAGGTTAGAGTTAGGCAATACAAACCAATCAAAGGAAAGAACCCAAGAGAAGGCACAAGAAACAGATACCCACTTGTTTGCACACCCAGAAATTGCATAAAAACTTTAAACTGGAAGCCATAATACATACCCAAAGGACCTGGTGAAGATCCGCCAGGTCCTGTGCATGCTGCCTCAGTCATTCTGAATTCATATGTGTTTTGATCATGTTGAGTTAGAGGGCCTTGTTTTCTTGATGTCCTCCATCCCTTCTGGCTCTTACACTTTTTCTGCCACCTCTTCAGCAGGGTTCCTTAATCCCAAGTGGAGGAATGTGATCCAGATGGTTCATTTATGGTGTTTCAAGATCTCTCACTCTCTACATGTCTGTCTGTAGGTCACAGTATTTGTTTTTATCTGCTGTAGGAGGATAATTCTTTGATGATGACTGAGCAAGACATTGATCTATGAGTACAGCAGAATGTCTTTAGGAAAATTTTATTGCTACAATTTTTAAAACAGTAGTATTTTCCTTTACCCTAGGTCCCTGGGTTATCTAGTCTCAGGTTCTTGGTCATCAAAGCAATATCGAGCATGGGTTCCATCTCCTGAAGTAGGCCTTGAGTTAAACCTGATATTTATTGGTTGGTTACTCCCACAAGTTTTACTACCTTTGCCTTAGTACATCTTGCAAGCAGGACATCATTGTAGATCAAGGGTTTGTAACTGTTTTGGTGTTTATGTTTCTCTTTTGATACTTTGCAAAGTACCTTTCTATAACAAAGATGCCTATATCTCTATAACCTAGGTTATATCCCTATAACCTAGGGATGAAGGCTCCATGTAGGCATCAGCTCAACTTCTCCATGATTAATGAGTTATGTGTTGTCTTCAGCATGGAGGCCTT
Source organism: Peromyscus californicus insignis (assembly GCF_007827085.1). Taxonomy (NCBI): domain Eukaryota; kingdom Metazoa; phylum Chordata; class Mammalia; order Rodentia; family Cricetidae; genus Peromyscus; species Peromyscus californicus. Next base: position 71,255,071 of record NW_026294413.1, on the reverse strand, counting down.
GTCATCAGTTTGTAGAGAGTAACATATAGTCCTGACAACCCCAACAGGTTTGGGGATTTCCATGGGTAGTAGATAGGGTATAAATAGCATTAGAATATATTATGTGAAATTCTGAAAAAATTAATAACATATATTTTTAAAATTTAAAAATTGAAATCCTAAATATAATATTGCAGGCTGAAATAAAAAAGTGATATGCAATAACTTGGAGCCATACAAAATTAATGAACAGTGATAAACACTGCTACATAGATAAATAAAAAGCAAATATATTTTGTTGCATGTTCCTTTTTACCTAGCTTACAAGATCAATACATAAGATACAATTATAGATGTATTCCTAGCAACATACAGGTAAATATGTGTATAGTTTTACATGTATAAAAAAGTATCTGACATCATTTTAATACAATTTGCATATTTGAAACTGATACAAATTTAGTATCATCACAGTTTTTACTATGGAATAAATCACCATTCACTTCATTAAAAATGAAGGTGTGACATGGAATGTAGTGCTGGGGTTTTATTTGGCTCATGGTCAAAGGTAAAACAGTCCTCTATGTACCTATAGGACTACACACTCCCTTACCATCAAGTTTAACTTTTGCAGGACACCCCCAATCTCAGCTGGATTAACTCTGTTAAACTGCTTGTAGCATGATGTGGTTCTTGCATCTTTTACTGCATTTGATGTCTTATCTATTTTATGCTGTCTTTTGTCAAAAACCTTACAAATAGGTGTGATTATCATAAACACTGTGCCCTAGGCCCATGTCCTGTCTTTAAGGCTTCATATTGAATTTTTAGACATTATCTAAGGCATGATGAATGTTTTCTTCTGCTGTGGCCTTGCCTATTTTGGCTCTCACATTTATTGAGAAATAGCCTTTGTTTTGTTTTTAAAGAGCAAAATATTCTTGAAAAGGATGTTACCATGAGCTTCTTGACTTCTGCTCTACACACCAGACAGTTCTGGCTTGCTAGCTGGACACAAGTGTGTCATTAGTACAAAATATAATGATGCATTGTAAGGGACTCTGAACTCTATATCTGTTAAAATTATGTTTTAATTAAAACTGAAGACAATTAAAATAAATAAAATTATTACAGAAAATAAAAAGTGTTCCTCATAGCCATGCATAGTGGTACATGCCTTTAAAGGCAAAACTCAAGAATCAGAGGTTAGTGGATCTCTGTGAGTTCTAGGCCACCTGGGTCTATACAGTAAATTCTGGGCCGTCCAGGACTACAGTGACCCTGTGTTTTAATTAAGGTTTCTGTTACTTTGAAGAAACACTATGATCATGGCAACTCTTATAAAGGAAATCATTTAACTAAGACTGACTTACAGTTCAAAGTTCTCGTCCATTGTTAGCATGGCAGGAAGCATGGTGGCACACAGGCAGACATGGTGCTTGAGAAGGAGCTGAGAGTTCTACATCCAGATCTGCAGGCATCAGGAAGAGAGAGTCCCTGGGCTTGGCTTAAGTACTTGACAGCTTAAAGCCCACTCCTAGTGACAGACTTCCTCCAACAAGACCACACCTCTTATTAGTGCTACTCCCTATGAACCTGTGGGGGCCATTTTCATTCTCACCACAACACTCTGTACTAGTCACTTTTCTATCACTGTGATGACACACCATGACCAGGTAACTTATAGAAAACAGTTTAATGGGGGCTTACAGCTCAGAGGGTAAGTCCATGGCCATCATGGCAGGTAGCATGGCAGCAGGCAGGCAGACAGGAAGGCATAGTGCTGGAGCAGGAGAAGAGAGCTTCCATCCTGATCCACAAGCAGGAGACAGAGAAAGAGCTAACTGGGAATGGCTTGGGTTTTGAAACCTCTGAGCTCATCCCAATGATGTACCTCCTCCAAGAAGGCCACACATCTTAATTCTTACCAAACAGTTCCACCAACTAGGAACCACACATTCAAACATATGAGCCTAAGAGGGGCTTTCTAATTCAAACCACCGAAGCAGACTCTGTCTCAAAGACAAAAAATTTGTTCCTCAGATTTTGACATGAAACCATATTTACTAAGTGAGATTTTTAACCCAGTCAGTTTCTTTAGAATTTCTTTAATTAGAAGTTCTTTCAAAAGTCAAAGAGGAAGTGTTTTATACAGCTGCATTGTCTGGCTCAGAGAGAAGTTATGGAGTGTGAAATACTCCTGAGCTACAAGAACCTCACTCAGATTTGGTGATAGAAAGTATGAATCACTGAATACAAGGAAGTGGCTGTCAGAGGTAACTCAGGAAATATTTGAAGTTTAACTTGAAATTCATTCATACATGCTCCCTCACATTGAAGCAAATGTCTCTTAAGTTTGCATTTAACTAAGATTCCAGATTTTTACTTTTAGCTGCTCACATAAGAATGTTTATTTTTAGCAAATCTTTGGTCGCTGTCAGAATCCAGAAGATGGCAGTCTCTTCTTAGAGACATGGGGGACCTCTCAAGTGGTTTTGAGTGACAGAGTTTGGGGGGGAGGGGTTTGTTGGTGTCACAAGGGTGGGGAAAAGAGCTTTGTCTTCCTACTTGGTGGCACAGTACCTTGATGTTTCCTGAAGGAGAAACATTAGAAATGTGAAACTGATTTTTTTTTTTAACAAGGCTTAAAATCTGGATCCTCAGTGAAGAGAGAAGAAAGAATAATGAAATCCTTGAGTGTTTCACTAGTGGTCCTGTGGCTTCAGTTTAATTGTGAGTTTTGGCACTTCTTTTAGATATAAGGTGTGATACGTGGAGTTGTTGCCTACTATAGGATAATGGTAGGAACACAGATTTTTTCATCTCTAGTTAAGGAGTGGGAGGCCCATGGAAAAGCCATTGTAGAGTGTTAGCATCCATGTGCATCTAGTCTTCCTTGTGTGACCCTTGTCTCTCTTCACAGGGGTGAGCAGCCAGCAGAAGGTGGAGCAGAACCCGGAATCCCTCAGTGTCCCAGAGGGATCCATGGCCTCTTTCAACTGCACTTTCAGTGATAGTGCTTCTGATTACTTCAGCTGGTACAGACAGCGATCTGGGAAAGGCCCCGAGTTGCTCCTGTTTGTATTCTCCAGTGGTAAAAAAGAAGGCAGATTCACAGTTCACCTCAACAAGGCCAGTCGGCATGTTTCCCTGCACATCAGAGACTCCCAGCCCAGTGACTCAGCTGTCTACCTTTGTGCAGTGAGAACACAGTGCTCCCCAGACACCTGCAGCCTGCACAAAAACCTATTGGGCCATAATAAGGCCTGAACTAGAATATGCTTGATCGGAAAAGTATTTACCTTAAGAAAATATCTCATCCTGAACACGTGGTGCTCTAAGCGTCATGTCTCATATTCCTTCTCATCCTCTTTTTTTCATTACCCACTGAATCTAGTTAGTGCTGACCATGTGCTTATGGGTGTGGGATCATCTACTAACACAGGGTAACCTATAAGTGGCCACTTTCCTAAAGAAAAATGACTCTCCTTGTGCCAACAGCCATCAATTGCCAATAGCTCCTCAGCAAGAAAAGGGCCTCAGGAGCCCCTTTCACCTCCATGATTGAATTTCAAGCTGTCTTGATTTTGTGCATGTCTGGTACAGGTAACCACAGGTCCTGTGAGTTCATGTGTAGCAGCCTTGTCATGTCCAGAGAAAAGTATTTGGAAGCTCTTCTCCCCATCTTCTAGTTCTGTTTTTTGTTTGTTTGTTTGTTTTGTTTCACTTTTCTTCCAAGATATTCCCTAATCGTTTTTGGGATGTAGAGTTGGTAGAGGTGTTTCATCTGTGGCTGAGCACTCACAGTCTCTTTTTCTTAGCACTTTGAGCATCCTTGGGTTTCTACATTTTTCAACCCTCTCCTTTGTGACGTTTTCCTAGCCTTGGAGGGGCTGATACAGATACCCCACTTAGGTTTGGACACTCAACACCTGTTCTCAATACTTTGGGCAGTTACGCATCTCTGCATCAACTCACCGAAAGAAAGCATCTTTGACCAAGGTTAAGAGCAACACTAATCTGATTGTTGGCTCTTGTTTGAACTCAGTCACATTCCTTCTTTGCAGCTTGGAGATACTCTCTGACTTTTCATTTGGATGATCACATTATCACTGTTTGTTCAAGGCAAGTGCTTCATAGATGGAGTCTCAGATGTGGTTATACCTCTCTGAATTTCCTGAGGTATCCAGGTGCAAACCACTGGCCCTGCTCCTGTTGTGTCCATGGCAACATCCTTTGAACTTCTTGGAGTCTGTGTCAAAGTTCTCATGTATATTTTGGTTCCCACCAGTTTCCACCTTGCTGAATTTTGTGTAGATCCAATTCAGTTTCCTTTTGGAATCTCACAGTATTCTCTGGGTTCCATGAAGATGTTTCTTGTTAGCTATGAAAATAAAAAGTTTAATATATTTAACAGCACTAAAGACACCTGCAAGGTAGAAGTATTAATACCAGTCAGTGACTATCAGCTATGAGGCAGCCAAGGTCAGCATTCCAGAAAGCACAACTCAGAGGTGGGTAGAGGGAAGCTTTAACAACTTCTAATTGGGTAGGTAGTACCTGAACATCACATGATCATCTTCCAGCTTGGGACATGCATAGAGCGTGTGAGGCTTCTATTGGTTCAGCCTGTGATCACCCAGAAAACTAACCAATCCCAACACAATTATGTCAGCACTTGTCCAATCTCTTCCACAGCCCTATAAAGACCCTAGACAAGGAGGGTGACAGTTTCTTCCTTGAAATTATTCTCTCTCTGAAATTTCTCTCACTTTTCTTTAATTTCTCACTTTTCTGTAACTCTCTTAATAAAGATTACCTTGACTTTGCATACCCATACAAGAATCCACGTCTTTTGCCTTCATTGACAGCAGATCACAAACTCAGAGCCACTGTCCCAGGTCAATCTTTGGTGAATGTCAGTGTCTGACACCAGGGCCTTTGGTCACGTACTACTGAATTGTGAAAGGGTCTGTCACCTAAAAAACCCAAAAAACTGAAAACTAACCAACCAACAAAATAAAACTCCAAACTCTACATTCCTGGGATCTAGATACAACTCTTTCCTCATTCATGAAGACATGAATTAAACTGTTTCCTCTCAATCTGTTCTAGGACAAGGCAGAGAATGAAAAAGCTTTGCAATTTCTTCTGAATCAGCTCTGGACCCTCAACTCTCTCATACCATGTTCAAGTAGCAAAATGAGGTGGCAAACACCAGATGACAGATGGCAAGATGGTGGTGCTTCTGTGCCTTAAGACTTGATGTTAAGCCATGCCTCCCCGTGTGTGTGTGTGTGTGTGTGTGTGTGTGTGTGTGTGTGTGTGTGTGTGTGAAGACTGAGCTTTCCTCTGACTGGTTAGGTTAAAATCAGGGCTCTGGGAAATAGATTAAACACACACTCAATTGGGGGAACTAACTTTTCTCTCTTAGGAACCTCATTCCAAATCAGAGTCCAGAGCTGCATTCCCTGTTGAAAAGAAAAAGGAGGGGGGACTGGATAAACTCTGGGAGTTCTGGTGGCTGTATGCCTACAACTAGATAGTGAGTTCAATCTATTGGTAATGGGAACAGAGACATCTAAGTTCAGGGGATGCACCATTGAAGAGGCCAGGTGTTTTTCATAATTTGATCGTGCACTTGGAAAGTATAAATGCTGACTTCTGATCTCTAGCTTGTGTCTCTGTCTAGAGGTGAACAGCCTACAAGCAGAAGAGAATCCTCAGGCCCTAAGCATCTAAGAAGCTGAAAATGTCACCAAGAACTGCAGTCACAAAACTTTCATAGCTGCCCTACTGCAGCCCAGACAGGACTCAGGTAGAGGCCCTGCCCTGCTAATCTTAATCAGTTTAACTGTGAAAGAAAAACAGTGAAAGACTAAAAATCACCATTGACGGAGGGACCAGGAGTTAAAGAGATTCACTGATAGGCTGAGAGATAGGGAGAGGGGCCACATCATTAACAAAAACGGTGAACTTCCAAGATGGCTGGCTTTATCTTCACCCTGCTGATCTGAGATAAAGCTTGGCAGTTTAAAACAGAGGACTGGTGAGGCTTTTCTCCATCAATAAGCCTCCTGCTGCTACTGAACCTGAACAAGTTGAAGGCCTGATCAGCACATGTTTGTGTCAAAGCTGTGGGCCATCATTTACCTTGTCTTTATTCAAACTGACCAACCATAAGTTAGGGGAGTAAAACCTCTTAGAGACCCTTAAATACCAGCCTTGGAGAAGACACCAGAGTTTAGGGTTCCTGAATGCCTTCTCTGCACTGCAGAGTGTCTTTCTCTGTGTTCTCTCTCTCTCTCTCTCTCTCTCTCTCTCTCTCTCTCTCTCTCTCTCTCTCTCTCTCTCTTTCTTTCTCCCTCCTCTTTTCCCCTCTCTCTCCTCTTCCTAATACAAGCTTCTCTTCATCAGTTGATTCTGTCTACTGTCTCTTCCCAACTGCCATGTGCTACACTGGAGATTTTTGCTGCTTTGTAATTCTTTAACTGGTAGAGAAAAAGAATTGATCAAGAACCCCTAGATAGTAGGAAGACCTCTATCTTTTCCTGTCCTGTTCCTAGCTGTGCACACTGCTGCTTACTCCTGTGCTGCGGATGGAGTGTTTATCATGTACCTGTTGCTGTAATGCAAACCCTCCGAGATGCTTCCTACAAACCCCAACTATGGATGGAGTTGGTACTTCTGTCTTCTCATGAGGAAAAGTCTGTTATCAATAGGAAAGGCAAACCCTTTCAAACTTGTGACTTTAAAAGCATCTGTGATTGAAGCAAAGTGCTACGAGCTTAGATTAAAAAACTGAAATGCAAGGCTCAGTTCAGGCCATTCTTACATAAATGTCTTCAAGTGTAGTGACCTTGTATTTCTTCACTTGAAATGAAACTCAACATCTTCTGCACAGCTAAGGACTTCACCATGTGAATGGGAAAAACTTTTTAAGCTATATATATGACAAAAGGTTAGTGTGTAGAATATAAAAACAACTAAAAATCCCTAAACATTAAGAAACAAATTCAATTTGAAAATGGAGCATGGAGCTCAACAGAGAATACTCAAGATTTGAATTACAAATGACTAAGAAACATTTAAAAATGTTCAGCATCTTTAGCTATTACATAAATGAAAAATTAAAACTCCTTTGAGATTTTATAGCACTCCAGGAAGAATGGCTAGGATCCAAAAAGCAAATGAAGAGAAATACTGGCTTGGATTTGGAGAAAGGGAAATATATATTTAATGCTGATGGGAATGCAAACTGGTGGATCACTATGGAAGTCAATGTAAAGTTTCCTCAAAATCTAGAAATAGATCTACCAGATAGTCCAGTTAAGTATTCTTTGGAATATACCCAAAGATCTCTGATTAGCCATGTTCATTGCTGGTCTTTTCATGATCTCTAGGGAATAGAAACAGCCTAGATGACCACTAGCTGAAGAATGGGTAATTAAACAGAGGTACATTCATTTGGGGTTTGGGGGGGCATTAGCCATTCATTCTCAGTAAAATAAAATCTCAAAGTGATTTTTATATGTATTTTCATGATATCTAGTAGGGTTGATACCATTTGTACTTCATCTTTTGAGAACTATTTGTATAATTCCATGCTCTATTTTTCATTGGGTTGTTAGTTTTAATGATGTTTAGATTTTCAAAGTTCTTTTTATATTCTAGATATTTACCTTTCTCAGATATGTAACTGGAAAAGATTTTCCCATTATACCTTTTGAAAATTCACATAGAAGTGTATTATAGAAGCTTCATAAATACATCTACACATACATAAAGAGTTTCAGTGGAGTTACTCTGTAATGGGGCAACAATGCCCCTATTAGACAGCACAAGATAACAAATAAAAAGCTAAGTGCCAGGAATAGGTTACTTCCTATTGACTAGTGTGGTTCCATAGATCCCTATATATTATGGGATATCGTCAAATCTATTGATCACCTTTTGAAACACAATGGTAAGAACCTGTTGAATAAGTCAAAGAACGTGGAGAAATTAAGCTGATACTCATCTTGAGCTTCCTTACTACTGGACAGCCTCCATAGTGCTAGAATGTGCTATGCATACTCCTGGAGTAGAAAATGAACTGCCAGTCTTTCTGATCTCTAAATCCTATGAGCTACAGCCACAGCCTGGCAGACATGCTCATTCGTTCAATTATGGCACAAATGTAATGGGAGTAACCAACTAACTTCTGATTAGATTTAAGGTCTGCTCCGTAAGCTGAAGCTCATATGTGGCACCATTTGGGGCTCTAAGCACTTGTGACTAGACAAGACATAGACCCTATGAGAGAACCTGTGGTTATTACTCTGCTAAATGGACATATTATTAGATCAACTCTTAATGAATTATTGTTATAAGCACACAATGGTGCATCAGTCAGTCTTTATCAGAGAAGCTTCTTTTTGCAGTACATTGTGATTTTCACAGAGAACCAGAACTCACTGTGCTGCAGAGAAGAGGCTGTGGCACACTCAGCCCCAGATGGGACACACAGGATACATACAGTTCAGTAACGTTGGTAATTTCAGACATCCCACTGTGGACTTGAGACCTGCCTCCTTTGGGTGAGGTTTCAAGTTTATTCACAGTATTTTGTGCAGACACATGTGGTACAGTTTGAAGGGGAATCAGCAGAGGGCGCTGTCCCTTCAGAAGTGGTCAATGTCTGCATCCAGGTAGTGGCTTCACATGACAGACTGTCACTGTGCAGAAGGAGGTCCTTGTTTATGAGTGAGCAGTTTCAGTAAGGTCCTGCAGGAGACTAGCCCTGTGAGTTTGGTGCACTCAAGAACCAAGTGTCATTTTCTCCTATGAACATGCTTCCTGACACCTGCTCAGTTCTGCTGCTGCTCTTAATGCTCAGTAAGTTACATTTACCCTAAGTGTGGATGTCATTTTCTTACAACTCTGGAAGTCTTTACCTTCTTCCTGACATAGCAAAGTAATTTGTTCTTATTTATTTATATTTTATTTATTTTCAGGGAGGAGCAATGGAGACTCAGTAATCCAGACAGAAGTCCTGGTTACTGTCATAGAGGGGTTGCCTGTGAAGATAAACTGCACTTATCAGACCACTTACTCAGATACTTTCCTTTTCTGGTATGTGCTGTATCTCAACAAAGCCCCTTAGCTACTCCTGAGGAGCGCCATAGACAACAAGAGGACAGAGCACCAAGGGTTCCAGGCCACTCTCCATAAGAGCAGCAGCTCCTTCCACCCCCAGAAGTCCTCAGTGCAGCTGGCAGACTCTGCCCTGTACTACTGTGCTCTGAGTGACACAGTGAGGGAGACTGCAGGGGAAGCTGCATACAAACCACAGGGGCATGGCCCTGTGAGAGAGGGCTCTGTGCCTTTTCTAAGTGGGGTTTACCCAGCCTCCTGAAAAACAGCAACAAATCTCAGGTCAAATTCCTAGAAACCTAGGAATCTGTGGATACTCTGGTAGGATAGGATGGAAGTCATTGCTGGAGACAACCAGGCTTTGATTTCTAGAAATACTGTTCTTTCCTTATGTGAAGGACCTCTCACAGAAAACACTTCCAGGAAAACCCGAACATGGAATTTATCTCTACTGAGATGTCTTACAAAATTTAGTGATTTAATCTCCAGAATCTTCTGTTCTTACCCCATAAATTTATGACCAAATGGAGAACATATATTTCCAGTCCTTAAAAATCTGCTTCAGTCTCCCTCTGCAACCTATTTAGATTCTTCCTCTCCTTGGTCCATGTTACAGAGAGTTCAGTCCAACTTCTGGCCTCAGTTACTGTTCTATTGCTGTGATGAGACACCATGACCAAGACAACTTATAGAAGAAAGCATATAACTGAGGGCTTGATTACAGTTTCAGAGGGTGAGCCATGATGATTGTGGTGGCATGCATAGTAGCAGGCAGTCAGCCATGTCCCTGGAGTAGTAGCTGAGAGCTTCTATCTAATCACCAGCAATAGGCAGAGAGAGGGAGAGACTGGATCTGGCTTGGACTTTAAGATCCCAGAGCCCACCCCAGTGACACACCTCCTCTGATAAGGCCACACTTCCTGATCCTTCCTAAACAGTCCACCATCTTGGAACCAAACATTCAGATTTTTGAGCCTGTGGGGCCATTCTCATTGAAACCTTCACACTCCCCAACAGCATGCAATTCATGAAGCTGCTCAGGAAACACAGCCTTTGGAACTCTCAAGATGATGCCTGAGAGGCAGCTCCATCTCTTTCCTACACACCATGTAGGAGGCAACCTGGTCATGAAGAACTCTTTTGAAAAATTCTTCCCCCTTAACATCCACTCTCATAGGCTATTGCACTTTGCTTAAATCCTGAGGGTGTGGTGTAGTCACTCACCTGGGGTTAGGTTTTCAGATAATTCTTCAGTGTGAGAAGAGAAGTCAAAGTTTTGATCCATCTCAATTCTGGAAACAAAATACTGGTTTAAAGTAAAATGCTCTAGTATTCATATTTATCTCCCTATAAAGCAAGAAAGATCTGAAATCAAGCGCCATGGTGTCTCTAAAAAAATATTCATGTTTGTGGTCACAAAGAACAACAAAGTAGTATTTGCTGTCTTACTCTTTAGGGGGCAAAATGAGATGTGAAACTCAATTTTTAAACTCAAAAACTGCTTTGATGGCACAGCATAGGATAGAATCTCCCAGAAGAGTGCTTGTCAAACCTGGAATGAATGCCAACTCTAATAAAAAAAAAATACCAGTGCCAGGCATGGGAAACCTCTCTTCAAGTTGTTAGTTGGGGCTTCCAGAGACTCCTCCAAATGAAACAGGCTATTGCCATTGCCTTTGATTGCCTCATAGAAATTCAAGGTGATACACTGTTTCTAATGACATCACATAGTTTAGACATAGGACTTGGAGGAACTTAGCTAGAAATGACCTGAAGACTCTTCCCTGAGGACAAATTCTCTTAGTATATGAAGGTGCCATACAAGAATCCAAGGGAGAAAAGCAAAAAATAATCCTACCAAGTTGTGTTAAGACTATGAACCAAAACAATAATCATATGGCAAGATGTTCACAAGGGAACAATAATAGCACTATTATCTTTGGGGAAACTAACGTATGCCTTATTGAATTCAAGATTGCTCAGTAGCAATGAATTCAGACCCAATACTGTAAACCTAGTTAACTACACGTGGCTGGAGAGCTCATGGACCCTGGAAGAGAACCTTCTACAACCATTTTCCTAAATCAATACAGCTTCTAACTATATTCTAAAGACTCATAATTATACACTGCCAGTGCCCAGCTGCAGCAGGTCAGGGAAACTGGAGAGAAGATGTGGAGTCGGAGGCTAAACACACACAGAATGCTTATCTGTGTCTTTATTTTTCTCTTAACCATTTTATACAACCTAAGACAAAAATCTCTATGCAAGAAGGAAATCACCTCACAACTGCAAGTTACATATTTTCTAAAATCAAATTAAAATCCTTACACAGGAAGAAATCACATTATGATCACAAGTTACATGCTTTATTAGAAGCCTACATGTAATTAAACATTATCCTTTGTATTCATTTATCAACCATAACATCTTCACCCTAAAGCAATGATTCTTGTATTATTGATTAACTAAGTTTTCAGCAAGTCAACTATATTTCAGCCAGTTCCTGTGTACGGGCAGGCAGCAGTTTGTGGTTATAGTGTAGCAGATTTTTATCCTTATTTTATTCAACAGAACCTTAATCGAGTGGTCTAGCTAACCATCAGTTTTTCTTTACACACAGTAAGGTCATTTAATTTTCATTCACAACTTTGTTTTCTTGATGTGCACACTGAAACCTGAGATTAATTCTGTAAGCTACATGACCAAGGAACTCAGACCTAACCTTAGATGTAGGGACATAATTGCCTTCTTTAATTATTAGTTTGTTTTTCCACAGGCGAAATTCATGTGTCTATAATGCCTGAAACTGCCTTGTTTTTATCAGCCACTCTCACATCTCTGAGCCTCACTCATTGCTCTATAAAAATATCTTCATTGTGAACTGCAAGTAAATTGCCCAGTGAGGAATGGGATTTTCCCATAAAACAATCATTTTACACTAGATACAGTGGGATTCTCCCACTAAGCAATCATACCATGCCAAATGCAGTAAGGACAATAGAGCAGCAAGCAGGAGAAGGGCCAGCAGAAGTACAAAGCATTATAGAGACACCCCCTGGGGGAGGGGAGCATTGCCTCTCCAGAGCACACTCATCTTACTTGTGCTCACTGGTGAGCCATTCTCCATAAGCTTCATTGCCAACTGCAGCTCCTCCTACATGGTCACCACCAACACACAGAGGTAAGAGTAGTTCTTAGCCCTCGCTAAAGAAGCTTTATTTTGAAGCAGAGTGGCTACTACAATCAGAGACAACTACTCAAAAAGTAGAGAATAAATATCATAAGTTCTCTAGTCCCAGTTAATTCATCTGCAATGCGGTCCCTACACCTAAGGCCAGGGAACACCCCAGCAAAGGAGCAGGAGGGACTGTAAGAGCCAGAGGACCAGGCCACCAGCTGAGGGGATGACATGAGGGAGAAAAGTTATTCATTGCCAATGTGAATGGAAATGGGCACAAACATATGGAAATCAGTAGGGAGTTCCCTCTAAATTCTGACATAAATCTACCACAAGATCTAGTTATACCAGTTTTGAAGAATTAACCAAAAGAGTCTACATCTTTCTACAGCGATTCTTGCTCTTCCATGTTCACTGCTGCTGTATTCATAATCACTAGGAACTGGAAACACTCTAGATGTCCATCAGCTGATGAGTGAATTGTAAAAATGTGTTACATTTGTACAGTGGGATATTCTTCAGCTAATAAGAAAAATGAAATTATGAAAATTTCAGGTAAATGAGTGGAACTGGAAACAGTCATGCAGAGCAAGATAACCCAGACCTAGAAAAACTGAGTATTTTTCTCAAGTATATGGGTGCTATATTTGATATGTGTGTTTCATTTGAAATATCCATTGATGTTAGGTGTCAATAAGAGGTCATGAGAGAGGATCAGAATGGTCAGAGGAAGGGGAAACAGAAAAAAGACTTCCATAAAAGGGGAAATGGAACAAGCAGGATTCAAAGAGATGAGGATGAGAGGTCAAGGTAGAGGGAGGAATGTGGGGTAGGGATAACAAACATTAATGGCATTTTGAACAAAATAATATGGAAAACCTCTTATGGAAACTCCCTGAAACATGTATTCCAACCAAAATGGAGACCAGCAATGATCTGTGAGGATAAACACACACTTAGAAGGCAGTTTGGCATGAGCATTTAGCAAAATAACCTTATAGTAGTTTTCCCCTAGTACCTATGACCTCTTGAACCATGGGATTTGGGGCCATGTTACAATACTAGGCAGGAATTCTTTCCTCTGGTAGGCTTCTAATCCAATCAGAAAGCATTGCTATTCTGTAGCAGTCAGGCCATTATTGCACCACTGAGCACATATTACTGGAAGTTCAGTACTGTAACATGCAGGGTCCAGCTCTGGTTAATACTACTGCTATCCTTTCTTCCTCAGCAGCCTGCATCGAACCTTCCAGGGCTATGAAAGCTAACCAGCAGGGAGGACCATTCCCCCAGTCAGTTCAAGGTTGATTTCTCTATGTCATGCATCAGTAGAATGTGGATTGCTTTAGACATAGGCTCTCACCATCTGGTTACAGTGAGTGACCAAGAACCATGCCAATATTGAGTGTTGTTTTGTATACCTCTGGTGCCTCCATGAACAATAACTCCCACGTCTGATACTGAGATTGTTGTTTAATAAATTCATCCAATTTCTCCAAAACTAGATTTATGCATGTAAAAACATAATATGAGTATTAATGTGATAAATTGTTACATTAAGATATTCTTTGTAGAACATGTAGGTGATAAATTATTCAGACTGGAAGAATATTTAATGAGGGGAGAATGAAGCACATGCTCCAGAGTCCCTTACCCAAACAGACTCAAGGTCTAAGGAGAGCCCAGTGGATGATCACATGGTCTTCAGTTTTAAATGGTGTTCAAAAGTAAAATAATTTGAAGACTGTTCTTCACCAAATACCCCTCAACTACAATTTTCACTTTCCAGTTGGTGATAAAGAGACCATAAAATTATTTTGGATTTGGCTAGGACAGATGACTAAGTTAGACTTATTCATGTGACCCACTTTCATTCATTGTACACATAGGCGTTGTGATCAAGATTTCACAGCCTTTAGATAATGCTGTTTTACATTATGTCTATTTGCATCTTGGCTTCTTAACTCAAAGTCATGTTGGTTTATTTCCAGACACTTTCTGGTGTTGGAATCTTTATCTCTCCTCCCTAACTCCTTCCAGTGTTCTTTTCTGCTCTCACTGCTCACTGCTGCCTCATTGTGCACTCTGATCTGTCTGAAGAGGATTCTGCACTCTGTGTTCTTCATTTGGCACAAAATTGCCTCATTGAATGCTACCTGTCAAGGTTCTCAATGACTTCCTTTTGAATAATACCACACACAGACACACAGACACAGACACAGACACAGACACAGACACAGACACACACACACACACACACACACACACACACACACACACGCGCACGCACACGCACACACACACGCACACGCACACACACACACACACACACACGCACACGGAGGGAGGGAGAGAGACGGAGGAGGGGGTACTTACTGGTTCGTTAACACTCCTTGTTGAGAGAGAACTGTGATTGTAGAATTGAAATTCAATGTTCATAACTCCTGCCCCCTGGTGTCCATGATTGGCATGGTCTCCTCCTGTGGGCAGGACCTAGAATATGTCAGGTGACACTTCTGAATAATGTTGTATTTTATAAGAAAGACACAGGTAATTAAGTCTCTCATCAGTTTTATGTATGTTTAATTTGACCCTGAATTCATCCAAATGAAAGTTGTCTATAGCAGGCTTGCTGTTTTTTTTAAATGTACATTTACAATGTTTATTCAAATTTGTACTCTCTAATTTCCTCTTCATGTGCTAACACATCTGCAATATTCCCAGAAATATCATCAGATCTTTTTCTGAGCATTTTGATGATGTTGTGTAGAACTCTGGTAACATTGCAGTGTTCTGATTCCTATGTCCATGGTACTTGCTTTGGAATGTGTAAAAATGTTGTTATTTTCTCACTTTAAAATATCTTTTTCTCCCATTTCAGTTCATATCTTTATAGTCTCTTTTCTAAATGCTCACAAGTCTCAGCGTAGAAAGCATTAACCATCCTTTGTGCATGATCAGAAAGCCTTGTAATTCACACTCAGAAGTCAGCAAATACAGGAGGAACATCACTGCAGCTGTGACAGTGTCTCTTCCTCATTGTCTTTCCAATGTCCTGATGACAAAGGCATCTAAATCTCCTTAAGCTCAGAGCAACCTCTGTCCTACCTCTCCCAGTCTTCAGGCTGTATTTGCTTCCCTAGAATCTCCAGGAAGGAGTGAGTTGCTTCCTTCTCATCTTGGTGACCTTCCTGTGCATCCTGAGGGTTAGAGTAGTCCTACTGCTCACTGTCACTCCTCTTCAGGCCCTCATCTCCAGAAAGAACACTGTGCTGTTTCACTCTGAACAGAGACCCTCTTATTAGCTCAGTTCTTCCACACTGTACTGATGCTACAAAAGGATGCAGAGCTCGTGCGGTGCCTGAGCCTGAAGGCTGTATCTTGTAGCACGAATCTGTTTTTTTTTTTTTTTTTTTTTTTTTTTTTTTTTTTTTTTTTTTTGGTTTTTCGAGACAGGGTTTCTCTGTGTAGCTTTGCGCCTTTTCTGGATCTCGCGCTGTAGACCAGGCTGGCCTCGAACTCACAGAGATCCGCCTGGCTCTGCCTTCCGAGTGCTGGGATTAAAGGCGTGCGCCACCACCGCCCGGCTTTTGTAGCACGAATCTTAAAAGGTGTTATTAATAAAAACAAACCCAGTGTCAGTTATTGGGGTGAATGCTGGAAGATCAGAGAAGCAGAACAAGCCACAGCAACCTCACCCTGCAAATTTCTCAGCTGATCCTGTTTCCCCAGACTGGAAGCCTCTGAGTCCTTATTCAAATGAATCTCACCTGAACTGCTGCTAAAAGGTAAAAGCATAAAAAAGACTCCAGTTCCTGGTCCTCACACCTTATATACCTTTCTGCTTCCTGCCATCACCTCCTGGGATTAAAGGCGTGTGTCACCACACCTGGCTGTTTCCAGTGTGGCTTTAAACTCAGAGATCCAGATAGATCTCTGCCTCCTGAATGCTAGGATTAAAGATGTGTCTGCCACTATTTTCGGGCCTCTATGTCTATCTAGCGGCTGTTCTGTTCTCTGACCCCAGATAAATTTATTAAGGTGCACAGTGTACTGGGGACACAATATCACCACAGTATCTGTTTTTGCAGCAGCTGCTCTAGAGCTGAGGGGCATCTACTCATCTCTTGTCCCTTAGGGTCCTTTCCTGCATGTGCATCAGCTTCATGTGGGTCTCCAGCACCTCCTGAAGCTCACATCAGGAAGTCAGCCTGTCTCTGGTGTGGAGAGCTTTCAGACTGTATGCAGGAAGGATGGAAACTCCTTCCATCTGAGGATCCTCTGAATTCGTAGCTCGGTATTCCTGTCCCGAGTCACAAGCGCAGAGCTGGACACAAACCAAGTGAGATTTGCAGAGTAAGAGACCAGGGACATTCAGTGAAGGCAACAGTACAGAGAAAGTGGGATCTTGGGAAGTGCTTCATTCCTATGGGAGTCTTCATTGTCATTTACTTGTTTCCCATTTGTCAAAGATCTGATTTCTCCTTCAGTAGAATTTTGACAGGTAAAAAATTAATCATTTTTTTTTAACCTCAGTATAAATTTCACCCAAGTTATCCTATAGAATCAGAGGACAGCCGGGCGGTGGTGGCGCACGCCTTTAATCCCAGCACTCGGGAGGCAGAGCCAGGCGGATCTCTGTGAGTTCGAGGCCAGCCTGGTCTCCAAAGCGAGTTCCAGGAAAGGCGCAAAGCTACACAGAGAAACCCTGTCTCGAAAAACCAAAAAAAAAAAAAAAAAAAAAGAATCAGAGGACAGTGATTGCTCTAATACTGCTTGAGACTCCAATGGGCTGAGAAGGCCTAAGGTTGGCTGTGAGTTATTTTCGAGAAGATTGTGTGTCTACATTTCGTTTCTAGTCTCATTTCTCAAGCAATCATCTTCACAGTGAAAACTTTGAAATGCATTCCTCTACTGTTATGAACTCAAGTGCATTGTTCCAAGCAGTCACCATGTGCAATAGCACACCACTGTTGCTGCCCTTGTCGCTCTGGAACACAGGACTCCTATATTGGTTTCCCCCAACTCACCTCCTTCTAAGTATATTTTAAACAACATTTACAACTAACCTAGACTGTTGAAGGCATACTCCAATTTTTAAACTGCATTTCAAAACCATGAAACCATTACACGTATACTTTATCCTTATGTTGCCCTTTCTGTTCTACTGCAGTGATTTTACTTCAATTATCTTACAGGTGAAGATTATTTTTCTTTTTAAAAAACGTGTAGGTATTTGGATCTGTGTAAATGTGTGGTACATGTGTACAGGTTCTGAGAAGGACAGAAGAGAGCATCGGGTTCCCAGGAGCTGGAGTTACAGGCAGCTGTGAGCCATTGGATATGGATGCTGGGGAGGGAACTAAGGCCTCTGGGAAGGAGGAGGACCCTTATCTGCTGAGCCATCCCTCTGGCCCCAGAAAAGGGTCTTTAGTCAGAACGTGCATCTGTTTCCTGAGTTAAACCTTTAGCTTTGTTTCTCTGAGTGTGCCAGGCTCTGTGTGCAGCTGAGGCTTTTTCTCCTTGGGAGGGGATGGTCCTTTCCTCCTTCCAGCATCCATAATTCCATACAACCCCTTGGTCATCTCAAAATGTGCCTCTCCTACCCCACTGCACTCCACCCAGACTCTCAGGCAGGTCTGGTCTGGGAGGAGCTTCAGGCTCAGGAGGCTGGGAGAGAACTCTGCAGTGTCTAGCCTGGCAGGGTTCCTGGGTGGAGCTGACTGGTTGTTGCAGGAGGAGGGACACTCAACAGCCATCCAGACTGACACCACAGCCCAGGGCTTGACTCCTTGCTTCTGTCTCCAGCAGCCAGACAAGCACCATGAAGAGGCTGCTGTGCTCTCTGCTGGGGCTGCTGTGCACCCAGGTTTGCTGTGAGTCTGGCTGTCCACATTCAGGGGACAGAGAGGATTCTGTCAGCACATGGAGGGGTGGGGAAGCAGCTCAGGAGTCCTGCAGAGCTCCCACCTTCTCAGAGGACATGGGGGTGTGTTCATGGTTCTGTGGATGCTCAGTGACCCCATCTGTGTCTCTTTCTCTGTTTCTAACCAGGGGTGAAAGGTCAACAAGTGAAGCAGAATCCTGTGTCCTTGGTTCTGCAAGAGGGAGAGCATGCGGAGCTGCAGTGCAACTTTTCCACCTCTGCAAACCAAATGCAGTGGTTTCACCAAAGTCCTGGGGGACACCTCATCAGCCTGTTTTACAATCCTTCTGGAACAAAGCACAGAGGAAGACTGACGTCCACGACAGTCCCTCAGGAACGTCGCAGCTCTCTGTACATCTCCTCCTCTCAGACCACAGACTCAGGCACTTACTTCTGTGCTATGAGTGCACAGTGCTCCCCACACACCTGCAGCCAGTACAGAAACCTTCAGCTGGGTGGGTGTGGCTCTTCCCTATCATGAGACATCAAAATTTCACCATAGTACATCTGCTTGATTTAATATCCGTTTTCTGTATAGGTAGAGTTTTAACTTCTGGTAAGCTTTTGCCTATGTAGGTTAAGGATTTGAGTCTTTAAATTCTCAGTATATACTCCCTCCTGAATCATAAATATCCATCTTAGAACTAATTGAGAACTTATAAGTAACATTTTACAGATGAGCATACTTTATCTATGTATTTTGGAATAAATATGAATTTACACATATGTGTAACAATGATTAATGAAAGAAAGAGCCATAAAGTTGAAAGAGAGCAAGGAGGGAACACAGGAAGTTTTGGAGGGAGGGATTGACATGATTACACTAAAATCTCAAAAATAAAGCAATGATAAAAAATTAGTGAAAAAAACCTAAAGTTTATGGTTTAATAATCGCTATGTGTACAATCAGTCTATAAATGGGGTCAATAAATTTGACATGAAATCCAAACATTTGCTTATTTTATAAGCTTTACTGTAAATAACAAGCACTGTCATCTCCTTTTGTCTTATGACTAGCTTCTCTCATTCTCCAGAATGAGGTAGTTTTTGGCTCAATAGAAAGATAGGGAATCCTGGGGATGCATGGAGAAAAGTCTGGAAGGGGTAGAGAGAAACTAGGCTAAAGCTGACCTCAACAAAGACACATTCACATTCCATGTCAAAAATATTGGCTCCAGAGGAAGATTCAATGCATTTCTTTCTTCAAGGCCTGGGTGTCCAAGCTCAGGACACTGTTGAGTGAAGACCTTATTTGTCCACAGAGGGGCAGTGCTGCTTCAGAGCAGGTGAAGCTTGTGGCTCTTCCACACACTCCTCAATAAGCTAGAGATTATTATTTAAAACAACCAAACCATTATCTCCCATGTGCTTAAGTTTACCTAGAGAAGAAAACATGTTTCTGTCTAGCCCGTTACCTATATTATAGCTGTTTATCCTGGGCCCATAGTGTGGACAAATAGGAATTTGCAAGTGAACACTATGAAGATACATTCTATTCTTCATGGCTGGGGCCACATCACATCACCTTCTCTAATGTACATTTCTAAGGTTGTCACCCACCCTTGGTCTGATCTCCAGCCATGCTGATATGACCTGTGCCTAGAATTATGTTATATATCCTTTCCACTGGGAAATCCACTCATGGTTTGAAGCTAGCTCAGTCTTCTCCATCAGGATCTTCTCTGACTGGATCAGGAAGCAGTGTCCACACCCTTCCTTCATCATCCTGTCTAGACACACAGGTGTCTTCGGTAGGCTTCAGTTTTCTGTTCTTGAGTGCTGAGACAAGAATGAAGATAGAACAGTGTGTGTCATGAAAGACACCCGAGCACTACTGTCCAGTAGGCAGTTAGACACTCAGCAAATGCACAGAACTTCTTCCTCATCCTGTTTACCTTTTTCAGTTTCATGTCCCTGTTCTCAATCATTTGATATTTTAATAGCTAGTGAAAACTTCAGAAATAAGAAGTCCATTTGTTTTAAAGCACTCCTTCTTCATGGTACTATCAGAGATTCCCCCACCACTAATTGTGATCTTCTTTGTTCTGCATCTCCCTGTTGTCTATGCCGCTGGTCTGTTTTCACTGAGCAGCCATCTGTGTCATCAGAACGACTGTGCAGGTATCAGTGCTGTGTGGTGCTGCCATTTAGATATGCATAAGAAAAGGCACATGTATTTCATTTCAGTGAAGGAGTTAAAGGTTTTCAGGGATGCATATGTGTGTATAGAAGAAAACACAATGTGCATGTGGCTCAGCAATATTTGTGATTTGAGGCTTTAGGATATCATGGAAGGTACTCCCCATAGATGACAGAAGTGGAGTATACTGGACAGATGTCTGGCTGAAAGGAGTAAAGGAAAAAGAAAAGACACCAAAGTGTAAAAAAAAAAAGAAATAAAGAATCCCTAGGATGCTGAAGTATAATCTATTTGGATAGTATTTTATTATTTTCTTCCTTCCTTCCTTCCTTCCTTCCTTCCTTCCTTCCTTCCTTCCTTTCTTTCTCTCTCTCTCTCTCTTTCTTTCTTTCTTTCTTTCTTTCTTTCTTTCTTTCTTTCTTTCTTTCTTTCTTTCCTTTTTCTTTCTTTCTTTCTTCCCTTCCTTTCTTTCTTCCTACCTTCCGTCCATCCTTTTCTTTTTTGCCTTTCTTAAGACAGGTTCAGGTATCCAGGCTGACTTCAAGCTTGTTACATAACAAAAATGTCTTTCAATTTCTGACCTTGCTGCCTCTGCCCTCCAAGTGCTGGAATTAGATGTGTGCACCATGTCCAGTTTATGCATGCTGGCAGCCAAATCAGGGTCTTGGTGGTGCACTCTACTGATTGAACTACAACCTCAGTCCTTTCTTGGAGACTTTGTGGAAAATGGACCATTGTCTGCTGTTGGACTGAGGCTGAACCTGTGATGACATCACATATACAACACAACCCTCTCTGCTGTAGCTTCCTCACAGTCCCTTAACTCCTATTATTTACAGCACAGAGGCGCTCTACTTTAGCAGATGATGTTTCATTTATTCTCCACTTCCACTTGACGCCTTCTTGAAATAAACATATAAAGCCAAACTGATTTTAATGTTTGTATTTCATTTATGAAATTGCATATGAGGAAGATAATAAGTGTTTATTTGAATTTTTAAAGGTGTGTGTCCTGTGAGGTTGCAGAATGTTTCCCATCCTCTCACTCATCTGAAGATGCAAGCCTTTCCTGTATAGTTATTCTACTAACTTCTAATTTCTTTCCCATAGGTGTATTCTTATACGCATTTAGTTAACCTGGTCATTATTGTATAACAATATAATGAAATTTCAATGAATTCAAATCAATTATTTGTTTTTTTTCTGTGAATTTTTATTTTATTTTATTTTGTTAAGAGATTTTTTTTATTCATTTTACATACCAACCACAGATTCCCCTGTCCTCCCTCCTCCTGCTCCCCAGCCTTCTCCCCAAATCAATCATTTGTAAGGCCCTGTAAACCATTGAAATGCAAGCAATGACTATAAAATTCAAGTTCTCTTAGGTGAATGGAGAATATATTCTCTGTGTTTCACTTGTATATGACCTTGTCTCATAATGGGATATTATACTCATTGTGTGTCTCGATATATCTTATTAATATTTGCAATAAAACCCAAATGCTCTGGGTCTGAAAAGATGGCTCTATGGTCAAGCATACTTGGTGTACTCATGCTCACCTTGCTTCTCCATGCTAAGAATTTGTCTGTCTTAGGCTTGTACAGGCTTTGTGCAGACCATCGTAAAAACTGTGGCTTCTTATGTGCGCCTGTCCTGCTATATCCAGAAGATACCATTTCCTTGTAATCATCCACCATCTCCAGCTCCAACACTCTTTCTGCTTTTTCTTCCACAGTGATCCCTGAACCTTGGGAGGAGGGATGAGCTATGTGATGTAGATGTCCCATTAGGGCTTTCCATTCTACAGTCTCTTATTACTCTATGTATATTGGATGATATGAGGCACAGTGTCAGCCATCTACAGTGATTAGTTTCTCTAATGAGTATTGAAATTACCATTAATCTATGTGTACAACACTAAGTCATTAGGAGTTGGATTTATACTATGTCCGTTTAGCAGACTACTAGTAGTAAGTTCTCTCCTAGGCCATGATATGCCTAGCCAGAGATTCTTGACTTGATAATGGTGCCAGGTGTGGATTTCATCTTATGGAGCATTATCAGAGAGTGGTTGGTTACTACAAAGGTGTTTGTGCAGCTACTGCACCAGTATGCATGTCTTTCCAGCCCAGTTCTTATTGTAGCTCATGGTGTTCACAGCTGGGTGAGACAGAGGATTGCTTTTCTCCTCTGGTAGCATGCATAGCACATTCCAGCAGTATGAAAACCATCTGGTAGGGATGAAGTTTCCAGGTTACTACTAGCTTACTTTGTCCATACTCTATATTGCAAGTATGGGATATCTTCAACAATAGGTGCTTACCACCAAATAACCAATAGCATTTTTAATGTCCTCTAATGTTCAAAAGAGGTTGTCTATGGGACTACACTGGCCAAGAGTTGTGGGTGTTCTTTGTTTTTTTTTTTTGTTGTTGTTGTTATTTTTTTGTCAAATTGATGCAAACTCGAGATACCCAGGAAAAGCTAACCCCAGCTGAGGAATTGTTCTCTTCAGATTGTCATGTGAGCATGTCATGGAGTCATTTTCTTCATGCTTAATGTTGGAGGACCCAGCCCATTATTGGCAGTGCCACCCTGGTCTGATGGTCCTGGGTTGTATTAGAAATTAAGCCTAGCAGGTCATGGACTGTGAGCCACAAATAGGTGTTCCTCCATTTTCTCTGCTTCAATTCCTTCCCTGACTTCCCTCAGTGATAGATAGTAATCTGGGAATGGTACCATATAAAATACCTTTCTTCCTCAAGATGTTTTTGGTCAGAGTTTTATCACAGCAGCAGAAAATAATTAATACAGAAATTGATATTAGGAGTACAGGCAGTTGCTTTGATGAACCTGATCATGCCTTTGGGGAAGATTGTGGAGGTGTTTTGGAACTTTGGTCTAGAAAAGGCCATTGAGTGCTCAACATTTAAAGAGTTCTTCTGGAAGGTTAGAACGTAAGAATGTTATGAGAGGTATAGACAATGGAGGCTGGCTATGAAGCATAAGAGAGCAGCAAAAATGGTTATTAAGACTGTTGATGAGATATTTTGAATTAAGAATCTGTGGAAATGAAACTTTTGCTTAATTGAACAATTGATCCTGATTAGTTGGTGCAGAAGAATCAGCTTTAATGAATAAGGGGCTAGCAAAACTGGAGCAAATCTTATGGGAATTATCTTCTAACATTCAGCACACAGAAGCTATGGTCTGGGGAGGTCAAGGCTTCACTCCAATTCAGAAACCCAACTTCACAATATGTAAGAGTCCCCCATGTGATGCAGGTTTTGGCAGAGAGGAAGCTGCAGGACTGAAGGAAACAGGAAGAAGCTGAAGCTAGGTGCTGTGAATTTGCTGTGTCTGATTTAAGTGTGTCCTGGTTCTTACCTCTTGGAATAAGAAGTTTGGGTGTGGTGGTGCATACTTTGATCCCAGAACTTGGGAGGCAGAGGCAGGGGGAGCTCTTTGAGTTCCAGGAAAGCCTGGTCCACAGAGTGAGTTCCAGGACAGCCAGGGCTACATCGAGAAACCCTGTCTTGAAAAACAAATAATAAATGAATAAAAACATAAAAAAAATAGTAAGTAGAAGTTTGTAACTATTTTGGATTTTACAGGAACTCACAGAAAACATTACTTAAGTTAAAATACTTCATATTTCTTTTGGTATTTATTTATTTATTTGTTAGATTTTACATTCTGCCCTCAGTTTCCCCTCCCTCTTCTCCTTTAGTCCCTCTCCTCCACCTCCTCTCTCCCCCTCCCCCATACACTCTTCCTCCTCTGCTTCTCTTTAGAAAAGGGCAGGCCTCCCATGGATATCAATCAGCCTTCTCATATCAAGTTGCAGTGAGACTAGGCATCTCTACTCCTGTTAAGGCTGGAGGAGGCAACCCAGTCTGAGGAGTATGCTCCCAGAAGCAGGCAACAGAGTCAGAGACAGCCCCTGCTCTGTTAGGAGTCCCACAAGAAGACCAAGCTATAGAACTGTAACATAGATGCTAAGGGCCTAGTTCAGTCCCATGCAGGCTCTCTGGTTGTCAGTTCAGCCTCTGTGGAGCCTTTCTGATGACTATTGAGCTAGACACCAATCTATGAGTATCACAGAATATCATTAGTTATCATTTCATTGACTTTTTTTTCTTTTTTTTTGCATGTCGTTTTTGGTTCTGTCTGGGCTGTTCAGTCTCTGGGCTGTGGCCCTCCAGGCAGTGTCCAGGTGGGCTCCCTCTCATTGTATTTGTTTGAAGCTGGACCAGTATTGGTTGGCCACTCCCACAATTTCTGTGCCATTTTTACCCCAGCACAAACTGTAGGTCTAAGGATTTGTGGATGGGTTGGTATCCCAATCCCTCCACTGGAAGTCTTGTCTGGTTACAGGAAGTGGCTGGTTCAGGTTCTGTATGTATGCCCCATTGTTAGAGTCACCCTCATAGATTCCTGTGAGTTTCCATTGTACTAGGTTTCTAACTCATCCCAGAGATGCCCTCTTCTGGATTCCAGTTGTCTCTCCCAGTACTCTCTCCAACCATCCTCCCTACACCTGATCCATCCTGTTCCCATCCCCAACCACACATCTAGACCTCTCATTTTGTTCACTGGTGATGTCTGTTCTATTTCCCCTTTATAGTGAGATTCATACCCCAGATTGCATTGATCCTTCCTTGCTACTTAGCTTCTCTGAGTCTTTGGATTGTAGCATGGTTATCCTTTACTTTACAGCTAATATCCACTTGTAAGTGAGTAGGTACCATGTTTGTTTTTCTGAGTTTGGTTACCTCATTTAGGATGATCTTTTCTAGTCCCTTCCATTTGCAAGCAAATTTTATGATGTCATTGTTTTTAACAGATGAGTGATACTCCATTGTCTAAATAAAAAAATGGTTATTTAAAAGTTGTACTATTGTTTATATTGTGATACTAAAATAAGATCTTGGGGATCAAAAATAATGGAAAGATTTTGGCTAAATAATGCTGTTTTTATGAATCAGATTGATAAGGGGTCAGTTTTGATGGTTAATTTTTTCAACTTGACACAAAGTAAAGATACCCAGGAAGATGGAACCTCAATCAAAGGATTTTGTTTGTCATGCTTATTTGCAAGAATGTTTGTAGACATTTTGTTCATTAACAATTGACATGAGAGGGCCCAGCCTCACTGTGGTCATTCTCATCTCTGGGCAGGAGGCCCTGGGTTATATAAAAAACAAGATAATCAACCGTGGGGGAGCAAGCCAGTAAGCAGATGTCATGTATGTTTCTTGCCACTGTTCCAGCTTGAATTCCTGACTTGGCTTACTTCAGTGGTGGACTATGATGAGAAATGTAAACTAAATAAATCATTTCCTTCCTACATTTAATCTGGTCATTATGTTTATTTATCTTACCAATAGAAAGCAAACTAATTCAAACACCAGAAGAGGTAACTCTTTTCTGGCACAGTTTTTTTTTTTTTTTTTTTTTTTTTATATCACCTGGTATCTAGTAGATTTACTCTTGTTGTAAGGTAACTCCGTCTTAACTCCCATCATGTATATGCATGTAAAAGCTTCTAGGATGAAGAAAAATTTAAATTGATCTGTTCTTTAATCACATAATTACCATAGTCATCAGCACACAATAATTGTACAAAGTAGTGGGTTTGATGTAAAATTTTAGTATATGCATTTGCATAGATTTCCTCATATTTGTCTTCCCCCCTCTTCTTCTCTCCCTTCCCCTGTTCCCACTATCCCTCTCCTTACACATTTATATTACTTTTATTTTCAGATCATCTTTACTTTCTTTTTCTTTCTTTTTTTTGTTAGTTTTCACATATGAGAACACGTATGTATTGTGTATTTTTACGGGTCTGCTTTATGTTGCTTAACATCATGTCTTCATCTGTTTTCCTACAGATGGCGCCAGTTCATTCTTCCTTGTGGCTGCATATTACTCTGCTGTTTCAGGTACAATATTTTCTTGATTCATCGGTTGACTGGTGGTACCTAGGTTCTATCTACATCTTGGCAATAGTGAATGGTGCTGTCATAAACACCAATATGCAATATGTCTTTCTTATATGATGACCTCATGTCCCCTGGATAAATGCCCATAAGTGGTATTAGCTGGATTGTTGGTCTTTCTTTTCTTTTCTTCTTTTTCTTCTCTCTCTTTCTCTCTTTTTTCTTCCTCCCTTCCTCTTTCTTTCTTTCTCTCTTTTTCTTTCTTTTTTTCCTTTGTGTATTTCAGAAAATTCACACTGCTATTCTTGGTGAGTATGTCAACACACATTTCTACAAACAGTGTATAATGGTAGAATTACAATGAGAGGATTTCTGCTTCTCAATGACTGTCTTTGCAGCAATAGTAAATTTGAATAAAATTGGAGAATACTTCCTATGTCAGAAATAGCTTTAGACAAAGTGTTTGTGAGGGGTGGAGCCTGTTGAAAGAACTTAGTGCCTGTGAAGTTACAGTCTCTGTTCTAGGGGAGATAAAAGGCCTTCCGAGTTCTCCCTGAGGTTCAGTCTAGGAGGAATGGACAAGATTCTGAAAGCATCATTTTTGGTCCTAGCCTTTCACCTAGCCTGTGAGTCTTGGATGAGAAACTTCAGATATGGGATTAATGTGGATGCACGAGGGAACTGGGGCACCAGCCAAAATCATAAATGTTAAAAGCATCAACACCAAGTACTTACCCGGGAACCTAATGACACTTGTTATTTCTCTACACAGGGGTGAGTGGCCAACAGCCGGACAGACATGACCAACAGCAGGTGAGACAAAGTCCCCAATCTCTGACAGTCTCGGCAGGAGGGACTTCAGTTTTGAACTGCACTTATGAGAACAGTGCATTTGACTACTTCCCGTGGTACCGGCAGTTCCCTGGTGAAGGTCCTACACTGCTGATAGCTATACGTTCTGGGTTGAATAAAAAGGAAGATGGAAGATTCACAGTCTTCTTCAGTGAAGGCACGAAACAGCTCTCCTTGCACATCACAGATTCTCAGCCTGGAGACTCAGCCAAGTCTTTCCAAATGTTATAGCCTTTTCAAGTTTAAACTTGAGCTAGAAATTGGGAACAGTATTTGTGTCAGATTGGAATAGGTTTCACTGAATACAAACACCTAGCTCAGAAGTCAGCTAAAGAAAAGAGGCATCTTTGAGGATGGAGAACGGAGAACTTTGAACCTCTGGGTACCTCAGGACAGAACCCAGAGCTTCCTAGGGAATGAGAGGCTGGAAAATACTTAAAGAGATCTGAGAAACAGTGAAGACAGGTAATTTATAACATAATCATTACCACTTGGGTGTCTTCATGTGTAGTCAAGGCAGATCTCTGAGTTTGAGGCCAGCCTGCTCTACAGAGTAAGTGCCAGGACAGCCAACTTAGGTGGTGAAGGAGACAATTGAAAACACAAAGCTGGTGAAGATGTAATTCAACAAGGGGACCATGCTCCAGTCCCAGTAAACAGCAGAACTTGGGAACTTTGGCAACATGTGTTCAGGCTTTAAAATCAAGGATATAAGAAAGGGTTTGTGTAACCTCCTCTGCATCTAAGGAAAGGCACTGAGGCCAGGCACATGTCAGGGGTATACCTGAATAGATGTCCAGAAAGGCAGTTGCATGAAGCTGTGAAGGTGAAGTCTGTATTGCTTGGGTCCCCCAGGATGTTGGAGATGCCAGAGTCTTGGGATACCTGCCAAGGAAAGCTGCTAACAGGTAATGGAGCCAGTCCAAGAGAAAAAAGTTTGTTACAGTTAACAAAGCTGAAATGAGTTGGAGATCTGAAGAAAATTTTGACATCAAATATAGAAATGCAGATTTTGGACTTGGCCCAGCTGGTTTTCAGTCTTGCTTTGGTCCAGCATTTCCTTACTATGCTCCTGTTCCTCCCTTTTGGAATAGTAATGTATATTCTATGCTGTTGTATGTTAAACATTGCAAGTTAACCCCCAGGACAATGGGATTAATCCACAGAGTCTATTTAATGAGCAAAAAAAAAATCATTTGGAGGTAACTCACAACCAAGGGAGATATATCATAGGGTCCATGAAAGTTGAGCTATATCCCGTGCTGATTTGCCTAGTCCAAGATCTCAGCATCCAAATCCACAAGTTAGCAAAGAGAGAGAGAGAGAGCACATTCATGCATCCCAGGTCTTAAGGGTCCCTTCAAAGCCATACCCCAGGGACATGTACATCAAGGTCATAGGCAGGTGTAACAGCTATCTGTTCCCTCACTAGGGGTGGTACTTCAGGGTATGGTTCAAACAGGCAACCATTACAGTGTACTTTTATACATGAATGTAACAAAGACAGCAATGATTCAAAGACAGATATTTGAGTTAAAAAAAAAACAGAAAAACATGTAAATAACAAGTGCCAGTAAGCAAATATTAAACATTAACAGAGAAGCCATGTCCCAGAACTTTTTCAGGACAGGACAACTTTAACAACATTGCCTGGCACATACTATAGATCATTTCTGGGAAAGCACAAAAGCAAAGCAGATGGCCATATCCAGATTCAGAGTACACTGACCAAATTGGTTTCTATAGCTATGTTCTGACATTCAACAGTAATAAGCATGTCTTATAAATTGACGTAAATGCTTGGCATATGTAGTCAGAAGGTTTCTCCAGTCCCTTTGGGCCCCTTACAGACCCACAGTCACTAATAAAAATAATCACTCAGAGGCTTAGTATTATTTATAACTGCTTGGCCATTAGCTCAGGCTTATTACTGACTAGCTCTTACACTTAAATTAACCCATAATTCTTTTCTATGTTTAGCCACATAGCTTGGTACCTTTTCTCAGTTCTGCCTTGTCATCTTGCTTCCTCTGTGTCTGGCTGGCAGCTCCTGACTCAGCCCTTCCTCTTCGTGTTGCTCTCTCCTGGATTTCCTTCCTGGCTATAACCTGACTCGACATAGGCCAGAGCAGCTTCTTTATTAACCAATCATAGCAAGACATATTCACAGGGTACAGAAAGACATCCCACAGCAGGCACATGTCCAAGACCAATCCAGGTAACACGGTGCACTTAAGGTAGAAGGTTCTCTGTCTTGTTTCCTGGAGCTTCTCTTATAGTTCCCCAAGACATTGTTCACCACGCATCATTCTTTTGACCATTATAGTGGTTTAAAAGAAAATGTCCATCAAAGAGAGTGGCACTATTAGACAGTTTGGCTTTGTTTGGAGGAAGTATATCACTGTGTGGGTGGCTTTGAGGTCTCTGTTGTTCAAGATACTCCCAGAGACATGGACCATTTTCCTGTTGCTTTCTGATCGAGATATAGCCAGCACCATGTCTGCCTACTATCATGAGATATCCACTGGAGTCTGCTAAGGGGGTATTATGGAATTTATTAGAATTTAAATTGAGGAAATACATTTACAAATACAGAACTGAGTAGACAGCTAAAGTCATGCTCTTTTCTGACCTGGCGTGAATCTACCTTGCAGTTCCATCACCCCAGGAAGCAGGAAGCAGGGAGAAGGGACCTCATGACCCCTCTCCCTTTCCTTTTAAGAGGTCATGTAAAATGGCAGGAAGCATCGCCTTCTTTGGGCCTCATAGCCCAAAGTTATGGGAAGAGCAAATACCACTACAGCCCACATCCTGCACTGCTCCCCACAATGATGATAATGGACTGAACCTTAAAATTGTAAGTGAGCCACCCAATTAAAGGTTTCCTTATAGGAGTTGCTGTGGTCATGGTGTCTCTTTACAGCAACAGAAATCCTAAGACAATGATGTTCCAACTAAATGGACTAAAACTCTGAGACTGTAAGCAAGCTTCCAATTAAATGCTTTCTTTTGTAATAGTTGACTTGGTCATGGTGTAACTTCACAGCAGTAGACCAGTGACAAAGATCCAACCCTGCCAGTATATTTAATCCTCATTTTCCTGAATGAATGATCTCTTTTGTATGATTCCTAAAATATTAGGCTTTATTTTTTAAAGATTTGATTTTTATTTACATATGTGTGTGCACGTCCATGTGTGTCTACACAAACTTGTGTGTACACACGGTTACACACACCTGTGTGCATATGAAGGCCAGAAGATGGTGTCAAATCACTCAAAGCTGGAGTTGCAAATTTTGCTGGGAACTCAGCTTATTAAAACATGTTCTGAACTTCCATCTTTGTGCTTAGCAGCAAGTGCCTTTCACTGATGAGCCACTTCTCCACCAACCTTAAGCTTTATCTTCACTAGGAAGAATTGTTTTTCAATTAAATCTCAAGGAAACAAAAGGCAGCATTTACCCTGAGACCAACTGTCCAGCCCGGCACTCAAACACAATATGCTCCAAAGCCTCACCACAGAGGCTGTAGCCATGCAGCATTGAGAACATCCACCTGCTCCATGCAGAACTAGAGCAGGGGCACAGCTCTGCCATCCTGAGTTCCCCAGGCTGCTGTGGCTCCCATGGTCTCCTGCTCATCCACAGAGACTGCAGTCCAGGGCATGTGCTGCCTGTCAGCACTCAGCAGTGAGGTGGGCAGAGTAGTATACCTCAGATACCAGAAACTCATCCCCATGTACATGTTGACTGGCTATCGGGGACTAAGGGGGTCCATCCCCTCAACAGTCCCTTCCCAGGGTCTGGGAAGAATCTACAACCAGCTGATAATTTAATCTTTGAGGATAAGAAATGAATCTATGTACACAAACTCTCCTTAGT
Source organism: Peromyscus californicus insignis (assembly GCF_007827085.1). NCBI lineage: Eukaryota > Metazoa > Chordata > Mammalia > Rodentia > Cricetidae > Peromyscus > Peromyscus californicus. The sequence continues at coordinate 71,224,034 of NW_026294413.1, read as the reverse complement.
GCATACACTTTATTATTCTGTGTCAGTTCTCTCTCTACATAGCTTCTATTCTGTTCTCATGCCTAGCTCCTTTCTTGCCTGATTCCTCTCTACATTTATCTGCTGTCCCCTCTAAGTTCTATCTTAATTCCTTCATCTTAGTTCTGCCCCATCTAGGTTCTCATCCATCTAGTTCTTTCTCATATCAGCTCCTCTTCCATCTCCTTCTCTCTCACCTTGTTCTTCCTCAACTCATTCTTCCCCATCTGGCTCGTCCTCATCTTCTATCTTGTTCCCCTGGCACTCTTCTTTTAGCCCTTCAATCTAGTTCTTCCCATCTTATTCATTCCTCTCCAATTCTTACCCATCTAGTTCTTCTGTTCTCTTGTCTCTTCTCTGTTTCATCTTCAATTTGTCTCTTCAAAAATTATTCTCTCTCTCCTTCTACCTCTCAGCTCTCTGTATTCTCTCCGTTCTCTCTAAGTCTCTCAGGAATCCAGTTATAAACTCAAGCAGTAGTGATCCACTGGCAGACAAGTTCACAAGGCTTGAATTCTTATGGGGTCATAAAGGTAGGTAAGAATTTTCCTCCGGCAGTGACTGTCAGGCTTTTACAACCCAAAAGGGAAGTGGTAAAGGAGGAGGTCAATAGAGAGTGAAAGATTAGTATATCAAAAAGGGGATCTATGTGCTCATTCTATATTCCCAGAAGTGGTTATGTAAGAAGTTAGGGGTCTATTAGTAAGGTTGTATAAGAAAGGAGGGCCTCACCCTAAATTGCCCAAGAAATAAAGCTATCCACCTGACCTAGGAGACAGGTGTTGTTTCTTATGGCCTTGGATGCTTGATAGGCATTTTAGATAAATACACTGTTAGGAGTTCTTGGAAGCATGCAAGAAAATCATTTTAGGAGCCAGCATATATATACAAAAAAGCTAAAATATCAGCAAGACTTCTTAAGCCATGACTTGACCTTTGGAGAAGTCCTTGACTTTTCCAAGTAGTAGCTTTTGTGATAGTAGCTGAATTCCATTATGTTTTCCTGGGGCTTGCGGCAACTGGTTATTTAAACTCATAGTGAGAACTGGAGCTCTTTCAGAGACCTTGTTTGCACTTTCTCTTCTGATTGCCTATTGATTCATTTCATCCATTGGGATAATGAGAGCAAATGAATAATTAAGAACTACAGACTAGGCCTTTTGGAGCCCACTACCTATGATGGAAAAATTCACACAGCCTTAAGGCAGTGTGAGGAGCTTGGACATGCCTCTACTAAATGTACTTCCCCACGGGAGGCCTTACCTTCTTGTAGGAAGGAATGGGGGGGGTTGGGAGGGGAAGACTGGAGGGGCAGGAGGATGGAAGAGGGGGTCTTTGATTGGTATGTAAAATGAATAAAAAAATTCTTAATTAAAAAAGAGCTACAGACTAAATGATGATAAAGCAGAACTCAAAATTCAAACATCAATTTAAGTGGCATTAACATGCTCCTAAGTTCTTTCAGGTTATATATATCATGTACATGTAATAAGCTGGAGACACAGAGAAAATGGCAAGATTATCATGACACCATTTTGTACTTTAAAAAATACCCAGAATTTAACAAGTGAGACTGAATACTTCAGGGCAATAGTATAGAAGCTTCTAGGACATGTAATAAGCAGTTCTTTTTGTGGAGAGAACAGGACATCTTCTGAATAAAACTTGATGTTAGGATTTTACAAGCTAATCAGGTTTTATAAAAGTGAGTTTTCAAATTAGTATAACCCCCTGTCTCTCTCTGTCTCTGTCTCTGTCTCTCTCTGTCTCTCTCTGTCTGTCTCTGTCTCTGCCTCTGTCTCTGTCTCTCTCTCTCTCTGTGTTTATAATCCAGTGGTTAACATTCCTCTATTGATCTCCACATTTATTTATTCATGTACTTATTTGTTTTTATTTATTTATTTATGTGGTAGAGGTTTTCACTGAAACTTAAGCTCACTAATTGGACGAGACTGATTGACTAGTGAGACCCCATGATTTTCCTTTCTCTGTTTCCCAGAGCTCTGACTGCAGATGCACCCACATCAACTGGATTCTTAAGTGGCTGCTGGAGATCAACACATAGGTCCTCATGATTCACAGCAGGCAAGCGACACACTGAGCCTCTCTTTAGTTTGAAAGGACTATGATTTTATTAATATTACAGTTTCACAGAACATAAACAAACAAGTATCTTCTGCATTCTGATGCACTACACTTTTCCATGTGATTTAAAAGTAATTCTGTTAATTGCTGAATTTATGTGGACTCTAGCAGTAAAGGAGGAAGATTATTTCAGATCCCAGTGAGTCACAGAGAAATCCACAGACCTGTGAGGACTTTTTTTTTAAGTAAGCTTTATTAGATAATAGATGTAGAGAAGTAAACATAAGACAGTGGTCTGTAAGTGCACTAAAGACTTCACTTTAAGTGCATTAAAGACTGCACATGGCTAATGATGAATCTGACTTTGGTTCTCCCAAATTATCCCTCTAAATAACAACCATGAATGAGTTCAAAGCAACTTTATGCTCAGCAGGGATGGGTTTTCCCATTCTCCCTTTTAAGTGCTGCCTCTTTTAACTACCAAGAAAGACAGGAAGCAAATAAAAGTCCATGGTGAACTATACTGTTTCTCTCTGTATAAGGAACTTGTGGCCTGTGATCATACAAATCCCCATTTCCTGCTTGAGGTGATGTAGAAAAAACACAGTGAGTACACGTGCAGGGTCAGGCACTCAGACACTTAGCACTGATCTAAGGCTGAGGACACACACTCATAGAGAGGGACATGTGCCTCATGCCTCTCCACAGCCTGCTCTGTGTGCTGGTGGCCTTGGCTTTCTCTGGTATGGATGTCTTACATATAGTTAAGTATATTAAGCAGGAAGCATTGCTCTAGGCATGTAGCAGTTCGCATGGACATGGTGGGGAACAGGGATTAGAGAGAAGCAAGAAGAATATGTCTTCAGTTAGGTTTGTCTTGAGCCTTAAGGTACAGAATACCAACAGTGTTTTCTTCACACTATCACAGAATAAGCTTTTTTCTTTCTTTTGATTTTTCTCCAGGATCCAATTTGGGCCAGAAAGTGACTCAGGTCCAATCAACCGCAAGCACACAGGAGGGGGAAAAAGTCACCCTGGACTGTTTATATGAGACAAGATCGAAGTATTATCATCTTTTTTGGTACAAGAAGCTTCTTAGTGGAGAGATGATTTTTCTTATTCGCCAAATTTCTTCTTCTTCTCATAGTGAGTGGAGCAGTCGCTACTCTGTTGTCTTCCAGAAATCAACCAAGTCTATCAGCCTTGTTATTTCAGCCTCACAGCTAGAAGATTCAGTGAAGTATTTCTGTGCGCTCTGGGTAAAGACTCACAGTGTTTGAAATGATAGCGCAAGCTGAACAAAAACTGGAGCTCCTTAAGCATAGCCTCTCTCAGGGAGCCCAGATGAGAAGCACACCTGCACACCCAGACTAGAAGTTCCCAACCATGGCTTCTTCATCTGTGGTCTGCATCAGGAGTGTGTTTCTGAGTAAAACCTCATATTATGAAATTTATAATCAGTCTTGGTGAGTGTCTTTCTTTTAATTCTATGTCTTGAAAATATTTGGATAAAAATAGACCACAGAGAACATGTGTAGTATTCTCTATATTTGGTAATCTTACACCATGATAATCTAAAGTATTAGTTTTTCTTTAAGTTGGTCACAGCACAAAGCTCAGACTAGGCATCTGGAAGAGCAAAGAACATAATTTCCTTGTGAAACTGAGAGAAGCAGAGCCATCATGAGTGAAATAGTCAGAGACACATTAGCAGGAGTTCACCCCATGAAACTGCTGCTTCTGGGGAGTCCCTACAAATCAATGTCTTCGAATCTGTTACTGAGCCTGAGATACAGAAGGTCAGCTAGACCAGAATAGGGAAGGACGGCAGTATGAGGGCAGCACCTGATGGTACTCATACTTTTGGAAACACAGTGAGGCTCATTAGTCAATCTCTTTCATTTTGGGGGACTTCAAAAGATCCATCAATTGCCAACACAATATACACAGACTTGACCCAACATAAAGAAAAGCTCTAGAAGTGAGGAATAGAGAGTTAATGGTAAATTGAGTTGGAACCTCATTGACATCATATGTGCCTGGGCCTGAATCAACTGAGGTACATAAAAAATATAACTATATACAAATATATCCCACCTGTTTCTCAACTCCTCTGCAGTTTATTTTTCCATGTCCAACCTCCAAACAGAACAACATGGGGAAGGAAATTCTGGGAAATGTGTTTCCAGATACATTTTCAAAGATTTGTTTATTTATTTTATATTGTTTTTGTAACTGTTTTTCCTGCATGCATGTGTGTACTGTGTGTATGCTTGGTTCTCATGGAGGCCAGGGGAGGGCCTCTAAAGAGCCACAAGTGCTCTTAACTACTGAGTCAATGTTCTAACCCCTGTTTCTAGATAGTTTGCATTGACACTCCAAAGCTATCGTAGGACTTCTGGGTAAGCTATCGGATTAGTTGTTTGGTTTCTGGGATAAATGGAAATAGAGAAAAGGTAATGCTACAATAAGTCATTTAAGAGAAAGAGATCCTAAAGCAAAGGGGAAGTATCTGAGATCTTACTTTCTCTACAAAGAACCAGTCAAGCAACCGAGCTGTAACAAGCTCTTCCTGCCAGTTACCACCACCTGTAGCCAGCACTGAAGTGTCTGCCTGCAAGGTCTCCCTGAGAGCCACAGAGAGAAAATTCAGCTGTCCTAATGAATTTTCTATGGTTTCTGCTTCAGTTCCTGACTCTGGATTCCTGCCCTGAGTTCTTACTTGGTTCCCTCAATGACAGACAGTGAGGTTGAAATGTGATCCGAAATATTCTCTTTCTAATCCAGATTGGTTTTGATCTTTGTTTTATCACAGAAATCCAAACCAAAATAGAACAGGGCCTCACATCATAAACTTCTGACAGAAAAGTAGTCTTTCATCACAGAAATCCTCTTCTAGAAGGACCAACTGGTAACTTGTTTGGATTCATGAGTCTAGCAGCCTTTCCCCTCTATAGAGACTGATATGTAATCAACCCAAGCAGAAGGAGAAACAACCTCATCCTGAAGAGGATGAAACAATGACTGTGCTCGATGCCTTTTATTTCATAATGCTGGGTATTTCAATGTTTTAAATTTATTATTATTGCACACTTTTACACACACATATTATTTGTTTTGATTATATTTCCTAATTATCCTCTCTGATATCCTCCCTCTCCTCTCAAACTTCCTTCCAACAAGTTTCATTTTTATATTTATATCCTTTTCTTGTGGCCCACTGTCCCTTAGTAGGGTTTCTTCTATGAGCATAGACCTAGACAATGGAATTACTTGAATAAAGAGAACTGGTTATCAGTATATGTCACTGAGGAATATGATTTCCCCTCCCCAAGCAAGCACCAACAGACAACAGAATGTAGCTCCTCAGATTGGGTTGAACCTCCGGACAATGACAATGTTTAAAGATCCAATCTTGTGCTGGTAGACACTGCTTTTGTGAGTTCATAAGTGCAATATTCATGTCATTTCCAGAAGATTGTATTTATTCATAGTTATGTTTATAATTTGTTAGGTTGCTGTCTTATAATTTAATCTTGCTGTCAAAGCTTTTATGACTCAAGTCTTACAACAGTTTCTCTATTGTCCAAAACTGACTCACATGCTTCCTTTCCTCCTTTTCCTTTCCTTATTCATTTTATGATTTAAATGTTAACTCAAAAGAAGCACATTGTCACCCAAACACTGTTCTTGAACTCTACTGTGGATTTGGAAAAGTGCCCTAGTGTTTTCTACTGTAAGTCAGCACTGGGACTTCTGCTGAGTCGTTATGTCGGGTAGTTCAGGCATATTCCCTGCTAAAAAGGGTAGGTAACGTAAGTCCCAGTAAAGACAAATCACCAGGAGAAGTCACACGAGACAGAGGATCAAACAGAGGAAGAAAGTTAGAAAACACATCCATCAGATGCACAAAGCACAATGAATAAACACAGCATATATGAGAAAACCACCCACTATGACATCCACCTAAACTAACAACTCCTCAGTAGTGGACACCAAAGAGAATGAGACAGCTAAAATACAAGATAAAGACTAAGTTTTCTCCTTTGAAAGAGTATAAATGACCATCTATGGGAGTCAATTCAGCATAATAAAAATGTAAGAGACTCAAACTTAGGGACTAGGTAAAAAAGTTATTAAAGTGAACAAAATAATCAGGAACTTAGAGATATTTTTAAAAATGGAGGAAAACTTCAGCAAGTAAATTGAGACTCTGAAAATGAACCAATCATAATTTTTAGAAATGGAGGAATCAATCAATTAAACAGAAAACATCAGAAAGCACCATTAACAGACAAGTCCAGGTAGAAGGATGAGTTTCGTAGATAAAAGACAAGGTTGAGACAGCAATACAACCATAAACTATATAGAAAAACAATGAACATATCCCAACCTTCCAAGAACTGTGGGACACATTCATAAGACCAAAAACAAGTATCCATGGGGCTGAAGAAGGAGCTGAGAAAAAGTTTGAAAACATAGACCTTTATTCAACCAAAGGATAACAGGATATCCAACAAACTGAGTGAAAGAAATGGAGATCTGAACTAAAGAGCATTTTTCCTAAACAGGCATGACCAAAGAAGAACTGCTCCTTGACAAGTAAGGAAATGATTAAAAAGTATAAGGAAAGCCAGGCTGTGCATGCCTTTAATATCAGCACTTGAGAGAAAGAATCAGGTAGATCTCTGAGTTTGAGACCAGCCTAGTCTATAGACTGAGTTCCAGGACAGAAAGGACTACACAGAAATCCCTGTCTTGAAAAATCAAACCAAACCAAACCAAACCAAAGAAAACAACAACAACAACAAAACAGCAGGAAACAAACACTGTGGTAGTGCTTGCCTTAATGCCCACACTCTGGAGGCAGAGACATGGGGATTCTTGAATTTTTGGCAGTCTGGTCTACTGAGTGAGTTCCAGGACAACCAGAGCTACACAGAGAAACCCTGTCTCAAAAACAAGACAAACAAACAATAACATCAAAAGAATTACAAGGGAAAAAAATACCAATCCATATTCAAAGAAGAAATATCAGACAAGACTAGGTCATTCTAAAAGCCAAAAAAATATGCCACAATATCATTTAAGGCCTGAAATTAAAGAACTACCAATGAACATTGCTTTACTTGGCAAGTGAGCTCTTCAATTCAATAGAGAAATGAAACATTTTAACAAAAACAAATCAAAACAATTCAAACAACCCAGACAACACTGCAGAAAACACTTAGAGCAACACTATAAATGTAAAAATAAAGGTAGTCTCATCCATAAGAACATAAATTAATGTATTTCATGAGAGGAAGTGATAAAGGAAGAGAGCCAGGAAGGAATCCATCATATCCAACACAGACACCCAACAAACCCATAATATGAACTCAGAAGGAAAGAACAGCAATGAACCACACAACCAAAGCATCAACCAACAAAATCATGACAACGACAAGTCATTCTCAATAATCAAGTTAAAAGGATATGATACCTTATTATAGTAAGGTATCTTGATCTGGTTAATCCACTCTAAATCTTTGAAGATGAAGAACTACATCAGCAGCAGGAGGTTATATGCATAAGGCAATTTCATATAGAAAGTAGAGACATTTACTTATTAAAGCTCTGCACAGACCCTTTAATAACAAGCATTACATTAGAGTGATGGTGTTTAGGTTTCAAGTAAGTCTGTCTGTTATATGCTGGGGGAGGGTAGAATTAAGAAGTGGACACATGCTGGAATTTTCTCACTGTATAGAAGAGCAGATGATAGTGATGCTTTGACATTAAACCCAGAAACCTCTTGCAGCTGTGTGTGTCACCAATGCAACATGAGCACAGGTGACTCATGACAAACATGGCTGGCATGTTCAAATGCATAATGTTCAGGCACTGGGTTTGAATGATGTTGATATCTTACATAAATTATGAATAATACAAAAATGTAAATGGCTTCAACTCACCAATTAAAAGCCACAGGCTAACTGGCTGGATCAAGAAAATACCATTTGTGTCTCCATCAAACACCTCTCATAAACAAGAACATCAAAAACCTAGGATGGGAATTAGCATGCCAAATAAGTGAAATCTGTGGATGTGGCACAGCAAGTTTCATCTGAAAAAGTGGACTTCAGACCAAAGCAAGTCAAAGAAGTGAAAAAATCCACTACATAGCCATAGAGGGTAAGCATTGGGCATATGGGTGCAAGGAGCGTTGGAGCTCCAGTTCAACAAAATAAAAATTAAGTGACATAAATTTTCACATGGGTCCCTAATCAGTAATAATCTGAGCCCTCAATGGCTCACCATGACTTTAGCAAATCCTCCCGAACTAAAACCTAGCAAAGAAACTTCAGAGCTAAGGGATTCTGAAAGGCTACAACACTTATTTTGGTAGGAGAATCCCTCCAAGGAATGCAAGGTAAGGCAATAGACACTTAGAGAACTCACTAAATGCATATAATGAAATCTTAACACATGTAAAATTCATATTCTCTACTCTGAGCCTTTGCCTTGCCTGCCCATAGTGCTGTCCCATCAACTCCCAGCATGGTACTGTTCTGCACCTCCTGTAAGTCTTGACTTAAATGCAACTGTCTATGAAGATTTCCCTTTTTCCCCCTTGAAAATCATTCTCTAACCTACTCCAAATGTGGAAAAGGGAAGTATTTATATTCAAAATTTTTTATTTGTAACTTAAATCATTTTATCAGTCTTAAAAAGTCGTACCGAATGTAATGAATTTCTAGAAGAATTTGAGTCATATTTGTGGATGGGAAATTATAAGAAGCTTCCTGAAATGGAAGTTTCTAATTCCTAGAAGACACATGAATGGAAGTGGTTGAAAGTTAAGAGTGTTGTATCTGAACAGGACCAACAGAGGAAAGAGGAGGACCCAGAGAGCTACCAAAGACTCAGCTCAGAATCAGATTAGTGAACTCCCAGCCTTAGAGTATCCCCCATGACTAAAGGATAAAGCTTTACTTCCTCCTCCTCTGAGGCTCATCTTCTGTCTTACCCTGACATCCAGTACTTTGTCTGTTCCTGGGAATGTACTCTGTAAAACCCTAGATGACCACCAGTATCACTGCTACATCTGCTTCCCTAGTACCCTCATATTAGCTCCTTGGATCTCTCATGCCCCTTCTGGTTTCATGTCCTGTTTATTCTGTTACTGTATAATTTTCTGTTTCTTTTCCTTTTTCAGCCCTCTGCTAGGCTCTCTTTTCTTCTTTCTCATGCCCTTTTCTATGTCTATGACCAGTGGCATTCCTTCACATATCTATGTATGTATAATCATTAATATCTAGGACCTGTATATGAGAAAAACAAACAATATTTGTCCTTTTGAAACTCAAAAGGAAGTAGTTTTTACTGAACCTCTGCCACCAGAGATGTGAAGAAGATTGATATTCAAGCTGAGCTCCTGGCTGCCCTCTAGTGCTTGTGAGTTAAATTGTGAGAACACGGTGTGGTGGCAGCAGCTATCTTTTCTGATCTGAAGTTACAACCTTGTGATAATCATGGCAGGAGGATTCAGAAAGAAGGTTGTGGTGTTTGATCCACTGCTGTCTTATGTGACTGTGATTCATGTAGGAGTGCCAACTGTGATTCCTGGGTGTTCTGGGCTGGAGAGCAGAAAATTGCTTAAGATATGGGGCTCAGCCTTGTTGCCCAAGGTATGGTGTTTTTCTTTGCTAATTGTATTTGTATTTATATGCTGCCCCTTTTCATACTCCAGGTGTATCCTGGGAAGTAAGAACAAGTCAGTGATGGAGAAGAAGCCACCATAGGAAACATGGCACAGTGAGCTCTTGTCATGGTCCAATCTGTGTCCACCCTTCCAAGGTAATACAAGTTTTTCCGATGGGCACCAAGACATGTGATGGAGCACAGACATCTGGGAGAAGCTGGGAAAGCTGTCCTTAGGATGCACTGCCAAGCAGATCTCAGAAGACTTCCCATGGGCTTTGTCTTGTGGGCAGACACTGCAACATCATTGAGTGCTTGCTGGTCTTTAGTGGAGGAAACAGTAAGCAGACCCAGCAAGTGTCTGAGGTACTGGAGCTACTGTGCTGTGTGATTTCCATGTGTCTTCCTGTTTAGTGATCACTGGATATGCCAAAGTTCTTGAAGCTTCCCTCCTTGAACAGCATAGTGACATTCCAGAGAAAAAGACTTGGGTTGAAGTTCTGGGCCTGCCATTTATTAGTTGAGGGGATTTTGGAAGACTGCCGTATAATTTATTTAGTTGAGGGGAATTTGGCAGACTGTTTCATAATTCCTATGATTGAGTTCCTCATTCCTAATATGATTTTTGGTAATATCTACTGCAAATTTCTTTATGATGGATAAACACAATAATGGCTGCCAATGCTTAGTAGCATGTGCCAAAAAAGGAAATTTATTTACAGAAATAGAAATCGGATCCATCTGAGGTATATGTAGCCTACGGAGTCCATTTGTTTTGTCCATATGTACATGTGTACAGACATAACAAAGTAGCGTTGGTAAACCACAGTGAAAGCTTGTCTCTGGGGGAAACTATTAAACTATTCTACTTCTGCCAGCATCTTTGACCATCTGTAGGTCTTCATCTAGGAGTAGAACCATGTGGATGTGGACTCTCCCCATCCATGTTGCCATGCCAACCAGTGTTATCATGATGTTGGTTTTGCTAAGGAAACCCCTATTTTTGTATTCATGGGGCCATTTCCCTTAGAATGCTTATGGGAAACTGTGTAGACACAGACATCTTGTCCTCTGGCTCTTACAGTCTTTCCGCCACCTCTTCTGTGATTCTTTTGAGTCTTAGGTGTAGGGGTTGCATTGCAGATGTATCAGTTGGATTCGGTACCAGAAAAGAAATCATGAAATTCACAGGTAAATGGAGAGAGCTAGAAAAAGTCATACTAAGTGACATAACCCAGACCCAGAAAGTTAAATATGGTAGATTTTCATTTATATGTGGAAGTTAGTTGTTGAGTCAAAGAATAAGTAAGCTACAATCTATATAACCACAGGTTAGGTATAGAGTAAGGGACCAGTGAGGAGGGATGGCTCTCCATAAAGGGGGAATAGAATAGATTGTTATGGATAGGTGAGGAAGGAGTCTGGAACAGGATGGTGAAATGAGGAGGGAGAGGGAAAGAGGGCAGGTGAAGAAATACTGGGAGGGATAGTTAAAATTACGGGCCATTTGAGGGCTCTGTTGGAAACCTAATAGAGTAGAACATAGTGGCTACACTAGTTTACACTACCACCAACAGTGATCAAGTATCCCCGTCTCCACACCCATGTCATCGTTTGTTGTCATTTTCTCCAGCCATTCTGACTGGAATAAAATGAACTCTTAAAATAATTTTAATTTTCATTGTATATATGCATAACTATTTAAGTTTAATTTTCCCTGATGGATAAGGATGTTGACCATTTAAAAATTTTCTCACTGGACGGTGTTGGTGCATACCTTTAATCCCAGCACTCAGGAAGCAGAGGCAGGTGGATCTTTGTGAGTTTGAGGCCAACCTGGACTACAGAATAAGTGCCAGGACAGGATCCAAAGATAAACAGAAAAACCCTGTCTCGAAAAACCAAAAAAAAATTTTTTTCCTAAAATTTGTATTTCTTCCTTTGAAAACTCTCTGCATATTTCAAATCTCCAATTTTTAGCAGTTTTTTTCTTGATATACACACCTATTTTCTGTCATGTATACATGGTAAACGTGTTTCCCATTCTCTAGGCTGCCTCTTCATTTAAGTGATGGTGTTCTTTGCTGTGCAGAAGCTTTTTAGTCTGATGGAGTCCTGTTTGTTGATCGTTGGTCTTCACATTCATGCTACTAGAGTCTTGTTTAGAATGACTTTTCTTTTATTGTGCTTTGAAGTTGAAACCAATTTCCTACTTTCTCTTCTAACAGTTCAAGACACCAGGTCTTATGCTGAGGCTCTTGATACATTTGGAGCTTAATTTTGCTCAGGGTGAAAAGCATCTTTTTATGCTTATTAGGATGAATCTTACTTGATCACAATTGATGCAATCTTTTTGAAGTGCTCTTGAGTTCAGTTTGCAAGTGCTATATTGAGTTTTTTTTGCATCTACGTGCATTACGGGAATCTGTCTATACCTTTCTCTTTCTGTTAGTTCTTTTTTTGGTTTTGGTATCAGGGCAATACTGGATATATAAAATTAATTTGAAAAAGTTCCTTCTCTTTTGATTTATGAAATAATCTGAGAAATATCGATGTTAGTTAGCTGAAGTTCTGGTAGAACTCTCTGCTAAATTTGTCTGACCCTCGGCTTTTCCTAGTTGAAGGACTTTTATTTTACTTTTCTTTTTTTTTTTTTTGAGACAGAGTCTTTTATATAGCTCTGGCTTTCCTGGAACCTACTATGTATACCAGACTGGCCTCAGACTCACAGATATCCACCTGCCTCTGCTTTCCAAGTTCTGTGATTATAGGCATAACCCACTGTTCCCTGATAGTTTTGGGATTTTCAATTACTGCTTCCAGTAATTGAATTTGTTGCAATACATCTGTTTCAATGTTTTTACTTCATCTTGATTTAACTTTGAGAAGTTATATTCATCTAGAAATTCACCTATTTTCTTTAAACTTTCCAGTTTAGTGGAATATACATGCTTATAGTATATTCTTCTGATACTCTGAATTCCTTTGTGTCTGTGATGTTTTCCTTGTCATCTCCAATTTTATTATTTTTAGTATTATGACTTTTAGTATTTTAGTATTTAGTATTTTTTGTTAACTTAGGTAAAGGCTTGTTAGTATTTCCAAAGACCAAGCTTAGGTTTAATTAACAAATTGCACTGCTTGCTTTGAATTAACTTCATCCCTGATTTGGTGATCTCTTCCCATCTATTACTTTAGGGGTGTTGTTTCTTCGTGTTTTTCTAAGGCTTTCAAGTGTTACTTTAGCTATCGATTGAAGATTTCTCATTTTTTCCATATAGGTGGACACTGTTATAAATTTTTCTCTTGCATGATATGGCAATCATGCCTTTAATTCTAGCCCCCAGTAGGCATATGCAGTTGCATCTTGTGATTTTTAGGTTAACCTGGTAAGAATTGACAACTATGTACATACTGAGTTCCATGATAGTTAGGACTACACATAGAGAGACCCTGTCTCAAAAATTCAAAACTGAATAAATGAACTTCTTCTTATGAATGCCTCTATTGTACCCCATGGATTTTGTTATGTTGTGTTTTCATTTTCATTCAATTCTAGGAATTTTTAAATTTCCTTTTTGATTTCGTTTTTTGGCTTCATTACTATTCAGTAGTATGATATACAGTCTCCATGACCTGTGTACTTTCTGTAATTCCCATTGCTGTGAACAGTTAGCTTTAATCCATAATATTACCACAATCTTATAAAAAATAAGATAATTTTAATTCTTTTGTATTTGTTAAGGCTTTAATTATGATAAACAATGTAATCTAATTTAGAGAAAGTTCCATATCTGTTGAGAAGAATGTATACTCTGGAACTTATGTGGAATGCTGTATAAATATTTGTAAAGCCATTTGATCCATGGTGCCTTTTAATTCTGGAATTTCTTTCCTGATTATTGGGTGTTGGTGTTGTAAAGTTGAGCTGAGCTACGTTCCAATGATGAGTGGCTATTATAGTCACTAAGTTTTAAGCACCAGGACACATCCTTGTGTGTGTGTGGGGGGGGGGGCGGGTGTATGTGTGTTTCTGTTTTCTTTTGGGGAAGGCAAGTGTCAGTTGCTCCAAAGTGCTGCAGTCACTTAAGGTTATTCCCCTTTCTATGAACCAGGCTTGTTTCTGATCCCTATCAGTTTTACAACCTATTAATGAGGCAGGTTTTCACTGGCTCTAGAATCTGTCCAATTTGTAAACCTTAGGGTGTCTAATGTCTAAACCAGGTGTTGTCTCCTGAGCGTGTTGGGGTTTGGGGAGGCAGGAGAGCACTGGAATCTGTTACTGGAGGAATCAGTCCAATGTTTTCTAATTCTGCTCAGTAATAAATATCCTTTGTGATGAATGAGGCTGTTGAGGTTGTCTCAGTAATATTTATTCTAAGATTATACCAACCTATGAAACTGTGTGCTATAGGTAGACAATATTAAATCAGTTCTCAGCTCTGCATTCTATTTTCTTAAGAACAAATATTGACTAAAAGCAGAAAATAAACACATGAATAAAATATAGTAGTATAAAGGAGGATTGGAGCCACTAGTGCAGCTGGTAGGAACTGTCCACCAGGTGGCAGAGCATCTCTGTTGATGCAAACTTAGGGACTTTTTGGTTGACTTCTGAAAGAGCCTATGCAGTCAGCAGCCTTCTTTGAGGACAACTGAAGAAGCTGCAGTGCTGTGGAGGACAGAGGAGGAGAGCTGATCACAGAAGCATCTTGCCTGGTGAAAACCACAGTCCCCAGGGAGAGCAATGAAGACACTGACTGGACCTTTTGCCCTGTGCTTGTGACTGCAGCTGAACTGTGAGTGGGGACTTTTGGGAAACAAGGCATTTGGAAATGTTCATTATCAGTCTGAGGAGCAGACTGGTTCCTCCAGATTGCCCATAGTCACCACGGGAATAAAAGCAAAGATTGGAGAATACTGGCCTGATGGTTTTTCTGCTGTTTCCTTTTGCACAGGTGTGAGCAGAGGAGAGCAGCTGGAGCAGCAACCTTCTCTCCTGAGTGTCCAGGAGGGAGACAGTGCTGTTATCAACTGCACCTACACAGACACTAATTATTACTTGTACTGGTACAAGCAAGAGCCTGGGGCAGGTCTCCAGTCCCTTATAAATGTTCCTTCAAGTGTGGACAGAAAAGAAGAACAAGGACTCATTGTCCTACTGAATAAGAAGGACAAACAACTCTCCCTGAACTTCACAGCTGCCCATCCTGAGGACTCAGCCATGTACTTTTGTGCAGCAAGTGCACAGTGCTCCCCAGGCATCTGCTGTCTGTACATAAAACGGAGACCAGGGCCGGAGACAGATATATTTCACATTTATCTTAGTAAGGGTAGCTATTGCTATGCTGAAATACCATGGACAAAGGCAACCTGGAGAGGAAAGGGTTTATTTCAGCTTACAGTTCCACATAACAGTCCATCATTGAGGGAAGTCAGGACAGGAATTCAAACAGAGCAGGTTCGTGGAGGCAGGAGCTGATACAAAGGCCTTGGAAGGGTGCTGCTTACTGGCTTGCTCTCCATGACTTGCTAGGATGCATCTTCTTTCTCAAATACAGAGGACACAGTCCCATATTGGTTGTTCCGGTCTTCTGGCTTTTACAAATTTTCTTTCCCCTCCATCCTCCCTGATCCCTGAGACTTAGTTGTAGAATTGTGTTGTAGATGCATCAGCTGGGTTTGGGCAAACTATGTTCAGTTGTCTCTGATCTTTGACCTGTTGGGTATCTTTGTAGTATCCTCTACCAGCTGCAGAAAGAAGCTTCTCTGACGGTGAATGCTGTGCTTATCTGTGGGCTTAAGGTTAAGTATTTAGAATGTAGTTAGACATTATATGGGTTGAGGAAAGCAGCAGTAGTAGGCTTTCCTCTAGGTTCCATGGCCCCCCCAATCCCAGAAGTTTGCTAGGTTTACAGTGCCAGACAAAAATTCCCTCTTAATGAGTGGGCCTTGAGTCCAATTAGATGGCTGTTTGTTGAAATCGAGATATGACTGCCACTTTTGCATCCTTGGGAATATCTTGTTGAGCTGGTCATTGCTATTGTTCAAAAGCTTTACAGAAAGGTATCACTATTGATTGCTTTTGGTTCTTGGCAGTTTGCAGAGTACCTTTCACTGTCTTTAACAATAAGGACTTAGCTTCAAATTCTGGGAAGCAACTATAGGCAACTGTAATACCCTACACTGTTTGGGGGAACTCTTGGACTTCCCTAATGAACAACTTGAAAAGAGGATTTTCATCCACGGCACTGGGTTTTTGTTAGATGGGCTCTTGGGAGTGCATTACCACCTCAAGTAGCATACTTAACGTGTGTGTGTGTGTGTGTGTGTGTGTGTGTGTGTGTGTGTGTGTGTGTGTAATATATTTACATATACTATACATTACTTTAATTGAACACTGTAGCTGGAAGTTTTCCTGTGTCCTGCCCGGTCCAAAGCCACTCAGAACCAAGTAAACACACAGAGGCTTATATTAATTAAAACTGCTTGGCCATTAGCTCAGGCTAACTACTGACTAGCTCTTACACTTAAACTCAGCACATTTATGTTAATCTATATGTCGCCACGTGTTATGTAGCTTTACCTGTGTGCCATTACATGGTGTTCCCTGTACAGCAGCCTGGCGTCTCCTGACTCAGCCTTCCTCTTTCCAGAATTATCCTTGTCTGCTTATCCCACCTATACTTCCTGCCTGGCTACTGGCCAATCAGCATTTTATTAAACCAGTATACAAAAGCATTATTCCACAGCAGAATGTAAAATATGATCACCTATGGCTATTTATTTATTCATTTATTTTGAAACAAAGTCTCACTGTGTAGCTCTGGATGTCCTAGAACTCACTCTGCAGACCACACTGGCCTCAAACTCACAGAGATCCACCTGCCTCTGCCTCCCAAGTGCTGAGATTAAAAGTGTGTGCCACTACACCCAGCTCCCCTATGGCTTTTAAAAAATACCTGGTGTTATTTATTCCTTCTTCTTCCCTTCTCTCTCTATATTGCTCTCCTTCCATCAACACGTTAAAGGTCCCTTCCTTGTTTTCTTTGTTTCTATTTTATTAATTTCTACTCTGATTTTTATTATTTCTTGTCTACTGAACTTGGTTAATTTCCAAATTATGACTTGCATCATTAAGTCATTTCTTTGTGCTATTTCTGGTCCTTTCTTTCTTTTTATTTGCTCTTTGTGTCTTTCACACCATGCATCTTGATCCCATTCATTTCTCGTTCCCTTGTATCCACCCTCTTCCCTTGCAATCTCACTAGTGTGACAGTGAGTCATGCAGTAACTCTTTTATCCATATATTTTTATGTATATGTGTTCATTACAAAGACTCAATGTTCTAGTTTGAGGTCTTTGTTTCTACTACTCAATCAATGTTGGATCCTCACTGGGACTCCTCTTGGATATCCTGTTGTTGCCCTGGACTGGCGAGTGCTGCAGCTGGTGAGGGGCAGGGACATCCCTTCCACCCTTACTATCTTAGGGCCAGCTCTCCCACCTGCCATAAGGCATCAAGGTGTGGGGGCCAGGATGGGGGTGTCTCTCCTTCACCTACACCACCATATGTCAGGTGATGGGCAGGACCAGATCTCCCATGCTTTCATTCTTGGGGCTGCTCTCCTGTGCCCCCATCAACAAGATCATCTCTATTGTGCTGTCCAAACGAGGTGCAGGGCCTGCTTTCTCAAGTGTTGCAGCTGATAAAGAGGAGGGTCAGTTAGCTCTCTCATCAGCTAGAAGTGGGAGGGGCAAAACTGGGCATCTTTCTCTCACTCCAACCACTGCACCACATACAAGGGAGCAGAGCCAGTACCAGCTATGCCCCTTTCATGCCCTCAGAGCTGACTCTCCTGTGATTGGTTATGGTTTTCTATAACAGGTCTGTGTCTTTTGTAAAGAAGAGATTATTTGATAAAGGCTGAGGACTACACTTACCTGTGGGTACAGTGACAGATATTTAGAATGTATTTAGGGATTACACTGGTTTAGTAAGTTAGCAGTCGTCCGTTGTCCTGGGTAGCTGACTAGGTTTCCAGCACCAGGAATGGTATTTCTCTTGTTATTTCATATGTCCAGTTAGAGAACTGTTGATTGCCACCAAGTTATGAGTGCTGCTATTGCATTTGTAGGTTTTCACGCCATATTGATTCTTGTAGTTTATAGGCATCGTAGCTGGGTAGAATAATTGATTGCTTCTAACTTTTGGAAGCTTGCAGGTCAACCTCTGGTACTATGAAAGTTAGTCATCAGGAGAAGGACTTCAAGTCTGATCAAGCTGGGATCCTCTGGATCTTGTGTTTCAAATGCATGGTGTCGGCAGCAATAGGGACTCGCTGGCAGCTTCTGGGATGAAACCAAGGTCAAGAATACAATAGTCTATAATGTTTTAGGAGTCTCCTGAAATTCTGGGACCAACAACTTGAATGAAGGATTCATGTGACTGATATTGATGTTCTTTTTAAAAATATCTATGGCTCTTGGGGGAAGAATTGTCAGCCCAGATGAAAACAGTTAATGTAAATTGTGTGTGTGTATAAGTATGCATAGATATTTATAATTATGTGTATTTTATGTAGTTTTGGTAAATAGATACTAATATGTTTCCTTATAACTATTTTTGACATTTTTACTGTTATTTCACCCTCCCTGCTCTCTCTCCTTCTGTGTTGGCCTCCCTTCCCCTTCCAAATACCCCACCCCATTTTTCCTGTTTCTCCCATTAAAGTACACTTGTCATCTAATTCCTTTCTCTAGTGCTTCTCCCCATGTTCCCTTTTGTACCTTTCTGGCTTCTGTGGTTTCTCCAAGTTACACATTTCCATCTGAAGATTTGGAGTTACGAGCTCAGTGGCAGAACATGTGGCATTTGTCTTTTTGAGTCTCAGTCAACTCATTCAAAATAATCTTTTCTAGTTCCATCCACCTACCTGCAAAGTTTATGATGCGATTTTCCTCTAAATTGAAGAATATTCTATAATGCATAGGGGCCACCTTTTCCTTATCAATTCATCAATTGAAGGACATTTAGTTGTTTCCATTACCTAGTAACTGTGAACAGAGCAGCAATGAACATAGCTAATCAAGTATCTGTGGAGCAGGATGTAGAGTGCTTTAGACATATACCAAGAAGTGGCACTGCTGGGTCATGTGGTAGATTTTGTTTTTAGTGCTTTGAAGATTCTCCACACTGATTTCTAGAGTACCTGCACCAATTTTTGTTCCCCCCAACAGTGCATGAGGGTTCCTTTCCTCCCACAACCTCCCCTAGCCTTCATTGTCAGTTGTATTTATTGGTTTGAGATAATCTAACTGGGGTGGGATGAAATCTCAAAGTTGTTTTAATTTGCATTTTTCAAATTGCTAAAGATGATGAACAATTTTGAGATATTTCTTGGCCATTTTTATTTCTTCTTTTGAGAACTCCATCTGGACAGTCTTGTCTTCTGACCATCTGCATTTCCTTCACCAGGAAGTGATGGAGTGACAAGGCTGGTTTATTGAGACTTGTGGAGATGGCCGCAAGTTACTTTTGGTGGTGGTGTCAGTCCACTAGGGTGCGCTGCAGGGTTCCTAGAAACTACTTTTTCTTAAGGTGCCTAGAGGTTTGAAGAGCTGAGAAGAGACATAAGGACAAAAGGCAATCCACTCACAAGGCATGGAGTAGGGGTGACTGTGTGGATTTCACCAGATATTTAGCTCCTAATCATTCTTTATTAAACCACAGATATCTAGAGCCTTTTCACTAGATCCTGTGTGTCTACAAATCTATTTTAAGAACAATTCTCTCAACAAAATTGAATCTCACTGGACATTATGATGATGAACACTCAAGAGAGAACAACTTCACTGCTTTCATTTTTTAAAAAAAATTCATGTTGAAAATCCCCCAAGCTCAAAGAACTAGAAATTATTCCAATACATTTTATACACACACACACACACACACACACACACACACACACACACACACACACACAAGTAGAGAGAATATATATACTCTAAGCTATAAAGAAAAAGAACAACTACTTGAGAAAAACTGGGAAATATTAGGTATGAAAAATAAAAGGAGTAGGACCTCACTGAACCTGAGCTGGCATTCATAGGCTGATTAGAATCAGCTGTATTTTCCTGCACAGCAGTCCAAAACAGCTAGGCAGAAGGCAAGCAATGGAAAAAAAGTCAGGGTGGAAATATGGCCATATCTCATTTTTTTTGTAGTCAACAAAACTGTCATTGGGAACATTTTCTATGCACATGATGATCTGCTAATATCAAGTTTTACAGCATGCTGATTTTTTTCATTGTGTAATTAAAGAATCCTGCTAGGACTTTCTCACTGGGTATATTAATCACACTTAAGGGAGGGTCCATTCCCAGCAGTAGGTGGCCAACACAGAATGAAACCAAAGGTGTTTTATATCACATTGCATAGTTTGTGTGTTCTTTTTGGTCCTATTGATTTTTTATCTGTATTATATGGTTTTCTGTCTTGTGTTTTTATGGGTTTGTGTGTGTGTGTTTCTTCTTCATTATTGTTTTTAAATTCTGGTGTTTGGATATTTTGTTTGTTTGCCTATTTGTTTGCTTTCTAAAGAGAGGGAAAAAGAAAAGTCATGCAGTTGGTTGGGTGAGAATGTGAGGGAGATCTGAGAGGAACTGGAGGAGAGTGGACTATGATCTTAATATATTGTATGAAATTATTTTAGGAAATAAAAAATAGTGCTGGAAACGTTCAAGGCTCTGCTTAAGCCACTGGAGTTCTTAGTTTTCACACCAGTATTTTGCATTTATGTATTCCCCTTCCTCACACAATTTTTTCCCAAGTTCTCTTCTAAGAAGTGTTACATCAGAAATATACTGTCCTGGGACCTGCATATTGGCCTACACAGTTGTGGAGCAATTACCATGCAGAGTCATGTGTGGAGGTAGGTGGGGTTTCTTGTTCAGATGAAAGAGGAAGGCAGGTGATTTGGAGAGAACCTGTTGTGTGTAAGCACAAGTGTGTCTGCCCACAAGACTTGACACCCTCATAGCTGGAGAGAGGACACTCCAGAAATTGGACAGGGGTCATGGAGAGGAAACTGGGTGCTGTGCTGGGGATTCTGTGGGTGTGGATTTGCTGTGAGTTGTGCTCACCTAAGTTGCTTTAGGGATTCTCCATAAATGCCAGTGGTGGAGGGGAATGAGCCAACCCAAAGCTCCTGCACAGTCATCCTCAGGGTGTCTCCTGGGATATTAGACAGGTGTGGGTGAAAACTCCTCACTGATTCTGGTTTGCTTTTGTTTCCCAACAGGGGTGAGAGGAGTTGACGTGGAGCAGAGTCCTTCAGCCCTGAGTCTCCATGAGGGAACCAATTCTGCTCTGAGATGCAATTTTTCTACCACCACGAGAAGTGTGCAATGGTTCCAGCAAAATCCCAGGGGCAGCCTCACCAATCTGTTTTACCTGGCTTCAGGAACAAAGGAGAATGGGAGGTTAAAGTCAACATTCAACTCCAAGGAGCGCTACAGCACCCTGCACATCAGAGATGCCCAGCTGGAGGACTCAGGCATCTATTTCTGTGTTGCAGAGGCACGGTGCTCCCAGCAAGCCTGAAGCCTGGCCCCAAACTGCAGCTGTCTGTGCCGCAACAGCCCTGCCACAGGCAGACTCTACAGCAGGTTTTGCACAGCTGTGGCTTTATGAGATCTCCACCAATTACAAAGAAGGTGTGAGGAACCAGGAAAATACTGCTGCAGATGGTTAAGCTTAAATTCAGCTGATGTGATATTGATTTGTAGAAGGATAGATGCTCAGAAAAATCAGCTCACATGACTAAAATCTACACTTTATTTTATCAAATGCTGTGCTAATGTCATAAAATATAAACCCCTCTTGCACACTCCAGAATTATTTTGGTCTGTCCTCAAAATTGGAAACTGAGAGCAACTGTTTTCATCCTGTGTTTAGAGAACATTAGACAACACTTCCAGCTAATCTGCTCAATATGAGGTTGATAAAAAAATTAATTTGAGAATCTAATAAATCAGGCAAGAAAAATAAATCTTATCATTAAATCAAGACATGATTTCCACAATGTCTTGATATTTTAAAAAATATAATACATTTAATTGTGCAATATAAAACAAATAATTCACATAAAAATTATGTGAGCCAAAAGATATATCACAAACTACAGAGATGAATTTACAATTTATATCATAATAATATTTGCAGCAATTGATTCTTCTACCAAAACATTTATGTATCTGCAATGTAATATACATGCAAAATTTCTCATTAAAACATTGCTTTCTATGTCTAAAATAATTCTTTACAATAAAGCAACTTCTGTAGGCATCACTATCCCTGACTTCAAGCTCTAGTATAGAGCTATCATAATAAAAACAAGTTAATAATGGCATAAAAACTAACATGTGGACCTATGGAATCAAATTGAAGATCCTGACACACCTATGAACACCTGATTTTTGACAAAGAAGCCAAAACTGTGCAATGAAAAAAAGAAAGCATCTTCAACAAATGGTGCTGGCAGATCTGGATGTAGAAGACTGCAAATAGATCCATGTCTATTACCATGCACAAAACTCAAATCCAAGTGGATCAAAGACCTCAACATAAATCCAGCTACACTGAAACTGGGTGAGGAGAAAGTAGGAAGTGGCCTAGAATGCATTTGCACAGGAGACTACTTCCTAAATATAACACCGGTAGCATAGACACTGAAAGCAATAAATAATAAAGGGGACCTCCTGAAATTGAGAAGCTTCTGTAAGGCAAAGGACACAGTAAATAAGACAAAATGACAGCCTGCAGAATGGAAAAAGATTTTCACCAACTCCACATCTGACAGAGGGCTGATCTCTAAAATATGTAAAGAACTCACGAAAGTAGACAGCAAAATACCAAACAATCCAATTAAAAAATGAGTTTCAGAGCTAAACAGAGAATTCTCAAGAGAAGAATTCCAAATGGCTAAAAGACATTTAAGGAATTGCTCAACATGCTTAGTCATCAGGGGAATGCATATTAAAACGACTCAGATACAATCTTACACCTCTCAGAATGGCTAAGACCAAAAACACGGATGACAGCTTATGTTGGAGAGGATGCAGAACAAGGAGAAAACTCCTCCACTGTTGGTGGGAGTGCAAACTTGTACAGCCACTCTGGAAATCAGTATGGCGACTTCATAGAAAATTGGGCATCAATCTACCTCAAGACCCAATGATATAACTCTTGGGCATATACTCAAGGAATGCTCAATCATATCACAAGGACACTTGCTCAACTATGTTAATAGCAGCATTATTTGTAATAGCCAGAACTTGGAAGCAACCTAGAGCCCCTCAACCAAAGAATGGATATAGAAAATGTGGTGCATATACTCAATGGCATATTTCTCAACTGTATAAAACAGTAACAGCATGAAATTTGCAGGCAAATAGATGCAACTAGAAAATATCATTCTGAGTGATGCAACCCAGACTCAGAAAGACAAACATGGTATGTACTCACTCATAAGTAGATACTGGATGTAAAGCAAAGGATAATCAGACTACAACCCACAGCTCCAGAGAAGCTGGGAAACAAGGAGGGCCCTAAGAGGATGCACAGATCACCTTGGGAAGGGGAAACAGAGGAGATCTCCATGAGTAAACTAGGGATTGGGAGAGGCAATAGGGGTAGGGAATGGGGGACAAGAACATGAGGGAATGGGATGGTTGAGCTGGGGAAGAGATGGAGTGGGAGAGCAATGAATGAGATAACTTGATAGAGGGAGACATCATGGGGATAGGGAGAAACATGGTGCTAGGGAAGTTCCCAGGAATCCACAAGGATGACCCCAGATTAGAATACTAGCAATAGTGGTGAGGGTGCCTGAACTGGCCTACTCCGGTAATCAGATGGGAGAATACCCAACTGTCATCATAGAGTCTTCCTCCAGTAACTGATGGAAGCAGATGCAGAGATCCACAGCCAAGCACCAGGCCAAGATCCAGGAGTCCAGTGGAAGACAGGGAAGAGGGATTCTATGAGCAAGGGGGGAGGGGGTCAAGATCATGATGGGGAAATCTACAGGGACAACTGAACCAAGCTCCTAGAACTCAAGAACTTTAGACCGACAACTGTGAATCTGCATGGGACCGGTCTCAGCTCTCTGTATATGGGAGACAGTTATGTAGCTCCATCTGTTCGAAGTGCCCCTGGCAGTGTGATCAGGATCTATCCCTGGTGCATGAGCTGGCTTTCTGGATCTCATTACCTGTGGTCTGACACCTTGCTCTGGCTTGATGCAGAGGGAAGGGGCTTGGTCCTGCCTCAAAGGAATGTACCAGGTTTTGCTGTCCCCCCTTTGGAGAACTTACCCTTTAGGAGAAGGAGATAAGGGATGGGGGTGGGGGCAGGAGGAGGGATGAGAGGGGGATCTGTGGTTGGTATGTAAAATGAATAAAAATGTTTTTTAAATAGATTAAAAGAAGTGGATGTGTGTGGTACAGTAGAAAAAGAGCAGCCCCCGCCCCCAACAACAACAATAACAAAAACATTGCTTACAAAGAAAAACTGGAAACATCCTAAGGTCACACAATAGGGGACTAATTCATTATACAATAATTAAATGAGATCTAAACAACTGCTGTTTCTCAAGGGTTGACAGAATAAATTCCACAGTTGAAAACTCTAGCCTGCCACTTGTCTCTGTAAGGAACTGGAAAGCAACCATGCTCACTCATTCAGAAATTATCTGTTCATTGTGTTTTCACGTTGAAACAGCAGCTGAGTGGTTACAACAGCAACTGGATTGGCTAAACATTTACTTTCTAGAGTTTTACAAATACCCTGACCCCTTTTGATTCATTTAGCTTCATCCCCATTGCATGTACATCTATTTCAAATATAGATTATCTGTGCTTCCCAGGTAATAAACAATTCCTAATTGTCAGTAAGATTTACATGAGGATGGCTAGAAGTGTTGACCCTAGTAGTGATAGCTTCTGCAATAAGAATTGCTGATTCAGTCATCTCAGAGGGTTCACAAATAGCAACAACCATAATCCTAGCTTCTTGATAGTGTATGGTGTAGAATTAGGTGAGATTGGTACTTGGCAATTAGGCACAGAAAGAGGTACTCTGAAAAGGTTGTCTAACATCATCTTGATAGATGTTTTTCTTATCTCATTCCTGATTAATTTGGACTTGAAAGCACTTTTTAATTAAGAAACGAACTTGACAATTAAAGACAACAATTTTAGAATGTTTCTAGACAAAACATACAATAAATTTTTTAAAAAGCAATGTAAATGTTATTTTCTGTTGTAAATCCTTAAAATAAAAATCAAAATTAAAGTTCAGTCAAGATACAAAATGAGAAAAAGTATCAATTGAGAAAAGCACCTTCCATTCTTCTAGTTTTGCATCCACAGCCATCTGACTGGATCATTCTGTCCATCCCATGCTTCTAGAAGGCCTGTGAGCTCTCACACTTGAAGTTGACAATGCCCATTCTCTTTTTAAGTCTGGTTCACAGTAGTATCTGTCTGATGCACAATAGCTATCATCCTGTTATAGCCATTAATCATCTCCATTTCCTGTACCGACTCTTCTAGATTTCTTTCTCATTTCTTCTTCCTAAACTTAAAGTTTCTCATTAGCTTCTATCAAAGCTCGAATTTCATCCAGATACTGAACAAATTCACGTTATTCATTTATTCATTTATTCATTCATTCATTTATTTATTTATTTATTTATTTATTTATTTATTTATTTGTTTGTTTGTTTGTTTGTTTGTTTCTTTTTAGAGTACTGTGATTGGTTTCACTGTCTTCTCTTCTCCTGATCAAAATGATTCCTTTTGTGAACCTTTTTGTTTCTGGTCATCAGTAATGTCTGACAAAGATGTTCATTTTTTCTTCTTAATTTCTTGTTTCCATTTTATGTCTCTTCATTTTGAAGAGCCAATTGTTCATTAAATTTCTTCTCATGATCTGATTCATTTTCCACATTCTTTAACTTCCTTTTTTTTATTCCAACTCGTTTTCAAGATGATGAATTTCATCATTGTAAAACCAAGTATCACATCCACCTGCTGAACCATCTCCAGTTCACTTACCAGTCTCATTTCTTTTGTGTTTAGTTGATTTTCATTATTATTATTGTTGTTGTTGTTGTTTTTGAGACAGGGTTTCTCTGTGTAGCTTTGCGCCCTTCCTGGAACTCACTTGGTAGCCCAGGCTGGCCTCGAACTCACAGAGATCCGCCTGCCTCTGCCTCCCTGGGATTAAAGGCGTGCCCCACCACCACCTGGCTTATTTAGTTGATTTTCAAAGTTTACTTGTCCTTCTCTAGCCTGCTCAACTTCTCCAAAGCCAGCTGTTTCTTGAGCTGTCATCTTCATCAGTGACTGAGCAGTTCTGAAGAAATGTATCACGTTATCTTCATCTTTTAGTTCATTTGCTTCCGCCTTCGCTCAGGAGAACGTTGAATTATCTGCCAACTCTTCTTGAAGTGGCGCATCATCTGGATCAATTTTGACTAATTCTTTCCAGTTTATATTAGGTGACATCTTGAATTATTTCACTGTCTTTCCATCCTAAACCACAGCTTGCATTCAGGGGCTGTTGCCCATCCACAGCAACCACCACTCCTGGTTCAGCCATAGCCAGGCCTTTCTCTATCTAGAGCCATCCTCACACCAAATCTCCTGAACAAGCCAAAGCACAGTAGCTGCTAGGTGATACCACGTCCTGTCTTGATATTTTTATATAAGTTATAGTGCTGACTTTTCAATTTGTAAACTAATTTTTCCTCAGTATAAATTCCGTTGTGTTTTATAATACTATAGGCCACCTTTTCTGTATCTGGAGAGAGAAAACAATTTTCTGTTTTAAATCAGGTCCCACAAACTTTATCACTACCTCTGTTGAGAATTTGAGCCTCCCAGTTATCTCTGGAAAGAGGGTACTTAACTCCAGAAAGCCACCAAGAAAGCTGTCAATGTGACTTTGGTTTCATATTTATTATATATTATATTATATATTATAATTATCTATATTAATTATTATATATTAATAAACTGTCATTCTCAGGTTCTCCATGTTGCAAGATTTATGTGTTTCTTACAAGAGAGGTATGTTAGGTTTAATGATAAAACAGAGCCTCATCAAGGAGCATCCTGCTTATCTCTGCCTAGGCTATCTAGTCCACCACCTTATCACACCACATATGATCACTATATTCAGCAAAGTTCAGTTTTATTTTATTTTATTTGACTATAAATTTAATATCTCCCATGATCCACTATCATTCCATTTATGTTATGAGAGCTATGGAAACACAGATAACATCTTATCTAATATTTTAGGTACCTGTCAGGGAAATATCAGACATGTTAGATGCCCGAGAATGTGAATGGCCTTAGGTTTTCACACTATGAGACAGTTTCTCCCCAGTCCCTTATCACTCTATGCCTGACATTGCTCTCTATAGGTATTTTCTGTGTTCAGTGGCATAAAAGAATTTCAAAGCCAGAAGAATTCATAGAAGTCCCTTATCCAATTCCATTTCAAGGAAGAAAGTATCTGCAAAATGCCATTATAAAATGATTAGATGAAGGGCTGGGGAGATGGCTCAGTAGTTAAGAGCACTGGCTGCTCTTTGAGAGGAACCAGGTTCAATTCCCAGAGCCAATTTGGCAGCTCACAACCATCTGAGACGTCATATGGAAACCTATTTCAACAAGCTAACAAGCTAAGAGGATCTTGTTTACACCTAGAGGTATAATCCATAGGGAATTGATGTGTGGTGAAAAGAGGGGACCCTGCAAGCAGGTTGCAGTAAGGCAAAGAATTATGTGGAGAGATGGGGATGGAAGGGGTGGGGCCCTGCATCTAAACGAAGAGTTGCAGTGTCCAATGAATGAAGTTCAGGAAGGGGACCTGTAATCAGGTTCTTAATAGACTGAGGATGAGAATGAAGAGCTTGTAATGGAGGACAGGAAGGATAAAGTGAATCACTACCTGAGTCTCTGCCAGTGTAGTCACTGCAGTAGAAAGTGTTTTTATTTATGAGGGTGACACAAAGAAAATGAGATGGGCTAGATGGGGTGTTGAGAGGATCCATAGTAATGAGTGAAGCTGGTTTGTATGCAAGGTTTGGTGGAATCCCTGGGGAATGGAGCAGAGATCAAGGACAGGCCCTTGCCAAGTGGTCAGCTACAGGGCTTGGGGTGAAACTGGGAAAATTGCAATGTAGGACAGCAAGGAAAATAAAGATGGACTACCTGATTCCTAGAAATGTGTGGCCACCAGGCTCCCAGGTGGAGTGTCTCTTCGGGCATTTGACAAAAAGGAATGTCAGGGAGGAAAGGAAATGCAGCAAGGGTCTGCTGAGTCCTCAGTGAAGGGAGGAAGAGTGAGAGGACAGGTGAGTGGTCAGTTACAGGACTGGGGATGGTACCAGGGAACTGAAACAGAGGACAGGAAGGACAGTGAAGATGGCCTTCTGCTTCCCAAGACTGTTGTACAGTGGGTTCACAGTTACATAGTGTTTGTGGGTATTCACAGTTGAGACAAAAGAGAGGAAATGGGCTAGAAACGGGGGATGGAAGGGTCCATGGGAAGGAGCAAAGCTGGATTTATTGCAAAGTTTCACAGATTCTCCAGGGAATCCATCACTGCTGTTCTGTCAGTAATTCAGTCTCCAATCACTGGATGCTGTGAGAGTAAACCTAATGGATGTTGCTATTCTTAATATCAAATAATGCCTAAGAACTTTCCAAAGAGTAGATCCTATGTAGATTTATGATTCTAGGCCAACTTCTCTGAAAGGTATGATGCCTGCAAAAAAAAATTTCATATTTCTATTATCAAGAAAAAAATCATTGAAATGAAAAAAACACATGGTCCTCTTGCAACTTAAAGCCTGTGAGAGACCTGAAAAAAGCTTTTTCCTGAGTGACATAGCTCTCTCAAGGACAAATATTGGCCTAATTGTCTGTCTCCAAGAAAAGGCGGAGTTTTTTGATGACTTATCTGAGCATTCTGCAATAAGGGAGTGCATTAGTAAATACAATTCTAGGCATATGAAATGGCACTCATGCACACACATGAATACATCACATATATACATTTATAAATGAAACCATGTATATATATATATATATATATATTTATATATGAAATATTATACATGAACTGTGGTGGATTTAAAGAGAAGAAACACTTACTAGTGTGTACAAATACCATTCTTGACCTCTCAGTACTAGGACTCACTTGATATAACATATTGCTGTTTTATGTGTCTGAGTTCCTCATACAATCAAAGGACACTTAACCAGAGGCCTCACTGGTAGAGGATGCAGCCATAATGTGGTAGTAGGCTTCAGCTGCTGGGGAGTATGCAGAGGATTCACTTCCTTGTGCTGATTGTGCAGGCTTAGGGCAGAAGCCCAGCCTTTCTCTCAGTGGCTGAGTGGATGACATAAGAGGTAGAATTGTTCCTGAGAAAGAACAACAACCCGTAGCTGTAGCTGACCAACAGCTAACAACTAACAAGTCATCACATTCTAAACTGGATCTTACTTTAATTTTGGGAAGAACAATGAAGACATATATTCCTACTTTATTCATGTTTCTGTGGCTGCAGCTGGATGATGATTGAAGATTTTAGGACAACAGATTATTTCCTGGACGTTTCTGGGACACCCAGGAGGAACTCTATTTTAGTCAGATTTTCTCTAGTGACTGTAGAAAAAGAGAATGCTCGACAGTGATGACCTGACAACCCTCTCCTTTCTTTCCATCTTTGTGCATAGGGGTGTGTAGTCAGAAGTTTTTCTGTGTTCCGACGTGGCCGTGGACAGGACAAATCTCTCACCCACAGTCCTGCAGCCTTTTATAAAATAATCGCATAGAGGATTAATATTATTTATACCTGCTCGGCCATTAGCTCAGGCTTAATACTGACTAGTTCTTACATTTAAATTCAGCCCATTTCTGTTCATCTATATGTTGCCATGTGTTCCATGGCTTTACCTGTGTGCCGTTACATGCTGCTCCCTGGACAGCAGGCTTGTGTCTACTGACTCAACCTTCCTCTTTCCAGAATGCTCCTTGTCTGCTTATCTCACCTATACTTCCTGCCTGGCTACTGGCCAATCAGCATTTTACTTATCAAAACACATTCAGAGCATAAAGAATGACATTCCACAGAAGGGGTGAGCCAAGGTGAGCAGGTGGAGCAGCATCCTTCCACTCTTAGAGTCCAGGAGGGAGCCCGCGCTGTCATCAACTGAACTTATGTAGACAGTGCCTCGTCCTACTTCCTTTGGTATAAGCAAGGACCTGGAGAACATCCTCAGCTTGTCATTGACATTCGTTCAACTGTGGAAAGA
The DNA here is from genome assembly GCF_007827085.1 of Peromyscus californicus insignis. Lineage (NCBI taxonomy): Eukaryota > Metazoa > Chordata > Mammalia > Rodentia > Cricetidae > Peromyscus > Peromyscus californicus. The sequence goes on along the minus strand of NW_026294413.1, from coordinate 71,193,845 downwards.
AAGCAGGAGGAAAGACTGACCGTTTTACAGGATAAGAAAGCCAAACACTTCTCCCTGCACATCACAGACACCTGGCCTGCAGACTCTGCCCTGTACTTCTGTGCTGCAAGTGCACACTGCTCCACAGGTACCTCCAGCCTGTCCTCAAACCTGCCAGTAGTTCTGGAACTCCATCTATACACTGTGTCGCAGGCCTTCCACTGCACTGGCCAGGTTTTAGTTAGCAAGTGCCAACTATAGTGTAGACATTAAAAACACAAAATAAGCCGGGCGGTGGTGGCGCACGCCTTTAATCCCAGCACTCGAGAGGCAGAGCCAGGCGGATCTCTGTGAGTTCGAGGCCAGCCTGGGCTACCAAGTGAGTGTCCCAGGAAAGGCGCAAAGCTACACAGAGAAACCCTGTCTCGAAAAACCAAAAAAAAAAAAAAAAAAAAAAAAAAAAACCACAAAATAAAGTTAGTTTCAAGTCACTCTAAACAATTTAGGAGAGTTTTCTCCAGTTTTAAAAATTGAAATATAGTTTCATCATTCCCTTTCCCTGTTTGCAGCACATGGTGATTTTGTTACAGAGAACCAGAACTCCTGCGCTACAGAGAAGAAGAGGCTATGGCACACTCAGCCTCCAGATAGGACGTTTACATCACACACCCTCCTCTGAAGGTCAGAGGTCACTGAGGAAGAGGGGGTGGAAAGACTGTAAGAGCAATAGGTGGGGAATGACTACAAGGAGACAGCGTTTACTGGACTCAGCAGGGCAGCTGCACACATGGACTCACAGAGGTTGACAGCACACTTAAGACTTGCAATGGATCAGGCCAGATGCAATTGCAGTAGGACAGAGGGAAGGTGGGCGTCCCACCCTAAGCTAAGGAGTTAGGGCTTGCTGGTAGCTGCTGGAATAGAGAATAGGTTTCTTGAAAAATGCAGCCCCTGGTGCTTAGACTACCCTCCACTGAAGGCCATATATCCAAGAATATGGGCAGGACAAACTGTAATGCAAACCTTAAGGTATTTGTTTTAAAAGGAGGGGGACTGGGTTGGTAGGGAAGAGTGGATGTATCTTGCAGGAGTATACGGACCAGGTGAATATAAAAAAATATTCATTGGATAATATTCCCTAAGAGCTAATAAGATGAGAAAAGTAGATAAATTTTCTAAATTAAATTTAATATACATGTATGAATATTATTTTATACATATTCATACTACTAAATACCATAGCATACACATAGCTTGGTAACATTTGTGATTTCAGGAATCCATTGTGGAATTGAGACCTCCCTCTTTAAGAGAGGTTTCAAATTTATTCAGTGTATTGTGCAGACATCTGTGGTGCAGTTTGAAGGGAAATCAGCAGAGGGCGCTGTCTCTTCAGATGTGGTTAATGTCTGCATCCAGGTGGTGGCTTCACGTGGCAGACTGTCACTGTGCAGAAGGAGGTCCTTGTTTATGAGTGAGGAGTTTCAGTAAGGTCCTGCAGGAGACTTGCCCTGTGAGTTTGGTGCACTCAAGAACCAAGTGTCATTTTCTCCTATGAACATGCTTCCTGACACCTGCTCAGTTCTGCTGCTGCTCTTAATGCTCAGTAAGTTACATTTACCCTAAGTGTGGATAATGTCATTGTCTTACAGCTGTGGAAGTCTTTACCTTCTTCCTCACATAGCAAAATGACTCCTTATTTATTTATTTATTTATTTATTTATTTATTTATTTATTTATTTATTTATCTGTTTTTTAACTGATTTTTAGGGATGAGCAATGGTGACTCGGTGACCCAGACAGAAGACCTGGTCACTGTCACAGAGGGGTTGCCTGTGATGATGAACTGCACCTATAAGACTCTTAGTTCAGCTCCTGTGGTTTTCTGGTATGTGCAATATCCCAACAAAGCCCCTCGGCTACTCCTGAAGAGTGCCACAGACAACCAGAGGACAGAGCACCAAGGGTTCCAGGCCACTCTCCATAAGAGCAGCAGCTCCTTCCACCTGCAGAAGTCCTCAGTGCAGCTGGCAGACTCTGCCCTGTACTACTGTGCTCTGAGGGACACAGTGAGGAAGACTGCAGGGGAAGCTGCACACAAACCCAGGGTGCAGGAGGCTGAGGGGAGTGGCCCTGTGAGGGAGGGCTCTGTGCCTTCTCTAAGTGGGGTCTACACAGCCTCCTGAAAAACAGCAACAATCTCAGGTCAAATTCCTAGAAACCTAGGAATCTGTGGATACTCTGATAGGATAGGATGGAAGTCATTGCTAGAGACAACCCAGGCTTTGATCCACAAAAATACTGTTCTCTCCCTAAGTGAGGACTTCTCAGAGAAAAACATCTCCAAGAAAAGCTGGACATGGGATTTATCTCTACCAAGATGTCTTACAAAATTTAATGATTTAATTGTCCAGCAATCTTCTGATCTTACCCCACAAATTTATGACCAAATGAAGAATATAGGCTTTAGTATTTAAAAATCTACTTCAGTCTTACTCTATAAGCTATTAGATTCTTCCTCTCCTTGGCCAATGTTACAGAGAGTTCAGTCAGACTTCTGGTCTCAGTTACTGTTTTATTGCTGTGAAGAGACGCCATGACCAAGACAACTTACAGAAGGAAGCATATAACTGAGGACTTAATTACACTTTCAGAGGGTGAGCCATGATGATTGTGATCACATGCATAGTAGCAGGCAGTTGCCATGTCCCTGGAGTAGTAGCTAAGAGCTTCTATCTGATCACCAACAAGAGACAGAGAGAGTGAGAGACTGGGCCTGGCTTGGGCTTTGAAATCCCAAAGTCCACCACCCGTGACACACCTCCTCTGATAAGGCCATGCCTACTGATCCTTCCTAAACAGTCCACCATCTCGGAACCAAACATTCAGATTTTTGAGCCTATGGGGCCATTCTCATTGAAACCTTCTCACTCTCCAACAGCATTCAATTAGTGAAGCTGCTCAGGAGACAGAGCTGTTGGAACTCTCAAGATGATGCCTGAGAGGCAGCTCCATCTCTTTCCTACACACCGTGTAGGAGTCAGGCTGCCCACTCTCATAGGTCATTGCACTTTGCCTAAATCCTGAGGATGTGGTGTAGTCAGTTACTTAGGATTAGAGCTAGATTCTCAGATACTCTTCTGAAATATGGGGAAGGAACAAAAGTTTTGTTACATTTCAATTCTTGAAACAAAATTCTTATTTAAAGTAAAATGCTCTAGTACTCATATTTATCTCTCTGTAATGGAAGGAAGATCTGAAATCAATGACTATCGTGTCCCTCAAGAAAGACTCATATTTGTGTACAAAAAGAACAGAAAAGAAGTACATGCATTCTTACTGGCTAGGGAGCAAAATAGAACGTCAAATTGCATTTCTAAACTCCAAAAACTACTTGAATGGCACAAAATAGAATAGACTCTCTCATAAGAGAGCTTGTCAACCTAAAATGAATGCTAAATCTAATAAAAACCTCAGTGCCAGGCATGGGAATCTGTGGGTGCCCACAACTGACTCAGTCTCCCAGTTTGAATCGGAAGTCTATTATGAGTCAATAGAGTTCAAGCTTGTTTGCTCCAAGGCTGTGAGAAAGTTCTGATTATCCCACAAGAGGGAACAAACTATCTAGCTAGATGCAGGCTGCTGATGCCAGCTAGAGGTATATCGAGATAGAAAAAGAAACTGCCTACTCCTTGATGCAAGGCAGGATAGATAGCGGTTGAATGCCTGTGCTGTGCATTGTTCTACCTCCATCCTTCAAAACTGTATATAAGCTGGCTGTGAAATAAACTTGGGGCTGTCCAGCATGGACCGGGAGACCTCTCGACTCTTTTCTGTCTTCTTCATTGTCTCTTCAATCCGCACTCCTCTACCCAGCTACCCAGCTGACTGTTGGCAGGCCCCGACAGAAATCCTGCCTTCAAGTTGTTCATTGGGGCTTCAAGTGTCTCTTCCAAAAGAGATGGGCTATTGCTGTTGGCTTTTATTGCTCTGATTGTACGTAACAACCCTTTGCTAATGTTACCACATAACTGAGACTTAGAACTTGGAGGAATTTATCTAGAATTGACCTGAAGACTCCTTCCTGAGGATGAGTTTTCAAGTATATGCAAGATTCCAAGGGAGAAAAGCAATACATATTCCTACCAAACTGTATAAATGCTATGAACAACAACAACAACAAAATGACCATCATGGCAAGAACACCCACAAGGATGCAATAGTAGAACTTTTATCTTGGTGGAAACTAAAAATATATGTTTTATTGGATTTAAGACATGCTCAAAGGAAGGAATTTAGGCCAAATACTGTAAACCTTGTTAACTACCCATGTCTGGAGAGGTCATAGACCTTAGAGGAGAACCTACTACAGCCACCCTCCTAAATCAATACAGCTTCTCACAGTACTTTAAATATTTGTAACTACACAAAGAGATAAGTGTAGCTACCACACCTCATCACAGAAGGTTCATTTTGAAGCAAATAGAGGCCACTGGAGAGTTTAACAACTGTTCACAATGCAGAGAATAAGTGCTGCGACATCTCTAGTTCCAGTTAAGACATCTACAATGCAATTCCTACACCTAAGGCTCACGGAACACCACAGAAATGTAGCAGGAGGAATTTTAAGAACCAAAGGACCAGGACACCAGCTGAGAGAGTGACATGAGGGAGAAGACTTATTCATTGCTGATGTGAATGCAAACAGGTATAAACAACATGGAAATCAGAATGGAGGTTCCTCCAAATACTGACCATAAACCTGCCACACTAGCTATACCACTCCTGAGGAATTAACCAAAAGAATCTTCATCTTTCTAAAGAGATACTTGCTCTCATGTGTTATGGTCCTGCCTCAACTTGATATGCCCAACTTTGTTTACTCCCATGGGAGGCCTTACCCTCTCTGAGGGGTGGATGAAGGGGGAATGTAGGGAATAATCCAGAAGAGGGGAGGGAGGGGGACTGTGATTGGTATGTAAAATGAAAAAAATATTATATAAAAAAAGAAAGGGGGAAAAGGAGATACTTGCTCTTCCAAGATCATTGCAGCTCTATTCATAATCACTAGGAGTTAGAAACACTCTAGATGTACATCAGCTGATGAGAGAAATCTGAAAATATGGTACATTTACACAGTGGGGTATTATTCAGGTGAAAATAAGAAAAATGAAATTATGAAATTTTCAGGTAGGTGGTTGGAACTAGAAACAGTCATGCTGAGCAAGATAAACCAGATCCATTAAATAAAGAAGCATAGTGTTTTCTCAAATATGTGGATGCTAGCTTTTAATATGTGTGCTTTATTTGGAATATCCATACGTGTTAGGTGTCAATAAGAGGCCATGAGAGAGAAGGGGATCTTCAGAGGAAGAGGAAATAGAAGAACTGTCATAAATGGGGAAATGGAACAGACAGGATTAATAGAGCTGGGGATGAGAGGACAGGGTAGAGGAAGGGATGTGGGGAGGGATAACTAGTACTAAAGACAATTTGAACCAATCAGTATGGAAAAATCTGTGATAGAAACTTCCTGAAACACATGCTCCAAACAAAGGTGAGCCTAGTTATAATCTGTGAGGATAGACACACACTTAGAAGTCTGTTTTACATGATTACTTAGCAAAATAACAATAGTAGTCCCCCTAGTTCCTAAGGCCTCTTGAACCATGGGATTTTTGGCCATATCACAGACTAGGCATGAATTCCCTCCTGTTGAGGAGACTTCAAATCCAATCAGAAAGCATTGCTATTCTGAGGCAGTCAGGCCACAATGCACATATTACCTGGAAGTTCAGTACTGCAGCATGCAGGGTCCAGCTCTGGTTAATACTCTTGGGACCTTTCTTCCACAGCAGCCTGCATAGGACCTTCCAGTGCTAGGAAAGCTAACCAGCATGGAGGACTTTCGTCAATAAGTTCCAGGTTGACTTCTCTATGTCATGCAACAGTAGAATTTGGAGGCTTTAGACATAGAATCTCACCATCTAGTTATAGTGCGCAGCCAAGAAACATGACAATAACCTGTGTTGTTTTGTATACCTCAATGGCTTCCCTGAACAAAAACTCCCTTGCCTGATACTGAGATTGTTGTTTAATAAGTTCATCTAATTTATCCAAAGCTAGATTTACGCACATAAAAATCATAATATGACTATTAATGTGATAAATTATTATACTAAGATATTCTTTTTAGAACATGCAGGTGATTAAATTATTCAGATTAGAAGAATACTTAATGAGGGAATAATGAAGCACATGTTCCAAAGTCCCTTACCCAAACAGACTCAAGGTCTAAGGAGAGTCCAGTGGTATGATCACATGGTCCAGAGTTTTAAATGGTGCTAAAAAAGTAAGACATTTTGAAGACTGTTCTTCCCCAAATACTCCTTACAGTTTTCATTTTCCAGGTGATCATAAAGTTATCATAAACATCTTTTGGATCTGGCTAGAATGAATGACTGAGTTGGACTTATTCATGTTACCCACTTTCATTCATTGTACACATAGGTGATGTCATCAAGATTTCACAACGTTTAGCTAACGGTGTTTTCCATTATTATGGAAATTATGTCTAGTTGCTTCTTTTTTTTTAACTCAAAGTAATATTGATTCATTTCCAGTTTTCAGTATTGGAATCTGTAACTCACCTCCCTATATTATTGAATATAATATGCTTCCAATGTTCCTGCTCTCATTGCTCACTGCTACCACACTGTGCACTCTGATCTGTCTGAAGAGGATTTTGTTCTTTGTGTTCTTCCTTTGCAACAAAATAGTCTCATTGAATGCTAACTGTTAAGGTACTCAGTGACTTCATTTTGATTGACAACATACAGAGAGAGAGAGGAGAGAAGAGAGAAGAGAGCGAGAGAGAGAGAGAGAGAGAGAGAGAGAGAGAGAGAGAGAGAGAGAGAGAGAGAGAGAGAGAGAGAGAGAAATTGTGGTAGTGGAATTGGAATGCAAGGCTCATAACTCCTGCCCCCTGGTGTCCGTGCATGGCATAGTCTCCTCAGTGGGCAGGACCTAGAATATGTCAGGTGACACTTTTAAGTTATGTTGTATTTTATAATAAAAGCCAAGGGACTGAACAGGAGCTGAGTATCTCATCAGTTCGATGTATGTTGAATTTGACTTTGAGTTCATCAAAGTGAAGATTGTCTGTTGCAGATTTGCTGGCTTTTTTTTTTTAAATATATGTTTACAATGTTTATTTGAATTTGTACTTCTTAATTTACTCATGAGGTAACACATCTGCAATATTCCTAGCAACATCTATCACATCTTTTTCTTGCTCATTTTGATGGCGTTGTGTAGAAATCTGGTAACTACGCAGTGTTCTGATTTCTTTGTCCCTAGTACTTGTTTTGAAATGTGTAAAGATGCTATAATTTCCTCACTCTAAAACATCTTATTCTCCCATTTTGATTTATAACTTTATATTCTTCTTGTCTAAAAACTCACAAGTTTCTACTTAAAAAGCATTAAGCTTCCTTTGTGCATGATGAAAGCCTTGGATTCACACTCAGAAGTCTATTGCAGCTGTGAACTTGTTTCTCAAATGGGCCTCTAGAGGATGCTCCTTTCTAAAAGGTAAATAGTGTTCTCATAGATTAGAATAAACTCACAGAAACCTTCCTTCTCTCCTACGCTGCCACGCCCCTCTCTGCTTACAGCCTCTCCTGTCCTTTTTGACATTACACTGCTTGTGTTCTACTACCCTTTCTCTTTCTCTTAAGCTCCTTCTGGCTCTTGTGTTCTAGTTTACTGGCTTCTGCAAGGGGAGGGGGATTTAGTGGGTTCTGGGAGGAGTTGTAGGGGGAACAGGGTGGTGGTGGATACTATCAGAATACATTATGTTCATGTATGAAGTTACTAGATAGTTATTTGTTTTTAAACCTCCTCCAATGCTTCAGTAGGTGTTCTGATAGAACATATTTTATGCAGATGTTAGAGACAGACCAAGGGAAAGACAGTGTCTCTTCTGGATTGTCTCCCCAGTGTCCCTAGGTTGAAGGTATCTAAACCTGCTTAAGCTTGCGGCAACTTCTCTGTCTACCTACCTCTCTGACTCTTCAGGCTGTATTTGCTTACTGGGAATCTTCAGGAAAAAGTGAGCTGCTTCTTGCACACCTAGGTGACCTTCCAGTGAATCCTGAGGCTCAGAGTATCCCTACTGCCCACTGTCACTCTGCTTTAGGGTCTCATCCATAGAAAGAGCACTGTGCTGTTTCACTGTGAACAGAGACCCTCCTTTAGGCTGAGATCCCTACACAGCACTGATGCTGCAGGAGAATGCAGAGCCCAGACAGGGCCCCAGCCTGATGGCTGCATCTGTGCAGCTTCAGTAGCTGCTCTGGCCCTGAGGGGCAGCTGCTTATTCCTTGTCCTTCAGTGTCCTTTCTTGCATATGTAATACCCTCACCTTGGTATCCAGCACCTCCTGAAGCTCACACCAGGAAGCCAGCCTGTCTCAGGCTTGGAGAGCTTTTCAGACTTAGTGCAGGAAGGATGGAATCTCCTTCCACCTGATAATCCTTTCACAGGGGGACTGAGGTAGTTAGGTGCTCCTCTGCTCTGAGTCACAAGTATGGAGCTGAACACAAACAACTTGAGACTTGTGGAGTAAAAAACCAGGGTCCCAGCCTCAGACACTTTTAGGCAGTTGGCATGTTCCATAAATGCAACAGTAAAGAGAAAGAAGAATCTTGAGAAATGTTTCATTCCTATGGGATAGATCTTAGTTGCTAATAATTTGTTTCTCATTTTGCAAAGAAATGATCTGATTTCTCCTTTAGTAGAACTTTGACTCAAGAAAAAAAATGTCCTTCACAGCATTTTTCACCTGAGTCAAAATTTCTATGAAATTATCCTACAGTATTTGAAGTCATTAGCTGGTCTAATACTGTTCGAGAGAATAATGGGCTCAAATGGAGTAAGGCCGGGTGCGTGTTGTGGAATATTTGATCATTCTATGTGAAGATGTGTCTCTGTCCTTCCTTGCCTGTCTAAGGCATCTTCTGATTGGTTTAATAAAGAGCTGAATGGCCAATAGCTAGTGGAGGATAGGCAGGACTTCCAGGCAGAGATAGGAACTCTGGGAAGAATCTGATGCAGGGGATTAGAAGTGAGACACAGAGAAAGTCAGATATACAGTATGGAGGAGAGGTAATGAGCCACATGGCAGACAGTAGATTAATATAAATGGGTTAATTTAAGTTTTAGGAGATAGGTGGGAATAAGCCTAATGTTAGGCCATGCTTTCATACTTAAGGAAGTCTGTCATTATTCAGAAGCTGGCGGTACAAAGAAAGCAAGGCTATTTCTGTGAGTTATTTTTGAGGCAGTTGTTTATTTCTTATTACTAGTCTTACTTCTCGAGCAGTCATCTTTATGGGGAAAACTTCAAAATGCATTCCTGTATTGTTATGCTCTCAAGCATATTGTCCCCTTCATTCACCACGTGCAATAGCACACAAGGGCTGCTGCCCTGTCTCTGTGGATGCAGGACTCCCACATTAGCTTTCCCAATCCACTTCCTTCTTACGTGGTCATACTTTAAACAATATGTACAACAAACCCTGACTGTGGCAGGAGTGTTCCAATTTTTAAAATGCATTATAAACCTATGAAACCATTACATTACTCTCTTGTTATGTTCCCATTTTTTCTTTTACTGCCATGATTCCACTTAAATATTTCACAGATGCAGATTCTTTTTAAAAATGTGTATGAGAGTGGGTCTGGCACATGTCTGAAGGTTTTGAAGAGAACACAGAGAATATTACGTCCCCTGGAGCTTGAGATACAGACTCTGTGAGCCACCTCATGTGGATGCTGGGGAGGGAACTAAGGCCTCCCGTAACGTCAAGGACCCTTATCTGCTGAGTCATCCTTCAGGCCCCAGTAAAGTGTCCTTAGTTAGAACATGCATCTGTTTCCTGAGTTAAACTTTTAGTGTTGTCTCTGAGTGTGCTAGACAGTGTGGAGCTGAGGCTTGTTCTCCTTAGGAGGGACTGGTCCTCTCCTGCTTCCAGGATCCCTAACTCCTTACAACCCCAGGGTCATCTCAAAATGCCCTGCCCCACACTGCACTCCACCCAGACTCTCAGGCAGGTCTGGTTTGGGAGGAGCTTCAGGCTCAGAAGGCTGGGAGGGAACTCTGCAGTGTCTGGCCTGGCAGGGTTCCTGGGTGGGGCTGACTGGTTGTTGCAGGAGGAGGGACATTCAACAGCCATCCTGACACCACAGCCCAGGGCTTGGCTCCTTGCTTCTGTCTCCAGCAGCCAGACAAGCACCATGAAGAGGCTGCTGTGCTCTCTGCTGGGGCTGCTGTGCATCCAGGTTTGCTGTGAGTCTGGCTGTCCACATTCAGGGGCAGAGAGGTTTCTGTCAGCACGTGGAGGGGTGGGGAAGCAGCTCAGGAGTCCTGCAGAGCTCCCACCTTCTCAGAGGACATGGGATGTGTTCAGGGTTCTGTGGATGCCCAGTGACCCCATCTGTGTCTCTTTCTCTGTTTCCAACCAGGGGTGAAAGGTCAACAAGTGAAGCAGAGTCCTGTGTCCTTGGTTCTGCAGGAGGGAGAGCGTGCACAGCTGCAGTGCAACTTTTCCACCTCTGCAAACCAATTGCAGTGGTTTCACCAAAGTCCTGGGGGTCACCTCATTAGCCTGTTTTACAATCCTTCTGGAACAAAGCACATTGGAAGACTGACATCCACAACAGTCCCTCAGGAACGTCGCAGCTCTCTGTACATTTCCTCCTCTCAGACCACAGACTCAGGCACTTACTTCTGTGCTACGAATGCACAGTGCTCCCCACACACCTGCAACCAGTACAGAAACCTTCAGCTGGGTGGGTGTGGCCTTTCCCAGTTACAAGACATCTGGAAACCACAACATCTGCTTGATTTAATATCCCTATTCTGTATAGGCAGACTTTTAACCTGGGATAAGCTTTTGGCTATGAGGTTAAGGATTTGGATATTTTAATACTCAATATATATTCCCTCCTGAATCATAAACGTCTATCTTAGAACTAACAGAGAAGCTGATGAGAAGACAAAATCAATGTGATCATTTAAGCTGCAGTGTGCTGAACTCACAAAGGATGAGGAGAAAGGGAATGAATCACAAAGGCCAGTTTCCAGGTGACCCTGCTGTGAACAGGGTCAGGGTCAGTGAGCAGAAATCAAACTGTAGCAAGCAAGAACATCAAGTCATGGAAGACACAGAGTGTGCAGACAAGTGGATGCTCTGTTTCCTTTCTGTAGTTGTGATGAAACTCTCTGAGAAAGAGCTACTGAAAAGGTGGAAAGATCTATTTGGCTTTTCCTTCCAGGTCATAGTCCATCATTGGTGGTAATTAAGGCAGGAACTCAAACAGGAGATTACAACAGAAAACATGGACAAACTCTGCAGCTAGGTCACCCATAGACTCAAACTTATGCGACCCAGGACACTTTCCTACAGAATGGTGCTACAGTGGGCTGGTCTCCATTCAATTCAAAATTCAAAACCAAAATGGTGTTTGGAGTTTTAGTGCTATTTTATGGAATTTATGGAAGTCGTTGGGGGATATTGAAGGTATTGAATCTTCTAATTCATTATTCTGAGTTACCTTTTCACATATTTAACTTTATTCATCATTGCTGTGAAGTTTTCTAGACAGAGATCTGAATATCTTTAAGAAAATAAAGAGAATAGTAACTATGAGAAATTACTCAAACATGTAACTTGTTCAGATAATTTTAAATAGAAGACCTAAAAAGTCTTAAAACTCAGTAAAAGAGAATGAATGACTCATTCTAAAATGAGCCAGATGAGCAGACCCTGTGCAAAGGAATGTGTATGTAATAAGGACAAATGATTAGAATGTAATTAAGGATTGTGCTGATTTAGTAAAGTGCTGGTTGTAGGTTCATGGCTTTCATAGAAGATGGAGGCCATTGCCGAAAGCCACAACCTATCAAGATGCAGAGTTGAGGAGTCTAGTCTCAATGGCAATGTCTACAATCTAACTCCTGCACCTAAGGCTCTGGAAACATTGAAAAAAGAGGTGGGAATATTATAAGAAGCAGAAGATCAGCGAGATTGCTATGAAATTGTGTCTCTTAAGAATATCAGAAGCTATACATGTAAAGACTCACCGACATCCCTGTCTAAACATGAACTGAAAAAGAACAACAATAGACAAGTTAAGGTTTAATAGACATGGAAAAGTGCACAAAGCCTCGATCCTAGCTAATGAGCTCTTGGCAACGAAGGAATGCTGATAGTGGGAGACACAGATTTTCCCAGAGAAGAGTTAACTATTTGTTATCCAATACAGACTGGTCATCCTTGAAACATGCATATGAGTTAACAACTGGTTATCCACTACAGACTGGTCATCCTTGAAACATGCATACAAGTAACATTATATAGATGAGTGGGTTGTATTTATACATTTATAAATAAATACATTTATATGTACATATGCAACAATTAGTAAAGAAAGACAAAGCCATAAAGTGAAAAGAGAGATGAGGGGAATATAGGAAATTTAGGAAGGAGAGTTGGATATGATTATATTATACTTGAAAAAAATAAAAGAAATGATAAAAGTGAGCGAAAGAAAAATAAACTTTATAGTTTAATAATCACCATGTCTACAGTCTATATAAGGGGGTCAATAAAATATGACTCATGTGAAATTCAAACATTTGCTTATTTTATAAGCTTTACTCTAAGTAAAAGGCATTGTCATTTCCTTTTGTGTTATGAATGGCTTTTCCAGAACAAAGTAGTTTTAGGTACAGTTGAAAGATAGGAAACTATGGGGGAGGCATGGAGAAAATGCTGGAAGGTGGAGGAAAGAAAACTAGGCTATAGCTGATCTCAACAAAGACAAAATCTCTTTCCCTCTCAAAAAAATTGGCTGCAGAGAAAGATTCAATGCATTTCTTTCTTCAATTCCTGGGCTTCTAAGCTCAGGACACTGTTGAGTGAAGACCTTATTTGTCCACAGAGGGGCAGTGCTGCTTCAGAGCAGGTGAAGCTTGTGGCTCTTCCACACACTGCTCAATAAGCTAGAGATTATTATTTAAAATAACAAAACCGTTATCTCCTATGTCCTTAATTTTAACTAGAGAAGAAAACATGCATCTGTCTAGCCTTTTACCTATATTATGCCTGAATATGCCTGAATATGGGCCCATAGTATGGACAAATAGGAATTTGCAAGTGAATACTATGAAGATACATGCTGTCCTTCATGGCTGGGGCCACATCACATTCTCTAATGTACATTTCTAAGGTTGTCACCCACACTTGGTCCGATCTCCAGCCACGATGATATGACCTGTGCCTAGAATTATGTTATATATCCTTCCCACTGGGAAATCCACTCATGGTTTGAAGTCAGCTCAATCTTCTCCATCAGGATCTTCTCTGACTGGATCAGGAAGCAGTGTCCACACACTTTCCTTCATCATCCTGTCTAGACACACAGGTGTCTTTGGTGGGCTTCAGTTTACTGTTCTTGAGTGCTGAGCCTAGAATGAAGATTAGAACAGTGTGTGTCATGAAAGACACCCGAGCACTACTGTACAGTAGGCAGTTAGACTCTCAGCAAATGCACGGAATTTCTTCCTCATCCTGTTTACCTTTTTCAGTTTCATGCCCCTGTTTTCAATCATTTGATATTTTAATAGCTAATGAAAACTTCAGAAATAAGAAGTCCAATTGTTTTAAACCACCCCTTCTTCCTGGTAGCATCAGAAATCCCCCACCACTAATTGTGATCTTCTTTGTTCTGCATCTCCCTGTTGTCCATGCCTCTGGTCTGTTTTCAATGAGCAGCCATCTGTGTCATCAGAACAACTGTGCAGGTATCATAGTGCTGTGTGGTGCTGCCATTTAGATATGCAAATAAAAGCCACATGTATTTCATTTCAGTGAAAGAGTTAAAGCTTTTCATAGGTGCATATGTATGTACAGGAGAAAATATAATGTGCGTCTTTCAGCACTATTTGTTATTTGAGGCTTTAGGACATCATGGAATGTGTTCCCCATAGATGATGGAAGTAAAATATGTTGGATAGATGTCTGGCTGAAGAAAAAGAAAAGACACCAAATGTAAAAAAAAAAAAAAAAAAAAGAACAACAACAACAAAAAACTCTAGGATGCCAAAGTATAACCTGTTTGGATAGAATTTTATTCTCTCTCTCTCTCTCTCTCTCTCTCTCTCTCTCTCTCTCTCTCTCTCTCTCTCTTCTCTCTCTCTCTCTTCCTCTCCCCTCCATCCCTCCCTCCCTTCCTTCCCTCCGTCCCTCTGTCAGGTAACCAGACTGACCTCAAGCTTGTTACATAACTAAAATGTCTTGCAATTTTTGTTCTTCCTACCTCTACCTTCGAAGTGCTGGAATTATAGATGTGTGCACCATTTTCTGTTTATACATGCTGGCAGCCAAACCAGGGTCTTGGAACTGCACTCTGCTGACTGAACTACATCCTCAGTTCTTTCTTGGAAACTTTTTGGAACATGGACCATTGTCTGCTGTTGGGCTGAGATTGAACCTGTGATGACGTCACATATACAACACCACCGTGTCTGTGCTGTAGCTTCCTCAGAGTCCTTTGACTCCTATTATTTACAGTGCAGAGGCGCCCTACTTTGGCAAATGATGTTTCATTTATTCTCCACTTCCATTCAATGTCTTATTGATATCAACATATAAAGCCAAACTGATGTGAATATTTTTATTTCATCTATGAAATTGCATATGAGGAAGATGTGAAGTGTTTATTAGAATTTCAGGAGAAAAGCAGTGAAAATGCTGTGTTCTTGAAGGTATGTGTCCTGTGCAGGTTGCAGAAAGTTTTCTACCTTCTCTCACTCATCTGAAGACCAAAGCCTTTCTAGTGTGAACATTCTACTAATTTCTAATTTCTTTCCCACAGGTGTATTCTTACATGCATTTAGTTAACCTGGTCATTATTTTATAAGAACATAATGAAATTTCAATTAATTCAAATTTATCATTTGTAACATCATATAAACCATGGAAACATGAACAATGATAATAAAATTTAAGTTCTTTTAGGTGAATGGAGTATATTCTCTATGCTTCACTTGTTTGTGACCTTATCTTATAATGGTATATTATATCCATTGTGTGTCTTGGCATATCTTATCTATATTCTCAGTAAAACCCAAAAGATCTGGGCTTGAACAGATGCCTCCCTGGTCACATGTACTTGGAGTATTCATGCTCGCCTTGGTTGTCCATGCTAGGATTTTTGTCTGCCCTAAGCTTGCACAGGCCAGGTGCAAACTGTCACAAAACTGTGGCTTCATATGAGCAGCTTTCTTGCTGTATCCAGAAGTCACCATTTCCTTGTAGTCATCCACCACCTCCAGCTCCAACTCTCTTTCTGCTATTTCTTCCACAGTGATCCCTGAACCTTGGGAGGAGGGATCAGCTATGATATAGATATCTCAATAGGGCTTTCCATTCCACAGTCTTTTATTCTCTGTGTTTGGCTGATATGAGGCACAATGTTAGATGTTAGTCATCTACTGTGATTAATTTCTCTAATAAGGATTGAGGTTACCACTAATCAATGTGCACAAGCCATTAGGAGTTGGATTCATACTATGTCCATTTAGTAGACTACTAGTAGTAAGTTCTCTCCTAGGACATGTGACATGCCTAGCCAGAGATTCTTGATTGACAATAGTAGAAAGTATGCGTTTGTTTTATGGAGTATTATCAGAGAGTGGTTGGTTACTACCAAGATGTTTGTGCAACTACTGCACCAGTGAGCATGTCTTTCCAGCCCAGTTCTTATTGTAGCTCACGGTGTTCACAGCTGGGTGAGACAGAGGATTGCTTTTCTCCTCTGGCAGTATGCATAGCACATTCCAGCAGTATGGAACCATCCAGTAGGGATGAAGTTTCCAGGTCAGTACTAGCTTCCTTTGTCCATGTTCTATGTTGCACTCAGTATGGGATATCTTCAACAATAGGTGCTTACCACCAAATAGTGAAGGGCTACCAATACAATTTTTAATGTCCTATAGTGATCACGGGGTTGTCTTTAGCACTGCACTGACCAGCATTGGTGGCTGTTCTGGTTATTTTTCGTCAAATTGTTGCAAAGTAGTGATACTCAGGAAGAGATAACCACAGCTGAGGAATTGTTCCTCTCAGATTGTCATGTGAGCAGGTTGTGGAGTCATTTTCTTCATACTTGATGAGGGAGGGCCCAGCCCAACATGGGCAGTGTGATCCCTGGTCAGATGGTTGTATTAAAAATCAAGCCTAGCATGCCATGGACTGTGAGCCATAAATGGGTGTCCTCCATTTTCTCTGCTTCAATTCCTGCCCTGACTTCCATCAGTGACAGATTGTAACTGTGGTTATCTCTTCCTGAGTATCACTACTTTGCAACAATTTGACGAAAAATAACCAGAACAGCCACCAATGCTGGTCAGTGCAGTGCTAAAGACAACCCCGTGATCACTATAGGACATTAAAAATTGTATTGGTAGCCCTTCACTATTTGGTGGTAAGCACCTATTGTTGAAGATATCCCATACTGAGTGCAACATAGAACATGGGAGTGGTAAGATATAAAATACCCATTCTTCCCCAAATTCTCTTGGTCAGAGTTTTATCACAGCAGCACAAAGTAATTAATACAGAAATTGATATTAGGAACATGCGGGTATTTCTATGATGAACCTGACCATGTTGCCTTTGGGGAGGAGTATGGAAGTGTTTTGGAACTTTGGTCTAGTAAAGGCCATTGAGTCCTCAGCATTTAATGAGCTCTTCTGGAAGGTTAGAACATAAGAATGCTATGAGAGGTACAGACAATGGAGGCTTGGCTGCAAAGTCTAAAATAGCAGCAAAAACTTATCAAGACTGTTGACGAGATGTTTTGAATTAAGAATCTGTGGAAATGAAACTTTTGCTGTGTTGAACAATTGATCCTGATTAGTTGGTGCTGAAGAATCAGCTTTAATGAATAAAGGGCTAGCTAAACTGGAACAAATGTTATGGGAATTATCTTCTAACATTCAGCACACAGAAGCTATGGTCTGGGGAGGTCAGGGATTCACTTCAATCTGGAAACCCAGCTCGGCAAAGTGATGCTGGTTTTGTCAGAGAGGAAGCTGCAGGACTGAAAGAAATAAGCTGAGACTAGGCACTGTGAATTTGTTGTGTTTGATTTAAGTGTGTCCTGGTTCTCACCTCTTGGAATAAGAAGTTTGGGTGTGGTGGCGCACACCTTTGTTCCCAGCACTTGGGCAGCAGAGGCAGAAGGATCTCTGTGAGTTTGAGGCCAGCCTGGTCTACAGAGCTTGTTCCAGGACAGCCAGGGCTACAATGAGAAACCCTGTCTCAAAAAACAAAAAAAAAGCATAAAATAAAAATAAAATAAATAGAAGTTTGTAACTATTTTGGATTTTATAGAAACTCACATAAGACATTACTTATGTTAATATGACTTTGAACATTTTTGTTATTTATTTGTTTGTTTGTTTGTTAGTTTTTACACTCTTCTTTCAGTGTCCCCTCCCTCTTCTCCTTTACTCCCTCCCTTCCACCTCCCCTCTCCCCCTCCCCACATCCACTCTTCCTTCTCTGCTTCTCTTCAGAAAAGGGCAGGTCTCTCACGGGTATCAACCATCCATGGCATACCAACTTGCAGAGAGACTAGACACCTTCTCTCCTGTTAAGGCTGAAGGAAGCAACCCTGCTCCCACTGTTAGGAGTTCCACAAGAAGACCAAGCTACACAACTGTAACATATAGGCAAAGGGCCTAGGTCAGTCCTTGGTTGTTGGTTCAGTCTCTGTGAGCCCCTATCATCCCAGGTTTGTAAGAGGAATTGCTGAACAGTTTTATTAATAAAAAACCCAGAGCCAGATATTAGGGTGGAAACTGAGAGATCAGAGAAATAGGACAAGCCACAGCCAACCTCACCTTACCAACTTCTCAGCTCCCAGAGAGAACTACTTCTTGTGTACCCATGTCTATATCCTTTCTGTGCCTTCCATCTTACTTCCTCTCTCCACCCAGCTACATCACTTTTCTCTTTCTGCCCAGCTCTATCACTTCCTGTCTGTCTGTTCAGACCTCCAGACCTCTATGGTTAACTAGTATTGGAATTTAAAGGCGTGTGCCACCACACCTGGCTCTGTTCCCAGTGTAGCCTTGAACCCACAAAGATCTGGATGAAACTCTGCCTCTTGAAAGCTAGGATTAAAGGTGTGTGCTACCAGTGCCTGACTTCCATGTTTAATATAGTGGCTGGCTTTTTCCTCTGATCCTCAGATAAGCTTTACTGGGGTACATAGATAAAATATCACTGCATTTCCTCTTTTTTTTGTCTAATATAAAAAAGTTATAACTAATATAGGAAAAACTATATACAATAAGTAAAATAACTATATACACTATATAAAGGCAATAAATATACCAACAATGTCTAGTCAATTTGTATTTGACAAATTCAGCGAAAGTGTTCCATCATGTATCTATCTTATCTTTGTGAATCCAAAGGAAAGTTACTTAGCTTCTCTGAGACTGTGGATTGTAACATAGTCATCCTTTACTCTACAGCTAATATGCACTTACAATGGGTACATATTATGTTTGTCTCTCTGGGTTTGGGTTACCTCACTCAGGATGATCTTTTCCAGTCCCATCCATTTACCAGCACATTTCATGATGTCATTGTTTTTAGCAGATGAGTTATACTCCATAATGTAAATAACAAAAGTTGGTTATTTAAAAGTTGTATTATGGTTTATATTGTGATCTTAAATGAGATCTTGGAGATGAACCATAAAGGAAAGATTATGGCTAAATAACGCTGTTTGTATGTGTCAGGGTGACAAGGGGTTAGTTGTGATAGTGATTTTTTGTGGACTTGACGCAAACTGGAGATACCAGGAAGAGGGAACCTCAATCAAGGAGATTTGTCACACTTGTTTGGAGGCCTGTTTGTGGACATTTTCTTATTAACAATTGACATGGGAGGGCCCAACCCACAGTGAGTGTTGTCATCCCTGGGCAGGAGGTCTGGGTTATATAAAAAACAAGATGAGCAAGGCAGGAGGAGCAAGTTAGTAAGCAGATTTCATGTATGTTTCTTGCCACTTTTCCAGCTTGAATTCCCAACGACTTACTTCAGTGATGGACTATGATCAGAAACATAAACCAAATAAATTATTCCCTCCCTAAGTTTAATTCGGTCTTCATGTTTATTTATCTTAGTAATAGAAAGCAAACCAGTTCAAACACCAAAAGAGGTAACCCATTCCTGGCACTGGCATTTTTATTTGATACCCTGTGGTATCTAGTAGATTTATTTATTCTTGTCCCAGGGTAACTCCATCTTAACTCTTTTTATTTGCGTGTGTATAATCTTCTGGAATGAAGGAAATTTTAAATTGATCCATTATTTTTTCATTATAATTATAATAATAAACACACACTAATTGTACAAAGTAGTTGGGTGTTGCAAAATTTTAGTATAGGCATTTGCGTAGATTTCCTGATATTCATCTCTCCTTCACCCTCTTTTATCCTCTCCCTTCCCCTGTCTCTGCTCCTCCTACCCTTACTCATTTGTCTAACTTCGATTTTCAGAACATCTTTACTTTCTTTTTTTCCTTCTTTTCTTTTTTTGTTAGTTTTTACATATGAGAACACATGTGTTGTGTGTCTCTACATGTCTGCTTTATTTTGCTTAACATCATGTCCTTCAATACCATCTGTTCCCCTACAGATGGCACCAGTTCATTTTTCCTTGTGGTTGAATTTAGCTCTGTTGTTTGAAGTACAATATTTTCTTCATTCATACGTTGTCAGGTGATGCCTAGGCTGCATGTGGGCAATAGTGAATGGTGCTGTAATAAACATGTATATGCAGGTCTCTCTCTTATGTGATGACATCAGTTTCCCTGGATAAATGCCCATAAGTAGTATTAGTAGGATCAGTGGTCTTTTTCTCTTCCTTCCTTCCTTCCTTCCTTCCTTCCTTCCTTCCTTCCTTCCTTCCTTCCTTCCTTTTCTTTTTCTTTCTTTCTTTCTTTCTTTCTTTCTTTCTTTCTTTCTTTCTTTCTTTCTTTCTTTCTTTCTTTCTTTCTTTCCCTCTTTCCTTCCTTCCTTTCCTCCTATGTTTCTTCCTGCTTGGTTTCTTTCTTTTAATACTTCAGAAGAATAACAGTGCTGTTATTCTGGGTGGCTTTATCAACACATATTCCTACCAACAGTGTATAATGGTAGAATTACAATGAGGGAATTTCTGAATTTCCATGACTTTTTTCTGAAATACTAAATTTGAGTGAAATGGGAAAGTGTTTTCTATGTCAGAAATAGCTGAAGACAAAGTGTTTGTGAGGGGTGGAGCCTGTTGAAAGAACTAAGTGCCTGTGAAGGCAGATTCAGTGTTCTGTGGGGAGATAAAAGGCCACTGGAGTTCTCCCCAAGCTTCAGTCGAGGAGGAATGGATAAGATCCTGAAGTCATCATTTTTAGTCCTGGCCCTTCACCTAGACTGTGAGTCATGGAGGAGAAAATTCAGGATGTGTAATTAATATGGAGGTGTGAGAGAACTGGGGCACAGGACAAAACCATGAATGCTGACACCACAAGCAGGTATACAAACCTGGGAAACTAATGACATTTGTTGTGTTTCTGCACAGGGGTGAGTGGCCAGCAGCAGGACAGACGTGACCAGCAGCAAGTGCGACAAAGTCCCCAATCTCTGACAGTCTGGGAAAGAGGGACTTCAGTTCTGAACTGCACTTATGAGAACAGCGCATTTGACTACTTCCCATGGTACCGGCAGTTCCCTGGTGAAGGCCCTACACTTCTGATAGCCATACGATCCGTGTCAAATAAAAAGGAAGATGGAAGATTCACAGTCTTCTTCAGGAAAAGTGATAAACAGCTCTCCTTGCACATCACGGATTCTCAGCCTGGAGACTCAGCCACCTACTTCTGTGCAGCAAGAGCACAGTGCTCTTCAGGCACCTGCAGCCCATACCCAAACCCACAGCTGAGGCTCCAGCAAAAGCCCCCTGTGGGGCTGAGCCTGGCAGAGGTGCAGAGGGGTTCTATTTGCAGGAGCAGGTGACAGGTGACACAGTGAATGTAAGGATTAGACTTATTCAGGTCACAGACCGACCAAGGACCAAGGGGAAGTCAGGGCTTGCTTTTCTCCAGTCTCCCTTTGCTCCTCAGGTACCACTGAAGTTTTAGATCTATTTCCTTAACTAGCTTAGTTGAATTGTTTTCCTAAGTGGTTGTACAAATGATTTCTGTGTGGTTGCTTCGCACCAAGTGGAAATTATAAAGTCCCCATCACCCTACACTCTTGTCAACATGCTATTAGTGTGTAGCTATTACAGCACAATGTCAGTCATTTTGTGCCTTATGTGATAGAAATCACATAGAATTATCTTTCACCTTAATCTCCTCTGATTACCAGGGATGTGGTGATGTATGTGACCACTGACTATATCTAATTCCTCTTTTTATTGCTTTTTATATCCTATCTACCTTCAAGAAATTCATGTATGGAAACCAGGATGTACTTACAAGGATGCAGGTGTGTTTACAATAGGCAAATGACATGTGTGAGGGAAAGAAGAATTCAATTTACTCATACCATGAAAATATATAATATTTCACTATATAATAATATATAAAAATATATTTCACTAAAGAAATATTTTCATAAGTGTATTTCATCGATGAACAAAATAAGATTTTGAAGGTAAATTTTTTAGCTAACAGAAGCACCTAAAGTCTTTATGCCCATCACCAGTGCACAGAATGGAAAAGTGCTTCTCATTGCCTAACACTTTGCAGGGTTTACTCACTTAATACTACATACATACTAACAAGATTTCCACTGGAGAAAAATTTAATCAGCCTATAAATTTAAATGTTTTCATGCTACATAGCTGAAGGTTGTGGGAGCCCTAACTACCTAGGAAGCAAAGGCAGGAGGCATGGTTGAGCCTAGGATTGGAAGTATAGCTGAGCCACATAGTGAAACTTTGTCTTACAAAAACCTAATCCAGCCAAATCAATGTGGAAGATATTTAACTTAAGCATGCAAAGCCTGCAAGCTCTCCTTCCCATCCAGAGTGAGTAACTTTTCAAAATCCAAAAGAGAGAGTGAAGAAGGAAAATCAGTCAGTTGGCTCTTAGCAGTAGGAGATAAATCTCACAATACCAGTGGGTGAATTCCCCAAGTCTTTCCAAGTGTTAGATCCTTGTCGAGTTTAAACTTGAGCCAGAAGTTGGGAACAGTATTTGTATCAGATTGGAATAGGCGTCACTGAATACAAACACCTAGCTCAGCAGTCAGCAGGAGAGCAAAGGCATCCTTGAAGATGTGGAAGAAAGAATTGAGAAATTCTGGGTGCTTCAAGACAGAACTCTGAGCTTCCTAGGGATTTAAATGCTGGAAAATATTTAAAGAGATCTAAGAGACAGTGAAGACTGGTTAATTTATAATAACACAATTATCACCATTTGGGTGTCTTTATGTGGTAGTCGAAATCTATCATGTGGTAGATGTCTCAGTTTGAGGCCAGCCTGGTCTACTGAGTGAGTTCCAGGACAGCCAAGCTTAGGCGATAAAAGAGACAATTGAAATCATGAAGGTAGTGAAGATGTGTTTTAACAAGGGAGCCAATCCTAGTTCCAGCAAGCAGGAAAATGTGGCAGCCTGGTCATATGGATTCTCTTTTAGAATCAAGGATGAACTCTATGCAATCTCCCTCTCTAAACAAGGAAAGCCTCTGAGGTAAGGCATGTAGTGGGTGTGTACCTGAATGGAGGTCCAGAGAGGCAACCCCATAAAGTTGTGAAGGTTAAGCCTGGATTACTTTAGAGAAACCAAGATGTTAGAGATGCCAGAGTCTTGGGGTATCTGGCAGGAAAGATGCCAACAGGTAGTGCAACAAGCCCAAGAGAAAGAAATGTGTTGTAGTCAACAAAACTGAAAGGAGTTGGAGATCTGAAGAGCATTTTGACATCAGACATGGAAATGCTGAGTTTGGAGTTTGCCCAGATGGTTTTCAATTATCTTTGGTCCAACATTACCTTATTATGTTCTCTTTCCTTCCTTTTGAAATAATAATATATATTCTGCACCATTATATGTTAGAAGTATATAACCTGCTTTTTGATTTTGATTTTACAGGGCATCACAGTTAAGAGATTGCCTTGTGTCTCAGAAGACACAAGGTCTTTTAAACAGTGTTGAGACTGTGCTAAACTATTGGAACTTTTGAAGTTGGAACAAATGCATTTTTGCATTATGATATATCACAAGTTTATGGGAATGAGGATTGGAATGTGGTGGTTTGAATAAGAATGGCCCCCAGAGGCTCATAGATTTGAATTGTTAGTCACCAGGAAGTAACCCTATTTGAAAGGACTAGGAACTATAGCCTCTTTGGAGGAATTGTGTACTGGCGATGGGCTTTAAGGTTTCAAAAACTCATATCAAGCCTATAGTATCCTCCCCTCTTTCTCTCTCCTCTGCCTGCACATAAGGATGTATGTATTAGCTACTGCCCCAGTACTTGCTTGAATGCCACCATGTTACCTAACATGATGATAATGTGTTGATTTTTGCTGACCTATGCAGATCTGTCTGCTAGACCTGGGATCTGAGGATCTGAAAGAATGGGGCCAAGTACAGTCTAATGTTACAGACAACCATACTTCAGTTTCAGCATACTTTTATACTCAAATGCAACAAAAAAAGCAATGATTCAAAGAAGACTGACTGGGTGCAACAAAACACAATCAGAAAAACATCTAAATAAATACCAATAAGCACATAATCAATATTAACAGAGCAGCCTTGGAGAGAACTTTCTCTGGACAGGCCAATTTAAACACAATTGCCTGGCACATACTATAGATTATATATGAGGAAGCACAAAATCAAGGCAGAGGGCCATATCAAGATTCAGAATATACTCACCAGGTTGGTTTCTATAGCTATATTCTGACATTCAACAGTAATAAACATGTGTTAAGAATTGAATAGAGATGTTTAACATAGGAGGCGCACAATCACACCCAAGACCAATCCAGGGAACAAAATGCACTTCAGTTAAATGGCCCTCTGCATTTTTTTTTCTTGGAGCCTCTCTCATGGTTTCTAAAGGCCCTGTTCATCATGCATTACTCTTTTGACTGTTTCAAGAATAATGAACTAAACCTTTGAAACTAAGCCATTCCCAAATTAAACACTTTCTTTTATAACAGTGTGCTTGGTCATGGTATATCTTCACAGCAATTGAAGAGTGACAAAGTTACCCGCCCCCATTAACCCTAATTCCTATTTTCGTGAATGACTGAATTCTTTTGTATGATTCCTTAAGGACTGAACTTTAATCTTTTTTTAAGATTTGATTTTTATTTACATTTGTGCATATGCAGCCCATGTAAGTCTACACAGACTTGTGTGTGCACATGGGTACACCTACCTGTGTGTGTGTGTGAAGGACAGAAGATGGTGTTCAATCCCTCAAAGCTAGAGTTGCAGGTTTTGCAGGATGATGCTTAGCTAGTCAAGTGGGTCCTGAGATCTGAACTTCCATTTTTATGATTAGTAGCAAGTGCTTTTCAAACTGAACCATCTCTTTACCAAATGTAAGTTTTATCTTCACTGGGAAGTATTATTTGTCAATTAAATCTCAAAGACAGACAAGGCAGCATTTAGAATGAGACCAACTGCCCAGCCCAGCACTCAAACCCAGTGTGCTCCAAAGCCTCATCACAGAGGATGTGGCCAAGCAGCATGGAGAACATCTACCAGCTCCATGGAAAACTAGAGCAGGGGCACAGCCCTGCCATCCTGAGCTCCCCATGCTCCCATGGTCTCCTGCTTAGCCACAGAGACTGCAGTCCAGGGCATGTGCTGCCTGTCAGCACTCAGCAGTGAGGTGGGCAGAAGAGTACCAGAAATTCAGATACCAGAAACTCTTCCCCGATGTACATGTTGATTAGTTATTAAAACTCAAAGCAAGAACTGGAGCTCTTTCAGAGATCTAGTTTTTGCTTTCTCTTCTCAATGCCTTTTGGTTCATTTCATCCATTGGGATAAAGAGAGCAAATGAATGATTAAGAGCTACATTTTTCAATTATGATACAGCAGTACCCAAAATCCAACCTCAAATTTATGTGGCATTAAGATGCCCCTAAGTACTTTCAGGTTACATGTATCATGTACATATAATAGGCTGCAGTCACAGACAGTCCTGGCAAGATATTGAAACCGTTTTGTAGTTAAAATATACACAGAATTTAACAAGTGAGACTGAATGCTTCAGGGCAATGGTACAGAAGCTTCCAGGAAATGTAATAAGTAAGTTCTTTGTGTGGCAAGAATAGGACATTTTCTGAATAAAACTAAATGTTAGACTATTACAAGCAAATCAGGTTTTGTAAAAGTAGGTTTTTAAATTAGTGTAACTTCTCTCTGTCTCTGTCTCTGTCTCTGTTTCTCTCACTCTCTCTCTCTCTCTCTCTCTCTCTCTCTCTCTCTCTCTCTCTCTCTGTGAGTATGTATGTGTGTGTGTGCATGTGTATGTGTGTGAGTGTATGTGTGTGTGAGGATGTGTGTGTGTGTGTGTGTGTGTGTGTGTGTGTGTGTGTGTGTGTGTGTGTGTAATCCGGTGGTCAACATTGGTTATCTTCCTCTATTGCTCTCCACATTTATTTATTCATTTAATTAATTAATTAATTAATATATTTATTTATGTGGTAGAGGTTCTCACTGACACTGAAGCTCACGTATTGGACTAGACTGTCTGACTAGTGAGACTCCATGATTTTCCTGTCTCTGTTTCCCAGAGCTCTGAGTGCAGGTGCACCCACATCAGCTGGATTCTTAAGTGGCTGCTGGAGATCAACACTTGATTCACAGCAGGCAAGTGACACACTGAGTCTCTCTTTAGTCTGTAAGGACTACGATTTTATTCATATTACAGTTTCACAGAACATAAACAAACAGGTATCTTCTAGCATTCTGATGTACTGCCCTTTACCATGTGATTTAGAAGTAGGCCTGCTAATTGCTGGATTTATGTGGACCCTAGCAGTAAAGGAGAAAGATTATTTCAGATGCCAGTGTTTTACAGGGAAATTCACAGACCTGTGAGGATGTTTTTTTTTTTTTTTTTGGTTTTTCGAGACAGGGTTTCTCTGTGTAGCTTTGCGCCTTTCCTGGAACTCACTTGGTAGCCCAGGCTGGCCTCGAACTCACAGAGATCTGCCTGGCTCTGCCTCCCGAGTGCTGGGATTAAAGGCGTGCGCCACCACCGCCCAGCAGGATGTTTTTTTTTTAAGTAAGCTTTATTAGATAATAGATGTAGAGAAGTAAACATAAGACAATGGTCTGTAAGTGCATTAAAGACTGCACATGGCTCTTGAATGATCTGACTTTGGTTCTCCTAAATTATCCCTCTAATAACAACCATGAGTTCAAAGCAGCTTTATGCTCAGCAGGGACGGGTTTTCCCATTCTCCCTTTTAAGTGCTGCCTCTTTTAACTACCAAGAAAGACAGGAAGCAAATAAAAGTCTGTGGTGAGCTACACTGTTTCTCTCTGTACAAGGAACTTGTGGCCTGTGATCATACAAAACCCTACTTCCTGCTTGAGGCGATGTTGGAAACACAGTACACGTGTAGTCACTTAACACTGATCTAAGGCCGAGGAGACATATTCATAGAGAAGGAGATGTGCCACATACCTCCTCACAGCCTGCTCTGTGTGTTGGTGGCCTTGGCCTTCTCTGGTATGGATGTCTTACGTATAGTTAAGTAGATTAAGCAGGAAGCCTTGCCCTAGGCATGTAGCAGTTCACATGGACTTGATGGGAAACAGGGATTAGAGAGAAGCAAGCAGAATATGTCTTCAGTTAGGTTTGTCTTGGGTCTCAAGGTAGCGAATTCCAACAGTGTTTTGTTCACACTATCACAGAATGAGCTTTTTTCTTTCTTTTGATTTTTCTCCAGGATCGAATTTGGCCCAGAAAGTGACTCAGGTCCAATCAACCGTAAGCACACAGGAGGGGGAAGAAGTCACCCTGGACTGTTCATATGAGACAAGATCGAACTTCTATTATCTTTTTTGGTACAAGCAGCTTCTTAGTGGAGAGATGGTTTTTCTTATTCGCCAGATTTCTTCTTCTACTCAGACTAAGAAGAGCAGTCGCTACTCTGCTGTCTTTCAGAAATCAACCAAGTCCATCAGCCTTGTTATTTCAGCCTCACAGCTAGAAGATTCAGTCAAGTATTTCTGTGCGCTCTGTGAATATACTCACAGTGTTTGAAATGATAGCACAAGCTGAACAAAAACTGGAGCTCCTTAAGCATAGCCTCTCTCTGGGAGCCCAGATGAGAAACACACCTGCACATCCAGACAAGACAGTCCCAACTGTGGATCCTTCATCTGTGGTCTGCATCAGAAGTGTGTTTCTGAGTAAAACCTCATTTTATGAAATTTATAATCAGTCTTGGTGAGTGTCTTCCTTTTAATTCTTTGTCTTGAAAGTATTTAGCTAAAAATAGACCACAGAGAGCATGTGTAGTATTCTCTGTACCTGGGAATCTTACACCACAACAATCTAAAGTATTAGTTTTTCTTTAAGTTGGTCACAGCACAGAGCTCAGACTAGGCATCCTGAAGAACAAAGAACATCATTTCCTTGTGAATCTGAGAGAAGCAGAGCCACCATGAGGGAAGTTGTCAGAGACACATTAGGAGGAGTTCACCCCATGACACTGCTGGTTCTGGGGAGTCCCTGCAAATCACTGTCTGCATCTGGTCCTGAGCCTGAGATACAGAAGGTCAGCTAGACCAGAATAGGGAAGGACGGCAGCATGAGGGCAGCACCTGATTGTATTGATACTTTTGAAAACACAGTGAGGCTCATAAGTCAGTTGGAATCTAGAAGGATAAACCTCCCCCATCTACTCAGCCTCACTCCTTTGAGGGAACTTCAGAAGAAACCATGGTATTATCCAACATGCTACACTCAGACTTGACCTAAGAGAAAGAAAAGCTCTAGAAGTGAGGAGTAGAGAAAGAAACAGAAATATGAGTTGGAACCTCATTGAAATCGTATGTGCCTGGGCCTCTATCAACTGAGGTACATAAAAAATATAAATGTATATAAATACATCCCACCTGTTTCTCAACTTCTCTGTAATTGCTTTTTCCAAGTCCAACCTCCAAACAGAAGAACATGGGGAAGGAAATTCTGGGAAATGTGTTCCAGATGTTTTCAAAGATTTACTTATTTATTTTATATTGTATGTGTAACTGTTTTTCTGCATATATGTGCTTGTACTTTGTGCAAGTTTGGAGCTCATGGAGGCGAGAGGAGGGTACTAGGTTTTTCTGTAATTGGATTTATTGAAGTGTACGTGTTACCATGTGAGTGCTGGGAACTGAATCTGAGTCCTCTGCAAGAGCCGCCAGTTCTCTTAACTACTGAGTCGATGTTCTAGCCCCTGTTTCCAGATAGTTTACATTGAAACTACAAGGCTACCATAGGGCTTCTGGGTAAACTGTGGGATTAGATGTTGGGTTTCTGAGATAAGAGGAAATAGAGGCAAGGTAAAACTGCAATAGGTCATTGAAGAACAAGTGCTAAAACAAAAGAAAGTATCCAACATGGTACTTTCTCCACAAAGAACCAGCCAAGGGACAGGGATGTAACAAGCTGCTCTTGCCAGTTACCACCAGCTGCACACAGCAGTGAAGTGTCTGCCTGCATGGTCTCCCTGAGAGCCACAGAGAGAAAATCCAGCTGTCCTATACGTTTTTCCTGGTGTCTGTTTCAGTTCCTGGCTCTGGATTCCTGCCCTGAATTCTGACTTGGTTCTCTCAATGATGGACTGTGAGGTGGAAGTATGATCTGAAATATTCTCTTTGTTATCTAGCTTGATTTTGAAATGTGTTCTATCACAGAAACCCAAACCAAAATAGAATAGGGCCTCACCTTAAAAACTTCTGACAGAAAAGTGGTCTTTCATCACAGAAATCCTCTTCTGGAAGGACCAACTGATAACTGGTTTGGATTCATGAGATTAGCTGCCTTTGCTATCTGTGGAGACTGATACAAAGTCATTCTAAGCAGAAGGAGAAACCACCTCATCCTGGAGAGGATGAAACAATGATTGTGTGCGTGATGCCTTTTATTTTATGATGTTGGGTGTTTTAATCTATTATTTTTGCACAGTTTTACACACACACAGACACACACACACACACACACACACACACACACACACACACACACACACATGCACCATGTGCTTTGATTGTCTTCCTCTATTATCCTCTCTGACTACCCTCCCTCTCCCCACAAACTCCTTCTTCTTTCCCACAAGTGTCATTTTTTGTCTTATATTTATATTCTTTTCCTGTGGCCCACTACCTTCAAGTAGGATTTCTTCCATGACCATGGACCTGGGCAGGGGAGTTCTGGAGAAAAACAACTGCTTATCAGCATTACATCACTGTGGAATATGACTTCCCCTCCCCGAAGCAAGCATCAACAGAATGTAGCTCTTCAGATAGGGTTGAACATCCTGACAATGATAGAATGCTTAAAGGTACAATCTTATGCTTATAGATATTGCTTTTGTGATTTCACAAATGCAATGTCCATGTCATTTTCAGAAGATTGTATTTATTTGTATTTGTAAGCTTATATTTTGTTAGGTTGCTGCCTTATAATTTAATCTTGCTGTCAAAGCTTTTAGGGCTCAAGTCTTACAACAATTTCTCTATTGTCCTAAACTGTGTCTCACATGCTTCCTTTTTCATTTTAATTTCAGCCCTTCTTTTCTCCTTTTCCTTTCCTTATTCTCTTTATGACTTACACATTAACTCAAAAGAAGTACATTTTCACACAAACACTGTCTTTGAACTCTATTGGGGATTTGGAAAAGTGCCCTGGTGTTTTCCACTGTAATTCAGTACTGGGACTTCTGCTGAGTCATTATGTCTGGTAGTTCAGGCACATTTCCTGCTAAATAGCAGTAGATAACATAAATCTAAGTAA
This sequence comes from Peromyscus californicus insignis, assembly GCF_007827085.1. Lineage (NCBI taxonomy): Eukaryota > Metazoa > Chordata > Mammalia > Rodentia > Cricetidae > Peromyscus > Peromyscus californicus. The sequence continues at coordinate 71,163,753 of NW_026294413.1, read as the reverse complement.
AGACAAATCACCAGGAGAAATCACATGAGATAGAGGATAAAACAGAGGAAGAAAGTTAGAAGACACATCCATCAGATGACAGAGGACAATGAATAAACACAAAATATATGAGAAAACCACCCACTATGACATACACCTAAACTCACAACTCCTCAGTAGTGGACACCAAAGAGAATGAGACAGCTAAAATACAAGATAAAGACTTAGTGTTCTCTTTAAAAGAATATGAGTGACCATCTATGGGAGTCAAGTAAGCATAAGAACAATGTAAGAGACTCAAACTCAGGGAGTAGATAAGGAAGTTGTCAAAGTGAACAAAATAATCAGGAACTTGAAAAAATTTTAAAAAATGGAGGAAAGCTTCAGCAAGAAAATTGAGACTCTGAAAATGAATCAAGCAAAATTATTAGAAAAGGAGGAATCAATCAATCAAACAAAAAACATCAGAAAGCACCATTGACAGACAAGTCCAGGCAGAAGCATGAGTTTCAGAGATGAAAGACAAGGTTGAGACAGCAATACAATCATAAACTATTTAGAAATGAACATATCCACCACTCTTGGGCCTATACCCAAGGAATGCTCAATCAAACTACAAGAGCACTTGTTCAGCTATGTTCATATCAGCATTGTTTGTAATAGCCAGAACATGGAAACAACCTAGATGCCCTTCAACTGAAGAATGGATAAGCAAAATGTGGTACATATACACAATGGAATACTACTCTGCAGAGAAAAACAATGACATCATGAGGTTTGCAGACAAATGGATGGATTTAGAAAAAATCATCCTGAGTGAGGTATCCCAGACTCAGAAAGACAAACATGGTATGTACTCAATCATAGGAGGATACTAGATGTGGAACAAGGATGACTGGATTGCTACTCACATCACCAGGGAGGCTACCTGGAAAACAGGACCCCAAGAAAGACATGGGGATTGCCCAATGATGGAGAAATGGAAGAGATCTACATGAACAGCCTGGACATGAGTGGGGGTAATGAAGGGTGAGGGTCGAGGGAAAGAGAGCTTGGGGGAGCAGGAGATCCCAGCTGGATCAACAACAGAGAGGGAGATCAAGTAATAGGAGACCATGGTAAATGAAGACCATATGAGAATAGGAAGAAGCAAAGTGCTAGAGAGGCCCACAGAAATCCACAAAGATACCCCCACAACAGACTGCTGGCAATGGTCGAGAGACAGCCCGAACTGATCTACTCTGGTGATGGGATGGCCAAACACCCTAATTGTCGTGCTAGAAACCCCATCCAACTACTGAGGGATCTGGATGCAGAGATCCATGGCTAGGCCCTGGGTGGAGCTCTGGAAGTCCAATTAGTGAGAATGAGGAGGGTTTACATGAGCGAGAATTGTTGAGACCAAGGTTGGATAAAGCACAGGGACAAATAGTCAAACGAATGGAAACACATGAACTATGAACCAATGGCTGAGGGCTCCCCAACTGGATCAGGTCCTCTGAATGGGTGAGACAGTTGATTGGCTTGATCTGTTTGGGAGGCACCCAAGCAGAGTGACCGGGTCGTGTGCTCATTGATTGAGTTGGCTGTGTGAAACCTGGGGCCTATGCAGGGTCGCTTGGCTCAGCCTGGGAAGAGGGGACTGGACTTGCCTGGACTGAGTCTACCAGGTTGATCTCAGTCCGCAGGGGAGGCTTTGCCCTGGATGAGGTGGGAATGGGGGATGGACTGGGGGGAAGGTGAGGGGGGCCAGAGGGGGGAGAACAAGGGAATCTGTGACTGATATGTAGAACTGAATTGTACTGCAAAATAAAAATAAAAAAAAAAGAAATGAACATATCCAAACCTTCCAAGAAATGTGGGACACATCCAAGAGCCAATCCCAAATATCCCTGAGGCACAAGAAGGAACTGAGAAAAAGTTTGAAAACATAGACAGTTCATTCAATCAAAGGAAAACAGAAGATCCAACAAACTGAGTGAAAGAAATAGAGATCCAAACTAAAGAGCATTTTTCCTAAACAGACATGACCAGAGAAAAGCTGCTCCTGGTCAAGTAAGGAAATGATCAAAAGTATAAGGAAAACTAGGCTGTGCAAGTGTTTAATATCAGCATTCATGATGCAGGACCAGGTGGATCTCTGAGTTCGAGGCCAGCCTGGTCTACAGATTGAGTTCCAGGACAGCCAGGGCTACACAGAGAAACCCTGTCTTAAAAAAACCAAGCAACCAACCATACAAACAAACAAACAAACAAACAAAAAACCATAACAATAAAAAACTCCCAAAACTATGGTAGTGCTTGCCTTTAATTCCTACACTCTTGAGGCAGAGACATGGGGATCCCTGAATTTTGGCTCCTCTGGTGTACTGAGTTAGTTTCAGGACAGCCAGGGCCACACAGCAAAAATTTGTCTCTAAATAAAAAAGAAACAAAGGCCTCAAAAGAATTACAAGTGGAAAACATCAATCCACATTCAGATCAAAAACATCAGAAAAGACTAGATCACTCTAAAAGCCGAGAATATATGCCATGATATGCTTTAAGGTCTGAAAGTAAATAGCTATCAACCAAGATTGCTGTATGTGGCAAGTGATCTCTTCATTTCAATAGAGAAATAAAAAATTCAGCAAAAGCACAAAACAAAACGATTCATGAGAGGAAGTGATAAAAGAGGAGAGACAGGAAGAAGTCAATCATGTCCAACACAGCCAACCAACAAACCCCTAATATGAAATGGGAAGGAAAGAACAGCAATTAGCCACACAACCAAATCATCATCCAACAAAATCATGACAACAGCAAGTTATTATCAATAATCAAGTTAAAAGGACATGATTACTATTAAATTAAGGTATTATGGTCTGGTAAATCCACTTTAAATCTTTGAAGATGTAGAGATACATCAGCAGGAGGAGGTTATATGCATAAGCCATTGTAATATAGAAAGTAGAAATATTTACTGATTCAAGTTCCATATAGACCTTTTAACAAGCATTACTGTATAGTGATTGTGTATAGGTACCAATTGGGTCTGTCTTTTATATGTTGGGGGGAGGGTAGAATTAAGAAATGGACATACACTGGAATTTTCTCACTGACTGTACAGAAGAGTAGACACCAGCGCTGCTTTGACATTAATCCCAGAAACCACTAGCAACTGTGGTGTGCCACCACTGCAGCATGACCACAGGTGACTCATGACAATCACGGCACGCATGTTCAACTACATAAAGTTCAGGGACTGGATTTGAATGATGTTAATATATTACCCATTGTAACTAATATAAAAAATATAAATGGCTTCAACTCACCAATTAAAAGCCACAGGCTAACTGGCTGGATCAAGTAAAATGCTATTTTTATCTCCATCAAACACCTCTCATAAGCAAGAACATCAAAAACTGACAGCCAGGGATCAGCAGGCCAAGTAAGTGAAATCAGTAGATGTGGTACAGCAAGTCTCTTCTGAAAAAGTGGACTTCAGACCAAAGCAAGTCAAAGAGGTAAAGAAAGCCACTACATAGCCATAGAGGGTAAGCACTGGGCATATGGGTGCAAGAAGCGTTGGAGCTCCAGTTCAACAAAATAAACATTTAATGACATAACTTCCCACAGGGGTCCCTAATCAGTAATAATCTGAGACCTCAATGGCTCACCATGACTTTAGCAAATTTTCCCAAACTAAAAACCTAGCAAAGAAACTTCAGTTCTAAGGGATTCTGCAAGGCTATAACACTTATTTTGGCAGGAGAATCCCTCCCAGGAATGCAAGGTGAAGCAACAGACACTTAGAGAACTCACTAAATGCAAACAATGAAATCTTCTTAATACATGTAAAATTTAAATTCTCTACTCTGAGCCTTTGCCTTGCCTGCTCATAGTATCATCAACTGCCAGCATGGTGATATTCTGCACTTCCTTTAAGTCTTGACTCAAATGCAACAGCCTGTGAAGACTTTCCTTTTTCCTCCTTGAATATCTCCAAATGTGGAATAGGGAAATACTTATTTTCAAAATTTTTATTTATAACGTAACTCATTTTATCAGTTTTAAAATGTAGTACCAAATGTAATGAACTTCTAGAAGAGTTAGAGTCATATTTGTGGATGGGAAAGAATAACAACTCCCTGAGATGGAAGTTTCTGGTTCCTCGAAGACACCTGAAAGGATGTGGTTGGAAGGTAAGAGTGTTGCTATCTGAACAGGACCAATAGAGGAAACAGGAGGACCCAGAGAGCTACCAAAGACTCAGCTCAGAATCGGTTTAATGAACTCTCAGACTTAGTATATCCCCCATTCCTAAAGGATAAAGCTTTACTTCCTCCTCCTCTGAGGCTCATCTTCTGTCTTTCCCTGACACCCAGTACTTTGTCTCTTCCTGGGAATGTACTCTGTAAAACCCTAGATGATCATCAGCATCACTGCTACATCCACATCCCTTGTCCCCTCCTACTGGCTCCTTGGCTCTCCCTTTGAAGCCCCTTCTGGTTTCATGTCATGTTTATTCTGTAACTGTATAAATTTCTGCTGCTTTTCTTTTTTTCTTCTGCCCTCTGCTAGGGTCTCTTTTCTTCTTTTTCATGTCCTTTTCAAATTCTATGACCAGTGGTATTCCTCCACATATCTATGTATGTATAAACATTAATATCTCGGGCCTGTATATGAGAAAAACATGCAATATGTGTCTTTTTTGAAACTCAAAAGGAAGTAGATTTTACTGAACCTCTGCCACCAGAGATGTGAAGAAGTTTGATATTCGAGCTGAGCTCCTGGCTGCCCTCTAGTGCTTGTGAGTTAAATTGTGAGAACACGGAGTGGTGGCAGCAGCTCTCTTTTCTGATCTGAAGTTACAACCTTGTGATAATCATGGCAGGAGGATTCAGAAAGAAGGCTGTGGTGTTTGATCCACTGCTGTCTTATGTGACTGTGATTCATGTAGAAGTGCCAAATGTAATTCCTGGGTGCTCTGGGTTGGAGAGCAGGAAAGTGCTTAAGATATTGGGCTCAGCCTTGTTGCCCAAGGTATGGTGTTTTTCTTTACTAAGTGAAAATTGTGTTTATATGCTGCCACTTTTTGTATTTTGGAAATGTCCTGGGAGGTAAGAACAAGTCAGTGATGGAAAAGAAGCCACCGTAGGAAACATGGCATAGTGAGCTCTTGTCATCTTCCACTCGGCCTCCTCCCTTTCAAGGTAATACAAGGTTTTCCGATGGGCACCAAGACATGTGATGGAGCATAGACACCTGGGAGAAGCTGGGAAAGCTGTGCATAGGATGCGCTGCCAAGTAGATCTCAGAAGACTCCCTATGGGCTTTGTCTTGTGGGCAGACACTGCAACCTCAGTGAGTGCCTGCTGGTCTTTAATGGAGGACACGGTAAGCAGACCCAGCAAGTGTCTGAGGTACAGGAGCTACTGTGCTGTGTGATTTCCATGTGTTTTCCTATTTAGTGCTTACTGGACATGCCAAAGTTCTTGAAACTTCCCTCCTTGAACAGCATAGTGACATTCCAGAGACAAAGATTTGGTTTGAAGTTCTGGACCTGCTACTTATTAGTTGAGGGGAATTTGGAAGACTGTTTTATAATTTTCATGCTTGATTTCTTCATTCCTAATGTAATTGTTGGTAATGCCTACTGCAAAGTTCTTTATGATGGATAGATGAAGTGATGGCTGCCAATGCTTAGTAGCCTGTGCCAAAAAAAGTAAACAAAGTTATTTACATAAAGAGAAATTGGATCATCTGAGGTATATGCAGCCTACTGAGTCCATTTGTTTTGTCCATAGTTACATTTGTTCAGGTGTGAAAAAGTATGATTGGTATACCTCTGTGAGAGCTTGTCTCTGGGGGAAACTATTAAACTATTCTACTTCTACCAGCAGCTTTGACAATCTGTAGGTCGTCATCTAGGAGTAGAACCATGTGGACTCTCCCCATCCATGTTGCCATGCCTACTGGTGTTATCATGATATTGGTTTTGCTCAGGAAACCCCTATTTTTGAGATTCATGGGGCCATTTTCTTTGGAATGCTTATGGGAAACTGTCGACACAGGCATTTTGTCCTCTGGCTCTTACAGTCTTTCTGCCACCTCTTTTGTGATTCTCCTCATTCTTAGGAGTAGGGGTTGCATTGCAGATGTATAAGTTGTATTTGGTAACATATCATCACTTTTTGTATTTTGACCCTTTGTGAATTTCTGAACTGTGGGGGAAGGGGATGTACACAGATTTGTCTTTGGAGATTGTCATGACTGTTAATAGGTATAGGGAGGTCCAGCCCACTCTGGGACAGAACATCCTAGGCAGGTGGTCCTAAATTGTATAAGAAAACTGATGAGTATAAGTTGATCTGTAAGCCAGATAGTAAGCCATCTTTTCCTTTGTCCTTGCTGTATCTCTTTTGTGGTAATGTACATTCCCTTGCTGGATGTAATGCTTTATAGAATAGAAAGCAGGCCTGATATCAAGTTTATGCACTGATTCCCTCAGTGATGGACTGTGATCTGGCACCATAAGTTGCCACGCCCACGATGGTGTCACCCACGTGACAAATGCCTTGGATGAGGTGGTTATGTGGGAAAGGGGGGCTCGTGGCCCTTGGGTCTATGCCCCCGGCGACCCCTTATCAATCTGCCCGAATCATGGTGCCAGGCTACACGGAACCACGCAAAATCTGCTTGCAGAGGCTGGCTGGCACTCTGCCTTTTTTCTCTTTGCAGCTGTGACTGTTGCTGTTTCCTTGTGTATTGATTTCAGGGAGTTAGCTCTCAATGTTCCTGATGTGCCCCATAAAGAGAATAATGATTCCTCAAAAGTGGCCTCAATACCCCCACTTATAATTCAAGCTTTTAGGCAAACAGTTAAAGAGGGTCCTAGAAGTTTGGGGGAATTTATGATTGATTTAGAGCAAAAAGAACTTATGACTCAGAGGGACAAGGATTCTAGCGAGGAGAGAATGAAAGTAAAAGTCCAGAAACTCATAAGCAATCCACACGTGCAGCCAACAGCAGCTGCAAGGAAGCAGTTACGGGAACTAACCAGTTCTACAAGAATTATCCAGGGACAAATAGAGTTTCTCATCAAGGGTCGGTGGTGGCAACCCCCTAACTTTAATCCTAGATATAATAATTATTTGGAGCCATTGCCCTTTACGGGAGCTTATGATAAACATGGGAACCAATGGGTGAATCATAATAGTATGAAAACAGAATGGCAAAAGTTACAGTTCATGGAAAGAATAGCTAGGTCCCAAACCCCCTGGTGCCTTCTCACCTGCAAGCAAAGGTTAAATATTTTCACACAAATGAAACCATGGTTAGAACGATGGTGGGAAGGGTTTAATTTTGATACAAAACAAAGGTCTAATAATTATGTAGAAGGAAAACTTCAGCTAGGGCCGTAATGTTCTCTATCTGGATGAGGAACCACAAAAGAAAAAATAACACCTTTACTCATGAGATCTGTTAGTCATTCTGAGAAAATTGTGTGACCACATTGTTAATTCTATGTCTGTCGCCCCACTGGCCGATTGCCATGTTTCCTCAAATGAATGTATAAAAAACACTGCTTGATCTGAGTAAAATTGCAGCAGTTTCACAGCATACTCTCATGTCTGTGTCTGTCTGTCATTCGCCGAATCTCACTTATCCTGAGTACCTTCAACCTGTTCTCCCTCGGTCTGGTGTTCCTACTGAGACCCAGTCCGCCGCAATAAGTCAAAATGAAGCTTTTCCTCTCTCAAATTACTTTTTGTCAAGATATTAGCCAAAGCAACAGCAAGGAAACTAAGATACCAAGTCCAATAAAATAAATGTTGTATGTGTATGGGTGTGGGCCATCCATTGAAGCATGGGAAACTTAAAAATGTCTGCAATTAAAGAAGAGTTATTTGTCCTCATCTATCAGCTATCAATTACCAATAGTCCTCTTCACAGAGTGGGACCTACAGAGCACATCTCCATCTATGTCAGAAATTTGGCTGGCTTTGTCTCAAGAAAGTAAGTTTCATGTAAGTAACCACATATGCTATGAGTTCATAGGTATGGCAGTCATTCATGTCCAGAACATAGAATTCCACAGCAGATCTTCTCGTCTTCTGGCTCTTATATTCTTTCCACCTCTTCTTTTTAATGCTTCCTGAGTCTTGATAGGGTTTAAGGGGTGTTGATAAAGATGTTCTATTTAGGGTTAAACTCATAGTTTCTTATTCTCAATTCTTTGACCAGACAAGTATTTCTGCATTGAATACTGTCTGCTACAGAAAGAGGCTTCTCTTACCAAGGTTGACTTCATCAAAGGTCTATGTGTATAAATATGAACACTGTCCTAGTTTGTGTCCCTGTTGCTTTGATAAAATACTATATCAAAGACCAAATTAGGGATGAAAAGGTTTATTCCATCTTGCCACTTATAATCCGTCACTGAGAGAATCCAAGATAGGAACGAACCCAAGATGAATCTAAAGGTTGGGATTAAAGCAGAGATCATGGAAAAATTCTACGTATTGCCTTGATTCACTGGCCCACTCAGCTTGCTTTCTTATCTAACCCATGACTACCTGTCCAAGGGAGGCACTACCTACAGTGGCCTGAGCTGGCTCACATAAATTACTAATCATGAAAATGATCCACAGATATGCCTACATGCCAGTATGATTAAGAAGATTACTCAGTTGAGGTTTCTTCTTCCCAAGTGACTCTAGTTGTGTCAAGTTGCCAAATATAAATATCACAGATGGACACTTGTCAATTTGACATATAAACATGTAACTATTGAACTATAACCTTTCCTATCTTGTTCATTCCTAGGATCTCATGTTAATATCACAATATAAGATATCTCAATACTTTAAAATTTCCATTCTCTTTAAAAAATATTCAGACTTAAAAAGTTAAAAGTCCCTTAAAGTATCAAAATTCTCTCAATTATGGATTCTCATACAATTGAAACATATGCTTTAAAAAACTTCCTTTTTTTTAAACTCCAAGAGGGAAGAACCAGGTAACAGTTCCAATCAGATCAAAGTTAAAATCCAATCCAATAAATAGTTCATTGTCTGATGTTCGGAACTCACTCACAATTTTCTTGGCTCCAACAGGCTTGGACATCTCCACTTCCATAGATTTGCACATATAGCTTTTCTTGTAGGCGTAAGTTCATTCCACTCTACTGGTGACTGACCCACAGTCCTAGCATCTTCAATATGTTTGAGTCTCCACTGCTATTGATGCTGCACTTTCATTATTGGCCTCTCCTGCTTCTCATCGTGACTCCATTAATCCTGGGATCTCCACTGAGACTGTGTCTACTTTTATGTCATTATCATGCTGTTTTAATTATGGGTTTGTAGTATATTCTGAAATCCATAATGGTGATACCTCCCTCAGTTTTCTTGTTATTTAGTTGTGCTTTGGCCTTCTTTGCTCTTTTTTACCTCCATATACATTTTTAGCTTGTTTCTCTTTCCAGGTCTGTGAAAAATAGTCTTGAAATTTTGTTCATGGTTCATAAGAATTAGCCTTATAAAAACTGGCTATTCTACCAAAAAGCAGCATGTCAATGTGATACAATCACAATAAAAATTTCTGGTATATTCTAAAGTGGTCTTCTTTTCCTTCTCTAACAGTATTAATGTTTAATGTCTTGCATTGAGCTGTTTTATTAATTTTTAATTAATTTTGCTCATGTTCACAAAAGAATAGTTTTATGCTACAACATAGAAATGTCTTTTTTCCCCAGCACCATTTACTGAAGGTGTCTTTTCACCATTGCATGTGCTGTAGTTATATTGCTTTATGAGTCCTCAGGTACAATTCCATTGGTCTATGTGTCTCTTTCATTAGAGTAAAATGTTATTTTTCTCCCAATATATTGTGCTATAACTTGATATCAGAAATTGTGAAATCTCCTGCCTTACTATTTTTACTTAGGAATAGCTTTGATTGTTCTGGGAATTTTGTGATTCCACATGTTATTAATGGTTTTATATCCCTGTAAATTGTAGTATTGGGATTTTGATAGTGATATTATTGAATCTTTGGTTTGCTTTCAGTAGAATACTCATTTCACAAAATTAAAAACAAACAAATACCTTGGCCAGGATGCTGTAGTGTGGCCCAGTGAGTCACAGAGTATACCCTTTAGTCTGTACATCTTTACTTGTAAGACTTCCACGTCTCTGGCTTTCTACACTATAGATAACAGAGCTTCACTTATACACTTCCTGGATATCCTATTGATGCTTGTATCATGGAGATCCTGTAGCTTTGGATCTGCAGATCTGGGCCCTTTACATGCTCCAGCAGTTCATAGATGAAGAGGATGTTAACCCATAGCCCTGTTTCTGGGCCTGGGTGGTAGCTGTTTGGTTAGCAAATTACCTTTCTTTATCTCAGCACCCAGGCAAGCTCTCCAGTACTGCCCCAGTTAGTTCATCCAGTACAGCAGGCAGAATGGAGAGAGGCCAATTTTCCTGCTCTCATACCCTTGCTTCTAATTTACCCACACCCGGACCACAAGGGCCAGCTCTACTGTTTTGCCCAAGTGATGTGCCCGGGCTGACAATCCCAATTGCTGCAGTTGGTGAGAGGCTGAACCAGATCTTCTATTGTTATGCCCCAGAGGCTAACTCCCCCACCAGCTGCAGGTAGTATGTGCTCAGGTGGGGTGGGCATATTTCTCTCACTCTTGCCAGCAAAACGCAGAAGAAGGGGGTGAACTCAGCTCTTCTGCTCTCACATCCTTAAGGCTAGCTCACCTGTATCACTAACAGAGTCAGCTCTACTGTGCTGCTCAGTTCTGGTGTAGGACCTATTCCCTCAGTGCTGCAGTTGGTAAGGGGTGGGTCCAGTTCTCCATAGTGCTGCAGCCTGTGAATGGTAAGGTTAACTCTGTCTTAACCTATACTGTTTCCGTGGTAATAGGAGCCACTGACATAAACATAGACTGAGGCTGTGGCAGGGCAACTGATCCAGACATGGCCTTTGACAGCAACCTAGACCCAAAGGGCACCAGGGACCTTGGTGACAGCACTCGCCACTCAGATCTATATAGCCCCAGCAGAAGCACAGCCCTTGGACACTAACTTGGTCCTAGGTGGTAGCCCAGACCGCTGCCTTCTTCTGTGTGACCCTTGATGGCAACACAGGTCATGGACATGAATGAGTACATATCCTGGCTGTGTTTGTAACATGGACCCAGACATAATCGTAGGCTGCAGCCCAGGCCCGGGTGTGTCATGGCCCTGGTTGGCACTGCAGGTCCCTCAGATCGGCATTGACCTAGTAGCATCATGTCCCTGGGTGGTGGCCTAGATTCCAGGCATGTGCACTGTCTTGATGGCAACAGGAGCCTGAGACATAAATGTAGACCCTCCCTGCAGCAGGGTCATGGACCCAGACATGACCCTCAGCAAGAGTCCCTGCCCAGATGTCATTATGGTCCTAGGTAGCAACACAGGCTTCTAAGACACACATGGCCCCTGTGGGGCATATCCCTTTAACACCAACAGAGTCACAGGTGGTGGTGGTCCAGACTGCATGTAGCTGCAAGACCCTCACTGGTAAGTGGAGTCATGTATATCAACACAGACCCCCATAGCTCTGTCAGGGCCATGGACAAAACATGGACCTTGGCAGCAGCCTAGGTAGGAACATCATCACAGCCCCAAGTATCAAGCAGGCCATGGATTTCTTTCACACTCACTTAGTAAATGTTTTCATTTCCTGAGAGGCTTTAGAGCAATACTGCTGTGTTTCTCATTAATTTGGTGCACATGATTATTTCATGAAATGCGTATACAGAATGCTATATTTTAGGGATAGCTAAATATAATACCACAAGAATACAGTATGGATATTTTTCCATCATGCAATGGATATCCATGGACTTGGCAACACCATCCATATCCAAAGCCCTTGTAGTCCTGGCTGGCTGGGAACTCACTATGTAGCCCAAGGAGGGTACATAAGACTTCTGTTCTGACAGGGGTTCTAGGGCTACTGGAGTGAGACACCACACCTAACCAAAGAAATTCGGTCTAAGAGAGAAGAATTGTAAATCACTTTTTATTAATAAAATACAGCCATTTTAATCAACAGAAGCGTAAATATAGGAGTCAATATAAACTGTGGATAGCCTTAGCAAAACACCAAAACAATAAGAACAAAAGGAAGAACAAGTAAATTGCAAAACCTCAAACCATAGCAAAGAAACCAAACAAAAACCAAAGCAAACAAAATGCAACAAAAAAAAAAATAAGCTAAGAAGCATTCACTTGCTGCAGATGTAGCAGCACAGACCTACAACCTGTGCCTGGCCTTGGAAACATGGGAGGAAGGCAGTCATCTAGTATAAAAAGCCTTTTCAAAGCTTGTATAGCCAGGCCTCCTTAGGGCTTTGCGGGTCAAGCACTCACCAAAACTAAGGATGAGACATATTTGGAGAGCATTCTTTGTGGTCCTGTGGGAAGCTTTTGATAAATTATCAATGTCTTGGCCACTGTTTGATTCTTTTAGCTAACATACAGTTGTATGCATACTAGAGACCCAACAAATCTGTGGGAAGCATCTGAGTGCCCAGGAACATAAAAAAAAAAAAAAAAAAAAAAGACTCAGATGTCATCTATACATCCTTTCTAGGACCAGCCACTTCAGTCCAGGCTGTGAAACTGAAGAATACCCATTTATTTTACATATGGAGAAAAAAATGACCAAGACTAGGAATAAGGAACAGTTACAATCTCTGTAGTGCATTATCTTCAGCAATACTTGTGAACGACATGGAGACAGCTTTAACAATGAACTGAAGAATGAAATATGATGCTTTTGGGTGTGGTCTGTCTGGAATATCTTGACATCAACCCAGTCTTACGTGACAGATTTCCCACCATATAGGGAGGGCTAAGGACTCAGTCAGCTTGCCAAAGCTGTCCACATTAAACTGTCAGATAAAGTCTTGCTCATCTACATCTCTACCCTCCATGTTGTTGTACCGTCACAGGTTGAATGTCAGAATTCTCAGTAATTCTTGTCTCAGGTTTTCTGTATCTCAAGCTCATTTTTGATGGCTTTTTTTTTTTTTCAGGAGTACTGAGTCAAGAGACCCTGGATCTGATTGGGGCTGGATCACCTGGAGTTCAGCTGGTATTTGCCTCACTGGTGAGTTCATAGCTATATGGGGGTGTCTTCCATGGAGGAGGCCTTGAGCCAATGGTGGAGAATGTCATGGGTCTAAGGTGTCTGTGGCTTCTTTGGCCTCCTCAGTTCTCTTAAGATCTGCTATGTGAGGAGGAGAGGCCATCAGACCCAGGAGCAGCTTGACTGGGGCACAGACTAGAAAACATCAGGGCCTATTCACACTGGAAGCCAAGGTCAAGAGGCTCAGTCCACCACCAATGTCATGTTTGCTGCGGAATGGATTGCAGTGTGGCTCACTTGCCTGTGATACTTAATGCTCCTGCTGCAGCAGCTCTGTCTGCAGGAGGCTCTCATCCTGGGCTGTGGCCTGTTCCAACTCAGATTGGAGATTGTCTGACCTAGAAGAGGAGGGCAGGTAGGGAACAGGCCTGGTGGGGACCTGCTGTGTTAGCCATTGAGCCTGAACCAGCTCTATTCAGCTGGACAATCCAGCAGGATCCTTCAGCTGAGGTCGTTCCCTGAATTCCCCAAGCAAGAAGGGTCAGAGTGTACCTGGCCCTGGATTTTTTCTCAGCTTTTAAAATCCACTAGAAGATGAACTGAGAACTACACTGTTCTGGGCAAGAATATTCAGCACATTTCTCCACTTGTCTAGATACATTTTTGGAAAAAAATAACAGTGCAGCAATTTCTGAGTGAAAGCTGAGGACAGATATGCATAGCCTTGATTAGATACTAAGTGAATGTGAACAACCTGAGAAACTGAATGTAGACCTTCTAGGAGAGCCTATAAAATAAAATCACTGAAGGTTCTAATTATTCCTACAGCACAGAAGCCTGTCTGACTTCAACTCCTCAACCCTTAAATATTCTTATAACCAGAAAAATCTTTCCACAGGAAAATGATGCACACTGCAGAGAGCCTGTAATGAGCAGAGAGCCTGTAATGAGCAGGAGTGTGCTGCACGCAGATCTGCCCAAAGGTAGGAACTTCTCTGTAAATGTGATGTTCTGGAAGGAAAATAAAGTGGCAGGAGAACACACTGTCCTCCACAACTAACCTTCCTCCTGCTAGGTTTAGGAATACTATAGGATATTTGTGGGAAGACACAGGGGACAAGCTACTGAGAAGATACCAGAGATCTCAGAAGTGAATAAGGGGTACACACTCCCCAGAAACACTAAGGATCAAACATAGTGTTTCCTGGAGAAGTTCTTGTTAACTGGGCCAGCACAATACCCTGAGGCATTCTTTCCCTGGCTATGACTGAGAGCCATTCAGATGGGAAGAATCTTGAAAAGGACAGAGATCCAGGTACAGGTGACCTACATGGTTCTAACTGCTCCTCTCAGCTAACTCCTGCTCCTACCTCACCTTGGAGACACTGCAGTGATGTGTCAGCTTTTCTGCCAAGTCCCTGTGCTGAGTGACTAGCTCCTTCTGCTCCAGTGGGTCTTTTAGTCTTCCATCCAGGCTTTCTTGCTCCTGTTCATTAGAAGATTATGTTTGCATGCTGTGTTGCTCACTCAGATGCACACACATAAATTCCTAAACACACACATTTACATGTATGCACATACACAAGCACATTGTAATGCAGTAACATATTCAGTTTATCAGTTAATGCTATACATGAGCAATCACCAGGGATACTATTGAGAAGAAGGTTAACTTTCGTTGGATGAGAGAACAACACATTGTGCATGAGAGATAGGCAGCTCAGTCATTGCAGTGGTAGACTGTAAACCTAATGCACACACAGGTGGACCTCTGGGGTCCTGGCCCATGAGCCAACCCTGCTTAGGAAGTTCCCCAGGCTGTGCAGTATAGGGATGTTCCCCAGCACAGGACGATGGGATGGTGGTGGACCAGACCACTAGTCTTGTACACTGCTTCCCAGTTGCCCCCAAGGTGAGCAACTTCCTCCAAAAGGAGCTCCCTTTACCACAGGCTGCCTCACTTAGGACCTAAAGCAATGAGGTAAGGAAACCAGAAAATCTCCACAACCAGGTCTCAAAAATCAACAATCCTCCCTGTAAGGTGGCCGTCTCAGGGATGTGTTTGGATAACCAAAGTCTGACTAAGTTTTGGCCAAATGACTTCATGTATTATTTCATGCTGAACAATATTCCATGGAAAGACTCAACCACATAGTACTTTTTCACTTATCCAATGATGGACAGCTAGATAGTTTCTTCTTTGAGGCTATTCTGAGGAATACTAATACAACTTTGATATCTCTAGCTTCTCTGTGGACACGTACTTCATATTCTGGAATCACTGGGTCACCTGGGGACTGCATTTTAACTTTCTGAAGAATTGTGTGTGGCTTCTCACTGTGCTACATCTTTTTACACCACCATCAATCTCTGAGGGTTCTCACTTCCCCCAACCCTCCATGAGGCTAATTGTAACTCAGAGTGAACAACTTTGAATAAAAGCAGTTACTGATTGCTACAGGTAGAGCACATGGTGAGTGCTCTCAACTATCATTAGCCTAAGTGGGGTGCATTGGGACAGCCCCATTCTCACACCACAGCATTGTATGGGACTTCTGCTGGACTTAGATGTAGATAGAAGCACGTTTCAAGTCAGGATCTCTGAAGGAATAAAATCCAGTCCAAGCTCCAAGAACAAGGTTAACTGAGCCAAGGTTAGGCAAAGGTGCAAAGAAAATGATAGTAGGCATTGTGGATGAGGAAAAAAAAACGGGCACAGAGAAGACACAGTGAGCCACCTGACCATTGAGTGTGCAGTCACCATTCACCCAGAGCAGACAAGGGACACAAACCCTCAGTCAGCCTATCCTGCCTCTCAGACACCTTGATTTGCCACAATGGCCTCCTCCTCACCTTCCTGTACCACATTCTTTGGTTTGCTTCAAAGCCTTTTCTTGCAGATAAATATTTTTCCCTATACAAATTGTTTTTCCCTGAAAACCATTGAATTACAGTAGGTTTTGTGTCCTTTTGTTCTAGAGAGCTAGGTGGACATGCAGAAAGATAGGCAGCAGCATACAATATTTGATAGATGCAAGTGAGTGAGCACAACACTTTCTCAACACAATTGGACACCATCATCATTAATGATGTTTCCTGAGTAAATGAACATACAAATATGCAGAAATACACACACACACACACACACACACACACACACACACACACACACACACACACAAAAGTGAACACATCAGGGCACACAATCACATACTTTCACATATAAGCACCCATACTCACAAACACTCATACAAGCACTTACCCTTACACATACAGGAAACATGAGCACAAACAACTACACTCAGCTACACATGGGGATATATACACACACAAAGGGACATTACTGTGCAAACAGCTGGCAGTAGACACACAACACACATGGAGGTATACACACACACAGGGATGAACAGAAATGCACCACACAACACACACACACACACACACACACACACACACACACACACACACACACACACACATTTCTGAACCCAGAATGGCCAGGGAGAAGACTGCTGCCTTTTACAACCTCTTCTTCTGTAGGGGGAGGTAGTGGTTCCTCCCTGCTGTCTACAAGGTTAGATTCAGCTGGGATCTGCTACCCTGGCCTGCACTTACTTATGCTTCCATGAACTTTATCCATCCTGAGACTCACTATACCCACAGGTTCCAAGTTAATCCATCATAATCTCTTCACTCAACCTACCTTGTTCTCCACAGAAGACCTTGACATCTCAAGTGAAAGAAAGTGACCCATGGCCAACACCCAGGAAGTTTTCAACAATTACAATGCATAAAATATGAATTCAGTCACATGTCAGTCAGAAGGAGGCCAGTGACATCACCTGCGGTGCTTTTCAGGAACGCAGAACTCTGCACAACTATGAGAGGGAAATGTTCTAAGACACAGCCATGCACGTGCTATAGTCAGCAACACAATGTCAGCAAGGAGATGCACTGTGGGATTCCATGATGTGAAGCCAATGAGACAAACAAGACATTTCCTATGGTGTTAGCTCTGTGCAGGGAAAGGAAAGAAATCTGCTTTTCATTTTCAAATAGCTGTATTGTTTGATTTTTGTTATTTATTACAAAACACATTAATCCCAAAACAATAAATAAGTGTAAAATAAAGAGAGAGCTATTACATCCTTCCTCTTTCTGAGCTATTGAAACTTGTAACAATTAGAAGAGACAAGACAAGACAGAAGATCCACTTTGGAGAACACAGGAGATCCAGTGCTGTCCAGCCAAATTAACCAAAACAGACAATTTCAGGTTCCCTGGGAGACCTGGGCTAAAGGGAATAAGGGAAAGAGCGACAGAGGACAAGACCAGATGTCAGTATCTGGCCTGCGCACACACACCAATCTACACATCTACACACACACATGCATACATCACACAAAGAACACATAAATCATAAAATGAGCAGAAAACAATGAAGTGGACATCATGCTGAATGAACAGTTGAGTTTAGATTCTGCAAAACAGGTGTTTTAACTGAGACACACAATACTATTATTCATCCCTTAGGGGCTGAAAATTCCTAGGGGAGCACACAGCTTAGTCATACTATGTTGAGGTAATTGGAGAAAATATTCTCTTGGAGCCTCAAATCTGTCACCCCAATCCTCAGCCTGTCAAAATAATCCCACATCTATGGTCATCAAGTCTACTCCAGACTGGAAGCTCCAAGATGGCGGAACTGCTCAGGACACCAAGAACTGGCAGGAAAGGCAGTCTCTACCCAGGCCCACTGGATCTAGCAGCTCTCAGTCTGACCTGGAGACCTGTATGCCACCCACAACTGGGAAGTCAGAAACCTCAGGGGTCGCTGGAAGTCACTTGGTGCCTCAGCCCTGCCAGTGGCTGTGATTTAAAGCATGACAACCTCAGGCTTTGCCGGGCACTCTCCTTTCCTATTATTACTGGCACACAACCTAAAGGACTCCAGTGGGGGCAAAGTGCAGTGATGGCATTGAAATCTCATTAATTCCACTGTGTTTCCTTTCCCACTCAGAGTGAAAGCAGAGGGTCCCCAGCATAAAGGCTACAGCCTTGTCAATTCATGACTGTCAAACTAACCATCATTAATCCATGATGTAGGTTAGCCCTTTAGGAATCCAGAGAAGCATGATAGGCCTATTGCTTCCCAGGTGCCCCCAGTTCCTGAGCCCTAGGCCCGGAAAGCTCAAGGGCATCATGTCCAGAAAGCTCCCTAGTCCCTTCCATGAACTCACTGTGTCTTCCCCAGGACCATTTATTTCTCCATGTTTTTCAGTGAGACCTAGGGCCAGCTTCCTTTTTCTTCACTCTGGTTTCTCCTCACTGTCCATTCTCTCTCCCAAGTAGACACCTCAGTCTTGACAACATGCCTATAGGTGAACCTTATAGGTACTGAAGGAATGTCCTAAGCTCACGTGGTGTTGCTACAACACTAGTGACATCACTGGGATTCCAAGAGCTCTCCGGGATACAATAGAATGTCCAGTAAAGGGTCTGCTGATGTCATGGGTCACAGCCTCTGCCTCCTTGCTAATTAGTTCTCCCTGAACTGAACAGAAGCTGATATTTCCTTTCTAGGAGTCTCTCCTCTGACACAGGGGAAGCCATTCAGCACCTGCTCCTTCCAAAACTAAAGATTTCTCTCTACTTAATTAGAAACTTTTTACTACTTTACCCATGGGGAGTTGAAAGCTCACTTTATAAGCACAGCCCAAGAATGGTCCTTCTTATTTTTTTAACAGCTGAGTAACACTTCATTGCATAAATGTATCAAGTTTTTAAATCTATTCTTTGATTGAGGGACATCTAGGTTGTTTCTGGTTTCTGAATATTACTAATAAAGCTCCAATGAACATAGTTGAGCAAGTGTCCTTTTGGAAAGATGGAGAGTGCTTTGGGTATATGCCCAGGAGTGGTACAGTTGGATATTGAGGTAGATGAATTCCAAATTTTCTGAGAAACTGCCATATTAATTTCCAAAGTGTCTGTACAAGTTTGCACTCCCACCAGCAATGGAGGAGTGTTCCTTTTGCTTCAGATCCTCAACAGCGTGAACTGTCACTCCTGTTTTTTATCTCAGCCATTCTGACAGGTGTAAGATAGAATCTCAAAGTCATTTTGTTTTGCATTTCCTTGATGCCTAAGGATGTTGAACATTTCTTTAATTGTTTCTCAGACATTTGAGGTTTCTCTGTTGAGAACTCTATTTAGATCTGTATTTCATTTTTAAAAATTGGATTATTAGGTTTGTTGACGTGCAGTTTGTTTATTTTAGAAATTAGCCCTCTGTCATATGTGGAGTTGTTGAAAATCTTTTTCCATTGTGATCATTTCCATTTTGTCCTATTGACAGTACCCTTTGCATTACAGAAGTGTTTCAGTTCATGGGGTCTCATTTATTACTTGCTGATCTTAGTCCCTGTGCTATTGGTGTTCTGTTCAGAAAGTTGTCTCCTGTGCCAATGGTTCAAAGCTATACCCCACTTTCTCTTCTCTGTTTGGTTCAGTGTATCTGGTTTATGTTGAGGTCTTTGATCCACTTGAATTTTGGTTAGGGTGATAGATATGGTTCTTTTTGCATTCCTCTGAATGTTGCCATCCAGGTAGACGAGCACCATTTGTTGATGATGCTTTCTTTTTTCCATCATATATTTCTGACTTCTTTATCAAAAAATTAGGTGTCCATAGGTGTGTGGATTTATTTCTGGGTCTTTGATTTGATTCAACTGATCACCTGTCTTTTTTTTTTAATGTCAATACCATGCTGTTTTTATTACTATTGCTCTATAGTAGAGATTGATGTCAGGGATGGTGATACCTCCAGAAATTCTTTTATTGTACAGGATTGTTTTTGCTATCCTTGTTTTTTTTTCATTTTTCCATATGAAGTTGAGTCTTGTTCCTTTAAGACCTGTAAAGAATTGTGTTGGAATTTTGATGGGAACTGCCTTGAATCTGTAGATTGCTTTTGGTAAGCTGGCCATTTTTACTATGTGAATCCTACCAATCTATGAGCATGGGAGAACTTTCCATCTTCTGTTATCTTCCTCAATTTCTTTCTTCAAAAGCTTGAAGTCTTGTCATACAGGTCTTCCACTAGTTTGTTTAGAGTTACCTCAAGATATTTTATATTATTTGTGGCTATTGTGTAGGGTGTTGTTTTCCTGATTTCTTTCTCATCCCATCTGTCTTTTGTATATAGGAAGGCTACTGATTATTTTGAGTTAATCTTGCATCCATCTACTTTGCTAAAGGTGTTTATCAGCTGTAGGATTTCCCTGGTAGAATTTTGGGGGTCACTTATGTTTACTATCCTATGATCACGCCTGCCTTCTTCAGAGTCTGACCATCTGCATGTGGACATTTCTCCTGTTCCTGGGATCACACAACACTCAGTTTACACTCTTCCATGATGCTGTTTGTTTTATTCAGATCCCTGTATTTTAGTCTTATTCATTAGAGAGTAAATCAGTGTCTCCTCCACTTTTATATGTTCTTATTATTCACTTTCAGTAAAATTTTAGTCAATGCTTATAGATTTATTTTGTACTAAATTATATAAATTAATAAATAGCTCAAGAAATAACTTATTTAGAGGTTTAATCTCCATGATGAATCACTTTCAAAGTGGGTCACATTTACCTCCAACTCCATCTTGACTGTCATGTGTTCTGACCATCTTGCATTTCTTCCATCAGGAACTAAAGAAGTGAAGGGGGTTGCTTTTGTGTGACTTGTGGAGTTATGGCCTGAAGTCACCTTTGTTGACGGTGTTGGTCCACTAGGGGGCACTGCAGGCCTCCCAGAAATGACTTTCTGAAGTTCCTCAAGGGTTGGGCAGTTAAAGAGACCAGAGAACATGTGAGGCTGTCAGTCACAGATGGCAAAGTTTATTCCTGGTTGTTAGCTGTGCTGTTCTGTAGAACTATAAAACTTGAGGTGACTGGAGATCCACTGTGAGGCTGATTCCATGAGGACAGATAAGAAAATAGAATTGTACTAGTCAACATGATCTCTGAAGCTCAATAGAAAACATCTAACTCCATGACTTCAAGTTTTATGATTTTATGATGAAAATCTCCAGAGTTCATGGACCCAATACCTGTGATAGCCAAACTTTTCATTATCTCCTCTCGGACTAGCAGGAACACGAATAATTAGTCGAAGGGAGGAAAATAATAAGGCACAAAAACAGAAGAAGAAAACACAGAGAATATTATTGAACTTGACTAGCAATGTGTGGGTCTGCAGGGTGTAGGGAAGGGACTGGAGAAGGACAGAGGTGGAAAATGAATCAGGGTGAATGTTGTGTTCATAACTTGATTGTTTTAACAAATGAAAGTTTCATTGGAAACATTTCTTAGCAGTTAGTGATCTGCTGATTTCAAGAAAGTATATATATTCCTCAGCACACATTGCACACCATCAAAGAGTTTTCTTTTATCAGAATTTTCATACAACTGATTTCTCAAATTTTGTAAAATAGCTTACTCTCTCTATCCTTCTAAGTTCTATGATGTACGAAGACCTCGGCTCTTTCCTGTTATATCATACCCTCCTTCTCACAATTTCCCTCAAATGTTTCTTACTTTAACAATTAAAACAAACAAACAAACAGACAAACAGACAAACAAACGAATAAACCCTCTTTAGTTTTCAAGCTGTAGGTGACATAGCTTCCTGTTCCCTGCAGGGTTTTCATCCACAGCTAGGGAGCAGTTATTGTGAGGCCTCACTGGGCTGCTGTGGGTGGGGATTTCCATCAAGATGAAAGAGCTCAGATTTTATTGGTGCCTGGGAACAAGGGAGAGCCTGTTCATGGTTGGAACTAAGTTAGACACTGTCTGGAACTGGGGTGAAGGAGTCTCAGCAGTTTGACAGGATCCATGGAGAAGAGCTTGGGAGCTGTGCTGGGGCTGCTGTGGGTGCAGGTTTGCTGTGAGTTGTGGCTCTCCCAGATGGGTTAGGGGTGTTCCAGAGCTCCAGTGGGAGGGGCAGAACAAAGATGACCCAAAGCTCCTCGTGACTGTCTCCTGGGATATCTGACAGGGTGGAACCTGCAGAAGGATTGTCATATGATTTTTTTTTTCCCTTTCTCTCTGAGCAGGGGTGAGAGGGATGCAGGTGGAGCAGAATCCTCCAGCCCTCAGTCTCCAGGAGGGAGCCGGCTCTTCTCTGAGATGCAATTTTTCTATAACCATGACAAACGTGCAGTGGTTCCGACAGAATCCCGGCGGCAGCCTCCTCAGTCTGTTCTTCATGACTCCAGGAATAAAGGAGAATGGGAGGTTAAAGTCAACATTCGACTCCAAGGAGCGCTACAGCACCCTGCACATCAGGGATGCCCAGCTGGAGGACTCAGGCACCTACCTCTGTGCTGCTGAGGCACAGTGCTCCCAGCAAGTGTGCAGCCTGGCCCCAAACTGCAGCTGGGTGTGCAGCTACAGCCCTGCCCCAGGGAGACTCTGCAGGAGGCTTTCACAGCTGTGGGGTTTCCAATTTATACTGTGTCTCTCTCATCTCCACTAACACTAGAGAGTTCAGGATTGCTGTTTCACATCAGTGCGCCCTTTCCTCACAGATACCCATTTTCAGGAAGAAGTTCTCATGAAGAGTACTGGGACAACTGACAAAGATGACAAGGTTCACAGTACTGTCAGGCAGATCCACTGCACAGGGTTCAGTGCTCTTCAATTACTGTTCTACAAAGGCACCAAACAGACGTGCTCTTCAAGAAACAGAAAAGATATTACTCAATGTTTCAGTCAATTGCATATCTTTCCATTATCGGAAGAATGGGACTTTTACTAGCTTTTTTGAGAATTTCATACAATGTACTTTGATCATATTCAGTTCTCCACCAGTTTCTACCAGTCCCACCCCTCCTCTTTACTTCCAGCTTTTCTTTCTTTGTTTCTGAAAAAAAACAAAACTTTTAAGTACAGTTTGTGGTGTCTTGGATGTGTGGCCTTCCCAGGAGTGTGGTTGACCTACTGGGGATATACCCTTAAAGAAAAAAGATTCTCCCTCTCCTAGTTGCTATCATATGCCAATATCTCCTTAGTTAGGGATGGGACTTTGTACTCATACCCCACGCTGGAATTTAGTGTAGCTTGAGCTTGTGCAGGTTTGTGTGTGCTATTCCAACTGCTTTGAGTTCATATAAACTAATTTTCCTTATAATTGAAGATTCAGTAATAAAATATTTCAATAAGGAGTCTCAATTACATCTGAATTATATTGGTTTGAGTGAAAAATTCCCCCATAGGCTCATATGTTTGCATGCTTTGTCCCCAGTTGATGAACTGTTTGGAAAGCATTAGGAGGTGTGGTCTTGTTGGAGGAGGTATGTCACTGGAAGCGGGCTTTGAGGTTAAAAAGCTCACACCTGGCCCAGTGTCTTTTTCTCTGCCTACTGTCTACTGATCAGATTTGAAAATCTCTCAGCTATTTCTTCAGGACCATGCCAACCTGCTGCCATGCTCCCAACCATGATGATAATGGACTTACCCTCTGAAACTTTAAGCAAGCCCCAAATTAAATTTCTTTTATAAGTTGCTTGGACATGGTGTCTCTTTATAGCAATAAACAGTAACTAAGACACAAATAATGAAGTCATTTTCACCTTATCAGATCTTCTCAACTTAAAAAGAAATGTCTGAGAAAGTATTAAATCATTAATATATAAGTCTATGTTTATAATAAAAGACTTACAAAAATTAATTTGTATGAATACTTAAACCATTTCAAAAACATTGCTCCACTACAATCATCAACGCTAAATTTAATAAAGCCTGTGTCTTCAACTGTTCATTAGATGTGTCTGCTGCTGTTGCCACAAGAGATCAAATGTCAGCTTTGTCATTTCCAAATTCAGAAACTGTCACATGTTCATTTGGAGTTTTACATTTCTGAGGAGCACCTGTCATCATCCAATTACACACCTTGGAAAGGAAGTTGCTAAAAGAACGATATTTTAAACACTATTGAGTGAAATTCTTCAAGGTAAAGTCAGAAAAGTCACAGGATATAATATATCATTGCACCAAAACCCAAGATACACTCACAGAGCAATGTCAGTATTTTTTATTACAATTTTATCATTTTTTGAACTTTTTATACAATATGGTTTGATTATATTCTTTTCCATACCTTAAGTCCTCTCAGATCCTCTCCATTCCCCTACTTGCCCAATACTTTGTTCTCTCAAATAATCCTCAAAATCCAAAAAAAAAAAAAAAAAAAAACCAAGGCAAAACAACCTTCCTCCAGAGACAAAACTTGCTAAAGCATAACAACTACAACAAAAGCATACACACAAAAGTGTTTGTGTTGGACGTTGAAGCAGGAGAATCATAAGCTTAAGGCCAGCCTAGATTTCATAGCAAGTTTTAACTTTATTCAATGAGATAGAGTGTATCAGCTCCTCCAAAAATAAGTGAAAGCCAAGAGGTAATGCAGAAATGGTTCTATTACACTCTGACTTGATGCTATCTCAATGTATTCTAACCTGGACCAGCCTTTCTGCAATGCTCTCTGTAGAGCTAGTGCTGTACATGTATCAGTTGTGACTAGGCACCCAACTGTAGCAGGCTTTCTTTGACCTCCAGCCCCCAAATCATGATAAGGAGACTTATTATTAATTATGAACGCTCAGCCTTAGCTTAGGCTTGTTTCTTGCTAGTTCTTATAAATTAACAGGTTTCTCTTTATGTACATTTTGCCTCAGGGGCTTTTACCTTTCCCCCCCTTCCTTCTGTATACCTTACTTTCCTGTTGTCTCCATGGGTGGCTGGCTGGCAGCTGCCTGGCTTCTGGCCCTGGGCATGTCCCTCTCTTTCTTCCTCTTTCTCTTCATTCTTTTCTTTCTCACAAACCTAGATTTGTCCCTCTCCTTTTTCTGTCTGCCTGCCAGCACTGCTTATCTCTCTCCTGCCTAGCTATTTGCCATTCATGTTTTTTTTTTTTTTAGACCAATCAGGTATCTTAGGCATGCAAGGTGAAACAGCAACATATCTTTACATAATTAAACAAATGCAGCACAAACAAATGTAACACATATTTACATCATTAACTAAGACAGCAGAAACAAATGTAACACACCTTCACATAGTTAAAGTAATATTCTGTAACATAAACAAATGTAACACATCTTTACATAGTTAAAATAATATTCCACAACATCTGTGGGCATGAGGATAAGTATTTAGAATGCAGTTAGGGATTACACTAGTTTAGGAAAACGGCAGTGGGTAGTTCTCTTTTAGAGTTCCTGACCTCTCTAGTCATGAGTAGTTGGTGAAGTTGACAGTGCCAGGTATGAATTCCCTCCTACTGAGTGAGCTATAATTCCAGTTCAATGGTTGTTGGTTACCTCCAAGACAGAAGTGACACTATTGAAGATCTGGATGCTGGTCATTGTTGTGGCTCTTAGGTATTAGAGCTGGATAGAACTATTGACTGCCTTTTTCCTTGGCTGGTTTTGGAAAATCTCTGGATATGATGAGAGTCCTCAGGCAATAGACTCCTAGGTCAGTTGTAGCCCATTCTTTCAAGTCCTATGACCAAAGTGTGTAATATCTTTAGGAATGGGGACTTATCCTCAAATCTTTGAGTCAACTAAATACAATAGCAATAGTCTATGTTGTTTTGGGAGTCCTGTCTTGGGCTTTCATGCCCGCACACTTGAAAGGAGGTTTCTTATGCCAGGTGTTATGCTAAACAGTCTATGGCTTTAGGGGAGCATTATCACCCCAAGTGGCATAACATCATTTTGATTATTTATTTATGTATAGACATGCACTTATATGTATTACATGTAATTTGGGGTAAATAGAAAATAATGATTGCCTGTGACTTTTTCCAACACTCTTAATGTTATTTATCCCTTCTCCCTCCCTCTCCCCCTACACTGATCTCTGTCCTCACTCTCCATTTAAAGCCCTCTTCACCTTTCCCATTTCCACTTCATAGAAACTGTGTCCTGCTATTGCTCTTTCTAGAGCTTTTTTTTCCCCATACCCTCTTAGTCCCTGTTTACTGTCCTGAGGCTCATCTAGGTAATTCCCATTGGAGAACATTTCTATAGAACTGGTGGGTTTTGTGGGAGTTCGGGTTGTCTTGGCCTTTAATAATGCATGTGTGTTTGTGATATGATGTAGGCATGTAGACTTCTTTCATTGTGTCTGATATTATAGCCTGCCTCTGTTGAGTAGAATTTGATTTCTGTTTTTGCTATTTCTCAGATCAGGTTGGTTTCAGATGACGTTTGAAGGGTTGGTAGGTCAGTCCTTCAAATAGAGATACCCATTATTGATGGCGGGGATGAGAGTGATTCTAATTCAATGGTTATCAAGAAAATGTGTGACTATGCCTCAGGTCTATGTCTGTGTGCTGGTGCAAAAGCCATTCAAGTCCAGTTTTTCCTGGGAATGTGGGAATGACATGCAGAGGTTCTGGGCAACTTACTACTCTAGGTTGCTATGAAGGCTACAGGACAAAAAGTAGGCTTTCTTTGAGTGTGGGAAAGATGTGAGTGGATGGAGATCTGAAACACTCAACTGGCTGGGCTGGTGCACAGGTGGTGTAACCATAGCTAGGCCTGGGAGTGTGAAGACTGAGTGAGATATTGGGCATCTGGAGCACTCACCTAGTTAGACTGGATCACAGGCTGTGTAACACAGGTAGGTCCGACAATGTGGTACTCACATGAGTGAGTACAGAGTTAGTGGTCTCATCTGGTTGAGCAGATGCACAGTCTGTGTGATCACAGCTAGGTTGGAAGAGTAAGGATGGCAGAGGTGGGCGGAGTGCAGAATCTTTCCTAGAGTAAGAGAAAAACTAAACTAGATTTCTGCAGTGAGAAATCTGACCACAGGGTGGCAGTGCACCTCAGCTGATGCACAGAAAGGCCATCTTAGTGAATTCTAAATGAACAGGCTTTTTCTTATTGGCTGGGCAAATAACTCAGCATGTATGATTGTTATAACAACAAAGAACCAATTGGAACTTTCAAGATGCTCAGCTGGTTAGAGACTGAGCACCTACAAATGATCTCAATAGGAAGCACAATGAAGACAGCTGTTCATGCTTTATTCATTTTCTTCTGGCTGCAGATGGACTGTGAGTTGAGTAGTGTAAGATGACTGTGTATGTTAGTGGGAGGTCCGTGGATGTTCAGAAGAGTGGCTTCATTTGAGTTTTCTCTATTTACTACAGGAAAAAGATGAGGAAGAAAAATGACTTGAAAACCTTTCTCCTTTCTCTCCATCTTTCTGCATAGGGGAGAGCAGAGGTGAGAAGGTGGAGCAGCATCCTTCCACCCTGAGTGTCCAGGAGGGAGACAGTGTTGTCATCAACTGTACTTACACAGACAGTGCCTCAGTCTACTTCCCGTGGTATAAGCAAGTGCCTGGGAAGCATCCTCAGTTCATCATTGACATCCGGTCAAATGCAGAAAGAAAGCAGAACCAGAGACTCACCCTTCTATTGGATAAGAAAGCCAAACACCTTTCCCTGTACATCACAGGCACTCAGCCTGCAGATTCAGTCATCTACTTCTGTGCAGCAAATACACACTGCTCCCCAGGCACCTGCAGCCTGTCTTCAAACCTGACACCAGGGCTGGAGTGGCACCCTTTTTGCTATGTCAGACATTCTAGGAAAACATTTGTAACATTGTTTGAGAGTAGAAACTAACATATAGATATTGGAAATACATAAAAAATACATAAAGCCAAAATGACCAAGGAAGTTTTGTTTATATTGTTGATTGATGCTTAATGTTTTTTTAAATTCACATTACTGTATATATTTACCATGTATTATGTACTATGATATCTTGGTTTAAATAAACAGTGAAAAATGAACAGTTTGATAAGTAGGTTCAGAGAGCAACATCTGAAGTAAAGAATAAGCTTTCATCTCCCTCGTGTGTGAGCTGATTCTAGCATGTTCATGTGTTCAGCAATCCAAAAGCTCTGTATAACAGATTCTTACAGGAGTTGCTGATATTCTGTTTCAAAATCATGCTGTGTGCTATGGCCCTAGTGTTCTAAATGACTAACCTGACAAGCAAGGCGTGGCTGCTGCTGCAATAGTGACCTGATGATTTGTAGGGGTGACCAACCACTTTCTCCTGGGATTGAGGCCTGCTTTGTAGGAGGAGGTACATATGCAGTGTGTCAGTCTGTGCAAAAGTCTAAGGCTGTGGAATTGTAAAAATAAAAAAGGAAAGAAGAAAGAAAATATTGCTTTAAGAAATAATTCTAGCCAGGCGGTGGTGGTGTATGCCTTTAATCCCAGCACTGGGGAGGCAGAGCCAGGCGGATCTCTGTGAGTTGGAGGTCAGCCTGGTCTACAGAGTGAGTTCCAGGAAAGGCGCAAAGCTACACAGAGAAACCCTGTCTCGAAAAACCAAAAAAAAAATAATAATAATAATAATTCTACATCTTATATAGGGAAATAGTATGAACCACATATTCTGAAGCAATTTCAGAAGTTGTGAGGATAGTCCAGATGGGCTCAACCTTCATTACCTTGAACAGTAAGAGATAAAGGTTCTGAGCCAAAGGCTGGCATTTACAGGTTACATTTATAATTTAAAAACAACAAGAATTAGGAAACAGACGTGGACAAAGGTGAGGGAAAATAGCTTTGTGAAACAATAAATTCTGTCAGTGATAAAATATTACTAAGACCAAATTAAAAGATAGAAGGAGCTCCCACAGAAACATGGCAGCCATGAAAGCCAGACTCATGAGTAGAAGCTTTGACAGTTGAAGGAAGAAGCTTTTCTAAAGACACTTATGTGAGCTGCCTGCTTGCAATGCCCTTGTCAGGTCCGCAAGGAAGAGACACAAATGTTACCCCAAACCTAAATCATAGTCAGCTTTGTGATTCCTAAAAGCATGCACCACTGGTCACAAAGACTTTTACAGAAAAGAATTAAGAAAATGGTCATAGCCTACATTTGGTATAGAGCATGGCACAGCATGTGAGTCCTGCATGCCAGTCCTAACTGCTTCCTTTGTTGTGGTTGTCCTGTATGTTAATCTTCAAACATTGTTTCAAGACACCAATGACCTTCTAAGTAAATGGGCAACATAAACCCATTATTTCAAATTTCTAGAAGGTAAAAAGAGCAGATTTTAATGATTACACATTCCCCAGGCCAGTTTGTAATCACTTCATTTCACAATACCTGTAAGAAAGTTTAAAGCTTTATTTATTTTATTTTATGCTTGTGAGTGTTTTGCCTGCATTTGTGTTTAGGTACCATATATGTGCCTGGTGCCCATGGAGGTCAGAAGAGAGAGTCAGTTTCCCCAGAATTGGAGTTACATTTGGTTGAGAACCACTATGTATGTTCTGAGAATCAAACCTGGGGCTTCTGCAAGAGCAACAAGTGCTTCCAAGTGCTGAGCTATCACTTTAGGCCTGCATAATATCTTAATTCATATTCAAATATGTGAATATGAACTGGTAAAATCGACTTCTTGCCTTCAATTTATCCCATGGTAAAAAACCAAAACAGAGTACCCATCAGTTGCTATACTATAAAACTTTCAAGTCAGGTTGAATCCTAAGAATGACAACATTGAATATATTAATGACCATTGGTTATATCCTTTATGTTTATAAGGGACACTTAAAATTTGACATGTGCCTTATGAATGATTTCGAAATGATAGCACATTTCTGACTTCTGGGAGGTATGCAAGAGACCCTAGTTTAGTCTCTGTCCACCAGGGGGAGGAGTTTCTTGACACAAGATCATCATCTCTGTGAATTATAAGCTTCCCAGGTTCATCATTTGATGCCAGTTCATCATTTCTTCATGTGAAGAGTCAAGAACATTACTTGGTGACACTAAAGATGACCACTTCTCCAGCTTTAGTGACTGTGATGCTGCTGTTCATGCTTGGTAAGTGAAGTGACTTAAAATTTGAACTCTTTCTTCTATGATGTCAAAAATATTTAATCATCTAAGAGCTTTGTCCTTAATGTGACACAGGTATCCTCTTCTTCCTCCAGGGAGGACCCAGGGAGACTCAGTAACCCAGAAACAAGGTCAAGTGACTCTCTCAAAAGATGACTTCCTATTTATAAACTGCACTTATTCAGCCACAGGGTACCCGACTCTTTTCTGGTATGTCCAATATCCCGGAGAAGGTCCACAGCTCCTCTTCAGAGTCTCAAAGGCCAATGAGAAGGGAAGCAGCAGAGGGTTTGAAGCTACATATGATAAAGGATCCACCTCCTTCCACTTGCAGAAAGCCTCGGTCCAAGAGTCAGACTCGGCTGTGTACTACTGTGTTCTGGGTGACACAGTGGTGGAAACTGCAGGGGGAGCTGAGCATAAACTCAGCACAGGGGCCTGATGCTGAGCTTCTGCTTTTGGGATCTCTTTGGTTCCTCTGTGTTGTGTGCGTCTCCGTTTCTTTAGTTGGCTCAAAAATCATACTAATAGCCACAGCAGAAGAGCGAGAATTAAAGTCTTCCACACTCAAGTCTTGATTGGGACTAAACCAAAATCTGATGGAAAATTGCCTCATGCAGAGCATGAGATCCCCCAGTAAAGACTAAGGAAGTTGTCTGCTTGTCGTAGGAGATGAAGTCTGTCCTCCTCATTTTCTTCCACAGCTCTTTGGGAGAGCTAGCTGTATTTTTTATTTGCAGGGAACAGGACATGCCAGGAAAGGGGCCTTCTGCATAATGTTTGCTCAAAGTATGGACGGAGAGGTGACAGGAGAGCCCAGTGCCCCCAGTCCTAGGATTCCTGTAGTGAAGGAAGAGAAAGAAGGAAGGGCAGAAGCACAGAGAGGAATGGGACTTCCTCTGCACAGAGAAAGTTCTCCTTTCTGTTAATTAGATCAGGCTGATGCCCAAACACAAGAGTTTGAGAAGCAAGGGTGGAACTTTTGTGAACTCCAAGTGGTTACAAGGGCACCTGGCTCTCTAAATAGTCTCAAAAGCAGTTTCAGTGTTTGGGGGAGGGCAAGCATACAACTTAATACCCTATCATATAAAATACACTGTAAACCAGATGCCATCAACACTCTCCCAAAGTGTTTAAATGACTTTCTGTCCCTTCTAGAATACAACGCAAAGTTCATGCTGTGATACACAATGTTGCACAGGATTTGTACAGGCCTGAACTGTCAACATCAGCTACTTGTAGGGAAAGATCCCAGCTCTCCGCTGCAGCAATGCTGGTCTCTTTTTGACTTGCTGAACTTCCCAGATGTGGTCCTATGTCTTTCTGAATAGGAAACACTTTCTGTCCAAAATTGGTAAACCAGACTCTTGACCATCTTCAAGTCTCATCTCAGGTGTCACTTCAGTGAGTAAACCCATAGATTCAGCTGGTCTTCCCATGCAAAGTTACATGCCCCTTACTCTATCATAGTCCCCCTGTTACTCTATCATGATCCTCCTGCTACTCTATCATAGTCCCCCTGTTACTCTATCACAGTCCTCCTGTCATTCTATCATAGCCTTCCTTTTACTCTATCACAGTCCTCCTGATACTCTATCATAGTCCTCCTGTTACTCTATCGTAGTGCTCCTGTTACTCTATCATAGCCCTTCCTACTGTATCATAACCCACCACTTATTCTATCATATCCCACCTCTATCTGCATTATAACCCTCATTTTAAAATAACGTAAATCTTTTGTTCCATTAACATAGCCGTCCTCCATCTCTACCACAGTCCTTCCCCTAACCTGCCATAGCTCCCACTTACTCTATCACACCCCTCTTGCTCTATCATCGCTCTCCCTTACTCTACTTACTCTATTATAGCACTCTGCTCATCTCTTTGATGTGGAGACTCATAAAATTGAACTGTGCGGTGCATTTGTGTGTCCGTGTGTTCAATGTCAATTTCACCAATCAGAATAAAAATTCTAAGACATCAAGGTCTTCCATTCATAGCAGCTTTATTCTTAGCATATAGACTTGTGAATGGTCCACTGTAATCAGTTCAAAATTATGTACTGAATGAATGAGTTAGAAAGTAAACAACTTCTAATCTTCTTCTTACTCCTCCCAGAGCAACTCTGACCTCCTGTGTGCTCTCTGCTTGGTTACACGGTATGCTACGATGCTGTGGGATGTCATTCTGTATGCTGTGAATATGGCTTGCTGTGATTGCTTGATTAATAAAATGCTGATTGGCCAGTAGCCAGACAGGAAGTATAGGTGGGGTAAACACACAAGGAGAATTCTGGAAAGAGGAAGGGCTGATTCAGGAGTCGCCAGCCAGACACAGAGTAAGCAAGATGACAAGGCAGAACTGCAAAAAGGTACCAAGCCACTTGGCTAAACATAGAGAAGAATTATGGGTTAATTTAAGTGTAAGAGCTAGCTAGTAATAAGCCTGAGCTAATGGCCAATCAGTTATAATTAATGTAAGCCTCTGTGTGTTTACTTGGATCTGAGCAATTGCAGGACCAGGTGGGACACAGGAAAAACTTCCAACTATACTACAATGCCCTAGGAACTTTTCATCTACACTTACATTTAACTTTCCTGGGCTCATGGACATCTGTCTAATGATTACATCTACTCAGAGTCCCAGACTTCCCTCACATAACTAAAGTCTCTTTAGCAGCTGTAAACAGAAGGGCTGAATCAAACCCTAATGCAAGTATCCCAATGGAGAAACCTCAAAAAGTAAAAGCAGGTATAATTAAAAGAGGTGAGAACATATAAGATAGCTCTAAAGTCAGGAAATTATGAGTACATTTTAAATTTTACTTCAAAACAAGGCAAGCTAGAAAGGTTCAAGGGAATTAAAATAAGACCTTGGAAGACATTTTATAGGAGATTTGATATTTTCTTTTATATTGTATTTATTTATTTATTATTTTCTTTAAAAATTAAATATAATCACACAACTTCCCCCTTCCTTTTCCTTTCTCAAACCCCTATCATAGATGTCCCTTTTCTCCCTTTAAAATTATGGTCTCTTTTCATCTGTCATTATTACACAATAGACAAAAACAGACACAGACACACAGACAGACAGACACACACACACACACACACACACACACATACACACTCACACACATGAGCATTCTGCAGGACACATCTGACTAAATATATAAATACAATCTGATCAATCTTTTTAGAGTTATGTATAGGTATATAATTTCAGGGCTGGTCATTTGGCCTTGGTAATGAATTAGGGGGTTCACTCCTGTGGAGGACTATTTCCCACTCTCAGCACTTCTTAGCTGCTGTAGTTGTTTCTCAGTGGGTAGGGTCTCATGAGATTTCCCATTTCCATGTTAGCAAGTCTATTGGTGCTGTACTTCTTCAGGTCTTGTTCAGATACAGAGAACAAGTGAGGTGCTCAGCCCCAACTGATACATTTACAACATAACTCCTTCACTGAAGGCTCAGGGAGCAGCATGGAAGAGAGAGTGGAAAGACTGAAGGGGCTAGAGGACCAGGAAAGTTGCTGTGAAATTGTGTCTCTTAGAAATCTCACTCAAGAGATTTTATTTTAAAAACATATGGTTAAGGTTATTGTAGTGGCCAATGGACTGGTAAAAACTATCTTCCCTTCACTCTTTGCTGTGACTGTAATATTCTTCACACACTCACTAGTCATCTAGGTGTGCAACACTAATTTCACAGGAGTTCTTACTATTGAAGTACATCACAGACTTGTTCATGAGTGTCAACAGAAGTAGTAATTAATGTCCATAAATAAATATATTTTCTAACCTTCATGAAGAGGTCAAGCAGACCACTTTTGGGAATGCTAACTCTTTCAATAGTAATTCCAAGTTCCTGGTGTGTCTTTCTGCTCATACCACAGGACCTTTTCTGCCAGGGCCCCAGCCCATTGGGTTGGACTCACTATAAGAGAGTCATATCCCCCACAAGTCTATCATCTTTCCCCCCAGGGACCCTATCTGGAAGGTCTCAGTCCCCATGGTCTCACTCAGCAACACTGACCCAGATTATATGTGGCTCTGTCCCTTCTCAACCCCTCCAATGCATCAACTTGCAGCTTTAGCTTAGGATTCAGGGTCAGTGGGCTAAAGTCTCATATCAAAGACACAACCCACAGCCTAACTCTAGATGGAAGGTCCCAAAGGGAAAACAATAATAATAATAAAATCCAAGACAATATGTCCCGTCACTGAAAAACCAACAAGTTCTAGTAGGCCCCAATTAGCTAGAATTAGATGAAACTGGAGAACTTGAATAAAAAAAAACTATGAAGATGGTAAAAGAATTGGTAAATTCCACCCCCTCCCAAAAAAAACTCCCTACAAAGCTACTAGTAGACAGAAAGGAAATCCTGATCGATCCAAGAAAACAGAAATAAATGGCTTAATAAAATAATGTGGACTATTCAGGATATGAAAACTTAATTCAATAAAGAACTAGAAATGCTGAACATTGGTGTAGTTTGATAATGGCTCAAGTAACTATATTATATGTATTCTACCCAAAATTATATACATGCAGATATTTTATAATTTTTATATTGCACATGTGTTATATATTTATAATACATACATATATTTTGAGATACATATGTTTTAAAGGAATGTATATTATCTTAATAAGATATATAGTAATAAGATAACCTGTCTTAATATGATAATATATAAGTCTTAATAAAAGAATAAGGTATATATTCCTTTGTATGTAAATATATCTTTATCTTAAAGGAGGAAGTTAAGCCACTTGGGCTGACAGTGCTCCCCACAAGACCATAGACTAACAAAAACAACAGTACCAGGCATGAAGAACCTCCTTTTGAATTACTGAACAGGGTAGTTATTATAAGTAACTCCCAAAACAATATAGATTATTGATGTAGCCCTTGATTGCCTCTCAAGGCTGAGGTTCCTTTTGCTGAAGACACCCCACACTTAGGACACATGACTTGGATGATTCCACCTGGATCTTACCTGAAAAGCTCTTTCATGTGGTCTGTCTTCCATGGTTTCAGAAACTGCTATGCAAACTGCCAAGGGACAAAGGATGAAATAATAAACTGAAATACTCAGCTGTCAAACCCATGAACCGTGGCAATTACCAGTTTGGCAAAACATCCATAAGGGTACAATAAATAGCACTCACAGGTTGCTGTCTATTGGACTTTAGGTCCACTTATGAGGGAAATCACACCTGGTACTGGAAACCTAGCATGCTTCCTGGGGCCATGGACCTTAGAGAATAATTTACTACCACCACTTTGCTAGATGAGCATAATATCTTTACTACATTCTAAATCTTATTCTTTTACTCACAGACAAGTGTAGTTACTCCATTGTATATATATGTACCACATTTCCTTTCTCCATTCTTCTGGATTGCCTCCAAAATCTGACCATTATGAATAGAGCAACAATGAACATGGTTGAGCAATGTCTCTCTAGTAGGATGGAACATTCTTTGGGTATATGCCCAAGAGAGGTACAGCTGGATCCTAAGAAGATGGATCCCATCTTCCTGAGGAACTGCCACACTGATTCCATGGCTCTATTCTTAGGAGGAAGTGTTATCAATCTATCAATTACTATTCATCCTGTGCATAGTTCTGCCCATGTTCTTGCTTTAGTTGTGGTTTAAAGTCTCTGGTTTATCTTCACAGTAGCTCTCAAGATGCTAAGGGTCATGTTAATCCAGGGAAACAGGAAACTAAAATTAAAGTATAGATCAGAAGCTTTCTTAATTCCTTGATTGTCAACATTCCAAGTTTATAGAAAAAAGAAAATAAACTGTTGGTCACAAGAGAGAAGGACTGAGTTTCTCACATAGGCAAGAAACACTAAAGGCCAAAAGATCATAATGACAGGTTCATGTCCTGAAAGGAAACAACAGCTATCAACCAAGATGACTGTATCTAGAACACCATCCTTCAAAGTTAAAGGCTATAAAGATCTATCCTAAGTAAAGCAGAAACAATCTGTGATATCCAAGTCGGCATTGCAGGAGATTCTAAAGGAATATTGCACACAGGTAAGAAAGCCAGAACCATAGAGAGAACTCTGGAAATAATAGACAAATTACTCAACAATAAACCATTATCTTAGTAAACCAATAATATACCAAGATGAGCAAAGGATGAACAACAAAAGTAATAGAAATAACTGGAGAAGAAAAGAATGTGGAATTGGAGTTACCCTATTATCCTGCAGCTGCATGGTAGACAGTTGCCCTAGCACCTGGAACTGCCATGGGGTCCCTTGGCTGTGTCTTAGGAAGCACAGGGAAAGAGACCTCAGAGCTGCTCTAGTCTCTCATGGATGCAAACACTGCCCTCCCCTACCTTTACAGAGTCACTGTCATCCTTTCTCCACACACACACCCCCTTTCCTACAGGACAGTGTCTGTCCTTCCCTGTAGTGATCAAGCTCTAGTCTCTCTCTCTTTTTTTTCCTTCTGTCTCCCTATGCTGCTGAAGAAATCTAATGATAGTTTAATAAGCACAGAGACTAGAACAGCCTTGTAGCTTCAGCTGTGCAGACTCCTCACCATTGCAGGCCATGCTCTCTAGCAAGATGATGGGGCCACCACCAGATGTCTCCCCTTCCTCACACTCCCTTGGTTTGAAATCAGAGAGATGGGGGAGAGGAGGGTGGAGGTGAGAAGGTTGGGGAGAGACAAAGGAGGGGATGGGGAGGGAGGTGTTTGAACTTATTTCTGAGACTCTTCAAGGCAGATGCTCAGAAACCAATCAACCTGTGATCAGGCTGGAGCTGCATCTCTTGTGATCTGCTCTTCAAAGTGAACAATGGACAGACTCCTGGGAGTGTGGTTGGTGACACTATGGCTGCAACTGACTAGTGAGTTTGGGTTTCTGGTGAGGGTAACAGGGACAGCAAAGTTGATTGTCCACATCCTTGTGAGATGAAGCCTTCTTATTAATCTGGAAATGCAGTTTGAAAATGTCACCACTGACTCCTGTTCTCTGGCCTGTGTTTCTACATAGTGGTGAACAGCCAAGTAGGAGAAGAGAATGCTTGGGCCTTGAGCATCCAGGAGGGTGAAAATGTCACCATGAACTGCAGTTACAAAACATCCATAGCTGCCCTACATTGGTACAGACAGGAGTCAGGCAGAGGCCCTGCCATGATAATCTTAATGCGTTCAAACGAGAGAGAGAAACGCAGTGGAAGACTAAGAGCGACCCTCGACACCTCCACCCAGAGCAGTTCCCTGTCCATCACTGCTGCCCAGGCTGCAGACACTGCTGTTTACTTCTGTGCTACAGATGCACAGTGTGCAGCAGGCACCTGCAGCCCTGACACAAACCCTCAGAGCTGTTTCCTTGACCCTGATAGTGGGTGGAATGATGCTTATGTTTTTGCACAGTAAGAGTCTATTGGCAATGTAAGAGAATTCCCTCACATTTGTGATTTTTTAACTTTCTTTTCCTCATAAGTCTTGTGAGGAAAAGATATAGGAATCATAGTCCTGACACCCTGACATTCCAGGAAGGATATGGTACTGACCTCCACTGTAGTTATACAGAATTACACTGGTTTAGGCAAGATCTTGGGGAATGGCCATGCTGGATTCCTTTCAGCTTATATCCTGTTATATATTTTGCTATGGATGAAAACAGAAAGACTTAAAACCACAATGTCAAAGAAGGAACGCTCTATACACAGCACTACTTCTAAGCTTGAAGACATCTGTGCCCTCTCAGGCATCTGCATCCAAGCCCTGAGCTTTAGAACAAGGGCAGAAGCCTCCCTGTCATTTGTCTCTGCAAACCAGTAATTACTCCATATTCAGGATCTTCTTCTAAGCAGCATCATGGACAATAAACCTGTGATGTAGCCAGAGGACAGAGATGCCTGTCAATCTCATTATCTGACCCAGACCATTGCCTGTTCATGGACATAGGCCTACAGAGCTTCCCTTACATGAATCTCAAAGGTACAGCTGGGACAGGGAGCAGCAGGATTCTAGTATTGGGTGTCATGAAGGAGACTGCACAGGGACACACACTTTTCTGAAACATTATTCTTTGTTGTTCATAATAACCTAGCCACATGGTTATAAGGGAAACCTGTATGTTTTCTAACATAGTCCTTTTTTAGACCAAGATGGCCATGAGTTTCATCTATGTGTCATCTTCAAATTATTAGAAAGAATTCTGTGTAGTTAGTACCTTTATGTTCTTAGGTCAATCTTGCCTTTGCCAACATCAGTTCAAGAAATGGCCATGGTAAGATCAGTGTCCATTAATTTAATAATGCCAGGGGATGCTTTCAGAGCACATTTTTTCTTCATATTTTGGCACTTTCCTTTCTTCCTTGAAAACTCATTTTTTATTAAAAATTGTTTATAAGACAAGGCCGTGCTGTGCTTTTGGCCCCGGGCTGCACACTTTATCCATGCCTCCCCGAGGAGGAGTAACTTTTTATTATCAGGACGGTAATGGTTCTGTCACTTATCTCATGATTTTAAAGTCTGTTTTTTTCTTTCCTTCTCTTAATTTTAAATACATTAGAACACAAGTACAGAAAAGATAGGCACAGAGCTCAATGAAAATGTATGCTTGTTTATATCCACGTAATACAGTTGTGTCATGCATTGAAAATTTCCTCTGCTCCAGCTTTCCATGCGCTCCTTTAACAGCTCCCCACCCTTCACTTGAGGGACAACAATTTAGAGTTTTATCATTTTCTCTTGAGATTTCTCAGGAGGCTGGAATAACATAAAGCCACAGTGTAAACCCTTCCATGTTTGGCTTCCTCCACTCAACCAGCAAGCTGCAATTCATTAATTGTGTCAGTCGTCCACTTAGCACATGAACACAGGAAGAAAACATTGTATATACACAGAAGGCTAGTACTTAGGCATAAAGAATGAAATCCTGAGCAATAATTCTGCCCCAAGCCATGTGGCTGGGGAGGGCGAGACTCAACCAAATGCAGCCTAACATTTCTAGCTCCAGGTCCGGGAGAGGACTCTGCAACACCTCCGCACCAACCAGGAGCAGTGCAGGGCAGTTGGGCACTGTTTTGATCTCTTTGTGATGAGGAAGCATGGTCCTGCCTAGTGCCATGAAGGACTGAATGGGACAAGGAGACCCACATGCAGGCTTGGGGCAGTCTGCCCCAGCTCTGAGGAGAAAATGAAGGCAGACAGGCACTACAATAGTGAGCAAATGTATGGGATGAGAGAGAGAGACAGAATGGTTCATGTCCTGTGGACAGAGGCACATCTGAAGAGGCAAGAGAGGTGAGAAGTGAACTGCTTGCCATGGTGACGTCTGGGCCTAGGTTGCTGCTGGGGCCCCATGTCTGGGTTCGTGGATCTGTTGCAGCCATGGTCTCTGTTGATGTCTATGGCTTCTGATATCACCAAAGACTGAGAGGATAGGGCTCTACAGAGTTGGCTCTGCACCATCTGTCCCCCCACCCCACCCCACTGGCTGTTACACTAGGAAGAGCTGATCCTGCCCCTCACGGCTGAAGATCTCAGGAGAGAGGGTCTTACACATCATCTGGACAGCACAATAGAGCTGATCCTGTACAGGGGTATGGGTGAGCTGACTCTGAGGTCATTAGAATGGGAGATCAGGTAGCGCCCCTCTTGAATGCCACGTGATGGCATGAGTGAGGGAAAGATGCCCTCCCCCAACCCTGCCACCTGTGGTGGGCAAGGGGGCAGACTCTTCCCCTTACCAGTTGCAGCACTCAGGAAAGTGGACCCTGAACATGCTGGACAGCACAGCAGAGCTGACCCTATTAACAGGGGTGCAGGTGAACCAGCCACAAGAACATGCGAGTGGGAGATCTGGCCCCGCCCCTCATCTGCTGTATGGTGGTGTGGGCAGGGGAGAGATTCCTCCCCCCTCTCCCCTGCCGCTATCCACCTGTGACAGGTGGGAGAGCTGGCCCTGAGGTAATAAGAGTGGGAGAGCTGTCCCTGCCCCTCACCAGAGGCAGCACTCAGGAGATTGGCCCCGGAACCTTGCCCAGGCAACACAGTAGAGCTGGCCCTGACAGTCCATATGTAGGAGTGTTGACCCACTGTGAGGGGTAAACTAGCAAGGGAAATGCTGGAGTGGACACCCTAAGGGTGAGGATGGGAGAGAGCTAACTGGCTGACCGACCCTGTAATTACCCAGGCTCAGAACCAGGGTTATGGTTTGTCCTACCCCAACATCGATCCCATCTGTGATGTGCTGGAACACAGGTGGTGGGAGGCAGTCCTGCAGATCCAGGCTTACAGGATCTTCATGACTCTGGGCAGTAATAGGATGTCCAGGGAGAGTCCCAGTGAGGGCTCAGTGCAGATAATATAGCAGAGACCAGGGGCCTCGAACCAAACCAATGACTCTTTGCAATGAACACGTAGAAGTAACGATATTTAGACAAAAAATTTTACTGCATGACTCATTCAGTAAGAGGAAAAGGGTCCCAAGAGTAGGGGAAAGAATCAGAGACACCCACACTCCCACTGTTAGGAGTCCCCCAAAACACCAAGTTAACAACCACAACATATACAGAGGACCTAGCAGAGACTTATGCATGCTCTGTGATTGCCGCTTCAGTCTCTATGAACCCCTATGAGCGCTGCATAGTTGATTCTGTGGGCCATGTTCTCCTGCTGGCCTCTACCCTTCTGGTTCCTAGAATTCTTCCTCCCCCTCTTCTGTGGCATTCCCCGAGCTCCAAGACCAGCACAGGATGGGGAAT
Organism: Peromyscus californicus insignis; assembly: GCF_007827085.1. NCBI lineage: Eukaryota > Metazoa > Chordata > Mammalia > Rodentia > Cricetidae > Peromyscus > Peromyscus californicus. Next base: position 71,122,930 of record NW_026294413.1, on the reverse strand, counting down.
CTCCAATTTGGGCTCTGTGTCTGCCTAGTGTTTGCCTGTGAGTCTCTGTATCTGGTCCCATCAGTTGCTGGAGGAAGACTCTCTGATGACAGTTGGGCTAGGCATTGATCTATGAGTATAGCAGAATAACATTAGAAATCATTTTATTGGTTTGTTTAAACTATTCTAGGTCTCTGGGCTATTCAACCTCCAGTTCCTGGTTATCCAGGTAGTGTTGGGCCTGGACTCCCTCTCATGGCATCACCTCAGTTTAGACCAGTCATTGGTTGGCCGCTCTCACCAGTTCTGTGCCTCCATTGCCCCAGCACATCTTGCAGGCCTGGATACATTGGAGGTTTTGTGGCTGGGTTGGTTCCAGTCCCACTACTGGAAGTTGCCTGATTATAGCAGATGGCTGCATCAGGCTCGTATTGTATCCTCCATTACTAGGAGTATCATCCTTACTAGGGTCATCCTCATAGAATCCTGGGAGTTTTTAACTGCAATAGGTTTCCACATTCCCTCCCAAATGCCCTTCATTTCTAGGCATCTCTCCTCCCTGTACTCCTTCCCTCCATCCCACTTCTACCTGACCCTTCCTGCTCCTATTCCCATACTCCCTCAGCCATAGTGGCTTTATTTATAACAGCCAGAAACTGGAAACAATCTAGATGTCCCTCAACAGGAAAATGAATAAAGAAAATATGATACATTTACACAATGGAGCATTACTTAGCCATTAAAAACAAATAAAACAAACAAACAAAACAAAAACACAGGAAATGCAGGTAAATGGATGGAACTAGAATAATATCATCCCAAGTGAGGTGACCCAGACCCAGAAAGACAAACATGGTATGTATTTACTTATAAGTGGATATTCACTGTAAAGTAAAGGATAACCATGCTGCAATCCAAAGACCCAGAGAGACTAAGTAACAAGAAGGGCTCAAGGCAGGGATGCATGGATCTCCCTGGAAAGGGAAATAGAACAAAACAAATCTTTTTTTTTGTTGTTTTTTGTTTTTCGAGACAGGGTTGCTCTGTGTAGCTTTGCGCCTTTCCTGGAACTCACTTGGTCGTCCAGGCTGGCCTCGAACTCACAGAGATCTGCCTGGCTCTGCCTCCCGAGTGCTGGGATTAAAGGCGTGAGCCACCACCGCCCGGCAAAACAAAACAAATCTTAACAAACTGTGCCATGTTATTCTGTCTGTGGCACCTGTGGCTCCAGCCTCAGCACTAGAGGCTTTTCTTAGGCTCATGTTTATTGCTGTCTAAGCCAGGGGAAGGGCAGCAAGTGGAGCAGCAGTGTGTGGTTGGCCACACTTCCCTAGGCAGCACAGAAAAGCCTTGTGGTCTAGGAACCCAATAACCTTCATTTTCTGATTGGGTGGTAGCAAAAGATAAAAACCAAAACCAGTCTTCCCCGGGAAGAGCACACCAGTTGGTTTTCCAGTGCTGTGAGCAAGGGCACAGAGAAACCACTGAACCGACCAATTTACGGGTGGGGAAAAAGATTTTTATTATAGATATGAGAGAGAGAATAGTCAGAGGTCTCTATGGAAGTCTAAAGCAGCCATGGCTACTACTCTGGGGCAGAGAGGAGAGGGGCAGATTGGCAAGGGCTGGGGCTCTCTCTTAGGAGCAGAGAGAGGAGCAGGAGATGGAAAGCATCCTGGGTTATAAAGAAAAACCTGTAGTAGCAGTGTTTGGGGAGGGAATTCAGTGAACTGGAACACCTGGAAGTTTAAGGTATAGGGGAGGTGAGAAAAGCCAGGAGGCTAGAGTGGACTTTGATATTACATGTCAATAGGGACCCCAGGAATCTGGAGATTAGCATTGGCTTTGGAATGCACCAGAGGTACATGTCAACAGGGAGCCAGATGCCTCATCAGCCAGAGGAAGGGGAAATAGGAAGTGGTTCTTCCTGGCTGATAGAAACCCTTCTCACAGGCTCCTGAGGACTGAGGAAAATGTCTACGAGTAATCCTGAGCTGAAGCCAGGTTGTCAGCTTGGACTTAGTCAATGAGATTGTCCTTTTGGGGTGCTTGGAATTTTTCCTACAGACCTAACAAATACTAAAAAGTCAGCCCAGATAACAGACATACAAGTAACATTATACAGAATGAGAAGGTTATATTTAGGAATATATATGTATGCACATATACATATAAACATGTTTTATATATATATTTGTGTGTGTGTGTGTGTGTGTGTATATATATATATATATATATATATATATATATAAGCTATTAATAAAATGAGATACCATGAAAGAGAGTAGGGAGGGGCATATGGGAGTTTTTTGAGGGAGGAAAGGGAAAAGGGAAATATTTTAATTATAATCTCAAAAAGAAAAAGAAAAGTAAAAAGTCCGAACAACCTAGGGAGTATGTATTCCACTATGTGGAACCCAGAGCCTAGGCACAGCAGACACATTCATGTAGAGCGATATGTGTCACAAGCCTCCCCACTGCCTGCTGTGTGTGTTTGGTATGGCCTTCTCTGCTATGGATGATTCCTATATAGTTAAGAATATTAAGCAGGAAGCCTTGCTCCCAGCATGCAGAGCTTCACATGGATCTAGGAGAAAATGATTGCAGAAAAGAAGCGAACTTACTTCACTTGCATTTGTCTCTGGGTCCTTCTTATCCCAAGTGTCACAGTATTTTGTCTGCTGTCTTACAGAATCAACTGTGTTCTGATTGTTACCACGGGATCCATTGTGTCCAGAAAGTGACTCAGGTCCATCCATTGGCATCCAGACAGGAATGAGAAGCAGCCACCTTGGATTGTTCATAGGAGTCAAGGGAGAGCACTTTCTACATTTTATTGGAATAAGCAACCTCTCAGTAGAGAGATGATTTTCCTTATTTATCAGAGTTCTTCTGGTTGGGGCGCAAAGAATGGTTCATATTCTATCGTTTTTTCCCCCAGAAATCAGCCAACTCTATCAGCTCCACCCATCTGTTTAGCTGGAAGACTCAGCAAAGTATTTCTGTGCTCTCATGAAACATAGGAGTGACAGTAAAGGCTAAACTTTTGTTCAGCTCCCTGTGAGATAGTGCCTGCTGCAAGAGCCCCATTCAGATGCACTCCTGCAGGTTACAGACAAGTGGTTAATGCTTTAGTTCTTCTCTGGACCAGAGGATTTGTTCAGAAGTAAAACATACTTTCATTTCTTTTGCAAACAGGAGTTAGGAGAAACTTTATTCAAACTTTCTGTCTTGAGTATTTGACTCAAAAAACAGAACATAGAGAAGATATGTAAATTTACCTAAAGGTGAAGAGCTTGCACCACCATAATTTAAAGTGTTAGTTTCACTTACAGATGTTCAGAGCACAAATTTGAATGTAGTGACTAGGAATGAAAATCACTTACTTAGCTCTTACCACTTATGTCGGATGTAGGTATAATCAGAGACACAGAATCATGAGTGATATAGAATAAAATGATCTGGAATGATTAGATATGTGTAGCCAGAGCTCATGGATGGGGTCTCTGCAAAGCAGTTGTCCTTGCATATAGATTGAGCCTGAGCTTCCTGAAAGTCGGCTAAGCTAACATACAGGAAGAAAGGTTGGATGATGCCAGTACACAGATGAACTATGACTTGGGAATTATGGTGACACCAAGAAGGATAATTATAAGAGCAAAGTAAAACTGTATGGCCCTCAACTTCTTCAATGTCATTTGGGGGTTTACCTTCAGAAGCAGTAGTGTGACTTGAGACCATGTACCCACACACTTAGCCCAAGGTAGAGAAAGTGGAAAGTGGAAGATGGAGGAGCCGTTAAGAATAAGATGAGCTGGCAGCTTAGTGGCAGCAAGTGGCTGTCTTAGTGTCTGGAATCCTGAGCCCCAATGGCACGCTAGATATGGCTGCTGTAGCAGACCTATCTTGCTAGTCTTACATAATTTCTTATATTCTCAGAGGCAGAGGAATACAGAGAGGTCAGTTCTGGGGATCACACCTCCAGATACTGAAGCAGAGATGACACAAAGCTGGCAAAGGTATCCATTGTCAGCTTGGCATCACTTCCTTTTACAATCGTAACATTCAAATAAAGACAATAGAGGAATTACACTTCCTGATAATATTGTACAACCATTCTTCAGTCAACAACAAGCATGCTAATCCTCTACCCTAAGGAGAATACAAAGTTCATCTCCCCAGCTGTGAGAGAGTTCACACTTCTTCTACCAAAACCCACTCTTCCATTGGTATCCTGTAGTTTACTGAGATATAATGAGAGTCAAGACTGTCATTAGCATATCTTGTTCTGATATATACAGGCAAATGAGGAGAGTGAGCCATGATTAAATATGCATAAGTGTGGACATATGAAAGTGAGAAAGAAATTCCATAATTATTGGGTCAAGTTTTGTCACTATGACAAATAAAAAAAACTGGCTAGAAGGAAGACACATAGATTTTGGCTCATGCTATCTTATGTTTCAGTACATAGTTAGCTGGATTCATTCTTTTGGGTCAGAGGCAGAGCAGAACATCATGGATCAGGGAAATGTGTCAGAGGCTAGTCAACTCAAAAAGTGGAGAGTAACAGAGAAAGGGGCTCAGACAAGGTATAGACCCAGTCATCTTCTAGTGAGGCCCCACCTCTGAAAGTTCCCACTACTTTAATAGCGTCATCAGATTATGAACTCTTAGTGCATGAATCCATTTGTCAAGGCAGAGTCCCATGATCCTATCATTTCCCACCCCTGACCATTGTATGAGGGATTAAACCTACAATATGCAGTCCCTGGGAGCACTTTATAGTAAAATACATCACTGTTTTGTTTGCTTATTGAGACAGGAAGTCACACAATCCATAACACTATTGTAGTCATTGTTTTCACAATAGTCTCATGAGGTTAGCTGCTTCAGTAACTGTCTGTTACCTGTTCAACAATCTCTTTGTTCATTATAAGCATCTTTATTCACTAGATACTTGATTTTTTATGATGAAGAGCCTTAGTAAGGAGAAATGTTATATGAACAACATGAGGTTGAATCAGCAGCTTAGCAAGTTCAAAATTAGGGCTTTGGTAGAATAGAAGCAGGCAAATGGAGACAAAGATGTATTTGAAGACCTTCAGTGAACAACTGCAACAAAAATATCCTGCTAATAGCCAGAGAATGGTTCCATACTGTGACCTGAGAAACAAGTTTAAAAATACTGCCTGCCTTCTCACTGGAACCAATGGAAGCCAACAACAAAGACTATTCTTAATGAAAATTAGGTAGAATTTCAAATTTATCTTCCTATGAGCAGTCAACATACTTTTAGTTTCCCTTGCTAAAAGTCATTTGAGTAGGGCAGGTGCATACAGTCCTAGATACTTGGAAGGCTGGGGTGTAAGGACTGTGATTCATGGTCAGCTGGGTAACTTAACCAGACCTTAGTCGAGAGGAAAAAAAATCATTCTAAAGGTGGATAGTCCATTGCAGACTGAGAAGTTGTATTTCCATTGGGTATTTCCCCTCCTCCACCACCTTTCTCTGCCCCCTCTTTTCCTTTGTTAATTATTGTTTTTGCTTATTTTGGGACAGTGTCATGCTGAGTAGTCTGTGCTAGAGCTTGGAACTCATGATCATCCTTCCTCAGCCTCCTGAACTCTGGAATTGTAGTCCTAAGGCAACATCCTTCACTTCCTTCATCTCTTCTTTCCCTTGTTCGTTCTTTCTTCCTTTCTTCCTAGGAAAAAAAAGGTTTTTCTATGTTGCTTATGCAAGGCTGAAACTTTAGTATCCATGGTCTTTCTTCTTCATTCTACTTAACTAACTGGCATTATAAAGATATACCAGTGTATCCATCTCTGTGACTGATACTTATGAAAAAAGACTTAAATTCAGAATTTATAAAAACTTCATAAAATTAATAAGAATGATAAACAATAAATGTAAAATTGGAGCCATTTCCAAGGTTATTCTCAAGAAATCACAAGCTTGTAATAAAGCACCTAATATCATGACTCGATAGGGAAAGGAGACTGAAACCTCAATGTCTGTTTCATGTGCACTTTCCCAGTATCCCATGTGTTGCAGTCCAACAGAGTGAAGAAACATGTGACAGACTCCAGGGAAGTGACAGTTATGTTTACTGGAAGCTTCCATCAGTAAACCCATATAGACAGATGGACAAAGGAAAGAATCTCATGCCCAACACTGGAGGAAAGAAAGGTATCATTAATTAGGAAGTTGGTGGGTTTTTTTTTGAAGTTACCATGTGTGAGGCAATAAGTTACTCAGTCACCATCTAATTTGAGTTTCCCTACCCACTCCTCCCATATTCACCTAACCCTCCCAAATTCATGTCCTTTTAAGTAACTGCTAAGTCCAATTACTGCTGCCCATTTATGAGTGAATGTGGGACTACGCTCTGGAGCAGGAGAAACCCGCCAGTGTGATTCCCAGCAAGAAAACAGATTCTCCTTCCCCTCACAGTCATCAACTGTCAATAGTTCCTTAGCTAGTGGTGGGAGTCATGGGCTCTCCCATCCAAGCTGGAATGACAGCTTGATATTGTGCAGGTCTTGTGTAGGCAAACACAGTTGCTGTGAGTTCATGAGTGCACGGTTATGTCAACTCCAAAAGTCACCGTTTTTGTTTTTACAGTCTTTCTAGCCCTTCCTCAAGATGGGCCCCCAGCCTCGTGTGTGTGTGTGTGTGTGTGTGTGTGCATTATAGATGTACCATATATGGCTGAGCATTCCACAGACAGTTTTTCTCTGCACTTTGTTCAATCTTGAATTTCTTCATCAGGGGCCCTTCATTGCATAAAGAACCTTCTCTGATGAGGTCTGCATATTAGTTCACATGTGTACACATATATACCAGGCTAAGATAAAGATATGAGGGAAAGCTATTGTTTTTAGCTTCTGAGATTGTGTGATTTTACTTAATATTCTTTCCTGCTCATTCATGAGATTCATGTTTAAAATGCAATTTGATACTGTGTTTATTTAGCAAAATAATGGGTTTATCTGTAGGGTCTATGACCTTTCAGCCACAGGTTCTTGATAGGACTTACAGTACTGTCCAGTATGTGTTCAGTCAAGGGTCAGTATATTGTGAAAATGTCTAAATCTGTTTTTCGTCATTGAGGATCAGTCTCTAGCATGCTCCCTGTGGAGGGGGAAGTAGTGCTTCATTGGAGCACTGCCATCTTGTGTCTGGCTCACATATGTGTGATGTTTATACTGGCTCCATTGTTGCCCTGCAGTGTTCATGAGTTAAATTATGACAAAGCCTACCATCATAGAACCATCCATCCCCAAACTGAAGTAAAATTCCTGGTGTAGCAATCATGCCAGGAAAGATTTAGGGAGACAGGTTCTTCTTTCAGCTGTCGATTTCCTGGTGTGTTTGAACTTAAAATGAAAAATGCACACACAGAGCTGGAGAGTTAGTCCTTTACTTTGGAAATAAAGCCTGGTGTTGATATGCACCCACATTTCTTCCTGTTAAGTGAAATTGTGTCTACTGTTGTGTCCCTCACTGCATTGTAGAAATATTATGAGGAGTGGACACGAGTGTTGATGGAGAAAATGTGTCATTTAAGGGCGGTTACACAGTAGAGTGTCTTTAAATTCTATTTTATTCTCTTTATTTTAGTGTTTATTCTATTTAAGTACCTCCCAATGTTCCAATGCAACACTGCAATATAGCAATTTCCCAAGTAAGAAACTTTCAGAAGAATGGCATGCTATTGGCCATAATCAACGCTGCTCTGAATAGACTATCCAACAACCACCCACATAAAGCTGCCACATACTAATGTGTCTAGCTCAACCCATTCCCATGGTTTCTGTTTCTCTGGGCTGTGCTTCCTTGCTGTTCTCACTAAGGAGTCTATGCTTCATGTAAATTTTCTTTTACTTTTTTTTCATAAATCTTAAACCTTTCAAGGTGTGTGTGTGTGTGTGTGTGTGTGTGTGTGTGTGTGTGTGTGTGTGTGTTTTAAGTATCTTCATTCGTCAGCCTACTTTCATCTGCAGATGCTCCAGTCTATTGTTTCTTTGATGCTCTGTCATCCCAGGACTATCCAGACCACATGATGTTGGGGTTTTACTGTCTTTTCTCCACATTGCATTATCATTACTGCTTATCTAAAGTCACCAAATCTTCACAATTCTCCTTAAAATAGATAAAGCTTGTTTCATTTTTTAAGACAAAGGTTCACATTTTAGACTATCATTTTATGTGTTCCCCCCCTTTTTTTTCTTTTCACTAAAGTCACTATCTTTATATCCTACCAGAACTTCCCCTGATTGGATGCTCACTGCCAGCAAAGGTTTATAAAGGTCAGCCAAGGACACCTGATTTTTGAATTTGTCTGCACAGGTAATGGTTGTCCTAGGAGCACAGTGAGAGGCCATTGCATCTGGATTGTAAGAGCATGTGTGGACGTCTTCTGTAAGAAGGAATCTGCAGGCAAACACACGGCTAATGATTTCTTTGTTCTGAGTTAAACAAGGGGTGGAGTGAGGGGAGAGAGGAGAGGAAGAAATGGGGGAGAGGGAGGGAGAGAGAGAGTGGGAGAGGAAGATGGAAAGGATGTCTCAGACCCAAGAGCATCTGGCCAGAAGGATAAGGCTGAACTTCAAATTGATTTCTTTGTTCTGGCTCTCTATAAAAATGCTAATGAGGAAATGCCCGGGAAGGCAGAGTTTTCTCGGGCTTCCAGGAGTCAACAAAACACACATGTTAAAGATTCAGTCTCTGGGTTTTGACTGTTTCAGGCAGCAGGGCTGCTTGCAGCTTACACTTTTATACACAAGCGGTAAAGATCTCCAAATTTAATAGTCTTTTTTTTTTTTTTTTTTTTTTTTTTTGGTTTTTCGAGACAGGGTTTCTCTGTGTAGCTTTGCGCCTTTCCTGGAACTCGCTTTGGAGACCAGGCTGGCCTCGAACTCACAGAGATCCGCCTGCCTCTGCCTCCCGAGTGCTGGGATTAAAGGCGTGCGCCACCACCGCCCGGCCAAATTTAATAGTTTTAACGTATGATCATTTTTGAAATAAATTACCCTTCCATTTTTCATGGTCTGTTTTTCATTAGGTTAAGATTCAACACAGCACAAATTAGCTTATAAACACCAGGTGTGCTGTAGACAGAAAGAAGACATGGATTTGCTTCAGAGTCTTTATCCTGCACTGGCCGCCAGAGGGCGACGTTGCACGGACTAGATGTCTCCATTTTAGCAATTGATCCCCAGTTAAAACTCCCTCCCTCCCTGCATCTTGCTGAGTTCTTAGAACATCTTGTAAGCAGAGACAGTCAGAGGCCAGGAAGTTCCCAGGACCGGGATCACTTCTGCAGGATTTTTGTTTGTTTTTGGTTTTGTTTAATTTTTTCTTTTTCTTTTTTTTTTTTTTTTTTTTTTTTAGAATTTTATCTAAACAAGGAATGTGTCTAGACAATTTTGTGCCCTTTGTCTTCAAGAAGTGGGAACTGCAGCTGCTTTCCTGCATGTGCCAAGCTTTTCCAGAAAGACACCAGAAGTGTTTCCAGTGCTCAGCCATGTTTCTAGTCCTTATCTTATTCCTGGGGATACATTTTTTCCTGGGTGAGTAAAATATCCTTATCGTTTGTAGATGTACACGATTCACTGTTTTTCTCACTTGAATTTTAGTAAGATATTTTCCCCATGAAGTCTGCATCACATTTACTGATTTATCATTAATTTTACAGGAGATGTCCAAGCACAGTCAGTTACTCAGCCTGATACCCATGTCACTGTCTGTAAAGGAGACTCGGTAGAACTCAGATGCAACTATTCCTATGGTGCAACTCCTTACCTCTTCTGGTACATGCAGCGTCCTGGCCAAGGCCTCCAGTTTCTCCTCAGGTACATTTCAGGAGATCCTGTGGTTCATGGAGTGAATGGCTTTGAGGCTGAGTTTCTGAAGAGTAAATCTTCCTTCCACCTGAAGAAGACCTCTGTGCACCTGAGCAATTCCGCTGTGTACTTCTGTGTTGTGAGTGCACAGTGTCTGAGGCTGCAGGGGGAGCTGAACACAAACCTGTAAGACGCTGGGGAGGACTGTAGCTGGTTGACTTTAGTCATCCATGCTCCTATAAATAACTCAAATAAACTTATCAGTTCTCTATGTCCGACTTCTCTGGAATCATTACCTTGGTCTATCATTGGTGCCCTATCTGAGGTGTATAGACATCTGGTCACCGATCCCCCGAAAGGTGACATAGCAGGGTCAAAAGCATAAAATGATGCCTGAGACATGTTTGCTTCCTTAAATGTTGTGTTGTAGACATCCTGAAGTTTTCTAATGACTAATTATCTCCAGGAGACTTGAAGATACAGCTCAGTTCAACATAAACAATGACCGCAGTGGACGCCTGTGTAGTGTATACTAGAGGGAGAAGTGTTGGTTTCTTTCTACTTCAGACTGAAGGGTAGTATTAGGGAAGTGCAACAGCTTGCACTCAATGCCTCAAGAGCCTCAGATACACTCTCCATCTGTGACACTTAGCTTAGTCAACTTGACTCAGTGTAGAATCACCGTGAAGAGAATCTCAATAAGGACTCATCTGGGTTAGGTTGGCTTGTGAGCAGGTCTGTGTCAGATTACAATAATCACTGTGGGAAGACACAGCCTGAACATGGCCAGCACCATTTCCAGAATTTGGCCTTGCACACTGAGTCAAGGGGAGAGAGTAAGTAGAGCGGGGCACGGAAGGAAACATTCTATGCCCTTTGTTTCTGATTGCGGATGTGATATGACAAGTTGACTCTAGCTTCTGCTGCTGTGACTCCCATGCTATGGTGGACTGTAACCTGGAATTGTTAGGTTCCTTCTAAGTGATCACTGTCAGGCTGTCTTGTCATGGCAACCAGAAAGGGAACTAGGATGTCATCCTTACTCCAGCCCATGGGTCTTCTTGAGATTTTAGAGCACAGAGTAAAGAGACAGAAGGAAGGAAAGGGACCAGAGTCTGACCTCAACAGATGAAACTATTTCAGACATTGAAGGGCAGACAATCTCTCAAGGGACATGGGGTCTGCAAGGAAGGGGGGAATATTTGGAGTTTATAGAGGGGATTGGGGTAAGGAATCTTGTGCAGTTGCAAGGGGCTATAGACAAGTCTGCAGTCTCTCATTCCCATGTTGTCTGCTCATCTGAGACAGACTATCTTGGGAACTATCTGAGGCTGTCAGCTCAACAATACATTTCCTTTCTGAAGATCACTGATACCGGGTGGAGCAAGAACAGCTGGAACCTCACAGGAATGCTGTTTGTACAACTGAGGCCCACTATCATGTGTGAGCAATGCAGTATTATTTCTTCTTCTGTAAGTGTAACAAATGTTACATAAATGCACAAGTGAGAAAGTGGAAAACTCCAAAGCTTTAGACAGTTCTATTTGCTATTTGAATAAATTATGAATTCTTTAAGAATATTCCTCTAAATTAATATAGTTATACTGAAATGTAAAATTTCAATGAAAATTTAAACATTTACCAATAAAATTGTCATTGTTCTTATCTTTCTCCTAATTGTTGCTCCCTTTTATTCCTTTATTTTATTTTATGAGCTTATGAGCTTTGTTTCCCAAATTTCCATTTCTAATATTTATGTATATGTTAATGTAGGGTAGCTCTGTGTTTTTAAAACGTATGTCAAAAATAAAACATTGTGTGCATGATTGTGGAGTTTGATGTTTTTACTAAAATAATTTGGAGACATGGAAAATTTGTGATAATCTATTTCAATGTGTTTAACTGCTGTACACCATCTCATTTCAGGAGTATGCCATATGTCACTTTTGACGGGCATTTGAGCAGAGAAGTGCCAGCAGAAATAATGGAAGTCTCAGTCAGAAGACGGGTTCACGAAGGTCAATAGGTCACTACCAGTCATGCTTCCAAGGTGGTGCTTCAGCCCTCTGCACAGCTCAGTCTTCCTTTGTCAGGCTTTGCGACATCTCCTCCCAAGTCAAGTGTTCAGCCAAGAAGGGCCAATAACCAACAGGCTACCTGGACTTAGAAGGAGCATGTCACAAACAGGAACCAATACGGTCACTGAGATATGATTTTTAAGTGTCCACGATTATTTTACAGTCCAGATACACCTTATGAATAAGAATCATACTACTATAGCAACGTTTGGAATGATGCCATTGACCTTTATCTTTACTGAGTTTCCAAGAGAAAGTTAAAGTTAACATAATTTTTTCATGAAGGAGAAAAGATTTTTTAACCCTCTCTTCAAGGAGGCATTTCCATGCTTTCATTATAAAGACCCTACAAGGAATATAATTCTAGCTATTTCTCCATTTATATGTGCAGAGCACAGAGTTACACACTCAGAGGTTTATTTGCTATAGAATTTGCACTTTTAAAAATTTCTTGGTGAGGTCCATCAAGATGGCTAAGTGGGTAAATTTGTTTGTCACTAACACTGACTACCAGACTTTAATCTCTGGAATCCACATGGTGGACAGAGGGAAGCGACTACCACAAATTGCCTTCTGATCCCTACATGCCCTGTTATCTGTGCACACAATACATATAAATGAATAAATATAATAAAAACTACTTATGGTTGTCACATTCCTCCTAAAGATACTCTTATTAATTTTCATTCCTGTCAACAGTGTAAAAGAGCCACTCTGTCCTCATTCCCTTTATGGTCCCCTAACACCCCTCCTCATTGCTGCCTATATTTCCTAATTAAACTATTTGCACTCTAATGCCCCTTTCAAGGTTGGATACTGGAATAATTCCATGAAAAGACTTAACATAAAGGTGTTCCTCGGAGGCAAATACACAGAGTCTTAGGATTAAATTATTTATGGCTAGATGAAAGCAAGAATCCTTTATTGGAGACAAATGTGATAATAACAAGTCCTTAAAGATTGCAGCATCACAGTTACTGTGAGTTGTTATGAATTTCATGATTCTGGTTTCTGTTTTTGTGATCGGTTACATGGTATCTTTAGTTTCTGTGGGGTATTGCAGTGATGGTCATTTACATACTGTGGAGTTGTTTCTTTGTTTTTAGATGGGACTAGAGAAAAACAAGAGCAAGATGAAACCACATAGTATCCACTGTCTTTCACCATCCCTGTCCAATGATGATCTTCGGAAGACAATGGCTGGTGCCTCCTCTCTGCCTCCTAAATATTGTGCAATTTTGCTTTGTACTCAGACACACAGGGCTTTTTAGTTGACAGTGGAGAAATTCAGAAGATCAGGAGCCACTATGAACCAAAAGAAAGCCTTAGCCTCCTGTGATGTGTGCAGAGTCTTTATTTGCCTACTTCATGCAGTGATGCTCAGTTAAGAAGCATTCTGATTGTGTCAGCACATGGAGAGGTTGTAGATCTTGCTTCAAGCAGTAAGGGGGCTGTTGTTACTAGGAAAAGGAGACCTTTAGTGACAGAAGTCATGTATGAAAATGGAACTTTATGACAGAATTCACAACTTTAAAAAAATTACTATTTTTAATTGTGTGTGTGAGTTTGAGTGAGTATGTGTGCATGTGCATATGCGTGTGTGTGTGTGCACATACATGTGTGTGTGTGTGTGTGTGTGTATTAATGACTACAGGTCCCTTCAGGGACTAGAGACATTATATTTTTCTGACTTTGTCATTAAAGGGGGTTGTGAGCCACTTGGCATAGGTTTTGGGAACTGAACTTGGATCCTCTTCAGAGACTTACAGTATTTATCAATCACTGTCATTCCATAGTGAATACGCACTTCAAAAGCTGTGGGGGCTGGAGAATGGCTCCATTGTTAAGAGTCTACTGCTCATCCACAGACATGCCATTTGTGCCTATTCCCAGAGTGAGATTAACTCAATCTTTAGTCTCCTTAGAAAAATACTCACTGTGGGAGGATATGGTTCTATGTGACTATGATTTAAGGGAGGATATGATCCTGTGTGACTATAACTTTATGGAACTCTATTGGTTATGAAAATAATATTGACAGGAAAAGATATAGAGAAAAAGTAGTTGAAAAAATCTGTGAAATATATAGTATGAAAACAACAATGGATTTGATGCTACATATAATGCAGAATCTGCTCTGTGAACATAGGCCTATCACATAGCAGGGGCAGGGGGGTTATACTCAATTCCGTAGGTATTCAAGTTCCTCAATTTCTGTATTTCTCTAATAATGTGAGTTATATGGGTCTATCTTAGTTAATTTTATATTGCTGTGAAGAGACACTATGGCCTAGGCAACTTACAGAAGAAAGAGTTTATTTGGGGCTTACAGTTTCAGAGGGTTAAAGTCCATGCCCATAATGGTGGCGAGCATGGGGGGGGGGGGTGCATGGTACTAGAGCAATTGCTGAGAGCAAACATCTTGACACACAACCACGAGGCAGAGAAAGTGACAATGGGAATGGCTTGAGTCTTTTGCAACCTCAAGCAATACCATACCTCCCAACTATCGTGGTTTTATATTCTGGGAACCAAGTATTCAAACATATGAGCCTATAGGAACCATTCTCATTCAAACCATCACAGGGTTTATTATTATTATTTTTCAGGTGTTGGAGACTGACTCCCAAAACCTAATGCATAGTAGACTATGTGCTCTATCACTGAATAACACCTATAATATTTAAAAATTTTCAATAATGTGTATGTAATATAAAATTGTCATTTTTCTTTGAAAAACTTTAAGTTGAGTTTCTTATGATAAATGTTTCAAATGTGAAACAAATGGCTATTTCAAATAGTGACATACCTTTATACAGACAGCATTCATTTATTAATTTAAGAAGTATCTGTTAGCTATCTTTTAGGTTTATGACATCTGTACAAAGGTAGGGTAATAAAATGGAAAAGGTGTGTCTCTCTTCTCCAAAGTCATCTGGTAGTGATTAAACATGTGTTGGCATTCCTCACTTGTGTGGTTTTTTTTCCAGTGCATTACCACATGGCCAAAACTGGCTACATAAGAAACTTAGAAAATGGCATGGAATGGCATTCCCAGGTAAGACAACGTACAAGGTGCAAGTAAGCCTATCAGAACTATTCTTCAGATTACAGAAGCACCATCCAATAGCTAACAGGTGTCAGGTAAGATAAAAGAGCCCAGAGTAGCACTCCATCACTGACTTTTGAGAATGTAGGTCAACAATCTTCTGAGCTTAGCAAATTGCCTAAAACGGGAGTTGGAGGGAGGATGGTGCATCTACCTAGCACACACGCATTTCCTGTTTAATTCTTGACTCACATTCATCCTTTCACTATAACCTGAACCTTTCCTAACTTAAGAAATTAAGATTCACACACTCCATTGGCTCAGAAAATGAACTCTTTCCATGGACTAGCGATTGGACTCTTCTTAATGTTTGGTAAGTGGAATAACATGTGGAGCTTCTGTCTTGTTCTATGATATTGATGTAAATTTTAAGGACAATTTTTCCTATAAGGCAGAATACAGATCCCCACCAAGGCAGCCCACAATAATTCTTATTATTTATTTCGCTTTTTAGGAGAAAGCAATGGAGACTCAGTGACACAGACAGAAGGTCGAGTCACACTCTCTGAAGGGACTTCCCTGACTGTGAACTGTTCCTATGAAACCAAACAGTACCCAGTCCTGTTCTGGTATGTGCAGTATCCCGGGGAAGGTCCACAGCTCCTCTTCAGAGTCTCAAAGGCCAACGAGAAGGGAAGCAGCCGAGGTTTTGAAGCTACATATGATGAAGGATCCACCTCCTTCCACTTGCAGAAAGCCTCGGTCCAAGAGTCAGACTCGGCTGTGTACTACTGTGTTCTGGGTGACACAGTGGTGGAAACTGCAGGGGGAGCTGAGCACAAACTTTGAGAAGCAGGGGACTGATGCTGAGTGCTTCTGAGATCACTCATTTAGGGACCAGGTGCAGATCTGCTATTGTTGACACTCACCACACACCCAGGCACTGCTGCAGTGTAAACCATGCAAATTAACACTAAGAACACATTAGGAGAACAGGAAGTGAGCATGCCTTAATTTAGGCTTGATCAGAAAGAGTGAAAGCAGTCACACACCATGGTGATTTTCTTTTTGTTTTGTGAGATGGGATTTCCAGTAGCCCAGGCTGGCTTTGAACTCCTTCCTTATAAAGCTGAGGTTGGCTTTGAACTCCTGTTCTTCCTGCCTGCACCTCCAGAGGGCTGGAGTTATAGGCATGACCCACCATACTAGTCTGAATACGTGCTTTCTTAAATACAAAATCTCTTGCTGAACAAAACTGTCTATGTTTTCGTCATCGCCTATAATTCTTATCCTACCGAATCCAACTCATGTCATTAATGGAATTATCATAGCTTATAAGGCTGCACATGCTCCGTATCTTCCTGATAAATTGCAGTAAGAGATGGTTTATTTATCTTTCCTCTCTAGGTGTGATATTTTCCTTGTTATTCCTAAAGATCCTTACATTTGACAGAATTAGAAGTAGAAACTCTCAGTGGAAATACATTCCTGACATTTTTATTTGGCTTCTTTCATTCTTTTGGCCAAAAATATTTCACATTCTGCAGCCTCTTCCTTATGTTTCTAGTATTTTCTTCTTTCAATGTAATAGATCAGTGGCTGTGATATGCATGGAGGAAAAAGATGCTGAGTCTTGGGTACAGTTGAAAGTTTTTCTGAGCTTGCCCAGCACCAAGGTCCTACAGTCACTTATAAAATTCCTCTGTCCTTCCTGGTCCTGCAACCACTGAGACCCAAATAAACACTCAGAGGCTTATATTATTTTTAAACTATGGCCATGGCATGTTTCCCACTAGCTAGTTCTTACATCTTAAATTAACCCATTTCTATAAATCTATACTTTGCCACGTGGTTTACCTATATGTTTACACCTTGCTTAGCCTGGCCATGGCTAGCAGAGTCCCTTTTGCCTCTCCTTTCTTTTCCTGTCTATCTGTTTGGATTTCCCGCCTGCCTCTAAGCTGCCTTCCTATAGGCCAAACAGCTTTATTTATCAACTAATCAGAGCAACACATATTTAAAGCATACAGAAAGACATCCACAGCACTTGGGTGCTTTGGTCCTGGGGAAAAAGTGAATAAAGATGAAGAGATGAGTGTTCTCAATTCTGTTAACAGGTCACATGAAAAAAACTGAGTTAAGCACCAGGGAAGCTGGGGTGACATTGTTGGAGAAAGAAACTTGGATTGTGGTGGACTATGAATTAGACAGGGTGGACAACTATTTCAAAGAGACTCATAGTCCTTGAAGAAAACTAGGGACAAATGGATGGATATTTACCTGTTAATGGGAGAAAATATTCCTTCTTTCTGTCGTGTATTACAAAAGACCAAAGGGATCCCAGACTCAAAATGTAACAACCAAGTTATGAAACATGAAGCATTTTTCAAAAATGTATACAATTTGGATTGTGTGTGTGTGTGTGTGTGTGTGTGTGTGTGTGTGTTTGTGTGTGTGTGTGTGTGTGTGTGTATGAGTGAACATGCATGTGAGTGCAGGTGTCTGCAGAGGCCAGAAGAGGACATCAAATGCACTAGAGCTGAAGTTGCTGGCAGTTCACAGCTGGGAACCAAACTTGGGTTCTCTGCAAGAACAGCAATGCTCTGAACCACTGAGCCATCTCCCCAGGCCAAGTGAAACACGTTTACATGAACATATTGGTAAATTTTAACAACATGAATCGGACAAATTTTCCTTAGTTGTGACATCAAAGGGGCAAGAAACAAAGTGAAGATAAAATAGATTGTCTCCACTGAAGTGAAAAACAATTATTTTTTACTCTTTTTAGTGCTAGAAATTAAAGGCAGGCATCCTGAATACAAGGCAGGTGCTCTACTGAGCTATAGTCTTAGCACTAACATGTTTATGCTTTAAAGTACACCATTGATAAAGTGAACAGAGAATCCCATAGTTGAAGAAAATGTTTGCAAATTATGTATTTGCTGAGGTGGTGTCAAACAGAATGTATAATTACATCACTATCATTATTATTATTATTATTATTATTATTATTATTATTATTATTATTATTATTTAAAAATGTATTCTCTCACATAACACTTGCACACCACAGCCTCACCTTCATCCCCTGTTCCCAGTACCCCCACTCTCCCTCAGATCCACTGCTCCTCAGTTTCCCTTCAGAAGAGAGCAGGCCTCCCAGTGATTATCAACTGAACATGTCATAAGATACAATAACACTCAGCATAAATCCTCATATCAAGGCTGAATGAGGCAACCCAGTAGAAGGAAAAGGGACCCATGAGTAGGCAAATGGTCATAGATACCTCAACTCTAATTGTTAGGAGTCCAACACAACCCCTAGCTAAACAATCACAGCATATATGCAGAAGACCTAGCACAGACCATGTAGGTTCCATGGGTGCTGCTTCAGTCTCTGTGAGCCCCTATGAGACCTGAGTAGTTGATTCTGTGGGCTGTGTTCTCATGGTGTCTTCGACCACTCTGACATCTCCAATCCTTCCTCCCCATTTTCTGCAAGGTTCCCCGAGCTCCATCTAATGTTTGGCTGTGGGTCTCAGTATCTGCTCCCATCAGCAGCAGGAGGAAACCTCTCTGATGACAACCGGGCTAGGCACTGTTCCTATGAGTATAGCAGAATACCATTAGGAATCAATCATTTAATTGACTTTTTTTGGGGAGGGGAGGTCAGTCATGTTTGGTTCTACCACAGGTCTCTGAGCTATTCAGCATCTGGATCCTGGCCATCTAGGCAGTGATGGTCATGGTCTCTTCCCTGTGGTGTGGGCCTCAAGTTAGAAAAGTCATTGGTTGGCCACTCCCACAAACTCTGAGCCACCATTGCCCTAGAGCATCTTGCAGGTTGGACTGGTTGTGGGTGGAAGGTTTTGTGGCTGGGTTGGTGTCCCAGTCCCATCACTGAGAGACCAGCCTGGTAACAATGAGACCAGTTCAGTCCCCATATCCTCCATTACTAGGAGTCCTCACTAGGATCACCCTCGTAGGTTTCAGGAAGTTTCCCCTGCACTAGGTTTTCATATTGCTCTCTAAATGCCCACCAATTCTAGTTGCCTCTACTGGTTCTCTCTCTCTCTCTCTCTCTCTCTCTCTCTCTCTCTCTCTCTCTCTCTCTCTCTCTCTCTCTCTCTCTCTCCTTCCCTCCTTCACCTGATTCTACCTGTTCCCAACCCTACCTGCCCCCAGTCCACCCACAAAATCTATTCTATTTCCCCTCCTTATGGAAATCCTTACATCCCTCTTAAGCAGGCCCCCACCCTCATTACTTAGCCTCTCTGGGTCTGTGGATTGTAGAATGATTATCCTTTACTTAACAGCTAATATTCACTTGTATGTGAGTACATATCATGTTTATCTTTCTGGGTCTGTGTTGCCTCTCTTTGGATGTTTTTTTTTTCTAGTTTCATCCATTTGCCTGCAAATTTCATGATGTTATTTTTATTCTAACAGCTGAGTAACACTCCATTGTGAAAATATACCACATTTTTTATCCATTCTTCAGTTGAAGGACATCAAGATTGCTTCCATTTTCTGGCTCTCATGAATACAGCTGCGATAAACATAGCTGACCTGAGCAAGTGTCCTTCTGATAGGATGGGGCATCTTTTGGGTATATGCCCAAGAGTGGTATGGCTGGATCTTGAGGTAGATTGATTCCCAATTTTCTAAGAAACCACCATATTGATTTTCACAGTGGCTTCAAAAGTTTGCACTCCACCAACAACGGAGAAGTGTTCCCCTTGCTCCACATCCTCATCAGCATAAGCTGCCATTTGTGTTCTTTATCTTAGCCATTCTGACAGGGTAAGATGGAATGTCATAGTAGTTTTGATTTGCATTTCCCTGATGCCCAAGGATGTTGAATATTTCTTTAAGTGTTTTTCAGCCATTTCAGATTCCTCTAATGAGAATTCTCTGTTTAGATCTGCACCGATGTTTTAATTGGAATGTTTGGTTTGTTGATGTGTAGTTTCTTGAGTTCTTTATATATTTTGGTTATTAATCCTTTATCAAATGTGAAGTTGGTGAAAATATTTCCCCATTCTGTAGACTTCTGTTTTGTCCTATTAATGGTGTCCTTTGTCTCACAGAAGATTTTCAGTTTCATGAGGTGTCATTTATTAATTGTCAATCTTAGTGCCAGTTCTATCAGGTTTCTGTTTAGGAATCTGTTTCCAGTGCTGACACATTCAAGGCTATTTCCTACTTTCTCTTCTATCATGTTCAGGTTGTCTGGTTTTATGTTGAGGGCTTTGATGCACTCAGACTTGAGTTTTGTTCAGGATGATAAGTATGCATTTATTTGCATTCTTCTATATGGATACAGTTAGACCAGCACCATTTCTTGAAGATGATTTATTTTTTTCCATTGAGTATTTCTGCTTTCTTTATAAAAAATAACAGGTGTACATGGTCATGTGGATTTATATCCGGGTCTTTGTTTCAGTTCCATTGATTTACATATCTGTTTTTATGTTTTATACCAATACCCTGCAGGTTTTTTTTATTCCTATAACCCTGTAGTACAGCTTGAAATCAGGGATGGTGATCCCTTCTGAAGTTCTTTGTTGTTTAGGATTGTTTAAGCTATCCAGAGGTTTTTGTTTTTCCATATGTAATTAAGTATTTTCCTTTCAAGGTCTGTAAAGAATGGTATTGAAATTTTGATGGGGATTGAGTTGAATCTGTAGAGTGCTTTTGATAGGATAGCCATTTTTACTATGTTTATTATATTGATCCATAAGCATGGGAAATCTTTCCCTTTTCTGATATCTTCTTCAATTTCTTTCTTTAAAACTTGAAGTTTTTGTCATATGTATTTCACTTACTTGGTTAGGGCTACAGTAAAGTATTTTATATTGTTTGTCACAGATTGTGATGGTGTTGTTTCTATGATTTCTTTCTCAGTCATTTTGCCATTTGTATAGAGGCTACTGTCATTTGTATAGGGCTACTGACTATTTTCAGTTAAACTTGTATCCAGCCACATCACTGAAGGTGTTTATCTACTGTAGGAATTCTCTGGTAGAACATTTTTGATCGCTTATGTATATTATCATATCATCTGCAAATAATGACACTTTGACTTCTTCCTTTCTAATTTGTACCCTCTTGAACTCTATGATAGCATGATGTGAAACTCAAAGTGGACAAGTGATTGAATGCATGACCCTGTATAAACCCATTCATGGTGGCACATGTTTCCAATTCCAGCGCTCAGATTAGTGAGGCAGAAGGATTATGAATTTCAAGCAAGTCTGGGCTACATGGCAAAAAGCACAAGAAAAGATAGCAAGCAAGATCAGTCTTTAGGATAATGTAATTTCACTCAATAAGATAGATAATATAAAATATGTGTGAAACGGTGATTGTTGCCCTAGACACAGAAACCTCATGAATTGTAGGTAGGAATGCAAAATGCTGTAGTAAATAGGAATTAGTATCTCTACTCCCATTTGTATTCTGAAGAGAATTGAAAATATATCCACACATAAAGCTACACCAAAATGTTCATGGTGATAATTAGCCAGAATTATAGCCCAAAAGTAGAATGCAATGCCTGTCACTAGATGAATGCAAAGACATTATATATGTTCAATGGGGTATTATAGAGTAATAAAAATGACAACGTACTGATACATAATAAAACATAATATCCCCTAAAACCCAACAACAAGTGACAGTGCTATGATGGTTCTTCTTGGTTGTCAACTTGGTTGGATGTGGAATCAATTGAAAGACAAGCTGGGCATAGAGGTCCTGGTTCTCTGGAGAGCCCTGACTGATTCAGATGCCAGTCACACAATACCACACGATTTTGGGGACTCATTTTTGCATGCGTTGTTCAGTATAGACAAGTCTACAACACATCAGTTTTTTTCTATCTATCTAGAGTTAGGGAGTCCAGATGTCTGGGAGATGGGTGTGATGGTTAGTGATGATGGTCATGCAGCTATATAAACAACATACCAATTATTGAAATATACATTTGCAATGATTCAGCACATAACGAATACTTCAGAAGACCTGTTCAAAATATAAAATAATAGAATGATTAAAAAGCATATTGAATGAAAGTAGCATAAAAAAATAACAAAAGAAAATCCAGTGGCTCAACTTTCTAATTTGATCTAAAGTCTGTCCCTTCTCACAGCTCTGATCCTACTGTCTCATTTGAGCCCAAATATCTGTCTGGTCCTAGATGCTTCAAGTACTGTGTTGGGTTTCCTGCATTTCTACAAAGCTTGGACTCAGACTTGGAAGGCATTTATCTTGTCTGGTCTTGCACATGCTGGAGTTTTAGGCATGTTTCCCTGTACCTGACTTTATAGTTACATAGTTCTAAATAAATTTGTTTATACATAGACACACATTTTTAACGTTAAGTACAAAATTTTCCATTTGAAAAAATGGATTTTTCTTTAATCATTATCTTTCTATTAATTGTCATTTATTTTTTGTGTTACAAAATATTTGTTGAACTAGGAAACACATAGTAAAACCCAATATTGCTACCACAAAACTATCAATTTAGGTTAAACACATCTGTTCAATGCAGTTATTTGTGCCTATTGTGTGCCAAGTTGTAATCTAGAAGACAGTGTGCAAAGAGGACCAAATTGTAGCTTTGGCAGAACTTGCTTCAGTGTTGACTTACAGAGGGCTTTCACCATATTGTCATTATTTTATCTGAAAAACTATAATTTTCTCTATAATTTTATTGTTTGTTTGTTTGCTTTTTGGAAAGAGGATTCCTCTATGTAGTCTTGGCTGTCCTGGAACTTATTATGTTGACCAGGCTGTTCTCAAACTCAAAGAGATCCCCCTGCCTCTGCCTCCCTAGTGTTGGGATTAAAGGCGTGTGCTACAACACCTGGCAGAACTTCTTAGCTTTAATACTGCTAGTGCCAATCCTGGTGTGCCCTCTTCCTGCCCCCTGCTTGTGGAGAAACATCTAAGCTCTCAGCTGCTGCTTCATCCACCTGCTGCCTGCCACCTCTGCTCCACCATCATGGGCTCTAACCCTCTGAAGCTCTAAACCCCAAATAAACTCTTTTAAAAGTTGCCTTGGTGGTGACATTTTATCACAGCAATAGAAAAGTAACTAATACAAACAATATGTACTCTATCTTTGTTTTTATTTTATGTGTATGGGTGTGTATGGGTGTTTTGCATTCACATATGTCTGTACACAGTGTGTACAACGTGTCTTCTGTGGAGGCCAGCAGAGAGCATCAAAATGACCAGAACTATAGTTACAGATGGTTGTGAGATGCCAAGTGCATACTGGGAACTGAACCTGGGTCCTCTGGAAAAACAGTCGGTGTTTTTAACTGCTGAGCCATCCAGCCTAGATTCCCAAAATCTGAGTAAGATCATGAGGATAATTAGACCTGAGGACACAGCACAAAGACAAGGAAACAAATGCATCAATATGGGCTTAAGGAATAAATTGTGAAAATGTTAAAGATTTCTCTATGTATGGTCATGATGCCAAATTGATTTTGTAATTGGTCTCATATAATATGATATTAAAACATGTAGTTTTCTATGGCTATCACAGAAAACTGTCACCGACTGTCAGGCTTCAGCCACAGAAATTAATTTCTTCACAGTTCTACAGGCTATTAGTCCAAGATCAGGAAGTTCACAGGATTAGTTTCTACTGATCTTCACTTGTAGATGACCCTTTATCCCCAAATTGTCACATACTTTTTCTCTGAGGATGTTCATCTATACTTTCTATATGAACATCAGTATCATTTAATTAGAGCTGGCCTTATTTTGCCTTGATTATTATTTTAAAGGCCCTGTCTTTGAATACAGTCACATTTTGAGGTTCTTAGGTTTTAGCTCCAACATAAACATTTTGGAGAGAGTACAATTTAGGGTTTACCAGACTCAACATTAAATATATACTAAATACATGAAGAATGTAGACTCCTCCATGACCCAGTGTCCTTAGGATTTCTGGTGACAGAGCAATCATATGCACCCCAGATGATGAGGCTTCCCCACCTTCTCCTAATGCCTTTCTAGAGGAATGAGAAACATGCAGCCACAAATAACTCATCAAAAATCATGATTCAAACCATGTAGCTAAATAGACCAGTGTTAAAAATTAAAAGCATTTGTTCAATGTAAACATGTCTTCCTCTGTGATTAGTAGATGAATATATGGAATTCTCTTAATTTTAGTTTTATACCTTTTTGTTGCTAAATCATAAATTTTTATCAATATTTTATTTTTGTTTATTTTCCCATTTCCTAATTCTCTTCCTGTCAGAACATTAATTCTACTTCATTTTAGCCTTTTTATCCTCTTTTCTCAGACCTCAACTTCTCAGGAGCTATTTTAGTTGAGTAATTTGCATTTCTCCTTCACCACCAGTTATTGAGCCTTTGAGACTTTGCGATGGTGGTGTGGTGGGGTAGTCGATGAGGGAGAGTGCTGTGGCCCCTGCACACAGGGGGAGCAGGGACAATACTGTTCTCATTTGTTTCATGTTGTTGTGACAAACTCCAGGACCAAAGACAACCTGGGGAGGAAAGGGTGTATTTCAATTTACAACTTACCCCTCCTCATGAAAGGAAATGAGGCAGGAACTCACCACAGGAGTCTGGAGGTGGGGGACTGAACAGAGGACATGAAGAAGTGCTACAGATTAGCTGGCTTTTTATGGTTCGCTCAGCTTGCTTTATTATACAACCCAGGATCACCTGTCCATGAGTGGTATCACTCATAATTCCTTGGGCCCTTCCAGATCAATCATTATTTTAAAAAAATGTCCCATATCCACACCCACAGGCCAATCTGATAGAAGCAAATCCTCAGCTTAGATTCCCTCTTCCCAGATGACACTAGCTTGTGTCAAATCCACAAAAACTAACCAGTAAAGTTTACTTCTTTCCATCTTGACACACAAATGCATCACTATTAAACTGTATACTTTATTTTTTCTTCAAGATCTCATGTTAATATAAAAATATAAATGAGAGTAAAACTTTAAAAGTTCCACAGTCTTTGACACAGAAACATTTTAAAAGTTCAGTCTCTTTAAATATATCCAACCTGAGCCAGGTGGTAGTGGCACAAGCCTTTTTTTTTATTTATTAAGAAAATTTTTATTCATTTTAAATATCAACCACAAATTCCCCCTCTCTTCCCTCCTCCCACTTCTCCCTCCCAGAATTCCCCCCAAACCCACTTCCCATTCCCTCCTCTGAAAAGGTAAGGCCTCCCATGGGGAGTCAGCAAAACCTGGTACATTCAGTTGAGGCAGGTCTAAAGCCCTCCCCCTGTATCAAGGCTGTGCAAGGTCTCCCACCATAGGTCGTGGGCTCCAAAAAAACAGCTCATGCACCACGGATAGATCCTGATCCTACTGTCAGGGGCCCCTTACACAGACCAAGCTGCACAACTGTCTTACTTATGCAGAGGGCCTAGTCCAGTCCCATGGAGGCTCCACAGCTGTTGGTCTAAAGTTCATGAGTTCCCACTAGCTTGCTTTGGTTGTCTCTGTAGGTTTCCCCATCATGTACTCACTCATAAATGGATACTAGATGTGAAGCAAAGGATAACCAGATTACAACCCACAGTGCCAGAGAAGCTAGCTAACAAGGAGGACCCTACAAGGGATTAATGGATCGCCTTGGGAAGAGGAAATAGATGAGATCTCCTGAGTAAACTGGGAGTGAGGGGGGCAATAGAGGTTAGGGTAAGGGGGATTAAAACTTAAGGGAATGGGATGGTCAAGCTGTAACAGGGACAGAGTGGGAGAGCAATGAAAGAGATATCTTGATAGAGGGAGACATCATGGGGAGAGAGAGAAACCTGGTGCTAGAGAAGTTCCCAAGAATCCACAAGGATGACCCCAGGTTAGACTACAAGCAATAGTGGAGAGGGCACCTGAGCTGGCTTACCCCAGTAATCAGATTAGTGAATACACTGTCATCATAGAGCCTTTATCCAGTAACTGATGGAAGCAGATGCAGAGATCCACAGCCAAGCACCAGGCTGAGTTCTAGGAGCCTAGTCACAGAGAGAGAAGAGGGATTCTTTGAGCAAGGGGCATCAAGATCACGATGGTAGCACATGCCTATAATCCCAGCATTCAGTAGGCAGAGGCAAATAGATCTCTCTGATTTCCAGGCCACTCTGGTCTACAGAGTGAGTTCCAGGACAGCCAGGGCTACACAGAAAAACCTTGTCTTGAAAAGCCAACTAACCAACCAACCAACCACCCAACCAACCAACCAACCAATAAACAAACAAACAAAACCAAAAAGCTCTTCCCTAGTCCTCCCTTCACACCTCCTCTCAACTTCACGTAGGTTTTTTTAGTTACTCATTAAGTTCAATTTGTGCTTCCCACACAAAAATGGGAGTGGGGGCACCCACAAAAGCGTTGTCACCTTGCCATATATCATACCACTGAAAAAAACTGACTCTCCCATAGAAGCTATCAACCACTAATAGCTCTTCAGCTAGGGTTGGGGGCTTGTGAGCAGCTCCCCCATTGATGTTGCAATATTGACTGGTTTAATCACATTCAGGTCTTGTTCCTGGCAACCACACCACTATGGCCTTCTAAGTATAATAGTTCTGTCATATCCTGAAGACACTATTTCATCCCTGACCTATGGCTCTTACAACCACCCTATACAAACCTTAGTAATGCTTCCTGAGCCTTCTGGGGAAGTGTAGTTATAGCTGTGTGTTTCATAGACACTTAATCTTAGCACATTGACCAGTTCTAATTCTAATATTATATTAATGGTGGTTAATACAAACGACTCTCTGCTGCACAAAAACACTTCTCTAATTAGGATTGACTGCTACTCTAATCTATGGATATGGTGAAAATAGGGGGAAGTTTGATACAATGTCAATTTAGCAAAAATAATAGTAGTAGATTTTCCCTTGGGGCTTATAAACTCCACAGGCATAGGTTCTTGGCCAGAATTATAACATCAGGCATGCACTTTTCTCCTGTGTAACAGACCTGAAATCCAATCAGAAATTAGTTCACCACTTCCATAACCTCTATACCACTCATGCCCATACACATTGTTTGCTATGCCCATAATTATTGCATCTCTCAGGGTTCATAGCTGGTTAAGACTGTTGTGGCCTTTTTTCCCTAGTAGCGTGAGTTGTACATTCTGATACTATAAAATGGAGTCAGTAAGGAGGAAGCTTCCTGATAGTACTGGCTTGATTGCTCTAAGTCCTGTGACCAAAGTATGTGGTGTCTTCAGTAATGTGGTCTTGTTATCAAGTTCTGGTGGGTGACCAAGTGCAATGGCAAATAGGTTACGTTGTTCTGTGGGTGTCTATGACTGTCACTGACCTATAACTCTAGGAGATGTATCCTGTACCTATACTGGGATTTTTATTTGGCAATCTATGGATTCTGGGAGAAGTATTTTCTGTGTAGAATAACTTCATTTACACACACACACACACACACACACACACACACACACACACACACACACACAGAGTTTTCAAAAGTCCTTAGTGTTAGTCATTCCTCCATGCATCCTTCCCCTCTGCCATGCCCTCTCATCCCCTTTCCTACTTAACCCTCCATTGTGCAGAAAAATTATGAGAATTGACTGAAAATTTAAATTTTTATTCCCTCTGTTCATAAGGGACTGCAAATAAGAGATTACAAGTTTACATTGATCTCCAGCAGGAAGAACATTGGAGATATCCATTAACACTTTATTCATATTCTTGTGGCTGTGGATGGACTGTGACTTTATGATTTGGGGTCATGAACATAGTTCATGAATCATAGTGACATTTGAATAGCACCAAGAACATGTGCCTCTCTCTAGCTTACTAATAATGACTCAGTAGTATATAAAGAACCACTCCCAAATCTCTACATATTAACTCTGTCTAAGGTCTAAAGTCACTTGAAAACATTCATTCAAAGCATTCAGTAGTTAGAGATGTGGCCACAAGATGGCAGTAGACTGCAGCTGGTGAAAAGTGGAAAGGTCTTTGCATTGCATTCTGATGGAAGAGGTGAGAACTGAAGTATTTGTTTTCTTATTGGCTGGGTAGATAACACAAGAAGCTACTCTAACTGTCAGAGAAAAGGGGACAATCTCGAAATACAAAAAGCTGGCTTGGCAAGAGATTGCAATTCTACACTGATCCCAGGAAGGGAGAACTATGAAGACATCCATTCACATTTTGCTCCTATTCTTGTGCCTGTGGATAGACTGTGAGTTGAAGATTTGGGGTCAAGGGAAAATACTTGGTGTATATTTTTAGGTATCCAGGGGAAATCCATTTTATACAGTTTCCTCTAGTTATTGTGGACAACGATAATCCAGCAGAGCACTGCCTGACTGCCCTCCTCCTTTCTGGTTTTCTTTCTGTGCAGGGGAGAGCCGTGGAGAGCAGGTGGAGCAGCAGCCCTCCACTCTGAGTATTGGAGAGGGAGACAACGCCATCATCAACTGCACTTACACAGACAGTGCTTTCTCATACTTCCCTTGGTACAAGCAAGAAGCTGGGAAGAGCCCTCACCTTGTTATAGACATTCTTGAAAATGTGGACAGAAAGCAAAACCAAAGACTTACCATTTTATTAGATAAGAAAACCAAACACTTCTCCCTGCACATCACAGCCACACAGCCTGGAGACTCTGCCACCTACTTCTGTGCAGCAAGCACACACTGGTTCCCAGGCACCTGAAGCCTGTTCTCAAACTTGCTAGGGGGGCTGGATCCCCATCCACATCCTGTGTCTTGTAGTAAAGCACTTGTCATATTGTTTATTTGCCATGGAAACTAACATACAGATATTTAGAGCATAAATGAGAAAGTTAGGCTCAAAGTGATGAGAGACAGAGAGAGACCGAGACACAAAGAGAGATAGGGACAAAGAGAGAGACTTTGTTGTTTGTTGGTTAAGAGTTTACTATATTATCTTTATTTAAAATGCCTAACAAAATTTTTGGAAATGTGTGTGTGTGTGTGTGTGTGTGTGTGTGTGTGTGTGTGTGTGTGTGTGTGTACATACACACATATGTTACTTTTGTATAGCTGTGAAGAGCCACCATGACCAAGGTAACTTAGAGAAAGAAATAATTTAATTGTGGGCTTGCTTAGAGTTTCAAAGATGAGTCCATGATCATCCATGACAGGAAGTATCACAGCAAGCAGGTAGGCAAGGTGTTAGAGCAGTGGAAGGGAGCTTATATGTTGAGACAACAGCCATGAGGTGGAGGTGGAGAGGAAGTAGGGAGGGAGAGAGAATGCAACAGTAGTATGGGATTGAAACCTGAAAGTCCACTCTTAGTGACAGCCCTCTTACAACAAGGCCACACCTTCTAATCCTTCCCAAACAGTTCTATCAACTGGAGATAAACCATTCAAACATATGAGCCTATGGGGGCCATTCTCATTCCAGCCACCACAAGGGGTGGGAGCTACACTTATCTGTGGGTATAAGGTTACGTATTTGGAATACAATTAGAAATTATACCGTTTTAGGGAAATGACATTAGTGTTTCTCATCTAGAGTTTTGGCTTCATTAGCCATGTATAGTGGGCTAGGCTTATAGTATCAGGCATGAATTTAAAGCCACTGAGTGGGCCTTGTGCGGGCTAGTTTTATGCAATATTGTCACAAGCTAAAAGTCTCCCCTTCAATATCTGGACAATGGCAATAGACTGTATTGTTGTGTGGGTGATGGGGCTCATGGACTCTCCTTTTCAACAACTGAAGAAGAGATATGCCTGACACTAGATTGTTTGTTTGTTATGTCTTTTGGTGGGAATCATTGTCACACCAAATGTCATAATTTCTTTAAAACATTTGTGCGTATGTATACACATGTACTTATATATGCAATTTAAGTAAACATAAAATAATATGATTCACTATGACTTTTCAAACATTCTTAGTGTCGTTTATCTCTCCTCCTCTCTCCCCAACTACGCTTCCTTTTTCCCCTTTATCTGGTAGAGTATTACCCCACCTTGCCTATCTCTCCTTCATAGCTCCTGCATCCTACTATTTTCCTTGTTCAACTGATCCTCATGAATTCTTTTTACTCTCCTGGTATCTGCAGTTGCTCCGGATGATATATTCACATCTCAAGATTCAGAGACAAGACCTAGAAATAAGTAACTATATATGGATTTGTCTTTTGGGGTATGGTTACTTTACTCGCTATAATTTTTTTTTTAGATCTATCCATTTACTGCAAATTCCACAATTTTATTTTTCTTTTCAGCTGAATAGAATTCCAATGTATACAAGCACCATATTTTCATTATCCATTGATCTGTTGAAGGACATTTATTTTGTTTCTAGTTCTTAGCTATTGTGAATAGAGTGACAATTGACATGGCTGATCAAGTACCTGTGGAGTAGGATGCCAAGTCCATAATGGCTGCATCAGTTTCCAATCCTACCAATGTGAATGAGTGTTCTCCTTTCCCATATCCTTGTAAACACATTTGATGTCAGTTATTTTCATGATTTTGACTATTCTGGCTGGGGAAGAATGAAATCTCAATATAGTAGAAGAATAAAATTGGGCCTGTACTATTCACTTTCACAAAAATTTTACTCAAAATGGATCAAAGACCTTAATATAAACCCTAAAATTCTGAAACTGCATAAGTAAACTTACACAATATTTGAACTGTATTTCACTAACTGCCAAGGATGTTGAACAATCCTTCAGACAGTTCTTAGCCATTTTTATTTCTTCTTTTGGAAACTATTTTGGTGCATGGCCAATTTTTGAATTGTGTATTTGTTTTAAGTTGTTTATATATTTTGATAGTTTCCTCTATCAGATGTATAGTTGGAAAGATTCTTTCTCCTTCTATGGGGTGTTTGTTCTTCTCTCGATTATTTTTAGCTTGTACAGAAGCTTTTTTGTTTTTATGAGGTCACTTTTATCAATTGTTGACATTAATTCCTGGGCAAATGGGTCCCATGTAGAAAGTCCTTTCCTAACCATTCACCTTCTGGGATTGCCTGTGTTTTCTTCCAGCAGGTTCATTGTTTCATGTTTCACATTTAGATCTTTGATCCACTTGGAGTTTGTTTTTCCTAGGGTGATAGACATAGGTCTAATTTCCTTCTTGTATATGTGGACGCCCAGGTTTCTCAGTACCACTTGGTGAAGATGCTGTCTTTTCTCCAATGTGTGTTTTGGCATCTTTGTTGACTATCAGACAGTTATAGATACACGTGCCCATGTTTCAGTCTTCTATTTTGATCCACTGGTCTATATATTTGTTTTTGAAATGGTACCATCTTGTTTTTATATCACTGTGAATGAAATTGGACCCACACCTATCACCTTCACAAACAAGTGACTCAAAATGGATCAAGGACCTCAATGTAAAACCTGAAATTCAGAAACTTCTAGCAATATAA
Source organism: Peromyscus californicus insignis (assembly GCF_007827085.1). NCBI lineage: Eukaryota > Metazoa > Chordata > Mammalia > Rodentia > Cricetidae > Peromyscus > Peromyscus californicus. The sequence continues at coordinate 71,091,550 of NW_026294413.1, read as the reverse complement.
AATCTGGAGTGGTAAGCCTCCATCACCAGCATTATTCTTTCTGCTGAAGATTGCTTTAGCTATCCTGACCCTTTTGTGGTTTCATATAAATTTTAGAACTGTTTTTTGTATTTCTGTGATGAATGTTATAGGAAGTTTGATTGTGACTTCACTGAATCTATGAATTGCTTTTGGTGGAATGGTCATTTTCACAATACTGTTTCTACCAATTCCTGAGCATGATAAGTATTGTCATATTCTAGTGTCTTCCTCAATCTCTTACTTCATGTAAGTTTTGTTTATAGAGTAGGGACCTTTCACCTCCATGGTTAGGTTTATTATTAGACCTATTTGGTAGCCACTGTGAATGGGAGTGTTTCCATATTCTCTTTCTTGGCACATATGCTGTTGGTGTATAGAAAACTACTGATTTTGTATATTGCCATTTACTGGAATTGTTAATTATTTCTAGAATATTTGCAATCTCCTATGTATAGTATCCTATCTTCTACAAACAGGAATACTTTAATTTCTTCTTTTTCTGCTTGTAGCCCTTTAATTGCCTCCTTTTGTCTCTTGATAGTGCTTCAAGTTCTACATTGGGAAGGAATGGGAATGGTGGGCAACCCTTTCTTATTTCTTATTTTAATGAGATTGACTTGAGGTTTTTCTCTGTTCAGGATGATGTTAGCTGTGGGTTTTCACGTATAGGATTTAAATATTAATGTACGTTCCCTCTAGTCCTACTCGCTCTAGGACTTTTGTCATGAAAGCATGCTGGATTTTTCCAAGGTCCTTTCTGCATGTACTGAGATCATGTGACTTTTGTCTTTAAGTACATGTATATCATTTGCTACAATTATTAACTATATACAATGACTACATAAATATATACAATAACTATATATTATTGTATATAATAAATATATACAAACTACTATATTGAACTCTCTGTGCATTATGTATGATCATTTTTATGTAATCCTTCATGAGGTTTGCAAGTATTTGAGTGAAGGTTTTTGGATCTATGTTTCTCCCAGATATTGGCCAGTTTTCTTTTTCTGTTGTGTCTTTAAATAGTTTTCATATTACAATGATACTGTCTTCATAGAAATTTGGAAGTCCTCCTTCTGCTTCTATTTTTAAAAATAATTTAAAAAGTATTAGTTATTAATCTTTTTTGAAAGTCTGCTAGGATTCACTTTTTTGTTTGTTTGTTTTGTTTTTCAAGACAGGGTTTCTCTGTGTAACTTTGGATCTTTCCTGGAACTTACTCTGTATCCCAGGCAGAGGGATAGCTCAGTTGTTAAAGGCTAGGCTCACAACCAAAAATATAGGATTCACTTTTTAATATATCTGGGGCTGGACCTATTTAGTCAGAAAGGATTTTATTCCTGCTCCGATCCCTTTATTTGTTACAGTTATGTTTAAATATTTGGTTTCTTTTTGGGTTAAGTTTTGTGCTTTGGATGAATCTAGACATTTATCCATTCTCCTTATATTTTCTAACTAAATGGAATACGGGTTTTAGAGTACTCCCTTATAATATTCTGAATTTCTTTGGTGTGTGTTGTGATGTTTCCCTGTTCATTTCTGTTTCCATTAATTTGGGTTGTTTCTGGGCCAGGGGTCTGTTAATTACATTTATCGTCACAGAGAGCTAATTGTTGGATTCATTAATTCATTGTACTGCTGTCTTTGTTTCTATTTCATTAATTCCTGCTCTGATTTTTTTGTTATTTCTTGTTGTCTGGTAGATTTGGGCTTGGTGTGTTTTTGCTTTTGAAAATTCTTTTTTTATTTAATATTTTTCTACAATATAATTTGATAATTTCCCCCTCTGCCAGTTCCTCCCAGATCTTCCCCCATCTCCTAACCCATTCAACTTTGTGTTCCTTTTCTCTCTCCTAAAAAAAAAAAAATGAAAATAAAAAACTCAAGTAACTAAAAAAATACCCTACAAAAAATAAAATACAAACTATTGTGTGCTATTGGAATCATTCATCACCTATAGGTCTTACTGTAGCTAGCTAGAGTTTTCCTGCCTGGCCCACAGTCAGGACAAATCTCTGTCACCCGCCAGTCCCACAGCCGATCAGATCCAACCAAGTAAACACAGAGACTTATATTGCTTACAAACTGTATTGCCATGGCAGGCTTCTTGCTAACTGTTCTTATATCTTAAATTAATCCATTTCTATAAATCTATACCTTGCCACGTGGCTCATGGCTTACCGGCATCTTCACATGCTCTTTGTCATCCTGGCGGCTGGCAGTGTCTCTGACTCAGCCTTCCACTTGCCAGCTTTATTCTGCTCCTTATCCCGCCTATACTTCCTCCTGCCTGACTACTGGCCAATCAGTGTTTTATTTACTAACCAATCAGAGCAACACGTTTGCCATACAGAACATCCCACAGCATCTTACAGTCTTTTTGCCTCCTCTTCCACATAGATCCCTGAGGCTTTGAAGGGGAGAACTTGGGTGAAAAAATTCCATTTAGGACTAAGTACTCCACTGTCTCTCACTTTTTGCAAAATGACCAGCTGTGGGCATCTATGCGAAATCCTATATACTGCTAGAAAAAGCTTTTCTGATGATGCTTGAGTAACGCACTTGTCCATGTGCACAGCAGAATGTTATTAGGAGTCATTTCATTGCTATGTTCCTTTAGCAGTATAGTAGTATTAGGTTAGCCCCTAAGTCCCTGACCTACCTCACTTCAGGTTCTTAGCCACTTTAGTGGTGTCAGGAATGGGTTACATTTTATGGAAAGGCTTTAAGTCCAATCAAAAATTGGTTGATTACTCCCTTAACTTTTGTGCCACCATGTCACTAATATGGCTTGCCGGCAGGTCACTGTTACAGTTCTCAAGGTTTGTAGCTGGGAGATATTGATGATTGCCTTTCTTCTCTGATAGTGTGGAAAGTACCATCCAGTAACATGAATGTTAGTCAGTAGGGGACAAGTGTCTAGTTAGGCACCAGCTCAGCTTCTCTATGTTTGATAACATATGTAAGTGTTGTCTTCATCAACAGGGCCTTACTACTAGATTGTGGAGAATAACAAATAGCCTTTGCAATAGCCCGCAATGTTCAGGGGTTTCCATGGGGCCTCTTTGGCCAATGACTCATCAAGATGTAACCTATTCCTGGCACTGGAGGTTTTCCTTGGTGATGTAAGATGCCTAGTTGGGGTATTGTCTGTCCTATTATTTAGTGTCTAATTAGATTCCTTTTATATGTATGTATATTTTAGGACACCTGTACAGTAGGAGGTTCTCATATGGCTTTTCAAATGGCCTTGGTGTTAGTTGTCCCTCCCTACATCCCTTCTTTACCTTTGTCTTCCAGCCCCTCCCTATTTAATTCTCCTGCACTATATTCTATTTCTTCTTCATTCTCCTCCCTCCTTAGTCCCCTATCTGGTACCTAACTTTTGTGATTATTTGGATTGTAGCATGTCTATCAAAAGCTTAAAGTCCACATATAAGAGAAAACATGCAGAGGCAGAGCCAGGCGGTTCTGTGAGGCCAGCCTGGGCTACCAAGTGAGTTCCAGGAAAGGCGCAAATACCCTGTCTAAGAGAAAACAGGCAATATTTGTCTTTGGGTTTTAAGTTACCTCACTCATGTTTATTTGTTCTAGCTCAATCCAATTACCTTCAAATTTCATCATTTTAGTTTTTTAACATTCCACTGTGTAAATGTACTACACTGTCAATCATCTGTTCATCAGCTGATTGACATCTAGGATGTTTCCAATTCCTGTCTACTGTGAATAGGGCAGTGAAGAACATAGATGAGCAAGTAAGGTGGTAAAGTCCTTTGGGTATATGCCCAAAAGTACTATAGGAGGATCATAATGTAGAACTGTTCCCAGATTCCCAAGGAGTCATTACACTGATTTCCATGATGCTTGTACAAGTTTGCACTACCATCAATAATGAATAAGTGTTTCCCTTTTCCCACATCCTCATCAACAAGTTCTGTCATCAATTTTATTGATCTTGGCCATCTGACATGGGTAAGATGATATCTGTTTTCACATGTCCAAGGGCCTAGAGACTGACATATGCCTTATTATTAAGATCAGGGAGGAGGCACAGGGTAACATCCATCCTCAGTTCAGTTTCTGTCCACCAGGGGGTGCAGTTTCCTAACAGAGGTTCATTTCCTGTGTGATTTGTATGTGAGCAGCCTCATCCTTTCTCGGAGTTTACATTTCTTCATGCTAAGCATCAAGACCATTTTCTAGATGACACTAAAGATGAACTCTTCTCCAGGCTTCGTGACTGCGATACTCTTCATACTCGGTAAGTAAAGGGATGTAAACAGCAAAGTCTTTAGTTGTAAGTTATCTAAGAGCATTATCTTCGGGGTGACACAGAACTCATTCTCACTCTCTCCTCTCCTTGCACTCTAGGAAGGACCCATGGAAACTCTGTGACTCAAACAGGTGGCCAAGTGACCATCTCAGAAGGCAGGTTCCTGACAATAAATTGCACGTATTCAGTCACAACCATAGCATCTCTGGCTCTTTTCTGGTATGTTCAATATCCTGGAGAAAGTCTACAGCTCCTCATGAAAGTCCTTACAGCTGGCGTGAAGGGAAGCAGCAGAGGTTTTGAAGCTACACATGATAAAGGATCCACTTCCTTCCACTTGCAGAAAGCCTCGGTCCAAGAGTCAGACTCGGCTGTGTACTACTGTGCTCTGAGTGACACAGTGGTGGAAACTGCAGGGGGAGCTGAACACAAACTGAGAGGCAACAGGCAGTCTGGCTGCTGAGCACCTGCCTCTGAAATCCCTCTGGCTTTACCATACCCTGTGCTGTGGGGCCTTACACTTCTCTGTTGTTGAAAATCTCATAAATGTTCTCATGCCAGGCCACATAACTTCACAAACCATTAGAATAATGAAGTGGTCTCTGGGGCCAGATCTTAAGATATTGTCCTGCAGTGCTGGGGATTAACCCAGAGCCTTGTCCAAGCAAGTAGTCTGCCACTGAGCCACATTTTAAACCTTGTCTATCTTTAGATAATCAAATGTGCTAGATAAAGAGACATTTACAAAATGTGACCTAACAGAGTCTGGTAGGAAAGGTGACAGAAAGCTGCAATCCTTCCCTTCAAAGCCCTGCAGAATTCTTAAGGAGAAGGAGGAAGAGCCGGAACTCAGGTGCAAACAGCAACATGAAGAGCTGAAGGGAGGGACACTCATTGAGCAGGAGACAGGTCACTTTCAGGGTAAATCAGACAGGATTTCTTCTATTTTAGGGGAACCTCATTCTTCCTTCCTTTCTACCTACCTACCTACCTACCTACCTACCTACCTACCTACCTGTCTGTCTGTCTGTCTGTCTGTCTGTCTGTCTATCTATCTATCTATCTATCTATCTATCTATCTATCTATCTATCTATCTATATTTCTTTCTTTCTTCCCTTCCTTCCTTTCTTCCTTCTTTTGTTCCTTCCTTCCTCCCTTCTTCTTTCTTTCTTTCTTTCTTTCTTTCTTTCTTTCTTTCTTTCTTTCTTTCTTTCTTTCTTTCTTTTTTTAAATGGAGTCTCTCTATGTAGCTCTGACTTTCCTGGAACTCTTTGTAGACCAAGGTGGCCTCAAATGCACAGAGAAACCCCTGCCTCTGCCTCCCAAGTGTTGACATAGACGAGAGTCAGTATACCTGACTATTACTTTCCTCTTAAACCCTTCAAATGATCCCATGAGATCCACCTATTTCACAGTGAGATTTAGATTAGTGTTAGGGCTGGGTACTGTTGGATGGCCACACTGTCACAAAACCAGTGATCACACTGTCTTTACCTCTCATCATTCTCTACTAGGAACATGTTTTGTCCTGTATGTATGGACTATTCTGGTTTCCTTTTGATTTCTCAGGCAAGCTATGTTTCCATTCCTTTGCTTTCTCCATCTCTATGCATCAGATCTCAGATGTACAGTAAACCTTCACTTATCTAATCAACTTTCACATTTTCATTGCTTCAAATTCACTGAGAAATGAGAAGCATTAAGAAAGGAGTTTTCAAGACCTTCAACACTTACCACATGTCAGTACCTGTGCGGGATCCTCGACTTTTCCTCTGTCAGTGTGTAATTCAGGAGCACAGAGCACCGCCAGTCCTTAGCATCTATGACCACAACAGTAGGTTTGGAAAAGGATTGTTGAACTAATAATGCCTGATTAAAAGTCCTACCGTTACTATGGGAGCAGAATTTAACATTCACTCAAAAGTACATTGTATGCAGACTTGAAATTGTCAAAAAATCAATAAAAATATTATTTATTTATTTACTTATTTATTTTGGTTTTTTGAGACAGGGTTTCTCTGTGTAGCTTTGCGCCATTCCTAGAACTCCCTTGGTAGCCCAGGCTGGCCTTGAACTCACAGAGATTCGCCTGGCTCTGCCTCCCGAGTGCTGGGATTAAACGTGTGCACCACTACCGCCCAGCTAAATATTTATTTTTTGAACAGAATTTTAATGTACATGTTTCTTGACAAATCTCATTTTTTTAAAACTGGTAACATAGTAGCAAATAGACCAGGGGAAATGTCACATTCTAAAGGAATTTACATTTTAGGTTCAGACTAAGTTCAGGCTAGTCATTACCACTAGCCCCTGCCATGAATCATTTCTATTCAAACCTTAAAAAATCATTAGGCATCTGCTTTCAGATGAAGAAAGTAAACATTATCTGTCCTGTCTAATGTCCTATGTAGAGCTAGAGTTAAACTGAGGCCCTGAAATACAATCTGACACTCCACTGTGTTTCCATGGATATGTAAGAATTTACACCATAAATCACATTGCCAACAGTGAAAAGGAACTGCAAAAAGTTTACCCAAAGGTCTTGAGCAAGTCTAGCTCTCACCTCAAGATGGCAGTGTTTGCATTGGTCCTGTCTCCAGGAGCTGAGGTGTGTATCAGGTCTCTGATTGGCTGGCTGTACTTCCTGAGCCTTCCTTTATGTTACTGTTTCTATTTCATCAGAAACCGCTGGTATAACAGCTTTGGGGGCAGACTTCTGCAGAACAACCATGGAGAAGCACCTGAGTGCCTGCTGGGTGGTTTTATGGCTGTATTTCCAGTGTAAGTTACAGGAGGCTTTAGGGGGGCACAGGAAGTCAAAAAACATTTTCTTAGGATTTGGGGAAAAGATGTAATACCTTGGGATAGATGGAGGGAGGAAAATAAGGCTATTCCTAGATCACCTGAGATTCACGCAGAGAGTAAAGAAGGTAATGAACTACAAGTACTGAGTGTGGATGATTGATTTCTGGAATTTCACACTGTTTTCTGAATAGGGGTTGCTGGCAAGACCCAAGTGGAGCAGACTCCCCAGTCCCTGACTGTCCAGCAGGGAGAGAACTGTGTCCTCCAATGCAATTACACTGTGAGCCCCATGAACAATTTAAGGTGGTACCGACAAGACACAGGCAGAGGTCTTGTGTCCCTGGCAGTCATGACTTACACAGTGAACAAAAAGTCAAATGGAAGATATTCAGCATCTCTGGATGCAGATGCTAAGCACAGCACTCTGCACATCACAGCCTCCCAGCTCGAGGACACGGCCTCCTACATCTGTGTGGTGGGAGCACCATGCTCCATAGATACTTGCAGCCAGTACGAAAACCTGCTCCTGGAGGCTTCAAGGAGGCAGAGGTGACAGAACAGTCTTTTTTTTTTTTTTTTTTTTTTGGTTTTTCGAGACAGGGTTTCTCAGTGTAGCTTTGCGCCTTTCCTGGAACTCACTCTGTAGCCCAGGCTGGCCTCGAACTCACAGAGATCCGCCGGCCTCTGCCTCCCGAGTGCTGGGATTAAAGGCGTGCGCCACCACCGCCCGGCCAGAACAGTCTTTTTAACACTGTACTAGGGAACTGAATTTCCCTTTTTGGCTGATTAGTCTCACTAGAAAGACAATTTTAAAACAGCCTGAAAAGAAAGCTTGAGGACAATTTTAATAGATTTTGAGAGAAAAACAACAGTATAGCAAAGTAGAATATCATGGCAGCCGCCATGAGGTGAGGAGATGGAGAAAATGTTAGCCTTTTCAGTTCACCACAGAGGTCAGAGAAACAGTGAGAAAGCTTAGAATGTCAAGGAAATATGCTCAGGAGTGCTGAGCCATGGATCCGTATGTAGAGGGCAGTCAGTACCTCACTCTTGTGTCCCACAGAAAAGGATTGTACCAGGAATACATGCTTAAAAATTGAAAAAGAAATAGCTTATTAAGAAAGAAAAACATTCTTAAGAATAGATGTGTGCTAATGAGCTGAGGAGAGAGTCCCAAAAACATCTGACCACACTGTGGTTATAAGACCCTTGGAGTCCCCAACTCTATCATGCATTTTGCCTGAGCATTTTTGCAAAATCAAAGTTCCTTAGATGAAGTCCAGGTAAGGAAAGTCATCCAGTTTTCCTTCTTTCATATGTTAACCTTTTACAAAGAGTAATCATTTCTAATTTAAACATTTTTGAGAATTTCATAAAGGTTTATCATACTTACATAATTTCTACTTCACTCTCTTCCCTTCTAACTCCCCTCATATTTTCCTTACTCCTTCTCAAACTCATGTTCTCCTCTTTAATTACTGTTACACACACACACACACACACACACACACACACACACACACACACACACACACACTCACAAATCTTGTTGAGTCCATTTAGTGTTGCTCCTATGTATATATGTTTAGGGTGACCTCTTGGAATTGGATAACCTATCAGAAGTCTTACTCCTGGAGAAAGCTGATTCTCCCCATCTCAGCAGTCATTAATTGTCTGCATCTCTTCATCCAGGAGTGGGACCTTATGAGATTTCCCATATCTATGCTGACATGTCAGTTGGCACTGTCATTTTACAGGTCTTGTTTAGTTGATCACATTTTTTTTGATATTTCTTGGGTGCAGCTTCCCTGTCATATACAGAAGACACAGTCTCACAGCAGATGTCCTGGTCCTCTGGCTCTTTCAGTCTTTCATCTTCTCCTTCCTCAATGTTCCTTGAGCCTTGAGTGTAGGGGTTTGATTGTAGACATATCAGTCGAGGTTGGACACTACATGATCAGTTGTGGTCTGCACTTTCACCAATTTTGGACATCTGTAATAGTCTCTTTTGTTTGCTGCAAAATGATGCTCCTTTGATGAGGGGTGAGAGCTTATCTGTGTGTATAATGATCAATATTTAGAATTTTGTAAGAAATTATACTGGTTTAGGGAAGTGACATTAGTATGCTCTCTTCTAGGGATCATGGCCTCATGGGCCATGGGTACATGAGCTAGATTTACAATACCGGCATGGATTTCTTTCTATTGAATGGGCTTTAAGTCCAGCTAGACAGATGTTGGCAGCTACCAAGATATACATTGTATAAAGCTAGTCATTTTTTTGTGGCTCATACACAGTATACATAAGTAAGACTCTTGATTACTTTTCTCCTTCAGAAGCATGAACAGCTCCTTTGGATATTGTGAGAGCTAATTCTTAGAGAAGAGATTTCAAGGATGGGGCCAACTTGATTCTCTCAAATCTTGAATCTCAAGTGTGTCCTGTCTTAAACAATAGGCTCTTACCTTCAGGTTCTGGGAGGCAATCAGTGACAATGGCAACAAAGCATGCTATTTTGAGAGTCTCTTTGACTTCTCTGACCAACATCTCAAGGAAAGTTTCCGATGCTTAGCACTAGGGCTTTGTTAGATAGTTTGTGCTTCTTGGGAAGAGCATTATCCCTCCAAGTGGAGCACGTTCATTCAAACTCTCTATCACCTATCATCTACTATCTGCCTCTCTCTCTCTCTCTCTCTCTCTCTCTCTCTCTCTCTCTCTCTCTCTCTCTCTCTCTCTCTGTCTATCCATCTATCATCAATCTGTGTATCTACCATCTATCAACTATCTACACATGCACACACACAGCGTGTATTTTTAAATAAAGATTGAATTACATGCTTTCCTATGGCTTTTTCAGACATCCTTAGTACTTTCTGTAGTTCATTCTTTCCCTCTTCCAAGTTAAATACTATTTTGCCTTTCAAATTTTCCCCTTTGTAGCACCTGTATCCTACTGTCCACCTTTCTAGGACTCCTTCTTCCATTTCTACCAATGGCATGTTTTTAGTTTCATAGTTTCTGTAGTTACCACAGGCTGTGTACTCCCATCTGAAGATTCAGGCTGGGAACCACAAATATGACAGAACACGTAGTGTTTTTCTCTCTGGGTCAGGGTTACCTCACTCAGTACAATAGTTTTGATTTCTGTCCATTTACCTGCAAATTTTATGATTTCATTTTCTTTACAGTTGAATAGAATTCTGATCTTGGTGATTCTCCTGCTTCAATAGAAGTAGTGAGTTTTCTACTGTCTCAGAGGGACATACTATCTGTACTGGCTGGTTTTATGTCAACTTGACATTAGCTAGAGTTATCTGAAAGGAAGGAACCGCAGTAGAGAAAGTGCCTCCATAAGTTCTGGCTGTAAGGCATTCTCTTAATTAGTGATTCACTGGGTGGGGCAGTCCAATTATGGGTGCTGACATCCCTGGGCACATAGTTTTGGATTCTATAGGAAAACAGGCTGAGAAAGTCATGATGAACAAACCAGAAAGCAGCACCCCTTTGTGGTGATATTTTATTTGTGCTGAAATGTGGTGATATTTTATTTGTGCTTTGATAAATAAAGCTTGCCTGGAGATCAAGGGGGAAAGGCCAGCCATTTTAAGTAAACAAAGTCAGGCAACACACACCCTTAATCTGATCACTTAGTAGGAAGTGTTTCTGTGTGTTCAAGATCATACTAGGGAACAGAGCCAAGCATGGTGACACACGCCTTTAATCCCAGTACCAACCATAGAGGCCTGGAGGTCTGTACAGACAGAGTAACAAGGAAGTAAGGTAGCTGGGCTAAGATAGCCAATGAGAGGGCAGAAAAGCAAGGCATATTAAGGCATGGGTAGACAGGAAGGATCTCACATATGGAAGCTGCTAAGTTGGTGAGGTAAGGTTAGCTGTACCTCTCCCTATTTCCCTGATCTCTCTAAGTCTTTCACCTCTATATTTGGCTCTGTGTTTTTTATTTAATAAGATCATTTAGAAATTCATCTACACCCCTTCATGATCTCTGCATCAGCTCCTGCCTCCTGGTTCCTACTCTGTTTGAATTCTTGTCCTGACGTCCTTCAACGATGGACTACAGTGTTGAAGGGGAAGCCAAATAAACCCTTTCCTTTCCTAATTGCTTTTGGTCATAGTGTTCATCACAGTAATAGTAACTCTAAGATACTACCTTAACCTTTTAGTTTGCATCCTTATGTCATAACTCAGGGAAATGGTACAGGTAGGGTAGTCATGTTATTGACAAATCCAATAAAACATGTAGTGCACAAGAGATTCACAAAGAGCTGACTATTTTTATTTTTCTGAGCTATAATAGTTGATTAAGAAAAAAAGAGCATTAATTGCACACCCTTCCACACCCAAAGGGACAAGGAACATCCCATGCCAATTGATAACTTTTTTTTTTCTTCTAGCATAAAATCAAAAAATTCCTCTTTCCTTTTTTCTTTTCTTCCTTTCCTTCTTTTTACATTTTTATTTCTCTTTCTTTCTTTAGTTCTCTCTCTCTCTCTCTCTCTCTCTCTCTCTCTCTCTCTCTCTCTCTCTCTCTCTCTCCTTCCCTCCCTCCCTCCCTTCCTTCCTCCCTTCCTTTTTTTGTTTTCTTTTCTTCATAATCTCTTAGTTATACATGAACGTTGTTCCGTAAGTGAGGCAGTTTGAATGAGAGCATCTCCCATAGGCTTATATATTTGAATGCTTGGCTACCAGTTGGTAGAATTATTTGGGAAGGGTTAGGAGGTTTGTGCTTATTGAAGGAGGTCACCGGAGGCAGGTTTTGAAGTTTAAAGAGATTTATGCCATTCTAGTTAGCTTTCTCTTTCTGCTTCATGCTTGTTTATCAAAAATGTAAGCTCCCAGCTCTGCTCCATTGACATGTCTGCCTACCTGTTGCCGTTGCTCTTGCCTTGGTGATCCTAGACTCACTCTCTGAAGTGTAAGCTCCAAATAAACTCTTTCTTCTCTAAGTTCCTTTGGTCATGATGCCTCTTCACAATAATAGAAACTTAACTACAACAATAAGGAAAAAGAGAACAAGGGTAAGGATAGTTTTATGAGATTTGCAGAGATTCATTGTGTTTGCCATTAGACCCTCTTGGACCACTCTGCAGTGTCTAATGGGATAGTGAACTAACAAGCAGTTATTGTCCTGATCTAAAACCATATCTTCCAGTAAGAGAATCCAGATGGATTAACTACAATTAAGTTTATTATTATTCTTGTTGGTGTGGTAATGGAGGATTTTGGAGACAAGGTCTTGGCATGTAGACAAAACTCAGTCAGTTCAGGCTGGCTTAAATTTGGGATCCTCTTGGATCAGCCCCTGAGGTTCTGGAATTAAGGCCTGTGTCACCATGCTGGACGTAGAGGCCAGTTCAACAACTCTCTGGTGAAGCTGACAGCAGGAGGATGCACAGTGCTGACTGAGCTATGGCTAGAAAAAGGAAAGAACCAATGTGTTTTGTGCGTTCAGAAAGCTGTAGAGCTCTCTTCCCATTCCTTCTGTTTAGTAAAGTTCCCAAGCCTGGAGGACAGGAAAAACCAAATTTTAATGAAACTTCAGAGCCTGTAATGGTGTGTGTGTGTGTGTGTGTGTGTGTGTGTGTGTGTGTGTGTGTGTGTGTGTGTGTGTGTGTTGGGGGGGGCATGGGAACTCTTTGGCCAATGACTCAACAAGATGATTCCCCTTCCTGGAACTGGAGGTTTTACTTGGTGACATACGACATGTAGTTGGGACTTTCTCTCCCCATCCCATGATGACTCCATTTTGATTCTTTCCTATATGTGTATTTTTAGGTAGCTTCCACCGTAGCAGGGTTCCATGTGGTTTTTCAAATGGCTTTAGTGTTAGTTGCCCCTCTCTAGTCTTTCTTTACCCTTCTCTCCCACCCCGCCTATTCTAATTTACCTTTATCTCTTCATAACTCTGTATTCTATTTCCCCTTTCCATCAAGATTCTCTCTTCTCTCTGAGTCCCTTACTAAATATGTAACCTAGGTGATCATTCATTTTATAGCATGCATATCAAAAGCTTAAAAGCTAACATCCATTCACAAGTGAAAACCTGCAGTATTTGTCCTTTTGAGTCTCAGTTTTCTCAGTCAGGATGATTTTTTCTTCTAGTTCCATCCACTTGCCTACACTTTTCTTTCTTTTTTTCTTTTTTTTTTACAACTGAATAATATTTCACTGTATAAATTTCCCACATTCTCATTACCCATTCATCATGGACATCTAGGCAGTTTACAGTTTTTGGCTATTATTCCCAGAGAATAAATGAACATGGATGAGCATGTATCTCTTTAGTAAGATATGAAATACTTTGGGGTATAAGCCCAAGAGTGGTGTATCGGATCTATTTTTAGCTTTTTGAGGAACCTCCACACTGGTTTCCATATGGCTGTACTAGTCTGCACTCCTACCAGCAGACAGTGTAACCTATTTCCAAGGCTATTGATTTCTCTCCACAACCTAACAGTAAGGTCCTTTGCTTACTACTTATTCCTATTGCCTTACTACTCATGCCACTAAACACAGAGAGGGTGAGTTAGTGTTCAACTAGAAATTTCATCCCTACTGACTAGTATTCACAGTGCTGGAAGGTACACTGCATGGTACTAGAAAAGAAAGGTAATCATCATTACCACACGCTACAAATTCTATCACAATAACCCCTGCGAGATGCATTGGAGTAATGACGGCACAGATGCTATGAGAGAAATCAAACACTTTTTATAAAGTGGATTTCAGCTCCAACCTGTGTCCATCACTGCTGAAGTGGACAAGAACCTGAGACGGGATAGGTCACTGGCCTAGGGGAAAACCTAATACTACTAATCTGTCCAAGGGGACATGGCAATAAAATGACTACTAATGACACATTTATATACCCATAGATGAGTGCATTACCATGCTCAACCATATCAAAGAATCTTCTTCTTTCAGTAGATGAGCACTAACACAAACAATCACAACTGGACAATGAGCAGAGAGTGAGATATTTGGAGTACTCAGTCCTAAATGGGTTGTCTTCATCATTCCCCTCTCCTAAATACTCAAGAGTCTGTGTGGAAGAGGAGGTGGAAAGATTCTAACAGTCAGAAGTGGTGGTTGACTCCAAGCAAATAGTGTCTTTCTGACAAAATAGGACTGATACTCATGTGAACTCAGAGAGACTGTGGCCCCAGGCAGAAGACCTGCATAGGTTTAAACCAGACAGGGTCCCAATGCTGAGATGGAAGAGAGGGAAGTAGAGATGGGGTCCTACCCATAACTGAGATGCTATTTGAAATGATACCTGCTGGGAAAAGGAAAACCTGTTTTTTTTTTTTTTTATTCAGTGGGGTTCTCATTGAGTATATGAACCACACGCCATTGTCTTATACCCAACAGTAGTTGGCCAACAAAAAATGAACTCCATATTTGTTTGTTTTTTGTCTCATTTGGTTGTGTTTGTTTGCTTTGATTTTTGTTGTTATAGGATATTTATTTATTTATTTATTTAGTTAGTTTGAAAGGGAAAGAGCGGAAGTATAAGGTTGGGTGGGTAGGGAGAAGGAAAGAATCTGAAATGGGGGAGGGTAAAAGCATGATCAAAATACATTGTCTGAAAAAACTGGAACTATTCCCCAAACAACAACAAAAGCAACAACAAAACTAAAAACAAACAAACAAACAAACAAACAAGAAGACTTCAGAGGAAGAAAGGAGGGCTAGAAATGATAAGAAACCTTTGATGTAGGAATGATAGACTGGTGAATTTCCTGTGCTCTTTTTTGTTTCACAACACCCATCATATCATGCAAAGAATAATAAACTAAAACTGTGAGTGGGCGCAGGTTAAAACACTGTCCCAGGAAGAGCCTGTGCCTTCAGTCAGAGGCCCACAGTAAGGAGAGCCTATTATTATCATTATGCCAGGTGACTAGTCTAGAGTAGCTAAAGAGCACCTAACATTTGTACTGCACAGAACTTAGGAGAAAGGTAGCTGAAAGCCTGTAGAAATCCACCATGCTGCATTCTCTTGCTTTTGCTCCATTTTTTCTTTTATTGAAAATAATTTTTTTCTCACACAATATATCTTGATCACAGTTTCCCTGTCCTCTACTCCTAATTCCTCCTTCCACCCCTCTCATCTGGATCCACTTCCTTTCTGTCTCTCATTAGGAAACAACCAGTCTTCTAAAGGATAGTGATAAAATAAAACATAATAAGATAAGGCAAAAACTAACAGGTTAGAGTTAGACAATACAAACCAATCAAAGGAAAGAACCCAAGAGAAGGCACAAGAAACAGATACCCACTTGTTTGCATACCCAGCAATTCCATAAAAACTCTAAACTGGAAGCCATAATATATACCCAAAGGACCTGGTGAAGATCCGCCAGGTCCTGTGCATGCTGCCTCAGTCATTCTGAATTCATATGTGCTTTGATCATGTTGAGTTAGAGGGCCTTGTTTTCTTGATGTCCTCCATCCCTTCTGGCTCTTATACTCTTTCTGCCACCTCTTCAGCAGGGTTCCTTAATCCCCAAGTGGAGGAATGTGATCCAGATGGTTCATTTATGGCTGAGTGTTTCAAGATCTCTCACTCTCTACATGTCTGTCTGTAGGTCACAGTATTTGTTTCTATCTGCTGTAGGAGGATGATTTTTTGATGATGACTGAGCAAGACATTGATCTATGAGTACAGCAGAATGTCTTTAGGAAAATTTTATTGCTACAATTTTTAAAACAATAGTATTTTCCTTTACCCTAGGTCCCTGGGTTATCTAGTCTCAGGTTCTTTGTCATCAAAGCAATGTCGAGTATGGGTTCCATCTCCTGAAGTGGGCCTTGAGTTAAACCTGATATTGGTTGGTTACTCCCACAAGTTTTACTACCTTTGCCTTAGTACATCTTGCAAGTAGGACACCATTGTAGATCAAGGGTTTGTAACTGTTTTGGTGTTTATGTTTCTCTTTTGATACTTTGCAAAGTACCTTTCTATAACAAAGATGCCTATATCTATATAACCTAGGTTATATCCCTATAACCTAGGGATGAAGGCTCCATGTAGGCATCAGCTCAACTTCTCCATGATTAATGAGTTATGTGTTGTCTTCAGCATGGGGGTCTTGTCATCAGTTTGTAGAGAGTAACATATAGTCCTGACAACCCCAACAGGTTTGGGGATTTCCATGGGTAGTAGATAGGGTATAAATAGCGTTAGAATATATTATGTGAAATCCTGAAAAAATTAATAAAATATATTTTTAAAATTTAAAAATTAAAATCCTAAATATAATATTGCAGGCTGAAATAAAAAAGTGATATGCAATAACTTAGAGACATACAAAATTAATGAACAGTGATAAACATTGCTACACAGATAAATAAAAAGCAAATATATTTTGTTGCATGTTCCTTTTTACCTAGCTTACAAGAGCAATACATAAGATACAATTATAGATGTATTCCTAGCAATATACAAGTAAATAGGTGTATAGTTTTACATG
The DNA here is from genome assembly GCF_007827085.1 of Peromyscus californicus insignis. Lineage (NCBI taxonomy): Eukaryota > Metazoa > Chordata > Mammalia > Rodentia > Cricetidae > Peromyscus > Peromyscus californicus. Next base: position 71,074,940 of record NW_026294413.1, on the reverse strand, counting down.
TATAAAAAAGTATCTGACATCATTTTAGTACAATTTGCATATTTGAAACTGATACAAATTTAGTATCATCACAGCTTTTACTATGGAATAAATCACCATTCACTTCATTGAAAATGAAGGTGTGACATTGAATGTAGTACTGGGGTTTTATTTGGCTCATGGTCAAAGGTAAAACTGTCCTCTATGTACCTGTAGGACTACACACTCCCTTACCATCAAGTTTAGCTTTTGTAGGACACCCCTGATCTCAGCTAGATTAACTCTGTTAAACTGTTTGTAGCATGATGTGGTTCTTGCATCTTCTACTGCATTTGATGTCTTATCTATTTTATGCTGTCTTTTGTCAAAAACCTTATAAATAGGTGTGATTATCATAAACACTGTACCCTAGGCCCATGTCCTGTCTTTAAGGCTTCATATTGAATTTTTAGACGTTATCTAAGGCATGATGGATGCTTTCTTCTGCTGTGGCCTTGCCTATTTTGGCTCTCACATTTATTGAGAAATAGCCTTTGTTTTGTTTTTAAAGAGCAAAATATTCTTGAAAAGGATGTTAGCATGAGCTTCTTGACTTCTGCTCTACACACCAGACAGTTCTGGCTTTCTAGCTGGACACAAGTGTGCCATTAGTGCAAAATATAATGATGCATTGTAAGGGACTCTGAACTCTATATCTGTTAAAATTATGTTTTATTTAAAAAAATAAAGACAATTAAAATAAATAAATAAAATTATTACAGAAAATAAAAAGTGTTCCTCATAGCCATGCATAGTGGTACATGCCTTTAAAGGCAAAACTCAAGAATCAGAGGTTAGTGGATCTCTGTGAGTTCTAGGCCACCTGGGTCTATACAGTAAATTCTGGGCCGTCCAGGACTACAGCGACCCTGTGTTTTAATTAAGGTTTCTGTTACTTTGAAGAAACACCATGATCATGGCAACTCTTATAAAGGAAATCATTTAACTAAGACTGACTTACAGTTCAAAGTTCTAGTCCATTGTTAGCATGGCAGGAAGCATGGTGGCACACAGGCAGACATGGTGCTTGAGAAGGAGCTGAGAGTTCTACATCCAGATCTGCAGGCATCAGGAAGAGAGAGTCCCTGGGCTTGGCTTAAGTACTTGACAGCTTAAAGCCCATTCCTAGTGACAGACTTCCTCCAACAAGACCACACCTCTTATTAGTGCCACTGCCTATGAACCAGTGGGGGCCATTTTCATTCTCACCACGACACTCTGTACTAGTCACTTTTCTATCACTGTGATGACACACCATGACCAGGTAACTTATAGAAAACAGTTTAATGGGGGCTTACAGTTCAGAGGGTAAGTCCATGGCAATCGTGGCAGGTAGCATGGTAGCAGGCAGGCAGGCAGGAAGGCATAGTGCTGGAGCAGTAGTTGAGAGCTTCTGTCCTGATCCACAAGCAGGAGACAGAAAGAGCTAACTGGAAATGGCTTGGGGTTTCGAAACCTCTGAGCTCAATCCCAATGAAGTACCTCCTCCAAGAAGGCCACACCTCCTAATTCTTACCAAATGTTCTACCAACTAGGGATCATACATTCAAACATATGAGCCTGGGCGGGGGGCTTAAATTTAAACCACCATATTAGACTCTGTCTCAAAAACAAAAAATATGTTCCTCAGTGTTTGACATGGAACCATATTTACTAAGTGAGATTTTAACCCAGTCAGTTTCTCTAGAATTCCTTCGATTAGAAGAAGTTTTTTCAAAAGTCAAAGAGGAAGTGTTTTATACAGCTGCATTGTCTGGCTCAGAGAGAAGTTATGGAGTGTGAAATACTCCTGAGCTACAAGAACCTCACTCAGATTTGGTAATAGAAAAATACGAATCACTGAATGCAAGGAAGTGGCTGCTTGAGGGAACTCAAGAAATTTTTGAAGTTTAATTTGAAATTCATGAAAACATACATGTTTCCCCACATTGACTTGGAGCAAATGTCTCTTAAGTTTGTTTTTAACTAAGATGCCAGATTTTTACTTTTAGCTGCTCACATGAGTGTTTATTTTTAGCAAATCTTTGATCACTGTCAGTATCCACAAGGTGGCAGTCTCTTCTTAGAGACATGGGGGACCTCTCAAGTGGTTTTGAGTGACAGAGTTTATGGGGGGAGGGGTTTACTGGTGTCACAAGGGTGGGAAAGAGCTTTGTCTTCCTACTTGGTGGCACAGTATCTTGATGTTTCCTGAAGGAGAAACATTAGAAATGTGAAACTGATTTTTTTTTTAAAAACCAGGCTTATAATCTGGATCCTCAGTGAAGAGAGAAGAAAGAATAATGAAATCCTTGAGTGTTTCACTAGTGGTCCTGTGGCTTCAGTTTAATTGTGAGTTTTGGCATTTCTCTTGGATATAAAGTGTGATATGTGGAGTTGTTGCCTACTATAGGATAATGGTAGGAACACAGATGGTTTTCATCTCTAGTAAAGGGGTGGGAGGCCCATGGAGAAACCATTGTAGAGTGTTAGCATCCATGTGCATCTAGTCTTTGTTGTGTGACCTTTGTCTCTCTTCACAGGGGTGAGCAGCCAGCACAAGGTGCAGCAGAACCCGGAATCCCTCAGTGTCCCAGAGGGAGCCATGACCTCTCTCAACTGCACATTCAGTGATAGTACTTCTGATTACTTCTGGTGGTACAAACAGCGTTCTGGGAAAGGCCCCGAGTCGCTTGTGTCCATCATCTCCAACGGTGAGAAGGAAGAAGGCAGATTCACAGTTCACCTCAACAAAGCCAGCCGGCATGTTTCCCTGCACATCAGAGACTCCCAGCCCAGTGACTCAGCTGTCTACCTTTGTGCAGTGAGAACACAGTGCTCCCCAGGCACCTGCAGCCTGCACAAAAACCTATTGGGCCCTGACAAGGCCTGAACTAGAGCACCTAGAGCACGCTATTTGAAAAGTATTTACTTTATGAAAATGTCTCACCCTGAACACATAGTGTGTTATAGACTATTATTTCAATGTATGTTACTTTTGTATGGTCTGGAATGTTTGTTGAATGATGTAAAGATATGTTTGATTGAATAAAATTCACCTGCAGTCAGGAGGCTGAGTCAGCAATGAGCTGACAGGATGTGGTAAGGGGAGACAGGTGAAAGGGGGTTTATAAGGAGGGGCAAGGAGAAGCATAAGGACTTTTTGGAGCACTCGAGCAGGTACAAGAGGGGAGCTACTTGCTATTCGGCCTCTCTGAAGAGCAGAATTCCACCTTAACCTTTGAATCTTGAGTTCTTTAGAGGGACAGAGGTTTAGTTAAGTTCCTTTCATAGCTTTGCAAGAGTTGGAACCAGAGGGAACAAAATGTCCTCCAGCTATGGCCCTTGTGGCCTAACTACTGTTGGTAGCAGCAGAGCTGCAGTTGCTGATTCGGACAGCTGTGGCTTTAAAGGAGAAACAATTTTTAAAAAGGACAATAGTGCTCTAAGCTTCATGTCTCATATTCCTTCTCATTCTCTTTTTTCATAACCCACTGAATCTAATTAGTGTTGCCCATGTGCTTATGGTTGTGGGATCATCTCCTGATACATGGGCAACCTACAAGTGCGCACCTTCTTAAAGAAAAATGACTCTTCTTGTGCCAACAGCCATCAATTGCCAATAGCTCCTCAGCAAGAAAAGGGCCTCAGGAGCCCCTTTCACCTCCATGATTGAATTTCAAGCTGTCTTGATTTTGTGCATGTCTGGTACAGTTAACCACAGGTCCTGTGAGTTCATGTGTAGCAGCCTTGTCATGCCCAGAGAAAATTATTTTGAAGCTCTTCTCCCCATCTTCTAGTTCTGTTTTTGTTTGTTTGTTTTGTTTCACTTTTCTTCCAAGATATTCCCTAAGCATTGTTGAGATGAAAAGTTGGTAGAGGTGTTTCATCTGTGGCTGAGCACTCACAGTCTCTTTTTCTTAGCACTTTGAGCATTCTTCTTATCCTTGGGTTTCTACATTTTTCAACCCCCTCCTTTGTGATGTTTTCCTAGCCTTGGAGGGGCTGATACAGATACCCCACTTAGGTTTGGATACTCAACACCTATTCTCAATACCTTGTGTTGTTATGCATCTCTGTGTCAACTCACTGAAAGAAAGCATCTTTGACCAAGGTTAAGAACAACACTAATCTGATTGTTGGCTCTTGTCTGAACTCAGTCACATTCCTTCTTTGCAGCTGGGGGATACACTTGGACTTTTCATTTGGATGATCACATTATCACTGTTTGTTCAAGACAAGTGCTTCATAGATGGAGTCTCAGATCTGGTTATACCTCTATGAATTTCCTCAGGGATCCAGGCGCAAACCACTGGCTCTGATCCTGTTGAGTCCATGGCAACCTCCTTTGTACTGCTTGGAGCCTGTGTCAAAGTTCTCATGTATATTTTAGTTTCCACCTTGCTGAATTTTGTGTAGATTAAATTCAGTTTCCTTTTGCAATCTCACAGTATTTTCTGTTTTCCACAATCTATTTCTTGTTAGCTATGAAAATAAAAAGTTTAATATATTTACCAGTACTAGAGACATCTGCAAGTTAGAAGTATCAATACCAGTCAGTGACTATCAGCTATGAGGCAGCCAAGGTCAGCATTCCAGAAAGCACAACTCAGAGGTGGGTAGAGGGAGGCTTTAACAACTTCTAATTGGGTAGGTAGTACCTGAACATCACATGATCATCTCCCAACTTGGGACATGCATAGAGCATGTGGGGCTTCGATTGGTTCAGCCTGTGATCACCCAGAAAACTAACCAATCCCAACACAATTATGTCAGTCCAATCTCTTCCATAGCCCTATAAAGACCCTAGACAAGGAGGGTGACAGTTCCCTCCTCTCTGAAATTATTCTTTCTCTGAAATTTCTTGTGCTTTTTCTTAATTTCTCACTTTTCTGTAGCCTCTTTAATAAAGATTGCCTTGACTTTGCATTCCCATACAAGAATCCGCATCTTTTGCCTTCATTGATAGCAGATCACAAACTCAGAGCCACTGTCCCAGGTCAATCTTTGGTGAATGTCAGTGTCTGGCACCAGGGCCTTTGGTCATGTACAACTGAGTTGTGAAAGGGCCTGCCACCTAAAAAACCCAAAAAACTGAAAACGAACCAACCAACCAACAAAACCCCAACTCTGCATTCCTGGGATCTATATACAACTTTTTCCTCATTCATGAAGACATGAATTAAACTATTACCTCTTAATCTGTTCTAGGACAAGGCAGAGAATGAAAAAGCTTTGCAATTTCTTCTGAATCAGCTCTGGACCCTCAACTCTCTCATACCATGTTCAAGCAGCAAAATGAGGTGACAAACACCAGATGACAGATGGCAAGATGGTGGTGCTTCTGTGCCTTAAGACTTGATGTTAAGCCATGACTCCCCTTGTGTGTGTGCGTGTGTGTGTGTGTGTGTGTGTGTGTGTGTGTGTGTGTGTGTGTGTGTGTGTGTGTATGTGTGTGTGTGTGTGAAGACTGAGCTTTCCTCTGACTGGTTATGTTAAAAACAGGGCTCTGGGAAATAGACTAAACACACACTCAATTGGGGGAACTAACTTTTCTCTCTTAGGAACCTAGTTCCAAATCAGAGTCCAGAACTGCATTCCCTGTTTAAAAAAAAAGGTGGGGGGACTGGATAAACTCTGGGAGTTCTGGTGGCTGTATGCCTACAACTAGCTAGTGAGTTCAATCTATTGGTAATGGGAACAGGGATATCTAAGTTCAGGGGATGCATCATTGAAGAGGCCAGGTGTTTTTGATAATTTGAACATGCACTTGGAAAGTATACAAGCTGACTTCTGATCTCTAGCTTGTGTCTCTGTCTAGAGGTGAACAGCCTACAAACAGAAGAGAATCCTCAGGCCCTAAGCATCTAAGATGCTGAAAATGTCACCAGGAACTGCAGTCACAAAACTTTCATAGCTGCCCTACTGCAGCCCAGACAGGACTCAGGTAGAGGCCCTGCCCTGCTAATCTTAATCAGTTTAACTGTGAAAGAAAAACAGTGAAAGACTGAAAATCACCTTTGAGGGAGGGACCAGGACTTAAAGAGATTCACTGATAGGCAGTGAGATAGGGGGAGGGCACACATCATTAACAAAAATGGTGAACTTCCAAGATGGCTGGCTTTATCTTCACCCTGCTGATCTGAGATAAAGCTTGGCAGTTTAAAACAGAGGGCTGGTGAGGCTTTTCTCTATCAGTAGGCCTCCTGCTGCTGCTGAACCTGAACAAGTTCAAGGCCTGATCAGCACATGTTTGTGTCAAAGCTGTGGGCCAATCATTTATCTTGTCTTTATTCAAACTGACCAACCATAAGTTAGGGGAGGAAAACCTCTTAGAGACCCTTAAATACCAGCCTTGGAGAAGACACCAGAGTTTAGGATTCCTGAATGCCTTCTCTGCACTGCAGAGTGTCTCTCTCTGTGTTCTCTCTCTCTCTCTCTCTCTCTCTCTCTCTCTCTCTCTCTCTCTCTCTCTCTCTCTCTCTCCATTCTGTTTTCTCCTTTCTCCCCTCTTCCTAATACAAGCTTCTCTTCATCAGTTGATTCTGTCTACTGTCTCTTCCCGACTGCCATGTTCTACACTGGAGATTTTTGCTGCTTTGTAATTCTTTAACTGGTAAAGAAAAAGAACTGATCAAGAACCCCTAGATAGTAGGAAGACCTCTATCTTTTCCTGTCCTGTTCCTAGCTGTGCACACAGGCTTACTCCTGTGCTGCAGATGGAGTGTTTATCATGTACCTGTTGCTGTAATGCAAACCCTCCGAGATGCTTCCTACAAACCCCAACTATGGATGGAGTTGGTACTTCTGTCTTCCCATGAGGAAAAGATTGTTATCAATAGGAAAGGCAAACCCTTTCAAACTTGTGACTTTAAAAGCATCTGTGAATGAAGCAAAGTGCTATGAGCTTAGATTAAAAAACTGAAATGCAAGGCTCAGTTCAGGCCATTCTTACATAAATGTCTTCAAGTGTAGTGACCTTGTATTTCTTCACTTGAAATGAAACTCAACACCTTCTGCACAGCTAAGGACTTTACCATGTGAATGGGAAAAACATTTTAAGCTTTATATATGACAAAAGGTTAGTGTGTAGAATATAAAAACAACTAAAAATCCCTAAACATTAAGAAACAAATCCAATTTAAAAATGAAGCATGGAGCTCAACAGAGAATACTGAAGGTTTGAATTACAAATGACTAAGAAACATTTAAAAATGTTCAGCATCTTTAGCTATTGTATAAATGAAAAATTAAAACTTCTTTGAGATTTTATAGCACTCCAGGAAGAATGGCTAGGATCCAAAAAGCAAATGAAGAGAAATATCTTGGATTTGGAGAAAGGGAAATATATATTCACTGCTGATGGGAATGCAAACTGGTGGATTACTATGGAAGTCTATGTAAAGTTTTCTCAAAATCTAGAAATAGATCTACCAGATAGTCCAGTTAAGTATTCTTTGGAATATACCCATAGATCTCTGATTAGTCATGTTCATTGCTAGTATATTCATGATATCTAGGGAATACAAACAGCCTAGATGACCACCAGCTCAGGAGTGGGTAATTAAACAGAGGTTCATTCATTTGGGGTTTTGGGGGGCACTAGCCATCCTTTCTCAGTAAAATGAAATCTCAAAGTGATTTTAATCTGTATTTTCATGATATCTAGTAGTGTTTACACCATTTGTACTTCATCTTTTGAGAACTTTTTGTATAATTCCATGCTCTATTTTTCATTGGGTTGTTAGTTTTAATGATGTTTAGATTTTCAAAGTTCTTTTTATATTCTAGATATTTACCTTTCTCAGATATATAACTGGAAAAGATTTTCCCATTATACCTTTTGAAAATTCACATAGAAATGTATTATAGAAGCTTCATAAATACATTTACACATACATAAAGAGTCAGTGGAGTTACCCTGTAATGGGGCAACAATGCCCCTATTAGACAATACAAGATAACAAATAAAAAGCTAAGTGCCAGGAATAGTTACTTCCTATTGACTAGTGTGGTTCCATATATCCCTATATATTATGGGACATCGTCAAATCTGTTGATCACCCTTTGAAACACGATGGTAAGAACCTGTTGAATAAGTCAAAGAACGTGGAGAACTTAAGCTGATACTCATCTTGAGCTTCCTTACTACTGGACAGCCTCCATAGTGCTAGAATGTGCTATGCATACTCCTGGAGTAGAAAATGAACTGCCAGTCTTTCTGATCTCTAAATCCTATGAGCTACAGTCACACCTTGTTAGACATGCCTATTAGTTCAATAGTGGCACAAATGTCATGGGAGTAACCAGCTAACTTCTGATTAGATTTAAGGTCTGCTCCATAAGCTGAAGCTCATATGTGGCACCATTTGGGGCTCTAAGCACTTGTGACTAGACAAGACATAGACCCTATGGAAGAACCTATTACTATTACTCTGCTAAATGGACATATTATTAGATCAACTCTTAATGAATTATTGTTATAAACATACAATGGTGCATCAGTCAGTCTTTATCAGAGAAGCTTCTTTTTGTAGCACATTGTGATTTCCACAAAGAACCAGAACTCACTGTGCTGCAGCGAAGAAGAGGCTGTGGCATACTCAGCCCCAGATGGAACATCTACATCACACACCCTCCTCCAAGGTCAGAGGTCACTGAGGTAGAGGAGGTGGAAAAACTGTAAGAGCCATAGGTAGGGAATGACTACAAGGAGACAGTGTTTACTGGACTCAGCAGGGCAGCTGCACACATGGACTCACAGAGGTTGACAGCACACGTAAGGCTTGCAAAGGATCAGGCCAGACACAATTGCAGTAGGGCAGAGGGAATGTGGGCATCTCACCCTTAGCAAAGGAGCTAGGGACAGTTGGTAGCTGCTGGGAGAGAGAATCGGGATTCTTTAAAGTTGCAGCCCCTGGTATATAGACCACCCTCCACTGAAGGCCACACCACCAAGAGTATATGGACAGGACAACTTGTAATACAAGCCTTGAGGTGATTTATTGTAATGGTGGCACAAAATTGGGTTGGGAGTGAAGTGTGGATGGATCTGGCAGAAGTGGATGGAGCAGGTGAGTATAATCAAAATAACATTCTCAAAAAAACAATAAAATGAGAAAAAGTAGATACATTTTATCAGAGGCATATCTGTGTGTGTGTCTGTCTGTATTCTTATATGTCCACTCATCACTCTAAATACCACAGGATACATATAGTTCAGTAACATTGGTAATTTCAGACAGCCAATATGGACTTGAGACCTGCCTCCTTTAGGTGAGGTTTCAAGTTTATTCAGTGTTTTGTGCAGACACATGTGGTGCAGTTTGAAGGGAAATCAGCAGAGGGCGCTGCCTCTTCAGTTGTGTTAACGTCTGCATCCAGGTGGTGGCTTCACATGACACACTGTCACTGTGCAGAAGGAGGTCCTTGTTTATGAGTGAGCAGTTTCAGTAAGGTCCTGCAGGAGACTTGCCCTGTGAGTTTGGTGCACTCAAGAACCAAGTGTCATTTTCTCCTATGAACATGCTTCCTGACACCTGCTCAGTTCTGCTGCTGCTCTTCATGCTCAGTAAGTTACATTTACCCTAAGTGTTGATGATGTCATTTTCTTACACCTATTAAAGTCTTTACCTTCTTCCTCACATAGCAAAATAATTTGTCCTTATTTATTTATATTTTATTTATTTATTTATTTATTCATTCATTCACTCATTTATTTATTTATTTTCAGGGAGGAGCAATGGAGACTCAGTGACCCAGACAGAAGTCTTGGTTACTGTCACAGAGGATTGCCTGTGATGATGAACTGCACTTATCAGACCACTTACTCAGATACTTTCCTTTTCTGGTACATGCAATATCTCAACAAAGCCCCTCGGCTACTCCTGAAGAGCTTCACAGACAACAAGAAGACAGAGCACCAAGGGTTCCAGGCCACTCTCCATAAGAGCAGCAGCTCCTTCCACCTGCAGAAGTCCTCAGTGCAGCTGGCAGACTCTGCCCTGTACTACTGTGCTCTGAGGGACACAGTGAGGGAGACTGCAGGGGAAGCTGCACACAAACCCAGGGTGCAGGAGCCTGAGGGGAGTGGCCTGTGAGGGAGGGCTGTGTGTCTTCTCAAAGTGGGGTTTACCCAGCCTCCTGAAACACAGCAACACATCTCAGGTCAAATTCCTAGAAACCTAGGAATCTGTAGATATTCTGAAAGGATAGATGGAAGTCATTGTTAGAGACAACCAGGCTTTGATCCCTAGAAATACTGTTCTTTCCTTATGTGAAGGACCTCTCACAGAAAACACTTCCAGGAAAATCCGGACAAGGAATTTATCTCTACTGAGATGTCTTACAAAATTTAGTGATTTAAACTCTCCAGAATCTTCTGTTCTTATCCCACAAATTTATGACCAAGTGAAGAACATAGATTTCCAGTACTTAAAAATCTGCTTCAGTCTCACTCCACAAGTAATTTAGATTCTTCCTGTCCTTGGTTCATAAGAGAGAGAGTTCACTCTGACTTCTGGTCTCAGCTACTGTTCTATTGCCGTGATGAGACACCATGACCAAGACAACTTATAGAAGAAATCATATAACTGAGGGCTTGATTACAGTTTCAGAGGGTGAGCCATGATGATTGTGGTGGCATACATAGTAGCAGGCAGTCAGCCATGTCCCTGGAGTAGTAGCTGAGAGCTTCTATCTGATCAACAGCAATAGGCAGAGAGAGGGAGAGACTGGATCTGGATTAGACTTTAAGATCCCAAAGCCCACCACCAGTGACACACCTCCTCTGATAAGGCCACACTTCCTGTTCCTTCCTAAACAGTCCACCATCTTGGAACCAAACATTCAGATTTTTGAGCCTATGGGGCCATTCTCATTGAAACCTTCACACTCCCCAACAGCATTCAATTAGTGAAGCTGCTCAGGAAACACAGTTGTTGGAACTCTCAAGATGATGCCTGAGACGCAGCTCCATCTCTTTCCTACACACCATGTAGGAGGCAACCTGGTCACGAAGAACTCTTTTGAAAAATTCTTCCCCTTTAACATCCACTCTCATAGGCTATTTGTAGAGAGCCGTGCACGGCCGTGCCTCAAAGATGGCGTGGCGTCTGGCTTCTGCCTTCCGGATGGCAGGTGCTCCTTTTTCGGTTAAGGCTAGGATCTGGCTTGCTTCCCGCACACCTAGACCTAATCTGGCTTGCTTGCGTATGTCTGACCCTATCGGCATTGTCCACGTGGCACTACGGGGTTGATTGCCCAGTGGCTATAAAGGGCATGGGCTGGCTTTCCCCGGGAGGAAGATCGGAGGAGAGGAAGGAGATCAGAGAGAGAGAGAGAGAGAGAGAGAGAGAGAGAGAGAGAGAGAGAGAGAGAGAGAGAGAAAGAGGAGAGAGAGAGAGAGGAGAGAGAGAGAAAAGAAGAAGAAGAAGAAGAAGAAGAAGAAGAAGAAGAAGAAGAAGAAGAAGAAGAAGAAGAAGAAGAAGAAGAAGAAGATGGCTTTCCCTGGGGTCAGAAGATTGTTCAAGGTTCCTGAATAAACTGCTTGGAGAAGAGCCTGGCGTCGCGTCTTCCTTGCTGGTCGAGGCTTACGCGTCAGCTATTACACTTTGTTTAAATCCTGAGGGTGTGGTGCAGTCACTCACCTGGGGTTAGAGTTAGGTTCTCAGATAATTTTTCAGTGTGAGAAGGGAAGTCAAGGTTTTGATCCATCTCAATTCTGGAAACAAAATACTGGTTTAAAGTAAAATGCTCTAGTATTCATATCTATCTCCCTATAAAGGAACAACAAAGTAGTATTTGCTGTCTTATCTTTAGGGAGCAAAATGAGATGTCAAACTCAATTTTTAAACTTCAAAAACTACTTTGAAGGCACAACATAGGATAGAATCTCACAGAAGAGTGCTGGTCAAACATAGAATGAATGCCAACTCTAATAAAAAAAAAAAATAACAATGCCAGGCATGGGAAACCTCTCTTCAAGTTGTAAGTTGGGGCTTCCAGAGGCTCTCCCAAATGAAACAGGCTATTGCCATTGCCTTTGATTGCCTCATAGTAATTCAAGGTAAGACACTATTTCTAATGACATCCCATAGTTTAGACATAGGACTTGGAGGAACTTAGCTAGAAATGACCTGAAGACTCTTCCCTGAGGACAAGTTCTCATAGTATATGAAGGTGCCATGTAAGAATCCAAGGGAGAAAAGCAAAAAATAATCCTACCAAGCTGTGTAAAGACTATGAACCAAAACAATAATCATATGGCAAGATGTTCACAAGGGAACAATAGTAGCACTATTCTCTTTGGGGAAACTAACGTATGCCTTATTGAATTCAAGATTGCTCAGTAGCAATGAATTCAGACCTAATACTGTAAACCTAGCTAACAACCCGTGGCTGGAGAGATCATAGACCCTAGAGGAGAACCTTCTACAGCCATTTTCCTAAACCAATACAGCGTCTAACTATATTCTAAATACTCATAATTATACAGCAGGTCAGGGAAACTGGAGAGGAGATGTGGAGTCAGAGGCTAAACACACACAGAATACTTATCTGTGTCTTCATTTTTCTTTTAACCATTTTATACAACCTAAGACAAAAATCTCATGCAAGAAGGAAATCTTACAACTGCAAGTTACACATTTTCTAAAATCAAATTAAAATCCTTACACAGGAAGAAATCACATTATGATCACAAGTCACATGCTTTATTAGAAGCCCACATGTAATTAAACATTATCCTTTGTATTCATTTATCAACCATAACATCTTCACCCTAAAGCAATGATTCTTTTATTATTGATTAACTAAGTTTTAAGCAAGCCAATATATTTCAGCCAGTTCCTGTGTACTGGCAGGCAGCAGTTTGTGGTTATAGTGTAGCAGATTTTTATCCTGATTTTATTTAACAGAGCCTTAATCGAGTGGTCTGGCTAACCGTCAATTTTTCTTTACACACAGTAAGGTCATTTAACTTCCATTTACAAATTTGTTTTCTCAAAGTGCACATTGAAACCTGAGATTAATTCTGTAAGGTACATGACCAAGGAACTCAGACCTAACCTTGGAGGTAGGGACATAATTGCCTTTTTTAATCGTCAGTCTGTTTTTCCACAGACATAATTCATGTGTCTATAATGCCTGAAACTTCCTTGTTTTCATCAGCTGGTCTCACATCTCTAAGCTCCATTGCTCTATAAAAACCATCTTTGTTATGATCTGCAACTAAATTGTCCAGCGAGGAGTGAGATTTTCCCATAAAATGATCTCACTACAATAAATACAGTGGGATTCTCCCAATATGAAACTATACCATGACAAATGCAGTAAGTACAAGATAGCAGCAAGCAGGAGAAGGACTAGCAGAAGTAAGGGGCTTTATGGAGACACCCCCATGGGGGCATTGCCTCTCCATAATACACTCATCCTAGCTGTGCTCACTGGTGAGTGTTACTCCATAAGCTTCATTGGTGACTGCAGCTCCTCCTAAATGTCACCACTAATACACACAGATAAGTGTAGTTCTAAACCCTCATGAAAGAAGCTTCACTTTGAAGCACAGAGGGGCTACTATAGTCATAGACAACTGCTCAAAAATCAGAGAATAAATATTGTAAGTTCTCTAGTCCCAGTTAATCCATCTACAATGCAATCCCTACACATGAGGCTCAGGGAGCACCACAGAGAAGGAGCAGAAGAGCCAGAGGACCGGGACACCCCCTGAGAGGATGACATGAGAGAGAAAACTTATTGTCAATGTGAATACAAATGGGCACAAACAATACGGAAATCAGTGTGGAGTTTCCTCCAAATTCTGACCACAGATCTACCACAAGATTTAGCTATGCCAGTCTTGGGGAATTAACCAAAAGTTTCTACATATTTCCACAGAGATGCTTGCTCCTCCATGTTCACTGTTGCTCTATCCATAATCACTAGGAACTGGAAACACTCTAGATGTCCATCAACTGATGAGTGAATTGTGAAAATGTGGTACATTTACACAGTAGGGTTTTATTCAGCTGATAAGAAAAATGAAATTATGAAATTTTCAGGTAAATGGTAGAACTGCAAACAGTCATCCAGAGCAAGATAACCCAGACCGAGAAAAACAGAGTATTTTCTCAAGTATGTGGATGCTAGTTTTTAATATGTGTGTTTCATTTGAAATATCCATAGATGTTAAATATCAATACGAAGCCATGAGGGAGGAGGGGATCTTCAGAGGAGGGGGAAACAGAAAATGACTTCCATAAAAGGGGAAATGGAACGAGCAGGATTAATAGATGAGAATGAGAAGGCAGGGTAGAGGGAGGAACATGGGATAGTGATAACTAACACTACAGACATTTGAACAAAACAGTGTGGAAAACCTTTTATAGAAACTCACTGAAACACATATTCCAACCAAAGCGGAGACTAGCAATAATCCTCGAGTATAAACACACACTTAGAAGGCAGTTTGATATGACCATTTAGCAAAATAACAATAGTAGTTTCCTCCTAGTACCTAAGGCCTCCTGAACCATGGGATTTTTGACCATGGCACTGTACTAGGCATGAATTCCCTCCTGTTGACGAGGCTTCAAATCCAATCAGAAAACATTGTTATTCCATAGCAGTCAGGCCACAATTACACTACTGAGCACGTATGACCTGGAAGTTCAGTACTGCAGCATGCAGGGTCCAGCTCTGGCTAATACTCTTGGGACCTTTCTTCCCCAGCAGCCTGCATAGGACCTTCCAGCTACGAAAGCTAAGCAGCAAGGAGGACTTTCTTCAGTCAGTTCAAGGTTGATTTCTCTACGTCATGCAACTGTAGAATGTGGTGGCTTTAGCCATAATCTTTCACCATCTAGTTATAGTGGGCAACCAAGAACCATGACAATATCCAGTGCTGTTTTGTATACTTCTGAGGCCTCCCTGGGCAATAACTCCCATGCCTGATACTGAGATTGTTGTTTAATAAATTCATCTATTTTTTCCAAAGCTAGATTTATGCATGTAAAAGACCATAATATGAATACTAATGTGATAAATTGTTATATTAAGATTTCTTTGTAGAACACATACGTGATAAATTATCCAGATTGGAAGAATATTTAATGTGGGGATAATGAAGCACATGCTCCAGAGTCCCTTACCCAAACCGACTCAAGGTCTAAGGAGAGCCCAGTGATGATTAAATTGTCTTCAGTTTTAAGTGGTGTTCAAAAGTAAAATATTTTGAAGACTGTTCATCACCAAATACCCCTCAATTACAATTTTCACCTGCCAGTTGGTGATAAAGTGGCCCTAAATATGTCTTTGATCTGGCTAGGATGAATGACTTAGTTGGACTTATTCATGTGACCCACTGTCATTCATTGTACACATAGGAGCTGCCATCAAGATTTCGCAGCCTTTAGCTAATGCCGTTTTACATTGTGACTATTTGCTTGTTGGTTCCTTAACTCAAAGTCATGTTGCTTTATCACCAGACAGTTTCTGGTGTTGGAATCTGTAGCTCCCCTCCCTATATTGTTGAATATAATACAGCTTCCAATATTCTTTCCTGTTCTCACTGCTTGCTGCTGCCACACTGGGCACACTGATCTGTCGAAAGAGGATTCTGTCCTTTGTGTTCTTCCTTTGGCACAAAATTACCTCATTGAGCGTTACCTGTTAAGGATCTCAATGACTTCATTTTGAGTGATACCACACACAGAGACTACAGAGAGAGGGGTGGGGGGAGGGACAGAAGGAGAGAGGGGGAGAGGGGAAGGGAGAGGAGGAGAGACAGGGACTCATTCCTACAATTAACACTCAAAATACCTTGCTAGAGGGAGAATTGTGGTAGTCTAATTGGAATGCAATGCTCATAACTCCTGCCCTCTAGTGTTCATGCATGGCATAGTCTTCTCAGTGGGAAAGGCGTAGACTGTGCCAGGTGACAATTCTGAATTATGTTGTATTTTATAAGAAAAGTCAAGGGACTGCATAGGTTACTAAGTCTCTCATCATGTTGAATTTGAGTTTCAGTTCATCAAAGTGAAGACTGTCTGTAGCAGACTTGCTGGTTTGGTTTTTTTTATTGTACTTTTATAAACTATTCAAATTTGTACTTCTTAGTTTACTCTTCATGTAATAACAAATCTACAATATTCCTAGCAACATCAATCGCATCTTTTTCTTGGGTATTTTGATGGTGCTGTGTAGAAATCTGGTAACTATGCAGTGTTCTGATTTCTATGTCCCTGGTACTTGTTCTGAAATATGTAAAAATGCTGCAATTTTCTCACTCTAAAGTATCATATTCTTTCATTTCAGTTCATAACTTTGTATTTTTCTTTTCTAAAAACTCACAAGTCTCTACTTAGAGAGCATTAAGCTTCCTTTGTGCGTGATCAGAAAGCCTTAGAATTCACATTCAGAAGTCAGCAAAGACAGGGGGAAGTCTACTGCCCTTGTGAACTTGTTATTTCTCAATTGGGCCTCTAGAGGACACTCCTTTCTTAAAGGTAAATGATGTTTTCATAGGTTAGAATAAACACACAGAAACCTTCCTTCTCCCCCTACCCTGTCACACCCCTCTCCCCTTAGTGCCTTTCCTGCCCCCTTTGACATTACATTACCTGTGTTCTACTACCATACCGCTTTCTCCTAAGCTCTTTCTTCTGGCCCTCATGGTCCTGTTCTGGCTTCCTTGCTTATGCAGGGGAGAGGGATTTAGTGGGTTCTGGGAGGAGTTGTAGGGAGAGCAGGGTGGTAGTGGTGAGTATGATCTGAATACATTATGTTCACAGATGAAGTTACTGAATAGTTACTTTTTTAAATCTTTTCCACTGCTCTGGTAGGTGTTCTGACAGAACATACTTTATGCAGATGCCAGAGACAGGCCAAGGGAAAGACAGTGTCTCTTCCCCATTGTCTCTCCATTGTCCCGATGACAAAGGCATCTAAACCTTCTTAAACTCAGAGCAGCTTCTGCCTACCTCTCCCAGTCCTCATGCTGTTCATGTTTCATTTCCAGTCTCATTTCTCAAGCAATTGTCTTTGTAGTGAAAACTTTGAAATGCATTCCTCTACTGTTATGAACTCTAGTGCATTGTTCCAAGTAGTCACCATGTGCAATAGCACACCAGCACTGCTACCCCTGTCGCTCTGGAACACAAGATTCCTATATTGGTTTTTCCCATTGCACTTCCTTCTTATGCTGCCATTGAATGTTTTCTGTACCCTGATAGTGGGTTTCTCCAGGGGATGCAATAAATCATATCAGGCCAAATTAATAAGATCAGTTTTAATGTGAGCAAAGCAACTCCTGGGTGACTCTTGGAAAGGAAGCAGGAGAGAAATCATATTGCAGGTCTAGAGACCATGTCGTAAGTACCCTGTAGATGTGGTCTTGAGCATTTCTAGGGGAGGAGCCGACCCTTGATGGGCTTTCTGAGGGGCAGGATCTGGAATTGGAGGAACGGAGCCTGAGCAGAGATTCCCAACAGTAATATTTAAAACAATATTTGGAACAAACCTTTACTGGTGCAGGAGTATCCCAATTTTTAAAATGATTCTAAAACTATTAAACCATTACATCTATACTTACTCTATTGTTATGATGCTGTTTGTTTTGCTACTGCAGTGATTTTACTTAAATTATTTATTGGGTGATGATTATTGTTATTTTTCAATGTGTATGAGAGTGGGTCTATGTAAAGTGTATGGCACCTGTGTACAGGTTCTCAGGAGGACAGAAGAGAGTGTCAGGTCCCAGGGGCTGGAGCTACAGACAGCTGTGAGCCACCTAAAGTAGATGCTGGGGAGGGAACTAAGGCCTCTTGGAAGGACAAGGACCCTTATCTGCTGAGCCATCTCTCAGGCCCCAGTAATGGGTCTTTAGTCAGAACATGCATCTGTTTCCTGAGTTAAACCTTCAGCTGTTGCTTCTCTCAGTGTGCCAGACTCTGTGTGTGGCTGAGGCTTTTTCTGCTTGGGAGGGGCTGGTTCTCTCCTGCTTCCTGGATCCCTAACTCCATTCAACTCCAGGGTCATCTCAAAATGCCCTGCCTCCCACTGCACTCCACCTAGACTCTCAGGCAGGTCTGGTTTGGGAGGAGCTTCAGGCTCAGAAGGCTGGGAGGGAACTCTGCAGTGTCTGGCCTGGCAGGGTTCCTGGGTGGGGCTGACTGGTTGTTGCAGGAGGAGGGACATTCAACAGCCATCCTGACACCACAGCCCAGGGCTTGGTTCCTTGCTTCTGTCTCCAGCAGCCACACAAGCACCATGAAGAGGCTGCTGTGCTCTCTGCTGGGGCTGCTGTGCACCCAGGTTTGCTGTGAGTCTGGCTGTTCATATTCAGGGACAGAGAGGATTCTGTCAGCACATGGAGGGGTGGGGAAGCAGCTCAGGAGTCCTGCAGAACTCCCACCTTCTCAGAGGACATGGGGTGTGTTCAGGGTTCTGTGGATGCTCAGTGACCCCATCTCTGTCTCTTTCTCTGTTTCTAACCAGGGGTGAAAGGTCAACAAGTGAAGCAGAGTCCTGTGTCCTTGGTTCTGCAGGAGGGAGAGCGTGCAGAGCTGCAGTGCAACTTTTCCACCATAGCAACCCAAGTGCAGTGGTTTCACCAAAGTCCTGGGGGACACCTCGTCAGCCTGTTTTCCAATCCTTCTGGAACAAAGCAGATTGGAAGACTGACATCCACGACAGTAGCTAAAGAATATCGAAGTTCTCTGTACATCTCCTCCTCCCAGACCACAGACTCAGGCACTTATTTCTGTGTTGTGGAACCACAGTGCTCCCCACACACCTGCAGTCAGTACACAAACCTTCAGCTGGGTGGGCATGGCCTTTCCCAGTCACAAGACATCAGGAAGCCACTACAGAATTGCATGCCTTGTTTAATAGCTGTTTCCTGTATTGGTAGATTTACAACCTCAGGTAAGTTTTTACCTTGTAGGTTCAAGACTTTGGCATATGTCTTCATTCCTCAATATATATTATCTCACAAAGCATAAACGTCCATCTCAAAAGTCACTGAGAAGCTGATGGGAAGACAGAAACAATGTGATCATTTAAGCCCCAGTGTGCTGAACCGCAAAAAAAGGAGAAAGGGAATGAAAGGCAAAGGCCAGTTTCCAGGTGACCCTGCTGTGGACAGGGTCAGTGTCAGTAAGGAGAAAACAAACTGTAGCAACACCAAGAACATCAAGTCATGGAAGATACAGAATGTGCAGACAGCTGGATGCTCTGTTTCCTTTCTGTTGCTGTGATGAAACTCTCTGCGAATCAGCTACTGAGAAAGTGGAAGGATTTATTTAGTTTTCACTTCCAGATCACAGTCCATCACTGGTGGTGACCAAGGCAGGAACTCAAACAGGAGATTACAACAGAAAACATGGAGGAACTCTGTAGCTAGGTCACTCACAGACTCACACTTAAGAAGCTTTCTTATGTGACCCAGGACACTTTCCCACAGAACGATGCCACCTTCTGTGGGCTGGTGTCCATTCAATTCATCAATTTAAAAAAATGGTGCTTCGCGTTTTAGTACTATTTTATTGAATTTACAAAAGACTTCAGTGCAAGTTGAAGCTATTGAATCTTCTAATTCATCATCCTGAGTTACCTCTTCATATATTTATCTTTACTCATCTTGCTTTGAACTTTTCCAGGCAGAGATCTGAACACCTTTAAGAAAGTAAAGAGAACAACAGTTATGAGAAAGTGCTCAAACATGTGTCTTGTTCAACTGACTTTAAGGAGATGATGTAAAAACTCTTACAACTCAAAAAAAGAGAATCAACGACTCATTCTGAAATGAGCCAGATGAGCAGACCCTGTGCAAAGGAATGTGTGTGTGATAAGGACAAATAACTAGAGTGTAGTTAGGGATTGTGATGGTTTAGTAAAGTTCTGGTTGTAGGTTCTCCTCCAAGATCCATGACTTTACTAGCAGATGGAGGCCATCACAGAAAACCACAAGCAATCAAGATGCAGAGTTGTGAAACCTAGTCCCTATGGATATGTCTACAATATAACTCCTGCACCTAAGGTACAGGAAACACTGAAGAAGACGGGGGGAGGGGGAAATAAGAGCCAGAAGATCGGGGAGTTTGCTGTGAAATTGTGACTCCTAGGAATGTCAGAATCCACACCCAAGAACTCTCACTGACACTGTCTATACATGAGCTTAACTAGGACTATTGACCTGATAAAGTGGATGGGGAAAATGCCCAAAGCCTCAGTCTTAGACAGTGGAGTACTGGTACCTAGGGAATGCTGATAGTGGGAGAAATAATTTTTCACAAAGAAGAGCACTCTAGTTGATTATCCAATATTGATTGGTCAGCTCCGAAAACATACTTACAAATAACATCATATAGAATGAGTAGGTTATATTTATGTATTTGTGCATAAATATGTACATACATATGTGTGTAACAACAATTAATAAAAGAAGAGGCCATAAATTTGAAAGAGAGTAAAGAGGAATATATGGGATGTTTTAGGAGGAAGAAAGGGAATTAGGAATTGATGTTATTATATAATAATCTCAAAATACCAAAGAATAAATAAAAAAAGTTAGTGAAAAAAGAGTGTTTACCGCTTAATAATCACCATGTGTACAAGTGGTCTATATAGGGGAGTGGTCAATAAAATATGTCTCATGTCAAATACAACCATTTGCTTATTTTATAAAACTTCATTGTAAATAACAAGCATTGCCATTTCCATAAGTCTTATGAATGGCGTCTCTAATTTTCCCGAATAAAGTAGTTAGGCATGACAGACAGACAAGTAATTATGATGCTAATCTCTTTCCATCTCAAAAAATATTGACTCTAGAGAATGATTTGGTGCCTTGCTTTTAGGCTCGAGACACTGTTGAGTGAAGACCTTCCTATTTGTTCACAGAGGGGCAGTGCTGCTTCAGAGCAGGTGAAGCTGTGGCTCTTCCACACATCCCTCAATAAGCTACAGATTATTATTTAAAATAACTAAACCATTTTTCAATTGGATTGTTCAGTATTTTGATGTCTAGTTTCTTGAGTTCTTTATATACTTTGGAGATCAATCCTCTGTCAGATGTGGGGTTGGTGAAGATCTTTTCCCATTCTGTAGGCTGTCTTTTTGTCTTATTGACTGTGTCATTTGCCTTGCAAAAGCCTCTCAGTTTCAAGAGGTCCCATTTATTAATTGTTGTGCTCAGGGTCTGTGCTGTTGGTGTTATATTTAGGAAATGGTCTCTGGTGCCAATGCGTTCAAGAGTACTTCCTATTTTCTCTTCTATTAAGTTTAGTGTAACTGGATTTATGTTGAGGTCTTTTATCCACTTGAACTTGAGTTTTGTGCATGGTGATAGATATGGATCTATTTGTAATCTTTTACATATTGACATCCAGTTATGCTAGCACCATTTGTTGAAGATACTTTCTTTTTTCCATTGTATAGTTTTGGCTTCTTTGTAAAAAATCAGGTGTGAGCTAAACAGAATTCACAAAACAAGAATCACAAATGGCTGAAAGACATTTAAAGAAATGCTCAACATCCTTAATTATCAGAGAAACGCAAATCAAAACGACTCTGAGATACCACCTTACACCTGTCAGAATGACTATGATCAAAAACACTAATGACAGTCAATGTTGGAGAGGATGTGGAGCAAAGGGAACACTCCTCCACTGTTGGTGGGAATGCAAGCTTGTACAACCACTGTGGAAATCAGTATGGCAGTTTCTCAGAAAATTAGGAATCGAACTACCTCAAGACCCAGCCATACCACTCTTGGGCATATACCCAAAGAACGCTGATTCATACCACAAAGATACATGCTCAACTATGTTCATAGCAGCACTATTTGTAATAGCCAGAACCTGGAATCAACCTAGATGCCCGTCAACTGAAGAATGGATTAAGAAAATGTGGTACATATACGCAATGGAGTACTGCTCAGCAGAGAAAACAATGAAAGCATGAAATTTGCAGGCAAATGGATGGAACTAGAAAAAATCATCCGGAGTGAGGTAACCCAAACCCAGAAGGACAAACATGGTATGTACGCACTCATAAGTGGATTCTAGATATAAAATAAAGAACAATCAGACTACAACCCACAGAACCATGGAGACTATATATATATCATGGGGGACCCTAGGACGACTGTGACTTATAATGTTTTGGTTTTAATCAATTACTGAGCAAGCTTCAATGAAACATTTCACAATTAAGATGAGAATACATACTGTATCAAGCTGATAACAGAAAGGCAGATAAATTGATTAATCTGAAAAAGTGAAAAATGAAAAAAACACACAAAAAAAGAAAAATTTGAACTGTTTAAAAAGGAGCCAAACAAACATATTTTGCTGGAGTAAGAAAAGGGGCACTGGGGACTCATCATTCCTCTCCACATTCTACTCTTTCCCTTGTTTTATATATTTTAAATTTTTTATCAGTGGTTCCTGCTGGAGTATCCACTGCAGATAAGCACTGGAGGTCTCCTGTTGCAAATCACCTTCTGGAACAATAGAAGGATCTTTCTACTAGCACTCGAAGGAGACCCGATCTGATGTTGGTATAGGCCCGGGATTCAGTTTATGTCTTTCCTCAGGACAATGAGGTTACTCTTTGAAATCCTGAGTGCTGTGTGCACCCTGTGAATGCTGCTGAAACCCAACATGACAGAGACCTATTGGGCCTTAATGAAAAACTCTCCACTTCCGATGCCAATGGGGATTGAGAGCCCAATATGGCCAGCTTTGGCAAGCATTAACGTAAGCCTAGGAACTGTAGCCATGCTTTTGGATTCTCCAGAAGAGCTGCCAGCATAAGTCGTGCTGGGATCAAGAAAAATCGGCCTTGGTGGTTCGTGTTCCTGGAGTTGTATCCATGCCAGTGGATGTCCACCTGCTCCAGAAGAGAATTTGACATTGCTTCTGCCGTTGTTGTTGTTATAGCAGTGACGGCCACCGCTGCTACTGTTTCTGGGATTATCATTTCATAATTGCTTACTACAGCTAGCACAGTGGAGACCCTGGCAGCAAAAGTAGCTACAACAGTTAATTAATCTTTCATTCTATTGGGCATGATAAATTTAATTCAGTAGTTATATACATTTCGATTGGCTTTGAAAATTATAAATTTATAAACTCAAGTTCCATTTGCTTTTGGGAAAAAATAACTAAACCATTTTCTCCTATGTGCTTAAGTTTAACTAGAGAAGAAAACATGTATCTATCTAGCAGTTTATATTATACCTGCTTATCCTGGGCCCATAGTGTGGACAAATAGGAATTTGCAAGTGAACACTATGAAGATACGTGCTGTACTTTGAGAGCAGGGCCACATCACCTTCTCTATTGTACATTTCTATGGTTGTCACCCACACTTGGTCCTATCTCCAGCCACACTGATATGACCTCTGCCTAGAATTATGTTATATATCCTTTCCACTGGGAAATTACCTCTGCCTGAGGGACCAGCCTCTAGCAGCACAGCATGAAAGGGATCCATGAAGGGAATACTAAGATGTTTTTATCTGAGTGGGTAAAGGAAAACACACACACACATTCTCTCTTGATTATTTCCTTCTGACTTTTTCTTTATTCTTCTTCTGTTTCAGTTCTTTATTTCTTTTCTTATATCGATCCAGAAATGTCCCTTCTAAAACTCTTGATGTTTTCCTTCTAACTTTCTTGATGTTTTCCTTCTAACTAACTTCATTTTGTCCTGTACAACTTATATACTCCAGTAGAATTTTTCAGGCAATATAAACATTACAATGTGGTTACATTTTATTTTTCAAGTGAGTGATTACAATGAACACAAGTAAGACAGTATATTTTCCATAAACCTTACAAGGTTAAACATTTTACATATTATAAATGAAAAACAAGTCATCCCAAGAACCCACATATACTCATGTCCAAGCAATATGTTATAGACTAACAGTATGAATAAGCAAGGTATTTTTCTCAGCCAGTTCTTTTGCTGGTAAGCTGCATTTTACAGTTACAAAGAAAGGAACAGCTATTTTATCATTTATCTCAAAATGTAATCTCATAAATAGTCTTAGAAGAATCACACATCTAAACTTTTATATATGAAAAAGAACTGTCAGCTCTATTTTAAATCCTCAGGTGCATACTCCCTCATCAACAGTTTTTTTTTTTTTTATATTAGGGAGCTTAGGGTAAAAATGGGCACAAGGAATTAATCATCACTTTTGGTCACCAACTCATACTAGCAAGAAAAGCATGTCAGTTAATAACAATTGGGTGGCTTCACTTTGTTCTAGTTCACTGACCTTAATGAGTTCCTCACTCAACTATGTGCCTTTCTAAAAGTTTTGATTGTCTTCTTGGTTTTTTCACCTCAAAGCTATTTGACAAAAACATCTTAGTCTAAACTTGTTATTTTCTTTTTCGTTCTTTTTTCCTTTTTTGGTTTTTCGAGACAGGGTTTCTCTGTGTAGCTTTGTGCCTTTCCTGGAACTGACTCTGTAGCCCAGACTGGCCTCAAACTTACAGAGATCCACCCGCCTCTGCCTCCCAAGTGCTGGGATTAAAGGCGTGCGCCACCACCGCCTGGCTGAACTTGTTATTTTCAAAGCTTTGTTTCAGTTATGGTGCACTCCAAAACCTGTGAACACATCTCCCAACATTAAGATTCAGAGTTTAAGCTATCTGGGCTACTGGAACTCAATTGTTTTTCTTAATTATTAACCTAAGCCACAGTCTTTATGGCTCCTCAATAGGAACTCATGTGTGTCAGCTGTGTCAGAGGTCACTGAGGAAGAGGAGGTGAAAAGACTGTAAAGCCATAGGTGGGGAATGACTACAAGGAGACAGTGTTTTCTGGACACAGCAGGGCAGCTGCACACATGGACTCACAGAGGTTGACAGCACACATAAGACTTGCAAAGGATCAGGCCAGATGCAATTTCAGCAAGGAGGGAAGGTGCACATTCCTACCCTTAGCTAAGGAGCTATAGGCATTTCGAAGCTGCTGGGTTTCTTTTTTTTTTTTTTTTTTTAATTTATTTTGCAATACAATTCAGTTCTACATATCAGCCACGGATTCCCTTGTTCTCCCCCCTCCCGTCCCCTTCACCTTCTCCCCAACCCCCCCCCCCCATTCCCACCTCCTCCAGGGCAAAGCCTCCCCCGCGGACTGAGATCAACCTGGTAGACTCAGTCCAGGTAGGTCCAGTCCCCTCCTCCCAGGCCGAGCCAAACAATCCTGCATAGGCCCCAGGTTTCAAACAGCCAACTCATGCAATGAGCACAAGATCTGGTCCCACTGCCTGGATGCCTCCCAAACAGATCAAGCCAATCAACTGTCTCACCCATTCAGAGGGCCTGATCCAGTGGGGACCCCTCAGCCATTGGTTCATAGTTCATGTGTTTCCATTCATTTGGCTATTTGTCCCTGTGCTTTATCCAACCTTGGTCTCAACAATTCTCGCTCATATAAACCCTCCTCATTCTCGCTAATTGGACTCCCAGAGATCCACCCGGGGCCTAGTCATGGATCTCTGCATCCAGATCCCTCAGTAGTTGGATGAGGTTTCTAGCACAACAATTAGGGTGTTTGGCCATCCCATCACCAGAGTAGGTCAGTTCGGGCTGTCTCTCGACCATTGCCAGCAGTCTGTTGTGTGGGTATCTTTGTGGATTTCTGTGGGCCTCTCTAGCACTTTGCTTCTTCCTATTCTCATGTGGTCTTCATTTGCCATGGTCTCCTATTCCTTGTTCTCCTTCTCTGTTGTTGATCCAGCTGGGATCTCCCGCTCCCTCAAGCTCTCTTTCCCTCGACCCTCGCCCTTCACTACCCCCACTCATGTCCAGGCTGTTCATGTAGATCTCATTCCATTTCTCTGTCATTGGGCGATCCCTGTGTCTTTCTTGGGGTCCTGTTTTCCAGGTAGCCTCCCTGGTGATGTGAGTAGCAGACAAGTCATCCTTGTTTCATGTCTAGTATCCTGCTATGAGTGAGTACATACCATGTTTGTCTTTCTGAGTCTGGGTTACCTCACTCAGGATGATTTTTTCTAGATCCATCCATTTGTCTGCAAACCTCATGATGCCATTGTTTTTCTCTGCTGAGTAGTATTCCATTGTGTATATGTACCACATTTTGTTTATCCATTCTTCAGTTGAAGGGCATCTGGGTTGTTTCCATGTTCTGGCTATTACAAACAATGCTGATATGAACATAGCTGAACAAGTGCTCTTAAAGTGTGGTTGAGCATTTCTTGGGTATATGCCCAAGAGTGGTATAGCTGGATCTTGGGGGAGATTGATTCCCAATTTTCTAAGAAAGCGCCATATTGATTTCCAAAGTGGTTGTACAAGCTTGCATTCCCACCAGCAGTGGAGGAGAGTTCCCCTAGCTCCACATCCTCTCCAGCATAAGGTGTCTTCAGTGTTTTTGATCTTAGCCATTCTGACAGGCGTAAGGTGGTATCTCAGAGTTGTTTTGATTTGCATTTCCCTGATGATTGGGGATGTTGAGCAGTTCCTTAAATGTCTTTCGGCCATTTGAGTTTCCTCTGTTGAGAATTCTCTGTTTAGTTCTATAGCCCATTTCTTAATTGGACTGTTGGGCATTTTGATGTCTAATTTCTTGAATTCCTTATATATTCTGGAT
Source organism: Peromyscus californicus insignis (assembly GCF_007827085.1). Lineage (NCBI taxonomy): Eukaryota > Metazoa > Chordata > Mammalia > Rodentia > Cricetidae > Peromyscus > Peromyscus californicus. Next base: position 71,048,306 of record NW_026294413.1, on the reverse strand, counting down.
ATCAGTCCTCTGTCAGATGTGGGGTTGGTGAAGATCTTTTCCCATTCTGTAGGCTGTCGCTTTGCCTTGTTGACCGTATCCTTTGCTCTACAAAAGCTTCTCAGTTTCAAGAGGTCCCATTGATTGATTGTTTCTCTCAGAGTCTGTGCTACTGGTGTTCTATTTAGGAAGTAGTCTCCTATGCCAATGCGTTCAAGACTACTTCCTACTTTCTCTTCTAGCAGGTTCAGAGTAGCTGGATTTATGTTGAGGTCCTTGATCCACTTGGACTTAAGTTTTGTGCACGGTGATAGATATGGATCTATTTGCAGCCTTCTACATGTTGATATCCAGTTTTGCCAGCACCATTTGTTGAAGATGCTTTCTTTTTTCCATTGTGCACTTTTGTCAAAAATTATATGTTCATAGGTGTGCGGATTAATGTCAGGGTCTTCAATTCGATTCCATTGGTCCACATGTCGGTTTTTATGCCAGTACCAAGCTGTTTTTATTACTGTAGCTCTATAGTAGAGCTTGAAGTCAGGGATCGTGATGCCTCCAGAAGTTGTGTTATTGTACAGGATTCCTTTGGCTATCCTGGTTTTTTTGTTTTTCCATATGAAGTTGAGTATTATTTTTTCCAGGTCTGTGAAGAATTGTGTTGGTATTTTGATGGGGATTGCATTGAATCTGTAGATTGCTTTTGGTAAGATTGCCATTTTTACTATGTTAGTCCTGCCTATCCATGAGCATGGGAGATCTTTCCATTTTCTGACATCTTCTTCAATTTCTTTTTTCAGGGACTTAAAGTTCTTGTCATATAGGTCCTTCACTTGCTTGGTTAGTGTTACCCCAAGGTATTTTATGTCATTTGTGGCTATAGTAAAGGGTGATGTATCTCTGATTTCCTTCTCCGCTTCTTTGTCCATTGTATATAGGAGGGCTACTGATTTTTTTGAGTTGATCTTGTATCCTGCTATGTTGCTGAAGGTGTTTATAAGCTGTATCAGTTCCTTGGTGGAATCTTTGGGGTCGCTCAAGTATACTATCATGTCATCTGCAAATAGGGAAAGCTTGACTTCTTCCTTTCCAATTTGTATCCCCTTAATCTCCTTATGTTGTCTTATTGCTCTGGCTAGAACTTCAAGTACTATATTGAATAAGTATGGGGAGAGTGGACAGCCTTGCCTCGTTCCTGATTTTAGTTGAATTGCTTTGAGTTTCTCTCCATTTAATTTGATGTTGGCTGTTGGCTTGCTGTAAATTGCCTTTATTATGTTTAGGTATGTTCCCTGTATTCCTGATCGCTCCAATACCTTTATCATGAAGGGGTATTGGCTGCTGGGTTTCTTTAAAGATGAATCCCCTGGTCCATAGTCCACCCTCTACTGGAGGGCACACATCCAAGTGTATATGTGCAGCACATTGTGTAGTAAAAACTTTGAGGTGTTTTATTTTTAAAAGAGATGGACAAAACTGGGTTTGTAGGGAAGAGTGGATGAATCTGTCAGGACTGAAGGCAGAAGGTGAGCATATTCAAAATCAATTGCATAACATTACCTAAGAAATAATAAGATGAGAAAAATTAGATAAATTTTATCAGAGGTGTGTGTGTGTGTGTGTGTGTGTGTGTGTGTGTGTGTGTGTGTGTGTGTGTGTGTCTTATTTTATGGACATCTATTACACTAAATAAAAATGTATACACATAGTTCAGTAACACTGGTGATTTCAGGCACCCACTGTGAACTTGAGACCTGCATCCTTTGTTGTGTTGTGCAGACATCTGTGGTGCAGTTTGAAGGGAAATCAGCAGAGGGCGCTGCCTCTTCAAGTGGTTAATGTCTGCATCCAGGTGGTGCCTTCACATGACAGACTGTCACTGTGCAGAAGGAGGTCCTTGTTTGTGAGTGAGGATTTTCAGTAAGGTCCTGCAGGAGACTTGCCCTGTGAGTTTGATGCACTCAAGAACCAAGTGTCATTTTCTCCTATGAACATGCTTCCTGACACCTGCTCAGTTCTGCTGCTCCTCTTCATGCTCAGTAAGTTACATTTGTCTTTATCTTCTTTCTCACATAGCAAAATGATTCCTTAATTGTTTATCTATTTATTTCTTTATTGATTTTTCAGGAAGGAGCAATGGAGACTCAGTGACCCAGACAGAAGACCTGGTCAATGTCACAGAGGGGTTGCCTGTGATCATGAACTGCACCTATCAGGCTACTTACACAAATGTTTTCCTTTGGTGGTATGTTCAATATCTCAACAAAGCCCCTCAGCTACTCCTGAAGAGCGCCACAGACAATAAGAAGATAGAGCACCAAGGGTTCCAGGCCACTCTCCATAAGAGCAGCAGCTCCTTCCACCTGCAGAAGTCCTCAGTGCAGCTGGCAGACTCTGCCCTGTACTACTGTGCTCTGAGTGACACAGTGAGGGAGACTGCAGGGGAAGCTGCACACAAACCCAGGGTGCAGGAGGCTGAGGGGAGCGGCCTGTGAGGGAGGGCTGTGTGCCTTCTCTAAGTGGGGTTTACCCAGCCTCCTGAAACACAGCAGCATATCTCAGGTCAAATTCCTAGAAACCTAGGAATCTGTGGATATTCTGACAGGATAGGATGGAAGTCATTGCTACAGACAACTGGGCTTTGATCCCCTGAACTACTGTTTTCTCCCCAAGTAGAGGACCTCTCACAGAAAACATCTCAAGGAAATCCCTGACATGGGATTTATCTTCACCAAGTTGTCTTAGAAAATTTAGTGATTTATATTCTCTAACAATCTTGTTATTATTCTACAAATTTATGATGACCCAAATAAGGAACATAGACTCTAGTCTTTAAAAATCTGCTTCAAAGTCCAGAGTGCTAAGCATTTCACCATGGGAACTAGATTTTTGCAGCCCATTCCCTATGGTGGGATAACTTACTCAGCCTTGATGCAGGGTGGAGGGGCCAGTCCCTGCCTCAACTTAGTATGCCAGACTTTGTTGACTATCCAAGGAAGGCCTTATCCCCCCTGAGGATGGAAGTTGGATGAGTGGGAGGTGTGGGGCTGGGAGAAGTGGAGGGAGGGGGAACTGGGAATGGTATGTAAAATGAAAAAAAAATTAAATAAAAAAAACTGCTTCAGTCTCACTCCACAAGTAATTTAGATACTTTCTCTCCTTGGTTCATGTTACCTAGGTTTAACCTAACTTCTGTTCTCAGTTACTTGTTTATTGCTATGAAGACACACCATGACCAAGACAATTTATAGAAGAAAGAATTTAATTGAGGGCTTGATTACAGTTTCAGAGAGTGAGTCCATGACCATCATGGTGGGGAGCATAGTAGCAGGCAGTCATGCATGTCCCTGGAACAGTAGATGAGAGCTTTTATCTAATGACAAGCAAAATTCAGGAAGAGGAAGAGACTGGGTCTGACTTTGGCTTTAGGATTACAAAGCCCACCACCAGTGACACACCTCATCTGACCGGGTCACACCTCCTTATCCTTTCTAAACAGTCTATCAACTGGGAAATAAACATTCAGCATATATGAGCCTATGGGGTCCATTCTCATTCAAATCACCACACTCTTCAACAGCATTCATTTAATGAGGCTGCCCAGGAAATATAGCAGTTGGAGCTCTGCTGTTGCTGCTCTGAGAGGCAGTTCCTTCTCTTTCCTACACACTGTGTAAGAGGCAGAAATCCTTCCCACTTTGTGTCCACTCTTATCTGTTATTCCTTTTTGCTTAAATCCTGAGGACATAGTCTAGTCACTCACATGAAATTAGAATTAGGTTCTCTGATAATTTTTCTGAAATGTGGGAAAGGTGGCCAAGGTTTTAATCCACCTTTAAACAAAGTGCTCTGGAAACAAAGCACTGATTTAAAATAAAATGCTTTAGTACTCATATTTATCTCTCTGTAAGGAAGAAAGATCTGAAATCAAAGACCACAGAGTCTGTTAAGAAAGATTCATATTTTTGTAGACAAAGAACAGCCAAAAAAAAAAAAAAGATACACATCTGGTACTGGATGGAGCCTAGCAGAATCATCATCAAAGAGACCAGAGGGACTGCTGATGGGAGCAGATGCAGAATTCCACAGCCAACATTGGGCAGAGATAAGGGAGTCCTGCAGAAGAGGGAGAAGAAGTATTGGAGGAACCAGAGTGTTCAGGGACACTAGGAGTACATGGCCTACAGAATCAACTGACTGGGACTTATGTTGGCTTCCTGAGATTAGGGATCCTGTAGAGTTCTGACCTAGGTCCTCTGCATATGTTATGGCTGAGTGCCTTGGTCTTCTTGTGGGATTCCTGACAGTGGGAGCGGAGGTTGACTCTGTGTCTTTTACCTGTTTGTGAGACCCTTTAACTCTTACTGGGTTGCCTTGTCCAGCCTTGATGTGTGATAGTATGTGCCTGGTCTTATTGTAGTTTATTATGCCATATTTCATAGCAGGTCTTTCTCTGGACTGTCAGCTCCCAAATAATGATAAGGAGATTTCTTATTAAGTATGAAATCTTGGCCTTAGCTAAGGTTTGTTCCCAATTAGCTCTTATAACTTAACCCATTTATATTATTCTACATTTTGCCACGTGGTACAATACCTCTTCTCCATTCTATATATCCTACTTCCTTCTTGTCTCACTCGTGAATACCCTGCCTCAGATTCTTCCCAGAATTCTTTACTGTCTGGAATTCCTGTCTATCCTTTCATGCCTACCTATTGGCTATTGAAGTCTTTATTAAACCTATCAGAAGGCACATGAGGCAGATGAAGTAAAACAACGTATTTTCATACACTGTGATCAAATATCCCACAACAGTGTTTGGTTGATGTCCCTAGGAGGCCTATTCTTTTTTGAGGGGAGAGAAGGATTTTGGATCTGGGGAAGATGGGAGGTGGATCGAGAGAGTCTGGGAGAAGGAGGGGGGGAGGGGAAACTGCCATTGGAATGTAATATATGAGAGAAGAATAAAAAAATAAAAGCATAGAACATGTAATGATTATATCAGAGTAACTGGCCTGTTAATAAATGTACACACTATCTTACTGGTTAGGGAGCAAAATGGAGTATTAACTTGAATTTCTGAACTCCAAAAATCTACTTCAAATGGCACAGCATAGAATAGGATCTCTGAGATGAGTGCTTGTCAAACCTAGCATGAATGCTAAATCTAATAAAAAGAGACCCCAGTGCCAGGCATGAGACACCTCATTTCAAATTGTTGGCCAGGGGCTTCAAGAGTCTCCTCCAATGAAATGGGCTATTTCCATTGGTTTTATTGCCTCATAAAACTTTCAGGTAAGACCCTTTTGCTAAGAATACCACATACTTCAGACATAGGACTTGGAAGAATTTACCTAGAAATGACCTGAAGTCTCTTCCCAAAGAATGAGTTCTCATAGTATGTGCAAGATTCCAAGAGAGAAAAGCTATAAATAAATCTACCAAGCTATATAAAGGTTATGAACCAAAACAATGACCTCAATCGCAAGATATCCACAAGGATGCAATGTAGTGCTTCTGTCTAGGTAAAACCTAATGTAAGTGTCTTATTGGACTTAAGGCCTGATCAATAGGAATGATATTAGGCCCAATAATGCAAACCTAATTACCTACACTTGTCTAAAGAGGTCACAGACCCTAGAGGAGAACCTATCATGGCCACTGCTGTGGGATATTGTTCTGTATGCTATAAATATGTGTTGCTCTGATTGGTTGATAAATAAAATGCTGATTGGCCAGTAGCCAGGCAAGAAGTATAGGCAGGCAAGCAGAAGAGAAGTCAGCAGGAGAGCAAAGGCATCCTTGAAGATGCAGAACAGAGAACTGGGAAACACTGGGTACCTCAAGACAGAACCCTGAACTTCCTAGGGAATGAGAGGCTGGAAAATATTTAAAGAGACCCGAGAGACAGTGAAGACTGGTTAGTTTATAATAATATTATCATCACCTTTTGGGTGTCCTCATGTGGTGGTCAAAACAGATCTCTGATTTTGAGGCCAGCCAGGCCTACACAGTGATTTCTAGGAGATCCAAGCTTATAAGTGAAGGAGACAATAGAACTCAGAAAGCTGGTAAAGGTGTAATTAAATAAGTTGGCCATGTTGTAGCACCACTAAGCAGTAGAACTCGGCAGTGTTGGCTACATGAGTTCTACTTAAGAATCAAGGATGAATTCCGTAGAATCTCTCTCTGCAACTAAGGAAAGCCACCAAGGTCAAGCATGTGGCAGGAATGTACCTGAATGGAGGTCCAGAGAGGCAATTATATGAAGTTGTGAAGGTTAAGCCTGGATTATCTTGGAGACCCCAAGATGCTAGAGATGCTAGAGTCTTGGGGTACCTGCCAAGGAGAGTTGCTAACAGGTAGTGCAATGAGCCCAAGAGAAATAAGTGTGTTGCAGTCAACAAAACTGAAAGAAGTTGGAGATCTGAAGAGCATTTTGATCTCAGACATGAAAATGCAGAGTTTGTAGTTTGCCCAGATGGCTTTCTTTTTTTTACCAAGCCAGTCTAAAAAGTTTATTACCAGTGTGTGACGGGATAGATGTTACATGAACATCCAGGCACCTACTGTGCCCAGTAAGACAACACGAGAGCCCTGTCCCCTACTCCTCGGTGCCTCCTCACCTCCCTCCAGACTCAATCGTTACCCTCAACTTAATGTGTCCTGTGTTATTTGAAGTTTTCAAAAAGAGAGAAAACAAAACAAAACAGAGTCAAAAATGAATAAGGCTAACAGAAAAGCAATCAATTCCCATACAGTGAACTCAGTGCAGACCTCTGCCAATAGAACAGCACCTGTTAGGTCCAGGCACACCCAGAAACCGCGCAGAAGTGTAACTATAGCTTTTACTGAGTGGAGGACAGCAGAACCCATATGTGATCCAGAGTCCAGGCTGTGCAATCCACACATCCATCCCCTGTGACCCACATGGCCCAGCTCAGTCAGGGAGCGGTCACGCAGTGGCACACAAGGTCGAGGTGGAGGGCATGGTGTCAGAACTACCAGACAACAGACCTTGGTGACTTCTTCAGCAATCATAGCCAACACTTGACTAAAAGATCTGAGCAGGAGCTAGGGCAAAGAGGAGTGCTGCATGCCACAGGGACTGTCCTGTTGGTGGGAGGGAGGGCGAAGCTACGGTCCCACTAGGCGTTGTATGCAGAGGATGACACACTGCCACCGTGGCCTGTCCAGTTGGTATGGATAAATTCTCCTGGTTTGTCTAAGAGTTCATAGGTGTGAGCCCCAAAGTATCCCGCTGAGCCTGGATGAGGTTGGCTGGCAGCACCTCATGTCTGTACCCATCATAGAAGGAGAGGGCAGTAGTGAAGCAGGGCATGGGAATGCCTGCTTGTACCCCAGTGCTGACCCACCCTCGCCAGGAGTCCTGGCAGTTGTCAACTGCTGACTTAAAGAAGTCATCTAGCAGCAGATTCTGAAGTTCTGGGTTTTGTTCAAATGCATCTTTAATTTTTCCAAGGAATACACTTCTGATGATGCAGCCCCCTCTCCACATGAGGGCAATGGCTCCATAATTGAGGGTCCAGCCAAACTCAGTGGCTGCTTGTCTGAGCAGCATAAAGCCTTGAGCATAGGAGATGATCTTGGAAGCATAGAGGGCCTTTCGAAGGTCCTCCAGGAATGACTACTTACTGCCTTCCAGCTGGACCTGCTGGGGGCCCTTCAGCGTTTTGCTGGCTTGAACTCGCTCCTCCATCAGAGAGGACAAGCACAGAGCGAAGACGGCTTCTCCAGTGAGGGTGACAGGCATGCCGTACTCCAGTGCTGAGACGGCAGTCCACTTCCCAGTGCCCTTCTGCCCAGCGCTGTCCAGAATCTTTGGTAACAGCTCTTGGCCATCAGTGTCCCGGAATTTGAGGATATTAGCGGTGATTTCAATCAGGAAGGAGTCCAGCTCTGTCTTGTTCCACTCCTCAAATGCCTGGGCCATCTCCTCGTGCCGCATGCCCAGAACATCCTTCATCAGGTGGTAAGCCTAGCAGATGAGCTGCATGTCATCATACTCGATCCCATTGCGCACCATCTTCACAAAGTGCCCGGCCCCCTCGTCTCCCACCCAGTCACAGCAGGGTTCTCCAGTTCCTACTTTTGCAGCAATGGCTTGGAAGATCGTCTTGATGTGGGGCCATGCCTCTTTGTTCCCTCCTGGCATGAGTGACGGCCCATACCGAGCCCCTTCCTCACCACCACTGACTCCACTCCCCACAAACAAGATCCCCTTGGCCTTGAGGTTCTGGCATCTTCTTGTTGTATCCCGGTATTCAGAATTTCCTCCATCAATGATGATATCACCGGTGTCCAACAATGGTACCAGTTTCTCGATGAAATCATCAACAGCTCGCCCAGCCTTCACAAGAAGCATGACCTGGCGAGGCTTCTTCAGCTTGGAGACCATCTCCTGCAAGGACCTGGAACCAACTACTTTGGTTCCCTTTGCCTCATTGGCCAAGAAGTCATCAACCTTGGAGACGGTCCTATTGAAAACACAGACCACAAATTCATAGTCATTCATGTTCAAAATTAAGTTCTGGCCCATGATAGCCAGTCCAATCAGTGCAATGTCAGCTTGGTCCATGGCGGTGGCCGGCAGAGCAGTGGTGACAAGGAAGAAGCAGAAGAACTCCAGATGGCTTTCAATTTTACTCTGATCCAGCATTTCCTTACTATGCTTCCTTTCCTCTCTATTGGAACCATAATGTATATTCTGTGCCATTGTATGTTGGAAGTATATAATCTGCTGTTTGATTTTGATTTTATACAGCATTACGATGAAGAGATTGCCTTGAGTCTCAGAAGAGACAGTCTTTTAAACAATGTTGAGACTGTGATAGACTATTGGGACTTTTGAAGTTGGACCAAATATGTTTTTGCATTATGATATATCTACAAGCTTATGGGGACCAGGAGCGGAATGTGGTGGTTTGAATAAGAATGGCCCCCAGAGGCTCATAGATTGAATTCTTAGT